>NC_090837.1:0-1200000 GCF_028021215.1 Eschrichtius robustus
GAACTCCAATGGCATTCTTCACAGAAATATAGCAATCGTTCCTATCATTTGTGTGGAAACACAAAGGCCCCTGAATAGCCAAAGGGAGTCTGAGAAAGGAGAACAGGCTGGAGGCATCTCCCTCCCTGACTTCACACTACATTACGAAGCTACAGTCACCAAAAAGTGTGCAATTGGCACAAAAACAGGCACGCAGACCAGAGGAACAGGACAGAGACCCAAGAAATAAACCTACGGTTATGCGTAAGTTAATTCACAAGAAAAGAGCCAAGAACATACACTGGGGAAACGACAGTCCCCTCAATAAATGGTGCTGGCAAAACTGGACACCACACACCAAAGAACACTGCACTCTGTCTACACCACACAAAAACTGGCTAAAAACCCAGTGTTCC
The DNA here is from genome assembly GCF_028021215.1 of Eschrichtius robustus. Lineage (NCBI taxonomy): Eukaryota > Metazoa > Chordata > Mammalia > Artiodactyla > Eschrichtiidae > Eschrichtius > Eschrichtius robustus. The sequence continues at coordinate 396 of NC_090837.1, forward strand.
ACATGAAGCCCTTCCTCTCCTGGGTCCTCTGAGGACAGACACCCTCAGCACTCAACTAGACACAAGAACCTTCTCCCCCACTTTTCCTCACCTTTTCCTTTAGCAGCGTCACCTCCCAGCAGGTCCAGAGGAGACCTCGCTCCTGTCAGCGTGAACCGGACCCCACAGTGTCCCAAAGCCCCAGTGCGTCCTGAGGAGACCCGGTTTCTGCTACATCCGATCTGCTGTGGAAATTCAAATTGAAATAGAGCCAAATGACCCATGAATTCTCCAAAATAGTTAAGGAGCAATTAACTAGAAACCGTAAGAAATGAAATGATTATAGACACAGACTTTACTTATTCTTTTTTAATATTTATTTATTTAGCTTCGCTGGGTCTTAGCTGTGTCACACGGGACCTTTTTATTTTTTAAGTTGCAGCATGCGACCTCTTAGTTGAGTCACGTGGGATCTAGTTCCCTGACCAGGTATGGAACCCAGGCCCCCTGCACTAGGAGCACGGAGCCTTCGCCACAGGACCACCAGGGAAGTCCCTAGACGTGAACTTTAAAACTTATGCCAAATTCACACAAATTTATTCACAGTCATTTCAAATGCAAGGCTATGAAAATTACAGAGAAACATAGAAGAAAATCTACATGACCTTGGGTTTCGTCTATAGATCACGGGCTTTGAGTTTTAACATACAAGGTCAATCACAAAAGAAAAAAATATGGTGGACTTTATAAAATTAAAGATTTCTACTCTCAAAGACCTTATTCACAAAGACAAAATGAGGCAGGATATAAATGGTCTCCAGTCTACACATTTACAACTGGCCTCCAGTTCACACTTCCTGGGATGAGAAAAAAATGGGCTCCAGGCTGGACATTCATTACCAGCCCTCTGCTTACATTTCCTGAAGCAAGAGACAAACGGGCTCTAGGACTACATATTTATGACCGGACTTCTGTCTATATTTCGAGGTCTGCACCTCGATATGAAAACCAGCAACAGAAATAGGGTAAATAACCAGACATTGGACATTTTTATGGGAGGGACAGAGTGGGACTAAACCCTGTTAAAAGATCAAGAGGTCATATATTTCTCATCCTTGGGGCAAGGGAAACATTGCACATGCGCAGAAAGGTTCCTTGGGGGTCAAAAAGGAAGGGGCACCACCCCAAAATAGGTGATGCTAAGGTCGTCCCATAGGCCTCTGGGCTGTAATCCGTCTTGGAAAAAAGTTGTGCACGCATGTTGGGGAGGGTCCCAGGGCAGGGCAGGTGTGGAAAAAGAAACCAGATAATTGGCCAGGGGTGAACAGAGACCCGGAAGAACTGCCCTATATAAGTGACTTAACCGCCTCTTTACTGCCCTCCTCCTCATTAGGCAGGGTGTCCACACCCTTTCTCTCCGGGTGTGCATCTCTGCCTTGCTTCTGTCTTAGCTAAACAAACTGTTTCTCTGTGTGCTCTCCCACTTGTTGCTGTGCTATGTCTCTAATGATAAACTTTGTACCTGTTTTTACAGTTTTTACCTCTATGAGAAATGCATTTTTCACTGGGGGCAAGAGCTAGCAGGGGTGGTGGCTAGGATTCCTGGTTTTCATCCAGGTGACCCAGGTTCAATTCCTGGGCAGGGAATGAAGATCTCGCTTCATGCCACCACTCACTGCTGCCTCTCCAAGATAAAAAAGACAAGCCACAAACTGGGAGAAAAATACTTGTAAACCACATATCCAGTAAAGGACTTGGACTCAAAATGCACAAAGACCTCTAAAACAACCCCATTTTAAAAATGGGTAAGGGGCTTCCCTGGTGGCGCAGTGGTTGAGAATCTGCCTGCCAATGCAGGGGACACGGGTTCGAGCCCTGGTCTGGGAAGATCCCACATGCCGCGGAGCAACTGGGCCCATGAGCCACAATTACTGAGCCTGCGCGTCTGGAGCCTGTGCTCCGCAACAAGAGAGGCCGCGATGGTGAGAGGCCCACGCACGGCGATGAAGAGTGGTCCCCACTTGCCGCAACTAGAGAAAGCCCTCGCACAGAAACGAAGACCCAACACAGTCATAAATAAATAAATAAATAAATAAATAAATAAATAAATAAATAAATAAATAAATAAATAAAAGAAAGTGAATTTCTTTAAAAAAAAAATGGGTAAGGATTTGAACACACACGTGGCCAAAAAGATATACAGATAATAAAAACCATACAAAAATTATACAAAAACTCATATACTATTAGGGATTTCCAAATTAAAATCGTGAGCCATCACAGCACACCTACTAGGATGGCTAAACTCCAACAAAACTATGGCAACACCGACTGCTGGAGGGTGAGGAGCAACCCCTCCTCATAGCTGGGGTGCAGGCACAGCCACGTGGCAAGACATTTCCGCAGCTTTTTTCCACAACTAATCAAGCCTCCCCTTGGGGTCCAACAATTATGCGTCCAGTATGTAGGCAACTGCTTTGAAAATCTATGTCCAAAAGCAGACAAGGGTGCAATTATCCACAGCAGCACTATTCATACTGGCTAAAAACCTGAAGAAATCAGGATATCCTTCACTAGATGACTGCATAAGCAAAGTGGAGTGCGTTCATGTCAAGGCGAGTAGAATATACCACGCCAATATATGTCTCTCTGGCATAAGGATTATTTCAGTCTCATTCAAAAAAAGATAGAAAAAACTGAGACTGACCTTTTATGAACGACATTTATAAGCAAATCTCCATTTGTAACGGCGTGTCCCTCTTTGCACCAGAAATAGAAGGATGATTAAATCTCAAGTCACTCTTATCAACGGAGAAGTCCCGACTTAAATCTGCATACAATACCCTTGTTTACTGTGCTTTGCATGATAACCTGCCACTATTGGCTTCCCCCCTTCCCCAAGGTTTTTTGTTTTTATCTGAAGAGAGTATTTGGTATTTAAGGTGATGGTTTTGGCCATTTCAGGGAGTCACTCAGTTTTTCTGGGTAGCTCCCCTGTATACAGGAGGTATACATGCTGTTAAACTTATGTTTTTCTCCTGTTAATCTGGCTTTTATTTCAGGGCGGGGGTGGGGGTCAACCAAGAACCAAGGACAGAGTGAAAATTGTTTTTCCTCCCATACACATGCAATGGAATACTACTCAGCAGCAGAAAGGAATGAACCATCAACCCATGGAAAGACATGGATAAATCCTCAGTATATATTGTTAAGTGAAAGCATCCAGGCTGAGGAGGCTGCACACAGTATGACCCCAATGGTGACATTCTGGGAAAGGCAAAGCTACACAGATGATAAGCAGATCATGGGGTGGGGGGTTTGAAGTGTTCCATGTGACACTCTAGGATGGATACCTGTCACTATGCATTTGTCTAAGCCCACAGATGTGTATAGCCCAAGGGGTCAATCAAACTCTATTCAAATTTAGTTATTTACGGTGTAGGAGTATTACAGGATGTAATACTCAATGTGACAGAATCTAACTGTATTAGAAATGCATGGAAAAAACTCACTGTAGGGGATGGGATAAAAGGTGCTGACCTAAGTTAACTGTGGAAATGAACGCAATCTCTAGACTAAATGCAAAATGTACACAAACAGTGGACTTTATTTTATGGAGTTCTTTCCAGGGTGTAGCAGCTAACAATTCTGAAACCTCTGCACATGTAATCTGGAAAGGAGCAATGCATAGGTAAATGGCAGATAGTGGGCACCAAGCTCCTCACTGTGGGAGTGGGAAGTTACAGATAAGCAAGGGGAGAGCCTCTGCCCTCATAATACTTGGCTGAGCTTCCTGGGAGGATGGTGTGGGGAGTTCACTGGCCATAGGAAATGCACAGATCTTTACACTGGGAAGGCTGTGAAGACATAGGAAACTCACACCCCATCTTTCCACCCATACCTGCTGCAAACACTCAGCCCTCTGTAATCAGCCAGTTGCACCTTTTTAGACATTCTTGGCCCCAGGCAGATAAAGGAGTGTGAGGGTCTTGCATTACCTCTAAGCTGTCCCAGAATCCAGGCCCTGAGGGATGGAGCCAGGATGGGGGTGCCTGGGCTCCTGACCAGCAGGTGAGAGGAAGGAGGAAGACCAGTCCTGAGGACAGAGGTTCCCTCAAGTCTGTGAGCCCAGGAGCCCCGATGGGAATCATTCCCAGTGCGGACATGGGCGGGGCCTGCAGTGGTTCTGTGCTCCCCCTGGACCCCTCTGATGAAGCCATGGCAGCACTGGCCCCAGACGTCTCCTGGTTGTGTTTCAAACGAACACAGCAGTTTTACAAAGGAACGGGAGAATGAAGCTGAGCTCCTGACGGCCACTTCTTCTGGCTCTGAGTTGCTTCTGTCAGGCCCACAGACACATCCGTGGAGTCTGCTATAACCCACCTTCCCCCATCCGGCCTTTCCTCTTCCTCCCTGCAATGATTCCCGTGACATTTCCAGCCTGGACCCCTCCCCCAGGCCAGACGTCTCTGTCCAGCCACTGCATCCCCATCTCACCTTGGGAGCTAACAGACCCCTCAGGGGACCGGGATCCTGCAGCTCCCCACACCCAGGAGCAGCCCCACCTTCCCTGGTCGCTGAACCCAGACACCGGGTGTAACGGAGCAGGACCCTACGGGGCCTTCCCAGGACAGACCCCTCCCCCACATCCTCTGCTGGAGCTCCTCTCTGAAATACCTGGATAACAGCATCTGATGCACGCTTCCTGAGTTGTTTTACAGACTTCTACCAGATGGAAGACATTAACTACTGTACTTGATGATCAAGAGCCCCCAGAACTACTGGCACCTAAGGATTGATACTGTTCCCCACCCTGTTACCTCACCATCAACCAACCAGAGAATTGTGCACCAGCTGATCTCATACCCTGCGACCCCCTCCTCCAAATTCACACTAATTCCCCTCTACACCCACAGTCCTGGCCCAAGCCCGATCTAGTGCCTGGTTCCTCCATCAGGCCCTGACAAAGCTCCCTGCCCCCACGGTGCGTCTCACATCCCACCCCAACATGGTCTTTCTGAAGCAAAAACGAGACTGTGACTCTCTCCCATCTGTAATCCCCCAAATGTTTCCCCACTTTCGCTAGGGTGTCTGCTGGGAGAGACATCTGCCAAGGCCCTGAGAGTCCCCGGCATCCCTACTGGGCTGGTGGCTCTTGGTTCCCTGATACTGACCACCTCAGCAGGCCAGGCGAGATGGCACCAAACCCCAGAACTGCTCACCTCAGGATGGGGCTGGCACTGCCGCTGCCTGATCAAAGAGAGCAGAGAAGGGTTCCCCAACTGGGACACAAACACTGCACGAGTGGCCTCTCCCTTGGCTATCGCATGATCCCCATGGGACTTGAGGGAAGGAGGGACCCAGGCACGTTAGTTCCTAAGCAGGATGCTGTGGGCTCAGTTGTGCCCCCCAAAATTCACATGCTGAATCCCTAACCCCCAGGACCCCAGAATGTGGCTGTATTTGGAGATGGGGTTTTTAAAGAGGTGATCAAGGTAAAATGAGGTCACTAGGGTGGATCCTAATCCAATAAGACTGATGTCCTACCAGAAGACATTAGGACACAGAAGATCATGTGAAGAGAAGATGGCTGTCTACACACCAAGGAGAGAAGCCTCAAGGAAAAACCAGCCGGCAGACACCTTGATCTCAGACAGCATCCAGGACTAGGAGACAGGTCTGTTGTTCAAGCTCCCCGGTCTGTGGTGTTTGTTATGGCAGCCCCGAGCAGACTCACACACAGGGTAAAGAAGGTCTCACACTAGATAGCTCACTCTCCATTCCCCTGTATGTGAGTGACAGTAGCCTCCGGAACTGAGGAAGGTGTGCCCGAGGAAAGGCACAAGATATGAGATTTTAGGCATAACACGACTGCACTGATATTTTTATTTCCTTTTTTAAATACTTTTAAAATCTTTATTTATTTAATTTATTTATTTTTGGCTGCGTTAGGTCTTCATTGCTGCACACGGGATTTCTCTAGTTGCAGCAAGGGGGGCTTCTCTTCACTGCGGTGCACGGGCTTCTCATTGCGGTGGCTTCTCTCGTTGCAGAGCACGGGCTCTATGCGTGGGGGCTCAGTAGTTGTGGCACACGGGCATAGCTGCTCTGCGGCATGTGGGATTTTCCCGGACCAGGTCTCGAACCCGTGTCCCCTGCATCAGCAGGCAGATTATCAACCACTACACCATCAGGGAAGCCCCACGACTGCACTGATCTTAAACGAGCCTGATCTACATTCACACGAGATGGTTTTGTCCTGTGTATACACCCACATTAGCACCTTCAGTCTCAAGGGCAGACCTGTGGCTTCACCACTTCCACTGAGAGCATTACCTTAATCTGCTCTGAACCACCTCCTATAGGATTTCCAGAACCACAAAGCATCAGAGACTGCATGCTGCTGTGTAATCATGTTTCACAGGACCCAGAGGCTGTGTGCCAGGTTCCCGGTGACCCTGCCACAGCAGAGCCGCCCAGCTCTCCACCAGAACCCACGTCCCTTTTTCCTGTTCACAGCCAGCCTGCACCTCCCAGCTTTCCCACCCATTGCAGCCCGAAGGGCAAGTGGTGGAGGTGGTGAGGTCCTTGGCCAGCCTGTGTCCTAGGGTGGATGGCATGGTGCCATGTGGTCACCCCATCCCCTGCTGGTTGGACCCCTCCACCTGAAAGCAGGGAAGAGAAACAAGGAGGACAGAGCCTGGGCCCCAGCACCCACCTGCCCTGAAGTATCACAAGAAAGGGACAGAGACATCTTGAGCTTCAGCCCATTTTGGGGGGACACTTTGTTCCAGTAACAAACCTTTGCTTTAAGAACCAAGGTGCGTTACAGATCCCTCCCCAACTGTAACAGAAAGTGAGGCTTAATTTCATCACAGAATAAAGTTATGAGGAACTTACAGGCCTAAGAAACTTAGGTTTGGGATACTCAATTAGTGAAGAATCTAAACAGAGTTTGGGCTTGGAGCAGTAAATTAAAGAAGTAGCAAGGGTTGTTCATATAGGCTTCTGCACCTTTCACATGAGAGACTTATTTCCTGCTTTCAAGGAGATAGAGGGTCAGAGTGTCCCTCTTGCATCAGCCATTTATTAAGGAACTGTAATTCAAAGTAATCGATGTGCCACTGTGGAGCAGCCCTCCCTGAGACCCAACAATACACAGAGGTGGGAATACATGCATATATTTCCTTGCATTATCAGCTGAGCACTTTTAGCTCCTATATGTAACTTTTTAATAACATTCTCTAGTAAAAGGAACCAGAGCTCTTTGAAATAATGGCTGACACTAGGACTGACACAGTAAATATATGAACCAGGACAATCTTGAATCTTATATCAGAAAATAAGGAAGTACCAAGAAAAAAAATCCACAGGATGGAATGATGTCAAAGGAAAACAGGAACCAATGGAAAGAGCTCTCAATAGCCAAAGTAGGAATGAAATTAGCAACAAAATCTGGACTGCTGGATTATAACAAAAAGTTAAAAAAACAAAGCAAAACAAAAAATACTATCCACAGGTGTCCATGCTGGTAAAAATAAGTAACTGCACAGGGTTTTGTTTGTTTGTTTGTTTGTTTTAATGAATAGGGTTGAATAGAAATCGCCTATGTGGAAGTCCAAATAATTGATGTGGACACTCAGCCATCCATGGATTGTGGAGGTGGAGAGAACTCCTGTCTCCATAAGTGCTGGTTCCCAAAGTAGCTTCCTCCTAAAGAAGACACACGGCACGGAAATGGGAAAAACTTAACTTCATTGTGGGGAAATCTGAAAAACTACCTCAGCCAGGTGACCAAAGTTAATAGTAACAGTGATAAGTTGCCTTGAGAGCCTGTTCCCTTGATATAAAGTGATGAGAAAGCACTTTACCTCTGTGATCTGCTTACTCAAAACCCATAACTCAAGCCTAATCCTGAGAAAAACACCAAGTAAATTCCAATGCGGGACAGTCAACAAAATATCTCACCAGTACTCCTCACCAATGTCAAGGTCATAGAAACAAGGACAGTCTGAGAAACTCTGAAAGCCCAGAAGAGCCTGAACAGACGTGATGACTAAATGTCACGTGATACCCTGGATGGCATCCTGGAAGAGAAAAAGTTAGAATGAAGGAAACCCAAGTGAAATATGGATGTCAGTTAATAATAAGGTACTGATATTTTATCATTAATTGTGACAATTCGGTTTAAAACTAGAATGAGAAACCTATTGCATCACACTAGAAATCTAGATGAAATGGGTAACCTCCTAGTAAAAACACACATTAACAAAATGGAACGTAATAAAGGAAAATACAAACAGAACAGTTAGCCACCAAAAGACCTCTTCCGCATTTTGCTTCTCCTTTCATTGTTCCGGGATTTCACTCTCCTGGGACAGGGAAGGAATGGAGACAGAGCAAGCTGGCAGTTCCCCTAAGTTTGGACCGCACTCAGTGTCTTCATCTCGCCCAGCCATGCCCCATCCAGTAGGGCACCCAAGGGAGTCTCAGGGATTATTGGTTCTGATGTTATCAGCTATGACTTTTGTGATTCCAATGGACTGGACACACTTACTAAAGTAAAATAAATCATTATTTTTAAATGATATAAATTAATAACTCCAAGAGACAGGTTTAAGAGTGGATTTGGACCTGGCAGTTCTGGTGGCTCACTCTCTTGCAGTGTGATCTGGTCTCCCTTCAATCCTTTGTCCTGCTAAATGCCTTTGGGTGGCCCCATTCACAGGAACAGTCTCTCTCACTGCATCCAGGGCTTCCAGGAACTGCAGGCGACACCCACTCAATGTCCATTTTAACAGAAAAGAAGAGGTTCAGTTAAGGTCAGTGACTGTGCTCACCCATCCAGGGCTCTTGCTGTCCTCCCTTGATGGCAGGAAGCTCTTCCACTTGCTAAAATAGCAACTTTGCTGTTGGTGGTAAACTCAAGACTCTTGCTTTGGGCATCGGGGCCTCACATCAGAGGCTGGCCCTGATTGCCAGTATACCTCAAAAGGCACACAGACTTCATTTGTGTCCCTGGGAGGTGGGAGCCCAGGACTCACACCTGCCCTCTGACTATATTAATCACCCATCTCCACAGAACACATTTGCTCATTTCCCAGTCTCTGCTCTCTCCTTTACAGAGAACAGAAACCAAACGGTAGGTGGTAAGGAAACTGTTACTCAACGCAGCAGTGTCTCAAGGATGATTCTATACCGTGGAATCCACAGTTGGCTGGCTTTCTGGAGGCCGCAGGGACTGGGCCCGGGATGCACGTGGCTCCTGGAGACCACGTGGCCTCAGAGTGAGAACACCAGGTGGGAAGCCACTCGCTCCCATACCTCTGATTTTTAATGAGTATGAATGTCAAAGGTTTTCAACAACCCGAAGGCCAGAGGATTGCAGGGCTACGGTCTGCTGTATGCTGGTTGTGGCCAGGGCCACACTCAATGTCTGGAGGGTTACTTCCTCTCGGAAGGCTGAGAGGCTATGAGGGAGGAGGCCCTTTTCTCAATCACGTGGATGTAGGGAACTGAAACATCCCAAAGGGCCGTCTACGCTGCCCAGGTAGCTGTTCAATTGTCCGGCAGCAAGGTCAGCTCAGTGACTGGCCACAGGGGCTTGACAGGGCCCAGGCAGGCCTGAGCTGGAGGACCACAGATGCCTGCCTGGATGGTCAGGGGTCAAGGGATATTCTGAGATTTTATTATCTACTACTGCCCACTCAAATGGGACAAAGGATGCAGCCAGTCCTGAAGGGCACCGCCAGCCCTCAAGAAGGCAGCATATGGGGGCTGGCAGTGCTACAGCCTTGCATACATGCCAACATGTCCCACTGAGCGCACTGCGTGTCAGGGCTGGGCTGGAACCTGGGTCCAGCCCCACCCTCCCCAGGTTGGCGTCAGGGGACCTTCCTGACTTCTGAGGCCCTCCACAACCACAGACTGAGATTAAGTTGGAGATGAAACAGCCAGCAACAAGAGCAGACATTTCATTCATCTTCTTTAGACTCCAGGATGCGGAGAGGAAGCAGAGGCGGAGCAGAAAACCAACGGTCCAGCTCGACCCCGCGTCACTTGTACCAGGTGAGTCCCGTCCATCGTGGAGGCTCAGATAGAAGAGAGAGGGGAAGGCGAAGCAGGTCCATTAGATCGTGAACACTAGGTGGGTAAAGTATGAGTACTTTCTGGTTTTCTTTTTATTTACAGGAATTTCTATTTTTCAATCATTAAGATACCCTATTCGTAAAATAAAAAGATTAAAATTGTGTATACCTTTTCACACGCCCCTCACTAAATGTGAATTCTGTAGAAGGTACACATCTTCTGAAATCTCTTCTTACAAGAGTCACGGATTTACTTACTAAAAGCTGGCTGGAATCAACACAGGTGACTTTGCAGTTTTAGGATTGCCTGGGTCCGTGGCTTGCTGGGCTGCAGTTCCTACTTTCCACCTCTGTAAGATGCAGGTGGAGAAGAAAGGGTGAGACCTGTCTCTCTATGAGCTGTTCAGCTAGGACTTTGAGGTACCTACCTTGTGCAGCACGTGGTAGCAGAAGCACGGGTCACAGCAGGAACAGAGTATTTGGTCTCGGCCCTTAGATGACCCAGAGTAGACATTACATACTCAGCCAACAACCAGAAAAGAGAGTCCCTTTATTAAAAAAAAGAAAAAAAAAGACATTCAGCCAGCACCTGGGGTTCACCCAGGCCCGCTCTGACCTTCTGTTCCCCCTCTAACACAGGCCAACGAGATAGCTCTGGGCAAAACTGTGTTCCCACTCACCTCCCACCCACCTCAGTCAGGTCTTGCTGAACCCAGAGCACCAGGAATGCTGACCATCCTTCCAGTTTGGGGCCCCAAGGCTATAAGCTCACCCCAGTGAGCCAGCTCTCTGGGGTCCTTCCGGCACACTCCCGAGGGTAGTGACGGGGACGCAGCTGGAATCTGAGTCGCACAGTCTGCTCATTTCACCTTCACTCGTTACGAAAAAGGTCTTTACCCATGAAACATTCACCCCACTTTTGGTCCTTTAAAAAAACAAATTTTCTTAGGAACTTTTACACCAAAGTGTCTTCCGGAAAGCAAACGTTCAGCAATAAGATTTATTTCAGTACAATTTCATTTTATGTACATACAAGTGTACTTAAAGAGGGCCATGTATAAAATGAGATGCCTAGTTTGCCATTTCTTTGAAGTCTGAGGCACCTGAGGGTGAGCATACCTGAGGTTTATGATTGTTGCTTTCATGGAGTACTGTCTTCCCGCCTTTATCTCCAGACCCAAGGATGGGGAACAAAGGTGAAACAGGTCTGCACACTGCAAAATGTCTTCAGAAATCTGCAAACCCAGCTTCTTGCAGGAGTTAAAGGTTAAGGACCAGGACAATGAAAGGGTGTGTGGGGGAAGGAATAGCAAGTAACCAAAACAAGGTGTCTGCGACCAGCCCACCTTCTCTGTCAGGAGTGTGCACCTGGAGCTGGTCTCTGTGTTTGGGGAGCCCTTGTGCTTCACAGAAGCAGTGCTGAGCCAGGGTGGAGGAGCTGGTCACAGACACCACCTGCCAAGTACTCACTCTCAGTCCTGAGCTAAGGTTAAACCATAATTACATTTATTTGCTTATTTACTGTGACAGGCAATGTGCTCAGTACTTGGAGTGACTATATTCCCCCCCCATTTTATTTTTTTAAACTACTTTATGAAGGTATCATTGACATACAGAAAGCTGTACATGATTAATACATGCAACTTTGTGAGTATGGAGACAGATTACACCCATGAAACCATCACCACAATCTACACCGTAAACACGTGTCACTCCAAAGGTGTCCTCCCGACCTATTCATTCCTTTATTTATTATTATTCCTATTATCATCATTCTTTGTGTGTATGGTAAGAACGCTTAAGATAGGAGCCATCCTCAGTAAACTAAGCACACAATACAGTATTGTTAACTACAGGCACCATATTATACAGCAGAACTCCAGAACTTGTTTTCATCTGGCATAACTGAAACTTTGTGCCCTTGCACTAGCACCTCCCAATTTCTCAGGGACGCAGAAGGGGTGACCTGTTGCCTCGGGCCTTGACAGCTGGGAGGAGGCAGAGCCTTGGCGTCTTCCTGCGCTGTCCAGACCTACGTGCGGTCTGCAAATGCTCTGCCCCTGGCCGCCGCCCCTTGCTCACACGCCCTGGTGTAAAACCCCAAGTTTGGACCCCAGGCCACCCATGCATGAGTGGCAGAAACCCTTCCCCAGGGACCTCCCTCTGCCTCCTTTTTCTAGTCTTCTCCTTCCCTCCCTCCCATGCCTCTCCTTGCTTCCCCGTGAAGAAGGAGCTGGTGGAGAAAAGCGAAGCCCGGTGGCTGCAATCACACACACACACACACACACACTGCTCCCTGCGGTGAGGGCTGCTCTGAGTGGTCGGTGCATTCACACATTAAGCCTCATGACGACCTCGGGAGGGCAGTCCTCACTGTTCCCCCATTTCACAGATGAGGGCCCGAGGCAGAGGACAGCAGTAGCGCATCCACCCTCACACAGGATGAGGCCCAGACGCGCCTAACCTGTGGCTCACCTGGCTCCAGCACAGCCGCCTCGGGTTCTCGGAGACTCTGCTGGGTCTTTTCCACAAATCCCTTCGACACCTACAGGCTCTTAACTAATCTACGAGGGCAAGTTACTCAAGTTCGTCTGAAAAACACCCCTCCGCAAGTTTCTAACCAGCTATGAGCACGGGAAAAACTGAAGACAGACGGGAGAGCCCAGGTTACAGAAGAGCTTGAAGCAGCTGCTTCGTTGTCACAGTAGGAGAAGGGAGAGCTTGGCAAGGAAAAGAAGGTGCGTGGCTGGGAAGGAGGGGTGTGTGGACCCTCTCAAAGCCCCGTCCTCCACTCAAGCACAGACTTGGACCGAGCCCAAAGCAATGTGAGGACTCTGCAGTCAACAGGTTGAAGAAGGCGTACACCCTGGACCAAGGCCAAGTGCCAGCCAATGTCTTCTGAAGGGAAGAAAAATATAAAATAGGCAGCTCTGCTTGGAGTCTTTGAGATTGAGCTGCGAGGGGCAGACCCCAGCATCATGCCACTCCAGCACATGTTCATGCCCAGAGGTACCTTCTCCACGGGGAACTGTGGACATCTGTAGAACATATCTGCCCTTTTTCTCCACAGAAGAAGAACCTGAGAGTCAGAGAACTGAGATATCCCGTGGAGGAGAACACACCGCTTACAGGTTGTAAATAGTTTCAGGAGGTCACCACTGCTGACCAAGCCCCAGCTGCATGCGCATTTAGGCACACAGGCGGGTCAAGAGTCAGGCAGGGTCCTTTTGCAAAGCTGCCTCGCTAAGCTTCCACTCTAATAAGGTTTTGGTTACAGAAATGCATACTCATGGCAGAAGTTTTTAAAATGCAGAAGCTAACTGAGAAGTAAAAATTCCCTGGGATTCCCTCCCAAGAGATACCGCCACTAACCTACTGACCCATCCATCTCCTTTCAGCCTCAGGCTGAGCCCCTCTGACCTGGACTTCAGTCTGGCGTGGACACCACACCCCGCACGACCCCTCGATGTCCAGTGCGGAGTGGCCAGCGTGCTGGGGCTTGGGGATGGGGTGGTCTGCGCCTGGGAGAGCCTTCTGAAGAGGGCAGCTCCAAAAGGCCCAGGCCGCGGGGCACGGTGTGAGGCTGCGTCTTGGTCACGCCTCTGCTGCTGACCAGCGGGTCCCGGAGCCTCGCGACTCAGGGGCGCTCCGCACTGCAGCCGCCACCTCGCTGCTAATCGGCCTGATTCGTCTCTTTCTACCCCAGATACCACCCTGTGCATTACCAGTGACGCCAAGACCAAGCCTGCTAGCGCCAAATCCAGCAATCCCCCCTCCTGGCTTTGCAGACCCTGCTCTACAACAGCGGGGAGCGTGGGGGCGAAGCGCACTCTGAGTGCACAGAATTCGGGGAGCTAACGAGGCCCTCAGGCCCCGACTCCTAAAGCCAGGGCACCGGGTCACTCACCAGCAGCGGACAGCAAAAGGCCCTTAAATCGGAGCAAGCTACAGGAGAGGACCATCGCCCCCTTGTGGGCAGGAAGGGGGTTGGGCTGTCTCCTGAGCTCCTCCTGGAGGCCAGCAGTGCCACATGCATAGGTTTCTCACCCTCAGCACTGCTGACATTCTGGGCTGAATCGCTCCCTGTGGTGGGGTTCGTCCTGGACATTGTAGTGTGTTTAGCAGCGTCCCTGGCCACTTGCCGCTAGCCCACCCTCCAGACATTGCTAGGTGTCTCTGGGGAGGGAGGGTAAACTGTTCTGTTCAGGGACCCCTGCACTCATCCTGCCGCTCTGGCCAGCCCAGGGGCCACCGCGCCTGCAGGACTCACCTCCTAACCAGGCATACCGCGGAGGGTGGGCGGGGAGGGTACAGGCTGGAGTCTCTTCTCCCCCAGAGTTGGCATCCGAAAATCCTAACTGCTGATTCTGCAACTCCCATGAGGTTGACATTTCTCCCCTCTCTTATCAGGGGCTTGAAAACAATTTATCTCTCTGTGGTTTCATTATTAAATCCCTTTTCTTTCTGATGAAAATGCCTTTGGTCCCTAAATACATAGAAGTTTAAGATTTTACGTGTACTGCTACTTCTATTTTAGATACTGATGACTATGAGGGCAAACCTAGGCCTTTTGGGAAACACATTTTTCTGGGTCTATAACATGTTTCCTTTTTGATACTGGGGGGGCTCGGGTAGCAGTTTGGGATGGATTATTTGAAGCCAAAGATTTGAGGATTGCATCCTTACACCTGCCTATTTTCCCTCTCAGTCTCCATCTGAAACTAGCCTGGATACATGGAAAGTGTGGACCTCGGCAGCCAGGATCTCAGTGAAGGGACGCCGCTGGCTGAGCTCTGTCCATTCATGTGAAGGGCAAACTGCTCACTCCTGAACCTCTCCACCTTGGACCAGGTGTCGCATTGCAGGGAAGGTACAACCTACAGACACTTTTATTGGCAGACCTCTTTAAAGATTTCAAAGTGGGGCCACATGGTGTACATTTGTTGCCAGGATTTCGCCATGCATAAGGGAGGGAAGCGCTGTGGTGCCCACCTTACAAATAAAGAAAGCTGAGGCCCAGTTAAGTGGCTTGCCCAAGTTGACCTAGATTCTGGTCTTTCAATGGGATGCCTGCAGGACACACAACAGGAATATAAGGCCTCTACACACTCCCAACACCTCTGATGAGATGGCTTCTGCCGTCAGGCCCCCATTTCCCGGCGGACACGCAGCACACTTACACGTGCTTCCTAACAAGTGAAAAGAGACACGAGCTACACACTGGGCACTTCCCTGAATCAGCATTTCTACACGGGGTGTTCTGTGTGTAGCGAACTGCCTCAAGTAAGGAATGCCTGAGTTAGGCCTCTGGGCCTGTGCTTGCTCCAAAAGCCTGCACTGTAACACGAAGAAATGTGCTTTACTCACAGTTGGAATGCCAGCCGACTTTCTCTTGGAGGAAGGGTGACTTCAGATAGGAAGTCCAGAAGGAATGCTTAGCAGAGTGCTTTTTCAGTAGAGCTCGCAATAGGGCAATGAGGCACAATTCCATGGCAGGTTAAACGGGGTAGAAACGTTTTCCTAAAGCTGTTGGAGTGCTGAGGACATCTAGTTCTCTCAAGTAAGAGTGTAGCATATTGCCCTTTGCTCGGCATACACAGAGGGCAACTGAAGGGCCAACTGACCTGGTTGTTGCTCAGCAAACATAGAGGGCTCTGGGGGTACTCAGTGATCTGTAGGGAAAAGGGTGCCAACCAGGGGGCTTAGGAGTCCTGAAAAGGGTACTTCCTCTAAAATAAAGCAGAAGAGTGACTAAGACATCATGGAAGCAGCTGCATGCCTCCCTTTCTGCGCGGCTACCCAGGGACTTACCTCGAGGCCAGTACTCACGTTGAGTTTCCCTTTAGCTCTAGAGCGTGGCAGGATGAGCTCCACCCCAGCCATCGAAGCACCCGGCTTACCTGGAGAAAACTCATTTGCTTCCCAGAGCCATGCCTACAGTGGCTAGTGGCCTGTCAACAGCAGTCAATTTCAAGGAGCTTCAAGGCAGCATGAATGGAGCTTTCAAAATGGGAAAGCAAGGCTACTCCCATCAGGCCCCCATTTCCACAGGCAGACGCAGCGTACATCCCTGTGCTTTCTAACAAGTCCAAAGAGACACAGGTTACCCAGTGGTTCCTTCCCTGAATCAACTCCTCGAAGCAGGGTGTTCTGCAAATAGCGAACTGCCTCAACCAATGAACGCCCCAGCTAAGCCTCCGCGCCCGTGGCTCTTCAAAAGCCTGCAGTGTTACACGAGGAACTGGGCTTTCTTTGCAGTCGGAACGCAAGCCGACATTCTCCTGGAGGCAGGGTGACTTCAGGCAGGGGGTCCCAGATGGAATGCGAAGCCGAGGGGTATTCTCAGTGGAGCTCAGACTAGGGCAATGAGTCAGACTTGCACGGTATGTTGGACCTGCCAGAAAGGTGTTCGTCGACCTGTGGGAGTGTTTAGGAAATCAAGCTATCCCAAGAAAGAGTGCAGTCTGTTGCCCTACACTAGGCATACACAGAGTGGCTCCGAAGGGCTACGGGCCTGGATGTGGCTTAGCAGGCTCACGGGGGCCTGAGGGTACTCAGTGTTCTTGCAGGAAATAGGGTGCCCATGCGGGGTTCCTAGATGTCCTGCAAAGCGTACTGACGTTAAAACAATGCAGAGCAGCGGCTACGGCCTCATGGAAAATGCTGCACGCCTCCGCTTCTGCATGGCAATTCAGGGCCTTACTTTGAGGCACGTGCTCTCACTGACTGTCCCGTTAGCGACACAGCATGGTAGGAGGCTTTCTCCTCGAGCAGAGTGACTTCAGGTACGAGGTCCTCGAGGAATCCTAAGCAGAGAGTTTTCTCATGGCAGCTCAGATGGGGGCCATGACGAACACTTCCATGGCATGTCGCACTGGCTAGAAATGTGGTCCTGACGATGTTCCAGTGCTCTTGAAATGTACCTCTCCTTAAGGAACGAGCAGTGTGTTGCCCATCACTTGGCATACACAGAGGGCCTCCGAGGGACCGACATTTGGGCCTCGATGTTACTCAGCTGACCCACAGGGGTATGGAGGTACTCACTGATCTTGGAGGGAAAATGATGCACACCAGAGGGGCCTACGAGTCCTGAAAAGGGTACTTCCTTTAAAATACAGCAGAACAGGGGCTTCCCTGGTGGCGCAGTGGTTGAGAATCTGCCTGCCAATGCAGGGGACACGGGTTCGAGCCCTGGTCTGGGAGGATCCCACATGCCGCGGAGCGACTGGGCCCGTGAGCCACAACTACTGAACCTGCGCCTCTGGAGCCTGTGCTCCACGAAAAGAGAGGCCGCGATAGTGAGAGGCCTATGCACCGCGATGAAGAGCGGCCCCCACTTACCGCAACTGGAGAGAGCCCTAGCACAGAAACGAAGACCCAACATAGCAATCAATCAATCAATCAATAAATCTTAAAAAAACAATAAAATAAAATAAAATAAAATAAAATAAAGCAGAACAGCGACTAAGACCTCATGGAAAGAGCTGCATGCCTCCCTTTCTGCGCGGCTACTCAGGGACTTACCTCGAGGCCAGTACTCACGTTGAGTTTCCCTTTAGCTCTAGAGCGTGGCAGGATGAGCTCCACCCCAGCCATCGAAGCACCCTGCTTACCTGGAGAATGCTCATTTTCTTCCCAGAGCCATGCCTACAGTGGCTAGTGGCCTGTCAACAGCAGTCAATTTCAAGAAGCTTCAAGGCAGCATGAATGGAGCTTTCAAAATGGGAAAGCAAGGCGAGTTCCATCAGGCCCCCATTTCCACGGGAACACGCAGCATACCTCCCTGTGCTTTCTAACAAGTCCAAACAGACACAGGTTACCCAGTGGATCCTTCCCTGAATCAACTCCGCGAAGCAGGGTGTTCTGCATCTACCGAACTGCCTCAACCAAGGGACACCCCAGCGAAGTCTCCGGGCCCGTGGCTCTTCAAAGGCCTGCAGTGTTACCCGAGGAACTGAGCTTTAGTTGCAGTCGGAACGCAAGCCGACATTCTCCTGGAGGCAGGGTGACTTCAGACACGGGGTCCCAGAAGGAATACGAAGCCGAGGGTTTTTCTCAGTGCAGCTCAGACTAGGGCAATGAGTCAGACTTGCATGGCACGTTGGACCTGCTAGAACAGTGTTCGTGGACCTGTGGGAGTGCTGGGGAAATCAAGCTGTCCCAAGAAAGACTGCAGTCTGCTGCCCTACAACCGGCATACACAGAGTGGCTCCGAAGGGCTACGGGCCTGGATGTGGCTTAGCAGGCCCATTGGGGCCTGAGGGTCCTCAGTGTTCTTGCAGGGAATAGGGTGCCCACGCGAGGCTCCTAGATGTCCTGCAAAGCGTACTGACGTTAAAATAATGCAGAGCAACGGCTATGGCCTCCTGGAAACTGCTGCACGCCTCCGCTTCTGCATGGCAATTCAGGGCCTTACCTCGAGGCAAGTGCTGATGCTGAGTGTCCCGTTAGCGACACAGCATGGTAGGATGCTGACTTTCTCCTCGAGCAGAGTGACTTCAGGTACGAGGTCCTCGAAGAATCCTAAGCAGAGTGTTTTCTCATGGAAGCTCAGACGGGGGCCATGACGAACACTTCCATGGCACGTCGCACTGCGTAGAAATGTGGTCCTGAGACTGTTCCAGTGCTCTGGAAATATAGCTCTCCTTAAAGAACGAGCAGCGTGTTGCCCATCACTCGGCATACACAGAGGGCCTCCGAGGGACCGACCTTTGGGCCTCGATGTTGCTCAGCAAGCCCACAGGGGTCTGGAGGTACTCACGGATCTTGGAGGGAAAATGATGCACACCCGAGGGGCCTACGAGTCCTGAAAAGGGTACTTCCTTTGAAATAAAGCAGAACAGGGGCTTCCCTGGTGGCGCAGTGGTTGAGAATCTGCCTGCCAATGCAGGGCACACGGGTTCGAGCCCTGGTCTGGGAGGATTCCACATGCCGTGGGGCAACTGGGCCCGTGAGCCACAACTACTGAGCCTGCGCCTCTGGAGCCTGTGCTCCGCAACAAGAGAGGCCGCGAGACTGAGAGGCCCACGCACCACGATGAAGAGTGGCCCCCACTTACCGCAACTGGGGAGAGCCCTAGCACAGAAACGAAGACCCAACATAGCAATCAATCAATCAATCAATCAATCTTAAAACAACAATAAAAAATTTAAAAAATAAAATAAAATAAAGCAGAACAGCGACTAATACCTCATGGAAACAGCTGCATGCTGCCCTTTCTGCGCGGTTACTCAGGGACTTACCTCGAGGCCAGTACTCACGTTGAGTTTCCCTTTAGCTCTAGAGCGTGGCAGGATGAGCTCCACCCCGGCCATCGAAGCACCCGGCTTAGCTAGACAAAACTCATTGTCTTCCCAGAGCCATGCCTACAGCGGCTAGTGGCCTGTCAACAGCAGTCAATTTCAAATAGCTTCAAGGCAGCATGAATGGAGCTTTCAAAACGGGAAAGCAAGGCTAGTTCCATCAGGCCCCCATTTCCGCGGGCACACGCAGCATACATCCCTGTGCTTTCTAACAAGTCCAAAGAGACACAGGTTACCAAGTGGTTACTTCCCTGAATCAACTCCTCGAAGCAGGGTGTACTGCATCTAGTGAACTGCCTCAACCAAGGAAAGCCCCAGCTAGGCCTCCGGGCCCGTGGCTCTTCAAAAGCCTGCAGTGCTACCCGAGGAACTCGGCTTTAGTTGCAGTTGGAAAGCAAGCCGACATTCTCCTGGAGGCAGGGTGACTTCAGACACGGGGTCCCAGATGGAATACGAAGCCGAGGGTTTTTCTCAGTGCAGCTCAGACTAGGGCAATGAGTCAGACTTGCACGGCACGTTGGACCTGCTAGAACAGTGTTCGTGGACCTGTGGGAGTGCTGGGGAAATCAAGCTGTCCCAAGAAAGACTGCAGTCTGCTGCCCTACGCTCGGCATACACAGAGTGGCTCCGAAGGGCTACGGGCCTGGATGTGGCTTAGCAGGCCCATGGGGGCCTGAGGGTCCTCAGTGTTCTTGCAGGGAATAGGGTGCCCACGCGAGGCTCCTAGATGTCCTGCAAAGCGTACTGACGTTAACATAATGCAGAGCAACGGCTATGGCCTCCTGGAAACTGCTGCATGCCTCCGCTTCTGCATGGCAATTCAGGGCCTTACCTTGAGACAACTGCTGATGCTGAGTGTCCCGTTAGCGACACAGCATGGTAGGATGCTGACTTTCTCCTCGAGCAGAGTGACTTCAGGTACGAGGTCCTCGAAGAATCCTAAGCAGAGTGTTTTCTTATGGCAGCTCAGACGGGGGCCATGACGAACACTTCCATGGCACGTCGCACTGGGTAGAAATGTGGTCCTGAGACTGTTCCAGTGCTCTGGAAATATAGCTCTCCTTAAAGAACGAGCAGTGTGTTGCCCATCACTCGGCATACACAGAGGGCCTCCGAGGGACCGACCTTTGGGCCTTGATGTTGCTCAGCAAGCACACAAGGGTCTGGAGGTACTCAGGGATCTTGGAGGGAAAATGATGCACACCCGAGGGGCCTAGGAGTCCTGAAAAGGGTACTTCCTTTAAAATAAAGCAAAACAGGGGCTTCCCTGGTGGCGCAAGGTTGAGAATATGCCTCCCAATGCAGGGTACACGGGTTCGAGCCCTGGTCTGGGAGGATCCCACATGCCGCGGAGCGACTGGGCCCGTGAGCCACAACTACTGAACCTGCGCCTCTGGAGCCTGTGCTCCACGAAAAGAGAGGCCGCGATAGTGAGAGGCCTATGCACCGCGATGAAGAGCGGCCCCCACTTACCGCAACTGGAGAGAGCCCTAGCACAGAAACGAAGACCCAACATAGCAATCAATCAATCAATCAATAAATCTTAAAAAAACAATAAAATAAAATAAAATAAAATAAAATAAAGCAGAACAGCGACTAAGACCTCATGGAAAGAGCTGCATGCCTCCCTTTCTGCGCGGCTACTCAGGGACTTACCTCGAGGCCAGTACTCACGTTGAGTTTCCCTTTAGCTCTAGAGCGTGGCAGGATGAGCTCCACCCCAGCCATCGAAGCACCCTGCTTACCTGGAGAATGCTCATTTTCTTCCCAGAGCCATGCCTACAGTGGCTAGTGGCCTGTCAACAGCAGTCAATTTCAAGAAGCTTCAAGGCAGCATGAATGGAGCTTTCAAAATGGGAAAGCAAGGCGAGTTCCATCAGGCCCCCATTTCCACGGGAACACGCAGCATACCTCCCTGTGCTTTCTAACAAGTCCAAACAGACACAGGTTACCCAGTGGATCCTTCCCTGAATCAACTCCGCGAAGCAGGGTGTTCTGCATCTACCGAACTGCCTCAACCAAGGGACACCCCAGCGAAGTCTCCGGGCCCGTGGCTCTTCAAAGGCCTGCAGTGTTACCCGAGGAACTGAGCTTTAGTTGCAGTCGGAACGCAAGCCGACATTCTCCTGGAGGCAGGGTGACTTCAGACACGGGGTCCCAGAAGGAATACGAAGCCGAGGGTTTTTCTCAGTGCAGCTCAGACTAGGGCAATGAGTCAGACTTGCATGGCACGTTGGACCTGCTAGAACAGTGTTCGTGGACCTGTGGGAGTGCTGGGGAAATCAAGCTGTCCCAAGAAAGACTGCAGTCTGCTGCCCTACAACCGGCATACACAGAGTGGCTCCGAAGGGCTACGGGCCTGGATGTGGCTTAGCAGGCCCATTGGGGCCTGAGGGTCCTCAGTGTTCTTGCAGGGAATAGGGTGCCCACGCGAGGCTCCTAGATGTCCTGCAAAGCGTACTGACGTTAAAATAATGCAGAGCAACGGCTATGGCCTCCTGGAAACTGCTGCACGCCTCCGCTTCTGCATGGCAATTCAGGGCCTTACCTCGAGGCAAGTGCTGATGCTGAGTGTCCCGTTAGCGACACAGCATGGTAGGATGCTGACTTTCTCCTCGAGCAGAGTGACTTCAGGTACGAGGTCCTCGAAGAATCCTAAGCAGAGTGTTTTCTCATGGAAGCTCAGACGGGGGCCATGACGAACACTTCCATGGCACGTCGCACTGCGTAGAAATGTGGTCCTGAGACTGTTCCAGTGCTCTGGAAATATAGCTCTCCTTAAAGAACGAGCAGCGTGTTGCCCATCACTCGGCATACACAGAGGGCCTCCGAGGGACCGACCTTTGGGCCTCGATGTTGCTCAGCAAGCCCACAGGGGTCTGGAGGTACTCACGGATCTTGGAGGGAAAATGATGCACACCCGAGGGGCCTACGAGTCCTGAAAAGGGTACTTCCTTTGAAATAAAGCAGAACAGGGGCTTCCCTGGTGGCGCAGTGGTTGAGAATCTGCCTGCCAATGCAGGGCACACGGGTTCGAGCCCTGGTCTGGGAGGATTCCACATGCCGTGGGGCAACTGGGCCCGTGAGCCACAACTACTGAGCCTGCGCCTCTGGAGCCTGTGCTCCGCAACAAGAGAGGCCGCGAGACTGAGAGGCCCACGCACCACGATGAAGAGTGGCCCCCACTTACCGCAACTGGGGAGAGCCCTAGCACAGAAACGAAGACCCAACATAGCAATCAATCAATCAATCAATCAATCTTAAAACAACAATAAAAAATTTAAAAAATAAAATAAAATAAAGCAGAACAGCGACTAATACCTCATGGAAACAGCTGCATGCTGCCCTTTCTGCGCGGTTACTCAGGGACTTACCTCGAGGCCAGTACTCACGTTGAGTTTCCCTTTAGCTCTAGAGCGTGGCAGGATGAGCTCCACCCCGGCCATCGAAGCACCCGGCTTAGCTAGACAAAACTCATTGTCTTCCCAGAGCCATGCCTACAGCGGCTAGTGGCCTGTCAACAGCAGTCAATTTCAAATAGCTTCAAGGCAGCATGAATGGAGCTTTCAAAACGGGAAAGCAAGGCTAGTTCCATCAGGCCCCCATTTCCGCGGGCACACGCAGCATACATCCCTGTGCTTTCTAACAAGTCCAAAGAGACACAGGTTACCAAGTGGTTACTTCCCTGAATCAACTCCTCGAAGCAGGGTGTACTGCATCTAGTGAACTGCCTCAACCAAGGAAAGCCCCAGCTAGGCCTCCGGGCCCGTGGCTCTTCAAAAGCCTGCAGTGCTACCCGAGGAACTCGGCTTTAGTTGCAGTTGGAAAGCAAGCCGACATTCTCCTGGAGGCAGGGTGACTTCAGACACGGGGTCCCAGATGGAATACGAAGCCGAGGGTTTTTCTCAGTGCAGCTCAGACTAGGGCAATGAGTCAGACTTGCACGGCACGTTGGACCTGCTAGAACAGTGTTCGTGGACCTGTGGGAGTGCTGGGGAAATCAAGCTGTCCCAAGAAAGACTGCAGTCTGCTGCCCTACGCTCGGCATACACAGAGTGGCTCCGAAGGGCTACGGGCCTGGATGTGGCTTAGCAGGCCCATGGGGGCCTGAGGGTCCTCAGTGTTCTTGCAGGGAATAGGGTGCCCACGCGAGGCTCCTAGATGTCCTGCAAAGCGTACTGACGTTAACATAATGCAGAGCAACGGCTATGGCCTCCTGGAAACTGCTGCATGCCTCCGCTTCTGCATGGCAATTCAGGGCCTTACCTTGAGACAACTGCTGATGCTGAGTGTCCCGTTAGCGACACAGCATGGTAGGATGCTGACTTTCTCCTCGAGCAGAGTGACTTCAGGTACGAGGTCCTCGAAGAATCCTAAGCAGAGTGTTTTCTTATGGCAGCTCAGACGGGGGCCATGACGAACACTTCCATGGCACGTCGCACTGGGTAGAAATGTGGTCCTGAGACTGTTCCAGTGCTCTGGAAATATAGCTCTCCTTAAAGAACGAGCAGTGTGTTGCCCATCACTCGGCATACACAGAGGGCCTCCGAGGGACCGACCTTTGGGCCTTGATGTTGCTCAGCAAGCACACAAGGGTCTGGAGGTACTCAGGGATCTTGGAGGGAAAATGATGCACACCCGAGGGGCCTAGGAGTCCTGAAAAGGGTACTTCCTTTAAAATAAAGCAAAACAGGGGCTTCCCTGGTGGCGCAAGGTTGAGAATATGCCTCCCAATGCAGGGTACACGGGTTCGAGCCCTGGTCTGGGAGGATT
Source organism: Eschrichtius robustus (assembly GCF_028021215.1). NCBI lineage: Eukaryota > Metazoa > Chordata > Mammalia > Artiodactyla > Eschrichtiidae > Eschrichtius > Eschrichtius robustus. The sequence goes on from NC_090837.1 coordinate 24,538, forward strand.
CCACATGCCGCGGGGCAACTGGGCCCGTGAGCCACAACTACTGAGCCTGCGCCTCTGGAGCCTGTGCTCCGCAACAAGGGAGGCCGCGAGACTGAGAGGCCCACGCACCGCGATGAAGAGTGGCCCCCACTTACCGCAACTGGGGAGAGCCCTAGCACAGAAACGAAGACCCAACATAGCAATCAATCAATCAGTCAATCTTAAAACAAAAATAAAAAATTAAAATATAAAATAAAATAAAGCAGAACAGCGACTAATACCTCATGGAAACAGCTGCATGCTGCCCTTTCTGCGCGGTTACTCAGGGACCTACCTCGAGGCCAGTACTCACGTTGAGTTTCCCTTTAGCTCTAGAGCGTGGCAGGATGAGCTCCACCCCGGCCATCGAAGCACCCGGCTTAGCTAGACAAAACTCATTTTCGTCCCAGAGCCATGCCTACAGCGGCTAGTGGCCTGTCAACAGCAGTCAATTTCAAGTAGCTTCAAGGCAGCATGAATGGAGCTTTCAAAATGGGAAAGCAAGGCTAGTTCCATCAGGCCCCCATTTCCGCGGGCACACGCAGCATACATCCCTGTGCTTTCTAACAAGTCCAAAGAGACACAGGTTACCAAGTGGTTACTTCCCTGAATCAACTCCTCGAAGCAGGGTGTACTGCATCTAGTGAACTGCCTCAACCAAGGAAAGCCCCAGCTAGGCCTCCGGGCCCGTGGCTCTTCAAAAGCCTGCAGTGTTACCCGAGGAACTCGGCTTTAGTTGCAGTTGGAACGCAAGCTGACATTCTCCTGGAGGCAGGGTGACTTCAGACACGGGGTCCCAGAAGGAATATGAAGCCGAGGGTTTTTCTCAGTGCAGCTCAGACTAGGGCAATGAGTCAGACTTGCACGGCACGTTGGACCTGCTAGAACAGTGTTCGTGGACCTGTGGGAGTGCTGGGGAAATCAAGCTGTCCCAAGAAAGACTGCAGTCTGTTGCCCTACGCTCGGCATACACAGAGTGGCTCCGAAGGGCTACGGGCCTGGATGTGGCTTAGCAGGCCCATGGGGGCCTGAGGGTCCTCAGTGTTCTTGCAGGGAATAGGGTGCCCACGCGAGGCTCCTAGATGTCCTGCAAAGCGTACTGACGTTAAAATAATGCAGAGCAACGGCTATGGCCTCCTGGAAACTGCTGCACGCCTCCGCTTCTGCATGGCAATTCAGGGCCTTACCTCGAGGCAAGTGCTGATGCTGAGTGTCCCGTTAGCGACACAGCATGGTAGGATGCTGACTTTCTCCTCGAGCAGAGTGACTTCAGGTACGAGGTCCTCGAAGAATCCTAAGCAGAGTGTTTTCTCATGGAAGCTCAGACGGGGACCATGACGAACACTTCCATGGCACGTCGCACTGCGTAGAAATGTGGTCCTGAGACTGTTCCAGTGCTCTGGAAATATAGCTCTCCTTAAAGAACGAGCAGTGTGTTGCCCATCACTCGGCATACACAGAGGGCCTCCGAGGGACCGACCTTTGGGCCTCGATGTTGCTCAGCAAGCCCACAAGGGTCTGGAGGTACTCACGGATCTTGGAGGGAAAATGATGCACACCCGAGGGGCCTACGAGTCCTGAAAAGGGTACTTCCTTTAAAATAAAGCAGAACAGGGGCTTCCCTGGTGGCGCAGTGGTTGAGAATCTGCCTGCCAATGCAGGGTACACGGGTTCGAGCCCTGGTCTGGGAGGATTCCACATGCCGTGGGGCAACTGGGCCCGTGAGCCACAACTACTGAGCCTGCGCCTCTGGAGCCTGTGTTCCGCAACAAGAGAGGCCGCGAGACTGAGAGGCCCACGCACCGCGATGAAGAGTGGCCCCCACTTACCGCAACTGGGGAGAGCCCTAGCACAGAAACGAAGACCCAACATAGCAATCAATCAATCAATCAATCAATCTTAAAACAACAATAAAAAATTAAAAAAATAAAATAAAATAAAGCAGAACAGCGACTAATACCTCATGGAAACAGCTGCATGCCGCCCTTTCTGCGCGGTTACTCAGGGACTTACCTCGAGGCCAGGACTCACGTTGAGTTTCCCTTTAGCTCTAGAGCGTGGCAGGATGAGCTCCACCCAGGCCATCGAAGCACCCGGCTTAGCTAGACAAAACTCATTGTCTTCCCAGAGCCATGCCTACAGTGGCTAGTGGCCTGTCAACAGCAGTCAATTTCAAGTAGCTTCAAGGCAGCATGAATGGAGCTTTCAAAATGGGAAAGCAAGGCTAGTTCCATCAGGCCCCCATTTCCGCGGGCACACGCAGCATACATCCCTGTGCTTTCTAACAAGTCCAAAGAGACACAGGTTACCCAGTGGTTCCTTCCCTGAAATAACTCCTCGAAGCAGGGTGTTTTGCATCTAGCGAACTGCCTCAACCAAGGAAATCCCCAGCTAGGCCTCCGAGGCCCGTGGCTCTTCAAAAGCCTGCAGTGTTACCCGAGGAACTGGGCTTTAGTTGCAGTCGGAACACAAGCCGACTTTCTCCTGGAGGCAGGGTGACTTCAGACAGGGGATCCCAGATGGAATACGAAGCCGAGTGTTTTTCTCAGTGCAGCTCAGACTAGGGCAATGAGTCAGACTTGCACGGCACGTTGGACCTGCTAGAACAGTGTTCGTGGACCTGTGGGAGTGCTGGGGAAATCAAGCTGTCCCAAGAAAGACTGCAGTCTGCTGCCCTACGCTCGGCATACACAGAGTGGCTCCGAAGGGCTACGGGCCTGGATGTGGCTTAGCAGGCCCACGGGGGCCTGAGGGTCCTCAGTGTTCTTGCAGGGAATAGGGTGCCCACGCGAGGCTCCTAGATGTCCTGCAAAGCGTACTGACGTTAAAATAATGCAGAGCAACGGCTATGGCCTCCTGGAAACTGCTGCACGCCTCCGCTTCTGCATGGCAATTCAGGGCCTTACCTGAAGGCAACTGCTCACGTTGGGTTTCCCGTGAGCGACAGAACATGGTAGGATGCTGACTTTCTCCTTGAGTAAGGTGACTTCAGGTATGCGGTCATTGAAGAATTCTAAGCAGAGTGTTTTCTCATGTCACCTCAGACGAGGGCCATGACGAAGACTTCTATGGCACGTTGGACTGTCTAGAAGTGTGGTCTTGATGCTGTTCGAGTGCTCTGGAAATGTAACCCTAACCCTCTAACACTAACCCTCACCCTCCCCTTAACCTTAAACCCTAAACCCTAAACCCTAATCCCTAACCCTTAACCCTAACCCTAGCCCCAACCCTAAAACCCTAACCCTAACTCTAACCCTAAACGTAGTCCTAACAAAGGCCACGAACCTGTCCCTAACTCAGTCCCTGACACAATAGCTAACAAAGGCTCTGATGCTAGTCCTAACTAAGGCCCTGAAACTCCTCCTAACTCAGGCCCTGGTCATGTCTGTAACTAAGACCCTAATGCTGACCCTACAAAGGCCCTGATGCTGCTCCTAAGTCACGCCCTGAAAATGTCCCTGACGTTAGGCTTCACTCAGGCCCTGTCGCTCTCCCTAAGTCAGCCTCTGACGCTGTCCCTACCTGAAGCCCTGACACTGGTTCTAAAGAAGGCCCTGATCCTCCCAGTGACTGAAGTCTTGACGCTATCCCTAGGTTATTCCCTGACCCTATCCCTACACGTTAACCGGACCCTGTCCCTAGCTAACCTCCTGCCTCTTATGCTAACTAAAGCCTTTATGCTGTGCCTAACTCAGGCCCTGAATTTAGTCCCAAGGACGTGATACTGTCTCTAACTAAGGTCTAGATGCTCGTCCTAAGTCAGTGCCTGATACTGTCCCTAACTATGGCCCTACCCCTATTCCTAACTCAGGACCTGACACTGTACCTAACAGAAGGACCTGACACTAATCCTAACTAAGACCCTAACACTGTTCCTAACAAAGGCTCTGATGCTAGTCCTACCCAAGGCCCTGACACTGTCCCTAACTAAGGCCCTGACACTACACCTAACTCAGGCCCCGACACTGTCCCTAACTAAGGCCCTGACACTACTCCTAACTGAGGCTCTGACACGATTCCTGACATAGACTCTGATGCTGGTCCTAACTAAGGCCCTGACACTACTCCTAACTCAGGCCGTGATACAATATATAACAAAGGCTATGATGCTAGTTCTAACTATGGCCCTGACACTGTCATAACTAAGGCCTTGACACTACACCTAACTCAGGCCCTGACACTGGCCCTAACTAAGGCCCTGACACTACTCCTATCCCAGGCACTGACAGGATACCTAACGAAGGCTCTGATGCTAGGTGTAACTAAGGCCCTGACACTGTCCCAAACTAAGTTCTTGACATTACTCGTAACCCAGGCCCTGACATGATACCTAACAAAGGCTCTGATGCTAGCCCTAACTAAGGCCGTGACACTGTCCCTAACTAAGGCTGTGACACTCCACCTAGCTCAGGTCCTGACACTGTCCCTAACAAAGGCCCTGCTGCCGTCAATATCTAAAGTCCTGACACTATCCTGAGCTTATATCCTGACCCATCTCATACTAAGGTCCTGAAACTGTCCCTAAGTGAGCCTTGACGCTGTCCCTAAGTGAGGCCCTGAGGCTGTCCATAACAGAGACCCTGATAATGTCTTTACCGAAGACCCAAATGCTCTTCCTACAGAGGCCTTTATGCTGCTCCTAAGTCATGCCCTGACACTGTCCCTAACTCAGGCCCTAAAGATAGGCCTCACTTAGGCCCTGTTGCTGTACCTTAGTTAGGCTCTGATGCTATCCCTACATCTAGCCTTGACACTGGTCCTGATTAAGCCCCTGACGCTGGTTCTAACTACGTCCCTGATGCTCTCAATAACTAAGGTCTTCACGCAATCCCTAGCTCATTTCCTGACACTATCCCTGGCCTGGAACCTAACTCTGTCCCGAGCGAATGTCCTGCCCCTTATCCTCCCTGAATCCCTAATGCTCTCCCTAACTAAGGCCCTGACTAGTCCTAACTCAGTCCCTCACACTGTACCTAGCAAAGGCTCTGATGCTAGTCCTAACTAAGCTCCTGACACTGTCCCTAACTAAGGCCCTGCTGCTGTCAATATCTAAAGTCCTGACACTATCCTGAGCTAATTTCTGCACCCATCTCTTACCAAGTTCCTGAAATTGTCCCTAAATAAGCCCTGACGCTCTCCCTAAGTGAAGCCCTGAGGTTGTCTCTAACAGAAGCCCTAATAATGTCTTTAACAAAGACCCTGATGCTGATCCTAACGAGGCCGTTATGCTCCTCCTAAGTCCTGCCCTGACACAGTCCCTAACTCAGGTGCTAACTGAGCGAGTCCTCAGGTATTCCCTGTCGCTGTACCTTAGTCAGTCTCTGAAGCTGTCCCTACATCAAGCCCTGACACTGGTCCTGAATAAGGCCATGACGCTGTTCCGATATAAGGCCCTGATGCTCTCAATAACTAAGGTCTTCACACTATCCCTAGCCCGTAACTAGGCTCTGTCCCTAGCTAGTGTCCTGCCTCGTATCCTAACTAAGAACCTAATGCTGATCCTACGAAGGCCCTGATGCTACTCGTAAGTCATGCCGATACTGTCCCTAGCTAAGTCCCTGACGCTCGGCCTCACTCAGGCCCTGTCGCTCTCCCTAAGTCAGGCTCTGACATTGTCCCTACCCGAAGCCCTGACATTGGTCCTAAATAAGGCCCTGATACTGTCAGTAAGGTCTTGACACTATCCCTAGGTCATTTCCTGACACTATCCCTAGACCTTAACCTCATCCTGTCCCTAGCTAATGTCCTGCCTCCCATCCTAACTGAAGCCCTATTGCTCTGCCTAACCAAGGCCCTGACTAGTCCTAACTAAGGCCGTGACACTGTCTCTAACTAAGGCCCGGAAGCTGTCCCTAATACAGACCCTGCGGCCGGCAATAACTAAAGGCCTGACACTATCCTGAGCTAATATCCTGACCCATCTCTTACCAAGGTCCTGACACTGTCCCTATGTAAGCCCTGATACTGTCCCTAAGTGAAGCCCTGAGTCTGTCCCTAACTCAGGCCCAGACGCAGTACCTAACTCAGACCCTCAAAATGTCTTTGAGACCCTGATGCTCTTCCTAAGTCATGCCCTGACACTGTCCCTAGCTAAGGCCCTGACGCTAGGTCTTACTCAGGCTCCATCGCTCTCCCTAAGTCAGGCTCTGACGCTGTCCCTACCTGAAGCCCTGACACTAGCCCTAAGTAAGGCCCTGATACTCTCTGTAAGTAAGGTCTTGACACTATCCCTAGCTCATTTCCTGACACTATTCCTAGACCTTAACCTAACCCTGTCCCTAGTTAATGTCTTGCCTCTTATGCTAACTAAAGTCCTGATGCTCTCCCTAACAAAGGCCCTGAAATTAGTCCCAAGGCCCTGACACTGTCCCTAACTACGGCTTGGATGCTTGCGCTAACTCAGTCCCTCACACTGTACCTAGCAAAGGCTCTGATGCTAGTCCTAACTAAGCTCCTGACACTGTCCCTAACTAAGGCCCTGCTGCTGTCGATAACTAAAGTCCTGACTCTATCCTGAGCTAATATCCTGACCTATCTCTTACCAATGTACTGACACTGTCCCTAAGTAAGCCCTGACACTGTCCCTAAGTGAGGCCCTGAGGCTGTCCCTAACTAAGGCCCTGACGCCCAGCCTAACTCAGGCCCTCATGCTAGGCCTAACCCTGGCCCTGACATTGTCCCTAACAAAGGCCCTGACCCTAGTCTTACCTTAGGCCCTGATGTTTGGTCTAATTCAGGTTCTGACGCTGTCCCTAACTAAGGCCCTGAAGCTGTCCCTAACGTCAGCCTTGCTGCCATCAATAACCAATGTGCTGACACTATCCTAAGCTAGTATCTTGATCCATCTCTTACCATGGCCCTGACACTGTCCCTACTAAAGTCCTGATGCCGTCCCAAAGTGTGGCCCTGAGGCTGTCCCTTTGAAGCCCTGTTGCTGTACCTAACTCAGGCCCTGATAATGTCTTTAACTAAGGCCCTGATGCTGATCCTAGCTAAGACCCTGACACTAGGCCTCACTCAGTCCCTGACATTGTCCCTAACTCAGGTCCTGACTCTGTCCCTAACTCAGGCCCTGAAGCTGTCCCTAACTCAGGCCCTGACACTGCCTAACTCAGGTCCTGGCAATAACTTTAACTAAGACCGTGATGCTGATCCTAACTACAGTCCTGATGCTGGTCCTACGTCATGCCCTGACACTCTCCCCAGCTCAGGATCTGATGCTGTCTGTTATATCTTGGTCTCTCCCTCCCTAATTCCCTGAGGCTTTCCATAACTATAGACCTGACACTGTTTCTAACTAACTGCCTGACTCTGGACCTAACTGATACTGAATAATCAGCCTCTCTGCACCGGTTCTGAATCAAATCTTGAGAACAGTGTTTTGGAAAAATAGAAAAGATTAGTTTTATCACTCTGCCAGCCAATGGAGGACACAGCAGGCTCGTGCCCTCGACAGCTGTGTGTCCCAATGCGGGAGGATTTGGTGTTTTAGAGCGATGGTTCAAGGGTGTGGTTGCTCATAAGGATCAGTGTGTATGCAGGGCCTGCACTCCTTTAATCTGGTCTCAGATAGTTTCTTGATGAGCTCCTCTGGAATGAAGAATGCTAACATCTTCCACTTGTTGGGGGTTTTAGTTCTTTAAGGAGCTCAAAGATATTGTTATGTGTATCCCTTGAGGCAGAACCAGGATCCTGCCACAAGGCTGCACTATTGTTTCTTGACTCTTCCTCCCTGTCTCTGCATCCCCTCACTTCCCTGTTTAGCAACTGTTCGAATTTGCCCTTTGGAACTCAGGGAAGGTCCTGGAGTCTCTAGTCTATTCCCTACAAACAAGTTAGGAGGCACACAGAAAGGCTTCTGTGCCCAGGAGACCACAGAGTCCCTCTCAGTTTCACTCCTCCTCTTCTGGATACTCCTCAATCTTGAGGAGAACAGATTTTTGACAAGAAAAGGAATAATCATTTCAGACTGAGACATTAATCATAAACTTGGCACAGGAACTCGGTTTTCAGGGGACTCGGTTTTAATCCCCACTTCACTTTTATCTTTCCCCACATCCTTCAAGGAAGAGGGTGATGACCGCTCTGGCTACTTCTTGCTGAAATGGGGCGCAGTCCTGCCTAAATCTAGGGGAATGGATACCAAGTTAGAAATATTTGAGTTCCAAGTCCTGTACCTGAGACTTGTATGATTAAGATCTCAGTCCCTTGGTCCCCCATTTTGGTGCAACCAATCCAGTTAAAATAGGAGGGGTAACAACTGAAATTTTAATAGTAAAAATAGATCTCATTCCCTTAGGAATTCAGGAGAAGAAGTCTGAAACCTGGTCTGGAACTGGCACTTCAGAGAGACTTCGCAGCCAGTTGTCTAATTCTACCTAAGTAGGTTTTAACTTCTGATGTAGTATTGATGTATCCATAACAGGAGCTATTGACCACTACACATATGTCTCATCTTTCTATTAGTATCTGATCTAACGTCATTGTTTGAAATTTAATCGTTAAGAGAGGAGTCCTTGAAAACGTACGGTTGCAGCTACCAGCAGACATTGTTTTGAGAATGGCTAGTGGCATCCTGAGTCTGATATAGCTCAGAAATTCAATTTCAACAATACAGGAACGCGGGGACTTACCTGGTGGTTCAGTTGTTAAGACTTCGCCTTCCAACGCAGGGGGTGCCGGTTTGATCCCTGGGCAGGAAGCTAAGATCCCACATGCCTCGTGGCCTAAAAACCAAAACATGAAACAGAAACAATATTGTAACAAATTCAATAGACTTAAAAAATGGTCCACAGCCAAAAAAAAAAACTTAAAAACAAAAAAAACATACAGGAATGCATCTAAATCACATCTACAATGGTCACTTAGGTTTATCTTGGATGTCTGAACCATAGTTACTTTTTAACTGTCAAATGCATTCCCCTCCTCCATGCCAAAGCAGATGTACAATTCATATCCAAAAGGCCAAAAAACAGGCCACTTTGGTCAGTAAAATTTAAGTTAAACCATGTAGAAGCCAGAGTGACTTCCTCACACCTCAATACGTGAAGAGCTTTTTTCCCTTTTGATTACAAGTCTTTCAATAGAAAGCATTGATGATCAAAATGTCAATCCGTCAGTGCCAGAATGATTCAGCTGTTTGGCCCAGGTGTAGATCATGGCCCTCAGCGCTAGGCCTCCTTTATATTTGCCTAGTTAATCCACATTGGGGGAATACTGATCAGGTATTGTGAACATGCTCAGAGGTATGTTAATGAGAAAACGCTTTATATAGGCCATACATTTTATTATTCATACCCAATTGTCACACAAGCATTGTACATGTGCTTTTAGCAGTAGACCTAAAGCAAACAGTGATACATCATGAGTAATTACATTCTGATAACTTCACTAGGTAATTTTCCTTTCCTCTTAAACATCAGGGCAAAATGAAGCCAACACAGTAACTTTCACAAATACACACTTCAGTACAGAGGTGTCATTTACCCAATTGCTCCAAGTCCTAAGTAGCTTCAGGTGAAGGACTTCCCTGTGTCTGGGAAACACAGATCAAAGCCAGTAACAAAAAAACAAAAACATTATAACCATATTCACCAGTTCACTCAGTAACCAATCCTTTTGTTAACTTTTTATGAAGCCATCCGATTCTCCATTAAGATTTTTCATTTCTTACCCAGTTTGGCATTATGATATGAAATTTATCAGAGACCTGTGCTTGCCAAAAGGTCCTTCACATAGATCTTCTTGAAGATGGAGCAGTTTTGCAAAGTGTTAGAGCACAACAGTAACCATCTATAAATCACATAAAGACTTAAAAGGTCATGGTTAAACATTTGATCACAATGTAAATGACAAAATAAACCATTATTGCTGTGACATACAACATTTAAAAATAACTAGAATTATGACTGATAAAATTTTACCAGGATATACTAGATTTTTAGGAATTCCATGTAATTTAACATACTAATCAAACATTTCTCTCTGAGATGGCTCAAGGGCCTTCTAAAGCATCTCCAAGTTAGCTGGAGATCAAAAGAACTGTTAGAATTGGCCAAACAACACTCATTCACTGAACCAAAGTAAAGAGATTTCAAACAAAAATACAGATCACAGACACAGGCAAAGAAACTCACAAGCTGTCCACAATCAAAAACAGCATTCCAAGAAAACTTCGGAGGAAGAAACCAAATCCAGGCTTGCCCTAACCCACTTCCAACAAAATCCATCTTAGAAAATCCCGGTCATGCACAACTCTTTCCTCAGTGTTCCCTTTTCACAAATGTTCATCACTTCTGTATCCATCTTATGTTGCCCCTTATTTTTTTCCACATTCAGACACAACCAGCTCTAGTATAAAGTGACTTTCTTTTCTCTTTGTACCATCAGCCTGTTACCTAGCTGCTCACTTTCTTTATTACGTAGCTTCACAAATGCTTGAACATACAGAACTTCTTCTGTCTTTCTCTTCCTGTGACAAAATAACTAGCTGAAGGATAGTATAGTCATTTAGGCTACCATTCAAAGACCACCTTTCCGCATTTTTCAAGAATGTATCCATACACTGGCCAGACAAAATTACAATAGAATTTCATTCTTTTCTTAGTCTTAGGTTTACAACTATAGGTTGACCAGTCTGCCAGGATTTTGCCCATTGGCTATCAGATGGAACTGAAGAAGAAGCACTTCTTATGTCTGAACCATAGAACACTCAAATGCGGGCTAAGAACAAAACAAAATCCTAACCACCAATGGAAGCCTCAAACCAAAGGAACCAGAAACCAAACAGAAACCAAAAACCAAACAGCACAAGACTCAAATCAGCTTCCAAGTCTCAACTTAGCCTGTGACCTCTGTCCAAGTGGTGCACCTTCCAAATGAGATTTCCTGGAACGAAAAGTCACCCAAATGGGAACCAAGGTTCCCCCAAATGTACAGGGCTAAAAGGACCTCAGAGTGCCTGCCAGGGGAGTTACCACATGCTGGCTGAGGTGCTGCAACATCCCAAATGCTATTTTTCTGGTTCCCCAAAATAATCCCTTGGAGTAGGACATTCGGGGCAGTCCAGGCAGGAGGAAGAGAGGAATGTCCTCAAGGCAAAGACAGCCTCGGCAGCTGCTAGGGTGGTCCCTCTTCCACCATCTACTCCTGCCCCAGAGTTCTAACTGCTGGGATGACTAGGGCTTGGCCTCTCCAGGCAAGGGTCCCACGTGCTCTGGCCTCTAAAGGAATTCTCCAACCCTACACTCTCTCGAAAGAGGCTGGCGTGGAGAAAATTTCAGTGTCCAATCAAGTCAGGGGACCCACAGGGGCCATCCCCAAGTCAGTCCCACACTGGGTACTAAATTTGATGTCGAAAACTCGACCTCTGTGCACCAGTGCCAAATCGAATCTCAGAGAGAGAGGTTTGGAGGAAGTAGAAAAGAATAGCTTTACTGCTTTGGCAGCCAAAGGGGGACACAGAAAACTCGTGCCCTCAAAAACGTGCGTCCCAATGCAGGAGGATCTGGTGAGGAGTTTTACAGAAATGGTTTAAGGACACAGTTGATCCTAAGGATTAGTGTGTGCACAGGGCCTTAACTCACTTTAATCTGGCCTCAGATGGTCTCTTGATGAGCTTCTCTGGAATGAAGAACACGAAAATCTTCTATTTTGTGGGGGTTTTAGGTTGGTAAAGTGCCCAAAGATACTCTTAAGTGTATCCCTTGAGGCAAAACCAGGATCCTGCCCCAAGGCTGCACTATTGTTTCTTGACTCTTCCTCCCTTGTCTCTGCATCCCCTCCCTTCCCTGATTAGCAACTATTCGAATCTGCCCTTTGGAACTCAGGGAAGGTCCTGGAGTCTCAAGCCTAACTAAGGCCCTTACACTACTCCTAACTCAGTCCCTGACACTGTACCTAACAAAGGCTCTGATGCAAATCCTAACTCAGGCCCTGACACTGTCTCTAAGGCCCTGCTGCCGTCAATATTTAAGTCCTGACATTATCCTGAGCTAATACCCTGACCCTGATCTTACCAAGGTCCTGAAACTGTCCCAAACTAAGCCCCTGGCGCTGTCCCTAAGTGAGACCCTGAGGCTGTCCCTAACAGAGGCCCTGATAATGTCTTTAACGAAGACCCTAAGGCTGATCCTACGGAGGCCCTTATGCTGCTCCTAGGTCATGCCCTGACACTGTCACTCACTCAGGCCCTAAAAATAGGCCTCACTTAGGCCCTGTTGCCTTACCTTAGTTAGGCTCTGACGCTGTCCCTACATAAAACCTTGACACTGGTCCTGATGAAGGTCCTGACGCTGGTCCTAACTAAGGCCCTGATGCTCTCAATAACTAAGGTCTTCACGCTATCCTTAGCTCATATCTTGACACTACCACTGGCCTGGAACCTGACTCTGTCCCGAGCTAATGTCCTGCCCCTTATCCTCACTGAAGCCCTAATGCTCTCCCTAACTAAGGCCCAGACTAGTCCTAACTAAGGCCCTGACACTATCTCTAACTAAGGTCCGGAATCTGTCCCTAATATAGGCCCTGCTGCCAGCAATAACTAAAATCCGGACACTATCCTGAGCTAATATCCTGACCCATTTCTAACCAAGGTCCTGACACCGTCCCTAAGAAAGCCCTGTTGCTGTCTTTAAGTGAAGACCTGAGGCTGTGCCTAACTCAGGCCCTAAAGCTATGCCTAACTGAGGCCTTGATGCTGTGACTAACTCAGGCCCTGATCATGTCTGTAACTAAGACCCTAATGCTGATGCAACAAAGGCCCTGATGCTGCCCCTACATCATGCCCTGACAGGGTCCCCAGCTAAGGGCCTGACGCTAGGCCTCACTCAGGCCCTGTCGCTCTCCCAGAGTCAGGCGCTGACGCTGTCCCTACCTGAAGCCATGATACTGGTTCTAAATAAGGCCCTGATACTCTCAGTGACTAAGGTCTTGACACTATCCCTAGGTCACTTCCTAACACGATCCCTAGACTTTACCCTAACCCTGTCCCTAGCAAATGTCCTGCCTCTTATGCTAACTGAAGCCCATATACTGTGCCTAACTCAGGCCCTGAATTTAGTCCCAAGGCCGTGACACTGTCCCTAACTAAGGCCTAGATGCTCGTCCTAAATCTGGCCCAGAACTGTCCCTAACTAATGCCCTAACACTATTCCTAACTCAGGCCCTGACGCGGTACCTAACAGAGGCTCTGATGCTAGTCCTAACGCAGGCCCTGACACTGTGTCTAACTAAGGCCCTGCTGCCGTCAATATCTAAAGTCCTGACATTATCCTGAGCTAATATCCTCACCCATGTCTTACTAAGGTCCTGAAACTGTCCCAAAGTAAGCCCTGACGCTGTCCCTAAGTGAGGCCCTGAGGCTGTCCCTAAAAGAGGCCCTGAGAATGTCTTTAACGAAGACCCGAATGCTGATCCTACAGAGGCCCTTATGCTGCTCCTAAGTCATGCCCTGCCACTACCCCTAGGTAAGGTCCTGACGCTAGGCCTCACTCAGGCCCTGTCGCTCTCCCTACGTCAGGCTCTGATGCTATCCCTACCTGAAGCCCTGACACTGGTCCTAAATTAGGCCCTGATGCCCTAAGTAACTAAGGTCTTGACACTATCCCTAGGTCATTTCCTGACACGATCCCTAGACCTTAACCTAACGTTGTCTTTAGGTAATGTCGAGCCTCCTATGCTAACTAAATCCCTGACACTGTCCCTAACTAAGGCCCTGACACTACACCTAACTCAGACCCTGACACTGTCCCTAAGGTCCTGACACTACTCCTCACTCAGTCTCTGACACTGTACCTAACAAAGGCTCTGATGTTAGTCCTAACTCAAGCCCTGGCACTGTCTCTAACTAAGGCCCTGCTGCCGTCAATATCTAAAGTCCTGACATTATCCTGAGCTAATATCCTGACCCTTGTCTTACCAAGGTCCTGAAACTGGCCCAAAGTAAGCCCTGATGCTGTCCCTAAGTGAGGCCCTGAGGCTGTCCCTAACAGAGGCCCTGATGTCTTTAACGAATACCCTAATGCTGATCCTACAGAGGCCCTTATGCTGCTCCTAAGTCATGCCCTGACACTGTCCCTAACTCAGGCCCTAAAGATAGGCCTCACTTGGGCCCTGTTGCTGTACCTTAGTTAGGCTCTGACGCTGTCCGTACGTGAAGCCCTGACACTGGTCCTGATTAAGGCCCTGACGCTGGTCCTAACTAAGGCCCTGATGCTCTCAATAACTAAGGCCTTCACGCTATCCCTAGCTCATTTCCTGACACTTTCCCTGGCCTGGAACCTGACTGTGTCTGGAGCTAATGTCCTGCTTCTTATCCTAACTGAAACCCTAATGCTCTCAATAACTAAGGCCCTGACTAGTCCTAACTAAGGCCCTGACACTGTCCCTAACTAAGGCCCGGAATCTATCTCTAATATAGGCCCTGCTGCCGGCAATAACTAAAACCCTGACACTATCCTGAGCTAATATCCTGACCCATTTCTAACCAAGGTCCTGACACCGTCCCTAAGAAAGCCCTGTCGCTGTCCCTAACTCAGGCCCTCAAACTATCCCTAACTGAGGCCTTGACACTGTGACTAACTCAGGCCCTGATCATGTCTAAAGATACCCTAATGCTTATCCAGCCAAGGCCCTGATGCTGCTACTATGTCATGACCTGACAGGGTCCCCAGCTAAGGCCCTGACGCTAGGCCTCACTCAGTACCTGTCGCTCTCCCTAAGTCAGCCTCTGATGCTGGCCCTACCTGAAGCCCTGACACTAGTTCTAAATAAGGCCCTGATACTCTCAGTAACTAAGGTCTTGACACTATCCCTAGCTCATTTCCTGACACTATCCCTAGACCTTAACCTAACCCTGTCCCTAGCTAATGTCTTGCCTCTTATGCTAACTAAATCCCTGATGCTGTCCCTAACTAAGGCCCTGAAATTAGTCCCGAGGCCGTGACCCTGGCCCTAACTGAGGGGCCTGGAGGCTGTCCTTAACAAAGGCCCTCAACTTATCTTTAACTGAGGCCCTGACACTCTCCCTCACTAAGGATTGAGGCTGTCTCTACCTAAGGCTCTGAGTCTGTCTTTAACTAATGGCCTCATTCTTTCCCTAACAAAGGCCCTGACACAGTCCCTAACTAAGGCCCTGACACAGTCCCTAATAACATGAGCTGTCCCTCATTAATGCCCTGATGCGGCCCATAAATGATGTACTGAAGACGGCACTAAGGTCCAGACAATGTCACTAATGACCCAAAATGTCTCTTACTAAGGCCCTCAAATTACCTCTGAGGCCCTAAAGATGTCCATAACTAAGTCCCTGACACTATCTCTAACTAAGACCCTCAAGTTATCTTTAACTGAGGCCATGACAGTGTCCCTAACAAAGAACTTGACACTGTCTCTAACTAAGGCCCTGAGTCTGTCTTTACCTAACGGCCTCACTCTTTCCCCAACTACTCCCTGACGCTGCCCCTAACCAAGGCCCTGACGGTGTGCCTAATTGCCTGAGCTGTCTTTCACTAATACCCTGACCCTGTCCATAACTAACGCCCTGATGATGTCCCTAATGAACAGCCTGAAGTGTCTCTTACTAAGGTCCTCAAGTTTTCTCTGAGGCCCTGACACTCTCCCTAATTAAGGCCTTGACACTGTCTTTAAGTAATGGCCTGATGCAGTTCCCACCTGAGATGTTGATGCTCTCACTAAGACCCTGAAGTCTCTACGTGAGAAGCTGACACTGTCTGTAACTGATTTCCTGACTTTTTCCTTAACTAACATCCTAATTTTGCCCCTAAATAACACCCTGACACTGGTCCTAACTACGGCCCTGATGCTGAACCCATCTAAGGCCCTGACGATGTCCCTAATAGACTTAGATGTCCCTCACTGTGGTCCTGATCCTGTCCATTACTAAGGTCCTGAAGATGTGCCTAAGTACGTCTCTGACCCTGTCCTAAGGCCCTGACCCTCTTCCTAACTAAGGGCCTTGACGCTGTCTCTACACAAGGCCCTGACACTGCCCTTAAATAACGGCCTGACACTGGTCCCAAGTATGGACCTGATCCTGTCCATAACTAAGCCCCTGAAGATGTCCCTCATTAAGTCTCTGACACTGCCCTTAATAAGCCCCTGACACTGTCCCTAGCTAACGGCCTAAGCTATAACTTACAAAGTCCCTAACACTATCCCCAAGATGCTGACACCCTCCCTAACTTAGGCTTTGATGCTGCCCCTTAGTGCCTAAGCGGTGACAAAATAACACCCTGATTCTATTACTAAGGCCCTGAATATATCCCTAAGAAAGTCTCTGAAGTGTCCCTAACTAACGGCCTAAACTGTCTCTTACTAAGGCCCTCACGTTATCTCTGAGGGCCTGACAACACTGTCCCGAAGGCCCTGTTGCTGGCCCTAACTAATGTCCTGATGCTGAACCTAACTGAGGCCCTGATGCTCTTCCTAACTAAGGCCTTGATGCCGATTCTACCTGAGGCCCTGAAACTGTCTGTAACTAATGACCTGACTCTTTCCCTAACTAACACCCTAATTTTGTCCCTCATTAATGCCCTGACACTGGTCGACACTACAGCCCTGATGCTGACCCAATCTAAGGCCTTGACGATGTCCCTAATAGCCTTAGATTTCCCTCACTGTTGGCCTGACCCTGTCCCTCACCAAGGCCCTGACCTCTTCCTGACTAAGGCTGTGATGACGTCTCTACCTGAGGCACTGACACTGTCTATAATAACGGCCGACTCTTTCCCTAACACCCTGATGCTGTCCCTAATAGCCTCATGTATCTCTCAATAACGCCCTGATCCTGTCCATAACTAAGGCCCTGAATATGTCCCTAAGTATGTCTCTGATGCTGTCCTTAACTAAGGCCCTGATGCTCTCTCTACCTAACGCACTGACACTATCTATAATAATGGCCTGACTCTTTCCCTAACTAACACCCTGATGCTATCCCTAATTGAGGCCCTGAAGATGTCCCTAATACCCTTAGGTATTCCTCTGTATCACCCTGATCCTGTCCATAACTAAGGCCCTGAATATGTCCCTAGGTAAGTCTCTGACGCTGTCCCTAACTAAGGCCCTGATGCTGTCTCTATCTCAGAACCTGACATTCTAATGTCCTGACTCTCCCTAACTAACATCCTGACGTTGCCCCTAAGTGAGGCCCCGACACTCTTCTTAACTAAGGACTTGCCGCTGTCCCTACCTAAAACCCTGACACTGTCTGTAACTAATGACCTGACTCTTTCCCTAACTAACACCCTAGTTTTGGCCCTGACTAACGCCCTGACACTGGTTCTAATTATGGCCATGATGCTGGCTCGAAGGCCCTGAAGATATCCCTAAGTAACAGCCTGAACTGTGTCTAACTAAGGCTCTCACGTTATCTCTAACTGAAGCACTGACACTGTCCCTAACTTAGGCCCTGATGCTGTCCCTTATAGTCTAAGCTGTCACTAAATAATGCCCTGATCCTGTCCATAACTAAGGCCCTGAATATGTCCCTAAGTACATCTCTGACGATGTCCCTAACAGCCTGAACTCTCTTCAAGTTATCTCTGATGCTCTGACACTGGCCCTTCCTAAGGCCTCACCCCGGGGTTGTCCCAGGCTGCTGGGCAGTTTTCTCTTGTCTGCATCTCTAGCCAGCTGCCTGCCATTGGCCACTCTAAGATTCTGTGATGCAGTGGTCCCACGTGGGATGTGCCTGTGTAGGCTCACCTGCGGGAGGAGAGTCATGGCCACTCCGCCCTCCAGGGGACTGCAGCTCAGGGTAGGAATCTCTCAGCCAGCGTCTGGACACAGGGTTCTGTGTCCTTGTTTGCTGTAAATCCCTTGGAGTTACCTCTAACATTTTTTAAATGGATCTCCCCCTCAGCATATTTATGATTTAAATTACTTACCACATTAAAATACAGGAATGACATTATTAGAATGAGCAGGAAGATATCGGATGCCCCCCCCCCCAAATGATCTATTACTTGGAGGATTTAAAATTCTAATGAGAAAACACTCACTCTCCTCACCCTCTTGGGCGTCAGCACAAGGCGGGAATCAGCTGCATTCTTTATTTATCCCTCTGATTTTCCAGAACCTTTCGTTCAAGGAGAAATCTCTGGGCTCTGCGGGAACTGTGAGTGGTGACCATCAGGTAAATCTGAGACTGAAAAGCAAGAGGAAAAGAGAGAGGGGAGGAGATGAGGATTGGTGATGGGGAGAAGCAGGATGCTGAGAGTCTGGGTTAGTCTCCAATGAAGCTAAGGACCACCAGGATCTGGCCCCACCGGCCTTGTCACCTGGTGTGGGGATTGGGGACAGCCAAACCACCATGGCCACTCTCAGAGAAATAAAGAAGGTGGGAGGGCACCCCTGAGAGCCAGGTTGAAAATGGTCATGCTGTGAAATAATAAGATGCCCTTTTCAGAAAAGTGAAGATGGTTCTCTTGGTTCTCAAAGACTTGCAAATACTCTGTGTCCTTCTGGAGGCATGCTGAAGCCGTCAGCCTTTGAGGGCAGTAATGGGAGTGCATCTGGGCTCAAGACCATCCAGCGCTCACTCCTTGAGGGTACTGAGGATGACCAGTGTCCACCCCTCGGGTGCTGTGGGGCCTGAGAGCCCCTGATCACCGAGGACGGGAGGGGCCGCACAGACACTCCACTGGACCACCGGGGGCTTGGCTGGTGGGCTACAGTCCTTTATCAGATACCATCAGATATCAGATGGTTTGCAAACATCTTGTGCCATTTTGGATGGTGGATTATCTTATTCCTTGCTCCTTTTATACACAACTGTTTTTCATTTTGAGGAAGTCCAATTCATCTATTTTGTCTTTTGTTGCTTGTGCTTTTGGTAGCAGATCTAAGAAATCATGACTAAATCCAAGGTCATGAAGATTTACTCTCATGTTTTCTTCTACGAGTTTTATAATTTTGGTTCTTGCATCTAGGCCTTTGGTCCATTTTGCGTTGATTTTTGTATACGGGGTGAGGGGAGGTAAGGGTCCAAGTTTATTCTTCTGCATGTGGGTATCCAGTCGTTCCAGAACCTGTGCTAACTGTTTGGGAGAAAATACCTGCAAATGATGCGACCAACAAGGGCCTAATTCTAAAATATACAAACAGCTCATACAACTCAAAAAAGAAAAAAAAATCAAAAAACAGGCAGAAGGTCTAAATAGACATTTCTGCAAAGACATACAGATGCCCAATAGGCACATGAAAAGATGCTCCACATCGCTAATATTAGAGACTGCAAATCAAAACTACAGTGAGTTATCACCTCATAGTGGTCAGAATGGCCATCATTAAAGTGTCTAGAAATAAATGCTCGAGGGGGTGTGGAGAAAAGGGAACCCTCCTACACTACCGGTGGGAATGTAAATTGATGCAGCCACTATGGAAAACAGTATGGAGGTTCCTCAAAAACTAAAACTAGAATTACCGTATGAACCAGCAATCCCACTCCTGGGCACATATCCAGACAAAACTATAATTTGAAAAGATACACGCACCCCAGCATTCACAGCAGCACTATTCACAATAGCCAAGACATGGAAGCAACCTGAATGTCCCTCAACACATGAATGGATATAGAAGATGTGATACATATATACAACGGAATATTACTCAGCCACAAAACAGAATGAAATAATGCCATCTGCAGCTACATGGATGGACCTAGAGATTATCATACAAAGTGAAGTAAGTCAGACAGAGAACGACAAATACCATATGATATCACTTATATGTGGATTATAAAATGAGACCCAAATGAACCTATCTACAGAACAAAAACAGACTCTCAAATATAGAAAACAGACTTGTGGTTGTCAAGGGGAAGACAGGGGAGAGGGATGGATTGGGAGTTTGGGATTAGTAGATGCAAATTATTATATATAGGATGGATAAACAAGGTCTTACTGTACAGCACAGGGAACTGTATTCAATACCCTGTAATAAACCATAATGGAAAAGAATATGAAAAATATGTATATATGTATGTATGTATATATGAATCACTTTGCTGTACAGTAGAAATTAACACCACATTGTAGGTCAACTATACTTCAGTATCAATTAGTTTGAAGGCACTTTTATAAATCAGGCCTTATTTCTCTTGTCCTTTCATCCTGGGACAAATGTATAACAGAAACTAACCTGGATTACTCCGGGATGAACTCATATCATACAGAACTTTAATTGTTGAACAAACCATGAATATCAGTTACACCATGGGATGCCCTGATCCAATATGAAGTTTGTATACCTTGTATCAAGCCTGCAGAATCCACTAAATTTGGAAATTCAAACTGAAATGAAGCCACCTATCCCATGACTTCTCCACAACTAGTTATACAACATCAATTGGAAACCACATACAATCAAATGAATGCAGACAGAAACAACTATAGCCTTCCTTTTTTTTCCTTTTAGATAAAGACGGTATTTAAGGTGATGTCTTGGGCCGTTTCAGGGTGTTACTCAATTTCCTGGGTATCTGCCATGCACACAGGAGGTACACATGTTAGTTAACTTGTTTGTGCAACTATATGAAGGTAGTTAATACCACAAACCTGTATATGTAAAGTGAATTAAATGCTAAAGTCATGTTTTGCATTTTTAATGACAAAGAAAAAAAAGTGTAGCGCTGATATTTGTTACAAAAATGAACATTAAAAACATTCTTAGTGAAAAAAGCCATACAGAAAAGGCCACCTAGATCCCATACTCATCTTGTCTGCTTCAAATCCATCAAGGTTGTCCAAATGAGGGGGAAACTCAGTAATGGTTCCAGAAAAAGAAAACTGGATCAGGATGGAAAAAGACATTTTCATACAGTTGGGACAGCAGGTGAAAGTTGAAGTGGGGCTGAGTATTAAATTATAATGTGGACATCAGGATTTCCTCATTTAGGGGTTATGTGCTGGTTCCTTGGGCAAAACACACTGAGCATTTTGTGTGAAGTGGCAAATGTGAGTACTTTTTGCCATTATTGCAACTTTTCTGTACATTTTAAATTACTGGAAAGTAAATTACTTTTCTAGACAACCATGTCAGTATCATGCCAGAAAATCAGATGAGACAGACATCAAATTTTGTTATAGAGGCCAAGACTCACCCAGACCAAGTTCAACCAAAGTTGTGACATTAATTCCCTTGTAGGAGTCCGCGTGGTATTAAGAGGCACCGTGGGAAGAGTATATTAGTAGCTACCATGTCTTGGGTCCTGTGGATTACCTGTGGTGCAGTAGACACTGAGATTTTAGTATTGCAATTTTTCACATTACTTCAAAAAATATGTTAAAAAATAAATTCAGTAAAGTTGCAAAATATGGAATCAATATACACAAATCAGTTTTGTTTCTATACACTAATAATGAACCACCAGCAAGAAAAATTAAGAAAACAATCCCATTTACAATTCCATCAAAAAGAACAAACTATGTAGCAATAAATTTAACCAAGGACATGAAAGACCTATACTCAGAAAACTACAAAGCATTGATAAAGAAACTGAACACACAATAGAAAACAATATTCCATGCTCATGCATCAGAAAAATTACTACTATTAAAATGTTTATTCTACCCAAAGCCATCAACAAACAGTGCCAGGAAAACTAGACACCAGACTCCAAAGAACGACACTGGTCACCATCTACACGGCACATAAAACTAACTAAAGTGCACAGTATTCCACATTAAACCCTTTCTCTCCTGAGGCCCCTGAGGATGCGCCCCACCCACCCAGCAGTCAGCTGCACAGGAAGATTCTCCACACTTGCTCGTTTCTTCCTCTTGTGGAGTCTCCTCACCAGTGGCTCCTGAGAAAACCCAGCTGCTGTCAGTGTGGACAATGCCTCATGGTCCAGAAGCCTAAGCCCTGACAGGAGACAAAGCTCCTGTCTGCTTGTCACGGAGCAAAGTCTGTGGGCAGGGTGCACCTGTGCCCCCAGGGTCAGACAGGTGGGTTCGGCGCCCCCTGTGGGACGTCAGAGAAGTGCCGGGAGCGCCGCACTCACAAACCCAGAGGCCTCATCCGGAAGGCAGTTCTGCTGTATATACTAAGTTTGGAAATCCAAACTGAAATGGAGCCAAGTATCTCACTGTATCTTCTCAAAAGATGCTTAAGGAGCAATTAATTACAAACCATATATAACGAAATGAATGTAGACACAAACTTTACAACTTAAACCAAAATTCACTCAAAATTGCCCATAGACAAATTTAAATTACCAAACTATAAAAGTCCTAGAAAAAAAAGAGATAATCTACATGACTCTGGGTCTGGTGACCTTATTCAGAAAACCGGAAGACAAACCACAAACTGCAAGAAACTATTTCCAAAACACATATCTGATAAAAGATTTGTACTCAAATTATGCCAACAGTGCCACTAAAATTTGGTAAAGATTGAAACACACACCTGGCCCAAGAAGATAAACAGGCAGTAAATAAGCATACAAGAATATACTCAAGATGCTGGTGGAATGCACGTACAACCAACTTTGGAAGACAGTTTGGCAGTTTTTTCCAAATCTAAAAAGTCTCACCTTAGGATCCAAGAAGTGTACCTCTTGTATTTAGACAACTGCTTTGAAAAACTGTGTTCAAACCAAAACTAGCATCAAGTAATGCACAGCAGCTCTATTCATAATAGCTAAAAACTTAAAGATATCAGGATGTCCTTCTGTAGATGAATTAATAAGCAAATTAGGGCACATACATGTCAAGGGGAGAAGAATACACCACCCCAAAATATGCCCATTTGACAAAAGGATTATTTTGGACTGATTAATTTAAGAAACAGCAGACCCAGGAGAATCTTTCAAAACCAAGTAGAAAATGCCCTTTTAGGAGGTAAATTTACATTTATTAAGGATATCTCCATTTGTAAGGGTATGTCCCTCTCTGGACGAGGAATTGAATGATGACTAAATATCAAGAAAATCTTGTTGGGACTTCCCCGCTGGTCCAGTGGGTTAAGACTCCATGCTCCCAATGCAGGGGACCAGGGTTCAATCCCTGGTCAGGGAACTAGATCCCGCATGCTGCAATTAAGAGCCCGCATGCCGCAACTAAAGATTTCACAGGCCGCAACTGAGACCCGGCACAGCCAAATAAATAAATGTTTAAAAAAAAAAAAGCTTGTCAATGAAACAGGCCTGGATGTAAATCTGTGTAACAACCATACCCTTGTTTACTGGGCTTTGACTAATAACATCCCTTAAATGGCTTCCTCCATTCCCTAACATCTTTCTTTTGTTCTCAGCAGAAGATAGCATTTAAGGTAATGGCTTGGGCCATTTCAGGGAGTGACTCAGTTTTCCTGGGTATCTTTCAAGTATACAGGAGGTACGCATGGTATATATTAAACTTCTGATTGTTTTCTCCAGTTCGTCTCTTTTTCATTACAAGGGAGATCTCAATAAAGAACATAGAAATGTAGAGGGAAAACTATTTTTCCTCTCATATACATGCAATGCAATAGTATTCAGAGATATAAAGGAATGGACCATCAACCCGTGCAAAAAAAAAAAAAAAAAAATAGATGCATCTAACACTTACATTGCTAAGTGAAAGAATCCAGTCTGAAGTGCTACACACTGTATGACCTCATTTATATGACATTCTAGAAAAGGCAAAACTGACAATGGTAAACAGTTTATGGAATATGTGGTTGAAATAGTCCATATGATACTTTAGTGGTGAATACCTGTCACTATGCATTTGTCTACACCCACAGATTTTTACAACCCAACAAGTAATTTACAATCTATTCAAACTTAGCTACTTAGGATACTGGAGTGTCAAAGACTGGAATACAGAATGTAACAAAGAATCTAACTGATTCAGAAATGTATGAAAAAACTCACTGTTGGTAGTGGGACAAATGGGCTGACCTAAGTTAACTTTGGAAATGTACAGAATCTGTAGGCCAAAGACAAAATGTGCCATACATACACAGTGGACTCTGTGTTCTTTCCATGAGGGGTAGTAGCTAACAGTACCGAAACTACTATATCAGTAATCGAATGGAACAAGCACTGAATTTAATAAATGACAAATGGTGGAAGCCAGGTTTCTTACCACTGGAGTGGGATGTTACAGTCAAACAAAGGGAGAAGGTTACAATATCCATGTCATAACAGATCCGCTTGGAGATATCAGTATAAACTATCTTTAGCCTACACATAGTTCCACGTGGAAATCTTTATAGTTATGGGTATATGCATAGGCTGGGATACATGCACATATTTCCATGCACTGTCAGCTGAGCATATTTAGCTCCCACGTGTAAGTTTTTAATATCATTCTCTAATAAAAGGAACAAGGGCTCTTTGAAGAAAGGGCTGATGCTAGGACTGAGACAGTAAATATATGAAGCAGGATAATCTTAAAATATCAGAAAGTAAAGAAGTACCAAAAATTTTAAAAACCCACAAAAGGAAAATTATGTAAAATGAAAACAGGAGCAAATGGAAAAAGCTCTCAACAGCCAGAGCAAGAATTAAGTAAGCAGTCTAATAATGTAGTGCTGGATTATAACCAAAAGTTTACAGTAATTATTCACGTGTCCAAACTGGTAAAAATAAATTACATAGTTTTTGATGAACGGTGTTAAATAGAAATCTCCTATGCAGAAAGCTTCTAAGCAATGTATATAGCCACTCAGCTGTCCATCAAGGATGTGAAGCTAACCCCTCTCTCCTCAAGTGTGGGTTCCGCATTATGACTTCCTCCTAAATAAGACGCACAGGATGGACGTGGGAAAAAATTAACCTCACTGTGGGAAAACTTGACACACACTACTTCAGCTAGGTGACCAAAGTTAAGAATATAAGTGAGAAGTTTCCTTAAGAGCCTGTCCTCTTGATATATAGTGAAGAGGAAGCACTTCACCTCTGTGGTCTGCTTTTTCAAAGCCAAGTCTAACCACGACAAAACCACCAAGCAAATCCCAGTGCCCAGCAGTCTATAAAATACCTGACCAGTCCTCCTCCACACTGGCAAGGTCATGGAAACAAGGAGAGTCTGAGCAACTGTCAAAGCCCAGAAGAGACTAAACAGACATGATGACCCCATGTCCTTTGACATCCTGGAACAAGGAAAGGTGTAACAAAGGGAACGTGAATAGGGACTTCACTTAATAATAAAGTATCAATATTTGTTCATTATTTGTCATGATTCTGTAGAAAATTAGACAGGAAAGATTAACAGTCAAATAAGAGAAACCTACTGTAACAAACTGGAAATCTAGAGGAAAAGGGGGATTTCTTTGTAAAAACACATTACCAAAATGAACCCTAAATTAAGGAAAATACAAAAAGACCAGTTAATCACTGAGGAACCTCTTCCCCATACTGGTTATCCTATCACTGTTCCAGGGTTTCCCTCTCCCGGGACAGGGAAGGAACAGGGGCAGAGCTGTTTGGCAGCTCCCCTAATATCTGACCCCGCCCAGTGTCTTCATCTCCCCCAGCCACGCCTACCCAGTGAGGACACCTGAGGAAGGATCAGGGATTATTGATTCAGATGTATCAACCAGGACTTTTTCTTTTCCCAGCGACTGGACACACTTACTGAAGTAAAATAAATTAGTATTTATTGTAAGGGTAGAAATAAATTAATACTTGCAAGTGGCAAGTTGAAGAATGGGTTTGGACCTGGCAGGTCCAGTGGCTCACACTGTCTCAGTGTGACCTTGCTTCTCTCCAAAACTTTGTCCTGCTCAGTGCCTTTGGGGGACCCCATTCACAGGCACAGGCTCTCTCACTGCCCTTGGGCCAACAGCAATTCTAGGCTGACAACCACTCACCATCTATTTTCCGAGAAAGAGTTTCTCCTTTTCTTGGATTCCAAGAAAGTCATGGTTTTAAATGCCTTTGATCTGGCTTGGGTTGCATTCTCATCCTTGACCCATCACCAGAAGATGGAAAATGGGACTGGCTAGATGTGGGTTGTAAACCCATCTTCAAGCTGGGTGGAACATGGGCTCATCCTTCTGCAACTGTTTGGACTGGAAGCAGGTGAGATGTAATTCCCAAAGGAAAACTGAGGCACTTGGGCCTGAGAACAGATGCTGACTGGCAGAAAGCAACAGATTCTAAGTCAATGACCGCTCACTGCACAGCCCAGAATCTGACACAAAAGGAAGAAAGGGGTTCACTCAGGGTCAGGGGCTGCAGCTACTCATCCAGTGCTCTTACTGTCCTCCCAAGACTGCAAGAAGTTCTTTCACTTACTGAAAAGTCAGGATCGTTGGTGGTGGTAAACTCAAGTCTCTTTCCTTGGGCATCAGGTCCTCACATCTCAGAGGCTGGCCCAGAACAGCCCATGTGCCCTCAGAAGACACACAGACCTCATTCCTGCCCCTGAGAGGTGGGAGCCCTTGAGTTATGCCATCTCCCTGGCCATATTAATTGCCCATCCCTGAAAAACAATACTGCTCCTTTTCCAGTTTCTTCTCTCTCCTTTACTAAGAGGAAGAAACCAAATGCTAGGGTGGTAAGGAAACTCTTGTGCGATGAAGTAATGGGAGGCTCAAGAATTATTCCAAGCCATGGAACCCATAATTGGCAGGCTTTCCAGAGGCCACATGGATGCATATGGCTCTCCAAGACAATGCAGTGTCAGTGTGAACCTTCCACTGGGAGGTCCAGTTGCCCCCATATCTTTGATTCTTAATGAATATGAATGTCAAAAGTTTCTAACGACTGAAAGGACAAAGGATTGCACGGCCATGGTCTGCTGTATGGTTGTTGTGTCAGGGACACACTCCAATGTTTAGAGGATTATTACTTCTCTTGGCAGCCTATGAGGCTGTGAGCAGGAGGCCTTTTTCTCAACCACATGCATGTTGGTAGTTGAAACGTCTCAAAGGAATGTCTACACTGACCAGGTAGCTCTTGAATTGCCCGGCATCCTGGTCAGCTCCGTAACTGTACACGAGGGCCTGACAATGCCCAGGCTGGACTGAGTTAGAGGACCACAGATGCCTGCCTGGATAGTCAGAGGTCAAGGGCTGTCCTGCCTGAGACCTGATCATCTATTCATGCCCACTCAGATGGGACAAAGGATGCCTCCAGTGCCAGGAGGGCCCCACCAGCCCTTAAGAAGGCAGCATGTGGGGGCTGGCAGGTCACTGCACCCAGTCCTGTATAAATCCACACATGTCCACTGAGTGCCCTGCTGTCTGGGCTGTGCTGGAACCTGGGGCTGCCCAGGCAGACTAGGGCCAGCATCACCCTTCCCAGGTGGGAGGGCAGAAGGAAACCATGCATGACTTCTGATACCCTCCCCAATCCTTGACAGAGGTTGAGTTGGGTGAGAAACAGTCCGAGACAAGAACAGACATTTCATTCTTCTCTCAGAGCCCAGGACTCGGGGAAGGGAGGCCAGAAAAACAGCTACTGACCTCAGCTCCCTGACTCCTGTTTGACCCTGGGCAACTCCTATCCATTCTGCCGGCTTCAGAGAGAAGGAGAGGGGAAGGCAATGAGGGTCAACTGTGCTTAAACCTAACTCTAACCTTTACCTTAAGAACCCTAACCTCTAATCTTAACCCTCTAACAACCCTAGCCCCAGACCCCTAGACCCTCGCCCCGACCCCTAAACTCTAATCCCCGACCCTGACCCTTTAACCACAACCCTCTACCATGACTCTCCAGCAATGACCCATAACCCTAAACCGTGACCCCTGAACCCTCACGCTGACTCAACCTCAGGCCTAAAGCCTGGCCTAGTGGGTACCGAGGGATGACTGTATGAACTCTCAAATAAACCAAGGAATTAAATCTTCCTGACCATGAATTTAGCAATGGTTTCTTAGATTTGACAGTAAAGCATTAAGAAATGAAAGAAAAAAATAGATAAATTGGATTTCCTCAAAATTACAAACCTTTGTGCATCAAAAGAGGTTATCCAGAAAGTAAAAAGACAGCCCACAGAATGGAAGACAATATTGGCACATTATATATCTGATAAGACTCTTTACCTAGGATATACCCAGGGCTTTTACAACTCATCAACAAAAAGACCAACAATAAAATTTTTGAAACAGACAAATGGCTTGCATGGACTGCTCTCCAGGCAAGACATACAAATGGTCAACAAGGACATGAAAAGATGTCAAACATCAGTAGTCATGATGAAAATGCAAATTAAAGCCACAGTGTGATGCCCCTTCACACACACTAGAATAAAAATAAATTTTAAAATAAATTTTAAAATACATAAATAAAAATAACAAATGTTGGCAACAATGTAGAGAAATTGAAACCCTTAAAAGTTACTTGTGGAGATGTACAATGGTGCAGTCTATGTGTACAAAACTTTAGCATTTACTCAAAAATATAAAATATAATTACCATGTGGTTCAACAACTCCACTCCTAGATATATACCCCAAAAATGGAAAACAGGTGTTCAAACAAAAACTTGTACACCAATTATTCATAGCAGCACTGTTCACAATAGCTCAAGGTAGAAAAGATTTAAATGTCCATCAGCAGGTAAATGGATAAGCAAAATAAGGTAGATCCATAAGCTGCATTATTCTGTCATATAAAGGAATAAAGTAAAATTATACAGTCGGTATGGAAAACTCTATGGTGGCTCCTCAAAAACATGGAAAATGTATGAGCCCTTGATTCCGTTCCAGGGTGTACACCCAAAATATTAGAAAGCAAGGACTGGAACAGATATTTGTACCCCGTATTCATAGCAACATTATTCACAATAGCCAAAAGGTGGAAGCAACACAACACATCCTTCAACAGATGAATGGATAAGTACAGTGTAGTATATACACAATGGGATATGATTCAACCTTTAAAACTAAGGTAATTCTCACACATGCTACAATGTGGATGAACCTTGACGTCATTATGCTAAGTGAAACAAGCCACACACAAAAAGGACAAACGTTCTATGATTCCACTAGTATGAGGTATCCAGATAAGTCAAATTCAAAGACAAAGTAGAATAAGGTTGCCAGGGGTTGAGGTGAGTTAGTGTTTAATGGCTACAGTTTCACATGGGGAAAATAAAGTTCTGGAGATGGATGGTGAGGATATTTTTACAACAATGTGAATGTAGTTAATGCCATAGAACTGTATACTTAAAAATGGTTTAAATGGGGCTTCCCCCGTGGCACAGCGGTTAAGAATCCGCCTGCCAATGCAGGGGACATGGGTTCAAGCGCTGGTCCTGGAAGATCCCGCATGCCACAGAGCAACTAAGCCCACGAGCCACAGCTACTGAGCCCTCGTGCCACAACTACTGAAGCCCATGCACCTAAAGCCCGTGCTCCACAACAAGAGAAGCCACTGCAATGAGAAGCCTGCACACGGCAACAAAGAGTAGCCCCCTCTCGCCGCAACTAGAGAAAGCCTGCACACAGCAACAAAGACCCGACACAGCCCAAAAATAAAAAATAAAATAAAAATTTTAAAACAGCTTTAAAAAAAGTGGTTTAAATGGTAAATGTTATGTGTTTTTAATCACGATGGAAAAAATGAATGAAATAATGATCAATGTCACAATGTGGATAAACACTGAAAACATCCTAAGTGAAAGAAGCCACACAGAAAAACCACCCAGATCATGATCATCTTGTACACTTTAAATCCAGCAAGGTTTTTAAAGAGAGGAAAAGCCCCAGTGATGGTTCCAGGAAAAGAAAACTGTATTCGAATGGGAAAATACATTTCCACAAAGCTGGGTCAGCTGGTGAAAGTTGAAGCAGGTCTGTGGATAGGATTATAATGTGGAAACCATAATTATTCCTCATTATTCCTCAAAATAACCCATTTTGGGGTTATGTGCTGGTTCTCTGGGAGAGTGGCCCTCCCACTCTCACAGGGTAAAACAAACTGGAGTATTTTGTGAATGTGGAAAACTTGATACTGCTATTTAAAGTTTTTTATTCACTTGAAATTTACTAGAAAATAAAGTACTCATCAAAACAACCATGTTGTACCACGCCAGAAATACAGACATCAAACTCTGTTATAGAGGCCAAGCCCTACCCAGATCCAGCTCACCCGCAGTGGGGATGCCAATCACCCTCGTAGGGGTCCACATACTGTGAGAGGCACCGTGGGAAGATTACATTGGGAGCCACTATGTCTTCGGTGCTGTGGATGACCTGGATGTAGCTGAAACAGTGGCATTTCTGAATTCTAGTTTTCCACATTCAACCACCAAAAAACTGTTACAACTAAAAAATGAATTCAGTAAAGCTGCAGGATACAAAAAAAGAAAAATCAATGCACAAAAATCATTTGTGATTCTATACACTGATAATGAACCATCAGAAAAAGAATTCTAAAAAAAATCCCACTTACAACTGCATCCAAAAAGATAACCAGGAGTAAATTTAACCAAGGACGTGAAGGACCTGCACACTGAAAACTGGAAGACACTGATAAAGGAAACTGAACAGACAAAAATAAATGGAAAGATACCCCGTGCTCATGGGTAAAAAGAATATTGTGAAAATATGCACTCTAAGGTGGGACTTCCCTGGCCGTCCAGGGGTTGGGACTCTGCGCTCCCACTGCAGGGGACGCAGGTTCGATCCCTGGTTGGGGAACTAAGATCCCGCATCCTGCATGCCACACGGTGTGGCCCAAAATTTTTTTTTAATTTAAAAAAAATATGCATCCTAGCCAAATTAATGTATAGATTCAATGCAATCCCTACCAAAAGTGCAATGACATTTTCCATAGAAACAGAACAAACAATCTTAAGATGTGTGTGGAACCACAAAGGACCCAGAAGAGCTAAAGCGACCCTGAGGAAGGACTGAGAACGGGCTGGAGGCATCTCCCTCCCTGACCTCACACTACATTACGAAGCTACAGTCCCAAAAATGTGTGGAATCGGCACAAAAACAGGCACGCAGACCAGAGGAACAGAGCAGAGAGCCCAGGAATCAATCTACAAGTATGTGATCAGTTAATTCACAAGAAAGGAGCCAAGAACATACACCAGGGAAATGACAGTCCCCTCAATAAACGGTGCTGGGAAAACCGGACGCCACACGCCAAAGAACAACACTGCACTCTGTCTACACCACACACAAAAGGGGCCAAAAACCCAGTTTTCCACATCAAGCCCCTCCTCTCCTGGCTCCTCTGAAGACAGACACCCGCAGCGGTCAGCCACGTACAGGAACCTTCTGCCCACTTTTCCTCACCTTCTCCCTCAGCGGCGTCACCTCCCGGCAGGTCCTGAGGAGACCAGGCTCCTGTCAGCATGAACTGGACCCCACAGTGTCCCACAGCTGAAGCCCCAGGGGGTCCTGAGGAGACCCGGCTTCCATTAGTGTGGACTCGACCCCGGGTTGTCCCGAAGCCCGGCCGTCAGCGTGTACTCAGCCCCGCGTGTCCCAGAAGCCAAAGCCCCAGCGGGTCCTGAGGAGACAGGGCTCCTCTCAGCGTGAACGTGAACAGCATGATCTGAACAGACATCCCACCAAAAAAGATATACAGATAGTAAAAGTCATACAGGAACAAGCTCAACATCATACACCATTAGGGAATTACAAATTAAAATCGTGAGATATCACAGCACACCTATTAGCACTGCTAAGCTCCAAAAATATGACAATACCAATGGCTAGAAGGTGAGGAACAAAAGGAGCTCTCCCTCATAGCTGGGGGGATGCATGTGCAGCCACTTTGTAAGACAATTTGGCAGTTTTTTCCAAAGCTAAACAAGTCTCACGTTGGGATCCAACAATCATGCTTCCAGCATTTAGGCAACTGCTTTGAAAATCTATGTCCAAATGCAAACGAGGATGCAATTATGCACAACAGCACTTTCATAATGGCTAAAAACTTGAAGAAATCAGGATATCCTTCAAAAGATGAATGCGTAAGCAAATTGGGGTATATCCATGTCAAGGCGAGTAGAATATGCCACCCCAAAATATGTCTCTCTGGCATAAGGATTATTGTTCTGCTTTAAAAAAAAAAAAAAAAAAAAAAAGGGCCTCCCTGGCGGCTCAGTGGTTAAGAGTCCGCCTGCCAATTCAGGGAACACGGGTTCGAGCCCTGGTCCGGGAAGATCCCACATGCCGCGGAGCAACTAAGCCCGTGCGCCACAACTACTGAGCCTGCGCTCTAGAGCCCGCGAGCCACAACTACTGAGCCCGTGTGCCACAACTACTGAAGCCTGCACACCTAGAGCCTGTGCTCCATGACAAGAAAGGCCACCACAATGAGAAGCCTGCGCACCGCAATGAAGAGTAGCCCCTGCTCGCCACAACCAGAGAAAAGCCTGCATGCAGCAACGAAGACCCAATGCAGCCAAAAATAAAATAATAAATTTATTCAAAAAAAAAATCTCAGAAAACTGAGATTGCCGTTTTATGAAGGACATTTACAATAGAGAAGTCTCCATTTATAAGGGCATGTCCCTCTTTGCACCAAAAATAGAAGGATAATTAAATCTTAAGTAACTCTTTTCACTGGAGAAGTCCTGACTTAAATGTGCAAACACTCATACCCTTGTTTACTGTGCTTGGCAGGATAACCTGCCAAAACTGGCCTTCCCCCCTTCCCCAGCATCTCTCTTCTGTTTTAGCTGAAGACGGTATTTAGGAGGATGGTTTTGGTCATTTCAGGGAGTGACTCAGTTTTCCTTGCTATCCCCCCTGTATTCAGAAGGTATACATGTAATTAAACTTCTGCTTTTCTCCTGGTAATCTGTCTTTTATTTCAGGGGCAGGGGGGCCTCAACCAAGAACCTAGAAAAGTAGAGGGAAAATTGTTTTTCCGCCCATACACATGCAGTGGAATACTACTCAGCAGAAAGGAATGCACCATCGGCCTATGGAAAGACATGGATAAACCCTCAGTATATACTGCTACGTGAAAGCATCCAGGCTGAGGAGGCTGCACACAGTATGACCCCATTGGTGACATTCTGGGAAAGGCAAAGCTACACAGATGATAAGCAGACCATGCGGTGGGGGGTTTGAAGTGTTCCATGTGACACTCTAGGATGGATACCTGTCACTATGCATGTCTAAACCCGCAGATGTGTATAGCCCAAGGGGTCAATCATAATCTATTCAAATTTAGTTATTTAGGATGTAGGAGTGTTGCAGGATGGAATACATAATGTGACAGAATCTAAATGTATTAGAAATATATGGAAACAACTCACTGTAGGGGATGGGATAAAAGGTGCTGACCTAAGTTACCTTTGGAAATGAATGGAATCTGTAGACTAAAGGCAAAATGGACCATACATATACAGTGGGCTTTATTTTACGAAGTTCTTTCCAGGGTGTAGTAGCTAACAATTCTGAAACCTCTGCACATGTAACCTGGAAAGGAGCAATGCATACATAAACGGCAGATGGTGGGAGCCAGGCTCCTTGCTGTGGGAGTGGGAAGTTACAGATAAGCAAGGGGAGAGCCTCTGCCCTCGTAATCCTGGATCTGGGCTTCCTGGGAGGATGTTGACTGGCCGGGGGAAACACACAGATCTTCACGCTGGGAAGACCCTGCAGACATAGGAACTTCACGCCCCATCTTTCCACCCATACCTGCTGGAAACACTCAGCCCTCCATCATCAGTCAATTGCAGCGTTTAAGACATTCTCGCCCCCAGGCAGATAAAGGAGCATGAGGGTCTTGCTTACCCCTAAGCTGTCCCAGAATCCAGGCCCTGGGGGTGGAGCCAGGTTGGGGCTTCCTGGGCCTCTGACCAGCAGGTGAGAGGAAGGAGGAGGACCAGTCCTGAGGACAGAGGTTCCCTCAAGTCTGTGAGCCCAGGAGCCCCGATGGGATTCATTCCCAGTGCGGACATGGGCGGGGTCTGCAGCGGTTCTGTGCTCCCCCTGGACCCCTTTGATGAAGCCATGGCAGCACTGGCCCCAGACATCTCCTGGCAGTGTCTCAAACTCTGACACAGCGGTTTTACAAAGGAACAAGAGAATGGAGCTGAGCCCCTGACGGCCACTCCTTTCTGGCTCTGAGTTGCTTCCAACAGGACCGCAGTCACCTGCACGTAGTCTGCTGTGACCTACCTGCCCCCATTGGCCTTTCCTCTCCCTCCCTGCGATAAGTCCCGTGACATTTCCAGCCTGGAACCCTCTCGCAGGCCAGAAGCCTCTGTCCAGTCACTGCACCCCCATCTCACCTTGGGGGCTAACAGGGCCCTCAGGGGACTGGGATCCTGCAGCTCCCCACACCCAGGAGCAGCCCCACCTTCCCAGGTTGCTGAGCCCAGACACCCGGTGT
The DNA here is from genome assembly GCF_028021215.1 of Eschrichtius robustus. NCBI lineage: Eukaryota > Metazoa > Chordata > Mammalia > Artiodactyla > Eschrichtiidae > Eschrichtius > Eschrichtius robustus. Next base: position 58,819 of record NC_090837.1, read on the forward strand.
AACCGAGCAGGACCCTACGGGGCCTTCCCATGACAGACCCCCCCCCCATATCCTCTGCTGTAGCTCCTCTCTGAAGTACCTGGATAACAGTATCTGAGGCACGCTTCCTGAGTTGTTTTACAGATGCTGAAACCACCACCAAACGGAAGAAATTAACTACCTGATGATCTTGAACAGGCAGCCCCGGAACTTATGCCTAAGAATTTAGAATGTTAACTGCCTGTTACCTCACCATCAACCAGAGAATTGTGCACCAGCTGATCACATACCCTGCGACCCCCCTCCTTCACCTGGCCTTTAACATTGCTGTGCTGAAATCCTTCACGGGGTTCGGGGATTTAGAGCACAAGCCGCCTGTTCTCCTTGTATTGGCACTTTTACAATTAAAGCTGCACTTCCCTTCACCACACCCGGTGTCAGTGGACTGGCTTTACTGCACTCGGGCAAGCGGACCCAAGTTTTGTTCAGTAACACTGGGGTCTCCCAGGCTCCCACTCTCCTTGTGCCCCACTGACTGTCATCTGCTCCTCCAGAGTCTTGTTGCAGCAAAAATAGAAATGAAGTTTTCCCTCCCCTGAGAACAAGGAAAACAAAGGGAACAGCGAACAGGCTAGAGAAGAAACATAACCTGGCCTGAAAGAGTTCATCACTCCTTGTTTTACTTTGTCACTAATTTGTAGTAACTAGATTTGTACTTTACAAAGCTAACCTCACTCCCTGACACTATGTAATTTACCTCTGGCACCCATCACCCCTAACTCTGTGTGAGTTACATCCCCTGCCTCTCACTCCCTAACCTTATTATGTCCAGCACTTACATTCTATATGCCCCTCATAACAAATCACCCCCTATAGTCTTTGCATTTCAGAAACAAGGTCACCGGCCGATAAACCACAGGCAAACGGACGCAATTACCAGACTGCTGGACCCCAATTACTGCGCGGCCTGATGCCAACTATGACTGTTTTGAAATAATGCAAAGAAAAGGAGGAATGCAAGACCTTCACTACTTTGATCCTCATCCTATACCCCGGACTGCGAGAGCCCCACATATAAAACCTTCCCTGATTCTCAAGGAGGGCGGGTCCAGTTCTTGAGGCGCTAGCCGGCTGTGTCTTCCCTTCTGCCTGGCAGAAGAATAAAACCATCTCTCTCTTCCTCCAAAATCCCTGGCTCCGTATTTCTGTTCAGCCTCGGTGCACGGGGAAGCCGAGATTTCGACAACAGTCTGTGGCCAGTTCCCACACTAATTCCCCTCTACACCCACAGCCCTGGCCCAAGCCCGATCTTGTGCCTGGTTCCTCCATCAGGCCCTGACAAAACTCCCTGCCCGCACGGCGCACCTCACATCCCACCCCAACGTGGTCTTTCTGAAGCAAAAACGAGACTGTGACTCTCCCCCACCTGTAATCCCCCAAATGTTTCCCCACTTTTGCTAGGGTATCTGCTGGGAGAGACATCTGCCAAGGCCCTGAGAGTCCCCGGCATCCCCACGAGGCTGCTGGCTCCTGGGTTCCCTGACAATGAGCACCTCAGCAGGCCAGGCGACACGGCAGGAAACCCCAGAACCGCTCACCTCAGGAGGGGACTGGCACGGCCACGGCCTGATCAGAGAGAGCAGAGAAGGGCTCCCCAGCTGGGACACAGACTCTGCACGAGTGGCCTCTCCCTGAGCCATTACATCACCTCGTGTGACTTGAGGTGTCCTTGAAGGAAGGACCGAGGCACACTTGGTTCCTAAGGAGGATGGGATAGGCTCAGCCATGTCCCCCCAAATTCACATGCTGAATCCCTAACCCCCAGGACCCCAGGATGTGGCTGTATTTGGAGATAGGATTTTTAAAGAGGCGATCAAGGTAAAAATGAGGTCACTAGGGTGGATCCTAATCCAATAGGATTGATCTCCTACAAGAAGAGATTAGGACACAGATAGGCAAAGCGGGAGACCACGTGAGGACCTGGGGAGAAGACGGCTGTCTAAGCACCAAGGAGAGAGGCCTCAGGAGAAGCCAGCCTGCACACACCTTGATCTCAGACAGCATCCAGGACTGGGAGATAGGTCTGTTATTCAAGCGGCCCAGTCTGTGGTATTTGTTACGGCGGTCCTGAGCAGACTCACACACAGGGTAACTCAGGGCTCAGACTGGACAGAGCCCACTCTCCATCCCCCTGTACAGGAGTTACAGGATCCTCAGGAACTGAGGAGGGGGTCCCTGAGTGGAGGCACAAGATAGAAGGTGCTAGGCATTAACACGACTGCATTCACGTTAAACGTGCCTGAAGTCCATTCACACGAGATGGTCTTGTCCTGTATGTACATCGGCACCTTCGGTCTGAACTGAGATCTTTGGCTTCACCACCTCCACTGAGAGCATTAGCTTCACCTGCTGTGGACCGTCTCCTATAGGATTTCCAGAACCACAAAGCATCAAAGCTTCACAGGACCCAGAGTCTGTGCACTAGCGTCCGGGTGACCCTCACAGCAGAGCCGTGCAGCTGCCCACCAGATCCCATTTCCCTTTTTCCTGTTCACATCTACCCTGCACCTCCCAGCCTTCCCACCCCTTACAGCTGGGGCACATTGTCTCGTGTTACCAAGGGGGAGAGGTGGAGGTGGTGAGAGCCTTGGCCAGACTGCATCCTAGGACGGAGGGCATGATGCCCACCTGGTCACCCCACCCTGCTGGTTGGAGCCCTCACCTGGAAGCAGGGAGGAGAAACAAGGTGGACAGAGCCTGGGCCCTGCCACCCACCTGCCCTGGACTCTCACATGAAAGGGACAGACATCTTGAGCTTCAGCCCATTTTGGGGGGGACACTTGGTTCCAGTAACAAACCTTTGCCCTAAAAGCCAAGGTGCTTTACAAACCCCTCCCCAGCTGTCACAGAAAGTCAGACTTAACTTCATCACACTTTTCTCAAACCCCAGCTCATGCTGAGACCACCACTCAGCCTTAGAGTCAGCATTGGGCCCCCAGAAACCCTAAATCAGTGGCTGGACACCACAGTGTTGAGGGGTCAAGTAGGAAGCCCATCCCTAAAGGTGCGGGTTGCACACGGCCTCCCGAGGTTCTTACACCTGTACATGTTGGGGGTATTTCAATCCTGACTGAGGACATTTAATGTCACCATTCATGTTGCTAATTAAGAACCCACTAGTTAGAGGAAAACCCTATCAAGATACTTGCTACACTGATGAAAATTTCTGAAGTTGGTCGGAGGCGGGGCGTTTTCTCACATGCTGCCAGCAGCCCCCCACAAGGACCATCCTCATTGGAAAGCTGCTTGGACCGTGCGGAGGCGTCTCTTTGTGAACGTTAGCTGACCTCCAAGCCAGCTGCTCCTGAACTTTACCCACCCTTCCCAGGAAAGCCGCCTGAATATGTGCAAGGACCTCACAGGCTGGAGGAAAGGGCTTGCAGCCACCCCAGCAACAGCACACGTGCTACGTGGGCTCCTGCACGTCACACAGGACGGTCCTGGCCCCGGCTGCTCTTCTAGAAGCTTTCCATTCCCTACCCGAGTTACCCCTCCTGTCCTGGCCCCCACTGCCCTTTTCTCGCTTCCTCACCTCTGCCCGGGGAGAACTTCCAGCAGAGCCCCACTCAGACCGGGCCACCCTCAAGGCCCTGGCCCCTCCCTCCCTCCCACCAGCCCAGCCCCGAGACTGCTGACGGGGCAGAGAATATGGCGTCAGGCACAGCTGCAGGGGCTCTTGCTGCCGGGAGGGGTGTTTACATTGACCTCAGCCCAGGCACACCTGGGGAGGGCTGGCCGGCCGGGTCAGGCTGCCCAGGTCAGCCAATCCTCGCCCCTCAGGGGCTCATAACTGCAGAAAACGGGCCTTGTTGTGCCGGCCAGGCCCAAGGAACAGGTGTGGGGTCCTGAGGGTCAGGATTGACATGGGGCTACAACTCTGGCTGATTTTCTAATCATTTTAACTGGCTCGTGAGTAGGAAACAATTTCAAGAAGACCCTCTCCACACGAGAGGAACCCAGGAGTCAGGGAGAGGAGGGGTGATGAGTGGAGACAGAGGCCTGGTGCCCCGGCTGCAGTGGAAGCCCCCGGAAGACCAGGCGGAGGGAGGCCGCACAGAGTGAAGCCCAGGGTCACAGACCTGTCCAGAAGCTGCTGTTTGTTAGTTCAAGCCCTGCTCTGAGGTGCTCAGGGTCAGCTCTGACCAACAGGTGGGCTGGGGTGCTCTGCAACGAGGGCTACGTGCACGGTTCCTGTGTGCCCAGCCCTGCCAGGGTACCTGCCCAGGGGAACTCCGTATCCAGGGAGGGGCCTGACCACGAGAGCCCCGGGGGCTGCCGGGTGCCGGCCCAGGTGAGCTCCATACCCTGGGAGGGGTCTGACCACGAGAGCCCCAGGGGCTGCTGGGTGCCTGCCCAGGTGAGCTCCATACCCTGGGAGGGGTCTGCCCACGAGAGCCCCGTGGGCTGCTGGGTGCCTGCCCAGGTGAGCTCCGTATCCTGGGAAGGGCCTGCCCACGAGAGCTCTGGGGGCTGCTGGGTGCCTGCCCAGGTGAGCTCCATATCCTGGGAGGGGTCTGCCCACGAGAGCCCCGGGGGCTGGGAGGAGCACGTGAATGAGCATCCTCTCTATGCAGCCAGCACAGAGTTGCTTAGCGACTTCCCTGTGGGCGGTGCTGGGGTGAGATGAGAACCAGTAGCTACTGCGGGCCCCCTGAACCCCCATCTAGGCCCAGCCACAGTGACGAGGTCAGTAGGCGGTTGCTGGCTGCTGTGCTGCGTGAGGGAGGCCCCACCAGTACCTCGTTTCTTCTACCTGACACCACGGAGGCCTCCCCAGGACAGAGCAGACAGCCTGCACAGGATGAGTGGGAGCTCCTGGTGACCCTGCAGGGGACATGAGAGGGACGGACCAGGCAGGAGGGGAGTGGGCACCCAGGCAGAGCCGTGGGGCTTGGGGCCCAAGGGGGCATTTCTGGGTCTCAGCTGGGAGTGGACGGGCAGGTGGTGAGTGTCACCCAGGAAAGCTGCTCTGGTGACGTGAGGCTGAACACGCTTCAAGGTGATATAAACTTCCCGGGTGACCCCAAAAACAGGATTGTGAGATGAATCCCATGAAAGGAAGGAATCTTGCTGAAGGGAAGGTTTGCAAAGTGAATCCGCCTAAGAGGAGGCCCTGTGAGCCAGTCCCCTCAGAGGGGGGACATGGAACCTACTGGGAGCAATCGTTCACCCTGGGCGGGCGATGGGCACAGACCCCACTTCCTGCTCCCACATCTGTGCTTCTGCGTAGCTTACTTGGCTTCTTGGAGTCTCAACTTCCCAGTCTGTTTATCGGGTGACAGTAGCATGGAATGACTAGTAATTTGCTCAGAACAGGGTAGAAAGGGGTCCCATGGAAATTCCACAGAACACCATCAGTATGGGAATCGCAGGCCCTGTTTCCCGCAGGTCTGTCTTCAGGATCAGGAGAGCAAATCTGAGCAGACTTGCAGCAGAGCCCAGGGATGGGCTCAGTTTGGTGGGTCCTCCTGTTTCCTGAACCTCAGAGAAGGGAGACTCCAGTGGGTAGTGGCATGTTTACCCCACACCTGGGAGCATCTGGACCTCAAGTCCCAGCAGCCGCTGAGCCCTATCAGCCCAGCATCTGGGGCCCCAGGAGGCAGGCGGGAAGCCTGGAGGGCTCAGGCAGGAAGCACTGGTGTGGTCATCACCCGTGCGGAAGCTTCCGAGCCAGTGTCCAGTGGGAGCTCTTGCCCTGCCCATGAGTTTCAAATCCACAGCACAGATTAGCTTCTAGAGGCTCAGTTTGTTCTCTAGACACAAAGCAAAGTCCTCAGACCCAGTATGTCCATGGCCCGTGAAAAGACACGTCTGGTCTGGCACCAGGAGCTGCCTCTGGGTCCCTCCTGATTGGACGCCCAGCAGCCAGTGTCACCACGTCATGACCGTGAGGTGGTGTCGGGCGTGGGGGGACGAGAGCACACGGTCCAGGCCCACAGGGGACCATGCTGTCCACAGAACCAGTGTTGTGGCTATAGGTGTGCCCTCCACCACCCCACGGGCGGAGACCACCGTCCCCTTACACATTGTTACCAAATTAAGTCATATGAACCCTACTCGGGCCCTAGCCTGGCTGAGGATCACTGTCTCGACAGGGAACGTTTCCTTTTTCCATTCTGGTTCAAACAGGCGAATAACGAAACCAAAGCTGAGACCAACAGAGCACAGGCTTTATTCAGTGGCCAAAGAATGGAGAAGAGGGAACTAAGTTCACAAGGAAACTTCTCGCCCACCTGGAGAGAGTGATTTAATTTTAAAGAGTAAAGACACAATCAGCTCAGTAATTGGCCACGGGGGCTTGAGGGGCCAAGGCTAACCTGAGCTGGAGGAACGTGGATGCCTGCCTGGACGCTCAGAGGCCAAGGGCTGCTCTGAGACCTGCTTGGACACCCGTGCAGATGGAACACAGGATCCATCCAGTCCCAGGAGGGCCCCACCAGCCCTCAAGAATGCAACACCAGACTTCCCTGGTGGCGCAGTGGTTAAGAATCCACCTGCCAATGCAGGGGACACGGGTTTGAGCCCTGGTCCGGGAAGATCACACATGCTGTGGAGCAACTAAGCCCGTGTGCCACAACTACTGAGCCTGAGCTCTAGAAGCCGCGAGCCACAACTGCTGAAGCCCACGCGCTTAGAGCCTGTGCTCTGCAACAAGAGAAGCCACTGCAACGAGAAGCCCCCACTCGCCGCAACTAGAGAAAGCCTCCGTGCAGCACTGAAGACCCAACACAGCCAAAAATTAATTAATTTTTTTAAAAAAAGAAGGCAGCACCTGGGGGCTAGCAGACTGATGCACCGAGTCTTACATAACGTCTACTTAGTATCCTGCATGTCAGGGCCATGCTGGACCCGGGGCTGCCCAGACAGAGTGGGGCCTGCATCACCCTTCCCAGGAGGGAGGGTGGAGGGAAACCCTGCATGACCTCTGAGGCCCTAAGAACCCTTGACTAAGGCTGAGCTCAATTTGAAACAGTGGGTGACCAGAGCAGACATTTCATTCATCTATCAATCAGAACCCAGCACTGGAGGAGCAGAAAACAATGGCCTCGCTCAACCTTGACACTAACCCTGACATCGATCCTAACCCTAAACTCTGATCCTGACCCTAAGCCCTGACCTAACCTTAGCCTAACCCGTACCCTAAACCTGTACCTTACCCTAACCCATACTCTACCCGTATCCTACCTGTACCCCAACTCTCACCCATACCCTAACACCCACTCTAACACAGAACCCTAACACCCTGAGACCAAAACCATAAACCTTAACCAATAAGCAAAACCATAACCATAACCAAACCATAAAATATATTCATTAACCATACCCATAAATAACTCATTAACCATAAAACTTAAACCATACAGCAACCATAAACCATACACAGCCCCAACCCTCACACCAGCCCCAGCCCTAATGCTAACTCTCCAAACCACTTACACCAAGCCAAATCTAATCAGATTATACAAATACATTTTAAAAAAGAAAACTGGGGAATTCTCTGGTGGCCCAGTGGGTAGGACTCTGTGCTTTCACTGCCAAGGGCTTGGGTTCGATCCCTGACTGGGGAACTAAGATCCCACAAGCCATGGGATGTGGCCAAAATAAATAAATAAATAAAATGAAATAAAACCACTATTTAAAAAAAAGATTTAAAAAATGAAGAAAAAAAGAGAAAACTACCCCAGTATAACTTATAAATATGAATGTAAAAATCTATCACAAAATAATAGCAACATGAAACCAATAGAACTTTAAATGGATAATGCCATAAGCAAGTATCTCTACATCAGAAATTTCAGGTTGCTCAACATATTAAAAGTAAGCAATGTATTAAACCACAAAAATGGTGTGAAGTAAAAGCACATAATCGTATCAATTAATGCAAAAAACCTACAATGAAAATCCAGTGTTATTTCATGATAACACTCAAGAAAGCAGGAATAAAAGGAAATTTGTTCAATATGGAAAAGAGTAGTACAAAAAGCCACAGCAAACATCATGCTCAACGTTAAAGACTGAAAGATTTACTTCTGAAATCAGGAACAAGGCCAGGAAGCTGGCCTTCAACACCGTTACTCAATAGTGTACTGGAAGTTCTACCCAGAATCTTGAGGAAAGAAATAAAAGGCATCCGTGGGTGAATGGAAAAATTAAAACTGTGTCTCTTCACAGAACATAGGTCACATCATCTTATATACAAAACTACCTGTAATCAGCAAAGAAATTATTTGAGCTAATCAAATAATTAAGCAAAGTTATAGAACAAAATATCAATTCATGAAAATCTATCTTATACGCATACGCTGGCAAAAAATAATCTGAAAAAGAATTTATGAAAACAATTCCATTTTTAATAATGTCAACATCAATATTTAGGAGTATATTTAATCAAGGTACAAGACTTGTTTTTATGTATGTAAAGTTGTATGTTTGAAATTACTGGAAAGTAAATTACTTTTCAAAACATCATGTATGTCAATAGCATGCCAGAAAAGCAGAGAAAACATCAAACTTCCATGTAGAAGGCAAGCCTTACCCAGATCCAGTTCACCCAAAGTCCACATGTCATTTAGACGCACTGTGGGAAGGTTATATTAGGAGCCGCTGTCCTCCGTGTTGTGGACGACCTGGATATGGTAGAAACAGTGGGATTTTTGAATTCCAATTTTCCACTTCATTCCACAAAAAAACTATTAGAACTAATAAATTCAGTAAAGTTGCAAAATCAATACACAGAAATCAGTTGCATTTCTAAACACTAATACTGAACCATCAGAAAGAGAAAGAAAGCAACCCTATTTACAAATGCATCAAAAAGAACAAAATACCTGGGAATAAAGTCAACCAAGGAGGTGAGAGACCTGCACACTGAAAACTTTAAGACATTGATGAAGACATTGAAAAACACACCAATAAATGGAAAGATATCCTGTTCTCATGGAATGGAACAATTAATATTGTTAAAATATCCATTCTACCCAAAGCAATGGACACAGTGAATGCAATCCCTCCCAAAATTCCATGGTATTTTCCCCCAAAATAGAGCAAATCCTCCTAGTATCTGTGGGGAACCACAAAGGACCCCAAATAGCCAAAGAAACCCTGAAAAAAGAGAACGGGCTGGAGGCATCTCCCTCCCTGACGTCACACTCTGCTGAGAAGCGACAGTCACCAGAACAGTGTGGAACTGGCTCAAAACGGGCACAGGGACCAGAGGAACAGGACACAGAGACCAGAATTCAACCCACACGGATGGGGTCGGTTAATTTATGACACAGGGACCAAGGACACACCAAGGAGCACGACACTCCCCACGATAAATGGTGCTGGGAAAACTGGACGTCCCATAACTCATGCTGGCTGCCCTGCACACAAACCTGACCAAAAACCCAGCTTTCCACGCCAAGCCCTTCCTCACTCACACGAAGACGGACCCCCTCAACTGTCAGCCACCCACAGGAAGCTTCTCCCCACTTTTCCTCACCGTCTCTTCACCTTTTCCTCAGGCATCACCTGGGTCCTCAGGAAACCTAGTTCCCTAGTCAGCGTGGACGCAGCTCCACTTCGTCCTGAAGCCGAAACCCCAGCGAGTCCCAAGGAGACGGAGACCGAGCTCCTCTCAGCAGAGAGGCTGAGCCGGGCGTCCTACCCGAAGGCCCCCGCCCCCACGCCTGAGGCGGCTCAACTCCTCTCAGCTGCGCTCCGAATCGAGTTCGCAGGGAACGAGCATGCGCTGTGGGTCAGAGAGGCGAACTCGGCGCCACTCTGTGGTCAGTGCAGGAAGTGCAGGCCGCGCCTCCCTCACAGGTCACTGGAGGCAGCGCGCCCTACTGACAGGACTGCTGAATCCATTAAACTGGAAATTCAAACTAAAATGGAGTCTCTATCCCAAAAGTTTTCTAAAATTAGTTAAGGAACAATTAACTGGAAACCATTTGGAATGAAGTGAATGTAGATGCAAACTTTACAACTTATACCAAATTCACTCAAAGTTATTCAGAGGCAAATTTTATTTTATTTTATAATTTATTTTTGGCTGTGTTGGGTCTTCGTTGCTGCATGTGGGCTTTCTCTAGTTGCGTCGAGCGGGGCTACTCTTCGTTGCGGTGCACGGGCTTCTCACTGCGGTGGCTTCTCTCATTGGGGAGCACAGGCTCTAGGCGCGCAGGCTTCAGTAGTTGTGCTGCACAGGCTTAGTTGCTCTGCGGCATGTGGGATCTTCCCGGACCAGGGCTCGAGCCTGTGTCCCCTGCATTGGCAGGCGGACTCTTAACCACTGTGTCACCAGGGAAGTCCCCACTGACAAATTTTAAATACAAAACTATTCAAGGGGCTTCCCTGGTGGCGCAGTGGTTGAGAATCTGCCTGCCAATGCAGGGGACACGGGTTCGAGCCCTGGTCTGGGAAGATCCCACATGCCGCGGAGCAACTAGGCCCGTGAGCCACAACTACTGAGCCTGCGCGTCTGGAGCCTGTGCTCCGCAACAAGAGAGGCCGCGATAGTGAGAGGCCCGTGCACCGCGATGAAGAGTGGCCCCCGCTTGCCACAACTAGAGAAAGCCTTCGCACAGAAACGAAGCCCCAACACAGCCAAAAATAAATTAATTAATTAATCAATTTAAAAAAAAAAGGTGCATCTCAAATTTAACTTCCAGAATATATTCAGGAAAAACGCACACACCCTTTTTGGCCAACCAAAGAAGCGGGCAATGCAAATCAACACTACAAAGAGGTATCACTTCAAATCAGAAAAAAGGACCATCCTCACAAAGGGTAAAAACCAGATATGCAGGACAGGGAGAGGAGAAAAGGGAGCCTTGTTACGCTGAAGGGGGGAATGTAAATTGCCAACGGCCACTCTGGAGAAATGTACTGTGTTTCCTAAAACATCTAAAAAACAGAGCTACAAAGCATACGGCGCTTCCACTCATGGGCCTATATCTTGGAAAAACCAACAATCCACAGGACGCAGGCACCCCGTTTACTGCTGCTATGTTTACAGCAGCCTCGACTTGGGTACAACTTAAAAGTCCTTGGAAGGAAAAAATGGTGAAAGAAAATTTGGTACTTAAGCACAACGGACTATTACTCAGCCCTGAAATCAATGAAATGAGGCCAGTTGCAGGAACTCGGGGGGACTTATGTATGGTCATTGAGAGTGAAATAAGTTAGACAGCAAAAGAAACTTATCATAAGATATCACTTATAAAGGGAATCTAAAAATCGCCAAACATGAACTGAATTACAAACAGAACACCATCACACATTTACAAAACACACTTATGGCTGCTTAAGGGGAAAAGTGTGGTGTGGTGATGCATAAACCAGGAGGTTGAAATTGGCACAGATACCGTTCCATACACCAATAATGTAATCGCCAAGACATACTCATTGCTCAAGGAACTGGACTCAGCACACTCTATTCACAGAAAAAACATATATCTGACTACTAGAAACTGGAAAAGAATTTATTGATGTCTCTCTGTAAGTGACTCAAGTGGATGTACAGCACCAAGAAACACAGCATTGAAAATCAGCTACACCCCATTATAAAAATAAATTAAAAAAAAAAAAGACAGTGAGAGAGAGAGGAATTCTTACAAAATTCGATCAGGGGCTGTGATGCAACTGGACGGACCACATCTACACTCACAGCTGAATGGGACGTAGGCTGGACACCCTAACCCTAACCCTAACCCTCACTTCATTCCAAACAGTTTTGTTAGATTGTATTGTGACAGCTGCCGTATCAGCGTGCCTTAAAAAACAACTTATCAAAATTCGTGAATTTTTGTGTAGCCATTTTAATATTGAAGATGGAAGAAAGCAACATTTTTGGCCTATTACACTGTATTATTTCAAGAAAGGTAAAAACGCAACTGAAATGCAGAAAAGGATTTGTGCAGTATATGAAGAAGGGGCTGTGACTGATCTAACATGTCAAACGTGGTTTGCGAAGTTTCATGCTGAAAATTTCTCTCTGGACAATGCTCCACGGTCAGGTAGACCAGTTCAAGTTGATAGCAATCAAATTGAGACATTAATTGAGAAAATTAACGTTATATCACAAGGGAGATAGCCGACATACTCAAAATATCCAAATCAAAGATTGAAAATCATTTGCACCAGCTTGGTTATGTTAATTGCTTAGATGTTTGGGTTCCATATAAGTTAAGGGAAAAAAACCTTCTTGACCATATTTCCAAATGCGATTCTCTACTTAAATGTAATGAAAACGTTCCGTTTTTAAAACGAATTGTGACGGGCAAATGAAAAGTGGATACTGTACAATAATGTGGAACAGAAGAGATCGTGGAGCAAGCGAAATGAACCACTACCAACCACACCAAAGGCTGGTCTTCATCCAAAGAAGGTAATGTTGTGTATATGGTGGGATTGGAAGGGAGTCCTCTATTATGAGCTTCTTCTGGGAAACCAAATGATCACTTCCAACAAGTACTCCTCCCAATTAGACCAACTGAAGCAGCACTCGACAAAAAGCATCCAGAATTAGTCAACGGAAAACACATAATCTTCCATCAGGATAATGCAAGACCGCATGTTTTTTTGATGACCAGGCAAAAACTGTTACATCTTGGCTGGGAAGTTCTGATTCATCTGCCATATTCACCAGACATTGCACCTTTGGATTTCCATTTATTTCGGTCTTTACAAGATTCTCTTAATGGAAAAAAATTCAATTCCCTGGAAGACTGTAAAAGGCACCTGGAACAGTTCTTTGCTCAAAAAGATAAAAAGTTTTGGGAAGATGGAATTATGAAGTTGCCTAAAAAATGGCAGAAGGTAGTGGAACAAAATGGTGACTATGTTGTTCAGTAAAGTTCTTGGTGAAAATGAAAAACGTATCTTCTATGTTTACTTAAAAACCAAAGGAACTTTTTGGCCAATCCAGTAATAGCCAGTAATACTCCCTCCAAAGCCATTGTAATAGTCAGACATGCTCATGTTCATTTCTCACTGCATATGGTGGGTACTGTCCCAGTTGGGAATTGATGTTTGGGAAAATATAATTTGGAGGTTGTGTACAAAATGAATAAGAGGGTTCAGATTTAGGATGTAGGGAAACCTGAAATGAGGTATTAAGATCCTGTGATGTTGCAATCTTCAAACCTGACCTGCTTCTGTGTTCTCTTAATACTCTTTTCTGTCCATTGCCTTGGTCAGCATATTACTTTGGGACACCTAGGTCAACTCTACCCATTCTCTCTTCTATTCAACCTCCAAATATTTGTGATTATGACTGAGGACTTAGTCCTGGGTCTAGTTCCCTATCTACTTTGTATTTTTGGATTTTGGAGTTTTTTCTATGTTTAAACAGCATTCTGTGCACCCTGCCCCTTCTGTTTTTCATTCCCCCCCCCCCGAGAAAAACAATTTCATCTCATTTAGCTCTTTCTTATGGTACTTACCTCCATGTTTTCTAAATAAACAACTTATTCTCTTACACCTTGATTTTCTCCTCTAATTATTCAGTATGAAGGGTAAAGATTTCCTCTTCCCCACGATACACACACTCTCTTCCCATACCTCCATCCTCCTAATCAAGCTATTTCATACTTAGATCAGTCTTCAGTTTTTATATCTTTACGACCATGTAATTTCTTTTCATGGGCAAATCGTGCAAGTGTACAATGGTTAGTTTTGTTCATAAATCATTTTTTCTCTTCAGTAGTTTTATTTTCCTACAAAGTTTTCTCTGTTATCATTAATGTATTTATAATTAATTTACCCCCAGACTCGTCTTCACATGTCTAAATATTCTTTTGGTACATTCAGCTAAATTAGTGATTCTGTCAATTTCATCTTCCTGGTGACATCACTCCCATGTCGTTTGACTTGCTCCAGTGTAACCTGATTTTTCTCAAGACCTGATTGTACAGTTTTTAACCTGGAATCTCCTTTTAGATTTTCTTTTCTATTTTCATTGTGTCACCTTTTTTCTTGGTTTGTTTTGTTGGAACACCTCTCACAGTAGCTTCCTTTGAAACGGTGCATTTGATATAGATTTTGCGACCTGTGCCTCTACTTTACTCCTGAATCCTCTGTTTTTCTCTTCTAGTGATGCTAATGAGAAGTCAGATCCATTCTAAATTTTGATCCATTATGTGAAACTTTTTTGGTTTCTCTGGAAGCTTTATTAGCTGCTGCTTGTCAGTGTTCTGAAACATCTCGATGATGTTTCTTGTGAATTTATTTTCATCTCTTTGAGTATTCAGCGGAACTTTATTCCCAGGAGGACTGTAAACCAACCTGCAATGGTTCTGCTCTTTCTCCTGAGCTTAGCACAGTGTTTGGCACATAATAGTATTTAACGATTATTTGTCGAATGAAGCCTATGCTCAGAGATCTCTTCCCACTTCTTTATATTTTGCTCATTTTTCCTTGTGCTTTCTAAAGAAGACATTATGCAAAATTTTGAAACTCAAGACTACCTTTATTTATTGTCAGTTCCCTTTGCCTATTTTCATGTTTTGTTTTGCTTTGTTTTACCCAGAGCCCAGGAGTCTGGGTATGTTTACACTTGAGATTTTACTTACATTCAGAATTGACTTCAGAAACTAAGAAAAACCTCATGAAATGACATTTATAAGGCAATTTTATGCTGTACTAGGATCATGTTACTATTTATAGCGTGAGTATTTTCATTTCTAGACGAAGTCTGGGAAATTGATGATGGTATGGAATGGCATCAGGAAAATCAAGGCAAGCTGAGAAGTATGTCAAAAGGCTATCAGTGTACTGCATTTGGAAAACTATGTCTTCTTCGTACAGATTATGTTTCTTCAAGACAAAAACTTCAGGGCTTCCCTGGTGGTGCAGTGGTTAAGAGTCTGCCTGCCAATGCAGGGGACACAGGTTAGAGCCCTGGTCCAGGAAGATCCCACATGCCATGGAGCAACTAAGCCCGTGTGCCACAACTACTGAGCCTGCGCTCTAGAGCCTGCAAGCCACAACTACTGAGTGCACGTGCCACAACTACTGAAGCCTGCATGCCTAGAGCCCGTGCTCCGCAACAAGAGAAGCCACAACAATGAGAAGCCCGTGCACCGCAACTAGAGAAAGTCCACACACAGCAGCGAAGATCAAACACAACCAAAAATTTAAAAATTTTTATAAAAAGACAAAAAGTTCATAAATATGTCACAAATGGAAAGAGTTTGAAATATAATATAGATTTCAGTAATAATCATGCTGGAAAGAATCCTAATGGGTTTCATGCACATAGGGAATCATCCTTCCATTCTAAACATGAGCAAGCTCTTACTGGAATAAAATACTGTGAAAGTAATGAATCTGGAAAAACTGTGAACAGAAAGTCACAGCTCATATGCCAACAAATACGTATGGGAGGAAAACCCTTTGAATGCAGTTACTATGGGAAGGCCTTCAGCAGCAAGTCATACCCTGTGGTGCATCAGCAAACTCATTCACAAGAAAAACCCTGCAAATGTAATGGATGTGGGAAAGACTTCAGCAGCAAGTCCTACCTCATTGTTCATCAAAGAGCTCACACAGGAAAGAAACTACATGAATGCAGTGTTTGCCAGAAAACTTTCAGTTTCAATTCACAACTTGCTATACATCAGAGAATTCACACACGGGAGAATCCCTATGAATGCTGTGAATGTGGGAAGTCTTCAGTAGGAAAGACCAGCTTGTTTCACACCAGAGAACTCATTGAGGTCAGAAACCCTATTGGTGTCATGAACGTGGGAGAGCTTTTGGTTTGAAATCACAACTCATTATACATCAAAGAATTCATACAGGAGAGAAACCTATGAATGCAGTGATTGTCAAAAAGCCTTTAATACAAACTCAAACCTCATGGTACATCAGAGAACCCACACGGGAGAGAAACCTTATGGTTGTAGTGAATGTGGGAAAGCCTTTACTTTCAAGTCACAGCTCATTGTACATCAGGGAGCACACACTGGGGTAAAACCCTATGGGTGTAATCAGTGTGGAAAAGCGTTCAATTTGAAGTCACAGCTCATTGTACAGCAAATAAGTCACAAAGGAGTGAAACCTTATGGATGCAATGAATGTGGGAAAGCTTTTAGGATAAAGTCCTACCTCATTATACATCAGAGGACTCACACAAGAAAGAAACTCCATGAATGCAGTGAATGTCAGAGAGCCTTCAGTTTTAATTCACAACTTGTTATACATCAGAGAGTTCACACAGGGGAGAATCCTTATGAATGCAGTGAATGTGAGAAAGCCTTCAGTCGGAAATACCAGCTCGTTTCACAGCAGAGAACTCATGTAGGGGAGAAGCCCTATGAATGCAATGACTGTGGGAAAACTTTTGGTTTGAAGTCACAGCTCCTGATACATCAGAGAACTCATACAAGAGAGAAACCCTCTGAATGCGGTGGATGTCAGAAAGCATTTAATACAAAGTCAAACCTTATTGTACATCAGAGAACCCACACAGGAGAGAATCCCTATGAATGCAGTGAATGTGAGAAAGCCTTTAATAGACAAGATCAGCTCATCTCACATCAGTGAACTCATGCTGGAGAAAAACCTTATGGGTGCAGTGAGTGTGGGAAAGCCTTTAGTAGCAAGTCATACCTCATTATACACATGAGAACTCATTCAGGAGACAAACCATACGAATGTCACAAATGCGGAAAAACCTTCATTTGGAAGTCACTTCTCATTGTACATGAGTGAACTCATGCAGGGGAAAACCCTTATAAATGCAGTCAATGTCAGAAATCCTTCAGTGAAAAATTACGGCTCATTATACATCAGAATGCACAAAAGAGAGAAGCCCTCTCAATGCAACGAGTATGAAAAAGCCTTCATTAGGAAATCTCAGCTCATTGTACATCAGGGAACTTATTAGGGGAGAAACCCTACGGGTGCAGTGAATGTGGAAAAACCTCTCAGAAATCAATTCTCAGTGCACATCAGAGGACTCATACAGGAGAAAAACCCTGTAAGTGCAGCGAATGTGGGAAAGCCTTTTGTTGGAAGTCACAGCTCATTATGCATCAGAGAACTCATACAGATGAGAAACATATTGGTGAAGTAAATGTAAGAAACTTTCTCTCAAAAGTCAATTCAGGGCTTTCCTGGTGGCACAGTGGTTAAGAATCCGCTTGCCAATGCAGGGGACATGGGTTCGAGCCCTGGTCCAGGAAGATCCCACATGCCGTGGAGCAACTAAGCCCGTGTGCCACAACTACTGAGCCTGTGCTCTAGAGCCCGCGAGCCACAACTATTGAGCCCACGCGTCACAACTACTGAAGTCCGCGCGCTTAGAGCCCATGTTCTGCAACATGAGAAGCCACCGCAATGAGAATCCCGTGCAATGAAGAGCAGCCCCCCACTTGACGCAACTAGAGAAAGCCCGCGCATAGCAATGAAGACCCAATGCAGCCAAAAATAAATAAATAAATAATTTTTTTTAAAAAAGTCAATTCACAGGAATTCCCAGAAAATTCGTACAAGAGAGAAACTCTATAAATGGAATAATCTCATGGTACACCGTGTATGTATGGCATGTGGAGGGGCATCCAAAGAATGCTGTTTTTTATATATACAAAAAAATATCAGTAAATGTACACAGGAACCCTATCAATTCAGTGAACCCTATGAAAGTTCTCAGCAAGAAGTCATACCATTTCTTTAAGTTTGTGCAGGTGAGGAACAATATGAATGAAATGAATGTCAGAAGTCATTTTTTAACATGCTAACATCCACAAAGAGGAATCCCATAATGCAAATGAATATAGAATACAATCCTTTGAAATTCATAATTTATTAAGAATTAGGATTTTAATGAGAGAAAATATAAAACGAATGAATTGCAGGTATTGGAAGCTCATACCTTGGAGAAACCAAGCCAGAAAAAAAAAATACAAGAAAAGAAGATTTTATGAATGTTTCAAATGGGATAAAGCCTCAGCAGAAAAGTTTACTTCACTATTATTTTGGTTCACTTGGAAAAAATAATTTCCTTTACAAATTACTTTGAAGTTGTAAAGATGTTCCAAACTTTTAGGAAAAGATGGAGAAAATGTTTAAATGTCAATGATATGCATGTTCATAATAGAACATAAAGATTTTTAAAAGTGTGTAAGTAAATGTAATAACCAGGAAAACAATAAGGATTACATCATAAGACCTAGGATGCTTAGGTGTTATCTTTCTCTGTACTGTAAAATATGCTTTGTGTAGTCTGCTGCCATTATTAATTAGTTCCTTCTACATAGATTACCCAGAATAGCTTTAGTTATTGCCACTTTTTAATCAAATTATCAAATTAAAGAACTCTCGTCATTTTAATTATAGCAATGTAATGGCAATTCTAGCCAATGTGTGAGAAGAAAAAGTTGTAAGGAATTGGGGATTGGGGCTGAAACAAAAATCCTTTTGTTTGGAGATGTGATAGTCTATTTAGAAAAACCAAAATAAACTACAGGCTGTAAGGCAAGGAGATGTTTTGCACAGCTCTGAGAGCTGGCAGCTTGGCTGTGAGCACAAGCAAATCTCTACAGCGTCTCCACACTCAGATTCCAGGCCCTGCCGAGGGAAACATTCTGATTTGCCCTCAAAATATCTGAAGGCAGTTTTGCACTAAATCAACCAAAAGCTTCAACAAAGCTCAGACAGCTGAAATACATATCAGATTGACTCAGCCCCACCCTATCTCCCAGCCTGAGAGCTGACATTAGAAAATATGTGCCCTTTTATGGAAGAAAATATATATTCAGAGCAAAGAAAATTATCAGCAATGTATAGGTACCTTATATAATGAAAACCATCATTTTACCCAAAAGACAATTCTAAATGTGCATGTACTTAACAAGAGAGCTTCAAAATCATGCAAAAACAGAGCTGAAATGAGAAATATACTCTACCATTTTAGTTGGACACTTCAACAGTTATATCTCAGTAACATAACTTGGAGACTAAAAATCAGCAAGGCTATAGAAGCCCTGAATAATGCCATCAATAAGCTGGACCTGGTAGACATGTCTAGAACATCCAACAGAAGAATACACATTCTTTTCAATTACATGTGAAGCATTCACCATTACAGATCATGTCCTAAGTCATTAATCCTAAAATTTTTTAAATAACGGAAACCATGCAAAATTTCTCCCATCTATAGTGCAGTTTAACAAGAAACCAATTGCAGCAAGAAAAGAAAAGTCTCCAACACTTGGAAATTAAGCAACACAATTCTAAATAATTCATGGGTCCAAGAAATTTCAAGCATAATATGGAATATATTTTGAATTATTATTATATACGATGTGTACAAATTAAAATACAACATATATCAAAAATTTTGAGATGCAGAAAAAGCAGTGTGTAGAGAGAAATTAATAGCACGAAATGCTTACGTTAGAAAAGAATAAGGGTCTCACATCAATAATCTAAAGTCCTACCTTAAGGAACTAGGAAAAGAAGAGTAAAGCCCAATGTAAATAGGAATGAAATAGTAAGGATAAGACCAGAAACCAGTGAAACAAAAACAGTGGAAGGGATAAGCAACACAAAACACAGATTTGACAACTTTGATGGACTAAATTCTTGACAGACACAAACTACCAAAGCTTACTCAAGAAAGGGTAACCTATTACATTTCTTAAAGAACTTAAATTCAGTTAAAAATCTCCCAACAAAGAAAAACCCAGGCTCAGATAATTTCACTGATGATTTCTAGCAAATATTTAAGAAAGAAGTAATACCAATTCTATACAAACTCTTCCAGAAAATAGATGACAAATTCTTAACTCATGAAGTCAGTATTACCCTGATTTAAAAAAAAAAACAAAAAGGATTACAAATTGTTTAAAAAACTACAAATGTTCCTCATGAACATAGATGTAAAAGTCCTCAAAACTAGTTAATTTAATCCAGCAATATATAAAAGGGCAATACATGAAGGCAAATTGGAGTTTATCTTGGGAAGACAAAGCTGAGGCTGATTCGATATTCAAAATCCAATCACTAATTCATACCTGACCAACTAAAAAATAAAAATCATACGGCCACATCAACAGGCATAGTAAAAGCATTTGTTCAAATTCCATAACATTCATGATAAAAAACCTCAGCAAACTAGGAATAGGAAGTAGCTTCCTCAAACTGATAAAGCACATCTGAAAAATTTCTACAGTTAATGTCGTAACGGTCAAAGAGTGAATAGATTCCCCTAAGATTGAGAACAAGTGAAATATATCCACTCTCACTACTCTCTTTCAACATTGTACTGGAAGATTTAGCTGACTGCATAAGGCAAGAAAAAGAAATTAAAAAGATACAGATTGGTGGGAATTCCGTGGCAGTCCAGTGGTTAGGACTCTGTGCTGTCACTGCTGAGGGCAAGGGTTCAGTCCCTGGTCGGGGAACTAAAATCCCACAAGCCACGTGGCGTGGCCAAAAAAAAAAAAGGGATACAGATTGGAAAGGAAGAATGACAACTTTATTCAGAGACAGCACGACTGCCTTCACTGAAACTCCTTTTAAAACTTTACCCAAAAAAAAGGCACCTTGGGGAGGGCGGGTGGAGGAAAAGTTGGGAGATTGGGGTTGACATATATACCATACTATATATAAAATAGGTAACTAATAAGGACCTACTGTATAGCACAGGGAACTCTACTCAATACTGTGTAATGACCTATATGGCAAAAGACTCTAAAAAAGAGTAGATATATGTATAACTGATCCACTTTGCTGTATGGCAGAAACTAACACAACACTGTAAATCAACTGTGCTCCAATAAAAAGAATTTTTAAAGCCACTGTAACAAATCAATTTAGCAAGATAGCAAAATACAATTTTTAATTAATAGTGTTACTTTTTTTAAAAATATTTATTTATTTGGCTGCACTAGGTCTTAGTTGCAGCATGCAGGATCTAGTTCCCTGACCAGGGATCAAACCTGGGCCCCCTGCATTGGGAGCGTGGAGTCTTAACCACTGGACCACTAGGGAAGTCCCAACTATTACCTCTTTAATTCAACACTGAATATTGGTGGTCCTAACCAGTGCAATAAGTTTTTTTAAAACTGTGAAGATTAGAAAGAATGAAAGAAAACTTGTCATTCCTACACAATATGTTTATGTACCTAGAAAACCCAAAAGAATCTACAGAACCTGTTAGAATTATGTGAATTTAGCAGAGTTGCTAGATATTGATAGAATGTCAATATACAAAAGTCATTGGTATTTCCATATATTACAAAACAATTAGATAATGGAACGAAAAGTACCATTGACAACAGCATCAAAAATACCAGAAATAAGGCTAAAGAAAAGCCTCTATACAGAAAACTACAAAATACTGCTTGAAATTAAATAAATGAGATGTATTTTATATTTGAGAATTGGGAGACTCAATATTGTTCTCAAACGTTTCCCAAGTTGCTGTATAAATTCAGTGCCATCTCAGAGTCCTAGTAGATGCATTTTTGTCAAAATTAACCAGCTGATTCTGAAATTCATGTAAAAATGCAAAGGGTGAAGCATACCAAAGACAAAGAGGAGGAAAATGGAAGGATACACACTGAATATCAACTTATCCCATGATTAAAATAGTATGGTTTTGTGTAAAGTTGGACAAACAGACCAATGGAACAACAGATCACAGAGCCCAGAAGCAGACCCACACATGTACCATCATCTGATTTAAGACAAAAAGTGCCACTGTAGTGCAATAGTGAAGACTCTTCAATAAATCAGGTAAATTGGATGTCCTATTGAAGGAGGGGGGGGAGTTGACACACCCATACCTCGTACCATAAGTTAAAATTATTTCCAGATTAATTGTACACCTGAATGTAAAGGGGAAAAAAATAGACCTTCTAGAAGGTTACATGGGGGAAATTTTGTAGCATTTGAGAAGGCAGATCAAGTGCAAAAACAGGCAAAGCTAACATTTGGTGACTTAAGTCCAGGGTGGTCACCGTGGGGGGGTAGTGACTGGAAACCAGCACGAGAGAGCCTTGAAGCGTGCTGGAAATGGTGAGGACACAGTATCTGCACGTATGGAAAAATCAGAGGTAAACCCTGAAGATCTGTGCACTTTATGTAACTTACAAGGATAGAAAATCAAAATCATCAAGAACTTTCACAATGTGCTTTCATTTTCTTGGACTTGTATGTCTGTGCAAGTTTTCACATGTAATATTATGTTAATTTAAAATGCTTTTGGTTAAATATCTATTTAGGTTTTTTTCAATGACAAAAATAGATAAATAGATTGATTTTTTTCCTGCTCTGCACAGAGTAGGCAATCAACAGGTCCTGAGAGGATGGATTCCTCAAACGCAGGGACACTCACTCATCTGTGATGTCAGTGTCCAGCCTGGGCCTGGAGTGTAACAAGCACGGTTACTGAGTAACGAGAATGTAGTGCGCAGTGAGGCTTCCCTCCTTCTCTCCCACCCTCCGAGTCAGTGTGCTGCTGGGTGACGTGAAAACCAACACTTGGGGGCCAGATGGGAGTGGGCTAACCTCAAACCCACCCCCTACCAGTTCTGTGAGTAGACCAGTGACTTAACCTCTCTGATGGGCATCTTGTCACATGGGAATGATGGCAAAATACCCACCTCACAGAGTCCCGTATGCTCAGTAAATAGACCTTGGGCTCTGAGTCCCTGTCCCCACCCTGCACCTGACCTACCACCAGAGGGAAAGAAGGTTTGTAGCAGGTGAAGTGGGCCTTGTTTGGGCACAGCACCACTGCCCAGCCACCTTTGACCCTGAAGCAGAAGGAAAAATCGGTAATACTCATCTCATCTTTAAAATTTTTTTTTTAATATTTTGATCATCATGGATTCGCTAGCAGAAAAAAGAAAAAAAAAAAAAGCATTCCTAGTGCCTCTGGGTCAGTATGTTGGGAGGGTTTTCCTGTTCCCTACCCCACCTGCACCTGCCATCTTCCAAGAAAGGAAGGACAGCTGAGTCACTCTTTCAAGCTCTTGTTTACATTCCCTCTGTCCTTCTCAGCATTCTACCCAGGACGTCAAACATCCCCTCTCTTTTTCTGTCAGGCATTGGTTTCCCAAGGGTGTTCCCCAGACGGCCTGCTCCCCGTAGTTCTGTGAACCCAACGAACGGCCCAAAGGACTGGTCTCCAATGGCCACAAGCACCCCAATATACAGACAGATTAGACAAATCTGCCAGGGGGTACTTACCCTGGGGCTTCGAGAAGGCTTCATGGGGCAGTGCAGGTGGGCGAGGAACTCCCTCAGGGGGACCTCTGGGAATGAAGGTAATTCCCTGGAGGGAAGAGGGGTTCAGGGTGAAGTAGAGGTTCTTAGGAGGCTGTATCTAGATGGGCTTGCAGCCTTCCGTGGATCAGGGATTTTTAAAAATGTGTTCAGCTACTCACTACGGGGGAAAGTACATGAATGGCCAGGACATTTCTGAAAAGGACAAGTCCTAAGGCGGAAGTTCCCTTACCAGATTTTGAATGTGTTAAAAGTGAACAACACCGGTAAGAAACAAAATGGTAAAGAAGATAGTGCGTGTAGAGTACTGACTCATTTAATGATCTCAAACCAAAGAGGAAAGAGGGCCTGTTATTGTTACAAATCATAAACTTTACCAAGAGGAGAGAAGGTACAGGATCAGTACCTTGTCCAAAGTCACACAGCTATTAAGCAATTGAACTGGGAGTCCGCCCCAGGTAGCCTGGGTCCAGAAGAGAATAGAAAATAAGGAAATAGCAGGTAAGTATGCCTTAGGTTGCGTTATGTGGTAATGATTGCATTTCAGACTAGTGAGCATGGAAGAGAGAGGCAGCCTCTATTTACAGTGGGTGTTGGATATTACCTTTTGGCCTACCTTTTGTTGGAAGATCAGACCTCTATTAAAAATGAAGCTTACGAAGAGTTTGCCCTGATTTAGAATACTTGAAATTATTATGTGCTTCAGTTAAGAATGTATGCTTTTGAGTCTGACAGTTAAAGGAGGCCACTTACTGTTTGGAAGTGTTTTAAATGCACTGGGACCTATTTCCTTTTTAGTAACAAGGGAACATAACTCGCTCAGAGGGGGCTTGGGAGGCTCAAATAAGACGATGTTTGTAAACAATAACTTCTCACCTGGCAGCCAAAAAAAGTAACTGATTTTATAACAATGAATTAGAATCATAAAATTTGTTGAATTACATTTAAATTTAATAACGTAGGTACCTGGACATTTTGGTTTCCATTGAGGTTTTAACTTCACTGATGCTTCACGGGTGGAGTGCAACCAGGAATATCCTCACTGAGCACCAGCCGGTCCTGGAGAAAGGGCCTGTGATCGCATTCCCACGACAGGAGGGTTTCCTGCAGCAAATCTCCAATTTCCTCTCTGTTCACCCATGTCCGCCTTAGTATATTTGGACGGTGGGGATTGCTTCCCCCAACCCTGGTGTCTTATGTTTTTTCTCTCACTTCTTGAAAAGAACCTTAAAACGAGAAATACAGATTATCTTTTTATAAAAATTAGAAAACATGGATAAGCAAAAGGAGAAAATTTAAAAGCCAAATAAAAGTAATAAAACAATAATTTTGTCACCCGGTGGCAACCAGGGTTTAACAATGTGGCATACATCATTTTGTGTCTGTAGTTTTCAAATGGGCTCGTCTCACTCACACTGCTTTGTAACAGCGATTTTTATTGTACAATGTATCACTAGTCGGGTCAGGAAGCATTCTTTCTCCGCGCAACTACTAATTACCCTCCAGGAGCCCATCCTGTTTGTGAAGTGTGATGTGTTTAGCAATAGTCCACCAGGCGCTTGGGTCGTCTCCAGATTTTCAAGTGAACAAACGCTGAAATGTTTCTCTTTCTGCCGAAGTCTTTTGCGTAAGTTTAGGCATGAGCTTTGATGTCAGAGAATTTTTGCCCTGATCACCCTTTAAAAAGCAACTCGAAACCCTCCTGGTCTCCTCTCTTAGAGCGCCTTCCAGCTCGCTGTGTGTGCAACATCTCCCCAAACTAAACTGCACAGGGGAGAGGCCAGACCGTGTCCGAGCCAGGACGGCGGCACTTCAGAGGCTTCCCCTGCATGGCTGACCAGGGTCACCGAGAACTCGGGCCCCCAGGCCCCCACCGTCGCGAAGGCCTCTCCGCTGCGCGCAGCTGCGCCCCAGGGTCACGCGGGGGTGGGATCGCCGGGGGCCTCCGGCTGGGGGTGCGGAGGCACGGGAGGGGCGGGGATGCCTGCCCCCCCGGGCTGCGACCCCAGCCGGGCTTTGTCTCCGCAGAGCTCCAGGGCGGTGGCGTGGGGTTAATCCAGGGTCACAGCTTCCTCCTGCTGCAGAGGCGGGGGTCGTGGCGCCCTCTCCTCCACCCCAGCCC
Source organism: Eschrichtius robustus (assembly GCF_028021215.1). Taxonomy (NCBI): domain Eukaryota; kingdom Metazoa; phylum Chordata; class Mammalia; order Artiodactyla; family Eschrichtiidae; genus Eschrichtius; species Eschrichtius robustus. Next base: position 84,206 of record NC_090837.1, read on the forward strand.
AGCACCCCCAGGACCCGGGCTCCGCTCCTTCTGGGACCTGAAGACGCGCAGAAGCAGGCTGGGTGGCGCCTTCGACGCCCCCCCCCCGCCCCCCAACCTGTCGGCTCCCGTGCAGCCCCCCGAATGCCACGGACCCCCGAGAACCTCTCGGCTCCCCGAGAACCACCGGAATGCCCCAAACCCAGGCGGGCGGACCCGCAGGCCCCCCGGACTTACGGGGCGCAGGGCACGGGTGGGGGTCGTCGGGCGGGGCCCTCGCAGGGATTGGCGGAGGCCTCGATACACTGTAGTGACCGCGCCTTCCCACCGCCTCCCCGGACGTGCGGGCGGAGCACGTGCGCGCCGAGCGTGGAAGCGGCCCCAGGCGCCTGGCGCGGGTAGTTGGGAGCGTGCGGATGAAGGTGAATGAACGATGGGGGCGTCCGGGCGACGGTGACTGAGTCCGGCGTCCGGGGCGGGCCGCCGGGGAGGCTTCTCGGGCCCCGCGGGGAGAAGGGCGCCGGGAGAGGTCCGGCGGCGCAGGGCCACGGCCAGAGGGAGGTGTCCAGGCAGGACGCAGGGCAGAGCCGCCTGCCCCCGCCCCCTCTGTGCCCGCCGGGCCGGGTCCCCTCAGTGTTCGGGGTGCCCCCCGAGCCCACTTCCTTCCCGAACTCCAGGACCCTCTCCGTGAGCTCGCCCTTAGCCTCCTTCCCGCCCTTCCTGGAGCCGGGTGGGGCGGGCTGTCGGCGCTGGGGGACACCCGGGTCCCTCGAAGGGTGCGGGGTCGCGGGCCTCCTGCCAGTCGCGACGGGAAGAAACGTGGGGCCCCGAGGCAGGAGCCCGTGACAAGGCGCTGAGGCCCGGAAGCGGCGGCGAGAGCGCGTCCCCTGGCGGGCGCCCTGGAGGCCCTGTCGGGAGGAAAGAGCTGGAAGCAGGCCAGACCCTCCGCCGGGAGCGCGGCACTTCTCCGCAGGTTCCCTCAACCCGTGCGGACAGCGGTTTGGCAGCATCGACTAAAAACGCGCCCTTTACGCTCGCTTCCAGGAGCCTGTTCCACAGAAGTGAGGTAGTTGTGGACACAGGTCTGCACGTGCTGTTTGAAAAAGCGATCGCCAGCTGCGTCAGCGGCCGCGGCTGGGAAGCTGCCGCTGCACGTTACTCGTTACGCCGCGCCTCGCACGGGTGCTTTGCAGGACCCGGCGCAGACCGGGAGTCATGCCTGCGGTGCGGGCCCGATTGAGTATCGCCACAAGCAAACTCTCTCTGCTGTTAAAACTTGGTGTCTGTTTGCATAGTTAGACGGTAATTTTTTAGAACAATGCAAAGCCTTCGGTCCAGCTTGCCGTGGCTCACCTGTTTGCGTCGGGGTGGGAGGGCGGCAGAGCGGGCTTTTGGGGTGCAACGGGCCACACGGAAGCCAGCCTGGCCGGGCCCCCGCCCTCGGGCCTTTGCAGGTTACCTCAGCTCTCAGCCTGTGCCCTCACCGGGCAGAGCAGGAAGCTTGGTGCCTGTCCCACCCGCCGCCTGCTGCGCACGGAGGGGCGTCGCTCCGGGACTTTGCTTCGCACGTGTGAGATCCCCGAGCCAGTAAACCACGTAGGTCTCTGCGGTGGTCGCTGACTCCAGGCTTGCTCTTTGGTCTTGAGGCTGGGCAGGCCCAGGGCTTGCAGGCCTTCAGAGTGCAGCCCAGCGGTTTGTTTACAAAGCCTTTGCTTTTCCATCTCCGTGTGAATTGCCTTCCTCCCCTTTGAGGTCGTGAATCACCCTCCCCCACAGGCTCTCTGGCCTTTAGCAGAGGATGGTATTTAGGGTGAGGGCCTGGGCCTGGGCCACCGCTGCAGGAGATCGGGAGGGATATGTTTGCGCATCATGTGTTGCGTCAGGTGTGGTTCCAGCGTGTAGGCCCGGCTGCAGACGGCGCAGGTGTACACCTTGCTTCACGGTGTGCGTGGACAGGGGCGTCTCCAGCGAGGTTGTGTCGCAGCGTGCCCGGTGACAGCTGTGGTCCTGGCAGGGTTTACCTTTGTTGCGCCGTGGCCTGTGGGACTGCGGGTTCGAGCTGTGTGGAGGTGTTCTCACAGCCTGGCTGTGCACACCTGCGTGTCCCGGTGTGGATGCGGGCGTGCGGCTGGAGTGAGAGAGCTGCCGGAAAGACTTCTCACAGAAGTTACATCTCTGGGCTTGACCCCTGAGTGGATACGCGTGTGCTGGGCCAGGTAGCAGCTGCTGGCGAAGGGCTGCAACAGTGTGGGCACTTGTGGGGCTTGGTCTCAAAGTGTGTGACCTGGAGTGTATCCGCATCTCCGCCTTCGAGTAGAAGGTCAGGGAGCATGTCCAGCTCTCTCTGATGGTCGTCATCATCGTTAGGGGAGAGGACAGAGGGAGCCCTGATTCCAGCATCCGCTTCTTTTCTCGGCCCCAGGGGTTCTTAGCGGCCACGGTGCCACCTCCATCCCCACCACCACCTCCTTCCTCTGTGAGGATCAATGCTGTCTTCTCAGAGAGGTCAGGGACCACCCGCAGGGCTTGTGAGCGGGGGAAGAGCTGAGACACTCATGGGAGCTGAAGCTGGGGAGGTCTGAGCTGACGAGGCCCTTGTCGCAGGGATCCTGAGAGGGACGTGATGACCAAACCGGGACCCCTTGATTGACCCCCTTCCCTCCTCCACCTCTGAGAACAGGAGACTCCAGCAGTCCGCAGTCCTGTCCACGGCATGGGTACCACCGTGATATTCTGGGTAACGGACGCCTGGCTCTGTGGGGTCAGCTGCTCTGACTTGGACTCTGTCCACGCTGATGCCCGAGGGCAGGCGCGCAGAGGCAGCACAGCCAGCGAGGTGGGGCAGGGCGCAGCCCTTCTCCGGCAACAGCCGACCTCGCCCTTGTTGATGCACATCTGTTCTCACCCTGCCCTGAGGCCCAGGCCCCCCAGGCTTCGCAGCGGCCGCAGCCACCACACTTCCGGTCCCCGGGGGCAGCCCCCCAGCCCTCCCCCCAGTGTTCCTTTGACCTGACCCCCTAAAGACGGCGGAGCATCACGAGGACCTCTGTCTCACTGTCACCAGCAGCACCATTCAGCTGGAGCACCTGGCCAGCTCGTGGAGACCTGTGCTGCGGTCCGCCAGGTAGAGGGGAAAGAAGTTCTGGTCCCATCTTTCTGCAGCTCCTCTCGGTGGGAAAAGTCCTCTTCTTCCTTGACAGGCCACGGCTCCATCTCCTTGGGCCTCAGGCACGGCCCTCCTCCACAGGATACCATCCTTATTCTCAGCCTCTCTCAGAAGGAACGTCAGCCCTCCTGAATGTCAGTGGAGTACTGAGCTGGTAGCGAAATCCAGCAGCCTCCCCGCCCAAGCATAGCTTTTAACACTGGGGGTTGGTGCTCAGGGAAGGGGTTTGCTGTGACCTCATGGAGAGTTTTGCAGCGTGGGCACTTTCTCTCTCCTCACCCTCATAATCCTCCAAGCTCGGGCTGACGGAGGACTAGAGGCCAGTCCTCCCGGACGTCAGAGAGGAGGGAGCCCTAAATGCAACCAGTCTCCTGTTCTATTCTTGCTGTGCCCCTGTCCCTGGGAGCCGCTTTCTTCCCCTCATGATCTCGATTCACTTCCTACCTAATGCTGGAAGGAGATGGGGGCGGTCAGACCTCCTTTACTGTTAAAGGGGCAAGGGCTGAGATGTGGTCCCCAAGGGCTGGAGATCCCCAAATTGGTCGAGGGTGGCTTAGAAGTGTGGGTTATGGTTCTCCTTGGAGCCTCTCCCCTTCTCTGCCAGCTGAGGCCCTGTGCTCAGTCTCCCCATCCCCAGCCTAAGGAGCTGTGGGTTCTTTGTGAAACCCCACAACTGGGGGCGCTGCAGAGAAGGGAGGGTTCGGGGCAAATGGCAAGGACTGGACTTACCTCCTTAGGTGCCACAGTCAGTTGCTGGACAAGGATTTATATATAAATATATATATATATAAATATATACATACCCACTCGTCACGGCCATCTTTGTTGTAACCATTTCTGTGTTTATAAATACATTATTTCTGGAAAAAAAAAAAGGTGAGAGTTTCCAGCATTTTGGAGAGTTACTCAGTTTTCTTGGGTCGCTCCCAAGCATACGTTTTATTAAACTTCTGTGTGACTTTCTCCTGTAATCTGTCTCATGTCAGTTTAAATCTTAGACCAGTCAGAAGAACCTAGAAGCGTAGAGGGAAATTCCTCCCTCCACAACATCAGCAAAGCTTTCAAATTCTCCTCCTTAGCTCTCCGAGGTCTTATCTGCAAAAGTTCTTCTCCCACTACCAGAACCCCGGGTCTCCCTCTGTCTTCCCCTGCAGTCCCCCTTCATCTCTGTTCTCACAAGCAGCTCTCCGTGAAACCAAGTCCCCCTAAAACCGAGCTCCCCTGCCATGTTGATGATTAGCCTCTGTCCAAAACTTTACTCCCTTTCTTGTCCCCTCTGACCTAATCCTTTGCTCACTGAGCGCTCACCCCCAGAGTCAGATGAGGTCTCATCATCAACATACAAAGTCGTGTTTTTTCTCCAGAGCAAGATGAGCTCACGGATGGCCAAGCCATGGATCTCCAGAGTGGCAAACCAGAGACATCCTGAGCCCCAAAACTACGACTAAGAAATGTCACAAGGGGACTTCCCTGGTGGTCCAGCGGTTAAGACTCCACACTCCCAGTGCAGAGGGCCCAGGTTCGATCCCTGGTCAGGGAACTAGAGCCCGCAGGCCACAACGAAGATCCCGTGTGCCGCAACTAAGATCCAGCGCAACTAAATAAAAAATATTAAAAAATGTGTCACAAGATGATAATTAACCCCAACTTCTTTGTTCTTCCCCTTTAAAAACGGTCAAGTTGGAGTGGATCTGAGGCTTGTCACCCACTCTCTTGCTTGGTGCCATAAGCCCTTACTTTGCTGCAAACTCCCACTGCAGGAGTTGGGCTTTCTGTGCCACAGGCGCACGAGCCCATTGTTGGGTTACATCAACTCACAAACTCCACTCAACAAAACAAAGCCCTCTGTGGCTGGCCTTCCTCATGCCCTTGTTTAAAGACAGCTGCTCTGGGATTATCAGCGTTGGGGGGGGCGGGGGGGGGGCGTGTGCACCAAGAGAAGGTTCTCGCCCTTCTGTCCCCAAACAATTGATCAAAGATTTCACCGGGCAGGTCCTTTGCGGGCAGAGTGAGCGAAGTGGGGTAAAGGTGCTAAGCGTCAGGGAGAGACTCTGCTTAAAAGAAAGCAAAGCACGACATCTGCCAAAGGGAAAAAGGGAACTGTCCGATCTGTCCTCTTGCTCTCTCTGGCCTAACAGATGCGCTCCATGCCCTCGGATTATGACATGAGAAAAGCGTGCCATCTCCTAGTCAAAAGCCACTGACCCAGAAGTGTTGTTGAACCCAAGTTCATGTGCCTGACACACAATGAGGCCAAACAAACGGAAACATCAGCGTTTGGAGCAGAGAGAGTTTTATTAATCTGTAAGCAGCTTTTGGCAGGAAAGAGCTCTCTGCAGGAGGCCCCGTTTGTCCTACCACTTCAGCAAAGCTATATTTTAACTAACCCAAGCACATCTCCCAAATGTTTTGATCACATAATACTTTGCCTAACCTGTTGGTTCTTTCCTTAGATTAAAGAAATATAAAGAATAAGTAATTAACAGATGATTGGACCTTTTCCCCAGCTTGGCCTTCAGTAACCTCACGAGCAAACTGTGTGAGCAGGATAGCATCTAAAGAGAGGTCACAAGGAGTCCACAAGCCTGCACACAGTGGGGCGTGGGATGACTTGGACCCCCTACCTCAGTGATTAACTGAGATTACTTCACCTTTTTCGTGGCTAAGCAGACTCTTTGGAGTTGGTTTTGGGACATGAGTCTGCCTTCTCCCCAGACTGCTGGCTTTCTTATTAAAGCAATTTTTCTGTTCCTGCCAGCACTTGCGTCTGGAATATTGACAAGCGGCTGGACCTGAGCTGTGCACCAGTCCAGAAGGTGGGGGATGCAGGTTTGTCTCAGGTCCATCTTGCTGGCTGGCCAGGGTGCAAGGTCTTTAAAGGCAAAAAGGGTAAATGAGAGGGGGTCTTGGTGATTTCAGCTTCCTGATGAGACCTCAGTTGCAGACTTCCCAGCACCATCCTGTGACTCGATGTGTCATTGGTGACTGTGATTGATCTTCATGTCCCTGAAAAGCAAACTAGAAAATCATGGTCTTGTCATCCTTTAACCTGTTTCTAGGAGAGAGCAAAGGCCACAGTTGAGGCATTTTATTATTTACTTAGAGCCTATGTGATGGGTTAAGAATTTTAATTCCTGGTTGGCCCCTGGTGTTTCCTCTGACACCATCTGGGCCTGCTTTTCCTTCGTTTCTGCATTCCCTATCTTCCCTAATTAGTAAGTGCATGTGTCCGCTCTTTGGAACTCAGGAAAGGCCTAGGAGACTAAAGCCTTTCTCTGCAAACAAGAAATGGGGGACATGGAGAGTCTTTTGAACCCAGGAGGGCCCTGCAGGGTCCTGACCGGTTCCCTCCCCCGCCCCTTTTCTCTGATACTCCTCAATCCTGAGGGGAACAGGGGTGGGACAAGAAAAGGGATACACTTTTGTAAAGAAAGGTTAATCATAAACTCAGCAGGGGAACTCGGTATCAGAAGCTTGATATAAATACATCACCTTCCTACCATGAGTCCAGTACCGAGCTAGGGAGAGGAGGGTACAGCAGAATATTCTCTCCTCCTGAAAACTGTCAACTTTCTGGAGACTCCCAGACATGGGATTTCTAGAGAACAGATACTACAGGAAGGAGCAGGCCAGCAACATGTGACTTGAAGATCAGAGCTACAGAAACTCAGAGAGGGGAGTGGTCAGGATTGGCTGGAGCTGTCGGGAAAGGTTCCAAAACGCAGCGGGAACCTGACAAACTACCTCAGCCAGGTGACCAAGGTTAACAGTAACAGTGGTAAGTATCTCGAGAGCCTACTGCCTTGATATAAAGTGATGAGAAAGCCCTTGACCTCTGTGATCTGCTTCCACAAAACCCATAACCCCCGTCTAACCATGAGAAAAACACCAAGTAAATCCCAATGCGGGACAGCCTACAGAGTACCTGCCCGGTCCTCCACCACCCTGCCATGGTCATCGAAACAAGGAGGGTCTCAGAACCTGTCCAAGCCCAGAAGAGCCTAAACAGACATGATGATCACATGTCATGTGGTGCCCTGGATGGGATCCTGGAACAGAAAAAGGTAGAAGGAAGGGAACTTGAATAGCATAAAATATGGATTGCAGTTAATAATAATGTTTCAATAGTGCTCATTAATTGTGACAATTCTATAGAAAACTAGAAAGAGAGGGAAAATTAAAGTCAAATAAAAGAAATCTTTTGCTTCAGATTGGAAACCTAGAAGAAATTGGTGATTCCTAGTAAAAATACACATTAACAAAATGGACCCAAAAATAAGGACAATGTAAACAGACCAATTAGCATAGAAAAGCTGGGAATGGTGCTTAGAAATCTCCCACTAGAAAAGACCCCGGACCATTTGGGTTCACAGTTAACAGCTGAGTGTTAAGTGACCTTTAACAAATTCTGATTTTAATAACAAAGCTTGATATGCTTACATGTTTCATTTAGTGTAGGATGTCACTGTTTACAAAACAGACATATTTTATGTAGTATTACAAATATGCTGCCTATTAAACTGTGACTTTCTCAACAAAAGGAAAAAGTTGTTGATGAGCTCACTTCCATTAAAGCCAGAAAGGAAAAATTTTAATATATTCTCGTTTTGGTGTAAAAACTGGATTTAAACTTAATGTTGTGAGTTTTAACACACCTCCTTTTCAACGTGTCGATTAACTTGTTCAACGGCATCAACACTGTAACAAGAAAGGGCCATCAGAACACTCATGAGAGCAAGAACGCAGGGGCGGCTGGCCCTCGGGTGGCTGGCGGGGCCGGTCCCCGGTGCACGTGCGGCCCTTCGGAAGTACCACTATGACCCACTTCTGTACGAAGAACGCTGTGTGCCCTGAGTGACAGCGCCTTAATGCGGGGATGCTTTCGTAAAATACAGTTGACCCTTGAACAACTCGGGTTTGAACCGCTCGGATCTACTCACGTGTGGATTCTTTTCAATAGAAAATGCTGCAGACTGGATCCACCAATGCGAAACCAGGGTGACGGAGGGCGACCATCAGTCATACTCCATTCTGACAGCAGAGGGTCAGCGCCCCAGCCCCACTGGCTCAAGGGTCGACTGGAGCCCTGATGAAATTCTAGTGAGAAAATAAAGAGAAACCCTGGGGCAAAGCCCTGAGGATGAGATTCCGTGCCCACGTCCAAGACCAACGCCTGCGCTCTGCCCTCCCGGCCGCTGTCCCCCGAGTCCCAGCTGGGGACAGCACGGGCTCCACAGGCCACCAGAGGGTGGCATCTTGCTCAGGGAAAGGACACTGCGGTGTTGTCGGGACCACGAGTGAGGGCGGCATGGCTCACCCACGACACAGCCTTGGAGTGGTGTGGCACTCGGGCGCCACCAGCACCAAGTGCGTGACCCAGATGAACACGGTCCGGCCACACAGAAGGGCTCCCAGCTGTGTAATCCCGCGGGGGCCCAGTTCCACGAGAAGCCGCACGAACCCCGCGGATGCTGTTACAGACACACAGGCCCGGGCTCCCCAGGGGTCGGCTCCAGAAGCGGATCCACGCTAGTGCTTCTGTACTGGGTTAGAGCTGAGGGTGCCTGCGCCTCGCTCCGTCCACACTCTCCGCTCTCTGGATACTGAAGACACGGTCCGGGCCCCGCTGGCCCCGCCAACATGGATATGGCTCTGCACCCAGAGAGCCAGGCCTCCATCTAACTACCTTCAATACTTTAGCACCTCCAACCCCAGGACAGGCTGGCCCCAGCCCTCACTGGGCGGAGGAGCCCAGCGCCAGACCCAAGTCCTACAGCCAGGAGGGAGAGGGTCTCCTGCCTGGGGCCCCCAGTAAGCGTGATGGGGTTGCCCCAGGGAGGGACCAAGGCGCCTCAGGCCAGCAAGGGGTGGAGATCACTGCCAGAAACAGGGACACTGTTACAGGTTGAATTGTGCTCCCAGAAATCCACGTGTGGAAGTCCCAACCCCCAGTACCTGTGAATGTGACATGACATGGATATGGGGTCTTTGCAGATGATCAAGTCAAGAGGAAATCATTCGGGTTGGCCGGAACCCACTATGATCGTGTTGGTATTAAAAGGGGGGATTTGGACAGACAACACACACACACACACACACACACACACACACACACGGAAAATGCCTTGTGAGGACTGCAGCTATGCTGTCCCAAGACAAGAGCTGCCAGAAGCTGGAGGGAGCCCTGAATCAGATCCTCCCCCCGGTGCCCTCAAGGCCTTGCCAACACCTAGATGCCACACTTCCAGTCTCCAGGACCACGAGACGACAGATTTCTGTTGTTCTGAGCCACCTGGTTTGTGGCACCTCGTTGTTTTGTTTTTCGGCTGCACCGCGCGGCTTGTGGGATCTTAGTTCCCCGACCAGGGATGGAACACGCACCCTCAGCAGTCAGAGTGTGGAGTCCTAAGCACTGGACCGCCAGGGATTCCCTTGTGGTACTTTGTTACAGCAGCCCTAAGGAACAGATTACAGGCACCCTCTGCTCTGTCCCCTTCCCCCCAGACCACGGTGGGTGAGGGTAGAGGCAGGGCCCTTCACAGACAGACCAAGGCCACTGTTGGGTGGTCACTCTGGCCCTGTCTGGGAGCTCTGGACACAGCTCTCAGCCTCCAGGGGCCATGGGAGGATGAGGACAAGGGGGGGGGGGTGCTCCCTGGAGCTGGTCACAGCACCCCCCCTTCCTGGAGCCCGGAAAGCCCAGGAATAGCCAGACCCCACCCCTCACCGTCCTCTGGGCCCCTCCCCCAGCCATCAGCAGGTTGGAATGGCCACTATCTGCATCTTCATCTCAGTAGGGGAGACACAGAAAGAGGCACTCTTGCCTGGTCATTGCATCTCACCAATGTCCACTGGTTCAGGCTGGCCCTTTCAGGAGGGGCGAGCAGGACAGACTGTGGGCCAACACCCTCTTCTCAGAAGGGCCTGGGGTCAAGCCAGGAAGCAGGGAGGGAAGTGGTGGGCAGGAGGCCTGATTGGCAGGACCCAGAGGGCAGAGCCCCCTCCCTCCAGGTGCTCTGTGGAGGAGGGGCGAGCCCCTTGCCTCCTTCCGCAGGTCTGACACAGCATAGGTGGCCCTCCGCAGGAGGTCCGGTCTGTCAAGGGTCAGCTCCAGAGACTTTAGTCCATTTTCTCCAAAGCAGACCTGATGCAGCTAGCGAATCAGGGCTCTGGGACTTTCAGGATGGAGCCCAGTGCCTGCCAAGGGTAGGAGGGAGGAAAATGCCCTAGAGGTCCTCATGAGAGGACCACGGGTCCTCACCAGGGTCCCGCCTCTGACTGTGACCAGTCCCCACCCAGGGCAACCAGGGTCTGCTGGCCACAGGAGACCAGGACAGGCCCAGAGCTCTACATGTTTCCTGGGAAGGTCGACGGGTGGCACACCCTGTAGCAGCCCAGGGCGTTATAACCCCTAACCCCTAACCCTAAAGCACGTTCACTAATTGTGCTGACATGTTGTGCAGAATTTGAATAAGGGTGAGTGAGTTTGAAGAGCGTGCTTCATGTGGGGACAGGTTGTGTGGATAAGAGTGGGTAAAATGCGTTGTGGAACTCAGTTATTTACATCAATCACCATTTGGGTGAAGGGTACATCATGAAGAGTGACTCTTGGTGACGGGGTTGTACACTGTGTGCATGTGTGGGGAACATCAGTGACGTCTGAGATCCCAGAACTGGGGTAAAAGGGAGAGTACAGTGTTCACGAATTCTGAGAATTAGGTAAGCACATTAGGGAAACTAATGAATTAGTTAATAGAAAATTTGATGAGAAACAGGATATTTACATAGCTTCAAAGCACCACCCCCTAAAATACTTACACAAAGAGAAAAAGAGGAACTTTACAGTGGAGAAGCTTGGTCGGCAACACCCTAACCAGGTGATGGAGATGAACACCATCAGCGATGGGGTGAGGTGAGCAAGACCACGTGCCGCCCAGAAGACGCAGTAAGGACCAAGCGTCACTTCTGGGATATTCCTTCCAAATGCAAACCCCAAATCACAAGGAAACGTCAAACACGGCCACTTTGGGGGACATTCTGCAGAGCAACCGGCTTGCAATCCTCAAGTCGAGGTCATGGAAGGCCAGGAAAACCCAGGGACTGTCCCAGGCTGAAGGGCACTGAAAGCCCTGTTGAGTAAAGGCAGCCAGTGCTATGGGGCGGATTTGGATTCTCTCACATCCAGGGCATTACTGGGACAACTACCTGAACTCTCATGGTGTCTGGCAATTAGGAGGCGGTAAAGCACCAGGACTGATTCCCTGATTTCCATGGAGGTGCTGTGCATGTGTAGAATTCCTTATCTGAAGGAAACACATAAAAGTATTAGGGGAATATGATGGGGCAGCAGGTCAGTAACTTGTTCTCAAATGGCTCAAAGGAAAAAATATCTTTGTACCCCATTTTCAACTTTTGGCCAGTTTTCAACTGTTTCAAAATAAGGAAATGTTTTCAAACTGAAAGGCCTGAGTTTCCGGGAACCTGGAATGTGAGTGGCCGTCCAAGTGGCGCGCCTGTCACTCGTGGTGCTCGGCCCTGCCTGCGGTTCTGGCGAGGAAGATGGGACGTGACGGGCTGCGGGGGGAGGACTGGTGGTCTCAGCTGAGACACCGCTCCTGGGGAGCTCCCGGCGTCCACTCAGGCATCCCAGGCTCTCAGCTGCTCCCCACTTCACCCCATCCCCCCAGCAAGTACCTGGAAGCGCCCCCTTAGTCCTCTGCCTCTCCCCACTCTCCTGTGAGCCCCGAGGGCACAAACCTGACTTTGCTCCCCGCTGTACCACTTCTGCTGACCAACAGGACGGGGAGGTGAGGGTCAAGGGCCCATTCCCGGAGGGGACAGTCCTGGGTGTCAAAGCTCAGCCCCTGGCCTGTGCGCTCGGCACACCGTTTCCACCTTGGGGGCAATTCCTCATTCCCGGGGCAAAGTGACCAGGTAAGGGGCAGAGCACAGAGATGCCCACGGGACGCTGCTTATAAAACGGAGCCGGTGGGAAGGATCCGAATATCCCTCACCAGGTTCTGATGCGTGGAGTAGTGCCCACGCGCTGTGCAATGGGGGCCAGGCCTGGGAGGGGCAGGTGTCCGAGACAGTTAAGTGAATGGGGGAGGGGGGTGTCAGAACATTAAACTTTAATTGAACAGAACACTTGGTCGGCAAACACAACGGATCACAACGCGAGGGGAAGGCGCCGCGCCCCACCCAGCGCTCTCCTGCGGAGCACGTGCCTACGTGCGGGCCCACACCGCACTCACCACGGGGCTGGGCGGAGAAGGCCGGCCTGTCACAGCACAGGCGGGAGGGTGGCTGCAGTGCCACACCCTCCTCTCTGGAGAGGGGCCTTCCTGCCCACAGCCTGCCCAGGAGCTTGACTGCAAGCTGCTGCTGCCTGAGCAGAACAGACCCACCTCTGACTGCTGACTTCATGAATGTTTCTCAGATGCTTCTTGCAGTATAGGGAGTTGCCAACCAAACTATTCAAACATGGCAGGGGGCTCAGCAGCCCTCAGTGCTTCTCAGAACCCCCAGGGAACTCTGGGGACCTCTTTCTTCTGTAGGGACAGAGCTCTGTAACTTGTGTTACCAGACGTCCACACTTGCTCCCCTGGAGCACTGGCCGGGCTCCCGAGGGGCAGCTCAGCCCAGGCTGCCCCCTGAAAGCTCAAGGAGCATCCTGGCTCCCCAGAAGGTGTCGCTGGAGGTCTGGTCATCGGGCCACTGCACCTGGAATGCCAACACAGCATCACACACGGAGGTACCCTCTGTGGGCTCTGCCTTCCCATCTGGGTCACCCCTGATCCTGGGACCCACCCCCTCTGGACTCCGTAAGGAACACCTCCCCATGACACCTGCCTCCCAGTTCTCATTCCACCAAAGTCCAGCCTCAAGGCATCCCTGCCCCATGTTCAATTCTGCCCGTTTTATTCACTCCAAAGTCCCAAGCTGAGGACCCAGGAGTTAGGAGGGAAACCCACGGTACCTCGTAGGAAGGCCTCACCTGGCTGGAGGGCATGGGCTGGCCCAGCTCCATGGCCGACTCGGGGCCAGGGAAGGCAGGCGGGGCCGGGGCCAGCTCCGGGGTGCTGGAAAAGGGACAGTGTCAGGACAGGCCCTTTGCCAGGCCCTATTTGAGGCTCACGCTGTTTACTGTGAGCGACACACCCTGAGAACTTTCTGCCCATCAGAAGCCCTTCCTGGGGCCAGACTCTCTTTTGGGAACGGCCTCCTCCTGCAGGGCCCTCAGGCGTGCAGGATGCTGGAGGGGCCTGTGTGACACCTTGGGCAGGTGGCTCAGGTAATCAGAGAGCACATCAGGGCAGGCTCACAGAGGAGGGGGTGGTGAGCAGAGATGGGAAGGAAGAGAAGGTCACGAGAAGGAACAGGCCTGAGGTGTGAGGGAGTCCAGAGGTCCTTAGGACCGGATCAGGGGTAGCGGCAGGGGGAGCAGGTGCGGCCGCTCGGAACAATGACCACGCAGTTCCTCAAAGTCACACCACACCTACCCTGTGACCCAGTCATCCCACCGCTAGGTGTACACGCCCCAGGGACACGAAGGCAAACATGCAGGCTGCCACGTGTCTGGGGATGTGCACAGCAGCCCCAAACCAGGAGCTCCCAAATGCCTGCCAACAGGTGATGACAATCCCCACCAAGGACTGGGACGCGGCAACGAAGCAGGAGGGACGCTGACACACACAGCAGCGGGGCAGGCCTCACAGCGGTCAGGCTGCGGCAAAGAAGCCACACCAAAAAGAGAGTCCACGCTGTACGATTTCACTTCCACGAGACTCTAGGAAACGCAGCTAAAGAAAGCAGGGCCTTGGTCCTGAGGCGGCCGGGGTGGAAACAGCCCTGTGACCTGTGACTAGCAGCACAGCTATGGTTTGTAGGAGATTTGTAAGTCACACTCGCAAAGATGAGCCGGGGCACTGGAGTCCAAGGGTGACACAGCCAGTGGAGAGGCCCAGCAGGCCACGAGGGGCCCTGTGGCTGCTGTGTGTGGCTCCCGGTCATAAACGGAAAAGTGAGTCCATCAGCACGGTCTGGATTTTCCCACCGTCTGGCTGTTTCCGCAAGCAGAGCCTGTGACCTGGGAGGCTGCTCCCCTTCTCTCCCATGTCCCCCAGTAATTCTGCCCTCACGGGGCACCTGGCCTTCTGCTCCCAGACTTGGGAGACCCCGAACCCTGGGGACCCTGTCCTGCGGCCCCCATCGTAGATTCCCTCTCCACCGGAGGACCCCTGGCCCGACATCGCCTCCTGTGAAGTCTCTGGTCACTGCCACGGCCTCCACTGGCCACAGTCCACAGCACCTAGGCCGTTCACGGCCGTCCCAAGCCCCTTTAAAACTCCAACTTGGAATATACAATCAGGACCTTGATGCTGTCCAGAAACTAAAACAGTCTTTGGGGAAAAGAAAATGCCTGAAAGAGGCTGCTGGGGCCCAGGGAGACCTCTGGGGAAGCGTGGAGGCCTAAGCACCATCCACAGAACGGATGCCCGCATCTGCTCCAATGCTTCTCTGAGGGAAACACTACCATCTTCTTTTGGTAGATGTAGCATGGGGGACTGCTGAGGTTTCCAGAAATCCATGAGGAAAGGACGCACTCTGCACCGTTGGAGATGGTGAGTCTGTGCACCAGGCACCCTGTCCGCGGCCCGTAGGCAGTGTCACCTGAGCCCTGTGGCTGTGCAGCTTACCTCTGGGTGAGGGTGAACTCAGGAGCCTGCAGCGGAGGCTGGGGCACCAGGAAGCCGCTCGCCTGTGGTTCCACTCGGCCACTGCTGGTACCTGGACCCTCCTCCAGGTATGTGCTCTGGGCGTTGCTGCTGGGTGGGTCAGCGAATCCTGCACGGGAAGAAATCCCACAATCCAGTGCTGGGGGAAGGGAGCACAGCCTACGTGCAGCCCAACACAGGCCTCCGCGGAGAGGCGGCGTCCAGCCTGGCCAGCCCCCAGCCTCGGCTCCCGCGCCGAGGAAAGAGCAGCCACCACTGCTGATCTCAGTGTCCTCTGCAGGCTCCCAAAGACCAAAACGATGTCAGGTTTTGCTGACCTCAAATTTTTCTTTGTCATTCTAGATCTCACGCCAGCCCCAGTGCCAAACAAAGACTCAGCACCCCAGTCCGCCCTACACCCACCGCGGCTGTCTGAGGAGAGACCCCGCGGTGTCCCCCGTTCACCACAGGCTGGCCCAGCCCGTGGCCGTTGCCCTCCCCTTTCACCTTGGGTTTCACCATGATTTCACTGCAGTGCAAGGTGTTACTACCTTACCTTGCCTTTTCTCTCTACTTAAAATATTGTAGAAAATCCCTCAGGGTGTCTTTCACCCTAAAAGGCAAGCCACTGTGGACGTGATCAATTCTGGGTCGACAGACATTTAGGAGCAAAGTGAGCTAAGAAGGTCCATTGCTGCCCTAAGTCTATCCAGGTGGTAAAACTAGCATGCATCCCTGATCTCAGACCCCAAACAACAGTCCTCCCTCCTGTGTGCCAGAGCCTAGACCTTCCTAACCATTTGGTGTATGACTCTACCTCTGCCTTCTGCTGTTTCCCCTTTCCTGCAGAACTTTACAGATAGTCTGAGGTCCAGGAAATATGGTTAAGTGCTAATTTGAACATTTCCAGTTTACACAGAATAGATCAGTGGGTTTAATCTTCTTCCTCCAAGAGAAACAGAAATAAAAAGCCCAAAGCCTAGAACGAAGGGAGTGTCATCGGAAGGGTAACTGGCAGGTGGGAGATGTCCATGTTCTGCAGATGCAGGGCACAGGTCTGATCCCACGGTGGGGGGTGTCTGAAGGGAAGCTGGGGCATAAGCAGGGGCCAAGGACCCTGAGAGGTTTGCAGGGAGGGAGGGAAAGCAAGGTGCTCAGGCAACCAGCAGGGAGCTCTCCAATTCCCAGAGAACATCACCCCTCACATAGGCTGGACACGGTGTGAAGACCAGCTTCCCTCATCCCAGTATGAGGCTGGCCACTGCCCATACCAACTCCAGCCTTGTTAGTAAACATGGACAGGAAAAGGTCTCTGAAATCAAAGACCAATCCGATCAGATGGAAAAGCTGCCTCGGAGAAATGAGTCTCCAGGCTCTTCCTCTTTGGGGCACCTCTTCCTCCCCTGTTCAAGGAAGGGCCTGAATCCACAACCCCAACATTCCCCCCTTCAGGCAAGAAAGCACGTTTTCTGAAACTTCTAACTAGGATACTCAGAGACATATAAGATATTGCATCTATAAAAAGTAATACGATCGGGGCTTCCCTGGTGGCGCAGTGGTTAAGAATCCACCTGCCAACGCAGGGGACACGGGTTCGAGCCCTGGTCCGGGAAGATCCCACATGCCGCGAAGCAACTAAGCCCGTGCGCCACAACTACTGAGCCTGCGCTCTAGAGCCTGCGCGCCACAACTACTGAAGCCCGCGCGCCACAACTACTGAAGGCCGCGCACCGAGAGCAGATGCTCCGCAACCTCAATGAGAAGCCCGCACACCACAACGAAGAGTAGCCCCCGCTCGCCACAACTAGAGAAAGCCTGTGTGCAGCAACGAAGACCCAACACAGCCAAAAATAAATAAATTATTTTTTTAAAAAATTTATTAAAAAAAATAAAAACAAGTAACATGATCTATGAAGAAAGGAAAATCAGAAATAAGAAAAGGGAGCTTGGGGAACTTCCCTGGTGGTCCAGTGATTAAGACTCCATGCTCCCAATGCAGGGGGCCCAGGTTCGATCCCTGGTCAGGGAACTAGATCCCGCATGCCGCAACTAAGAGCCTGCACGCGGCAACTAGAGACCCCGTGTGCCGTAACTAAGACGCAGCACAGCCAAATAAATAAATAATTTTTTAAAAAAAAGAAAAGAGAGCTTGGAGTTCTCTTAAAATATATAACTGTCGAAATATCATAAGACAGAGTTTAAGACAAAAGCACATACAATAAAAAAGAAATTTTTTTAAAAGGTAAGCATTTTGGGAGATTGGTCCAGGATTTCCAACATCCAAATAATATTTGTGCTCTAAAGAGAGAACTGGAAGGAGGAAACTATCAAAGAAAATCACAAAGAGTGCCCAGAGCTTAAAGAAGACCTTGTTCTCTGGTTCTTTAAATTGAAAAGCTTAACAACAAAGTGAATTCAAAAGACTCATACCTGGGACCATCACTGTGAAATTTCAGAACACCAAGACTTCAAAAATAAAAAGCTCCAATAAAGGAAAAATACGTAAACATCAGAATGACATCTGACTTAAAATGACAACATTGGATGCTATGATTGGATGCTGTGTTGCTTTCAAATTTCTAAGGGAAAAAGTATTTTAAACTCAGAATTCTGTCCCCGACAAATCGTTAATCAAACTTGAGGGCGGATTAAAGACAATTTCAGAAGATGCAAGGAATCAGACACTTTACCTTGCAGGCACCCTTTCTTATAAAGTTAATTAAAGACGTTCTCTAACATAACAAGAGTCAAGAAAGAAGGAACGAGACTTGCAATTAAGGAAACACTGAAGCAAACCCAGGGAAGCAGTTAAAGTTGCTCCTGGGATGACGGCTCCACCCCAGACTGGGAGCAGGAAGAAGGAGGCCCCAGCAACAAGTCTTCAGAGGGGATGCTTAAGACACTGCAAGAAATTAGGGATGTTGATAAAAGCAGACAATGTAAGAAAAAAGGGAGGCAATGACAAACTACAAGACGACCTGTATGTAACCACAGAAGACTAAGGAATTTAGGTGACGGGCTGAGTTCAGTGCCAACATCCTCCTTAGAAGCTGGGATGTCACAAGATGCTATCATGTTTGGTGCACAAAATATATACCTGAATACGTGTTCTTTAAAGGTATTTATAGCGACAGTTACAACTAAGGAAGAAACTAGGATGAGAGGGCCAGGGGTCTGAACTGCTCAGCCCTCCTCTGTTGGAGCAGATGTTGGCTGGTTAGTTACAGGGACTGGAGTACAGGGGTGGCAGCCATTTCATTTCATTTTAACTCTTTCCTCACCATCTTATTTTTTTAGTCACGTGCACATTTTATTTTGAAAACAAAAATAAAATGAAAAATATCCAGGCTGTTGGTGGGAAGAGCCTGTTCCAACTGCACTGGTCTGGGGTCTAATCAAATACATGAGATTCAAGCAGAAAGTCCTGGCCCCTCAGAATTCTTCCCCGTCAAATGACATACAAGCAGCTGAAGCATCTGATGTAGAAACACATGGTCTGTCTAGCGAGACCCACCTGTGGCGCTGGGCTCACCAAGGGCGGCGATGGACACAGCCAGAGGAGCATCTGCAGGGCGCATCGTGAGGTCCAGCCCGTGACTGTGGATCAGTTGCCTAGTCTGGAAGGAAACTTCCTTGGAGGATGCCAGTGCAAGAGACGTCAGCCACGACTCGGGGGCACCCAGAGAGGGGTCCAGCGTGTCGCTGCCAGCAGCCAGAGGGCAGAGGCCAGGGCCAGGGCCAGGGCAGACGGGAGGAAGAGTGGCAGGATCGTGGCTAGGCCCCTCCTGGTACATCTCACCACCCTGCAGAGACCTGGGGAGCACAGCGAACATCATCCCTTGGTGGGCAGAGGCTCCCTCAGGCTGGGGGAGGTGGGCCTGGGAGGAGATTCCGGCCCAGTTTGGGAATCTGGGCTCCGGACTCAACGCAGCCACAGATGGCTGTGGGGTCCACCCCAATCACGCTGCCTTCACAGTTCTCCCTGGGGCTGCAAGGGTTCCAGAGACACAAAAAATACTACCGCTGGAAACCTAAGATACATTAGCAGTTTATTTACAAGGGCCTTCAATGAAGCATTGTTCCACAATATTGAAAGCTGAAAATGATTAGGAAGAGCCTAATAGTTGAATGATTAAATGAAGGTGGATCTTAAAGGAATGTTAGGCAGCAGCTAATAATTTAAAGAATTAAAATATTCCCCAAATGCTCCCTGTGTCTCAGATGGTGCTCCTGGGCTTTTGTTAACAACCCCCCACCCCTGTCATCTGTGCAATGACGTGCATGGCAGGGTCCATCACTATCCTCATTTCACAGGTGAGAAAAAGCAGACACTGAGAGGTCACGGGAACCTGCCTAAGGCCACACACCTGGGTAGTGCCAGCCTGGATGTGAGGTGCCAGCCCAGGTGGTGTCATGAGAGACGATGAAAACACAAGTGTAAATGGAAAAAGTGGGCACAGCTTGATGTTTACACAGACGTGGACCTGGTCCCACACTCAGACTCAGTCCTGCTGCTGCCGGCACTTTCCTCACAGCAGTTTGTGCGGCACCACAGGGGCAACAGGGTGAGGGAAAGCGGTTTGACAGGGCCTGGTCTGTAGCAAGAAATGTTGGCTGTTACTAACTTAATGATATACCAACCATACCAAATGCTAGAGAGAAACAGACCACGAGGACAGCAGGTTTGCCTTTAGGAGATAGGTCTGCATGTTTTTCTTTGTTTTCCCCGTTCTCCAAAATTTACGTTAAGTCAGGCTGTGAGTCAGGCTCCAGGGAACAAGTTTGGGGTCCATGACGTGGGCTCCTTGCCAGTGGCTCCCCTGTACCTGGGGTCTCAGCTCTCTCTG
This sequence comes from Eschrichtius robustus, assembly GCF_028021215.1. Taxonomy (NCBI): domain Eukaryota; kingdom Metazoa; phylum Chordata; class Mammalia; order Artiodactyla; family Eschrichtiidae; genus Eschrichtius; species Eschrichtius robustus. Next base: position 103,915 of record NC_090837.1, read on the forward strand.
CCCTCCATCACTGAGCTGGTCCCAGTGTCCGGCAGGCATTCCTACGCCCACTCCAGGCCTGGTCTCCCACTGAGGATGGGGAATTGAACAGGGGACGGTCCCATGGCCCACGTGGGTGGCAGTACCTGGGAGCCAGTGACTTTGACATGGTCTCGTCTCCAGAGAAGTCTGGGGTCACGACCAGTGGCTCCCACGGCCCTTGGGTGGTCTCCTGGGTCTGTGCAGACCCACTTTCCTCAGGTCCTGCGAAAAGCCGATCAGACAGGAGGGGAAGCTGGGTGATGCTCAGACTCCCAGCCTCCTTCCCAGCAGGTTAAGAGCAGCCATGCTGGCTGCTCAGTAGTCTTTGTTTGTCCCTTGATCTGTCTTTGGTCTGAACCAACACCCATAATTAGGAACCCAGAACACCCTAAATTCTAGTGCTTGGCTCACTTCCCACTGACTCCTGGCCCTGGCCGCAAAGTAACCTCTCAACGCAAAACGCCGCTGCAGCCCCACCTGGGCCCATCCTGAGCCCAACCTTACCCTCAGCTTCAGCGATCTCGCTTCCCACAGGGTGAAGTCCCGAACGTGCAGACGGGGGCTGGCGGAGAGGGTCCTGTCCTGTAACCAGTGACCCTACCTCGGCCTGGCCCTAGACACAGGTTTTGGGAGAGGGGCCACTCACCCGACCACTGAGGCCTGTCCACGCACCCAGAGCCAAGGTGGGGCTGGCCTGTGGGCTGCGGGGGGCGCGGGACGGCCTCCCTCGCGGTGCCGTCCTCCGCCGAGTCCCGGGCTGGCGCCGCGCGATGCACAAGGGCCCTCTGGCGCCGCCGGTAATTGGCGAACCAGTTGTAGACCTGCTCCGTGGTCAAGCGCGTCTCCGAGGCCAGGTCCTCCTGCCCCGAAACAACACGCCGCTTGCCCAGCCCGCTCCTGAGACGCGGGGCCGGGACACCAGCGGGCCGGGACACAGGGCGGCCGGGGCATCACGCGGGCCGGCGCCGTGGCCTCTGGCCTTGTTCCTCCTCAAGCCGCCGCCCGGCCGACGGCCACTCACAGCCGGGAGGGCTCGGCAGGGCTTGCAAACCGGACCCCCCCGAGGCGCCACCAAACCACTGACCGCCCGCCCGCCCGCCGGCCCGGTGCGAGAGCGCGTCGGCCACGACCGACCCTGCGATCAGGAACCTGTCCTTCCTCAGGAGACATATCCGAACCACCAAGGGCCACAGCACGGAGCTCCGGGAGGGCCCCGCTGATTGGACCCGGAGAGAAGGGGCGGGGCGACCACTGGGAGAGCCCCGCTGATTGGACCGGGAGAGAAGGGAGCACGCCAGCTTTACGAGCGGCAAGGCTCTTATGCTGCCCCCTCCACCTACTCCCGAGAGCTCACCGGTGCATCCCTCCTGCCGGAGTCCCGGCCGCGGTGAGCGCTCAGTGAGCATCTGTTGAAGCCACACTGGATGACGGGGTATTAAGACTCCCGTGATGAAACTAACCCCGCCACGTGTGCAGGCGGCTGCCAGCCAAAGGGCTCCGTCCGCAGGGCAGTTCAGGGCAGGCGGAGAGCGCCAGCGCCCTGGCAGATAGGCCACTGGGGAGGCGGAGAGGTGTGGCTAAGGATGCGGGTCAATCCCCTCAGGGTGGTGATGTCACCTAAGGGTGGGAGTCCCCTAAGGACCGGGGAGGATGGGCTAAGGGGAGGGTTGCCTGGCCTCCCTCTCATCTGCTCTTACCCGCTCGGCCTTGCTGGGGTTGGTGCTCACGCCCGAAGCAAAGTCCTGCAGCTTCTGGCGAACTTCTCTGGGGAAGTTCCGGTTCTTGAGGCCGTCAGGGCAGAGGGAGGCGGGCGGTGGGTTCCTGGATGAGGACAGTGAGGAGGTGGTTACGGACCCCCCCCCCCTTCTTCTGAATGCACCTGTCGTGCTGCCCTGGACTTCCTGTCCTTTCACTGGCCACCCCCCTCCCCTGCAGGACTGTGTGCTGCAGTCCCCGGGTCCGTCCCCTGAACAAGGGAGGGGTCTCGTGTTGCCCGGGCCCACACCCCACACTTCCACCAGGGTTTCCAGTAACACTCACTGACCAGTGGCCATGACTGTTAAAGCTGGGGGATGAGGGTACTGAGGTTGGTTATGCTACCCTCTTTACTGGGTGTATACTGGAATTTTTCCAAAAGAAAAAAGTGGCATATAAACAAACAGCACCGGTCTATACAAGATTTGCTATCCAAATGCCAATTGAACAAATCCCCACGAACATCGCAAATACACCCCACACATCCCAGTGGAGCTCAATCTCCCACTCCCCACACCGTCCCCCAGCCCGTCCTGCGCATCCAGTGAGAGACCAGCACGTCCCTGCCAATCAGCCCAAGAGCCCTGCAGCCAGGTTTATTCTCTTTACCTTCCCCAGTACATTCAACCTATCGGCAAATCCTCTAGAGTCAATCCTGACACAACCTTTTCCCCAGCCATGGCCACTCCCAGAAACTCCAAGAACCTCCCACCTCCGCTCCTGCACTAACCATCTGCTGTTAACTCCAGTGTCGCCCCTCCTTATGCCCAGAGCACGCCTTCCCTGGGCTCAGGCCTCTCCAAGGCTCAGCCCTGTGCTGCAGCCCTACCACAAGCAGAGGGCCAGTGAGTCACAGCCCTCTACTGAACGAGTTCCGTCTAGCATTCCTTGCTCTGAATTACGGGATCTGCTTTGTTTCCTGGTCTACTGTCCATCGTCCACACCCGCGGGCAGCTCCAGGACAGCAGGGCCCCAGCACCTCTAGTAACGCCCAGCAACCAGGGGCCTCTTCACAAACACTGCATGCTGGTCCCCAAGGCATTTACTTTGCTGAGCCACCCTCTGGCAGGCTGTCAGAGCCTATATGGAGGGACCTGACTGCATCCCTGAAGACCTCAAGACTGATTAACTGCTGGGCTTTGAGGACATATCTGGTGGGCACCATGAGAAAAATTCTGTCTGATGCAAAAGGAATCCATCTCTTCTTCCATCAACCAGGCCCATGGCTCAGAAACTCCTGTCACTTGGGCTTTCAGGAGCTCAGAGCAAGACCTGCAGCTCCTCCTGGCCAGTGGGGGACACCCAAGGTCAAGAACAAAGGCTCTACAGTCTCGATGTCTAGGCTGGAATCCTGCCTTTGCATCTCTCTAGTGTGTAACCAGGCAAGTGACTACCTTTTCTGTGCCTTGGTGACCTCATCCATGAACGGTGATGATGGTAATGATGGTAACTAGCAGTCGTAACGTGTGCTTAGTGCTGATAATGGTCACGGTGGCGATTATCATCAACATCTATCCAGCAGCCACCGGGTACCAGACGGCCTTCTAAGCACTAAGTGTATCTCATGTGGTGCTTGCAGACCCTCACCTTTATCTCTCTTTTAAAGGTCCTGCAGCCCTGAGGGGCCGTGCTGGGATCCGGGCCAGGCACCTGCAGAGCCTGACCATGGGGATTAGCCGAGCTGAGGGGCACCCATCCTGCAGGAAGCGAGTGAGGTCAGGGTGCCCACCTGCCGCCTCCCTCACCGCAGGGCCCTCACTGACAGGCAGCGGCTCCTGCTGCAGCTACAACTTTCGGCCTGGGTCCTGGGAACAGCTCCCTGTCCTCGCCCTGCGGGCACAGGTAGGAAAGCGTCCCCACAGCCAGCCGAGCGGTGGAGAGGAGGCTCAGTGGCGGGCACCCGCTGCTGTTGAGCCTATTGCCCTGTGTCTGTCACTGCTTCCTCTCATCTCCCTGCCTCTACTTCACCTAAGTCCTTCTGTGCTCTGGGAGGGCAAACCCCTTGGGAGCCCCAGGGAATAAGCACCGATAAAGGCCGGTGCATACCTCTTCCTGCACCGGAACTTCTGCACCGGGGTCAGCGTGGCCACGCCGAGCCTCTTCATGACCAGACGGTAGTGGATGTCATTCCAGAGCTGCACCAGCTTCAGGCTGCCACCCGGCACCCGGCATCCCTGTGGACAAGAGCCTGCTGAGACCCGGCACGCTCGCCTGCCCCGGAGCCCTGCCGTTGACCCAGCCTGACCGCTAAGAACATCCGCTGGCTGGTGCCCCGCGGCGAGGGCACGAGCCCCATGGCTGGGCTCCTGTCCCCAGCAGGCCCTCCCATGAACGGGAGGCGGGCACAGCTCTCCCTCGCCCCCCCCCCCCCCAAGGTGAGGGCCAGGCAAGGGGAAGGCCAACTCCGGGCTGTGGCCATAGCACACAAGAGGCCGAGCCGTGCTGAGAACCACATGGTCAGGTCTGAGGGGCCCGAGGCTTGATCCCCGTCTTGCGTGAAAGGCCTTTCTCTCCCACCAGCAGGGCGGGCCCCTGGGGCTCAGTGAGTTCATTCTGAGCTGAGGGGGACGAAGGGGTCCCGGTCTGTGCCAGTGACAGCTCCCCAACCCAGTGCGGCTTGGTCATGTAACCAGACTTTAGAGATGGCCAAGGACGCTGAGTGTGGGCCTCCGCTGGACACAGCCCCTGTGGTCAGTATGTGGTTCTTGCCTTTAACCCCAGTGTTCTCAGGCCCATCTTGGTGAGGGAGGTGCTGAGAATCATTTAGCTTTCTCGCAACAGCATCAGGAAAAGCCCATTTTGCTGGGTTGAGGCCTGCAGTCTCCTGCCAGGATGGAGATGGCAGCACAACCGTCAGACAGGGAACCCACTTGGCGCCTCCCCAGCTGCAGGAGTGGCCCTTGGCGGGAAATGCCCTTTCTTGATGTGGCAGCCCCATCCTTTCTCTCAGGTCTCAGAACACATCGCTTCCTCAGAGACATTTCTGGACCATCCTGAGTTACGGTCCCTCTCCTGGGAGTTTTTCATCACTGATGTCACGCTCACATTCCATCACTGACTGCCTTCACGGCAGCTACTTCAGCTCTGTGTGTTCAGCCATTTATTCTGACATATTTGGAAGGCTGAGCCCTCTTATGTTCCAGGTGTCATGCTGGGTGTTGGGGATCCTTTAATGAGCAGAACTAACACACCCCTGCTCCTGGGGCTTGCAGTGCAGGAGGGGAGGCGGATCACAGATCGAAAAAGACAGGTTTCTAACTGTGAGCTGAGGAAGGAGCCATAGAGGGGGGGTGAGGGCTCCCTTAAGTCCTTGGGAATAAAGGAGGCACTAGCTCGACGGGGTGACATTTAAAGCAGAAACCGGACAGGTAGGAAGGCACCAGCCACACAGAGTGGTGTCTAGCCTCTGGCAGAGGGAACGGCACACACAAAGGTCAAAAGACAAAGATCTTGGGAGTTCCAAGAGAGCAGCAAGCCACTGTGCGGGAGCCAGGACGGCGTGGCAGGCTCTGGGGCCACACCTCGGCGCGTACCGTGGTCCCTTCCGCAGTTTTAAAACTGCCTCTGGCTGCTACGTGAAGACTAATAGATAGAGGGGGCAGGAGAGGACACGGTGGTGGGGCGTGAGCGCCAGGAGGGTGCCACAGGGCTTGGGGGAGAGGGAGCAAAAACAAAGAACTGGGCAGTTTAGTATCGTGAAGGTAAACTCAGCATGAGTTATGCATGGACTGTAATATGGAGTGAAAAAGGGAAACACAGGTCCCCAAATCTCTCACTAAAACCTTTTGAGGGCTTCCCTGGTGGCACAGTGGATGAGAGTCTGCCTGCCAATGCAGGGGACACAGGTTCGAGCCCTGGTCTGGGAGGATCCCACATGCCGCGGAGCAACTGGGCCCGTGAGCCACAACTAGTGAGCCTGCGCGTCTGGAGCCTGTGCTCCGCAACAAGAGAGGCCGCAACAGTGAGAGGCCCGCGCACCGCGATGAAGAGTGGCCCCCGCTCACCGCAACTAGAGAAAGCCCGCGCACAGAAACGAAGACCCAACACAGCCAAAAATAAATAAATTTTAAAAAAACAAAAAAAACAAAAACAAAAAAAACCTTTTGAGCCAGATGTATTTTGGAATTCAGAATTCCTCACACTTTAGGAAGTAACACAGATATATACTCCATAATTTGCACTATCCCAGTATGATCTAGGGCAGGAAGCATCCTGCAAGCAAACATACCAGGATTTGGGTAGCAAAACGTACTGCAGTAATATTAAGTGGATAAATAAAGACGTAAATAGTTTCCCATCAATGCAGCTCAGGTTTGATGCCAATTAAGTTGAGGTTCAAAGTACCACCAGAGGAGTGACAAAGATACTTGTGGTTTCAGAGTTCCCGAATGCAGACCCACAGCTAAGGGACTGCGGTCCTGGGTCTGTTTGATTGCTTGCCTCACTAACCGGAGTGCCAACTTTCCAAGCCAGGACCACTGGTCCAGGACCAGAGGGATTCGATAGATGGACAGTTTTGTCTCATGTTAGCAGGCAAGTTAGAACTTAGTACAGTGAGAGTGAACTGCCCTGGCTCGGTTTATAGCAGCTCTCCCCAGGCTCCTGCTGACTTCTGGGCATTTCCATCGTCTTCAGGACAGTATGGGCTGCTGCCCCTCTCCCCGCCCACCCCCCCCCCCCCAAGTCCTACCTCTAGCAGCTGGCAGGCAGCCCGGTACTGCTCCTGCTGGGCCAGCACTCTGGCGCACACCAGGGCCACGTCCGCGTTGTCCAAGAGGTACAGGCGGAGCTGGCTCTCCAGCACGGCTGTGACCAAGGGCTGCACCTGGGCGGGGTCGTCCTGTACCTCCCGGCACAGCCTGCCTGCGAGGGTCACCAGCTCGGCCAAGGGCAGGCCAGCACCTCCGCTTCCCCTCAGCAGCTGCAGGAAACTCTGCATCCTGAGTCAGGTTGAACCCCTCTGCAAACAAGACGACAGTCAGGACCACCGCCGGCGCTGATCGGCTGACTGCACGTCAATCCTCAGAGCAACTCTGCGAGGCCTCTCCCGCCACCGGTATCCTGGCAGCAGTGAGAGAAGGCGGCGCGACAGGGCCCGCCAGACTTTCCTTGTAGTCCCCACAACAGCATAGACGCTGGCGGTGCACCAAGGCCCAGCTCGCTGCTCTCGCTGCCAGACTTCTCACTCCGCACTCCTGGAACCTCTGTCCGGTGCCCTCGTGCCCCTCACCGCCGCGCCACCTCTCTGTTTCTCCCACTTCTCACACCGCTTGTCACCGCGTTTCCTCCTTCCTTCTCCGGGCTCTATGGGGGGCGGGCACGCCTGCGCTGGGGTCATCAGATCCCCCCAGCATCTGCCAGACGGAGAGCAAGGCCTCTCGGAGTGGGTGGGCAGGGCCGCGGGCCAGGGGCTGGGCAGACGCCCTTGGCGCTCTTCGAAGGGGAGTCAGAGGCCCGCTACGCGGGACCAACAAAATTCGCTTTTAACTATTTTAATTTTGGGGGGAAAAACCCCTTATATTTGAAAACCACAAACATTTAAGGGTTGCTCTAATCCGACAAAATAGTAAAATTAGAAAGGGAAGGGAAGAAGGAAAGGAGGAACGAAGACAAGGAAAGAGAGAAAGAGTGAAAGGAGGGAGGAAGAGAAGGCACCGAGACAAAGAAATGAACACGTGCCGGCCTCTGGCCCAGCCCTGCTGGAGTTTGGGCTCCCTGCCCTCACATCGCCGCGGGCACCAAGCTTCCCGCTCTGCCCGGTGAGGGCACAGGCTGAGAGCTGAGGTAACCTGCAAAGGCCCGAGGGCGGGGGCCCGGCCAGGCTGGCTTCCGTGTGGCCCGTTGCACCCCAAAAGCCCGCTCTGCCGCCCTCCCACCCCGATGCAAACAGGTGAGCCACGGCAAGCTGGACCGAAGGCTTTGCATTGTTCTAAAAAATTACCGTCTAACTATGCAAACAGACACCAAGTTTTAACAGCAGAGAGAGTTTGCTTGTGGCGATACTCAATCGGGCCCGCACCGCAGGCATGACTCCCGGTCTGCGCCGGGTCCTGCAAAGCACCCGTGCGAGGCGCAGCGTAACGTGTAACGTGCAGCGGCAGCTTCCCAGCCGCGGCCGCTGACGCAGCTGGCGATCGCTTTTTCAAACAGCACGTGCAGACCTGTGTCCACAACTACCTCACTTATGTGGAACAGGCTCCGGGAAGCGAGCGTAAAGGACGCGTTTTTAGTCGATGCTGCCAAACCGCTGTCCTCACGGGTTGAGAGAACCTGCGGAGAAATGCCGCGCTCCCGGCGGAGGGCCTGGCCTGCTTCCAGCTCTTTCCTCCCGACAGGGCCTCCAGGGCGCCCGCCAGGGGACGCGCTCTCGCCGCCGCTTCCGGGCCTCAGCGCTTTGTCACGGGTTCCTGCCTCGGGGCCCCACGTTTCTTCCCGTCGCGACTGGCAGGAGGCCCGCGACCCCGCACCCTTCGAGAGACCCAGGTGTCCCCCAGCGCCGACAGCCCGCCCCACCCGGCTCCAGGAAGGGCAGGAAGGAGACTAAGGGCCGAGCTCACGGAGAGGGTCCTGGAGTTCGGGAAGGAAGTGGGCTCGGGGGGCACCCCGAACACTGAGGGGACCCGGCCCGGCGGGCACAGAGGGGGTGGGGGGCAGGCGGCTCTGCCCTGCGTCCTGCCCGGACACCTCCGTCTGGCCGTGGCCCTGCGCCGCCGGACCTCTCCCGGCGCCCTTCTCCCCGCGGGGCCCGAGAAGCCTCCCCGGCGGCCGGCCCCGGACGCCGGACTCAGTCACCGTCGCCCGCACGCCCCCCACGTTCACTCACCTTCATCCGCACGCCCCCAACTACCCGCGCCAGGCGCCCGGGGCCGCTTCCACGCTCGGCGCGCACGTGCTCCGCCCGCACGTCCGGGGAGGCGGCGGGAAGGCGCGGTTGCTACAGAGTATCAAGGCCTCCGCCAATCCCTGCGAGGGCCCCGCCCGACGACCCCCGCCCGTGCCCTGCGCCCCGTAAGTCCGGGGGGCCTTTGGGTCCGCCAGCCTGGGTTTGGGGCGTTCCGGTGGTTCTCGGGGAGCCGAGAGGTTCTCGGGGGTCCGTGGCATTCGGGGGGCTGCACGGGAGCCGACAGGTTGGGGGGCGGGGGGGGGGCGTCGGAGGCGCCACCCAGCCTGCTTCTGCGCGTTCTCAGGTCCCAGAAGGAGCGGAGCCGGGGTCCTGGGGGCGCTGGGCTGGAGGAGAGGGCGCCACGACCCCCGGCCCCTGCAGCAGAAGGAAGCTGTGACCCTGGATTAACCCCACGCCACCGCCCTGGAGCTCTGCGGAGACAAAGCCCGGCTGGGGTCGCAGCCCGGGGGGGCAGGCATCCCCGCCCCTCCCGTGCCTCCGCACCCTCAGCCGGAGGCCCCCGGCGATCCCACCCCCTCGTGACCCTGGGGCGCAGCTGCGCGCAGCGGAGAGGCCTTCGCGACGGTGGGGGCCTGGGGGCCCGAGTTCTCGGTGACCCTGGTCAGCCATGCAGGGGAAGCCTCTGAAGTGCCGCCGTCCTGGCTCGGACACGGTCTGGCCTCTCCCCTGTGCAGTTTAGTTTGGGGAGATGTTGCACACACAGCGAGCTGGAAGGCGCTCTAAGAGAGGAGACCAGGAGGGTTTCGAGTTGCTTTTTAAAGGGTGATCAGGGCAAAAATTCTCTGACATCAAAGCTCATGCCTAAACTTATGCAGAAGACTTAGGCAGAAAGAGAAATATTTCAGCGTTTGTTCACTTGAAAATCTGGAGACGACCCAAGCGCCTGGTGGACTATTGCTAAACACATCACACTTCACAAACAGGATGGGCTCCTGGAGGGTAATTAGTAGTTGCGCGGAGAAAGAATGCTTCCTGACCCGACTAGTGATACATTGTACAATAAAAATCGCTGTTATAAAGCAGTGTGAGTGAGACGAGCCCATTTGAAAAGTACAGTCACAAAATGATGTATGCCACATTGTTAAACCCTGGTTGCCACCGGGTGACAAAATTATTGTTTTATTTGGCTTTTAAATTTTCTCCTTTTGCTTATCCATGTTTTCTAATTTTTATAGAAAGATAATCTTCTGTTTTTTCTCGTTTTAAGGTTCTTTTCAAGAAGTGAGAGAAAAAACATAGACAGCAGGGTTGGGGGAAGCAATCCCCACCGTCCAAATATACTAAGGCGGACGTGGGTGAACAGAGAGGAAATTGGAGATTTGCTGCAGGAAACCCTCCTGTCGTGGGAATGCGATCACAGGCCCTTTCTCCAGGACCGGCTGGTGCTCAGTGAGGATATTCCTGGTTGCACTCCACCCGTGAAGCATCAGTGAAGTTAAAACCTCAATGGAAACCAAAATGTCCAGGTACCTACGTTATTAAATTTAAATGTAATTCAACAAATTTTATGATTCTAATTCATTGTTATAAAATCAGTTACTTTTTTTGGCTGCCAGGTGAGAAGTTATTGTTTACAAACATTGTCTTATTTGAGCCTCCCAAGCCCCCTCTGAGCGAGTTATGTTCCCTTGTTACTAAAAAGGAAATAGGTCCCAGTGCATTTAAAACACTTCCAACCAGTAAGTGGCCTCCTTTAACTGTCAGACTCAAAAGCATACATTCTTAACTGAAGCACATAGTAATTTCAAGTATTCTAAATCAGGGCAAACTCTTCGTAAGCTTCATTTTTAATAGAAGTCTGATCTTCCAACAAAAGGTAGGCCAAAAGGTAATTATCCAACACCCACTGTAAATAGAGGCTGCCTCTCTCTTCCATGCTCACTAGTCTGAAATGCGATCATTACCACATAACGCAACCTAAGGCATACTTACCTGCTATTTCCTTATTTTCTATTCTCTTCTGGACCCAGGCTACCTGGGGCGGACTCCCAGTTCAATTGCTTAATAGCTGTGTGACTTTGGACAAGGTACTGATCCTGTACCTTCTCTCCTCTTGGTAAAGTTTATGATTTGTAATAATAACAGGCCCTCTTTCCTCTTTGGTTTGAGATCATTAAATGAGTCAGTACTCTACACGCGCTATCTTCTTTACCATTTTGTTTCTTACCGGTGTTGTTCACTTTTAACACATTCAAAGTCTGGTAAGGGAACTTCCGCCTTAGGACTTGTCCTTTTCAGAAATGTCCTGGCCATTCATGTACTTTCCCCCATAGTGAGTAGCTGAACACATTTTTTAAAATCCCTGATCCACGGAAAGCTGCAAGCCCATCTAGATACAGCCTCCTAAGAACCTCTACTTCACCCTGAACCCCTCTTCCCTCCAGGGAATTACCTTCATTCCCAGAGGTCCCCCTGAGGGAGTTCCTCGCCCACCTGCACTGCCCCATGAAGCCTTCTCGAAGCCCCAGGGTAAGTACCCCCTGGCAGATTTGTCTAATCTGTCTGTATATTGGGGTGCTTGTGGCCATTGGAGACCAGTCCTTTGGGCCGTTCGTTGGGTTCACAGAACTACGGGGAGCAGGCTGTCTAGGGAACACCCTTGGGAAACCAATGCCTGACAGAAAAAGAGAGGGGATGTTTGACGTCCTGGGTAGAATGCTGAGAAGGACAGAGGGAACGTAAACAAGAGCTTGAAAGAGTGACAGCTGTCCTTCCTTTCTTGGAAGATGGCAGGTGCAGGTGGGGTAGGGAACAGGAAAACCCTCCCAACATACTGACCCAGAGGCACTAGGAATGCTTCTTTTTTTTCTTTTTTTTTGCTAGAGAAAATATTTAAAAAAAAATTTTTTTTTAATTAATAGCTACTCTATTTATTTATTTATTTATTTTTAGCTTTGTTGGGTCTTCGTTTCGTGCGAGGGCTTTCTCTAGTTGCGGCAAGCGGGGGCCACTCTTCATCGTGGTGCGGGGGGCCACTCTTCATCGCGGTGCGCAGGCCTCTCACTATCGCGGCCCCTCCCGTTGCGGGGCACAGGCTCCAGACGTGCAGGCTCAGCAGTTGTGGCTCACGGGCCCAGTTGCTCCACGGCATGTGGGATCTTCCCAGACCAGGGCTCGAACCCATGTCCCCTGCATTAGCAGGCAGATTCTCAACCACTGTGCCACCAGGGAAGCCCTAAAAAGTTTTTAAAGATGAGATGAGTATGACCGATTTTTCCTTCTGCTTCAGGGTCATAGGTGGCTGGGCAGTGGTGCTGTGCCCAAACAAGGCCCACTTCACCTGCTACAAACCTTCTTTCCCTCTGGTGGTAGGTCAGGTGCAGGGTGGGGACAGGGACTCAGAGCCCAAGGTCTATTTACTGAGCATACGGGACTCTGTGAGGTGGGTATTTTGCCATCATTCCCATGTGACAAGATGCCCATCAGAGAGGTTAAGTCACTGGTCTACTCACAGAACTGGTAGGGGGTGGGTTTGAGGTTAGCCCACTCCCATCTGGCCCCCAAGTGTTGGTTTTCACGTCACCCAGCAGCACACTGACTCGGAGGGTGGGAGGGAAGGAGGGAAGCCTCACTGCGCACTACATTCTCGTTACTCAGTAACCGTGCTTGTTACACTCCAGGCCCAGGCTGGACACTGACATCACAGATGAGTGAGTGTCCCTGCGTTTGAGGAATCCATCCTCTCAGGACCTGTTGATTGCCTACTCTGTGCAGAGCTGGAAAAAATCAATCTATTTTTGTCGTTGAAAAAAGCCTAAATAGATATTTAACCAAAAGCATTTTAAATTAACATAATATTACATGTGAAAACTTGCACAGACATACAAGTCCAAGAAAATGAAAGCACATTGTGAAAGTTCTTGATGATTTTGATTTTCTATCCTTGTAAGTTACATAAAGTGCACAGATCTTCAGGGTTTACCTCTGATTTTTCCATACGTGCAGATACTGTGTCCTCACCATTTCCAGCACGCTTCAAGGCTCTCTCGTGCTGGTTTCCAGTCACTACCCCCCCACGGTGACCACCCTGGACTTAAGTCACCAAATGTTAGCTTTGCCTGTTTTTGCACTTGATCTGCCTTCTCAAATGCTACAAAATTTCCCCCATGTAACCTTCTAGAAGGTCTATTTTTTTCCCCTTTACATTCAGGTGTACAATTAATCTGGAAATAATTTTAACTTATGGTACGAGGTATGGGTGGTGTGTCAACTCCCCCCCCCCTCAATAGGACATCCAATTTACCTGATTTATTGAAGAGTCTTCACTATTGCACTACAGTGGCACTTTTTGTCTTAAATCAGATGATTGTACATGTGTGGGTCTGCTTCTGGGCTCTGTGATCTGTTGTTCCATTGGTCTGTTTGTCCAACTTTACACAAAACCATACTATTTTAATCATGGGATAAGTCGATATTCAGTGTGTATCCTTCAGTTTTCCTCCTCTTTGTCTTTGCTATGCTTCACGCTTTGCATCTTCACAGGAATTTCAGAATCAGCTGGTTAATTTTGACAAAAATGCATCTACTAGGACTTTGAGATGGCACTGAATTTATAGATCAATTTGGGAAATTTTTTTTATATAAATTTAGTTAGTTTTGGCTGCCTTGGTTCTTCGTTGTTGTGCACGGGCTTTCTCTAGTTGCAGTGAGTGTGGGCTACTCTTCGTTGTGCTCTGCGGGTTTCTCATTGTGGTGGTTCTCTTGTGGAGCATGGGTTCTAGGCACGTGGGCTTCAGTAGTTGTGGCACACGTGCTCAGTAGTTGTGGCTCGCGGGCTCTAGAGCGCAGGCTCAGTAGCTGTGGTGCGCGGGCTTAGCTGCTCCGCAGCATGTGGGATCTCCCCAGACCAGGGCTCGAACCCGTGTCCCCTGCATTGGCAGGCAGATTCTCAACCACTGCACTGGGAAGTCCCTGGGAAATGTTTGAGAACAATATTGAGTCTCCCAATCCACAAATACAAAATAGATCTCGTTTATGAAATTTCAAGCAATATTTTGCAGTTTTCTGTATAGAGGCTTTTCACACCTTTCTTTAGACTTATTTCTAATCATTTAATATTTTTGATACTATTGTCATGGTACTTTTAGTTCAATTATCTAATTGTTTTATAATATACAGAAATACAGTTGACTTTTGTATACTGACATTCTATCTAGCCACTCTGCTAAATTCACTTAATTCTAACAGTTTATCTTCAGGGTTTTTTTGGTTTTCTAAGTACATAAACATATTGCATAGGAATGGCTAAGTTTTCTTTCTTTCTTTCCAATGTTGAATTAAAGAGGTAATAGTTGTAATTTTTTCTATTCTTATATGCAAGGAGAGAGCATTAAGTATTTCACCTGAAATGAAATGATGTGTTTGCAACAAGAAGTGTCTGTGATAGATTTCTTTTGTAAATATGCTTTATCAGATTAAGGAAGTTCCTCTCTATTACTAGATTTAAGAGCTTTTGCTATAAATACCTGTTTAATTTCATCACTTACTTTTTTTCTGCGTCTCGGGTTGGTTTTTCTCCCTTATTCTGTAACTGTGATGGATCTCAGTGTGTGGGGGTTGTTTGTTTGTTTATTTTGGCTGTACCACGTGGCATGTGGGATCTTAGTTCCCCGAACAGGGATCAAACCCGTGCCCCCTGCACTGGAAGCATGGAGTCTTAACCACTGGACCACCAGGGAAATCCCGTTTTTTGGGTTTGTTTGTTTTTTTAACAATAAACCATCCTTGCATGGATACAATAAACCATACTTGATCATGATATAATTTTTATATATCACTAGATTCCATCTGTTAATTCATTGTTTAGGATTTTTGCATCTGTTCATGAGAAATAAATGTCCACATTTTCATTTTTTTCTAGTGTGTTTGTTGAATTTTGGCACCAAAGTTATGCAGGTCTCAAAAAAAGTATTGGGAAGCATTCTCTCACTTTTTCTATTCCCTGGAAAATTTTATAGAATTGGAATTATTTCTTCTTTAAATTTCAGAAGAATTCACTAGGGAAGGCATCTAGACTTCAAGCTTTCTTTGTGGAAAGGTTTTTAATTTTGGATTCAATTTCTTCAATAGATTTAGGACTGATTTGTTTTTTATTTCTTCTTATATCCAATTTAAGTTGTGATTTCTAAGGAATTTGTCCTTACTATCTAAACTGTCAAATGTGTTTGCCTATTGCATAACCTTCTTTTACATTTACTTTATTTACTTTCATGTAAAATCTGTTGTGATATCCCATTTCATATTGGATACTGGCAATGTATTTTTTTCCTCTTTCTTGCTTTTTCTTTTTCTTTTTTTTCCCAGTATTTTATTTTAACATCTTTATTGGAGTAAAATCGCTTTACAATGGTGTGTTAGTTTCTGCTTTATATCAAAGTGCATCAGCTATACATATACATATATCCCCATATCTCCCTCTTGCATCTCCCTCCCACCCTCCCTATCCCACCCCTCTAGGTGGTCACAAAGCACCAAGCTGATCTCCCTGTGCTATGCGGCTGCTTCCCTGTCTTGCTTTTTCTTGATCAGAAGTGAATTTTATTAATCAAAGAATCAACTTTCAGTGGCAATTTCTCTTTTGTACATTTGGTTCCTACTTAATCAATTTCTGCTCTTCATTATTGCCTTCCTGCTACTTTCTCTGAGTTTAATTTGCTTTTCTTTTGTGGCTTCCTGAAATAGAAGGCTAGATAATTGGTTTTCAACCTTTTTCTTAATACATTAAAGCTATACATTTTCCTTCACTTTTTACCATTGTATTTTACCATCATTTATGTAAAAATATTTCCTAATTTCTGAAATTTCTCAATCTAACATTACTATTTTTGTAATTAAGAAGTATCTGAGAGGAAAATACTTTGAGACTAATATTTGTTCCTCATAGTATTTTTGCTTACAAGTTTCAGTATTCATTAATTCCCGCCTGAAACAATCTTTACTATAGTGGCTGCCTAATGACAATTTTCTAATTTCATCATTTCTTCTACATTTATCAGTTGGAATTCTCCCGCCATAAATGGTTTTTCCCCAGCCCCCTCCATTATTTCAGTGCAACCTATTTATATTTATTTTTTCTTCTGTGTGGTTCTTTGTTCTTTCAAATAATTTCTTTTGTAATTTAGGCTTCATATTGTTCCAGTTGTTACTTTTATATCTTCTTATAGTGCCCTGAATCCCACTTTTCTCCATCTTTTATTATCAGCCTAACAGTTAAAGTGGTATCCTTTGCTTTCCTCCTAATATCAATGGCAGTATCTTACTTCCCCCAACCCTCTCTTTCCTCTTCTTATGCTCACTTCATATTCTTACTTTACCAGAAAATATCTTTATAAAGTATTCTTCCATCTTTGCTCAACCCTCATTTTAGTCTTAGATGTAAAATTAAATATATTAAATGCTCACCATCAGCCCTTTAGCTGGAAGCTCAACCTCTAGTATATTCCTCAAAAAATTAATTTTTGTATATGGTGTAAGTATAGACCAAGACACATATTTTTCTCAAACAGATGTGCAAGTGTTTCAGCACCATTTTCTTTGTAAAGACTATTCTCTTTCCAATGAATTGATTTTGTAATTTTGACAAAAATCAGTTCACTATGTAGTGTGTAGTTTTATTCAGGACTCTCTTCTGTTTCACTAATCTATATGTCTGTCCTTTCACAATACCACAGTCATAGCTGCTGTAGCTTAATGACAGGCCTGGAAATCAAAGAGTATATGTCTTGCAACTTTGTTTTTCCTATTCAAAAATTTGAGTATTCTAGTTCCTTTGCTATTCCACATAAATTTTAGAATCAGTTTGTCAGTTTTCACAGAAAATCTTCCTGGGAATTTTATTGGAATGGGATTGAGTCTAAAAATCCGTGTGGAGAACACTGGCACTTTAACGACATTGAATCTTCCAATCCATTAACAGGGCACCTCCTCCCATTGTCCAGGTCATTATTATTCCCTTCTTCATTGTTGTTCTCAGCATACATTTCATGTCACTCACATTTAACTGTTCCATGGTTTTTGGTGCTATCATAAATAGCTGTGCATTTTAACCCTAATTTTCCATTGTATATTGCAAGTATGTAAAAATAGAACTGATTTTTGAATATTGATTTTACATTTTGCTGTCTTGCTAAATTGACTTGTTATGTTGGCTTTTTTAGTGTGTGTGTAAAGTTTTAAATGGTGTTTGAGTGAAGGCAGTCATGCTGTCTCTGAATAGTTGTCGTTCTTCCTTTCCAATCTGTATCTTTTTAATTTCTTTTTCTTACCTTATGCAGTCAGCTAAGTCTTCCAGTACAATGCTGAAAGAGTGGTGAGAGTGGATATAATTGACGTGTTCTCAATCTTAAGGGAAGCTATTCACTCTTTCACCATTATGACATTAATTGTAGACCAGCGGTCCCCAACCTTTTTGGCACCAGGGACCAGTTTCACGGATGACAATTTTTCCATGGACCAGGGGGCGGGGGGATGGTTCAGGAGGTAATGTGATTGATGGGAAGTGATGGGGAGCAGCAGATGAAGCTATGGCTCACTCACCTGCTGCTCACCTCTTGTGTGGCCCAGTTCCTAACATGCTGCAGACCAGTACCAGTACTATGGTGCCCCCTGGGGGTTGGGGACCCCTGCTGTAGACATTTTTCAGATGTGCTTTATTAGTTTGAGGAAGCTACTTCCTATTCCCAGTTTTCTGAGGTTTTTTATCATGAGTGCTGTGGAATTTGAACAAATGCTTTTACTACACCTGTTGATGTGACCACATGATTTTTATTTTTTAGTTGGTCAGGTATGAATTAGTGATTGGATTTTGAATATTGAATCAGCCTCAGCTTTGTATACCCAAGATAAACTCAAATTTGCCTTCATGTATTACCCTTTTATATATTACTGGATTTAATTAACTAATATTGAGGCTTTTTACATCTATGTTCATGAAGAACATTTGTAGTTTTTTAAAAATTTGTAGTTTTTTCTTTTAATCAGTGTGACACTGATTTCATAAAATTGGTTAAGAAGTATTTGTCATCCATTTTCTGGAAGAGTTAGTATAGAATGGCTATTACTTCTTTCTTAAATGTTTGATAGAAATCACCAGTGAAATGATCTGAGCCTGGATTTTTCTTTGTTGGGAGAATTTTAACTATGAATTTAATTTAATAAATGTAGCACTATTCAGGTTACCCATTTCACATTGTTTTGGTGGTTTGTGTCTTTCAAGAATTTAGTCCATCAAAGTTGTCAAATTTGCGTTTTGTGTTGCTTACCCCTTCCACTGTTTTTGTTTCACTGGTTTCTGGTCTTATCCTTACTATTTCATTCCTATTTACACTGGGCTTTACTCTTCTTTTCCTAGTTCCTTAAGGTAGGACTTTAGATTATTGATGTGAGACCCTTATTCTTTTCTAATGTAAGCATTTAGTGCCATTAATTTCCCTCTACACACTGCTTTTTCTGCATCTCAAAAAATTCGATGTTGTATTTTAATTTGTACATGTTGTATATAATAATTCAAAATATTTCCCATATTTTTCTTGAAATTTCTTGGAGCCATGAATTACTTAGAATTGTGCTGCTTAATTTCCAAGTGTTTGGAGATTTTTCTGTTCTTGTTGCAATTGGTTTCTTGTTAAACTGCACTACAGATGGAAGAAATTTTTAATGGTTTCAATTATTTAAAAAATGTTAAGATTAATGACTTAGGACATGACCTGTATTGATGAATGCTTCACAGGTAATTGAAAAGAATACATACTGTGCTGTTGGATATTCTAGACATGTCTACCAGGTCTAGTTTATTGATGGCATTATTCAGTGCTTCTATAGCCTTGCTGATTTTTGGTCTCCAAGTTATGTTACTGAGAAATAACTGTTGAAGTGTCCAACTAAAATGGTAGAGTATATTTCTCATTTCAGCTCTGTTTTTGCATGATTTTGAAGCTTTCTTGTTAAGTACATGCACATTTAGGATTGTCTTTTTGGTAAAATGATGCTTTTCATTATATAAGGTACCTATATATTCCTGATAATTTTCTTTGCTCTTTGAATATATATTTACTTCCAGAAAAGGGAACATATTTTCTAATGTCAGCTCTTAGGCTGGGAGATAAGGTGGAGCTGAATCAATCTGATCTGTATTTCAGCTGACTGAGCTTTGTTGAAGCTTTTGGTTGAGTTAGTGCAAAACTGCCTTCAGATATTTTGAGGGCAAATCAGAATGTTTCCCTCAGCAGGGCCTGGAATCTGAGCATGGAGACATTGTAGAGATTTGCTTGTGCTCACAGCCAAGCTGCCAGCTCTCAGAGCTGTGCAAAACAACTCCTTGCCTTACAGCCTGTAGTTTAAATATTTGCCTGTAGTTTGTTTTGGTTTTTCTAAATAGACAATCACATGTGCAAACAATAGGATTTTTGTTTCTGCCCCAAACCCCAATTCCTTACAACATTCTGTTCTCACATATTGGCTAGAACTGCCATTATATTGCTCAATAAAATTGATGAGCATTCTTTTTCTTAAAGGTATACATCTAATGTTTTATCATTAAATATGACATTTGTCAGTTTTTGGAACATACTCCTTGCAAAGTTAAAGAAGTTAATTTCTATCTCTAATAACATTTTAAAATCATCTATGGGTATTATAGCCCATCAAATGATTTATCTACACATACTGAGATACTCATATGGCTTTTTTCTGGTAGTGTGGTTAATTTTACAAAAAGATTTTCTAATATTAAATCTTCCAAACACCCTAATGTGTTTTAATTAGGATCAGATTCAGGTGCACATAACAGAACCAACTCTCCTCCCAAAAAGAAAAGATGCCGTGAACAAGACAGTCCATCTCTCTTTTGTGTAAAAATATACCCAGACTTGGTAGTCTAGGGCTGGCACAGCAGCTCCATCATTACCAGAGAGCCATACATCACTCTTATCTCTCTACTGCACTCCAGCAGACAGCTTCCACCCTCAGGAGGAATTCAGATTCTAAGATGGCTGCTGAGTCTCCGGACATCCAGCGTGTTGCATATTAAAAAGAAAAGATGAAAGCACACTAGGGGGCTTTCCCCACTTGTTTTCCTTTTGAAAAACCTTCCCATTATCCCTCTCGGTAACTTCTATGTCCATTTCATTACTCAGAATTAGCAGCATGATCACATTTAGCTACAAAAAGAATGGAGAAATGCAGCTTTTTAGCCGGGCACATCACCATTATGAAAAATACAGTGATACTGTTGGTAATGAAGAAATACTGGGTTCACTACTAACAGTCTGCTACACTTAATAATGTCATGACTTAAAAAAATAAAAACTCTACATTACTAGATGCATTTTTGCTATAATTCCATTTAGGATTTTTAAATCTATGTTCACAAATGACTTTGTCATTTCCCCCCAAAATGTCTACTTCCTGTGAAATATTGCAAAATGTTAGAATTATCTTTCCTTTAACTTTCCTGAAAATTATCAACTATTACTGAAAGTCTCTGGAACCTCTTTCTTTTCTGGGGCTGGGGCAGAGTTAGAGGAACTAGGTAGATTTTCAAGCCAGAAATTCAATTTTAACTTTCCTATTTTGTTTACTGGTTGCTGATCTATTGATTTTTGTTGTTTCATTTATCTGGAAAATTTTCCATTTCATTTAAAATCAGACCCAATCCAGCATTATCCTTTCACACAGTATTTAATTTATGCCTTCAACATTATGTTGACATCTCTGGCTTCTACTGGGAGAGGCTGAATGTGGATTTGCGTCACACAATACAGCACCTTTAAAATCTAATTGACCCTGGACAGTGGTAAACAGAATATATGTTTATTCTTTATTTTGTGTATGTATCTTCCTTGAAACATCAATGACAAAATACATATTTATGATATTTTCCAGGTTTAGGGGATAGACTGAAGCAGATATCTGAAATTCTTTCCTTATGCAAGCCTTCTCTTCCCTTCTGTAAATCATCATTCTTCACCCCAGGTCTCTTGACATTGGATAATAATAATGAGCTGAACACATGAGGACTTGGGATTCAGAAATCATTGACTACGTCCTTCAAGGAAGATGCAGTTTCTTTGGGTAAGAGATGGGATTCCCCACTGAAGTAAAGAGCACAAAGTAGTGGGTGTTTCAGAAATATTTGCAGTTTTGAAGCCTCATATTCCTCCAAGAGAGCCTAACCTAATTTTCAGATTAATGCTCATTCACATAAGGTAATTGGTGAGGCTGTGAAAAAAACTGACGTTGTAAGTAAGCAACTGGTAGAATGACTTTTCACCATCCTGAATCTATAGCTATACATACACACTTCAGCAGCATCACTTAAAGGTATCACTGAAATGTACTGAGAGGATACAAGATAGTTCAAATTAACAGAGAAGTGAACTAGGATTAAAAAGGGACAACACCTAAATCTATTCTGGGTAATCTATATAGAAGGAACTAATTAATACTAACAGTAAGACGCTACCTGAGAACAAAAGCTAAGTTTGATTTTCTGTACTAAGGAGTCCATTAAAAATTTATATTCTGGACTATCTCAGCCAACTCCTGGCAGGGCACCTTGAATGATGATCCCATCATGACTGCATACACTGTGAATTCTCTTAAAGGAAATCAAGGTGTTCTAACCAGAGAGGACAGAACAGATTGCAGATACACAATCACATGAAACGTGCACTATATTGATTATATAACTAAAGAGGTAGCTTTCAGTACCATTTACAAAGGGTACAAAATAATAAAAAAGGTTTAAAGTATTGAAATGCATTTTTAATGCCATATTGTTCTAGTAAGAAGTTGTATTTTTAAATAAGAATGTTGCTATGCAGAGTAGAAACCCCTGGAAAATGGTATTGTTATCTAGCTAATTTATCTATCAAATGTGGCATTCACAAGAATATGCAAAACTACAAAAAACATATTTTATAGTATAGAAAGGAAGATAACACCTAAACATCCCTGCAGGTCTTATGATGTAATCCTTATTGTTATCCTGATTATTACATTTATTTACACAGGTTAAAAAATCTTTATGTTCTACTATGAACATGCCTATCATTGATAGTTGAATACTTTCTCCAATCGTTTCCTAAAAGTTTGGACCATTTGGAACATAATTTCCCTTAATTTGTAAAGGAAATTATTTTTTTCCAAATGAATCAAAATAATAGTAAATAAACCTTCCTGCTGAGGCTTTACCCCATCTGAAATATTCATAGATCTTCATTCATTCAAATATTTTTTTTCTTTTTTTTTTTTTTTTTACTAGAAGTTTGTCATTCCTAGATGAAGAATTTCCCTAACTTACAGCATGGTTTCTCCAAGGTATGAGCTTATGATACCTGCAATTCATTCATTTATGTTTTCTCTCATTAAAATCCTAATTCTTAATAAATTATGAATTTCAAAGGACTATATTCTATATTCATTTGCATTATGGAATTTCCTCTTTGTGGATGTTAGCATATTAAAAAATGACTTTCTGACATTCATTTCATTCATAATGTTCCTCACCTGCACAAACCTACAAGACTTTCTGCTAAGAACTTTCATAGGGTTCACTGAATTCATAGAGTCCCTTGTGCACATGTACTGATATTTTTTGTGTGTATAAAAAACAGTGTTCTGTGGATGCCCCTCCACATGCCACATATACATGGTGTACAATGAGATGATTCCATTTACAGAGTTTCTCTCTTGTACAATTCTGGGAATTCCTGTGAATTGACTTTTGAGAGAAAGTTTCTTACATTTACTTCACCAACATGGTTCTCATCTGCGTGAGTTCTCTGATGCATAATGAGCTGTGACTTCCAACAAAAGGCCTTCCCACATTCACTGCACTTACAGGGTTTCTCTCCTGTATGAGTCCTCTGATGTGCACTGAGAATTGATTTCTGAGAGAAGGTTTTTCCACATTCACTGCATCCATAGGGTTTCTCCCCTGAATGAGTCCTCTGATGTACAATGAGCTGAGACTTCCTAATGAAGGCTTTTTCACACTCATTGCATTCATAGGGCTTCTCTCTTGTGTGCATTCTCTGATGTACAATGAGCCGTAATTTTCCACTGAAGGACTTCTCACATTGACTGCATTTATAAGGGTTTTCCCCTGCATGAGTGCGCTCGTGTACAATGAGTAGCGACTTCCAAATGAAGGCTTTCCCACATTTGTGGCATTCATATGGTTTCTCTCCAGAATGAGTTCTCATGTGTATAATGAGGTATGACTTGCTACTAAAGGCTTTCCCACACTCACTGCACCCATAAGGTTTTTCCCCAGCATGAGTTCGCTGATGGGAGATGAGCTGATCTTTTCTATTAAAGGCTTTCCCACATTCACTGCATTCATAGGGATTCTCCCCTGTGTGAATTCTCTGATGTACAATAAGTTGTGAATTGAAACTGAAGGATTTCCCGCATTCACTGCATTCATGTGGTTTCTCTCCTGTGTGAGTCCTCATATGTATAATGAGGTAGGACTTGCTCCTAAAAGCTTTCCCACATTCAATGCATCCATAGGGTTTCAATCCTGTGTGACTTCTCTGATGTACAATGAGCTGTGACTTCAAACTGAAGGCTTTTCCACACTGATTACACCCATAGGGTTTCACCCCAGTGTGTGCTCCCTGATGTACAATAAGCTGTGACTTGAAAGTAAAGGATTTCCCACAGTCACTACAACCATAGGGTTTCTCTCCTGTGTGGGTTCTCTGATGTACAATAAGATTCGACTTTGTATTAAAGGCTTTCTGACATTCACTGCATTCAAAGGGTTTCTCTCCTGTATGAGTTCTCTGATGTATCACGAGCTGTGACTTCAAACCAAAAGTTTTCCCACAGTCACTGCATTCATAGGGCTTCTCCCCTGCATGAGTTCTCTGGTGTGAAATGAGCTGGTATTTCCGACTGAAGGCTTTCCCACATTCACTGCATTCATAGGGATTCTCCCCTGTGTGAATTCTCTGATGTACAATAAGTTGTGAATTGAAACTGAAGGATTTCCCGCATTCACTGCATTCATGTGGTTTCTCTCCTGTGTGAGTCCTCATATGTATGATGAGGTAGGACTTGCTCCTAAAAGCTTTCCCACATTCAATGCATCCATAGGGTTTCACTCCTGTGTGACTTCTCTGATGTACAATGAGTTGTGACTTCAAACTGAACGCTTTTCCACACTGATTACACCCATAGGGTTTTACCCCAGTGTGTGCTCCCTGATGTACAATGAGCTGTGACTTGAAAGTAAAGGCTTTCCCACATTCACTACAACCATAGGGTTTCTCCCCCGTGTGGGTTCTCTGATGTACCATGAGGTTAGACTTTGTATTAAAGGCTTTCCGACAATCACTGCATTCATAGGGTTTCTCCCCTGTATGAATTCTTTGATGTATAATGAGTTGTGATTTCAAACCAAAAGCTTTCCCACAGTCATGACACCCATAGGGTTTCTGTCCTGAATGAATTCTCTGGTGTGAAACAAGCTGGTCTTTCCTACTGAAGACTTTCCCACATTCACAGCATTCATAGGGATTCTCCCGTGTGTGAATTCTCTTATGTATAACAAGTTGTGAATTGAAACTGAAAGTTTTCTGACAAACACTGCATTCATGCAGTTTCTCTCCTGTGTGAGTTCTCTGATGAACAATGAGGTAGGACTTGCTGCTGAAGTCTTTCCCACATCCATTACATTTGTAGGGTTTTTCTTTTGCATGAGTTCGCTGATGCACCACAAGGTATGACTTGCTGCTGAAGGCCCTCCCACAGTAACTGCATTCAAAGGGTTTTCCTCCCATACGTATTTGTTGGCATATGAGCTGTGACTTTCTGTTGGCAGTTTTTCCAGATTCATTACTTTCACAGTATTTTATCCCAATAACAGCTTGCTCATGTTTAGAATGGAAGGACGATTCCCTATGTGCATGAAACCCATTAGGATTCTTTCTGGCATAATTATTACCAAAATCTGTATTATATTTCAAACTCTTTCCATTTGTGACACATTTATGAAGTTTTTGTTTTGAAGAAACATAATCTGTACTAAGAAGACATAGTTTTCCAAATGCAGTACACTGATAGCCTTTTGACATACTTCTTAGCTTGCCTTGATTTTCCTTATGCCATTCCATACGACCATCAATTTCCCAGACTTCGTCTAGAAATGAAAATACTCATGTTATAAATAGTAAAATGATCCTAGTACAGCATAAAATTTGCCTTAAAAATGCCATATCATGAGGTTTTCCTTAGTTTCAGATATCAGTTCTGAATATAAATAAAATCTCAAGTGTAAATGTACCCAAACTCCTGGGCACTGGGGAAAACAAAGCAAATCAAAACATGAAAATAGGCAAAGGGAACTGACAATAAATAAAGGTAGTCTTGAGTTTCAAAATTTTGCAGAATGCCTTCTTTAGAAAGCACAAAGAAAAATGAGCAAAATATGAAGACGTGGGGTCTTCCCTGGTAGCACAGTGGATAAGAATCCGCCTGCCAATGCAGGGGACATGGGTTCGAGCCCTGGTCCAAGAAGATCCCACATGCTGCAAAGCAACTAAGCCCATGTGCCACAACTACTGAGCCTGCGCTCTAGAGCCTGTGAGCCACAACTACTGAAGCCCATGTGCCACAACTACTGAAGCCCGTGCACCTAGAGCCCATGCTCCGCAAAAAGAGAAGCTACTGCAATGAGAAGCCCACGCACCATAAGGAACAGTAGCCCCCGCTCGCCACAACTAGAGAAAGCCTGCGTGCAGCAACGAAGATGCAATGCCGCCAAAAATAAATAAATTTATTTATTTATTCATTTTAAAAAATATATATAAAGAGGTGGGAAAGGATCTCTGAGCATTAGCTTCATTCGACGAATAATCATTAAATATCTATTATGCGCCAAACACTGTGCTGAGCTCAGGAGAAAGCAGAACCACTGCAGATTGGTTTACAGTCCTCTTGGGAATAAAGTTCCACTGAATACCCAAATAGATGAAAATAAACTCACAAGAAACATCATCGAGATGTTTCAGAACACTGACAAGCAGCAGCTAATAAAGCTTCCAGAGAAACCAAAAAAGTTTCACATAATGGGTCAAAATTTAGAATGGATCTGACTTCTCATTAGCATCACTAGGAGAGAAAAAACAGAGCATTCAGGAGTAAAGTATAAACATTTTCAGAGGCACAGGTCTCAAATTTTATATCAAATGCACCCTTTCACAGGAAGCGACTATGAAAGGTGTTCCTTTCACGGGAAGCTACTATGCAAACAAACCAAGAAAAAAGATGACACAAAAAAATAGAAAAGAAAATCTGAAAGGAGATTCCAGGTTAAAAACTGTACAACCAGGTCTTGAGAAAAATCAGGTTACACTGGAGCAAGTCAAACGACATGGGAGTGATGTCACCAGGAAGATGAAATTGACAGAATCACTAATTTAGCTGAATGTACCAAAAGAATATTTAGACATGTGAAGAAGAGTCTGGGGTTAAATTAATTATAAATACATTAATGATAACACCGAAAACTGGGCAGGGAAGTAAAACAACTCAAGAGAAAAAATGATTTATGAACGAAAACTAACCATTGTACACTTGCATGATTTACCTGTGAACAGAAATTACATGGTCGTAAAGATATAAAAACTGAAGACTGATCTAAGTATGAAACAGCTTGATTAGGATGATGGAGGTATGGGAAGAGACAGTGTGTATATCATGGGGAGTATGAGGAGAGGAGGATGAAAGAGAATTAAATCTTTACCCTTCACACTAAGCAATTAGGAGAAAATCAAGGTGCAAGAGAATAAGCTGGTTATTTAGAAAACATGGAGGTAAACACCATAAGAAAGAGCTAAAGAGATGAAATTGTTTTTCTCTGAGGGGAATGAAAAACAGACGGGGCAGGGTGGCCAGAATGCTGTTTAAACATAAACCCAACCCAACTCCCACCCCCCAACCAAATTCCAAAAATACAAAGTAGATAGGGAACTAGACACAGGAATAAGTCCTCAGTCATAATGACAAATATTTGGAGGTTGAACAGAAGAGAGAATGGGTAGAGTTGACCTAGATGTCCCAAAGTAATATGCTGACCAAGGCAATGGACAGAAAAGAGTATTAAGAGAACACAGAAGCAGGTCAGGTTTGAAGACAGCAACATCACAGGATCTTAATACCTCACTTCAGGTTTCCCTACATCCTAAATCTGAACCCTCTTATTTATTTTGTACACAACCTCCAAATTATATTTTCCCAAACATCAGTTCCCAACTGGGATAGTACCCACCCCCATGCAGTGAGAAATGAACATGAGCATGTTTGACTATTACAGCGGCTCTGGAGGGAGTATTACTGGCTATTACTGGGTTGGCCAAAAAGTTCCTTCGGTTTTTAAGTAAACATAAAAGATACATTTTTCATTTTCACCAAGAACTTTACTGAACAACATACCATTTTGTTCCACTACCTTCTGCCATTTTTCAGGCAACTTCATAATTCCATCTTCCCAAAACTTTTTATCTTTTTGAGCAAAGAACTGTTCCAGGCACCTTTTACCATCTTCCAGGGAATTAAAATTTTTTCCGTTAAGAGAATTTTGTAAAGACCGAAATAAATGGAAATCCAAAGGTGCATTGTCTCGTGAATATGGCAGATGAATCAGAACTTCCCAGCCAAGCTGTAATGGTTTTTGCCTGGTCATCAAAAAAACATGTGGTCTTGCATTATCCTGATGGAAGATTATGTGTTTTCAGTTGAGTAATTCTGGATGTTTATTCTCGAGTGCTGCTTAGAGTTGGTCTAATTGGGAGCAGTACTTGTTGGAAGTAACCATTTGGTTTTCCAGAAGAAGCTAATAATAGAGGACTCCCTTCCAATCCCACCATATACACAACATTACCTTCTTTGGATGAAGACCAGCCATTGGTGTGGTTGGTAGTGGTTCATTTCGCTTGCTCCACGATCTCTTCCGTTCCACATTATTGTACAGTATCCACTTTTCATTTGCCCGTCACAATTCGTTTTAAAAACGGAACGTTTTCATTACGTTTAAGTAGAGAATCGCATTTGGAAATATGGTCAAGAAGGTTTTTTTCCCTTAACTTATATGGAACCCAAACATCTAAGCAATTAACATAACCAAGCTGGTGCAAATGATTTTCAACGCTTGATTTGGATTTGGATTTTGCATATGTCGGCTATCTCCCTTGTGATATAACGTTAATTGTCCTCAATTAATGTCTCAATTCGATTGCTATCAACTTCAACTGGTCTACCTGACCGTGGACCATCGTCCAGAGAGAAATCTTCAGCATGAAACTTCGCAAACCACTTTTGACATGTTAGATCAGTCACAGCCCTTTCTCCATATACTGCCCAAATCCTTTTCTGCATTTCAGTTGCGTTTTTACCTTTCTTGAAATAATACAGTATAATAGGCCAAAAATGTTGCTTTCTTCCATCTTCAATATTAAAATGGCTACACAAATATTCACCAATTTTGATAATTTTTTTTTAGTGCACACTGATACGACAACTATCACAATACAATCTAACAAAACTGTTTCGAATGAAGTTAAAGACAACTAAGCGCTACTAGAGCCATCTTACGGAAAAAACCGAATGAACCTTTTGGCCAACCCAATACATGGTCTTAAAGTCAGAAGTGTTTCCATCAAGAAGACAACAGGCCAGTGAGTAATTAACCTTTGCCCTCAAATCATATTTGCTCATGTTTGGCTGTCAGTGTTGTCCCTGTAGACTCTGAAAGTTCATGGATACTGAATCTGTCAATTTCTGTACTTCACCCTTCCAATTCTTCTGTTGCTGCCACCACACTCCTGCTTATTTTCCCTTGGTTCCCACATCTCTGGCTTCCTTCATTTGATTTCCCAGGAAATCTAATGTATATGCTGTTGAGCATTTTCTTTACAACAATAATTGCGGGAAATTAGATCATTGCTGGTATCTCAAGGGAGAGCACAAAGAATTCAAGAAATAAGGACAGAATACCAGAGCCAGTGAGTAGAAGACAGGAATTCACAAGATTAAAGATTATTTAAACATGATTCAAGACTGTATTAAACATGATTACTGGCTGTGGCCCATCTTGAGTTTAGCCACAGAAAACAATGTAAGAGGAAATCATGCTAAGACAGCAGAACCCAGGCTCACCACGCCACGGCAGGAAGCCCCAGCACAGCCTGCCCAGCCCGGGTTCCAATGCTTCTCTGTGGTGCCACTGCTGCTGCACTCCCAGAACGACATTCCTGTTGTACCCACCCTATACTTCTCTCTACCACTCTACCTGTCTGGCTGGTTGTACGTGGATAACTTATCTTTAATTATAGATCACCAGACCATGAAGAACCACCACGTCTGATTAGAAGCAAAGATCCTAGACTTGCATTAATATACTGGAAGAATAACAAGAGGGGTGATAGAATATTTTTGAAGACGAATGGATGGAAAGAAGGGTGTGACTGGATGATGGCTAACCAAAGAGGTAGATGGAGGTGAACAGTGCTGCCTACCAAGCCGTTCTGCTGCCCTTTTCGTGGCTGGCAGAAACCTGATTTTATTTCCTACCTCCACTTGTAAGGCCATGTGCTGCAGTTAGGAAAATGGGGACCCACCTCCATACCCCTGCCGAGAGTGAAGCATGATATAGCTGAGCCAACAGTGATAGCCCCATTTCCCTCACCAGAGTCTTCTTTACACAGGGATATGTGATAAGAATCTAGCCTGCTCAACATGGTAAGTCTGCTGGGGCTTCCTGAAATAGATTTTAATGCCTGATTAAAAGGGCCATGTGGGAAGAAACAGTCTTTCTTATTTCACTGCCCACTGGTATATCTACAGGTGTTGGCTGGAACTGTAAGAGCCATCTGATGATCATGAGGGGAAGAAATCTGAGAAATACTGACATAGTTAGAATGGCAAGGCAGAGATAGACGTTTGGGGATTTAGTAAGTCAATCAGTCCCACATCAGGACATTTTGTGATGTGTGGTAATAAATCACTTCTGCCTAAATAGTTTGATTTAGGATTAATCAAAAATTGCAGCTGAAACAATCCTAATAATACAAAGATTAACTGTTGATTTATCCTGCCACACTTATGACGGAATACATAGTTGCTTAGGGAAATATATCTGACAGTAACATCAGGATGAACTAACAGTATAAAAAGAGTAAAAGGTATAAATTTGGCTAATAAGTAGAACAAGCAAGAAATGAAATAATGGAATTCCCTGGTGGTCCAGTGGTTAGGACTCCATGCTTTCACTGCCAAGGGCCCAGGTTCAATCCCTGGCCAGGGAACTAAGATTCCATAAGCCGTGTGGTGTATCCAAAAAAAAACAAGATAATATTGGGAATTATCTCATTCCCAATGAGAAGGAGGTGGGAATTGAGAAGATGGAGGCCTTAAAAGAGTTATTTTTGAAGGACCAAAATACTAACAGATTATAGCAAGACTAGTGAAGAGAACTGCATAAAAAGGAGACTTAGGCTCACGCCCCAGTGCCAGGAAGAAGAACCAGGAGCATAGCAGAACTAACAAACAGGAAGGTGAGAAGAAGTTATCATACAGCTACAGGGCAGCAGAAGAGACATTCCAATTCCAGTTTCTGAAAAATGAAACAAGGGAGTGGCCCATGCAGGGAAGATGCCCTGTGGACCAATCAAACCCAGTACCAAAGGCCAGATTAAAGAGGGATGGGGCTGTCAGTCACCAATACAGAAAGAAAAAGCTTAAATCTTCAGAGTGGAAGTCTTTTAAAACTTATAACATACGAGGAAAGTGGGGAATATAGGAAAGACCCCTTTGCACTCAGAGGAAAGAGCATGCGAGGGCAGTAAAGCATGAGGAGAATAAGCACTGTGTCGTGCAGTGTGAGAGTGGGTTCCATGGGGTTCACTTGAGTAAGGCGTGGGGGAAAGGCTTCAGGCAAGAGAACTGATATTATCAAATGATGCAGGAATACACTCAGAAAGAACAGTGATGACAAAGCCATTAGGAAGGAGAAGCAGAAAGGGTAGAATCTCCTAACACATAGGTTTCAAGGAGAAGGAAATCGGAACTGTGGTTGTTGAATATGAATGGAAGTAATTTTTTAAAAATAGAAAAAAAGTAGAAGGGGTGTGAAAGTCACATGAAAAGAGGTAAAGAGGAAAAGCTTGCTTAATTGCATAATGAAATGAGTCTAACACCACAGGAAAGTAAGAAGGAAGCTGAGAATGCCACAGAGGAGATTAACTAAGAGACAATGGTTACAAATGACCCAAAAGTACAAACACGAAGGGAACATCATGTCAGAACTCACACCAATTCTGAGTAAGAAGGAAAAGATCTAAATGTCCTGACCACTCACCCGGATGGCCCTCACTTGGAATTTGCATCATCCACAGCTCTTCTTGTTCCAACTGGAAAATGATATTCGGTTTGGTGTGTTGATACCCTGTGAATAGAAAATCACAGACAACCTGGCCCAAAACTGCCTAGGACCCAGGGATTCAGCAGAATGGGGAAGACTCGGTTTAGAGGCAGCGTGATGAAGCTGCCCTTTTGCACTTTGGCAAAGTAAACACCATTCGACCAGCAGATTCTGATGCCAAAGGGGGAATAAGAAAATCTGGCCTCTAAATATAAGCCCGAAATCACCAAGCATTTTACAAAAGTGCCCCAGCTTTCAGCAACTAACAAGGGGAGCCTGGAGATGACACACACTCCTTTCAGGGAAGTGGTACTTACCCAGGGACACCAGGTTGCTATAGTTCTCCAACATCACACTCCTGTACAGGTGCTTCTGAGCTGGGTCCAGCAGCTGCCACTCCTCCCAGGTAAAGTCCACAAACACATCCATGAATGACAATGGTCCCTGAAACAGCATATCCCCATTGAATTGCAAATCATTTTACTGAGTTTGTAGTAAACAAAAGGCTGCTAAGGGTGTCCATTATTTACATTCTACTTTGGGAGAAAAGCAAACGTTTACTGAAAATATCCCATCAATATACATTAAATCAGTCAACCTCTCATGCAACATATAAGAACACCATGTGCCAGGTATTCAACTAGGTGCAAGTAATATAAAATGGATGAAAGACAGAAGTGTTCAGCATTGCAGAGAACAGCAAAGATTAAACCCATAAAAATGTAACAGGCAGTCAAAGATGCTATGACAAAAGAACATGCAGAGAACATGGGCACAAAGGGGGAAGCAAGCAATGCTGCTTGAATGCACCAGGAGCTACCACTGAAGAGAAGACGTTAAAATTTCGTTAAATAAAAAAGGCAACAGCTGTAAGGAGCAGCCACGTTGTGGGGCGACAGATCTGAACATGAAGATACACAGATGGTAAATCAGCATATGAAAAGATGCTCAACATCATATATCATTAGGGAATTGCAAATTAAAACAGTGAGACACCATTACACATCTAGAATGGCTAAGATTTTCAAAAATGGACACCAAGTTTGAAAATGAAATTCCAAATTTGATGAAGCCATGAATATAAACATCCAAGAATCTGAACAAACTCCAAAAACGATGAACTCAAAGAAACACACATGCTCAAATTTTCAATAGACAAAGAGAACCTTGAAAGCATCAAGAAAGCAATGACTTGTTTCCTACAAGGGCTCCTCAGTAAGATTATAAGTAGATTTCTCACCAGAACCTTTGGAGACCAAAAGGCAATAAACCCATATATTCAACGAGCTAAAAGAAAAAAAAAACTACCAGCCAAGAATCCTGTATCTGACAAAACTGTGCTTCAAAAGTGAGGTAGAGGGCTTCCCTGGTGGCGCCGTGGTTAAGAATCCGCCTGCCAATGCAGGGGGCACAGGATTGAGCCCTGGCCCGGGAAGATCCCACATGCCGTAGAGCAACTAAGCCCGTGGGCCACAACTACTGAGCCTGTGCTCTAGAACCCATGCCCTGCAACAAGAGAAGCCACCGCAATGAGAAGCATGGGCACTGCAATGAAGAGTAGCCCCCACTCGCCACAACTAGAGAAAGCCCACATGTATCAACGAAGACCCAATGCAGCCAAAAATAAATAAATAAATAAATAAATAAGTGAGGTAGAAATGAAGACATTCCCAGAAGAACAAAAGGTAGTTTGCTACCACTAGACCTGCTTGGCAAGAGATGCTCAAGGGAGTCATGCACGTGAAATTAAAGAACACTAGACAATATCTTGAAGCTGTTTGAAGAAATAAAGATCTGAATAAAGGTAAATATCTGGGCAATTATAATGGTAGTATATTTGTGCCTCTACATTTCATTCTCTACATAATTATAAGAGACAAATGCATTTGAAATAATTATTAGTTTACATTTCGGGGCACACAATGTATAAAGATGTAATTCTGTGACATCAGCAATCAAAAGGGGTGGGACAGAGCTGTAAAGGAGCATAGTGTTTGTATGTTATTGAAGTTAAGCTGGTATAAATTCAAATCAGAATGCTATAACTTTAGGAAGTTAAATGTAATCCCATGACAACCACAAAGAAAATAGTTATAAAACTTACACAAAAAGCAAATGAGAAAGGAATTTAGACATTTCACTACAAAAATTCAACTAATCACAAGAGACAGTGACTGCAGGAACTGAAGGACCAAAA
Source organism: Eschrichtius robustus (assembly GCF_028021215.1). Taxonomy (NCBI): domain Eukaryota; kingdom Metazoa; phylum Chordata; class Mammalia; order Artiodactyla; family Eschrichtiidae; genus Eschrichtius; species Eschrichtius robustus. Next base: position 137,218 of record NC_090837.1, read on the forward strand.
AGCAATAAGATACATAGAAAATAGCAAAATGACAGAAATAAATCCCTCCTTATGAGTAATTACTGTAAGTGTATATCAATAAAACTCTCCAGTGAAAAGACAGTTTGGCAAAATGGATTAAGAAACATGACTCAAATATGCTGTCTATAAGAAACTCACTTTAGATCCAAAGACACAAACAGATCAAAAGTGAAAAGATGGATAAAGATATTCCATGCAAGTAGTAACCAAAGTAGAGCAGGGGTGGCTATACTAACATCAGACAAATCAAAAAGGTTATAAGAGACAAAGAAGGAAATTACATATTATTAAAGTTTCAGTACAGCTAGAAGATAGACAATTATAAACAGTTACACCTAATAACAGATCATCAAAATATATGAAACAAAAACTGACATAATTGAAGGGAGAAATAGTTTTACAATAATAGTTGGAAACTTCAATATCCCACTCCCGATAATGGATAGAACAATCAGAAAGAAAATAAGTAAGGAAACAGAATTTAAATAAACTAACTCTAACAGACATATACAGAATATTCTACCCAAGAACAAAATACACATTCTTCTCAAGTACACATGAGACATTTTCCAGGACAGACCATATGTTAGGCCACAAATTAAATCTCAATAGATTTAAAAGATAAATATCATACAAAGTATCTTCTCTGACCACACAGGATGAAGTTAAAAATCACTAAAAGCAGCAGAAAAAAAGGAAAATTCACAAATTTGTGGGAATTAAACAATATGGTCTTAAACAACCAATGGATCAAACAAATCAAAAGGGAAATTAGTAAATACTTAGACATGAATGAAAACAAAACACAGCATAAAGTTGTTGGGATGCAGTAAAAGCAGTGTTAAGGGGAAATTTTACAGTTAAAAACACATATTTAAAACAAGAAACATCTCAAATCAATAATCTAACTTTACAACTTAAGGAAACAGAAAAAGAACAAATTAAACACAAAGGTAGCAAAAAGAAGGAAATAAGATTAGAATACAAATAAAATAGAAACTAGAAAAACAATAGGAAAAAAAAAAATCAATGAAACCAGAGCTTAGTTCTTTGAAAAGATCAACAAAATTTGATAAACCTTCAGGTAGCTAGACTGAGGGGAAAAAAAGAGAAGACTAGAATTACTAAAATCAAGAATGAAAGTGGGGAAATTAGTACTGATTCTACAAAAATATAAATGATTATTGGAAAGTACTATAAACAATTGTATGCCAACAAATTGGATAACTTAGTTGAAAGGAATGAATTCCATTTGTGTTTCTATCAAGATCAAATCACAAAGAAATAGGAAATATGAATAGATCTATAACTAGTAAGGAGATTGGGTCTGTAATCAAAAATCTCCCCCCAAAGAAGAAAAGCCCAGGCTTCACTGGTGAATTTTAACAAATATTTAAAGAAGTAATAACATCAATCTTTCTCAAGCTTTTCCAAAAACCTAAAGAGGAGGGAACACTTCCTAAGGCTCTGATACCAAATCCAGACAAAGCCACTGTAAGAAAACTACAAACTAATATTCCTCATGAACATAGATGCAAAAATCTTCAAAATAATAGCAAATCAAATTCAGCAGCTTATTAAAAAGATCATACACCATGACCAATGGGATTTATTCTTGGAATGCAAGGATGGTTCAACATTTGAAAATTGCTCAATGCAATACATCACACTAACAGAATGAAGTTAAAAAAATGATTATCTCAATGCAGATTATCTCAATTGAAGCATGTGACAAAATTCAACACTCTTTCATGATAAAAACACTCAACAAAGTAGAAATAGAAGGAAAGTACCTCAACATAATAAAACCCACATCTTAAAAACCCACAGTGAACATCATACTCAATGATGAAAGACTAAAAGCTTTTCTTCTAAGATCAGGAATGAGGCAAGAATGCCTGCTTTCTAGACTTCCCTGGTGGTCCAGTGGTTAAGAATCTGCCTTCCAATGCAGGAGACATGGGTTCAATCCCTGTTCAGGGAACTAAGATCCCGCATGCCACAAGGCAACTAAGCCCATGCACTCCAGAGTCCACGCACCACAACTAGAGAGAAGCCTGCGCGCCACAATGAAAGATCCCACGTGCTGCAACTAAGACCCAATGCAGCCAAATAAATAAATAAACTTTTTTTTTTAAAAAAAGGAATGCCTTCTTTCTCCACTTCTATTCAACATAGTGCTTCAAGTTCTTGCCAAAGCCATTGGACAAGAAAAAGAAATAAAAGGCATCTAAATTAGAAAAGGAGTAAAATTATCTCTGTTCATGGACAATATCTTCCTATATTATATAGAAAATCTTAAAGATTCCACACACATACACACACACACACACACACACACACACACACAAAACCTAGTTAGAACAAATGAATTCAGCAAATAACAGGATACAAAGTCACACACCAAAATCAGGTGCATTTCTATACACTAACAATGATCAATCTAAAAAACAAATTATGAAAATGATTCCATTTATAGAATCATCAAAAAGTAATAACTGAACCTAGGAGATAAATGACTTGTAGAATGAAAACTGAAAATCTTGCTGAAAGAAATTAAAGAGCACATAAATAAATAGAAACATAGCCTATGTTCCTTAATATTAAAATGTTAACACTACCCAAAGTGATCTACATATTCAATGCAATTGCTAATAAAATTCCAATGATGTTTTTTGCAAAAATAGAAAAACCCACCCTAAAATGCATATGGAAGCTCAAGGGACCCTGAATAGCCAAAACAATCTTGAAAAAGAACAAAGCTGGAGGACTCATACTTCCTGATTTCAAAACTTACTACACGGGACTTCCCTGGCGGTGCAGTGGTTAAGAATCCTCCTTCCAATGCAGGGGATGCGGGTTCGATCCCTGGTCAGGGAACTAAGATCCCACATGCTGCAGGGCAACAAGGCCAGCACACCACAACTACTGAGCCCGCACACTCTGGAGCCCACGCACCACAACTAGAGAGAAGCCTGTACACCGCAACTGGAGAAGACTGCATGCCACAACAAAAAGATCCTGTATGTCACAACGAAGATCCTGCATGCCGCAACTAAGATCCAATGCAGCCAAATAAATAAATAAATATTTTTTTAAAAAACTTACTACAAAGCTACATTAATCAAAACAATGTGGTATTGGCATAAAGGTGACAATGGAATAGAACAGAGTCCAGAAATAAACCCCTGCATATATGGTCAAATGATTTTTGACAATGGTTCCAAGACCATTTATGGGGAAAGTCTTTCCAACAAATACTACTGGGAAAACTGGATATCCACATGAAAAAAATGAAGTTGGACCCTCATCTAACATTATATAAAAATTAACTCAGAATGGATCAAAGACCTAAATGTAAGACCTAAAACTATATAAACCCTTAGAAGAAAACATAGGGCAAAAGCTTCACAATGTTAGATTTGGCAATGATTTCTTGAAAATGACACAAAAGGTACAAGCAACAAAAGAAAAAACCAACCAATTGGACTTCATGAAAATTAAAAAATTTTTTGTGTCAAAACACAACATCAACATAGTAAAAAGGCAACTCCCAAAATGGGAGAAAATATCTGCAAGTCATATATCTTATAAGGGATTAATATCTAGAATATATAAAGAACTAAAACTCAACAACAAAAAACAACCTATTCAAAAGTAATCAAAGGATTTGAATAGACATTTCCCCAAAGAAGATATACAAATGGCCAATAAGCACATGAAGATGCTGAACATCACTCATCATAACAAAAATGCAAATCAAAACTACAATGAGGGACTTCCCTGGTGGCGCAGTGGTTAAGAATCCGCCTGCCAATGCAGGGGACACAGGTTCGAGCCCTGGGTCAGGAAGATCCCACATGCCACGGAGCAACTAAGCCTGTGCACCACAGCTACTGAGCCTGTGCTCTAGAGCCCAGGAACCACAACTACTGAGCCCGTGTGCCACAATTACTGAAGCCCGCACGCCTAGAGCCCATGCTCTGCAACGAGAGAGGCCACCACAGTGAGACGCCCATGCACTGAAACGAGGAGTGGCCCCAGCTCGTCACAACTAGAGAAAGCCCATGCAGCAGCGAAGACCCAACACAGACAAATTAATTAATTAATTAATTTTTTTAAAAAAACCTATGAGAGTCTGCTCACACTCATTAGGATGGCTATCAAAAACCATGAAAATAACAAGGGTTGGCAAGGATGTGGAATAACTGGAATGCTTGTACACTGCTGGTGGGGATACAACATGGTGTAGCTGCTGTGAAAAACAGTTTGGTGGCTCCTCAAAAAATTAAAAATTATTATTACCATATGGTCCAGCAATTTCATCTCTGGGTATATCCCCAAAGGAAGTGAAAGCAGGGTCTTAAAGAGATATTTCTACATCCATGTTCACAGCAGCATTAATATTCACAGTAGCTAAAACGTGAAAGCAATCCAAGTGTCCATGGATGGATAAATGGATAAGCAAAATGAAGTATATACATACAACAAATTATTATTCAGCTTTAAAAAGGAAGAAAGTTCTGCAGTATGCTATAACAAGGATGAACCTTGTGAACATTATGTCAAGGGAGATAAGCCAGTCACAAAAAGACAATTACTGTATGACTCCACTTATATGAGGTAACTAGCGTAGTCAAAATCATAGAGATGGAAAGTGGAATGGTGCTTGCCAGGGGTTATGGGGGGCGGGGGGAGTTATTGTTTAATGGTATAGAGCTTCAGTTTTTCAAGAGGAAGAGCATTGTGGAGACAGATATGGTGGTTATGATTGCCAGTGTTATGAATGTATTTAATACCACTGAATTGTCACTTAAAATGGTTAAGATGATAAAAGAAAATATGTGTGCAGAAATACGTATGCTCCAAAATACAAACAGTGGTTTAAAAAATCAAAGATCTAAAACATGGAACAATATAGGGTGTTCATGGATTGGAAAACTCAGTATTGTTAAGATGTAAATTTTCTCTAATTTGCCTCATGGATTCACTGTAATTCCAATCAAAGTCCTAACAAGTTTTTTTGTAGCTATCCACAGGCTCTTCTATAATTAATACGGAAAGGCAAAAAACTAGAACAGCCAAAACAATTCTGAAGAACAAAGGTGCAGCACTCCCACTAGCCCACTTTAAGACTTCCTATAAAAGCAAGATAGCATGATACCGGTAAAAGATTAGACACAAAAATCAACGGAACACAAAAGAGAGCCTAGAGATAGACCCACATAAACACTGTCTCTTGAAAAAAAAAATTCTTTTTTTCATAAACACACAAAAGCAATTCAATGGAGAAAGGATCACCTTTTCAACAAATGGTGCTGGAACCCTTGCACATCCATACACATAAAAAATGAACCTCAACACATACCCCACACTCTATACAAAAATTAACTAAAAATGGATCACAGACTTAAATGTGAAAGCTAAAACTTTACAAATTCCAGAGCAAAAAAATTTTTAATTTGTGCACTTTTGTTTGGGCAATGAAATTTTAGATATGACACCAAAAGCAAAACCCATTTTAAAAAATTAAAATTCAGAAAATAAACTTTATCAAAATTAAAACATTTTGCTCTGTGAAAGTTGGTGTCATGGAAATGAAAACACAAACCAGAGACTGGGAGAAAATATCTGAAAATCACTTTTCTTATAAAGGATTTAAATCTAGAATAACACAGAATTCTTAAAAATCCATGACAACAGATGGCCAAAAAGCACATGAAAAGATGCTCAACATCACTAATTACTAGAGAATACAAATCAAAACTGCAATGAGGTTATCACCTCCTACCAGTCACAGAATGGCCATCATCAAAAAATCTATAAACAGTAAATGCTGGAGAAGATGTGGAGAAAAGGGAACCCTCCTACACTGTTGGTGGGAATGGAAATTGGTACAACCACTATGGAGAACAGTATGGAGGTTCCTTAAAAAACTAAAAATAGAACGACCATATGACCCAGCAATCCCACTCCTAGGCATATACCCAGAGAAAACCACAATTTGAAAAGATACACGCACCCTAATGTTCACTGCAGCACTATTTACAATAGCCAGGACATGGAAGCAACCTATGTGTCCATCAACAGAGGAATGGATAAAGAAGGTGTGGTACCTCTATGACATAAATCACAGCAAGGTCCTTTTTGACCCACCTCCTAGAGTAATGGAAATAAGAACAAAAATAAACAAATGGGACCTAATGAAACTTAAAAGCTTTTGCACAGCAAAGGAAACCGTAAACAAGACGAAAAGACAACCCTCAGAATGGGAGAAAATATCTGCAAACAAAGCAACTGACAAAGGATTAGTCTCCAAAATATACAAGCAGCTCATGCAGCTCAATATCAAAAAAACAAACAACCCAATCCAAAAATGGGCAGAAGACCTAAACAGACATTTCTCCAAAGAAGACATACAGATTGCCATCAAACACATGAAAAGATACTCAACATCACTAATCATCAGAGAAATGCAAATCAAAACCACAATGACGTATCACCTCACACTGGTCAGAATGGCCATCATCAAAAAATCTACAAACAATAAATGCTGGAGAGGGTGTGGAGAAAAGGGAACCCTCCTGCACTGTTGGTGGGAATGTAAATTGATACAGCCACTATGGAGAACACTATGGAGGTTCCTTAAAAAACTAAAAACAGAACTACCATATGACCCAGCAATCCCACTACTGGGCATATACCCTGGGAAAACCATAATTCAAAAAGACATATGTACCACAATGTTCACTACAGCACTACTTACAATAGCCAGGACATGGAAGCAACCTAAATGTCTACTGACAGATGAATGGATAAAGAAGATGTGGCACATACATACAATGGAATATTACTCAGCCATAAAAAGAAACGAAACTGAGTTATTTGTAGTGAGGTGGATGGACCTAGAGTCTGTCATACAGAGTGAAGTAAGTCAGAAAGAGAAAAACAAATACCGTATGCTAACACATATATATGGAATCTAAAAAAAAAACGGTTCTGAAGAACCTAGGGGCAGGACAGGAATAAAGACGCAGACATAGAAAATGGACTTGAGGACACGGGGAGGGGGAAGGGTAAGCTGGGACGAAGTGAGAGAGTGGCATGGACATATATACACAACCAAATGTAAAATAGATAACTAGTGGGAAGCAGCCGCATAGCACAGGGAGATCAGCTCGGTGCTTTGTGACCACCTAGAGGGGTGGGATAGGGAGGGTGGGAGGGAGGCTCAAGAGGGAGGGGATATGGGGATATATGTATACACATAGCTGATTCACTTTGTTATACAGCAGAAACTAACACAACATCGTAAAGCAATTATACTTCAATAAAGATATTAAAAAAAAAAAAGGATGAGAAAGCATGATTTTGTAGCCCCAAATCCTGAAGAGCCGTATGTAATATCTTAATGTCATGCCCATCAAACTCAGTAAGTTTGGCTTCTGCCCTCTCAAGACAAAATAAATAAGTTAAAGAATAAAAAAAAAATTTTTTTCAATGATGCGGTACATATATACAATGGAACATTACTCAGCCATAAAAAAGAACAAAATAATGCCATTTGCAGCAACATGGATGGACCCAGAGATTGTCATACTCAGTGAAGCAAGAAAGACAAATGTCATATGATATTGCTTATATGTGGAATCTAAAAAAATGGTAGTAATGAACTTATCTACAAAACAGAGACAGAGTCACAGATGTAGAAAATAAACTTATGGTACCAGGGGATGGGAGGAAGGATAAACTGGGAGATTGGGATTGACATATACACACTAGTATATATAAAATAGATAACTAATAAGAACCTACTGCACAGGGAACTCTACTTAATACTCTGTAGTGGCCTATATGTGAAAAGAATCTAAAAAAGAATGGAGGGACTTCCCTGGGGGTCCAGTGGTTAAGACTTCACCTTCTAATGCAGGGGGTGCGGGTTCAATCCCCGGTTGGGGAGCTAAGATCCCACATGCCTAGGGCCAAAAAAAAAAAAAAACCAAAACATAAAACAGAAGCAATATTGTAACAAATTCAACAGACTTTAAAAAAAAATGGTCCACATCAAAAAAAAATCTTAAAAAAAAAATTAAATTAAAAAGAGTAGATATATGTATAACTGATTCACTTTGCTGTACACCTGATACTAACACAACATTGTAAATCAACTATACTCCAATAAAAATTTTTTTTTAATATTAAATTAAAAAAAAAAATCAATGACAAGAAAACAGATACTTCACCAAAGATACAGAAAGAATAAAACACATATAGAAATATACTCAATAACACTAGCTAGCCATTAGGGAAATGCAACTTAAAACCACAGTAAAATATTACCTCACATCTATTAGAATGGCAAAATTTTTAACAACCTGACAATACCTAGAACTGGTCAGGATGAGGAACAGGGACGCTCATTCACTGCAAGTGGGAATGCAAAACTGCAAGGCACTCTGGAAGACGGTCTCTTAAAAAGCTAAACATAGAATCGCCATACAATCCAGCAATCATGCTCCTAGGTATTTACCCAACTGATCTGAAAACTCATGTCCACACAAAAACCCACACGTGAATGTTGATAGCATTCATAATCACCCAAAACTGGAAGCATCCAGATATCAAGACTTATTATAAATCAAGATAGCGTGAAACTGGCATAAGGATAGAAAAGTAGGCCAATGGAACAGAATAAAGAGTTGTGAAACCAAACTATATTTATGGACGCCTGATATATGACAAGGTGGCACCGCAGAGCCATAGGTAGAGGGTCAATCACTTCAGTGGCACTGGGGCAATTAGGCAACTTGATGAAAAAAATAAAGCTTGACTCCTACTCACACTAAACATAAATATTAATTCTAGATGTATTGTGAATCTACATGTGAAAGGTAAATGTGAACAATGAAAACTGTCTTCATGAGCTTTGGATAACAAAAAAAGTTCTTAGATTGGACACAAAAAACACCAGTAATAAAAGAAAAAATTTATAAACTAAATTAAGTTAAAATTAGAAATAGCTGTTCATCAAAAGGCAGCATTAATTAACAGAATGAAAAGGCAAGACAGGAAAAAAAACCCAGCTTGTAAACAAATACTAACAACAGTTAATGCTGTGCATACTGAAGTATTTAGAGGGAGGCATGCTGATGTCTAAAATATATTAAGAAATACAGCAAAAATAAGATGGGGTAAGAGATGCAGAGGGATGGAAAGATGGATCATGTGATAAAGCAAGTACAGTAAAAAGTTAAAGGTAAATTCAAGGTGATGAGTATACAGATGTTCACTGCAAAATCCTTTCGACTTTGCCCTGCGTTTGAAAACCATCATAACAAAATACTGGAGGTAAGAGAAGCACCCCAGGTAAAACCTGAGTATGGATTTGGTATCAAGTTTGCTTTAAACTTCAATGTGCCTGAATCACTGAATCTTGTTAAGATGAAGTCTTGATATAACAGGACTGAGGTGCGGCCTGAAACTCAGCATTTCTAACAAGCTTCCAGAAAATAAATAACTCCTTTCAGTCAATAAGAAACAGACAGAAAACACCCACAAAAGGTAACAAAATGTCCAAAAAGCATGCTAGCAGGAAATGCAAAGTAAGCCCATACAGAAACACCACCATACCAGAATGGCTCAAATAAAAAGAACAACAGTAATTAAGAGCTGGCAGAGAACATGAGGCAAGTGGACACCCAGACACTGCTGATGGCCGTACAAGAGGACGGTGCTTAATGAAAAATATAAGCAATACAGCAGGATACACATGTGTACACGCCACCAACGTAAATTAAAAATGCATTCACACCAGAAACAATACACAGTTTGTAAACACATATAAACAGAACAATATCCATTAAAAAATTTGGGGGGGGGGGGCGTGGAAAAGGAGCTGAAAATTGAGTCTGGGGAAACCAGGAAACAGGGACCTCAGGGACCTTACACAACCTCCCACCTGAGGACCTCCATCCCTCTCCCACCAAAAAAATGAAAAAGAAATAAAGAAAAGAAGTGGAAATGAACAAAGCAGTAACTCACCCAGGTCTTCTTCGCTTTCGGCTGCTCCTGGGAAATAAACAGCCACTCTAGGACCTGCTCCGTCCCGGGACTCTTGTGCCTCTGCCGGGGTCCTCCAGGGAGAGGCCTCTGGTCAGGGGTCTCTTGACCCAGGATGGATCCCTCCCCTTGGAGCTTTCTGATGCCATCGTGCGTGCTGTCTCGCTCCTGGAGAGGTGGGACCTGCAGACCCAAGAGCAAGCTCACTTTTGCGAGCACTTTTCCTCTGGGCCCCGACCTTGGTCTCCTTTGCTGGTGAACACGCTCACCCAGGCTGGGCTGGGGGCTCTGCAGACTGTGGTCAGTGCGGCTGGGGGGGTGGGGCACAAGTGAGAGGAAACGGAAATGGGGAACCCAGCACACGACCACAGCCACCCCCCACCGCCAAGACTCTGCACAGGCCCCCAGGAACCCTGGAAGTGCAGCAACCACCCAGAGATTTAAACAACTTCGGGCAGACACTCAAGAAGAACATGATGCCAGATGGTAAGGAGGGAACGACCCTGCTGGAGGCGATGTACACGAGAAATAGGCTGTGGACGAAACAGTCTGTTTCAGTAGAGCTTCTTCTCTCAATATCTGGATGTCCATGAACAATTCACTTAGTCTCTCTCACTGAGTCTTATTTTTGTTGTTAAACATTGAGAGTAGGATGAGATCAGGGGAACAGTGTAGTCTTTTAATCTCCCAATAAAAACAAAAGAGGCCTACCAGAATAGCCAGAGAAGAAGCCCAGAGATGTCCACAGACAGACAAATGGACCCAGGTGACTGGGCTCCTCACAAACCTAGGATCCAGGCAGATGTGACCTAACTGCAGAACTGGGGCGGGGGACCGGGGGCCACATGCTGCCGATCTCCAAAGTCACCCCCGACAGGAGAGCACCTCCCGAGGGGAATCTGAGCCTCTCAGGCTCAGAGGTGCAGGTGACTAAAAAAGACGTTCCCAAAGTCGCTAAGTGACCTAACAGTGCTGTGGCCACCTAGGAACACAAAGGTCTGAGAAATAATGGGCAAACCGTCCCTTCTACAAGGACGGGTCTTCACTGCGAGGGAAAGCTGCTGGAAATGGAGCCCAAATTTATCAGCACAAGTGAGAAAAAAAAGATTCAGGCAAAGAGAGGGACAAGAGAAAGGAGATTCTGAGAATGAGAGGGGAAGGAGAGAAAAGGGAAGAGAGAAAGGCACTCGGCAGTCAGGGGGAAGGGTCCAGAGGATGCTCATTCCAGAAGCTATTATAACAACAAAATACAAGGGGTAAAACTGAGAGAAACATGTTAGGATACAAGGCATGCTGAACTCTAGGAAACACAGGGCTAGAGGCAGAAAAAAGGCTTCCTGACAAGGCTTAGCGTTGAGTCAGGTCAGATATGTGTGTATGTGTGTTTGCTTATATTTCCAAAAGAATCACTGAGAGGATGAACTAGAAACTGTAAAAATGGTTCCCTCCAGGGGAGGGAGGGAAGGAACAGAGCAGGAGGGATGGAGGCTTGTCTGAATGACACTACGTACTTTCTACTTTGAATCATGTAAATATTTCACATGATCTAAAAGAGGAGGGAGGGCAATCCCTAACGCTGAAAATAAATGTCAACAAATACATTCATTTATACAATTGGAAACAAAACTACAACGGACAACCATTTTACCAACTGACTTAACATGCGGTATTTAACTGTGTATTCTTTGGATAAAATGGGCTACAAAGACAGACTGAACCTCATTTAGTACCCTTGTTAATGGTAACAAATTGTTGTTTTAAAACCGTCTTATGTATGCTATAGGACATGACAGTTATATCACTCTTTTTAAGAACCAAGATATCTAACACATGACAAAAAGTTGCAAGAATAAAGTTTTTAACCCTCACGCACAGCTGGTGGGAATGTAAAATGGAGCAGCCACTTTGGACCCAGCTTGGCAGTTCCTCAGTGTTAAACCCAGAATTACTGTATTACCCGGCGATCCCATTCCTAGGTATCCGCTCAACAGAATTAAAAGCCTACCTCACAGAAATGCTTGCACACAAATGGCTCTAACAGCCTGATTCCTAATAGCCAAATACCCGTCAACGGATGAAGGGATAAACCATATGTGATCTATACATACAAAGGCACGTTATTTAGCCATAAGAAGGAATGAAGCACCAAAAAATGCTACTACATTATGAACCTTTGTACTATAGGTACCTGACAATTAGCTTCTTTTGACTGTAATGCAAGTGCCTGATCGTACTGAAAGCTTCTGATTTCTGAGGCGCCACTTCAAAGACATCCGTCTTAGATAAGCGCACTGCCAGCCACACGGCGGGATAAGGAGTCAGGCCGCCCCACCTGACGTTCCCCTCCCAGAAAGCCCTGGGTGACCTAGGTAACTGCTCACTGGAGTGACCCCGCTCTTCCCTTCCAGTGCCTGAATTCTCAGCCTTATTTTAAATTCACCAATAAATAATGAACCTGCAACCCCCCCTTGACCCCAATAATAAAGGCAGAACCTCAACCCCCCTTGACGCCAGTAAAGGCAGAACCCCAGGTCCACAGTCTCGTCCTCTCCCTCTCTCTGCTGTGTGGCCCCCCGTGTGCCACGTACCCCGCAGGGTCTGTGAGTAATAAACCTTAAGTTTTCAGAGTTCCCGACGGTTACTGAGGAGATGCGCCTTGCAGTCACAGTAAGAACCACAAGGGCTGGCCCAGCCATGACGCTGGCTCCAGTCAGGGAAACGTCTGTGGGGCTGCCACAAGCAGCACGGGTCCCGGCGAGCCCCGCCCCAGGCGCTCTGCGTCACAGCATCATTCCTGCCAGGCTGAGACCAACACAAAGCTACCTTGAAAACACTACGCTAAATGAAAGAAGCCAGATACACAGGGCCACCTCTGACATGATTCTGTTTACACAAATGTCTAGGATAGGGAAATTCTTGAACACACCAAGTAGATTAAATGGCTGTAAGGGGATAGGGGAAGGAGGGGATGGAGAGTGGCTTGTGAATGGGGACAGGGTTTCTTCTGGAAGTAATGATAATGTTCTGAAATTGGATACGGTGATATTTAGGCAACTCTGTGAATACTAAAAATGACTGAAGGCACACCTTAAAAGGGTAAATTTTATGGTATATAAATTATACCTCAATAATGCTTCTATATAAAGAGTAATTTTTTTTAACTTCAATGATTTTTAATAAATTGAAAGTTTTGCAACAGTCCGCTCATGCAGGTTTACAGCGTTCCTACTGCCTCAGACATTCCTCCGGAGCCGAGGCCCACGCTCACCCCCGACACCCAGACAACCACTGCTCTGCTCCTGTGCACAGATCTGCCTGTTCCGGACATTTCACACGACTGGGACCACACGAGGTACTGCGTCTGGCTTCTTCCGCTCAGCACAATACTTTGGAGGTTTATTCTTGTTACAGCACACACCAGAGGTTTGCTCCTTTATTGCTGAATAGTGTTCCATTTTGTCCATACGTTCACCACTTAATCCACATTTAGATTCTTTTTAGTTTTGAGCTACTATACAAGTCTTTGTGTGAACATGTCTTCCTTTATCTTGGGTAAATTCCTAGAAGTAAAACTGCTGCGCTGTACAGTAAGTTTATATTTAACCTTTTAAAGAAACTGCCAAAACCTTTACAAAGCGACTGTACCACTTTATATTCCCACCAGCAGTCTACAGTGGTTCCAATTTCTCTACATCCTTGTCAACACTTACTGTCTGCCTTTTTGGTTATAGCCATTGGGTATAAAGTGGGACTTCATTATGATATTAATCTTATTTCCCTAGTGACTCATGATGTTAAACATCTTTTCCGGTGCTTACTTGCCATCTATACATCTTCTTTGGTGAAGTGTCTGTTCAAATCCTTTGCCCATGTTTTAAATTGGGTTGTCTGTCTTCCTACTGAGTTGTAAGCATTCTTCATATATTCTGGATATATCCTTGTTATCAGGTACATGATTTGCAAATACTATCTCCTGGACTTTAAATACTTAAAGTCCCGGTCTGGGACTTGTGTTTTCATTTTCTGAATGGTAACTTTGAAGTTCAAAAGTTTTTATCTTGATGTGGCCCAATTTCTATCTCGAAAAGCACAACCTATAAAAGAGCTTTCTAAGAACTTTAGCCTAAGAGAAGGTCATGAATATTTCCCCCTATGATTTCTCCCAGGAATTTTATAGCTTTTGCTCTTGAAGTCTACGCTCCAACTGGAGGTCATCTTCTGGTATTGGGTGAGCTAAGAGTCACGGCTCATCTTCTTAGAAGATTTTTACTTGTGAAAACATAAAATACATAACATAAACTTAGCATCTTAACCATTTTCAAGTGTACAGTTCATTGGAATTCAGTACCTTCACAGTGCTGTGTAACCATTCCCAGCAGGTCACATTCATCTCCAGAACTCTTCATCTTGCAAAACTGAAACTCTGTATCCTCTGAGCAGTAACTTCCCATTCTCCTCCTACCACGGCTCCCTGACAACCAGCGTGGACCACACTTTCTATGCTCTTGACTACTCTAGGAACTGAAACCATGCTCCACAGGGTTAACAAACAGTGGCGACTAACAGAAATTCTCGAGCTCGTCTTACAGAGCAGCAGCCAAGGGGCAGCTTGTTAAACCCCCCACCTGAACCCGCCCTCAGTGACTAAGCTTGCCTGAATTACTAACTGTCCCCTAGAGGTAACACCTCTGACGTATGGGTCACTATATCAATGGGCACTTAAGCGGTTTTCCAGAAACCTAGAGTCAGCTCTTGTCCAGTGCAAGGCAGCCAAGACCGGTTGGGACCGCTGACCCTAAAAACCGGGCCTGCACACATGTCTGATGAATGACCGCCTGATGTCAGAGGGCCAAAACCTCCACCCTCGGATCATGCTAAGTGTCTACATTTTTGAACACGTATCCCACGAAGAAGCATGTACCCCGATACGCCTGCACAGAACACAGATTACCTCACCTTTTCCCTACTTCCAATCACTTCCCCACACCTGAGACTTCCCTACTTCTTTATCCCGTGAATATCTCAAGTCCCTCACCTGCGAGGAGACAGATCTGACATTTGTTCTCCCATCTCCTCACTTGGCTGTCTCGTGAATAAACTCTTTCTCTGCTACAAACTGCAGCGCCTCAGCGTTTGGCTTGCTGCGTGTTGGGCGAACAAACCTGGTTCAGTAACAGAACCTCACGTAAGTAGAATCTTACAGTATTTGTCCTTTTGTGACTGGCTTATTTCACTGAAAACAATGTCCTCAAGGTTCACCCATGTTGTAGCATGTGTCAGAATTCATTTCTTTTTAAGACTGAATATACACATACACACCCACACCCCATTTTGTTTATCCATTCATCTCTTAGTGAACAACTAGGTTACTTCCACCCAAAAAAGAGTAATTTCAAAAAAATAAATCTTTTAAACTCTGTAATTTGAATTGGAAATATCAAAATGAATCATTTTTTTCCTTTCCAAAGATCCCTAGGTCTGCCTACTGAAACAGCCCAGAAGTAATGACATTCCAGTATCAACAGTGGTCCCTGAGCACACTCCCTACGAAAAGACACAGGTTCCTGGAGAAAAGGTTGATTCCAGATCTGGGACGGGAAATACGCAAATGAGCGGAGAATACCTTCTTGGGCCCAAAAGCAAGGAAGCCAGGAAGCCAGCTAAGACTAACAGAGTCTTTCCAAAAAGCCTCAGAGCCAAGCTGAAAGGCTCCCTTTGGCTAAGGCTGGGACAATGAAACCCTCTAAAAGAATACTGACTGCAACTGATTGAAACTAACTGTGAACAGTATTAAGATTTACGAGTTTCTTAATCATACTCAAATTAACAAAAAGAAAAAAAAATCAAATGAAAAACTCACTGCTGTCACCAATGGATGTAACTAGGGCATCATCTCCTTAGTGAAAACTGGCAATTAAAGGGAAAGAGTTAAGCATGGATCTGCCATCCCTATACAAATCGTGTCTCTGGGTAACCAAACGGTTCTGTTGATGAAGAAACGTTCTTTTTTAGAGAAGCATTCTGTAAATTCTTTCAGAAAATTCCTGCTACAAAAATGGAAAGAATGATAGAGTTAGAAAGTCACCACTTTGTAGATGCTGTGAAATAACTGGCTGAGGGGAAGGTCATAATTGATGAAACCGTTAGAAAAGGCTGATGGGAAACTTCACAACAACAATACCACACCGTCACCCCGACCCCACCAATCGATCTTTGCATCACCTAGAGCGAGTCAACCAGACATACGTGCCTCCTGAGGTGACAAGACAAAGCACTATCAAGTATTCTTGCCAAAAACATTAATAAATGAATCTAAAGTCTCTAAAGATAAATTTCAGTTTACCAGAAATACTGGTGACAGGAAACATGTTAAATGTGACCACAAGGAAACAGAGATAAATCTAAAATGAAGGACATTCTAAAGGACAAATGGCCCAGCATCTTTAAAAAGTCAATGGGGGAAAAAAAAAGAAAGAAGGATGGGTTACTCTGGATTAAAAGAGACTTAAAGTATGTAACAGTAAGAAGTGTGTACCTTGTTTGGATTTTGATTTGAACTTGCCAACGTTAAAAAGGAAAATGAAATCTGAACATGGAATAATTCCATGATACCAAGGAATTATTCTGTTAGGTGTAATAGTGGTATTATAATTATATTAGAAAATGTATGTCTTTTAATGCCTAGTGATGTACGGATGAAATAACATGAGAACTGAATCTGCTTCAAAATACTTCAGAGTATTTTGGAGTAAGGTACCTTTATCCTACGCCTTAAATTTTTCCTTTGAAGAATTTTTCGAGAACAGTGACCACCACACAAGAAAATAAAGCTTTCAGAAAACAAGACAACATGAACAAGAACCAATGAAAATCAACAAACAACAGAATCAAAACCTTGTAGCCAACAGACAGTGCAATTGATGGACACTGGTTATAAATCAAGTATTATATTCAAGGAGAGAAAGGCAAGCCTTATGACTTGGCAAGGACTTGGACAAATAACTTAGCAAGCACATTTGAAAAAGAACTAGAAAGAATTTATAGGAATGATAAAAACACATCAACTGAAGTCTCTTTAATAGCAGGTTAGGAAGAATTAGTAAACGAAAGGACTAACCGGAAGAAATTATCTAGAAAGTAGTATGGAGAGACAGATGGGCAAGAGAGGAGAGCAGTGACACACAGACTGAGAAGGTCTATCATAAGCTGCACTAGAGTCTAAAAGGAAACAACAGAGCAAATTTTAAAATGGGGGGTGGGGCACAGCTTTCTGACAGCAGGCAGGTATCTAATGAACGTAGAAAGAATAATGAAATTAGATAAAACTCATTTGTCAACTAGCATAATAAAAACGCACATAAGAATCACCCATGCAGGCTAAATGAGTGGGTGAAAGTTTGAGGACTAAAAGGTATTTATTTCATCCCAGTATCTCCCAACAGATACTGACTTACAAAGGGAAGAGAGAGTGACTACAGGGGAGGGAACACAGACACCACCTTCACCAAGTGAGGCAAGTTCACATCAGCAGCCACAAGTGCCCCTGATGTGACGCAGGGAAGAATGCATCACTTCTGAAACGGATCAGGAGGAGGAGCAAACAACCCCAAACTGAGGGATACTCCACAGGATGCCCTGGACTCCAGAAACACGTCATGACAAAAAAGACTGAGGAACTGCTCCAGGTTAGACGAAAGAGCCAGCATAGCCCATCACAACACATGATTCAAGTTACTCTTTCCCCATAAAGGACAGTATTTCCAAATTTTCTACAAAGAAACAATTGGCAAAATCGCAATAAGACCTGTAAATGAAATAACAGCATTGTATTGATGTCAATTTTCTGATTCAGTGGTTATGTAAAAAACTGTTCTTGTTTGTGAGATGTACTGCAGTATTTAGGGGTAAAGGAACATCATGTCTGCAAATTAGTTTCAGTTAAGAAAAAAAAATGTGTATGTATGAGGAGAGAGAAAGAGGAGAGGAGCTGGGAACAGAGAGTGAGAGAGAAAATGATAAAGCAAGTGCAGTAAAATATTACTAATTGAGGAATCTGGATGAAGGTATAGAAGAACTTTTGTATTATTCCTGCAACTTTTTTAAGATCTAAAATTATGTCAAAATAAAAACTTAAATTAAAAAAACTTTACAGCATAAATAATGTGTATAATGCCCAAACATCTCTACAGAAAGAAAAAGAATAAAAATTATCAGTCAAAAAAGAGCCAAGAGGAAAAAAAAAAACAAAACAGATCAGCTACAGCAAACACAGTATAGAAAAAACACAGTAAGATGGTAGATTTAAACTCAAATATAACAGTAATTACGTTAATCATAACGGACAAAGTGTCTAAGTTAAGTACAAAGATTGACAGACTGATTTTAAAAAATGATGCTATTTAAAAAAGACACATCTAAAAGATAAAGATACAAAAAAGTCAAAAGCTGAAGAAAAAAAAAAAAAGCTAAAGAAAAATATATGACAAGCAATTAACCAAAAGGAGGCTCCTACACCTATAAAAATATAAAACAGACTTTAAGACAAAAAAAGGATTCCTGGACATAAGGTGACTCCACAATCATCAAAGCCTCGAGTCACAAGGAGAATGTAGTTTTCAGCTTGTCTGGAAGGGGTGAGCAGCCTGCTCAAAGACAGCCAAGCGGGTGACAGGCCGCCGCATTACCTGGCCGCCACCTAGCCCGACAGCTGAGCACTGAGCCGGCTCCAGAGACCTGATGGCGGCCGGCCACTCCCCGCCCACTGCTGGCAGCGCACAGGGGCTGCCTCTGCCCGCAGCCTCCTTCTCCCTCGCCTTCGCACGGCTAATTCCACAGGTCCTTTGAGAGCAGCTGCCAAGGTCACTTCCTGGGCTTCCCTCTGCCCCAGCGCGAATCCCGTGGCCACCTGGCCTGCCCTCTGTCCCCTCTCTCAACTCCCAGGGCTGCCTTTGACCCGTGTATCCTCAGTGCCTAACAGGTACCTGGAATATATAAACAAGGGTGCATGAGGGTTGTTAGTTTTGAAAGAGTAATTCATGAACACTGCCACATTTTAACAGGAAATTATCAGGGCTTCCTTGGTGGTGCTGTGGTTAAGAATCCGCCTGCCAGTGCAGGGGACACGGGTTCAATCCCTGGTCCGGGAGTATCCCACATGCCGCAGAGCAACTAAGCCCGTGCACCACAACTACTGAGCCCGCGAGCCACAACTACTGAAGCCCGCGTGCCTAGAGCCCGTGCTCCGCAACAAGAGAAGCCACCGCAGTGAGAAGCCCGCGCACCGCAACAAAGAGTAGCCCCCGCTCGCCACAACTAGAGAAAGCCCGCGCACAGCAACGAAGACCCAACGCAGCCAAAAATAAATTTTAAAAAATTTACATATAAAAAAAAACCCTGGGAATTATCATTTTAACCTTTAATTCGCCAAGAGGGTCAGTCTGGGCGCAGCTGAAGACATTCAGCCTGGTATGCACGGGAGCGCTGGCCAACCTTCCTCTGAAAGGCCCCGTCAGGCAGAATTCCCTTCTCTCTCCCACACCCCCTCGCGTCAGTCTTGAAGCCCCAACTCACTGCACTGCAAACTATGCTATTAGCATGTCGTGGTGGTGACCGTGGTGACGGTGTTTGGCGGTGGTCCATGGGAGCAGAGGCCCTGCCCAACGCCGGAGAAAAAGGGAAACAAGGTTCCCTGGTTTAAAATAAGTCAACTCCTACATGAGAGGAGGACACGGAAAATCTTTCCAAGCCCCTAGGAATGCAGACTCCCTGAAGTGAATTTGTAATGACACATTTAAGGGAGGGAAGTGTCAACAGCAGAAAGTAGCCAAACTGAAAAAACAAAACCTGCCAGTAAGTGCCCAGCATCCTCCGAGGAAAGAAACAGAGACTTAGGGGCTCACAGGCCTCAGTGCTACGTCACCGCCGAGGACCACCTCCCTCTGTTCTGAATTCACACTCATCTACAGCCTTCTAATTACTAGGTATCACCCTGGATACCCAGGAGGGGACACCCAGAATATGGGTCGAGGATGTCACCGGCCACGGGAAAGGGACTCCTGTGTTGCACAGTTTTAAAATGTCTTGCATATGATATCCTTTCCGCTTTCAGCGCATCCCTGAGTGGGGTCATCCACATCCTATCATTCCCCAGGGACTGGGCCACACACACCCACTGCGTCCAGGGCACGGCAAGGGACTTAACTGCTCCTGAGTCCAAGGAGCAGCTGATAAGTGACCTATTGTGGGTAAACAATAACTACTATTAGGGCCCAGGAGTCTAGAATCTCTGTCTCTTGAGAAATTCTCAGGCTACACCCTGAGGCAGTAGAGTACACTGGCTAGGGAAGCAGGTGTAGGGCCATCCCATCCAGGTTCAAATCCTGACTCTGCACAAACCAGCAGTGTAACCTGGTCCCAAGAAGAGGCACTGATGAATACCTACAGCAGACGCAGCTCAGAACCCCATGCACCGTGAGCGCTGAGCATTCACGCTGGGCTGGAATGGTAAGAAGTACAGGACTACTTACACAAAATCTAAACAGTGACCACGGACTAGGTGAAAAGCATAAGCTGGCTGTCAGAAAAGAGGACTCACCTTCCAAACACCCCCAATTCTGTCTAGTCTCTCCGTTTCCACTGCTCCAGGCAACACCTCCTCCGCCTCTCGTCTGCACCCCTGCAGTCGCCCATTCTCCACTGAGCAGCCAGAGGGTCTCTGAATAGCCCAACCCCCTTTCCTAACACAGCAGCTTCCCAGCCTGATCGGGCCTCTGGCCCCCTCTGTGTCTGTCTGCTCCCCTCCCCTCCCCGCCAACCCGGGCCACACAGGCCTTCCTTCCCTGCTACAAAGGCACGGACCCTCCCCCACCTCGGGGCCTTGGCGATGGCTGTTCCCACCCTGCATGTTCATGCACCTGCTCTTCCCAAGGCCGGCTACTCTGGTAACTCAGACCTGCAAACGTCACCTCCTCCATGGGACCTTTCCCAAACACCCAATCTTTCACATCAACCAATATTAATTCCATGTACAACACGACAACGACGTTTCCTGTTCACTTGTAAGTAGTTTCTCCATCATTTACATGGCATCTGCCTTCCTCCACCAGAGTACAAACTCCCCAAAGCATGGATCCTGTCAGTCTCGTTCACCACCACATGCCTGGACCTAGAAGGGGGCCTGGCACATAGTGGGTGCTCAATAAATACCTGGAGACTGAAAACATGATGAACACTTCAAAGACCAAAGCCTGGGATTTGCATATATCAGTTCACTCTTCCGCCCAAGAGGGTGTATGCTGTCCTGTTAAGAACTCAGAGCAGGGAGGGCTTCCCTGGTGACTCAGTGGTTAAGAATCTGCCTGTCAATGCAGGGGACACGGGTTCCAGCCCTGGGCCGGGAAGATCCCACATGCCGCGGAGCAACTAAGCCCGTGTGCCGCAAGTACTGAGCCTGAGCTCTAGAGCCCGTGAGCCACAACTACTGAGCCCACGTGCCACAACTATTGAAGCCCACGCGCCTAGAGCCCGTGCACCACAACAAAGAGTAGCCCCCCCTCACCACAACTAGAGAAAGCCCGTGTGCAGCAACAAAGACCCAACGCAGCCAAAAATAAATTATAAATAAATAAATAAAAGAACGCAGAGGAGGAAGCGTGAGCCCCTGGGTTTGAATTCTGTCTTCTGCTGAGTGATCCTGGCAGACCGCCTGCCTCTCTTTGTCACCTTTCCTTGTCTTTAAATGGGGCTAAGAGTCCTACCTTCCTATGAGGCTGCTGTGAGGATCAGTTTGTATCTGTAAAGTGCTGAGACCCAGGGCTAGGGAGAGTAGACACTGTAGAAATGTTAACTAGTATTACTGAAGTTGTAAAGTTTTCTTTATACAAGTCCTCTGCATTGCTCAGGTTTATAGTACTTTCACCTGTTTTACTGCCATTGCAAATAGGCTAATTTCCCTCATTATAACTTCTAAACAGATACAATTTATAAACAGGAAACGTACTGACTTTTAGACTGATTTTGTACCAAGGAATCTTACTGGATTCTCCTCAAGCTACCACTCTCTTCCCACAACCACAGGGCACACTGATTCAGTCCACATGGCTGTCTTCCTGCCTCATTCCCATTTCTGCAACCAACCGCTGCTCCCTCTACCCCACTCCTTCCTCTCCTGCCCAACAAACACCCACACTCACACTCTGCTCTGGAAATATCACAGCGAAACCCACCACTACCATCACCACCAAGTCCGATTTGAACTTCTGTGACATAACAGTACTTGACCTCCCTGGGGCATCTCACATGGCAACCATTTTTGAGGTTTCTTTTTCTTTGACTCTGAAACACAAGTCTCTCCATTTCTCTCATTTCTATGGGGCTGCTCAACCTTCAGCCCCTCCTCCACCACCTTCCCTTGTCCATCCCCTGACCACTGCCCTCAGTGCTCTTCCCAGGAAACATGTGCTCCTTGAGCTAATCTGGCTATACCTACTCAGTGATACCTGTCCAGACCTTTCTCTCGAGACAGGTGCCTACCCACCTGCCCACCAGCACCCGCAGGGTCCCACCATATCTAAAGGAAATGTCCACCAGCCCTCCATAACAACTCTGATGGTCTTCCCTGACTCAGGGAATGGTACCACTCCCAACCCAGGTCCACAGAGCAGACCTCCAGCAGTTATGCCTGGCTCTTCTGGCTTGCTCACCACCAGCACCCAACTAGTTACCAAGTCCAGTTGCTTCTGACCCTACCGTCTTTCTCCCTAGAGGATAAAATCCAAGTGTTTTTTTTTTTTTTTTTTGGCCATGCCGTGCAGCTTGCGGGATTTTACTTCCCCGACCAGGGGTTGAACCCGGGGCCATGGCAGTGAAAGCACCGAGTCCCAACCACTGGACCACCAGGGAAGTCCCCAAATCCAAGTTTTTAATGTGATCCTCAAAGCCCTCTACGATCCAATCTCTGCCTATGGCTCTGGCCTCATTTCTTAATACACACTCCACCACCACCATCACCTACAAAACCATAAACTCTACATTCCAGCAACTGTAAAGTGTTCCAAGGTCACCAACATACTACATCACTTCAAGCCTCTCAAATTTGCACGTTGCTTCCTTTCCCTAGGCTGACCTTCAGTCCCTTGTTCACCTCATTCACCTTTCAAATCTCAGTTTAAGACTCCCTTATTAATCCCTGAAGCATTTCTTGGGGTGTCCTTACTTCCAAAACTGGCCCTGTGCTGTGTGTCTCCATACACTTCCACGGCCGGCTCTCGGAGGACCCCTAACGTGTCACTGTGCTCATACATTTTCTTGCCCACAATTCCCACCAGACCATGGCTCTTCCAAAGCAGGAACGACCTATCTTCGCACCTTTAGCACCTGCCCCAGGGTCCAGCAAACAAAAGACAATAAACAAAACCGTTGAATAACCAAAGGGGCAAATGCATAACTTCCCAAATGAGGCCCCAAAATCTTAGACACGGAAAGAAAAAACTAAGAAAATATTTGTCGAAGAAATTGGAAAATGGATGATGACCCCTCGTTTAACTCAAGGCTCAAGGTACAGAATTGGCAGAAAAGAGACTGAAAGAAAGAGTAAAGTAACAGTCTGACAACAAGAAGCACTTCTGGACGGCCCAACGTCATCTAAAGGAGGTGCAGTGGCTTGGAAGCCCCACGCAAGCTCCGACCCTGGAAAAGATGGATGAGCACACGTCGGTGTTCAGGGCGCTTTTCAGAAACGAGAGAAAAACCCCCGACTCACCCAGACGGCAGCCGTCCGGACCCTGGTGGCCATCCTCACGGCCAGTTTTGTGCGCCCTGCGGGGGGTGGCAGGACCCGACGGCTGCGGGAGAAGAGAACCGTGAGGGAACCGGGAACCGGTCTCCCCGCCGCTCCCACGCCCACGCGGGACCCTCCTGCCCCCCCGAGGACCTGCCCCTCCCTTCCCACGGCTGGGCCTCCTTCCCTCACGCAGCGGCGGGGTGTCCCAGCTCCGCCCCCACCTACACACACGCGATCGGCTCAGGGCAGGCGCGGGGGAGGCCAGACTAGTCTGCACGGTCCCGCCGCCCTGACACGGGAGGGACTCGGCGCGCGCGGCTCCCCCAAGCCCTGAACCGGCAGCGGGGGATGCGGGGGATGCGGGGGAGACCGGCTCCGCAGCCGACCTCCCGGATCTGCAGCCAGAGCCACTCGGTCCTCGCTCTCGACTGTGCGGCGCCCGCTCCGGGTGCTTCGGCGACGGCCCTCGGGCAGACGAGGTCGGCGCGCTCCAGCTCAGGTCCCCACGACGAGCAGGGGAAGCACACCGCCCACCAGTGCTCTCCCGGCTGGGGCCGAGCCGACGGCGGCCGCTAGGGACGCACAGGAAATGCGTCAGGGCGACCCGAGAGCAGGACGAACTACAACTCCCGGAAGCCTCTGCGGGCGTTCCTCCTGCGCTGGGCGGCTCCAGCCGAGGGCCGCCGGGACGGGGCGCTGCGGCCGCGAAGCGCAGGCCCTTCCCGCCCCACCCCTGGGCGCGGGCGCGCAGACTTTCAGTGATACAGAGGATTAAAATAATTGACAGGAATAGCGCAAAGGCAGGAGGCGTATAAGTTCAGTTAAAAGTGTTCTAAGTTTCCTGCTTTTCCAAATGGTAAAAGTCCTAATTTATACTTTAATAACGCAAAGATTCGTTCCGTTGTATAAGTGACATTTATTTTCCAGGAAAATTAGGAGTGGCATTGTCTTCCTTTGGGGATGGGGGTGGGTGAATCCTTTAAATGTCTGACTTAATATAAAACAGCTGGAGTCTCATATGTGCTTCTGCGTTCACTCTGTTGCATGTGTTGCTTATGTGGAAGTATCAATATATAAAAAAATCTGGCCTCACATAGGTATGTGTCAATAGTTGGAAAAGGACAGGGTATTTTAATATACTTAGATGACTGCATATTCTTTGTAGTAAAAGTTGAACAAGGAATAGGTCAGTTTCAGTGTACGATCTGAAACCAGAGAGGTGAGCTTTTTCTACTCTATTAAAACCCATTGGTCTGTCTTGCACTTTGAATGCATAGTTTTATCAGGCATGATTTTGTAACAACATGCATTGGTCATTTGGAAAATATTGGTTCACTGACTAATGCAGATCTTCCAAACACTGACACCTCTCCTTATACAACATGAAAGCTCGTATTCATCAATATCATCATTGATCTTAAGTACTGGGAATCTGTGAAGTTCACAGTGGCAGATACAAGATTTCCAAAATTGTTTGCACTTGAAAACTCTAGCTTTGTATTGGCAGACAATGCTGGCACTTGTTCCCCTTGTGTGACAGCTCACTTGGTTGGCAGTTGAGAATGTGTCTGCCTCACCCACGTTTGCCTCACCTTTCAGTCCTACTTTCATGCAAAGTTCAGCTCCCAACTCAATCACACAAGTGCATTTTCTGGAGACAGTTACGGAACTTCAGGACGCAGCACAGAATATTTTTTGCATAGATACTAAAAAGATACGGACTCAAGAGTTGAGATTTAATAAAATTAGTTTTCACTGCTCCATCAAGGACATCCAGAAGTGAAATTGGTCCTTTTCTCTTCTTTTTTTAACTGTGAATGTGATGATGAAGAACATAATGGCGACTAATAAATGTCTTTGGTGCCACTTCCTAGATGCATGGGGAGTGCCCACAGTGGTACCCCTATGGCTTTTGCACCATCAGAGCAAGTTCAACACAGTAGGCAACATCTTGAGTTTGGAATATCAGTACTCGCTGTAAAATTCTTTCAACTTTTCTGTATGTTTGAAATTTTTCATAATAAAATATTGGAGGAAAATATTGTGGAAGAGACAAACTTTTCAATAAATTGTGCAAGCCATAAATAAATAAATAAATAAATAAATAAAAATTGTGCAGGAACAATGACATAGCTATACAAGAATAGGAAAAAAACCTGCTGTCTCACAATATATTTAAAATAAATTCTAAATAGATTAAATATGGGACTTCCCTGGTGGCGCAGTGGTTAAGAATCCTCCTGCCAATGCAGGGGACATCAGTTCAAGCCCTGGTCCAGGAAGATCCCCCACACGGTGGAGCAACTAAGCCCGTGCACCACAACTACTGAGCCCGTGTGCCACAACTACTGAAGCCTGCGCACCTAGAGCCCATGCTCCGCAACAAGAGAAGCCACTGCATGAGAAGCCCGCGCACCACAACAAAGAATAGCCCCAGCTCCCTGCAGCTAGAGAAAGCCCGCGTGCACAAACAAAGACCCAATGCAGCCAAAAATAAAAATAAATAAATTTATTTTTAAAAAGTAGATTAAATATTAAACGTGGAAAGGAAGGCTCTACAGGTTTTAGGTTGAAATGTAGAGTTAGCATCCTTTGCCCACTGATTTGTTAACCAATCCCTGTTATCTGCTAAGTTCTCATGTTGTGTTAGTTTTCTGTGCTGCTGTAACAAAACACCACAAACTTGGTGGCTTAAAACCACACACATTTATTATCTTACAGTTCTGAAGGTCGAAGGTCCGACACAGGTCTTCCTGGGCTAAAGCAAGGCATTGGCAGGGCTGCATGCCCTTCTGGAGGCTGCTGGGGAAAACCCTCTCCTTGCCTTTTCCAGATTTTAGAGGCCACGAGCATTTCTTGGCTCAGGCCCCCGTCTTCCACCTTCAGAACCAGCAACAGAGGGCTGAGTCCTCCTCGTGCTGCGTCGCTCTGGTCTCCTTTTCTGTCTCCCTCTTCCACCTTTAAGGACTCGTGTGATGACATTAGGCCCACACAACAATCCAGGATAATCTTTCTATTTTAAGGTCGGCCGATAGCAAACTTGGTTGCCCTTTGCCCTGCAAGGTAATACATTCATAGGTTCCGGGATTGGGATGTGGACGTCTTCCAGGAGCCATTATTCTGCTGTTCTGTTTCTCGTCTCTTTATTTTGTTCCATTGATATTTGCCTATAATGGGGGTCTGCAAACTTTCTCTGTAAAAGGCCGGTGTATTAGTTTTCTAGAGCTGCTATAATAAAGTACCAGAGGGTGGCTTAAACAACAGGAATTAATTTTCTCACAGTTCTGGAGGCTGAAAGTCTGAGATAAATGTGTCAGCAGAGTTGGTTTCTGCTGAGGCCTCTCTCCTTGGCTTGTAGATGGCCATCTTCTCCCTGTGTCCTCACAGGCCATCCCTCTGTGCAGGTCTGTGTCCTAATCTCCTCTTCTTTGTAAGGACGCCAGCAGTCATATTGGATTAGGGCCTGACCTAATATTCTCATTTTGACTTAAAATGTTTAAACTTTAAAGACCCTAAACAGTGACATTCTGAGTTACTGGGGATTAGGACTTCAACAAAGGAATTTTGGGGGACATAATTCAGCCCATAACAATCAGTTAGTAAATATTTTAGGTTTTCTGGGCCATAGTCTGTCATAACTACTGAACTCTGCCATTGTAGCACAAAAGCAGCTATAGATATTACATAAAATGAACATGGCTGTGTTCCAGTAAAACTTGGACAGCAGGCCAGATTTGGCCTCCTGGTCCACACTATGGGAATCCATCATTGTCTTGTTATGTCATCACAGCAAGCCTTGACAAGTAGTGGGTCAAAGCCCTTTTTTATTGTCATTCTTCAAAAAGGCCTCGGTTATTTTTCCTCCTTTGGTCTTGCATGTACATTGTAGGCTTTGCTTGCCAAGTTCCATGTAAAAGCCTTCATAATAAAGGGTGATACGTGCCAAGCTGTATCTCCACGGGGCAGGCACTGCCACTTCACTGTACAACACTCCTCCCGCCTTCTTTGCTGAAAGAACACTGTATATGCTCAGGTGCTGGTTGGCCGTACGTTTGTGGTTCAGTGGGTGGGTGTTGGCTTCTTCATCAATTCATTCAACTAATATTCACTGAACGCCCACTATGAGCCATACTTCACTCATTAAAGTGAAGCATTCATTCTGGTGGGGAAGACAGATAGTAAACAGGTAGGTAGGTAGGTAGATTGAAAGGTTACAAGCACTGTGGAAAAAATGAAAAGAACAGGGTAAAGGGGATTAGCAGTGCCCGTGGGGTGGCTGCACGTTTAAATAAAGCAGCATCTTAGATTCCTAGGCCTGCTGTAACAAAGCACCACAGAGTGTGGGCTTAAACCACAGAAATTTATTGTCTCACAGTTCTGGACCCTAGAAGTCCAAAATCAAGGTGTTGGTGGGATCGGTTCCTTCTGAGGACTGTGAGGGAAGGACCTGTTGCAGGCCTCACTCCTGGACTTGTAGACCCTTCTGCCACCTGTGTCTCTTCACATCACCTTCCCTCGATCTGTATCTCTGTGCCCAAATTTCCCCCTTTTCTAAATAAGGACACTAGTGATACTGGATCAGGGTCCACCCTAACGACCTCACTTTAACTTGACTACCTCTGTAAAGACCCTTCCTCAAAGTAAGGTCACATTCTGATACTGGGGATTACGACTTCAACACATGAATTTTGGGAGGACACAGTTCAATACATAACAGGCAGTCTAGGTAGGACTAATTTGTAAGGCAATACCCTCTAAATCTAATCTCCTTCCACAGGGCTGTGTGACAAGGGAACTTTGTCACTAAAAATATCTAAAACTTAATTCCTAACATATGGAGCCAAAGGCAGTTGGCTTTTCCAGCCCTCTGAAGGCCCACATCTTTGGAATCTCTGTTCCCTTCCATCTGTCACCTAAATTTGTCTCATAATTGGAACGTCTTGCCGACCTCAACCACTAGCTGTTTATACACACCATTGCTTTCTTTTCAACCAGTACAGCTGCTGAGACACTAGACACATGGCCACCTTGCAACTTATTTACGGACAAAGGTAACTAAGTCAATTTTTTTCACTTCTTGCCATTAACAAGAAAACAGATTTAATCAATATGTGCTTAATTCATGGATGAATATAAAGAAAATATTTTCTGATTCCCCATGGCCTATAGCGTTGGTGACTGAGATGCTGGGCCTTTCTTAAGATTCCCCAGTGGTTTCCCATTACCCTTAGGAGAGCGCCAGGACCCTTAGCCAGATGTGCAGGCAGTAGGAGCGTCAGGAAACCAGCAGACGCTGGAGCCCAAGTGATCTAGGCGCCTCCACTTCTTACTGGGCCACCGGGACAAGTCACTCTGAACTCACGAGATGGAAGGAAGGAGACGCATTAACAGAACTGGTGTGAAAACCAAATGAGAGGGTGCCTGTAACTCATGTGCCACACGACACTTTAACATAATTAGTTTACTTTCTTCCCGTTAGGACCTGGTTTCCACTTAGTAGCTGTGTCATTTTAAATATCACGTCACTAACACAGTGACAGTATAAAGAGGGAGACCTCTAGAGGTCGTTGTTTGAGCAGGGTCTGAGTGAATTTGTCTCAGGAGAGGACAACAATGGTAGTGCGTATTTGTGTTTTACATTAGAATAGCTGATTTTATAAAAACCTCTGCTATGTCAGACTATCTTATTTCAGATCTGCCACAGTTGCTGGTTGTTTTTCTTTCTTTTTTTGTTTTTTGGCTGCATTGGGTCTTTGTTGCTGCACGCAGGCTTTCGCTAGTTATGGTGAGTGGGGGCTACTCTTTGTTGCAGTGTGCAGGCTTCTCATTGCAGTGGCTTCTCTTGTTGCAGACCATGGGCTCTAGGAATGTGGGCTTCAGTAGTTGTGGCGTGTGGGCTCTAGAGCACAGGCTCAGTAGTTGTGGCGCACAGGCTTAGTTGCTCCCTGGCATGTGGGATCTTCCCGGACCAGGGCTAGAACCCGTGTCCCCTGCATTGGCAGGTGGATTCTTAACCACTGTGCCACCAGGGAAGTCCCTGTTGGCTGATTTTCAAATGAAGCTCTACCATTTACTAGCTACATGATTTGGGGCAAATTACTTAAAATTTCCAAACTCTAGTGCCCTTAACTGTAGGGGAATAATATTATGCTCCTCATAGGACTATAGAGAGAAATAACTTAATGCATTAAGGGGCTTCACAGATTGGCTATCTCATATCAAGCTGTCTATGATGAAGATGCATTACAAAAATAAAAACCACCACACATTCGTTATTAGCGTTCGTTTGGAGCTGCAGGTTTTCTTGTTTCCCAGAAATCCTTGGTTTTCCGATTTTTTAAAAACAACTTTATTGCGGTTAAAGGTTACACACAACAACCTGGATCCAGCTAAAGTGTCCAGTTCAATGAATTTAACAAATGAAGACAGTCATGGAACCACTACCACAACCAAGACACAGGTCACTCCCAGTGGTCCCCTTATGGTCCTGTTTGCAGTCAATTGCTCTCCCACCCGGGCCACAGGTGACCCCTGACCTCTCTCCTTTATCTATTACGCTTTCTAGAATTTTATACATGGGAGTCATATAGTATGTACTCCTTTGTGTCTGAATTCTTAGAATGCTTTTAAGATTTAACCATTTAGCCTTGCAGGGCTAGATTACAATGTGTTTATCTACTCAAATGCTGTGAATTATTATACATGACATCTGTTGAGTTTACTGTATTTGTGTTTGTTCCGGTTTTAGGCGATCACAGTGCTTAACATTCAGGCACACATTTTTGCATGGACATATTTTCACTTCTCTTGGTTATTTACCTAGGAATGGAATTGATGGGTCACGTGGTAACTGTATGTTTAGCCTTTTGAAGACAAGCCAAACTGTTCTCCAAAGTGGCTGTACTATTCTGTAATCCCACCAGCAACGTGTGAGGGTTCCAATCTCTCCAATCTTCAATAACTAGCTTTATCTTTTTTATCTTAGTCATGCTACTAGATGTGAAGTCCTATCTCCTCCTGGTTTTGACTTGCATTTCCCTATGACTGACGCTGTCGAGCATTTTTACAAGGGTTTACTGGCCATCTATACACATTCTTTTGTGAAGCATCTGGCAAATCATTTTGCACATTTTTTTGTTCACCTTCTTACTGTATAATTTATGAGTTAGTTATGAGCATCCTTTGTATTCTGGATACAAGCCTTTGTCAGATATACATATTGTTAATATACCAGTCTATGGATTGCCTTTTCATGTTCTTTTCAAAAGAGCAGAAGTTTTAAAATTTTTATTAAGTCCAATTTATCATTTTTCTTTTATGATTCATGCGTTTTGTTCTATCTTTGCTTAGCCCAGGGTCATAATCATTTTCTCCTATGTTTTCTTCCAGATATTGAAAAATTCTAGCTTTTGCATTTAGGTTTGCAATGCATTTTGAGTTATTTATGGATGTGATGTGAGATAAGGGGAGGGTTTTTTCCATACAAATATCCAGTTGTCACACCACCCTTCATTTAAAAGAATGTCTTTTCCACGTTGAGTTATTTTGGCTCTCATGTCAAAATTTAATTGACAGTATATGTGTAGGTCAATTTCTGAACTCTCTATCCTGTTTTATTGATCTATATCCACCCTCATGCCAGCATTTTATTAGTATAGTTCTATAGTAAACTTTGAAATTAGGTATTGTAGGCCCTACAACCTTACCCTTTTAAAAAAATTTCTTCAGTTATTCTAGGTCATTTGCATTTCCATATAACTTCCTGATTAGCTTGTCAGTTTCCACACAAATGCCCCTGAACTTAAAGATTAGTTTGCGGAGAATTGCTCTCCTACTATATTGAGCTTGTCCATCCTTGACCATGGTGTATTTCTTCACTTATAATATTTATTACATGCTCTCTATTATGTGTTCTTGAATTTCTTTCAGCAATGTTTTTATACTTTCACTGTACAGATCTTGCTCAATTCATTAAACATATCTAAGTATTTCATATTTTTGTATCATTGTGAGATTGTATTTCTGATTTCATTTACAAATTGTTCACTGCTTGTACATATCAATTTTTGTATATTGATCTTGTATCCTGCAACCTTGCCAAATTCCCTTATTAAAGTTCCAGTAGCTTATTTGTAGACAAGAACTTTTGAAGAGAAAATATTCCATCACTGAAAAGATTGTTTTCCTGATCCTAAAAGTAACACATATTCTCCGAAGAGACTTTGAAAAGTACAAAAAAAAAAAAAAAAAAAAAAGAAAACAAAAGCAAACACCAATTCTCCCAATATGTAGGTTAATTGCTATTGATCTTTTGACAAATCTCCTTAGAGTTTTGAGCAAGATTCATTTCCGTTTTTTGAAATTCATTTATTTATACATATCTGAGCTTACTCGGTATTGACAATTATTTATCATGCTTTTTTTGTATACCACAAGGACATTTTTCATGTTACCAAGCTTTCTGTTTGTGTAACCTTAATGTCTATAAATAAAAAATTTTCTATTATACATTTTTAATATTGCAAATTTTGCAGTATTATAAGTACTGTTTCAGTGATCATCCACAGACGTACATTCCTTAGGGTGTTAATAATAGTAATATTATTATTATTAATAGCTAAGACATACAGTACTTCCTATGTGCCAGGCACTGTTTCAAGTACTTTACACAGTATCTCACTTAATCCACACAACTATCCTCGGACATAGGTACCAGCAGTATCTCCACTACACAGTTCAGGAAAACTGAGCCATAGGTTATCGGAAATTCTAAGAGGCCCAGCTACGGGGCTCCTCTTTTACGCCCACAGAGAACGACTGCTTGTAATGAAAACCACTTCTGGTAGGAGTACGTTACATACGTGAATGGTGTGTAATCACTGAGGAGTTACTCAGCCATAACTGAGGCGCCAGGAGGTTCTCAAAACGTGAGGCCTTCATCCCAACTGTGCCAGAAGAGTGAGCTGTGGCCTCTTGCTCCTGCAGTTCTCAGGTCTCTCGAGTCTAACAAGCATTTCTAGATTAGTCCTGGGAGAGACAGCAAGGTCGTCGTCCTGTTATTCTCAACAATCTTTATATCATTCAACAATCAGTGAGCATCTAACGTATACACATTGTTTGCTAGAAAGTGGCAAATAATGGTCAGTCCCTACACACACAAGATCCATTTACAGAATGAAACAGAGAATTAAAACAGATTCTCTTTCTAAATCTTTTTTGGGTCACGGACTTACCAGAGAATCTGAAGATTAGTTTCCTCTCTCTTAAAGGGAAAACCTCCATACAAAGAGAATGCTTTTGCATGCAATATTAAAAGCTGTTTACTGATCCTCAGAATGCATCCATATACCCACTATGGGTCAGTGATTTCCTTGGTTGGTAAGTTCTGATGCAGGTAAAAGGGAAGACATGTGTGACTGGAAGGGAAGTGAGAACTCCATCAGTTCTTACTGGCAATTGATCAGTTTAAAGTGAATGACAGACACTAGGGTGGGGCAATAATGTAACGTTAACAATCACACCTAATGTAATAAAGCACTTCATACATATGAGGCATGTTCTAAGCTCTTCATGTGTTTACTTGTTTGCTCCTCACCACGATCCCATGAGGTAAGTAATGTTATCCCTAATTTGCACAGGAGGACATCTGTAAGTTAGGCACAGAGCAGCTAGGCAGCATGCCCAAGTTCACCCAGCAAGGGAAGGACAGAGGTGGGAGTTCAACTTGGGGAGCCCAGCTCAGACGTATACTCTTAACCACTGTTTTCTTCATAAAGATACAGCAGTGCTGTGTCTATTCTAGGAGCATACTTGCTCCAAGTATTGCCCGGGTACCTGCTCCCGCTCAAATGGAGCCTCTCCCTGGCGTGTTCAAGTACCCAATGCTCCTTTAGGTCCCAACAGCCAGAGGATCATTGTGTTTAACCTCCCAAGAGTCTTTAGCAGCCTGTCCCAAGAAGCACAACTCTATGACCCCAAACAACTTAGAATTAATGGGAACGTTTGCTAGCAGGAGGTTCTCAAGCTTTCTTGATGGTAGAATAGGAGAAACTGGATATCCTTTTTTAATATTTAAAAGCGTCTTCAAATAATTATTACAGTGACACCTAATAGACTATAAAACTCACTCATAATTCCCTTATCTAACAAGTCAATTCTGTTCATTTATCCATAGATACGTTTTCAATTGTTACCCACATGCAAATATATTTAAACTGGGTACTAATAGTAGTAAATGTGTTCTTCCTTCTCTGCCTCACATGATAAGATTTTCCCTGCTGCTAGCCAAAATGTGGTTTATATCAGACACATAAAACAGACTAAACACTACAAAGTGTCCCAGGAGAGAGGGACAATCAAGTAAAAAATGGCATCTTAACTCACTGCAATATCATTTTCCATTGTTTGTTACAATAACTATACCCATTTTTTATTCCCCTCAGCAGCAACTCTCATTTATTTGCCTTTTTAAGGTAGCGCTCTCATTTATTTTTTTGAAGGAAACAAAGCTGGATCATCTATCAATAACTCACTTACTTAATGGTTCCTTCTCAGATTTTAGCATTTAACGCTGGGTGAAGAATGCTCCCAGGCCAACTACTTTTGTGGGAATTTGGGAAAAGAAGACAATCTGATATACTAAGGTGAAATTTGTGTGTTTTTCCCCCTCCAGGACCAATTCTCTAGTGCAAGAAAGGGTAGTAACAAGACTGAAAGCAGCTCTTCTCCAGAAGGAGTTCTCCAATGCTAAAAAAAGTTATTGCTCTTTGTGAAGAATTCCATATTTATTACATTAATATGCATTTTCTCTAATATGATTTGTCTGGTATCTAATAAGGTTAGGGCTATTAACAAGTGCTGTCCCACACTGATTACATGTTAGGAACTGCTCTCCGGTGTGAGCTATTTGATATACTATACGTGGAGAGTTCTGGCTGAAGATGATCCCACACTGATTACATTTATAGGTCTCTTCTCCAACATGAACCCTCTGGTGCTTAATAAGGTCATTCTTCCGAATGAAGGCTTTCCCACACTGACAGCATTCATATGGTTTCTCTCCAGTATGAATTCTCTGGTGCACAATGAGGGCAGAACTCTGGCTGAAGGATTTTCCGCAGTCATGGCATGCATATGGTTTCTCCCCAGTATGGGTTCTCTGATGTGAGAAAAGGTGAGAGCTTCGACTGAAGCATTTTCCGCAATCTTTGCACTCAAAGGGTTTCAGTCCAGTGTGAGTTCTATGATGGACAACAAGGTGAGACCTCTGGCTGTAAGACTTCCCGCAGTCACTGCATTCGTAGGGCCGCACCCTAACATGGGTTCTCTGGTGCAGAATGAGATGCGTGCTCTGTCTGAAAGACTTCCCACATTCGGCACACTCATATGGTTTCTCTCCAGTATGAGTTCTCTGGTGCCGAATAAGCCTGGAGCTGTGAACAAAAGACTTTCCACACTGATTACATGTGTACAGTTTGTCTCCTGTGTGAGTCCTCTGATGGGTAACAAGGTGAGAGAACCAGCTGAAGGACTTCCCACATTCTTTACATTCATAGGGTTCCTCACCAGTATGAGTCTTTTGATGTCCAATGAGGTGAGAACTCCGGCTGAAAGATTTTCCACATTCTTTACACTCATAGGGTTTTTCTCCAGTATGAATAAGCCGGTGCCTGGTAAGATTAGAGCGCCAGCTGAAGAATTTTCCACATTCCTTACATTCATAGGGTTTCTCTCTATGCGTACCCTTTGATATACCAAGGGATGTACCATGAGTAAGAGAGTTGTTATCAGGGCATCTGTACGATTTATCTCCTGCTTGAGTTCTTGCAAATTGAAGAAGGTGAATGTTTTGACAGAAGGTTTGACCAGAGTCATTACTGTTGCTTGCATAACTTTCCTGATGACCACTGAAAACCAAATCATGTTTTAAACTTTTAGGATGTGAGTCATGTTTATGGAAATACTCTCTCAGTGCTAGCTGAGAAGGAAGAAGACAGTTTCCCCCATATTTCCCATTTTCACAGACTCTCTCCTGACGAAGTGCTTTCTTTTGGGTGAATGCCACTTGCCTCAGATGTCTCTCCTGGCTGTCCTGGGGCCTGTCCAACTGACCTTCACGTGTCCAGACTTCTTCCAATGACAAATACCAGAGATCACTCTTTGCCATTCTTTTCATTTTAACATCACAGGAGTGTTTATCTTTAGAAATGCTCTTACTGGAAGTTGATGATTTAACTTCAACTGCAGTCTCCAAATCTGAAAGAAATGGAAAAACTTTGCATAACTAAAAACAGTATTAAGGTCAGAATGGTAGGATGTATGTAGAAAAAAGTATGTAAGTCATGCAGAGTTGCTTTTAAATATGGTTTTGTAAGCTTGACAGAGAGTGAGAAAGGGAAGGAAGGCCCATTAACAGGAAATGGGCCGGGCTATAATATGCACATAAAAGGAGCAAAGAGGGTAAGAGAAGCCACAGGACTGGCTACGACACATGGGATCAGGATGTTCAGTGCTGGGGTGGCAATTAAGGAAACCCAGAAAGCGCTGCACTGCCACGATGTAACCCAACTATTAATGATACAAGAACCTGACATGTCTCCTTGCTGCCAGGCCCTTCCCCCACATGAATTCTTCACATTCCTAAACCATGAAAGCAGCCATGTGGCAGGAAATGGCTTCTATCTATGTCACCAAAGCAGTACAGAATGATTACATGTGACTGACAGAGCAAACCTCTCAGAAAGGCCATGGGGTCGGCTGGCAGGGCGACTGCACAGAAGGGACCCAGATACAGGTTCTAACCTACGCTTTGCTACTACTAGTGGTGAATTTAGACAAGTTGCTAAACTTTTCAAAAATCATATTGCTTCCCTGTCATCTAAGGACCTATAAGGTTATCCTAAGTATCGTATAAGGTGGGCGCTCATAACCGATATGCTCACTGTTATCATCATCCCCGTCTTCTACTTTGATTCCTTTGTTCTGAGACACCAAGACTTAATTAAAACTGACAGGACTACCACAGGACACTAACTCAGAACCTGAACCTTAACTCACATTCTCCTGGACTTTTCGCCCTTCTGTTTATATGCATGCATATTACTGCAAATTATTTTCCCTGGTTCAAAGCCTGCGTTTGTTTCTCAATGCCTTTCAGCTAAAATGTTTGGTTCTGAAATCTAGAAAAAAATCCACTATTTACCCAATACCACCTCTTCCTACATAAGTGGGGCAATACTCTACTCTTACTTGGTGTATGGGGTGAATTGTGTTCCCCAAAGAAGATATGCTGAAGTCTTAACCCCCAATATCACAGGTTATGACCTTATTTGGAAATAGGATCATTGCAGATGTAATTAGTTAAGATGCAGTAGTACTGGTGTAGGAGGGGCCTAATCCAGTCTGACTGGTGTCCTTACAAGAAGAGGAGAGAAGATACAGAGGCAGACACACAGGGGAGGCGGCCATGTGAAGATGGAGGCTGGGTGAGGTGATGTGTCTACAAGCCAAGGGGCACCTGGGGCACCAGAGCTGGAAGAGGCAGGAAGGACCCTCCTCTGGAGCCCCAGAGGGCACACGGCCTGCCCACACAGTTCTAGAGACTTCTGACCTCTAGAACTGTGAGACAATAAATGTGTTGATTTAAGCCACCCAGTTTGTGGAACTCTGTTTTGGCTGCCACAGGAAACAATCCCTGGTAAACAATCCCTGTGCCAGGCTCCTAACTGCCTCCTTTGTACAACCCAAACCCCTTTCCCAGTCCTCATTTTCATTCCCAGCTCTGTTAGTTGCTAGTTTCTTCCCCATCCTGATTTCTTTTTTAAAAAATTGTGATTAAAACAATACATATAACATAAAATGTACCATCTTAACCATTTTTAAGTGCACAGTTCAAGTATTAAGTATATTCACATTGTTGTACAGCCATCACCACCATCCATTTTCATCTTGTAAAACTGAAACTCCATACCTATTAAACAATAAGGACCCAATCTCCCCTCAACCCAGCTCCCAGCAATCACCATTATACTTTGTGTCTTTATAATTTTGGCTACTTCAAGTACCTTACATACGTGGAATCATACACTATTTCTCCTTCTGAGACTGGCTTATTTCACCCAGCATAATGTCCTCAAAGTTCATCTACGTTGTAGCAAACTGCAGTATTTCCTTCCTTTTTAAGGATAAATAATACTCCATTACATATACACACACCTCTACCTTGATGAGTTTTGACAGGACGTATACCATCTTTTCCCTCTCCTCCACCCAGTGCATCAGAATCCCATGGAGAAGTTTTTCAAACTACTAATGCCAACTGGAAAATTCTAGAATGAACATGTGTGATGAGGGGTAGGGCTGGGTATGGAAAGACAAGTCTGGAGAAAGCGACAGAAAACACGGACGCGTTAAAGTCCTAAAAATCTTCCATGTGTTCTGTAACGTGGAAGATAACTCAGGTGCGTTATCTTCAAAATCTGCAGCATCCATTAATCAATTCATCATCTGAGTTTTTAAGGCCATCACCCGTTATACTTTTCATTTTGATAATGAAGTTCCCATAGCTTGTAGATTCCCTTAAATTCCAGTCGATTAAGCACATACATGGAATTTCAATATTTCTTTTGACAACAAATTTCCCATTAAAAATGTAAACTGCTGGTTATAGTCAGTTATTTTTGGATACTTGTCAACAGACATCCAGGAAAGCCTGCTAAACTGACACATGAATGGAAAAAATAAGGACAGGAAGAAATAGGGAAATGAAAGGAAACAGAGAACAGTCTTTCCTGCCATGGCCCCAAAGCAGCTGACTGATCAAGTACTTCCCAGTGTCTGAGGGACCTGCCCTGAGAC
Source organism: Eschrichtius robustus (assembly GCF_028021215.1). Taxonomy (NCBI): domain Eukaryota; kingdom Metazoa; phylum Chordata; class Mammalia; order Artiodactyla; family Eschrichtiidae; genus Eschrichtius; species Eschrichtius robustus. Next base: position 175,934 of record NC_090837.1, read on the forward strand.
AGGTACTGGCTACAGTCACCTACGAGGCCCAATGTAAAAAAAGTCAAAAACAAAATTTATGACATTTAAAAGTAGAAACAAAGTGGAAGCTCAGAAAAAGAAGGAACCTGTACTTAATAAGCCAAAAGGTTTCACAAAAAAGGACTGGAGGCGAAACACAGAGGACGACTGAGACACTGGCGACTTCATTCACATCACACTCACAGCCTGAGGTGCAGGGAAATGCCTGACATGAGTGGACGTGAGTGCCAGAGGATTACGAGGTGCCTAGACTGCACTGGGCCTGGGAGGCCATGTGTCCCCAGGAGCCCACGTGGGTCACTAGCACATGGAGTCGGCCATCGGCAGCAAGATCCAGACAGCAACCCCCCAGATGGCTGGGCTAAGGAGAAAGACATCAGAGCACTGAGCTTAGAGACAGGGGTCAGAGAGAGCATTGCTCAGAGAGAACAGAGCAGGAGGAAGATGAAGCACTGCTTTCGTTTCTTAACCCAGAAGGATGATCTTCTCTACACAGGGAAGCTGGGGAAAGGACTGATGCTAGGAATGCACACAGTGGTCTGCATTTTACAGATATTAAGATTAAAATGAAAAAAAATTAAATAAAGAGCTAGATTATAATGAGAAAACAGGTGTTTTTGAGAGCAGCAATTCTGGAAAGGAAGGAGGGTTAAGTCAACAGGGATTGGTGAGGCCTCTGCTGCAGTTTGCTAACCGGCAAAAAACAAACTCAGAGCAGGGGCAGGCGATGGGGTCCCATGGCAGAGCTTACACAGAGCAGCAGATCAAAGGCTGTGGGAAGGGACACAGGACAGGGAAAAGACAGGCAAAGATAACAGAATAATTCTATGAAAGATAAGAGAACGCAGATGCTTGAGTTAGTAGTAATTATCAGGAAAGCAATATGAACAGGGCTGGAACCAAGCACTGAAACAGAAAGATAATTTTCATGAATGCAAATGGAAGTGTGACAAGACTGTAGAAAGCAGGCTAGCAATGGGGAAACCGAAGCTAAATAAACCCAGTCCTCACCTTCGAAATGCAGAGAACTAGTGACCACTCTCGCCAGGGACTCCTGCCCGAAACGGGCGGTCTGGTCCTCACCTGGATGGGTCTCTTGGTGAATCCCTCTCTCCACCAGCCACGGCTCCTCCCCCTTCTCCAACTGCAGGATCACCTCTGGCTTGGGAAGCTGATGCCCTGTTCCCAGTGAAAGATAAAGAACTGGGCGAGGGTTGGGCGCTCTGGGCTGGACACAAAGAAGCATCCCAGTTCAGCCCCAACCCCCGGCCCCTTCAATAGTCCTGGGAGGCTCTGAAGAGTAGACAAGGTAGGGCTACAGAGGCGGCAAAATACACATTTCTTAAAATTCAACAAACCAATTTTTTTTTTCATAAAAGCAGAAGGAGCACGAAAACCCTGTTCCATGCCCCAAAGAAATTAGGTCCCTGGCCCCAAGGTCACACTCCAATGTATGCTTCAGGCTCTCCATACCTTTTGATCAATGAGGAACCCAAACCCCCAAACAGAGGTCCATCTCACCCAAGGACATCAGGTTTCTGTAGTTCTCCAACATCACATCTTTGTACATGAGCTGCTGAGCAGGGTCCAGCAGCTTCCACTCCTCCCTCGTGAAGTTCACAAGTATGTCCTTGAAGGTCACCAGTGTCTACAACACAAAGCAAATTTGAGCCTGATGTATATCTCTGCTCTCCCTTTCCCGAATATTGACAGAAAGAGAGATTAGGCAGATAGCACTTGGGTAGGGAAACACGATAGAACAGAATTCATTCTAGGAGTGAGTAGTATTTACGTTGAATTCTAGACAAGTCCTAAAAGGAATGGTATTAAGTACGTAGTGTCTAGAAACCAGTTCCATGTTATGCTTTCAGTTTAGAAACTGTCAGAAACACTTTCATTTAAATCAAGTATGTTGTAAACAGCTAAAGCAAGGAGAATCAGTTAATCTACACTTACGTGAAATAATTAGAACCTAATACAAGTCAGGAGAAGAAGGGAAAAACAGTCTTGAGCTCAAGTGCAACTTTACACTTAAGAGACCAACCTAGTCATGTTTTATGACCTAAAATAAATTTCCAAAACATTTTTCCTAAATATTGGTAGGCATTTAAAAAATGGAGAAGAGATTATATTTTAATAGTAACAAAACAATAGATACAGAAGCAAGGCCTTTATTAGATACATCAAAAGGATCTATAGATGACACACAGAAAAAAACCCATTTGAATAACTGAGCATTTCTCATCAAAGACTGTGAAGGTAAAACGACAGTGGAATAGTGGGGATTTTTTAATGCTGAAAGAAAAGAACTGTCATGCTAGAATTTCAATTATTAGGTGAAAATATCTTTCAGGAATGATGAAAAATACATTCTCAAAAAAGTTAAAGAAACAGGATTTGTTACCAGCAGACCTGCTCTAAAAAGAATGCTAAAGGTAATTCTTCAGGCAGAAGGGAAATGATACAAGAGAGAAACTTTAAATCTCAGGAATGATGAATGAGAAAGAAAAAGAGTAAATATCTGGGTAAATACAATAGACTACTTTTCTTCTCTTAAATCCTTCAAAATATGTAGGACAGCCAAAAGCAAAGACTATGCTTTCTGGTGGGGTTTTGAATACACGTAGAAGTAAAGTATGAGGGATCATCTAGGGGCGAAGCTCAGTGAGTCTGAAGGAGGGTCCCCCACCCATCTCTCTGTCCCCAGAAGACCCACCCTCCCCCGGGGCTCTTCCTGTCTTGGTTGCAGTTACTCCTGGATAATTACCTAACTTGTCCCCAAGCTCCTCCACAGGCAGTCCCCAGGGAGGAATTAACACACCAGACCCACACCCAAGACCACCAGGGACCAGGGAATCCCTCAGAAAGGCACCAACATCCCAGTTCTGTCATCATCTTGAAGGGAGAAAGCTTGCTGTGTGCTCAGTCATTCCTCACTGTGGACGAAAGAGCATCTCATCAGAGTCCTCAATATTTCACACATTTCTGTTCCAGTTGTGTTTCTTTGATATGAAAGGAAATAAAACTACAGCTATAAATAAAGCAAATAAACAGTGCTAGTCTATTGGAGGAAGTGCCTGAGATATGGACCCCTTAAGAACCCTTAACTAAAAAGGGATTCTCAGCCGGAAAACAAAGAAGAATGAAGGCAGCCCAACTTACGTGAGACCGGGCAGTTAGCAACTCGGCCTCCATGCCCTCCTCGTTCCTGACGCTTCCTGAGTAACAGGAGATCCCGAGCAGGTGAAGCTGCGGAAAAGGCAGAAACTTGAGGAAAGGTGCTGTGACCTGGGGCTCATTAATCGCGAGCCTAGATTCCCTCAGACCAACTGCTGTACCTATACATCCACACATCCAGACGACATCTGACTGTTCCAGAAATACACCTATAGTGCCCGAAATCCCCAGGAGTAGGAAGAAAAGAGCTCCGAAGACTGCCTCTCCCGCACCCTGCTATCTCTACAGTTCCATGCTAAATTTCATTTGGAACTGAACGGTTCTAATACATCAAATCCTCTTATTTTTTAAAAATCCTTTTTATTACTGAAGTATAGCTGATTTACAATGTTGTGGTAGTTCCAGGTGTACAGCAAAGTGACTCAGTTTTACATATATATATATATACTTTTTCAGATTCTTTTCCCTTATAGGTGAAAAGGGAATCATACGATATTTGCCCTTTCATGTCAGGCTTATTTCACTCAGCATCATGCTTTCAAGGTTCATGCATGTTGTAGCCCGTATCAGTAGTTCACTCTAATGGCTGAATAATACTCCATTGTATGGACCCACCACATTTTGTTTATCCACTCATCTGCTGACGGGTATACCTAGGAGTGGAATTGCTGGCTCATGCGGTAATTTTACGTTTAGCTTTTTGAGGACCCACCAAACTGTTTTCCATAGTGGCTGCACAATTTTACTTTCACACAAGTAATGTACAAGGGTTCCAACTTCCCCACATGCTTGCCAACACGTGTTGTGCCATCTTTTAAATTATATAGCCATCTTAGTAGGGGTGAAGTGGTATCTCACTGTGCTTTTGATTTGCATTATTTTCGTGTGCTTACTGGCCATTTGTATATCTTCTTTGGAGAAATGTATGTTCAAGTCCTTTACCTATTTTTAAATTGGGTCATTTGTCTTTTAGTTGTTGAATTGTAGTTTTTTATCTATTCTGGATAGTAAACCCTTATCAGATAATATAACTTCCAAATATTTTCTCCCATTCTGGAGGTTGTCTTGCCTTTGTTGTTGAAATATACTTTTGCCAAATATAGAATCCTAAGCAGACAGGTATTTTTCCTTTCAGTGCTTCATATAGCTCCACTCCCAGTGCTCCAGGAATCAGAGGAGCTTTCCAGCCTGGCCAGCAGTAATGGCCACAACCCCCATGTGAACGCCACATGCTGTTCCCTGCAGCTTCCTCCCCCTTGTGTGCTTTGTGTGATCACTCAGGGGCACCCTCTGCACTCTGTGAAGGCTGCTGCCCTGCCCTTCGCAGCCTCAGCTCTGCATTCTGGACTCAGGGTCTGCTCAGCCGCTCTCAGCTTCCCCTTCCTCTGCTGTAACCTGGAAACCCTCTCAAGGCAATAAACCAGGGCAGTCAGAGGGCTAACCTGCTTGGTTTTCCATCTCTCAGGGATAACTGTCCTTTGTGGTCTGATATCGAATGTCTTTAAACGATTGTTTCATGTATTTTGTCTTTTTGTTGTTGTTGCTGTTTGTTTGGGCAAGAGGATAGGTAAATCCCCTCCCTGTTACTCCATCTTGGACAGAAGTAGAAGTCTATAAACACTGCACTTTTAACTTGTTTTAAATTTAGATTGTATCTTTAATTTCCACCCTTTGAATACTAGGTTTGAATATTTTCCATATGTTTATGTTTATGGCTCTTTTGTATTTGCTTCCTTTTACATTGTTTGCCCCCTTTGTCTTCTGGAGATCTTAAGGATTTCCATTTCAATTCTACCCATACTTATTGTACATGAACAAAAGCACTAGGGTTTCTGACCCCTCACCAGTGCTAAACTGGTTTTCACCAATGACACCTGTTATAGAGGCACTGCTGGCCTCTCAATTGTTCTTGAACCTCTTTATTGACTTTGCTAGCCCCTCACCTAGTTTTCCTCTATATATCTTGGTACTTCTTAGTCTTCTCTAATGACTTAAAAAATTATGATTAGATGCAACTAGAGACTACCATACTAAGTAAGTCAGAAAAAGAAAGACAAATACCATACGATATTACTTATGTGTGGAATCTAAAATATGACACAAATGAACTTATCTATGAAACAGAAAAAGACCCACAGACATAGAAAACAGACTTGTAGTGGCCGAGGGGGAGGGGAGGATTGGGAGTTTGGGGTTAGCAGATGCAAACTATTATATATAGAATGGACAGACAACAAGGTCCTACTGTATAGCACAGGGAATTATACTCAATAGCCTATGATAAACCATAAAGGAAAAGAATATGAAAAAAGAGAATGTACACACACACACACACACACATAACTGAATCACTTTGCTGTACAGCAGTAACTTTTTCTTTTTCTTTTAGCCACATCGCACGGCTTGCGGGATCTTAGTTCCCCGACCAGGGATTGAACCCACATCCTCAGCAATGAAAGCACAGAGTCCTAACCACTGGACCAGCAGGGAATTCCCTGTACAGCAGTAATTAACACAACATTGTAAATCAACTATACATCCATTTTTAAAAATTAAAAATACTAATAAAAATTAAAAATTATGATTAGCTTAAATGTAGGTCACCCTTTGTTGCTTCTCCATCTTTCTCAGTCTCCGCCGTATCAATGGCCCCCTGGGCACTTCCAGGGCACGGAGCACACCTACTTGTTTTACCCCATGGTCCATCCCATTGTTGGCTCACGACAGTCTCAGTGTTGGGCTAGAATGAACAGATCACTCTGTCCTCTGCCCCTATGTCTTCCCCAACCTCAAGTGCATATTCCCAACTGTGGTTAACAGCATGCCTTCTGCAGCCAGACAGCCTGGGTTCAGACCCCACTCCACTGCTCACAGGTGGCTTCTTAACCTTTCAGTATCTCGGTCTCTTCATCTGTACAGTGGGGACTAAATAGTGCCTACCATAGGGTTATTACGAGAATTAAATGAGTCCATATTTGTAAAACACAGAAAACAGTGCCTGACACACGGTAAGGATTATCTGCTTGTTAATTAAAAACATACACGACATCTAGGGACAAGTAACGCAAGTATCTTTCTGGACTCTGTCCTCTTAACATCCAATCAGTTACTACAACCTGTAAATCCCCTCCTAGACGTTTCTCTAGCCCACCCCTCCAGATCCCACGGCCTTGGCTCAGGCTTGGCTTCCCCGCCTCTGGTCTTTCTCACTCCGATGAGTGTCCACATCAGCATCATCTCTGTAAAACACGTAAGTTGCGCTTCTTGATTAGAATTCTCTGCTGATCTCCCAGTACTCACAGGAAAATGGACCAAGTCCTCAGCAAGGATTTAGGGTTCTTTGTGGCGGGCCCTTTTCTCCCTCACTAGCCCTAAATGTCCCATCAAACTACCACCCACCCCCCCACATCCATGCTGCACCACCTGAACTGCCCAACCTCTTCACACGCCCTAGTCCTAGGCCAGGAAGCCTCTGCCCTTTCGTGCCGCTTGGTAAAATCCTACCCATCCTGCAAGATCAAACATCACCCTTTCCTATGTCATTCCCTAATTTCTCCAGGAAGGTTTAGTGTTCTTTCGCCTCTGTGCTCCCACAGTCCCTAGGACAGGAAGCAACATGAACTGAACAAAAGTACAGCCAGAGAGCACAGCTACCTGCCCAAGGTCATGTCTGCTTGGGGTGAGGTCACTGATGCCAGGCACGGGTCTGTCCTTACTGCTTTTAACCCTTCCCCAGAAACTTGAGTAACTTTAGCTGAACACACCAGCTGTGGGAGTTAAGACACAGAAGCGGACACGTGTTCTCTGTGGGGTATCATCAGAGGAGCACAGGCTCATTTCCAGGAGTCAGAATCCAGTCAGCAGGATGGAAAGGTGGGATGAACGCGTGTGTTCCTTGTTCACACCTTCTTGCTCCAGATGTTTACCAAGGGCTCACGAACCACATGCCAAGTACTATTCCAGGGGCGGAGCCCAGAGCAGCAGCTGTTCAGACAGGCCCCTCCCTCACTGAGCTCAGGTGAGTAAAGGCTGAAATAACCAGGGACGTCCAGCCTGCATAAGAAATTACTTGGGTGAAGCAAGAGAATGGTCTTCACACATTTACAGATCCTGTGGAACAGGGATAATATATATATTTTTAAACATTTTGTGTTTTATTTTTTTGGGTACGTTGGGTCTTCATTGCTGTGTGTGGGCTTTCTCTAGTTGTGGCGAGCAGGGGCTACTCTTCGTTGCGGTGCACAGGCTTCTCATTGCGGTGGCTTCTCTTGTTGTGGAGCACGGGCTCTAGGCGCACGGGCTTCAGTAGTTGTTGCACACGGGCTCAGTAGTTGTGGCTCGTGGGCTCTAGAGCACAGGCTCAGTAGTTGTGGCTTGCGGGCTCAGTAGTTGTGGCTCGTGGGCTCTAGAGCACAGGCTCAGTAGTTGTGGCTCACGGGCTCTAGAGCTCAGGCTCAGTAGTTGTGGTGCATGGGCTTAGTTGCTCTGCGGCATGTGGGATATTCCCAGACCAGGGATCGAACCCATGTTCCCTGCATTGGCAGGCAGATTCCTAACCACTGCACCACCAGGGAAGTCCACAGGGATAATATTTATTATGAGTTGTTCCAGAGGGCAGAATTTGGAAAAATGTGTGGAGTCACAAAGAAGTCAATTACAAGTCAATATAATAAGACACCATTAATCAAACGACACCTGGTAACAGATCAGGTCACGGAAAGAGGCAGGAAATTTCTAGTCACTGATAAACTTTCAATAGGATCTTATTTAAAAAGAAAAAAAAAAAAACTATATACAGCCTCCAGTTTACATGGACATCTAAGGTTCATTCCAGTGACTCTCCTGTTTTATGATTTAAAGCAAATAGTCTTATGTCACCCTAATTTCCCTTAACGCCCACTTCTAGATAATTTATTTAAAACTTTATCTAAACTGGCGGTTTATAGCCCTGACTGCACACTGGACTTTCCCCCTATATTAATAAATTATTAATACTTGGGTCTCATGCCACCCTTCCCTACCAAGAGAGTCTCATTTAATTTTCTGGGGAGGGAGCACTCCAGGTGGTTCTGACGTGCACCATGGTTGAGAGCCACTGATCCAAGCTGTCACGGAGTCTATTTAATTCTCAGTTCCTACCATTTCTTAGGGGTAATCAGATCCTTTCATCAGACACCAGATTTACAAAGGATCTTCTTATGCAACTGACCAAAACTGACTTCTCTAACGTAACAACAGATATTGCCAGGGGAGGGACACCGGGATGAGTTTTCATTTGTATTTAGGGAAACAGGAGGTAAGCTGATAACTATTGTGATCTTCTGTCATTTTTCTAAATCATTCCTGAACACTTTACTATGATCCCGGCTGTGTCCCAGGCCCAGGGGATAAAACGTGAGTGAAGCATTTATCCCTGCCCTCAGCAGCTAAGTCGAGCTGAAGAAACCGACCCCCATGGAGCACAGACGGCAGCCAGCACGAGCTGGGGGTCTCAAGGCTGAGTCTAGCACGAGCTGGGGGTCTCAAGGCTGAGTCCAGAGCACGAGCTGGGGGTCTCAAGGCTGAGTCCAGCATGAGCTGGGGGTCTCAAGGCTGAGTCCAGAGCACGAGCTGGGGGTCTCAAGGCTGAGTCCAGAGCACGAGCTGGGAGTCTCAAGGCTGAGTCCAGAGCACGAGCTGGGAGTCTCAAGGCTTAGTCTAGCACGAGCTGGGGGTCTCAAGGCTGAGTCCAGCACGAGCTGGGGGTCTCAAGGCTGAGTCCAGCACGAGCTGGGGGTCTCAAGGCTGAGTCCAGAGCACGAGCTGGGGGTCTCAAGGCTGAGTCCAGAGCACGAGCTGGGGGTCTCAAGGCTGAGTCCAGCACGAGCTGGGGGTCTCAAGGCTGAGTCCAGCACGAGCTGGGGGTCTCAAGGCTGAGTCCAGCACGAGCTGGGGGTCTAAGGCTGAGTCCAGCACGAGCTGGGGGTCTCAAGGCTGAGTCCAGCACAAGCTGGGGGTCTCAAGGCTGAGTTCAGAGCACGAGCTGGGGGTCTCAAGGCTGAGTCCAGCATGAGCTGGGGGTCTCAAGGCTGAGTCCAGAGCACGAGCTGGGGGTCTCAAGGCTGAGTCCAGCATGAGCTGGGGGTCTCAAGGCTGAGTCCAGAGCACGAGCTGGGGGTCTCAAGGCTGAGTCCAGAGCACGAGCTGGGGGTCTCAAGGCTGAGTCCAGCACGAGCTGGGGGTCTCAAGGCTGAGTCCAGAGCACGAGCTGGGAGTCTCAAGGCTTAGTCTAGCACGAGCTGGGGGTCTAAGGCTGAGTCCAGAGCGCGTCTGAGTTCAGGCAGATAAGCGAGGGTGGGGAACCATGAACAAAGGCAGGGCCTTCGACAGTGACGTGGGGGGAGAAGCTCGACGTGTGGCCGTCGAATGTGGTGCAGGGCAGGGAGCAGCCAGAAACAGGCCAGGTCGAGGTCACAGAGGCCCAAAGTGCCATCCTCAGAAACACAGACTCTTGCCTACATGCTGTCAGCTGGGCAATGACAACAGATGTGTCTGCCTTTGAGGTAGTTGTGTGATGGACTAGAGGGGGATGAAACACCTGCAAAACCAGGCAGGAGGGAAACTGTGATCTAGAAGACAGGAGCACAAAGGAGGGCAGCAATGGAATTGATTAGATGTGGTTGGGAATACAGGTTAAGGGTTCAAGGTGACCCCAGGTTTCTGGGTGACAGAATGGACAATAATGTCTGGGGGTAGGACTGGCTGTGCACACGGTGCATGAGCCAGAGAAGGAAGAGGGAGAAGGACATGTTTAGATGTGAGGGTTATCCAGCTGTATCACCCGCCATCCACATTTCTCTTCTACCTGGATCTACTCAAGCTGCACAGCTATATTCTCAAACAGGACAACTTCTTGAGGGGGAGTGGGGGTGGATCTTTAGTCACAGATTTGGGGGTGATGTATTCATCTACTCTGATGCGGGTGAAGGAGACAGATGGGGTCTAAGGGAGATTATACATCCCTGGGACATGATTCCTATAAAGCCCACCAGGAGACAGAATATCTGGTAAAGCTGGGTAATGGCATTATCAGATGACACCATGGCAGTGTATAAAATCAACCAAAGATACCATGGAGAGTAAAATAAACTGTAGGACCAGAAAATTGTGGGATAGGGACTTCCCTGGTGGCGCAGTGGTTAAGAATCCGCCTGCCAATGCAGGGGACATGGGTTCGAGCCCTGGTCCAGGAAGATCTCACATGCCGTGGAGCAACTAAGCCCATGCACCACAACTACTGAGCCTGTGCTCTAGAGCCCGCGAGCCACAACTACTGAAGGCTGCGCGCCTAGAGCCTGTGCTCCGCAACAAGAGAAGCCACCACAATGAGAAGCCCGCGCACCACAACGAAGAGCAGCCCCCGCTTGCCGCAACTAGAGAAAGCCCGCACGCAGCAACAAAGACCCAATGCAACCAAAAATTAATTAATTAATTAATTAATTTTAAAAAATCATGGGGATCTAAAAGGAATAAAAATTGTGGGATAAATTAGCATCTAGGAAGAAAACAGAGGAGAAAAGGAATCCCAAAAAGGAAGCAGAGAAAGATCCACCAGAGAATGAGAAGATCTACAGACAGATCTATAGAAGAGCTGTAGAGATGTATATCAGAAGCCAGAAGAGAGAATTTCAAGGAAGGGAGGATTAACAGAGTTCAGATGAATTAGGCATTCTAGTGCCCTGACTGGCTAGATGAGGGTTCACTAAAGCGGGAACAGCAGGCAAATTCCACAATAGGGCTGAAAAGTTTGGAGGCGAGAACAGCAACGAAAGGGCGGAGCTAGAAGAGGTGGTAGGATCAAATGGGGACCTGGGCGTGTCTGTGGGCGTGAAGCAGGGCAGGGGTGGGCTCAACAGCTGGGAGGGAGGGACCAGGCTTGCAGGCAGGAAGCCCGCAGCAGCAAGGTCACTGCCCTCTGTGCCCTGCTGCCTCCGCTGTCACAAGTCCTCCGACCCTCACCCTCTGTCCCCCTGTCCTACCCACATAACCCAGGGCAGGCTCCCCGTTCCAAGGTCCTCAGCTGAATCACATCTACACGGTTCCTGTTGCCAATAAGCTGATGTAGCCACAGCTTCTGGCAGTTAGGACGCAGATGTCTTTTGAGAGCTGCTATTCTGCCCACCACCAGGGCAGAGATGGCCTGAAAGAAGCTTCCAGCACCAGCAAGAAGGCTATGGAAGTTACGATCTGAGGCACAGAGGTTCCATGCACAGCTCTGATCACAAGCATCCACATTCTGGGCCCTGACAACCTTTCAACCTTCAATCCTACTGCACTTGCCCCATGTTCTCTAAGCCTCATTCACATGCCACCTTTTCCAAAAACCTTCCCATCGTCCCAGAGAAAATCCCTGGAGCCTTTTGCCCACGCTCCTAGCACTTCAACACTTGGCTCATTTGTCCACCTCCCTGTAAGATGAAGAACCACTTGAGAACTGGGATAACCTCACTCTAAAACCTGGAAAGAGGCCAGCACAGTGCTTTGTGCTTCGTATTTGTTCACTCAGCATTTGTCAAACACTAGGCGATAACTTGTGGTTTGTACATATGTCTGCCCTCAGGGCAGGCAATGGAGACTGGAATACCCAGTGCTTGAGGACCAGCGCCCATGGACCGGCGAGACCTTCTCGGGGATAGCGTTTCGCTTGGGCATATGGAGTATGTAATTCTTAATAAAAGAGAACAGATCTCTTAAGGTTCTGAATAAGTTCACTGGTATTTGGCATCTGTGAAGGACAAGGGATCATCAGCAAAAGGACCCAGCAGCAGAGACAGCAAAGACATACTCAAAGATACAAAAGGCAAAGATTGTGCATCTGTGAAAACTCAACAAATGGACACTCTCAGGTTGTGCATTTCTTTTTATGTAAATTTCACATCAAAAGCAAAAGCGAAACAAACATTAAATTCTGGTTAACAATGCACATGCATTCAGAAGTATTTCAGGAAAGCATACTGATGGCTGCAATTTACTTTAAAATGCATCCCAAAAAATAGGGACTGATGAAGAAAGGGACAGACAGATATATGTTCAAATTAGTATAGTAAAATGTTAATGGTAGAGTCTAGGAGGGGAGGTTATAAGTATTCACTGTAAACTTCTTTCAGTTTAGCTGTATGTTCAAAATTTTTCATAATAAAACATTGACCAGAAAAGGTAAGGATGAGACAGCAGAAAGGTATTGTGTGGAAAGAGGCAAAAATTATGCTCCTGGTGTTGGTTCTAAGCCAGAGATGCATATACAGCCGGTGACACACCAGTCCTGACCTTGCTTCAGAGCCAGAAGATTTAAGACCCTGGCTGATCTGAGTCATGCTATAAGGAAAAGTACAGGTGAAAGTCTATTGTAAGCAAAACGGAGATATCACACAATGAAACTCCTTTTTCCTTAAAACAAAAATTTTAAAAAACTAAAATTTTTTTAAACTATATGCTACTAAGCCTTCAGTGCTTGAATTATGTGATGAAAACCAAGGGAACTCATCATTTCTAGGAGTATTTTTCCTTTAACAGAAACATTTTCTCATCTAATTAAAAGGAAAAGGAATGAGTCACTTTCATAACATTTTTAAGAAGATGGAGATATAAAAGAAAGAAAAAATTGCATGGGGTTCTTTAAAAAAACAATCCTAGTAATATTTTCTTGGCAAGTGCATTTAAGCCATGAACAGAACTGTTCTCATTCCTACTCATCCTTTATTCTTATTTATGACTCCTAGGATTATTTTAAAGTTTTCTCTTATTATTCAGATACATTTCTAGTTAAAATTACTAGGTATCTTCTTCCTGTTGTGAACAGACTTTCTTTTACAAAGGTATTTGCAAATTTGTTACTGAGTACAGTTAAGCAATCTGTTTATATGCTCTTTCCAGTCCCTTTACTAAACTCATTGATATTAACTAAATCTCTTGTACATGCTGGGGATGTAGTTAATTAATAAGATACTGTGTCATCTCTTTCCCAGAAGGTACACCTTGTATCTATGTAAATACTATTAATATCTCTTCCTAAACAAAAGTTTGAGATGTTTATATAAAATACTGAGAAGCAGACTTCATAATTTAACTTATGATATATATCTCAAATACTGGCCCTGTGACTGGCACATGCTAAGAGCTCAAGAAATATGTGTTGAGAGAGGGAATGAAAGAACAAATGAACAATTTTCAAGAAGGGCAGGAATGTGTGCCATCCACTGTCCAGGAGGCTTTGTAAGAGAGGGACAATTTTAATGAAACAAGAGAAGAGGCGATTAGTTAGGTCACCGAAGAAAATTACTGCAGCGTTGAGGTAGTTTAAAAAGGGGCAGGGAGGGGTTGTGCTATTTATGTCCCAGGTTAACTTTAGTCAACACCGCTAAGGTGACTAATATTTTTTAGCTAGCACTTTGGATGACAACCTGTCTTCCCTTTTACTTCTTTTTTTTTTTTTTAACAGTATATTCTGTATATGAAGTAAAGATAGAACTTAAATTCTTCACCTTCTCCATATACTTTGGGTGGGATCTATGTAATTTTGATGTCAACCTCATCTTTCACATTCATACCAGGTGTTAGTTTATGTACAAATTTGATTCGTTTAACTGTCAAGGGAAAATAAAAATATAATAATTATGAGCTATCTCTGAAAAGTAAAACTAGGTTAAACACATACACACCCTCAATTAATCTATTTGATTAAAAAAGAAAACCCAACAACTGAAGATCAGGAAGCCAGGAGCTAGAGATGCCGAACCTGCTGGATCTTAAACACTGATAAGACAGGCAATTCTGAGGAAAATAACTGCCAAAATAAGTCTCAATAAGTAAAAAGTTTTTTTAATGAATATTTTTAGACTGGAGCAAGAAATAGAAATCGATCCAGCCCTTTCTGCCACCAAACTTCTTAAAAGTAGACCTACTTCATCAATGTTTGCAGCATATAACTTCTACAATATCCACGAATAGAATCCAGAAGTATATGTTTTTTAAAACCAGTATAACCACGTTGGATGTCTTTTAGGAACGTTAGGACATTTACTGTAAAGAAATTTCCCATTCTAACAAAAAAAGAGCATGATCACGTTTAACAGATGCTGGAAAGGCCATATGCAAAGTTTTAAACATCTAGCCCCAGTTGGGAAGGAAAAAAAAAAAAGAAACAGGAACAGACGAAATCTTATTTTGCATCGCTGAGAATATGTGGTTCAAACGCCCCACCACCGCCCAGCGCGTCCGGGCGTCAGGGTCCCGTCCCACCAACGCGAAGGCGCGCTAATCCAAGTGGCAGCGGGGGTCACTCAGGCCGGGAGACCACAGGGAAGAAAAACCATTTGTTGGTGAAAACCGTCCGCCTCGGCGAGGAGACGAGGAAACGGCGGCGCCGCCTCCCGCTAGGAAGAAACCACATCCAGCCCTCTCGCGTGTACCTGCGATCGGCACCTGCAGGCGCAGCACCGGGAGCGTCGCCGGCGGGGCTGCACCGTCACAAAGGCAGCGGCTCGGCGAGCGCGCCCACACCCGGGCCTCCGCGTCCCGCGCGGGTCCGCAGGGCGGGCGGCGGCAGCTCGGTCCCCGCCCGGCCTCCTGCGCCCGCCCGGCCCCCACAGCCCACGCCGCGCCCCGGGCCCTCGCGCACGCGCACGCGCTCCACGTCCACTCACGACCCGCCGAGAAGCGCAGCCGGACGCAAAGCCCAGAATCGCTCCGCGGGGCGGCGCGGGGGCTCCTGGGAAGTGGAGTCCCGGCCCTGGCTCCGCGGGCCTGGGGAGCGCGTGGCTCTGCTCCTCGCCTCCTAGCTGAGGGCCCTCGGCGCCGCCGCCTGCTCCGCGCGCTCTCGCCTCCCTTCCCACTGCAGCCCGGTCGTTCCCACGCGAGAGGCAGGCAACCCGAGGACAGGTGAGCGCGCAAGCGCGCGGACGTTGAGGAGACGCGGGAGGGGGGAGGGTGAGGGGCGCGTGCACCCGAACGGTGGGCCCTCCTCGGAGTTCTCCCCAGCTGGGGGGCGGGGGCTGCCGGGAGCGCCGGGCTAGCGGGCGGAGGCGGGAGGCTGCGTTCCTGGGGCCCTGGGTTCCCTGGGGCGGAGCGGGCGCCGGGGGGTGAGCAGGCCAGGCGCAGGTAGGGAATCTGACTCTACCCCGTGAGTGAGAGGAGCAGGGATGTCCTGCTTGTACGTCTTACTTTATCCAGGACCTGTTCTTCCATCTGTCTTAACTCCGGTCTATTGAAAAAAAAAAAAAAAAGCACAACCCAGAAGTTGACCATTCCGTTACGTTGCGCGTACTTTCTGAGGCCGTAGCCCGGGCTCAGCCTCTCCGAGAGCTCTGAGGGACCGCTCCCCAGAGGTAAGCAGGGTATACAGGAGGCTTGCAACAGAAGCCAGGTAATCAGAACCTCGGAAGATTTCTGTCAATTAACGAGAACCAGACACCTCAAGTTAATGACCTTAGCACTTTTCTGTGTGGGAAGATGCAAGAGCTTGGGCTCATTGAAGTCATTCCTTTGATAAGGATCTTAACTCTCCAGGGCCTAGTATCCTGCCTGTCTCCACCCTGAATCCCCTCAGGGTGTAGTCCGGACGGCTGCAGTGGCTGAGGACTTGAAGGCTGCAAACATCCTTTGTTTGCTGATGTGGCAGATGACATTCTTCCACAGTGCCTCCTCTTGGTCATAAATTTGTTTAATATTTGGGAGGCATTTCATGACCAGTTTTTTGGTTTTGGGGGGTTTTTTGGCTGCGCTGCAGCATGCGGGATCTTAGTTCCCCAACCAGGGATTGAACCCGTGCCCTATGCAGTGGAAGCGCGGAGTCTTAACCACTGGACCGCCAGGAAAGTCCCCATGACCAGTTTTGTCCCATGGCACTAGGAAGGCTCATTCCTAGATCAGGCAAAGTTTCTGTTGATAGGCCATTCGATGCGCTGGGTTTTTTGTGTTTGTTTTTTGTTTGTTTTTTGGATTAGGCCCTGTTGAGAATCTAAAATTCTCTGGATTGCTTGTCTTACTAGTTTATATGATCCAGTAGATGTTTTCCCTTGTTGCTTCTAACCGTATTTAGAGTTGTACTATTACAATTATTCTATGTAGAGTTAAGTATATGGTTAACTTCTTGAGACATCATTAATTTTGTTGGAGGCCTGCTAACACATTGGGTAATTCAAGAGACAACAATCTTAGAAAACAAACAGAATATAAGACAGCTGGTAACATTAATAAAGTTATAGTGTAGCGGAGAGAGACACAAGGCATAAATAATTTGAAAACGAGAGAGAGCAAATTAAAACAATGATTAGTATAACTAGTTGTAATCTGGTCACAGTAGGCCATCAAGTCCACAGTGCAGCCAGCTGGAGAAGCCAAATTCTGGAAGGATCGGGTAGAAAGAAAAAGATAAATGTTTCATCTTTGTTTACAAAGGCATACTTTATCAACTTGTAGGTCATAGCATAAGAGGAAAGTTTTTTCTGGAAAACGAAGATTGAAAGCCAGTATATTTCATTAAAATGTCATAAAATTATGAATCATATTTATCAGTTCATTCAGTCCCATGTAATTAATTCCTGTTATTCTGGATGAAGCCATCAGGTTTTCCATTAGAGTTTTGTAATTTCTTACCCATTTCAGCGGTATGATTTAAAAGTTATACTTGTATTTGTCAAAAAATCCTTTTAATGAATCTTCTTGAAGATCTTCATTTTATAAAAGCATCAGTGTAAAATAATGATTGTCTATAAATGACAAAAGACTTAAAATGACATGGTCAAAGATCTGATTCCAAGGCAGTTGACAAGAAACTTGGATATTTCTGTGACATACAACATTTTAAGATAATAACTAGAATTATGACTGATAACATTATACCAGGACATACCACATTTTTAGGAATTCCATATAAATTTTGGAATATCTATATTAATGACATTTACCCATACAATATAACCTAAGGTTTATCTCCAAACACTTGACAATGCTTCTCAAGTAATTTAACATACCAAATAAGACTAATTAGTTTAATATTCCTCTCTGAGATGTCTCAGGGCTCCTTTGAAGCATCCCAGAGTTGGCGGAAGGTCCAAAGAACTTTAGTTAGAATTTGATATTTGAGAAGTTTGTCAAAAATATCAAAAAGGTTTCAAAGCACTTGGTCAAATAGGATCATAGGACACTGTGAAACAATGCTTATTCACTTAACCAAAGTGACAAAAGATTTCAAAAACAAATACAGATCACTTAAAGGCAAAGAAATTCACGCAATGTGTTACCAAAAGCACTATTCCAAGAAAACTTTGTTCTCTTAACAGAGAGGAACCAAATCAAGTCTCGCACCAGCCTACTTTTAATAACAAAATCCGTTTACCTAATTAAATTTAATCTAATCCAATCCTAACCATGTACAAAACTACTTTTTCGGGGCTCCCTTAACCACTGTGCCACCAGGGAAGCCCTCCTTTTGTATGTTTAATTAATATTTCCTGAGGGGCACATCTACATGCCTTGTCTTATAATACCAATACCAAGCAGGGGAAGCATTACTCGTAATTGGTCACCAACATTAAAGGACCCCTATCAACAAGTTTTGGTCTTATAAGGAGTCCTAGAAACTTTCCTTTCATTTATCCCTCAACCATTTTATCTATTTTGTATAAAATGCTCTGGGGTCCCCAGCGAGGGGTTGAACCAAGGGACTCAGGCCCTTTTGTCAATCTTTTAACTTGATTAATTGGCCTAACTGTTGCCCCAAGTAATTGTTGGTCAGCTATCTCAGTGTAATTTTCTTCCACCCCTTTATTTTTTTTAAACAAGTTTTTTTTTAATTAATTAATTAATTTGTTTTTGGCTTCATTGGGTCTTCATTGCTGTGCACGGGCTTTTCTCTAGTTGCGGTGAGCGGGGGCTAGTCTTCGTTGCGGTGCGCGGGCTTCTCACTGCGGTGGCTTCTCTTGTTGCGGAGCATGGGCTCTAGGCACATGGGCTTCAGTAGTTGTGGCACACGGGCTCAGTAGTTGTGGCTTCCGTGTTCTAGAGTGCAGGCTCAGTAGTTGTGGCACATGGGCTTAGTTGCTCCGCGGCATGTGGGATCTTCCTGGACCAGGGTTCGAACCCATGTCTCCTGCACTGTCAGGCAGATTCTTATCCACTGCGCCACCAGGGATGGCTGAGCTCTTTAAACATATATATTTTAACTGGGGTAAATAGGGTGGACTTGTATGGGTCCCTTTGGCCCATCCAACCTTAGGTAGTATTGTACCAAAACCTTTTGTTTTAATCCCATTAACATCTGTTTTATTTATCCCATTTCTTAATAACCATCTAGAGATTTCTTTATCTTTTGGAGATGAGTCACTTTAAAATTTCCACCTGGTTGGGAAAAAATCTCTAAACTTTCAGTTTTATTTTTAATTTCCCTATTGATCAACCTAATTAACATTAATTATTCCAATGTTTTTATTAGCATCTGTAAGACCCATTGAGGGGAAGCATAGACCACAAATAAGACTTCCCGAGCCAGTTTTTTGTTTGTTTTAAATGAAAGGAGTTCTTAGATTAACCATTATGTATATATTTTTTCCACTGTTTAATGTGTTTTTCCCCCCCATAGGTACCAACAAAACAGCTGTTTATAATGAGTGCTCTCTAAAAATTTACCAATTTAGAAGTTTCTCCCATTTGAAGGATCCATCATCTGGCCATTAATGAGATATATCATAATAGTGACTCAAACCAATAAGATGCAAGAGGCTTCCCCACAAGACAGTGTGAAGGATACCACCTAAACAAGACCCAGAAAGTTTACTCCCAAAAATAGTTCAAGAAAGTAAAGGCCTTCGTTGTACAGGCTGACACAATGAAGGTTAAGGTGGCAAAAAGCCCCTGCGAATTGGTACAGTCAGACAAATGACTGCTCAGAATCCCAGTCTATTCGATTGCCTCCAAATGTACACAATATGTGTACCTTTTGGATGGCAGAGACCAAGTTCTCAAACCACACACACACACACACACACACACACACACAGAATACCCAAGGTGATCAGATAGAACATTAACATTTCAAAGACACAGGAAGAGAAAGGCAAGTTACCCCTAGAAGGGCTTTTGTTTCTTTGAGATCAGAATTCTGAAAAGATGTTTTATCAAGCTAGCTTTCTCTAACTTAACTGTGTATGCAGTAAAAGAGCCCCATCTTAGTCATTTTCTGGGTGAGATTTCCTTTAATTCCCAATTAAGTAGATCCTTGCAAGTATGAGCTCTATACGTACAGGCATCTGGCTGGGGTGTTAGTCGGAGGTTGGCTTTCTGATGCCCCTAGTTTATCTGAGAGAATCTATTTCCGATTTTAAAGCTGAATTCGTTGGAGATAAAATTTACTAGTGAAATTGCATGGTGGCCCAGTGTGCTGCTTGTGAGCTTGACTTCTCTAGGTTTTTACCCTAGAGTCTTTTCAGCTCGTCTTATGTGTCTAGGTTCTCCCTCTGGTAGTATAAGACCATCGTGGATGCTTGGATCAGAGTGGCCAGTTCTTATCTGTGTCCCAAGCAGAGCAAGTTTTTTTAAGTTAAATTGAGTGGGCTTCCTTATAGGGATGTCTGCATGGTATGAGGACTTGCCTTTACCAGTCCTGCAAGTTTCTCAGTTGCCTGAGAAAAAGCCGTTGCTGGCCATGAGATTCCCTTCTTCAGTGCTGAAAGCTCTCATGTAATATTTTCACTTTTATCCCGACAAATTCTTGTTAAGATAGCCATTTGAGGAAGAATGCCAGGTCAGCCTCCTACCTAACCACTCAGCCCAGACCGCTCAGTGTCTTTCAACTGTTGTAAGGGGGTTCATTTTCCCAGAATCTGTCACCTGGGGAGCCAAGCACCTGTTATACACCACCAAATAAAACACAGGATCATCAACCAATAGTTGGGAGATCCAAGAACCAGGAGAGACTCACCCAAATTCATCTGAACTCTCTGAGGAGGCAGACGGACACAGGAGGCCTCTACCAAGGCTCTTTCATTGTAGAGTTCATGCGAAGGAGCAAAGTCAGCTCTGGGTCCCTTCATTGTTTGCCAAAACTGTCGACTGAAAAAAAATGCACAACCTGAAAGTTGAGAATTATGTTTTATTCAGTGGACTTTCTGAATAGCTCTGAGGGACGGCTCTGAAACCATAAGGGGGGAGCCAGGATATACAGGAGTTTTTGCAGCAAAGACCAGGTGGTCACAACATCGAGAGATGACTGTTCATTAAAGAGAACCAGGCATCTCAGATTAATGAGTTTAGCACTTTTCTATGTGTGGGAAGATGCAAGAGTCTGGGCTCATTGAAATCATTCCTTTGATACACATCTTAACTATCCAGGGCCATATTCTGCTTTTCTCCATCCTGAATCCCCTCAGGGTGCACAGTCCGGAGTGGCTGCAGTGGCTGGTGGCTTGAAGGCCACAACATCCTTTACTGATACGGCAGGCGACATTCTTGGTCTGCACCCCTTAATCTGTTAATGGATTGCATCACAGTACCGAGATATCATTTCTCTAAGGCAAACCTTAATACATCATTCCCAGATCTGCTTCAAAATAGAGTGATGGATACAAGAGTGTTCATTATACCATGACATTATAATAACAGTAATAGTTTTTCTGCTTTTTAACCATCCTGCATTCCTGGTTAAACCTTGCTTGAATGTGACATTGTATTATTACTTTAATACTCTGCCATACTCAATTTACTAATATTTTACTTAGGACTTTTTCAGCGTTCAGACTTAAGATTGCACCTTAATCTTTCTTTGTACTATCCTTGCAAGATTTTACAAGTCTCATGAGTAATTTGAGAAGCATAACTTTTTTTCTTCTACCTGGTAAAATAATTTTTCCCTTGAAAGTTTTGGGCTCAAAATCTTTCAGGGTGGATATTTGACTTCTGATTCCATTTTAAATGGTAGTGATTAATTTCAGTTTGTAGTTCTTAATTGAGTCAATTTGGGGCACATGTTTTTCTAGAAAATTGTTCATCTCATCTAAGTTTTCAAGTTTGTTGACACAAAGTTGTTCATACTATTCTTTTTTAGTGATTTTTTTTTTTGGTGTTTTGTTTTTGTTTTTGCTTTTTTTGGCCTCGCTGTGCAGCATGCGGGATCTTAGTTCCCCGACCAGGGATTGAACCCATGCCCCCTGCATTAGAAGCGGAGAATCTTAACCACTGGACCACCAGGGAATTCCCTTTTGGTGATTCTTTAAATTGCTGTTTGTTAGTGATATTTTAAAATCACTGCTCTAATTGTAGCTATTTTTTTCTTTTTTGAGTTTAATATTTATTAGGGCCATCTTTTTTCTTGATTGGCTCTGCAAGATATACATCTACATTAATCTTTTCAAAGAAGCAGATTTGGGTTGTTTTGGTAATCTGTGCTGTGTTTTGGTTTTGTCTTATGTTCCTTGTTTTTGGTTTTCAGTTAGAGTAACATTTGCTCTCTTTTTAAATTTTCCTTTCCTTTTTGCTATTTTTCTACTTCTTGATTTGATTGCTTTACTTTCTCTGTAATTTATTTACTTTCTGAAAAATGTGTATATACATTTTAAAAAGTCTCATATATTAAAAGGCTCATAATAAAAACAGGAGTGTTTCTTCTCAGTAGTGTTGACCTGAAATAAATAGACTGCCATGTATTTCTCCAGCAAAAATGGCTTTTTGGGGATCAGCGGAGAATTGCAATTCAAGGTCAGCTACCATAGAAATCCCCCACAGCAAGGGAAGAAGAGCGCTTTTATAGAGAGGAAAAAGGAAGTTGGGAGGGTGATAGTAAACAATCAGTCTGTGGCTTTTCATTGGCTGAGTCCTCACCAGGAAAGAAGAGGAGTCTGTCTTCTTCCTGTTGGGCTCTGCTATGATCACAGGACGTGAGAGCTCCCGCTTCTGGTCTCCCAACTCTATTTAATTCATGTTTCTGTTTATTAATTTTATGGTGGCAAACAGTTTAAAATTTTTAAGCAGTTTGTCAATTTGAGACATTTTTTAGTTCCTTAGGCATTAAATGAGAATCTTGACTATTATACCTGCCTTCCTTCCTACATCCTTAAATCAATGTGATTATGTTGCAAGTATTGTAATGTAGTTCCTCTCAAAAATTTTGGCTAAATTCATGTTCAGTGTTTTCATTGTGATGACTATATAAGTGTTCTTTATTGCTGAGCCATAATAAGTTTCTTTCTTGTATAAATTTTACTTTTCCTGTTTTGAATAATTGCCTTTTTATTTATTTGCTTTGTTTTCCCTAAACCTATGTAAAATGTCTCTCAATTCCGTTTTCCTCAAGATCAAACCTGTCACACAATCTAATCATTTTTCTCTTTTCCTGAACACACATCCCCAGGAGCCCTCCATCATGCTGCAGTGTAGACTGATCAGTTATTCTCTAGGCTACAGCACACTGGCAGGCTGGGACCTCCCTTTATCCTCGCCAATTCCCTCATCTCATCTCTGTGTTGGATCTCTTGTTTCCTGGAAACTTCTTTTTTCCCTTTTTAATGGATGATAACCTTATTACCTTCCCGAAAAGGGGTCTATATTAAGGTTGTGTATGACTAGAAATTATTTTACTTTGTCCTCATATTTGCATGGTATTTTGGACTAGTATAATTTCCTGGATAAGAAATTATTTTCCCTCAGAACTTTGAAATCTGGCAAAGCTAGGTAGAAAATGGAGTAGTGTTACTGTTGAGAAATCCCATTCCATTGTTCTTTTGTATGTAACCTGTTTATCATCATTGAAACCTTTACATTCATCAGTTTATCTTTGGTATTCAGATTTTTCATGATGATATGTTTACTCCCAGTCTTTTTAAGAAATTACCCATTTGATGGATCAGTCCCTGGATAGTGTTATTTTTAAGAATTTTCTCTTTGTTTGATTCTGTTTTCTTCCCATTTTCTCTTTTCTTTCTTGAGCTCTGAATAATCTGGTGTTGAACCTTTGAAATTGTTCATATAATTTTCTTACCCTTTCTGTCTCATTGCTTATCTTTTTTTGGGGGGGAGGGGAGGTCGGCTTTCTGGAAAAGTTCTTCAACTTTATCCTTAAACCTTCAACCTTTTTTGGTTTTTGTTATTAAAATTTTAAATTTCTGGGACTTCCCTGGTGGCACAGTAGTTAAGAATCCGCCTGCCAATGCAGGGGGCACGGGTTCGATCCCTAGTCCGGGAAAATCCCACGTGCCGTGCAGTCCGTGCGTCACAACGACTGGAGCCCACGCACCTAGAGCCCATGCTCCACAACAAGAAAAGCCACCGCAATGAGAAGCCCGCGCACTGCAACGAAGAGTAGCCCCCGCTCACTGCAACTAGAGAAAGCTTGCACGCAGCAGCTGGAGACCCAATGCAGCCAAAAAAATAAATTAAAAAATTTTTAAATTTTCTAAAATTTCCTAAGACCTCTCATTTTGTGATTTAAAAAACTGTAACATCTTAAAACATCATGTTTTACAAATGAAATATCTCTCTGGTGATTTTAAAATTTATGTTATGAAAGTTTCAAAACAGAGAAAATCAGAATAGTATAATGACCACATTTGTACCTGTCACTGTATGTTGAAGTAAATCTAGGACATGATTCATTATTTGTAAATATTTCAGAATTTATTTCTGAATGATAAGTACTCCTTTAAAAATCATAACCAGGATATCATTATCACACCTACAAAATCAGAATTAATTCCTTAATATCAAATATATAGATAGTGTTCAAATTTTTCTATTATTTCAACAAAGCTTTTTTTAAAAACAATTTCTTTGAATCATGGTCCAAATAAGGCTTATGCAAATTTAGACCTCTTTTAATTTAAAGTGTGCCTCAGATTATGTCTCAGTGTTTCAGTTTGCATTTCTCTTATTATGAGCATCTTTTGAGGATGCTATTGTTACTTTGAAATATGTCAGTGTCTTTTTATTGTTCTCACTCTTTAGCACACTATTGAATTCTGGGTTTATATTGTTTTCCTTTAGTACTTTGAATATATTACTGTGTGGTCTTCTGGCCTCTATCTTTTCAGCTTAGAAGTCTGTAGTCAGTATAATTGGTATTCCTTTGTAGGTAATTTGCCTTCTCTTTCCAGTAACTTTAAATATTTACTCATTATCCCTGGTATTCTGCAGCTTTTGCTCGTGTATCTGGTGGATTTAAAACATTTATTCAGTGTGGCATGTGGTGTATACACTTGCAGATCAAGGACTTCTATCTTTCAGCTTTGGATAAAAGCAACCATTTTCTCTAATATTGGTTTTTTCTTTTTTTGTATTCTCTCTATCTTCCTCTTCTAGAATTCCTGTCAGGTACATATTTATGTCTTTCATCCATCTGGGAATGTGAATGTGTGAAGTAGGGTTTATGCTTTTCCCTAACAGCCATTTGTCCTGATGCCATTTAATGACTAGTTTATCCTTTCCCCCACTGATTAATAGTGCTGCCTTTATCATGCACTAAATGTCTAGCTATACATGAATCTGTTTCTGAAGTTATTCTGGTTTTTTTTTTTGTTTGCATTGGGTCTTAGTTGTGGCTCGCTGACTCCTTCGTTGTGGCATGCGGGCTCTTTAGTTGTGACATGTGAACTCTTAGTTGTGGCATGCATGTGGGATCTGGCTCCCTGACCAGGGATCGAATCCAGGCCCCCTGCATTGGGAGCGTGGAGTCTTAACCACTGCGCCACCAGGGAAGTCCCTGAAGTTATTCTGTTTTATTTTCTCTTTTTGCCCTATTATCGTTCTGTTTAAGTTAACAGAGATTTATAATGCATTTTGAAATAATATAGTAGAGCAAAGCATTACTTTAATAACTGCCTTGTTATTCATGTCTTAATTTTTCTATAAAAGTTATAAAACAAATTGTCATGTTTCAAGAAGTTCCTATTGAACATGTAGGAATGAATTTAATGAAAATCCCAGTGCAATTCTAGTTTGAGAAAAATTTAAATCTTTTAATACTGAATGGTATTAAAATAGTGAATCTCTCCATTTATTCAGATACTTTTTCCTGTTGTTTGGTAAAGTTGTTTAGTTTTTTTATTAGTTCTGTAAGTAGGAAAGAAAGAAAACTATGAGGAATGAAGAAATGAACCCAGAGTACAATTCTCAGCTTAACAGTTTTAACCAGAAGGCAAACTAATGTTCTTTTTTGAAGAGGAAGCCTAACTTTCTGGTTTTGTGGGGGTTTGTTTTCTATAAGAAGAGTATAGATGTGAAAAAAATACTTATTCCACAAAACCTTAATTGCCATAGAGTCATTCAATTTATTCAATAAACATTTTTTGGGTGTCTGCCATGTGCTGGGGAGTGTTCTAGGTATTCAGAATACATGCAATGGACAAATCAGACAAATATTTCCATCTGATTTACACTAAGTGGCAGGCTTATATACACTTCTGCATTAGGGGCATAAAATCTACCTGTTGAAGATCTTTCTCTAAATAAAAATGCCAATTCTCGGGGCTTCCCTGGTGGCGCAGTGGTTGAGAATCTGCCTGCTAATGCAGGGGACACGGGTTCAAGCCCTGGTCTGGGAAGATCCCACATGCCGCGGAGCAATTAGGCCCGTGAGCCACAACTGCTGAGCCTGCGCGTCTGGAGCCTGTGCTCTGCAACAAGAGAGGCCACGATAGAGGCCTGCGCACCGCGATGAAGAGTGGCCCCCGCTTGCCGCAACTAGAGAAAGCCCTAGCACAGAAACGAAGACCCAACATAGCAATCAATCAATCAATCAATCAATAAATCTTTAAAAAAAAAAAGGCTATGTGGAAATAGGCCAGAAATTTAAAAAAAAAGAATGCCAATTCTCTAATTTTGTCCATTAAACCTGAACTCTATTGAAGTATAATACTGAGATAGAAGTCTTATATTGAAGGTTATCAACTAATCTTAAAAAATTGAGATCTGTAAAAATATTAGCATAATACATTATTGCGTGATTTGTTGTAGTCCTTAAAGTCTCCAAGCATTCCTCTTTTGTTTCACACTGTGTCAATTGTTTTGATATTTATATTAAAGCCATTATGAAAATTATTCAGGAAAGTATTATACCATCTAAAATTGTAAAGACCTCAGTCTCAAAGCTTAGAACTTAGCTCATGCCTCTTTGTTGATCCCATTCAAGTTTTAGATAGAATGAATCATCATAAGGAAATACAGACTTTGAGGATAGAGATTAAATTGGAGGTAATCAAATGAACGTTTGTTTCAAAGTCACATATTTACCTTTAACAACTCCAATAAAATTCCTAAGTAGGGTAGCAGGCAAATCATCAGTCCTATTAATTATATGTGAGGTTATTTGGGTAAATACCAAGTTACATATACAATAAATAAATTTACCTAAAACAGTTGTAATTAGCAGAAAAAATTTTTTTATTCTAAAAAGTAAACTAAAAAAGCAAAGTACGCATGAAATTCAAACAACTATGCCTTTTTAAACTGGTTCTTTGACTTTAATTTTTAAAAATAATGCATGCTTTTTCTACCCAGGGCTGAGTAGTAGTCCACAGGAGAAGCCAGTATAAATAACCAAGATAACAGTAGAGGGCCAAGGATGACTATATTGCATGTCAGTACAAACCCCAATAAATATTTTAAGCAGGGGAGACCTTGCTGGAAGGTACAAGAGAGGGTCTACAATTTTTTTTTTAACCTCGCCTCCAAAGGGACCCTATTTTCACCTTTCTTCTTTTACCTGAACCTGCCTCTTTGGCTACAGGAAGGACACCCAGTGAAATGCATCCCTGACGTGATTGGATCAGAAAAACAAGAAAAGAAGTATCCAGCTCTCTCAGCCCTATTGTGCAGGCAGATGTCACGTTCAGGCTCTCAAGATGGCAGCCATTGACCTATGCCTGATATGGGCTCTGCCTACACAAGACTCTGCCTGTTTCTATGTGAGAAATACTGAGGGGGAAAGGATAGTGCCTGGATTCCCAGCAACCTGGTTACAGGGACCAGTGTCCTTTAAGGATGTGGCTGTGGAGTTCACCCAGGAGGAGTGGATGATGTTGGACTCTGCTCAGAGAAGTATGTACAGAGATGTAATGTTGGAAAACTATGTAAATCTCACATTAGTGGAATATCAATTATGCAAGCCTGTGATCTCCCTGTCGGGTCAAGAAGACATAAGAACTGTGAAAAGGAGAATTCCCCAAGGCACCTGTCCAGACTGGGAGATTCAACTGAAAACCAAAGAATCAACTTCTAACCAGAATATTTTTGGGGGAAAATCATCTAGTGGCAAGAAAATGATAAGATTCACAATGGATGATTGGTCTCCCACATTAAGAGCAGACTGGGAATGCCATAAAATCAGAAAACAGCACAAGATCCCAGAGGGGATCTTGAGGCAAGTGGCATTTACTCAAAAGAAGGGAGCATCTCAGGAGAGATTGTATGACTATCATGAATTAGAGGAGGACTCTAAACTCAGATCAAAACTTGTTTTTTCAAAGAGAGTTTCCATCAGTAAACATTGCCATAAGTGTTACTTAGATATTGAGTGTTTGAAGCATAATTCAATCCTAAACAATTATGAAAAAAACTCTGTAAGTGAGAGGGTCTGTGAAAGTCATGAATATGACAGAGCTCTGTGGCATCTTGAAAGAACTCAAACAGCACAAAAAGAGTACACATGCTCCAAACATGGCATACACTTTAAACATAATAATATGCTTCCTATATGCAACAATTATCATATGGGGGAGAATTCCTATGAGTGTAATAAAAACAAAACCTTTTGTCATCATTCATCCCTTAAGCAACAGGAGCAAACTCCTACTGAAGAGAAGCATGAATGTAATCAGCGTGGAAAAGCCTTCAAAAGGATTTCTAATCTTATTTTGCACAAGAGAAGTCACATGGGTGAGAAACAATATGAATGTAAAGAATGTAGGAAAGTCTTCAATGATTCCTCAACCCTAAGGAGACATGTAAGAACTCACACTGGTGAGAAACCCTATGAATGTAATCAATGTGGAAAAGCTTTCAGTCAAAAAACATCTCTTAAGGTTCACATGAGAACTCACACTGGAGAGAAACCTTATGAGTGTAATCATTGTGGAAAATCCTTTGGCACAAGTTCTTACCTTACAGTGCACAAGAGAATACACAGTGGGGAGAAACTCTATGAATGCAGTGACTGTGGAAAAGCCTTCAACACAAGCTCTCACCTTAAAGTTCACAAGAAAACACACACCGGAGAGAACATTTATGAATGCACTGACTGTGGGAAGGTTTTTAGTGGTCTCTCATCTCTTAGAATGCATGTGAGAACTCATACTGGGGAGAAACCCTACGAATGTAAGGAATGCAGGAAAACCTTCAGTGTTTCCTCTTCCCTTAGGAGACATGTGAGAACTCACACTGGAGAGAAACCCTATGGCTGTATTCAATGTGGAAAAACCTTCAGTCAGAATTCTTCACTTACTATACACAAGAGAATTCATACTGGGAGAGAAACCTTGTAACTATTAAGAACGTGGAGTTGCCTTTTTCATTGTCTTAAGGTGGATTCCAAGCTCATTATTTCAGTCTGTGTTCTCTAAAATAAGCATTTAAGGCTATAAATAGTCCTATAAACACCCCTTTAGTTATATAACACATTTGGTGTATGATAATTTATTTTGTCTTAACTCTAAGTGTTGTCTAATATTTATTATGACTTTATGACTTTCAGATCCAGAGCTGTTTAGAGTTATTTTAAATACGTTTTCAGTTACCTTATTGATTTCTAAGTTAATTGCATTATCTGGACAATATGATATTACTTTATTATTTTCTTTTTTCTTTTTTTTTAAATGCTACTCAATTTTACAATTTATTTGTAAGAATCTTAATTTATTCTATTATTTTCTTGAGAGTTGCTTTCTGATCTGGTGTGACAGGTATTGTTAGTAGCCAATCGAACATCCAGTTCATTCCTCCCTGTAGGGAACGGACAGTATCACTGGGAACAGACCTATCTAGTGTTTTCTCTTTGCCTTTTGCACTTTGTCTTTCTGCCTTCCCCAGTCTTCTCCCTTTGGATTTTGCATTCATAGAGCTGAATGAGCCATCTTGTGACCATGAGGATGACAAGGATGGTGTCAAAGAGATCCTGGTTTCCCAAAGATATCTTCAAATAACTGTACCAGCACTGCACTGCTTATATCTGTGCATCTTTTTATGTGAGAAAAATAAGCTTCTTGATTTTTTAAAAACAGTATGTAAATAGTCAATACAGTAACCTCGTTTTAAAAAAGAAAAAGATCACAAGGTATGTAGACTTAAATATTTTACGTTGGACGTACAAATTTGGATAAGAACATGGAAAAGTGAGGAATGGAAGAGGAATATTGATAGAACTTCTGTGCTTAGGCTAGAGAGGATGGAGCTGAGGTCATTGAAAGCAGGTGTCAGAGAAGCAGGAGGGAAATCCCAACATTTCAGCATGAGAAAACCAAAGAGTCTTCAGGTAGAGGGGAAGTTACCAATTTTAAATGCTGAATGAAGCCCTTGAGATTTTGCTACTTGGTTTTACAGATACTGAGCTGATTAGCTCTAAATTATTAAGAAACAAAACATGGAAGGAGGAAACTATGATGGAAGAAAGAGGCAATAGTCATAGTTTTAGTCCTGTTAAGTTTATAGAATTGTGAGATATCTAGATGAACGGGCTGATGTGTAGTTTTGAACCTGAAGAGGTGTCTAGGACAGAGATATAATTTTTAGCAACATCAGGAGATAGAGTGTACTGGGTTTTGTGGAGGTGAGTAAGATTGTATAGGGAAAGTGGATGGTGTGAAAAGAAAATGTCTACCACTGACCATGGAGACCTCCTATATTTAAAGTAAGTAAAAATGGAGTTTTACTAAACCAAGACAAACTAGTGTTTGAAGAAGGAAGGTAAAATCGGTTGTTTTAAATGCTACTATGGGGTCAAATTAGATGAAGTCTTCAAAAGCAAACATATGGCAACGTGAAGGTTATTGTTGACCTTAGGTGGAGATAATGATATGTTGAGGATTGGTGGTAGGTTAGGATGAGTTTCATAATAAAGGACGAGGAAGTAAAGAGTGAATACAGACAAGCTTGAATAGTAGGAGAAAGATGGGGAAGTAGCTGGAGAAAGATTTGGTCAAGGGAAAATATTTTTTAAATAATGAGAAACTAGAACATGTTTAAATCCTAACGTGATGTATCCAGTATGGAGAGATTAAATGTGCAGGCATAAGAAGAGGGACAGTCAGTACCATAAAGTTCCTGAGAAGGGGATGGAGGTATCTGGAGCACAAATAGAAGGACTGATGTTTGCTGCAAGAAGGGATACTTCCACCATTCTCTCAGAAGGAAAGGAGGACTGTGTGGGTTGGTTTTAATTACCTCTTTATTTACTTATATCTAAGTTACTTGAGCTAAGAGTATCTGAGCTATACAATACTGATTGGTTTCTTTTGTTTTTTAATATAAATTATTTATTTATTTATTTTTGGCTGCGTTGGGTCTTTTGTTGCTGCGCGCGGGCTTTCTCTAGTTGCGGCGAGCAGGGGCCACTCTACGTTGCGATGCAAGGGCTTCTCATTGCAGTGGCTTCTCTTGTTGCAGAGCACATGCTGTAAGTGCGCAGGCTTCGGTAGTTGTGGCTCGCAGGCTCTAGAATGCAGGCTCAGTAGTTGTGGTGCACGGGCTTAGTTGCTCCACGGCATGTGGGATCTTCCCAGACCAGGGCTCGAACCCGTGTCCCCTGCATTGGCAGGCGGATTCTTAACCGTTGAGCCACTAGGGAAGTCCCTGTTTGGTTTCTTAAGAGCTACTTTCTGGCCCAGTGTGGCAGATACTGCTAGCTGCTAACCTAATACATGTTCCCTCCTTCTCTTTTACTAATAGTACCTCAGTTTTGCTTAGAGTAGCAGTGTGTCTAGTTACACAACTCTTTATCCCAGGCAGGCTCCATGGCCAAGATTAGTCATCCCCCCTGTTCTTGGCCAACAGAATATAGACATGAGACTGTAGGTTTCGTGCTAAGATTGTCTGCCAAGAGTAAGATGGATGAAAGACTGGTCAGAGGTTTTACTGGAGAAGACTCTATGCATGTGAAAGTCCCCCCACGTTACCGGTAGGGCCTCCTGTGAAGACAGCAAAGCAAATAGCAAAGTCTAAGTGAATGAATAAGGAGAGTCCAGTTGAATAGAAGATAGCAACAAAGAAGAGAGTTGGAAAGTCGAAACTAGCTGGTATGAGCCTCAAAGAAGCTTTTTGTTTGTTTTTACAAGAGGCTGCAATTGGTTAGAGGCAATATTGGTAAGCAAGGGGGACATTGATCCTACATGCCAACCTATAGATATGGAGTGCATGCGAATAGACAGCCCTTGTTTGATGTGGCTATTGTCGAGTAGGTTTTTTCCAGGGGTAGCCAAGTTTAAGTTAGTGCAAAGAAATGAAGGGAATTTTTAGGGAAGTTGTTGAGGACATAAAGGAGTTTGTCACTCAGGGAAGTCTCAGAGGGCACCATGGAAACAGTTTCCATGGGGTTTGTGGCTGGGGCATGAGGAATACAGAACATTGTTACGATGGCAGTACTGACAGAGAACATAAGATCAGAGCTGAGGGTGGGCTGAGACTAGGCTGTGACCAGTGAAAACAAAATTTAGAGGGAGCCTAGATTAAATCCCAGGAGGTTCTAAGATGCTAGATTCCTAGTCTAGTAAGATTCACACGTAGCTTGGAAAGGAGCACGTGCAGTCATGCTATGGCACCAAATATTCCCGTTGTTCATTAGGTGTTTGCGGCCCTCCAGGGTACAGCAGTAGCAAGCAGCAGTTAGAGAAGGATCCCAAATGCGTGTGGCGTTTCCACGAGAAGATCATCTTGAGTGGCATTCAGGAACGGGGCGTGCTCTGCTTGGTTGGGTGCTGGCATTTATGCACTAGTTTTGGCTCTCCAGTGACTTGGCACACCAGCAGCTGTGGGCTCAGGCAGTCTCACCCGGCGTCTCACCTGGATTTTACTGCAGCAGCCTCGTTATGGGTTTCTCTGACTCAAACCTTACTTTGTTCCAGTATGTTTCCTGTGCAGCTAGCTCAGTATCCTTCTATTATTTTTTATTATTTATTACTCTCGGTGGTTTTTTATTATAAAAGTAATACATGCATATGAGAAAAAATGTAAACAACATCAGCCCTACACAAGAGAAAGTCCTCCTCCTTCACAGATCCTCCTGCCTTAGAAATTTAATATTGTGGATGAGTGCACTTTCTGTACATTCCATGTACATACAAATATAGATTTCTTTGTACAGAAATTGAGTCATAACTTTCATTCCATATCTTTTTTTAATCATATCTATGTCAGTATATGTCGTTCTGTTTCATTCTTTCATTCATTTCATTGAAATAGTTTAGTATTTGATTATGTGGATGGACTATAATGTACATTTAATCCATTTTCATGGATTAAACATCCTCCAGATGTTTCATAATAACAACCAACACTGCATGAGCAATATTGTTAATATATTTTGCTTTCCTTTCATCTGTTCTCCATACTGCTCCCAGGGTGATTCGTCTCAAGTACTAATCTGGTTATATGACATCTCACTTTTAAATCCTCAACTGGACTTCCCTCCTTTTACCTTAAACGTTCTACAAGACCCTTCATGCTAAACTCTTACCTGTCTTTTCAGGCCACAGCCCTTGCTGCTCCATCTCTTCACTCTCTCTGGACCTTAACCTGGCCTGTTCATCCTTTAGGTATTGTATCCTACATCTGCTTTAACATGCTTTTCATACCTTCACAGTATTGCCTGGTTAATTATGTGTCTTGCCCTCTAAACTTTAAGCTTTGGTAAGGTGGGAACTCTAAATTGTTCATTGTTTTATTCCTAGTACTTGGCCCATAATAGGTACTCATTTAAACATCTATGGTTTTTTCCAAAATTTTGTGCCTTTTCTTTGTTTACTTAGTATTTCAGTGGAGGCTGAACTTAAAATAAGAATTGGGTTTTAAGTGATTGTATAAGGCAAAAATTGCATAAAATCAAAATTTCTTTTTTCTAAGCGCTGGAGTCACACTCAGCATAGCAAGATATTCTAATAATTGACAGGCACGCAGAAACTGAGACTGTTAAGTGAGGTTTAATTATTCATATACCCTGCCCTGCCTCTACCACCTTCAAGTTCATATACCTTGTTTGGCCACTGTTCATATGCTGCTACAGTGTGTATTACATTAAAAGGAGTGAAATGACCCAGTACTGGTGAGGGTGCCATGTTCTTTAGGCTACTGATGGAAGTGTAAATTCACACAACCTTTCTGGGGGACAGGTAAGCAGTATGTGTCCAAAGCGAGAATATTCTAAACCTTTAACCTAGCAATTTTTTCTTAGCTTTTATAAAAGAACCCTTCATTCAAACATGTATAAGTAACAAGAGTCATCTGAGTTTCATACTCTAGTGAAAAACTAAAATTCCTAAATTCCCAATAATAAATTGGTTTTTAAAAATTATGTATGACCATAAAATGGAATATAATGTGATCATTAAAATGTTATTATGTATTTATTGACAAGTGGGGATGTATCTAATATACAGTAAGTCCCCTACATACGAACCTTCCAGTTGTGAACTTTCAAAGATGCGAACCTACGTTCGCATGTCCAGTCACGTTAGTTCATGTGTCTAGTGTACATTGTCACGTGCATGCATCCTCTACAAGTGGTTGTGCTTTTGTGTACTTTACTGTAAAGCACTGTATAGAATACAGTAACAGTGTCTTTATTTCAAGCCCAGGATGTCCGGAAGCAAGCATAAAAGCAGCGGTGATGTAGCTTGTACTACTGTATTTTTCAAGGTACTGTACTATAATGTTAAAAACTTCTACTTTTTGTGTTTGTTTTTTATGTATTTGTGTGAAAAGTATTACAGTACAGTACTATATAGAAAATTGTGTTAGTTGGGTACCTAGGCTAACTTTGTTGGACTTAACGAACAAATTGGACTTAGGAACGCGCTCTCGGAATGGAACTCATTTGTACATAGGGGACTTACTGTACTGTGATTTTTAAATACAGTTATAAAGTATCAGAGTATAACCATGTTTTTATTAAAATATATATTGTAAATGTGTGTGTATGTGTGAGCATTGAAATATCCTGGAAGATTATATACCAAAATGTTATCAGTGGTCATTTCTGAGTCGTAATTTTTTTACTTGTTGCTAAATTTTCTAGTTTACATAGTAAATAGATCTAAGGTATCTATTTTCTAAAATAGTAAACAATTCCATCACGAACTACTTAAATAATTTTCAAAAGCATGATTTTAATATCTTCAAAGTTTTATATAGATTTGCTCAGGCTATTGTTAGATATATAGATTCTAGCCATTTTTAAAAATCAGATAATTTTTTTTACTTTTTAAGCCAACTTTTCTATCTACAGCTTTTTAAAGGCACTTTTTGAAAAGGTTGCTAAAGGCCCTGAGCTCTTTTTAGACTTCATCTAAATTGACCTCTAGGCAAAATTCAAAATATGAGGGAAACAAATAAGGTGCTATGATTAGAGGAACATATGTTCGATAAGGCAGTCAGGAAAGGCCTCCATGAGAAGGTGACATTCAAGCTGAAATCTGAAGGAGTCATCCACAGAGGATTGGAGAGGTGGAGGGACACAGAACTTTGTAAGTAGAACAGCAAGAACAAAAGTCCTCACTGAGATCTTGACATGTTTGTTTAAAAAAACCAAAAAAGTCCTAGGCCAGTGGCTGGAACGTGGGCAGGCAAGGTGGTAAAGAGAAGAATATATGAAACCAGGCTGGAGAGTAGGCCGGATTTAGAAAACACCTTACCAGCTCCGGCACAAGTTTATATTTTATTTGAAGAGCCATCAGAAGCTCTTTAAGAATCTTTCATAAGAGATTAAAATCATTCTTTTTTTGAAAATTACACTATTGTATAGAAAAATCTTCGGAGACCAGTTTAGGAGGCTACTGTAGCAATTCATGTATGAAATTTGGATTACAGAAAACTGTCATTTCCTTAGCATACAGAGTTCTTTTAAGACAACAAATAAAATATTTACTTAGCATGAACAGGGAATTCACAGACTAATAAATGTCACAACATAAACTCACCTGTAATTTAAGAAAGGCATAGCAAACAGATAAAATTATATTTTTTACCTGTCAGCAAAGTTTCACATTGAATCTGAAATTTCTATTTTCTGATCAATTTCCATTTTCCTACATAATATTGTTCTCTGTGATATTGAGAGTACTGGTGATGCAGTATTTCTTAATACTTAAAAAAAAAATTAAAATTCATTTCTTAAAAAATTTTTTTTAAATATCAGATAACTAATTTGTTTATCCTTTTCTTTACTACCTTTTCTCTCTCCCAGCCTTTAAAGGCAGACTTTTTGAAAGTGTTACTGAGAACTTGGCCTCTTCTTCCAAGTCATTCACACCCAATCTGCAAGGTTTGCTGCCTCTCTGCTTTGAAATTTCTTCCATCTCTTCAGAAGGATTTAACAAAGTTTCCTGTCCTGAGATGCATTGTATAATATTCAATAGAAAATTCTTTGGGGTCATTTCTCAGTAACAAAACTTGACCCAGCCTTAACTCAATGTGGGTATCTTATTTTAAGTCCCCTGAAGCACCGGTTGTTGCTTTCTAAGAAAATATAGAATTCTGATTGTTCTTGCAACAACTAATATTTACATCACTAGTACTGAATGTACCTGTTGCTCCATCTCCTTATCCTTCTGCATTTATAGTAACTTCTTGTTTTAATGTTGAAGGGTAATAATCTTTCGGGAAACTTGTAAAAACTTTTTTTTATTGAAGCATAATACATAGAGAAATGTGTACAGCTTAATGAATTTCCCCAAATAGAATACACCTATTTAGTCGGCCTCTAGATCAAGAGAACCAAATGAGTACTTTCACTGATGCTACTAGAATCTTACACTCAACTCCATTCATCCCCTCCTATCAGGTGTTACTGTCAGGCTTGTTTAGTTTCATGTATATTTTAAACTCCAGCTGATATTATAATAATTGTTGTGTTGACAATATTCATTTACATTTCTTGTGGAGTCATCTTTTTAACAGCCATTTAAAATGTGAAAACCATTCTTAGCTTTCAGGCCCTGATATAGCCCATGGGCCTTAGTTTCCCAATACTTGACTTATATTTACCCCCTTGTGTTCTTTACTGCCTTCTGCACTGCCAGGTTTCCATCTAGGACCAGTTCATACTGCCTGAAGAACTCATCTTAAATAATGTTTCTTTTAGCACAGGAATGCTACACAAGTTCCCTCCATTTTTGTTTATCTGAAACATCTTTATTTCAGCTTTATCTCTAAAGGACTTTTAGCTTGGTATAGAAATCTAGATTGGTCGAGTTGTTTTTTTCCTTGTCAACACTTTAAAGGTGTTGTTTCATTATCTTCTGACTTCCATCGTTTCATTTGAGATGGAAACTTTCAGTCTTCCTGTTGCTGCTGTGAAAGTAGTCTCTCCCCTACTCTGTACCAGCTTCTGATAACCAGGCTTTATCTTTTGTTACAATGTGCATAATTGCAGTGATGTCCCTCTTTAGCCTGCTTGGAACTTGCAGAGCTTCCTGAATCTGAGGGCTGATATCTTGCATCTCTTTGCAAGGTTCTTGACTAACTCCTCAAATATTTCTTCTGTGTCATCCTCTTCTTAAAAGACTAACTACACACATTAGAACTTTTGAGTTTGTCCTAAATGTCTATGTCTTACACTCATCTTTTTTCCCTTCTCCCTTCTCTGTTTTAGTATGGATAATTAGATAATCATGACAACAGGGTAATAAAAATATTATAACTTTCAGAGCTATAATGGTTTCCTTCCTATGTTTCACACAAACTTTTCACAACTTGAATATGCAAACCTAAGACAATTGTGTGTCTGTAATACAAACTCCTTATAAGTTTATTATATTATAAACTCCTAGGTCAAAATGTTCAAATTGGATGTTTACCCCTTCACATGTATTGAGATGGTCACACTATGTATCGCCATTATCTCTGTCAAACAAATTGGAACTGAAATAATGTATTATACAAGTAATTTAAAGTACATCATATACTTTATTCCCACTGTTTGCTTTTATACCTTAATGTGTCTGGCTGGCTATTGCTACTGAATTTCATCTTGAAAAACAGGAAGCTTTTCTTTTGGCCTTCTGCTGCCTCTGAAAAGTGCCACACCTTATAAATGTTAAATACAGAAAGATATAACACAGACTTGTGTGCTAAAATTGACTGAAAGCAACTATGAACCTTGCCAGCACTGACTTGCTATGACAAAGAAAGCATACTGTATAAATGAAAACATCCACAAACTATTCACTTTGTTTTTTCAGTGGCAACAGTGTTTTGACATATCTTTTACTGTATAGCCTAGGAATTAACTGTATTTTAATTTAATGTATTTAATACATTATCTGTATTTTAATTAAATTAAAAATAACAGCATAGTTCTTATTTTGTGAAATATTTTACCACAAATGAACAAGAGGACTTTTTGGGTGAGTTACATAGTTCAGAATGATGTTGCATGAATTTTAGGGGAAATTTCTTATTTTTGATAAAAATGATTCAAGCAACATATTTGGTGAGCTACCTGCAAAGGCACTCCCTTTCCTGCGTGCCCCTCACTCACCTTATCATAGGCCTCTTCCCACTTTTTTCTCCATCATTCTTCACTCTCCCTTGCTCCATTAAGGAGGTCACATTTGCTTTAGAAATAAAAGTCCTGCTTACTAGAAGAAAATAGATAATTCAAAATATTATGGTTTTCCTAGACCCTAGGGAAGAGAAGCTATTACAAGAAGAATCAAAGCAGAAGAATGCATGCCATTTCCTACTTGTGCCTATTTTAAAACATTCCCTCAAGAACATGGAGTACAAATTCAGGCAGGCAACTTACAGCCCACCCCCTGATACTTCCTATGGAGAAGGCAGATACCTAAATTCAGATTCTGAATTTGGAAGAATGGTAAACTCCTTAGGCCAGATTCCCATAGTTCTCCATCATTACATTCCCATATAAAAAATTGGGGGCAGGGTCTGATCAGCCCCATTCTTCCTGGGAGAAGTCTATGGCCACACCTCTGAATGTTACACACCTCTGAGATGACAAATACATTCTTGTTCACCAAAGACTGCCACAGGGTGTGAGGGAAATTAATAATACTGGCCACCACTATAGGAAAGAGGGGATTTATACAGTGGAGTTGTTGTGACAGTTTGAGGCTTTGAATGGTTCTAGGAAAGTAAATATTAGGCAACAGCTGTGTGTTTTGTTGTTACATTGAATGGAAAAGAAATATGCCAGCCTCTCACTTTGTGAAAGAACAATTATATATGCATGAAAAAATATGCTTAAATGAGGCACTCATTCAAGTTCTAAATTACATATTTCATGTACTAAACGCAAGGGAAGTTCTTGAAAGGAGGCAATCAGACGCTTTAAAGATAACCTTTACAATGGGAAAATAAAGGATGGGCAGGTGTACATGGAGATGAAAACAATCTGATTTATTTGGACAAATATGTGCTTACAAAAGAAATGTTCTTACTGAAAATGGAACAAAAGAGGAAAACAACCTTGACATTTTCCTGTGATGTACCTTATTTACATTTATTTCAGACTAAGACATCTAGTCAGATTCAAGGGTAAACATGAGTTAGCATAACCTTAAGTCCAAACTCTGTCTCAAAATTAAAACCATAATATATCTAAAGATGTTTCTATAATAATGTCTGTATGTTTTTACAAAAGCATGCTCATTGTTGTCAATATTGTGATAGCTGCATATTCAGAATCACACATGCTGTAGGAAAAAAATTCAGCCAGTACTACATTAATTTACTATGAATCAAAAGATTTATTCGTAGCTTTTCTGAATTTGCTTCAAAACAAAACCCAAACAAACATCCCCCTGTAAAAAATCCTCCCACACCGATTCTCTCCAGTATAACTTCTCAGAACTCTTATGACTTTGCCACGCTCATTACAATGGTAGTTCTTCCCCAGGATAATTCTGTAGGTTTGAAATACTGCAGAAAGTCACCCTATGTTAAGTTCATTTATAGGGTTGCTTTTTCTCCTCAGAAGAGTATTTAAAAATTTAATAAATATTGCATGGTACGTGAAGGCATTCCCAAATCACTGTTTGTACGACTTTCCTTCATTATGAATTTTCTGGTGCCCAGGAAAAAGTACACCCTTACCCATGCATTCTGTCCTGTCCTGAGCTGACAGATGCAGAATGAGACCTAATCTCTAAAAGTTTTCTCACATTTATTGGACATGTATCCTTTCCTGGCAGGAATTTACAAATGTAGATTAAGGGAATCCTACCAGGTGAAGAGTCTTCTCAGTATTGATTTCATCTTCTGGTATTACAAAAAGAATGAGCAGGTGTTAATGGCTTTCCTATACATTCCTTGGGTTTTTCTCCAGAATACTGAATAGAGCAGAGACCACATTTCATCACAATCAACACATTCACATAAGGCTTCTTTCCAAGAGTTCTCTGAAGTCAAAGTAAGGCATTAGCTGCTTTTTTTTTTTTTTTTTTAATCCATACATTCTTAGGTTTTCTCTACAGTGTGAATTCCCTGGTGTTCAGCAAGGAATGAGTGGTAGTTAAATGAATTTTCATATTCATAGGGGTTCTCTAGAGTGTGTGTTCTCTGATGTTTAGCAAGGTTTGCGCTACAGCTGAAGGATTTATTGCATACCTTACATACATAGGGCTTCTCCCCAGTATGAGTTATCTGATGTAGAATGAGGGAAAAGCTCCGACTAAAGGTTTTGTCACATTCAGTACATGCATAGGGCTTTTCTCCAGTATGAATTTTCATATGTTGTGCAAGGGATGCGTGCCATGTGAAAACTTTACCACATTCATCACATTCATAGAGCTTTTCTCCAGCATGAATTCTCTGATGTTTAATAAGGAATGAGTGGCAACGGAAGGCTTTACTGCATTCGTTACATTCATAGGGGGTTTTGGAGGTATGGACACTCTGATGCCGGGTAAGGTGTGAAGAACGGCGAAATGCCTTCCCACACTCAACGCATTCATAAGGTTTCTCTCCAGTATGTGTAATCTGATGGCGAATGAGTTCAGAGCCACTGCTAAAGGCCTTCCCACATCTCCTACATACATACTGTTTCTTTCCTATGTGAATTCTCTGATGTCGAGTGAGGTTTGAGGCACGGCTAAAGGCCTTTCCACATTCGGTACATTCATAGGGTTTCTCCCCAGTATGTGTTCTCTGATGTTCAATGAGGAATGAAAGGTAACTGAATGTTTTATTACAGTCTTTACACTCATGGGGTTTCTTTCCCGTATGTATCATCTGATGTTTTACGAGGTTTGAGATCTGGCTAAAGGTTTTCCCACATTCCTTACATACATATGGTTTCTCTCCAGTATGAGTTCTCTGATGTAACACAAGGGAAAAGCGCCGACTGAAAGTTTTTCCACATTCATGGCATCCATAGGGTCTCTCCACAGTACTAACATTC
Source organism: Eschrichtius robustus (assembly GCF_028021215.1). Lineage (NCBI taxonomy): Eukaryota > Metazoa > Chordata > Mammalia > Artiodactyla > Eschrichtiidae > Eschrichtius > Eschrichtius robustus. The sequence goes on from NC_090837.1 coordinate 216,711, forward strand.
ATATGTTGAGACAGGGCTTCTTGATGGGAAACTGTCACTTGCCTGATATATCCCTGATTTCCCTGCAGCATCTCAGTATCATCCTCACATTTCCAGCCTTCTTTAAAACTGGAATACCCAAGGCCTTGGCTTAGAAATCTTTCCATTATCAAATACTGGGATGAATCATCTTCGTATATGACATTTTTTGGAGAAAACTCTTTGATCTCACCATTTGACTCTGAAGCTGAAAAAACAAAGCAAATGTTTCTTACTTTCTGTGTTGAGTAAAATAAAAGCCACTCCTCCATTTTTTAATGAGAATTACATTGAAAACAAAAATCTTAGCATTGCATTGCTTTTACAGTTATCATATATGACTCTGAAATCTGAGCAGTAGATCCAGAAATTCAGAAGACATCAGAGGAGAGCTGTAGGTGAATAAGGAGAAGATTAAAATTAACTGAAGGTGAGGGAAAAACAGAACTATCAGAAAGATAAGTAATTGTAAAGGATAGGTGGTTAATCTTCCTCACCTCCATTTAAACTTTATTTGCTGCCAGAATGACTTGAAAATGACAATTTCATAGTGCTGCTAATAGACTACCAGCGTCCCTCAGGTCCCACAAAGAAATGAGATTGTGTTCACTTAGTGCCTTTGGAACATCTTACAGTAACTTATTCTGAATGAATGAATAAAAAGGTTTCTCTGAATATCTTCCAGCATCCTCATTCTACCTCTACCTTCTAAACGGACATGTGAAGCTCAATTTAGGGATAACAGTGTCTTTCCATCAGATGCTTTTGACAGATAAACACAGGATTTTCTCCAGGCTAAATTTCAGTAAGGGATTTTATCATTTTGGGAGAACAGAGTTTTATAATAATACAAAGGTTTAAAAAACATGTATTCTCACATATCTTTATTCTTAGGAAATATGTGGAGTTAAAGGCTATGATGTATACAATTTATTCCCAAATGTTTCAGGAAAAAAAATCATATACCAAATGACAAAACAAACAGGGCAAAATATTAGCCATGGGTGAATGTGAGTAAAGGGCATATGGGTATTTTTGCACTATTCTTACAACTTTTCTGGAAGTTTAAAATTATTTCCAACTTGGTATATAGATTCAACAAAATCCCAATCAAAATCCCAGCAAGTTATTTCACAGATCTCAACAAACCGATTCTAAAGTTTATACAAAACAGAAAATGACCTAGAATACCTAACACAACACTGAAGGAGAAGAACAGTCAGAGGACTGACACTTGACTTCAAGACTTCTGTAGCACTACAATAATCAAGACAGTGCAGCACTGGTGAAAGACTAGACAAGTAGATCAATGGAACAGAGTACAGAGCTCAGAACAGACCTGCATAATTATAGTCAACTCATCTTTGACAAAGGAGCAAGGACAACACCAGGGAGCAAATACAGTCTTCTCAACAAATGGTACTGGAACAACTAGATATCCACATGCGTAAAAGTGAATCTAGATACAGATTTACACTCTTAACAAAAATTAACTCAAAATGGATCACAGACAAAAATGTAAAACAAAAAACTATAAAACTCCTAGAAGATAACAAAGGAGAGAACCTAGATGATGTTAGGGAGTGATGACTTTTTGGGTATAACACCAAAGGTACAATCCATGAAAGAAATAATTGATAAGCTGGACTTCATTAAAATTAAAAACCTCTGCTCTGCAAAAGCCAATGTCAAGGGCTTCCCTGGTGGCACAGTAGTTGAGAATCCACCTGCCAATGCAGGGCACACGGGTTCAAGCCCTGGTCAGGGAAGATCCCACATGCCGTGGAGCAACTAAGCCCGTGTGCCACAACTACTGAAGCCTGAGTGCCTGGAGCCCATGCTCCGCAACAGGAGAGGCCGCCGCGGCGAGAGGCCCACACACCGCAACGAAGAGTAGCCCCTGCTCGCCACAACTAGAGAAAGCCCGCACGCAGCAACAAAGACCCAACACAGCCAAAAATAAATAAAATTAACTAATTAATTATTTTTTAAAAAGCCAATGTCAAGAGAATGAGAAGACAGGATGAGAAGACTGAGAGAAAATATTTGCAAAAGACACATCTGACAAGAGTTATTACCCAAAATATACAAAGAACTCTTAAAACTCAACAATAAGAAAATGAACAATTCAATTTAAAAACAGGCAAAAGACATGAACAGACACCTCACCAAAGAAGATATACAGATCCAAATAAGAATATGAAAAGACCTTCAACATCATGTCATTAGGGAACTGTAAATTAAAGTGAGACACCACTTCACACCTATCAAAATGGCCAAAATCCAATTCACTGACAACAACACATGCTGGTGAGGATGTAGAGCAGCAGGAGCTCTCATCATTGCTGGTGGGGACGCAGAATGGTGCAGCCACTTTGGAAAACAGTGTGTCAGTTTCTTATAAAACTGAACATCCTCTTACCATACAATTCAGCAATCACATTCCTTGATATTTACCCAAGTGAATTAAAACTTACATCCACACAAAAACCTGAACATGGAAGTTTATAGCAGCTTTATTCATAACTGCCAAAACTTAGAAGCAACAAGATGTCCTTCAGTAGGAGAATGGAAAAGTAAACTGTGGTACATCCAGACCATGGGCTATTACTCAGCACTAAAAAAAAAATGAGTTATCAAGCCATGAAAAGATATAAAGGAATGAGCCTCAAATGCATAATATGAGGTGAAAGAAGCCAATGTGAAAAAGGTAAATACCCTATGAATTCAACTATATGACATTCTGGAAAAGGAAAAACTATGGAAACAGTAAAAAGATCAGTGGTTACCAGGGGGGTTAGTGGGGAGAGGGGGATGAATAGGCAGAGCACAGAGAATTTTTAGGGCAGTAAAACTATCCTGTATCATACTAACATATGGATACATGTCATTGCACATTTGTCAAAACCCATAGAATGTATGACACTAAGAATGAAACTTAAGGTCAACTCTGGACTTTGGGTGATAATGATGTGTCAAGGTAGGTTCATCAATTGTGAAAAATGTACCACTGTGGTGTGGGATGTTGACAGTGGGGAAGACTGGGCAGGGGTGGAGGTGGGCAGGGGGATATATAGGAACTCTCTGTACTTTCCACTCAATTTTGCTGTGAACCCAAAACTGCTTGAAAGAAGAAAATAAAGTTTATTAATTTAAAAAAATCATTACAGTATTTGCAGGGAAGGTTTAGAGTATTTTCATTGCTACAGTAAAGACTGAGAAATATAAATACACAAATTCACTAGCATTCCTATAGAAAAGCAATATAACTTCTTAGAAAAGAAACTAAAGAAAGTTGCTTAAGAATAAATTCAACAACAGATGTACAGGGATTTTACCAAAAAAATTTCAAAATCTTAAGAAGCTGTGCAGATAACTCCTAACTCCTACTTTAGCTCAGCATCAGCATCACCTGGGAGCTTGTTAAAATGTAAATTCTTGAGTTCCACCCCAAACCTAATGACTTAGAATTTCTGGAGTGGGGCCTGGGAATATGTATTTTAAAACGATCCAAAGGACTAAACTTTGAGAAGCACTGTGATATCTCTCTTAAGCACCAGAATATGATACTCAATTGCTTACTGAATTTATATACTCGACTATCCCAGAGACCCAAAACTCAGTAAGTCACAAATTGATATAATCTTTCCCTCCCCTTCAAACTTGCTCATCCTTCTTTTTTTTTTTTTTTTTTTGAGATAATAATACCAGCAAAAAGAGTGGTGTCAACCACAATTCCTCAATCTTCTTTAATGTCTTTTATCTAGTCATCACCAGGTCTTTCTGAGTCCACTTGCTTACTTTGTTACCGTCTGTATACCTTCTTCCATTCCCTGGACACCTCCATGGTTCAGGTGATGATTACATCTAGCCTACGTTATGGCAACAACTCTTAAATGGCTGTGCTGTTTCCTAGTCTCGCTTCCAATAAATCTGTTTTCCAAACTGCAGCTAGAATGACCTTACTAAAATGCTCGCCTGCCTGCCTGAAATCTTTGGATGACTCCTGATTAGCCTACAGATGAACTCTAAGTTCATTAATATGACCTATAAAACACCTGCATGATCTGACCAGTGCTTTCCCTAACCATCCTTAATTCCCACCATTTTCCTCCTTACACTTTATACTTTTGCTTAATCTAGACTGAACCTCATACTCTCATTTTATTAGTATGATCTTTATACATGCTGTAACTTTGGGTTTTGTTTCAGTTATAAAATATGAATGGCTCCCGTCCTGTAAAGGTGGAGTAAGTACACTCCAACCTGGCTCTCCCACTGAATACAAGTGAAAACCATGAACAGAATGCATAAAGCAGCTAGCTGAGAACTCTAAAAAGTAAACGGGGAACTTCCCTGGTGGCGCAGTGGTTAAGAATCCGCCTGCCAATGCAGGGGACACGGGACACGGGTTCGAGCCCTGGTCCGGGAAGATCCCACATGCCGCGGAGCAACTAAGCCCATGAGCCACAACTACTGAGCCCGCGCACTGCAACTACTGAAGCCAGCGCACTCTAGGGCCCGTATGCCACAACTACTGAGCCTGCATGTCTAGAGCCCGTGCTCTGTAACAAGAAAAGCCACTGCAATGAGAAGCCCGCGCACCACATCGAAGAGTAGCCCCCACTCGCCACAACTAGAGAAAGCCTGTGCGCAGCAGTGAAGACCCAATGCAGCCATAAATAAATAAATAAATAAAATTTTAAAAATCTATTTAAAAAAAAAGTAAACAGTAGCAAGCTGCTTGCGGAAGGAAGCCAGAACACAAAGTAACACTGAACTGGTGGTGAGTTTCTTGGGTTTTTTACCCCCGCTCCAGTCTCTCCAGGCCTAAACTCAAATGCAGCCTGAAAGCAAGAACTGGGCAGCTGGTGTGAGGAGAAAGAGCTCCATGAGAAGCCTCTACTTCTGGTCTTAGGAATGGGAAAGGGGAGTCCATACTGGTCAGAGAAATCATATTGTTTGTTCATTTCCCATTCTCTTCTACCCAAACCCAAAGCATGTTGCAGCAGCTGTGGCCATACAGGCAATTAAACCTCTAAGACAGGTAACCTTCCTCCCTCAGCAAAAAGATCTATGGTCCCAAGAGCAGAGGGGTAATACCCCCCTTTTTTTCTTTTTCTCTCCATCCCCTCGCTGCATGGCTGCAGAAGCAGACAAACTTGCAGGAAGTGCAGAGGGGAACCTACAGGCCTGCCTTTCTATCCAGAAGACCTGAAAGAGGGGGTCCAGGGAGCCAAAAAGGAAAGGGGAGATGGTGAAAAAGGGAGCACAAGAAGGTGATCCCATAAAGTTGTGTATGAAATTCTGGGCTCCTCCCTGAGCTGTGCATGCATGGATCTGACCCTGAATAGCACACCTAAAGCTGTGAGAACTGAAACAAAGGGGAACCCGCTGCCTAAGGGGAACCCAGTGCCTAACACCACTAGGAGGTGCATATGGGGACAAATAAGAGACCTGCGAAGGCTTTGAAAACTGGACTGTCACTGGAACCACATGCATAGAAGACAGGTTAGAACTGTGGCTTCAACTTACGCATATCGACAGCCTGCTTAAATAAAGTTAACATCTCAACAGGATTTAAATAAGACCCAAAGTCTTAATATTTAAAAAAAAAAAAAAAAAGTTACAAGTCAAAGCTATAGGACATACAGAGAAACAGGAATTTCATCATCCCACAGGGAAAAGACAATCCAATTATAAAACACATTTATGGAGTATTTATACATGGACAGTGCATTAAAATGAAATTAAGTGAAACTATTATTTTGATGTGAAAATATTTCAATGATGTAGAAAATATCCCTATACTTTATACATGATAGTGAAGTACTGTGTAGTGAAATATCAAGATATCTGTAAATTACATTACTCAGCAAAAAAAGGGATGAGGTGAGGCAAATACAGTAAAATGTTATCCATTATTAAACCCATAACTAAGACCGTATAGATTTATGCAAAGATAGAAAAATAGAAAAACAAAAAATAGAGAACCCAGAAACATATGCAAAAACTGACACTTAACTTATGACAAACCAGTGAAGGAAAGGACAGACATGTCAATAAATGGTGCCTCGAGAACTGGATGTCCATGCAGAAGAGACCAAAATTGACCACTAAGTCGCATGACATACAAAAATAAATCCAAAGTGGACCATGGATCTAAATGTGAATGCAAAGTGACTTTTTAAAGAGAAAATCTAGGAAAATGTCATCATGACCTCATGGTAGGGAAAGATTTCTTAAACACATCAAAAAAAAAAAAAAAAAAAAAAAAAATACTGGGACTTCCCTGGCAGTCCAGTGGTTAAGACTCCGCACTTCCACTGGAGCGGGCAAGGGTTTGATCCCTGATCAGGGAACCAAGATACTGCATGCCGCACAGCGCAGCCGCAAAAAAGGAATACTAATCATAAAGGAAAAGACTGACAAATCTGACTATACTAGAATTAAGAATCTCTGTTCATTAAAAGAGGTTTTAAAGGGGAAAAGTAAGCCACATGTAAGAGGAGACATTTGTAGTGAATGTAAGTACAATGATTTGTATCCAAAATATACAACTCCTGCAAAACAAGAAAAAGACAGAGAATCCAATAGATAAATGAGCAAAAACCTTCAAGAAGCACTTCATAAATGAGGGTATCTAAATACTCAATAAACATATGAAAAGGTGGTCAACCTCATTAGTAATTGGAGAAATGCACGTTTAAACCAGAATAAGCTACCACTGCACACTCTCCTGATGGGTGAAGAGTATGATGCCTGGCAGTACAGGGCATCTGGTAAACATGGGGAGCAAGAGGAACCCACTTACTGTGTCTGTGGGAGTGTAAGTCAGTAAAAGCACTTTGGAAAACATTTTGGCATCATCTAATGTGTGAAAGAGATACATTATCCTCTGACTCAGCAATTCCAGTCCTAGATATAAACCACAGGAACCCTGTGCCAGGAGGTACCAGGACCCAAGGACAAGAGCAACATTGCTTGCAATAGCCCTAAACTGCAAACAACCCAAGAAGCCATCAATAACAGAATGGATACAAACAACTAGACGAGTATGCAAAATGCATAAATATTAAAAATAATTTTGAGAGAAACAAATTACAATATAATATATACATTATGATCCCCTCTATATAAAGTTCACAAGCGTACAAACCTAAACTAGTGATTAGAGACACCAACAGTTGATAAAGCTCTAAAGAAAACCAAGGAAGTTACTACCATTAAAGAAGATTACCTTTGCAGGGGGCGAGGTGGGGGTGGGGGGTGACTGGGACGAGCACCCAAAGAGCTCTTAGGGACCTGGCAGTGCTGTGTTTACTGACCTGAGTGGTGGTTACATGGGTGTCTTATAATCATTTAAGCTGCACGTTTATGTTTTATGCATTGTCTGTGAGCTATTTCCCTTTTCAAAAAAGGTACTGGAAGAAACACACAAAAATTCTAAGAGCTATATTAAAGTAGTGGAATTAGAGGCAATTTTTCCACGTTTCCCCTTTACCTCACTTCCCTTGTACATAGTTTTATGGGTTTTATTACTTTCAAAACGTTTAGAAAAGAACACTTTTCTTCAACTCATCCTTTCACGAGGAAGTCTCTGGGCACTTGTCCCACCTCGTGACTTCAGCTCACACAGGGCTCTTTCCACGTCCTTCCTCCTGAAGGTCTCGCTCTCACAGCCAGAGCTTGGTTTTCAAGGCATCCTCTGTTCCCTCACTAGTCCTTCCATTAGCTGCTTCTCCATAAACATAAGTATCGCCCTGTTATCTCAAGAGGACCACTCCCTAAAGTCCAGTATACTTCCATTAGAGGTTTGCTTCAGAATCAACTATAGAACTTATGGAAATTGTCATAAACACATATAATTTAGGCTCCAAAGATCTTCTATGTCAGAATCGTCAAGGGCGGTGCATGGCCATATTTATTTTTAAAGAGCTTCACCAGCAATTTTATTTTAACCTAAGGTGAAGAAGGCTTTCAGAGCCCTTCTCAATCAACCTCATTGCTTCTGTTTTTCTTTCTTAATATAAGATTCCCACATCTACATCCCTATCTTGAATTTTTTTCTAAGATATATTCCAATAGTTTGTTGCACCTCTTCACTTGGAAATACCATCCTCTACTCACACCATGCATATCTCAAACTAATTCACCACGTTTTCTTTAAAACTGACCCTCTTCCTGTCTTTTATATTTCTGTTACTACTATCCCTATCCACACTACCCAGGTCTATAACACCAACTGGAAATTCCTTTCTTCTCATCGTTGAACTGCCAACTTGAGGACCTCTAACAAAGTTATTTACAGACCCAATTTATCTCACTATGCCATGCCTTCTACTCTCTGAGGCATACCACCTAAGAGAAAGTCTTAACAAGATGAAAACTTCGATAAATATCATTAAAATAGGGACTTCCCTGGTGATCCAGTGGTAAAGAATCCGCCTTACAATGCAGGGGACGTGAGGTTCGATCCCTGGTCAGGGAACCAAGATCCCACATGCCGCGGGGCAACTAAGCCTGCGCGCCACAGCTACTGAGCTCACGTGCCTCAACTAGAGCCCACCTGCCGCAAACTACGGAGCCCACGCGCTCTGGAACCCACGCACCACAATGAAGATCCCACGCGCTGCAATGAAAGATCTCACATGCCTCAACGAAGATCCCGTGTGCCGAAACTAAGACCCGACACAGCCAAAAATAAATAAATAAATAAATAAACCTTTTAAAAAAATTGTTAGAATAACATATGACTGAAGGAATAAGCCCATCAATTAACCAAAGTGTAATGAATCACTCTTTCAAGAGGGTTAGAACAACAGTATAATGAAAAATATATATACCTTTTAACTTAGACAATAGAAACATATATGTCAATTTTTAAAAAGAAAGGGAAGAGAAACCAAAGAGAAATAAAATTCAGAGCCCAGACAGAGCTAATAATGAAAAGAAGGGACACAGCTATCTGTGAGAAAGTGAGGAAAGGATGAGAACTGAAGGCAGACAGGTAAGTGGGTGTGAGTGGTCCCCTTGCTGTGGGCAAGACTTCACAGTCCCTGTATCTCTGGTACCTTTAAAGGAAAACTTTCCATCCAGCATATAACAAAGTACTGCTTTCTCATTGACTGGGTGGGTTGTTATTTTTAAAAACTTCCCCACCAGCTTCTAACTCACTCACCTGAAAACAGACCTCTGCTCGCATCTTTCCCCAGCCAGGGCTCTTTCCCTTGCTCCAGTAAGGAAACCACATCTGGCTTAGAAATGTTAAGACCTGCTTGCGGAAATGAAATAAATTCACAATTAGTCCCTGAATCCTTACGAAAGAGGGGCCGTTATTAGAAATGCCAGATGTAAGTATGAAAGATTTCTAAAGATTAGGTGAAGTTCTAATCCCCCTCTTAAAAACTAATAAAGGACTTCCCTGGCTGTCCAGTGGTTAAGACTCTGCACTTCCACTGCAGGGGGCTCAGGTTCGATCCCCTGGTCAGGGAAGTTCCCATGCCATGCAGTGCAGCCAAAAAAAAGAAAAGCTTATAAAAAAAAAAAAAAACAACTTACCTCCCTTGGGAATGTTCAGCCAGGTAGGTAATCAAGATTCACAACAGCCATCCTAAAGGTCAAATTCTGACTGAGGGGAGATGAGAAGAAATACCTACCCAGTGAGACCAGGTGGCCATAGTTCTCCAACATTACATGTCTGTACAAATCTCTTTGAGCAGGCTGGAGCCATTCCCACTCCTCCCGGGAGAAGTCTACGGCCACATCTCTGAATGTCACTGACCCCTGAAATGACACACAGACATCTGCACAACCAGCACCCATGCTCCCAAAGGCCCTGATCAAGGAGTGAAATGAGTCCCACTGTGGAGGGTGGACATTGTATACAAGTAGCGCAATGACAGTTTTCAGGATTCTGAGTAATTATTAAGAGTATAAGTAAGAGACTAGCTGTTTTGTTTTATTATATAATTGGAGAAAAGACAAAAAAAAATACATGCTTTGTCCTGAGATAATTTACAATTTTGTGAACGATAAAGGACTATACATGTGAACAACATGGATTTCTGGCTTTGGTTGTAAAAATTCTTAAGATCTCACCACGCTTTATGAATAATGAAGACAATCCCTTTATGTCTAATAGGGAAAGTGTATTTTCCTTAATACCAGCCTATTTTAATATGATCTGGCAAGAATTTCTTCGTAGGCACAACTGGCTGTAGCAGAGAGCAGCAGCTCCCGATTAAGGGGCACACACTCAAGTTTACCACAGCTAACCCCGTTTCTGAAGAAATAGCTGTGATACTTAGCAATGTCGCCGAACAAGACGATGAAGGCTACAGTACAAGGGCCTCCCAGGATGGAACCTGCAGCTTCTTCCCTCAGGGTTAGGAGGAGTAATAAGCCCCTGCTTTTCAGCCTGGTTTTGCAGCACTTGAGTGACCCACATAGCTGTTAGGCATGAAGAGGGATTTTTAAAAGTCCCAAACTAGTAACAGCCCCAGAGGTATGACAGAGTTATATTTTAGTTAAAAAAAAAATTTTAAGTGCTTATAATCTGTTATAGATTATTGACTAATAAAGGAAGCTGTTTCCTAATGTAAACAGTGGGCTCTACAGAACGGAAGGAAACTGGACTTCCAGCAAAAGCTGGAGAGCCTCTGGCTTTGGAGACAAGTACGACAGAAAGTAGGACAGAGAAGTGACACTAAAACCACACGGACTAATTTGGAAGGGCGGGCCTTCTTATCCCCGACCTCTGTGAAGCACAACTGCCAGCCACGCATTTACCCTCCACCAAAACAACAATAATCAGTGTTCCTTGCTAGAGAAACTTCACGTCTTGCCTGAAAAATGAGCTCGGTGAGTTCGGAGATTTTGTTTTGCTCCCCGCTGATCCCCAGGACCTAGGAAGCGCCGTGCAGGAGAATCACGTGGAGGGAGTGTTCACATGCAGACTGCCAACCCGCACACGCACAGGTTCGGGTTCACAAGGCTGGGGTGGGGCTCGCGAATACCCAAGTCCAGCAGGTTACCAGGTGATGCCAACAGAGCTGATCCAGGATCACGCACTGAGACCACTGATGCAGGCGTGGAAGCAGACGCCCAACGGAAGCAGGAGTCAGCGAATGAACGGCAGCAGGGGCGAGGAGCAGAGTGAAGCCCTCCTCGTTCCAATTCCGGGGAAAGGAGGCGCAGGACAGCCTGCTCTAAGACCCGGCCGCCCGGTCAGCGCCCGCCCCGCGCCCGGCCCCGCCAGCCCTCCCACGTCCTCTTAGGCGCCAGAAAGGCGGCAGGGGGAGAAAAGCCTGTGTCCCACGTCCGGAAAACACAGCCGCGCTGAGGAAGAAAGGAAACACTAGCTCACCTGAGACATGGCTCACGGCAGGGCCCGCGGAGAACCGAGCGTGGAAGGCGGAGCTGGCGGGGAGAGCGACGAGCTGACGCGCGGGCCGGCGCCCGGGCTCCGCATCCACCGCCCTCGTCACGAGGGTCAGGGACGCCCGCGACAGCTCCCTCCCCGCCGCGGCGGGGGCTCCGAGCCTGGGCGCGCCCCGCGCCCCCAGCGCCGCCGCCTTTAACAGGGCCGCAGCTGGGGCGTCTCCTCCGCGCTGCTGGCCGGGCAACCAAGGCTTCCCGAGCTCGGGGCAGGACCACCGCCCCCGGCCCCCGGCGGGGACAGGCTCGGGCAGGGCGGGCCCTTCCCCTACCTCGGCCCGCGCAAGCAAGGCTCTCGGCTCTGCGACGGGGACCCCGCGCCAGCGTCCCGCAAACTGCGCCTTCCGGAGCCTCAGAGACCGACCGCGACCAGGCCGCGGGCCTCAGACAGCTCTCCTTCCCAGGACCCACCGCGGCCTCGGCGCGTCGCGGGCAGAGTGCCCGCCCCACCCCCCTACAACTCCCAGGACACCCCGCGCCCGTGACAGGGAGAACGGGGGGGGGGGGGGGTGTCTCAGACAACTACACTTCCCAGGGTCCACCGCGGCCTCAGCCTGCGGCCTAGCCTTACACGCTCGGACTACAACTCCCAGAACCGACTGCGGCCCCAGCCGTTCCATTCAGGACCTCCAGCCCTGACCACGGCAGTAGTAGGACTCGCAGCCCCGCGGGGTCACTACTCCCAGAGCCTGGAGCCCCGCGGGGCGGCCCAGCCATGGCGGCCTGGACGGCGACCGCCCGCACGCTGAGCCTGGACTGGCGACCTGTCTGCGTGAGCAGAGGAGGCAGTCGGGCTCCCCCTGCAGCCCTGCCGTGGGAGCCCGCGATTCCTGGGGGCTTCTTTCTCCCTGCGCTGGTGGCTCGGTCCCGAGCACGTGGGGAGGTCTCGGGACTCAGCACCTACAGAGCTCCAAGCCCAGGAGATGGGAGGCCGGGTGCAAGTTTTGTATTGAAATGGGAGGGTTAGGAGAGAGAGTGGGCCCGCTGAATCAGGGAACATTGTTCTAAGTGGAGCCAACAGTTTATGAGTTTATGAAAAAAAGATTAGAGACAACAAAGGAAAATGGTGTGTTATCAAACAGAACTTGGGTCCACTCACCTGCCCGCAGTAAAGCCGATCTACTGACACTGGGTTGTGATGAAGGAAAGCGCAGCGTTTATTGCAGGCGCCAAGAAGGAGTCCAGGGAACTAGTGCTTGAAAGGCCTGAACTCCCCGAAGGCTTTCAGGGAAAGGTTTTTAAAGACAGGGTGAGGGAGGGGGGTTGTGTGGTGTGTGATCAGCTCGTGGACCTTCTGATTGGTTGGTGGTGAGGTAATCGGGAGTCGGCATCATCAACCTTCTGGTTCCAGCTGGTCTGGGGTCTACGTGCTTGCGGGCAGCCTACAGTTTACTTCTCCCACCTAGTAGGGGTTTCAGAGCTGCAAAACAGCTCAAAGGACACGGCTCAGAATAGTATCTACAGCCCTTGAGGAGGAACTAAAGGTCCTTGACTTTGTTTAATGGCTAAACTATTATTATTTTGTCGTGTTTGACTATTTTCCTTTCTTTCTGCATTTTCTCACTTCTCTGATTAAATTTGTTCTTTGGAACTTGGGGAAGACCTAGGAGGCTAAAGTTTTTCTACAAATAAGAGGCAGGTGGAGAACGAGGTTGGGGGAGAGTCTGTCCTGGGAAGGCCCCATGGAGTCCTGCTTGGTTACAGTCCACTATAAAAACTGGAAGAGAAAAAAGGAAGAAAGAAATTCACTGGCCTGGTGAAAAGAGGTCAAAGGAGAGGTGGCTTGAAAAGAGAAGAGACTGAAAAAGTAAGCATCCTTGTGAAGGAACGTGCATGCTGTGAAGTGACAAGACAATGAAGAGTTTTAAAGAGGCTGTGACGTTTCATGTGCAGTGTGGTGCAGAGTGGTAAGAGTGAACCAACAGGAAGAAGGACTTGAGCCAGGAAGGCCACTGAAGGCAGTGCTTCTGTATCCTGTGGCCCGGGAGCTGGGGCTAAGGAAGACTGATTCAGGAAACAATTTAAAAGAAGACTGTAAAGGACCTGGTAATGAACTGGATAGATGGAGGAACTAGGTTTCTTGCTTGGGTGAAATGCTTCCAGAAGTACATTCTTTAAAAACGCTTCTACCACTGTTATCCACTCTCATGACTTCAACTTCCACTTATACAACTTGCCCAGATATTTTGATTAATCATCATATTTCACTAAGACAATAAAACACAGGAAAAGACAAATTTAGGATAGAAGAAATGGATTCGTTTGGGACATGTTGAGATCGGCGTGTCCGTGTTTAATCTTAACTACTAATCTTGTCCAAACTATTATTTCTCACCTGCAATCTTGCTGTAACTTCACATCAATTTCCTCCAAATCTTTTCTGTATACAGAAGTCAGCCTCATGTTTATAAAAGCAATTCCAAATATATTCCTCTGCTTAATATAATTTGATGGCTTTTGATTGCTCTGAAGTAAAGGCAAAAGTCCTTAACATGGTCCTCAATACTCTGCATGATCTTACCCCTGTCTTTTCAAGCTCTTCTTATGGTATTACCCTCCTCTCTGACTGTGCTAACCTTCTTTCCCTATATACCATACATCGCAGGACCTTTGAGCATGTTTATTTTCTCTACCCCTGAAAAGGTTATCTATCCCTTCATACAATAACATAATTAGTACATTTCAGTTTTTCCTTCATATTTCAGCTCAAGCAACTCTTACTCAGAGACGTGTTCTCTGATCCCAGTGTGATCTCCAAATAAGGTTCCTTTGATTGTAAACTCTCCTTGAATCCTATACTTATTCTCTTTATCATTTACAATAATTTGCAATTGTATTTGTAATTATTTATGTGTATTTGTGATTATTTGTTAGTAATTATTTTCCTCACTAGCCTATAAGCACTATGAGATATGCCCATAACTAGCACATTGCTTGCCACAGAGTGAGGGCTCACTGAACGACAAATGGACAGCATCAAAATTTAATATTGTCACATGGTGAGTGAAAATATCTTGCTTTAATGTACTTTTTGTGAGACTAAACAACTGTGTTTATTGACTAGGTCTTATTTATCTTGTGTGAAATACCTGTTCATGTCCTTTGCCTATTTTTCCATTAGGATCCCTGTGTTTTTATTATTGATTTGTAGGAGTTCTTAGTGTGATGGGATTTTATAACTTTCATATGTATGTTTCAGATACAGCATGTTCTCAAAAGTCATTACTTGTATTTTCCCTTTGGGGTTGTGTGTGTGTGTGTGTGTGTGTGTGTGTACATGCTGTACTTTGAAATTTTTATGCAGTCAAATCTATCAGTCTTTTCCCTTCTGACTTTTGAATTTCTCTCATTTAGAAAGGGTAACCACATACCAAATTTTAAAATATACCCTATACTCTTCTAATACTAAATCCCCTTATATCTGCGTCTCTTTCCTCTGTTTTGTCCCACTGATCTGTTCTTCTATTCCTGTACATATCATATGGTTTTAATTACTATAGCTTTCTGGGAGGGCATGTACCCGCTTTTTCTCTTTTTTAATTTTTCTAGGATAGTGTTATGAGTTTGCCTCTGGATAAATTTTAGAATCATCTTGCCTAATTCCCTATGCAAATTCACTAGAAATTCAGTTGTGACTATTCAATCTGAAGACAGAAACAATGCATTCCCTATAAGGGGACAATTGAATGACGGTGGATTTCTCATCTGAAACCATGGTGGCCAGAAAGAGATGGCACAACATTTTTCAAGTGCTGAAAAAAAAACAAAACTGTAAACCCCTAATTCTCTATCTAGCAAAAATGCTCTTCAGAAATGAAGGGAAAATAAAGACCTCCAGATGATGAAGACTTTCAGATGAAGGAAAGCTAGGAATTTGTCACCAAAAGGCCTAACTGTAAAAGACTGGCTAAAGAAGTTCTACAATTATAAAGGAACTGGTAACAAAAGAAAAAACAACAGTGGAAATAAGGGTAAACATAATGGACTGTCCTTCTCATGAGTTTTCAAAATCACATTTGACGGTTGAAACAAAAAATTATAATACCATCTGATGTGGAACTTAAGACAGTTATATTAATGCATGGGGAGGGTAAAGGGACTTAAATGGAGGTAAGGTTTCTGCACGTCAGTCAAAATGGTAAAATGTCAATACCCGTAGACTGTGTTAAGTAGGGTGTATATATTGTAATACCTAGTGAAACCACACACACACACACACAAAAAATACATAAAGAGACACACTCAAAAATACTTTCAACGATTAAAAATAGAATTTGGGCTTCCCTGGTGGCACAGTGGTTGGAAGTCTGCCTGCCAATGCAGGGGATACGGGTTCAAGCCCTGGTCCGGGAGGATCCCACATGCTGCGGGGCGGCTAGGCCCGTGTGCCACAACTGCTGAGCCTGCGCTCTGGAGCCTGTGAGCCACAACTGCTGAAGCCCACACGCCTGGAGCCCACGCTCCGCAGCGGGAGAGGCCACCGCAGTGAGAAGCCTGCACACCGCAATGAGGAGTGGCACCCCCCCCCCCCGCTGCAACTGGAGAAAGCCCGCACGCAGCAACCAAGACCCAACTCAGCCAAAAATAAATAAATAATTAATTAAAAAAAATAGAATTCTAAAAAATGTTCAAGTAACCCACAGAAAAGCAAGAAAATGGAAAAGAGGTATGAGAAACAGGGAACAAAAAATGTTAAAAGTCCCAACGTATGTTTATGTACAAAAACAGTACACACACCTATTTAGATGTGATTATACTATATTTTTTTTTTGCTGTTTTTCCTTCTCTTTCACAAACATACTAAAAATTCTCACCGATTACTCTTTCCTCTGCCTACAGCACTCTGTAGGGTCTCCACTCAAATTATCTTCTCACAAAGTCCTTTCAGAACCCACCCAATTGCAGCTTCTCTCACACTCAACTTATTCTACATCATACTGCCCTGTTTTGTTTTTATCGTAGTATTTATTTTTACTAGATATCTTCTTCTTTAAAAAAATTTTTAATGATTATTGTCTATCTCCCCTCATTAGAATATAAGCTCCTGAGATCAGAAACCTTTTCTGTATTATTTGGACCTTTACCTCATTGCCTAGAACTGTGGTACATGATAGGTAGCACATGGTATGTATAGGCTCATAAAATATTTTTTGCATAACTGAATATATTCAGTAAGTATCTTTTTGTAAATATGCACACTTGCATTGTATCAATTTATCATAAATTAGTCAAATAGATAAAAGACTTAAATGTTAAAAATAAAACTACAGACAAGTAACAGAAGACAATTTTATAGTCTATAACATTAAATTTATGAGGTGAAATCTATGCTTTATAGTTGATCTCAATATATGTTTGAAGAGTCTTCTTCATCCATGATATTGTAAGTATTCATATAATTGTATATGATGCTTTTATTGTTTCTTATATTGCAATTATAAAATTATCCCTTTTGGAATTTCTATTTTTTAGTGTGATATAGGGATGCAGTGTTATTCTTTTGTCCAAAATGTTTGGTTGTGGGTCCCAAAAACATGTATTGAATAAAACATCCTGCTCTTAATTTTTAAATCAAATTTCTTCAGTGGCCCAGAGATCACATAGGGACAAACCAGAAGTCTTCTGTTCAAACGGGCTCCCAGACTCTGTCACATGAAGCTAACTTCTGAACATATTTTTTAAGAATAAGAATATAAATACATCCCCCTCAGGTTTCTCCTTTTATTGACTAACTTCTTCCTGTTCTATGACCACAGTTTCAGCAGCAGGGATCAGAAGCAAGAGACAAACCAAACCTTATGAGCACGGTGTACAAGTTTTTATGGACGTATGTTTTCATTTTCCTTGGGCATGTACTGCTGAATCCTGTGGTCAGTACACATTAAACTTTTTAAGAAACTGCCAAACTGTTTTCCAAAGTGGTTGTACATTGTTTTACATTCCCATCAGCGATGTATGAGCGTTCTGGTTCCTCACATCATTGCCAACACTTTGTACTGGAGTCTTTTATGTCTGGTCATTCTGATGAGTGTCGTGTGGTATCTCAGCTTGTTTCTTCTAAAAACATGAGACAATCCGAATGTCCATCAATAGGTGAATGGATGGACAAACTGGCATAACCATACAGTGGACTACTCAGCAATTACAAAACAGACTACCGATACACACAGCACCATGCACAAATTTCAAAAACATCAGGCTGGCACAAAGGATTACTTATTGTATAGTTCCATTCATATGAAATTCTAGAAAAGATAGAAATAATCTACAGCATTAGATGAGAGATCAATGGTTGGGGTCAGCGGTGGGAGTGAGATCTGACTGGGAAGAGGCAAAAGGGAACATTTTGAGTGATGGAAATGTTCTACATCTTGGTGGGAATGGTGGTTATACAGGCACAGATATTTATCAAAAATGCATGGAACTCGGGACTTCCCTGGTGGTCAAGTGGTTAGAACTCCACACTCCCACTGCAAGGGGCCCGGGTTTGATCCCTGGTCGGGGAACTAAGATCCCGCATGCCGTGTGGTGCAGCCAAAAAAAAAAAAAAAGCATGGAACTTGAACTCTACATTAAAATAGGTACATTTTATCAGTAAAATTTATTTTTAAAATGTGGTTCTGAAGAAAGAATGAAGATAGATAGACTAAAATTTGTTAAAGGGACAATCTTTAAAATAGCAGGTCTAACTCCGTAGAAAGCAGCAATTGATCAGAGCCTGGGCCCTGTGGAGGACAGATCTATTGTGTTTTATAAGAGGTAGCAAGTACCCAAGATGCTCTGATAATGCACACATGCCCCAAAAGGTGTGAGGTAAACCCCCCCAAAGACTTAGGAGCCTGATATCAATGACGTTTTTAGAAGTTTAGTGAACCAGCAATGCTGGGACAGCCCTCTAAAGTAAGGGATGAGGTACTAAAACTCACACCCCACACCACAAAGATGTACAACACTTTGAATCTGGAAGGCAGTTTGGGACACACTTGGAAATTCTACTGTGAATAATTTGTGCGTATCTTGGAATGCTTCCAGTTTTGAGCGGAGCCCAGAGCAAGAGCTTGGCAGCAAGGCCCAGGGCTTCATCCTCCGGATGAAGCCACATGATGCCGCAGCTCTTGCTGTGTTAGGACCCGAGGCAGATGGGATGCTGTGGGGAGCCTACTTCAGTCTCCAATAGAGCTACAAAGCCCTCGGTTTCAGTAGCAAGGCCATGACTTCTGTGGCAGAGAACGACTCTACATTGGAGAGACAGATTCCGGTGTGCCACATGCTCTAAGAGACCAAGCCTCACCGCTGTGCAGTCATTGACCAGTGACGGCCATCCTCAGGTGGATTATCGGGTTCGCTGACTGCTGCTGCAATTCATCGTGTTGTGGAAATGATTTATTTGGGACCGCGCCCTGGAAAGTCCAAAAGTAAAATGTTTGAATGGGGAGTCCAGACCCCTATGTCCCTCGTGGGGGGCTCCCTACGACCACTGGCCGAGGAGGAGATAACTCAGGCCTGGCTCACAGATGCATCAGCACCATCTGGAAGGGACCAATGATGTGCAGCCCCCATTCTGTGAAGACCCTAAAGGACAGTTTTAAGGGAAACCTTCCCAGTGGTCAAAGCTGTGGGCAGGACGCTTGGAACCCTGCTTCATGTGGGAGGAGGGGTGGCTGGGAACACGGATATGGACCAATTTCTTGGCAGAAGTAACTGACTTGGCTGGTTGTTAGAATCCGGACAGGAACAAAACTGGGACAGCAGGGACAAGGAAATATGAGGGAAAGGCCATGTGGTTGAGCTTGGCACTTTGCTCGTGGACATCAAGCATGTGGGGTTTTGTGTTTCACACTGATGCCGAGAAGAGGCAGAGAAAGAAAACGGGACAGGGTGACTCATCTTGTGCAGATCCAACGACCCATTTTAAGCAAAGATAGTGTAATAATGGGATGGTGATCATGGGTAAGTCCACCGGTGTTAACATTTATCTGCTTACCCAGAAACAGTCAGTAAAATGGCCTGTAGACGGTTCCTAAGTTTTACAGTATGTACTTGTGACCCAATGACAGGGTCTATCCTCAAGGATATCCAGCTTCTATATTTTTTATTACAAAGGTAAGACCTTCATAAGCTGTCCCTTTATTTTGGACCTTAAGATCCCATGAGCAGTTAACCACTTCCAAAGGTCTCTATAGGTCCAGCAATTCTGATTACCATCATGGCCTGAACCCACTGCAGTTATAAGAGGGGCGGGGCAGGTGAGCAGCCATTAGCGAATGACCGTAAGGGAGAGACCCTTAGCTCGGGACCGTTAGCCTGGCGGTTAGAGGTCCCACTGGGTCAACAGTCAGACTCGCAGGGGTCCTGGGTCAGAGAGTGCAGTGAGAGGTGGATGGCAGCCTTCTCCCCAGGGCCCTCCGGGTCCTCCAGCCTTGGGGCTGGTGGGTGAGCTGAGGGCCGGCTGGGTCCTGGGAGCCTGGCTCCCTCAGTGATGATGGCTGGGCAGGGTCTGGGGACCTGGCCCTGAGGGCGCCACCAGCTGAGATCTGCCTCTTCAGCTGAGCCTGGGTACTGGCGGGAGGACCCAGACCGGGTGCTGGACGAGCACTCCGAGGCAGGGTGACCAGACCGGGTGCTGGACGAGCACTCCGAGGCAGGGTGACCAGCCCGTGCAGGGACCCTCTGCTCATAGGCAGGACCTGGACCTTGGGGGCGAAAGTCAAGCCTTGGGACTTTGAACAAGTAAACGAGGGGTAATGATGTTGCTTTGCTTATGGGATTTGTTAAGTGTTAAAAGCCGCCAGGAGGCTTGGAAACAGAACAGAGAGTAGCAACTGTTTTGTTAGAGGTTTACAGGAACATCATGACCTGACGGTGACCTGACCTCAAGAACAAAGGATCTGACACCACGAAGTTTGCAACAGCTACCCAGGCCCCTCCCTCACCTTTCCTATAAAAGGGCTTTGGGGAAAGCTTTCCAGGAGTTCAGGGTTTTTAAGGCATGAGCCACCCGTCTCCTTGCTTGGCCCTGCAATAAACTTTCCTCTGCTCCAAACTCTGACATTTTGTTATTGTTTGGTCTCACTGTGCTGTTGGGTACATGGACTTAACGTTCGGTAACACAGTAACCATGCCCACCTGGCCTCTCAAAACTAAATTCTGCTACCAGGACTGCTCCCTCCCAGAATCCTACACTCCCCTCTGATAGCAGGGGTCTCACTTCAGTGGCAGCATCTTCCCTCTTCACCCTTCGCCAATAAGCACATTTTCTTTTATAAGATTCAATTTATCAAAAATTCTAGACCTGGCATAACGTAAAAGCAAGCAGATCCGTGGTTAAGGCTGGTATGGGGGGCAGTTTGGAAAACAAGCACATTGTTATAGGATGCTGAGACTCCCATCTCCCCATAGTGTCTCAGTGCCCGGGTAAAAGAAGTGTCTTCTGGTCCCTCTTGGGGGTCAAAATTGGAGGAATTGGTGAGTGAATTACTCATGATAAATCTAGATAAACAATCATATTTCTTTAAATACTTATGCCAAGGCATTTCTGGTGCCTTAGGATTGGCCTCTGCCATGTCCAGCTTTCAGCTAGTTAACTGAACAGAAACAAAGGTACTGACATATCAACAAAATCAAAATCTTGTTCACTGTAAAAGCTAATAAATAAACTTCTGCCAAGATGGAACAAGAATAAAAGGGAATTCACTAATATTATTAATGAAAAATTCAGGACTTCACTGGTGGCTCAGTGGTTGAGAATCTGTCTGCCAGTGCAGGGGACACAGATTTGATCCCTGGTCCAGGAAGATCCCACATGCCTCAGAGCAACTAAGCCCGTGTGCCACAACTACTGAGCCTGTGCTCTAGAGTCCGTGAGCCACAACTACTGAGCCTGCGTGCCACAACTACTGAAGCCCACACGCCTAGAGCCCGTGCTCCACAATACGAGAAGCCACCACAGTGAGAAGCTCACGCACCGCAATGAAGAGTAACCCCTGCTCACCGCTACTAGAAAAAGCCTGCGTGCAGCAACGAAGACCCAACGCAGCCCAAAAAAAAAAAAAAAGGAGGAATTTTTCAAAAAGAAAAATCAACATAACTACAGATACAGAGAAAATTCCAAAATTAGTAAGAAAATACCTATAACTTGATGTCAATAAATGTGTAAATGACTAGAAAACCAGCCTCCCCAAACTTCCTGAATAATCTATAAAGTAGTGTGCAGCAATGTGAGTCCTATGCTACCTTTGTGGTAAGTTGCTAACCCTTCACAGGGTGTCGCCCAGCCTCTGGGATGCGTGTAGTGCATCAGGTCCCCAGGCTGCTGGCCACCTCATGTGCATCCTGCTTGACCGGAGTGATTTCACAGCCTCAGTGGAGCACGCTGATGCTATGCACGTCCAGATAGTCTGGATCTCTGCAGACTATGACAGCTCTGGGATAAAACTGTGAATGTGTAATGCTGTCTGCTCCACGGTAATGCAAACATTTTCTGATCCTTTTTCCTGAGCAGGATAAAAAGGGTGCTCTTGTCAAATCAAAGGCTGCATGCTATGTACCCAAGGGCACGTAAATCTGCTATAGAAACAAGGCCATGTGTGCAAGTTGGACCACTACTTGGCTATGGTCTAGCCTAGTGTTTAGCCTATAGTCATTCTCTAGGATACGTCGGGCTTCTACCCGGGCTATGTACCGAATCAAACAGGGACATGATAGGGACACCCCCCAGGCACCCTTCAGGTCTTTAAGAACAGCACTAATCTCTGCCACCCTCCCTCTCAGTCCCTACCTGGAAGGCAGTAGTGTTTTTTTTTAATAAATTTATTTTATTTTTATTTACTTATTTTGGCTGAGTTGGGTCTTTGCTGCTGCACGCAGGCTTCCTCTAGTTGCTGTGAGCGGGGGCTACTCTTCGTTGCGGTGCGCGGGCTTCTCATTGTGGTGGCTTCTCTTGTTGTGGAGCACGGGCTCTAGGCGCATGGGCTTCAGTAGTTGTGGCACGCGTGCTCAGTACTTGTGGATTGCGGGCTCTAGAGCACAAGCTCAGTAGCTGTGGCTTGCAGGCTCTAGAGCGCAGGCTCAGTAGTTGTGGCGCACGGGCTTAGTTGCTCCACGGCATGTGGGATCTTCCTGGACCAGGACTCGAACCCGTATCCCCTGCATCGGCAGGCGGATTCTTAACTACTGCGCCACCAGGGAAGTCCCAGTATTGTTTTTATTTACTATCTTATCTGGGGAGTAAGTTTCAGAGCCATCCATCTGGCCTTCCCCACCATGGTGGCCCTTAACCAAAGGCCAGGGATCCAATGCAAGCGTTACTCTAATTGCCAAGAATGTCCACACCATCCAACAGCACAGAGCCTCTCTCACCATGGCTGATTTGGCCACTACGGAATGTCTAAAATAAGAGACCAAGACTGAGCCCCAGTACAGCACCATTCCTTGGGGAGACCAACTGGCACTTGACTATGGTGGCCCTCAAAAGTCCGGTGTGTTTCTCACAGGAGAGACACATATTCCAGGTATGCGTTCTCTTTCCTGCCCACAGGGCCTCAGCCAGCACCACTATCCAGAGGCTTATGAAATGTCTGATCAGCCGGTATGGGATCCCACATACACTGCATCAGACCAGAGGTCCCACTTTGCAGCCAAAGGGTGTGCAAGACTATGCCCAGCACAAAAGGACCCACTGGGTGCACCCATAGCTGCTTGTGCAAGAGAGCTTTAGAACAGCCTAGTGAAAGCACAGCTGAAGCCCCAGCTCAGAAGCAATATTCTGTCAGGACAGGGTGCCACCCTTCAGAGTGCAGCCTATGAACTGGACAAAAGCCCTTTATATGGTGCTGTGTCCTCAAAGTAGAAGAACCCATGGGTCGGGGTGCTGAAGTGAGGGTAGGCCTCACCTACCACTGCTACCAACGACCCTCCAGGGGCCTTTGTGCTTCCAGTAGTGTCCACTCTGGGCTCTGCAGAGTTAGAGGTCTTGAACCCCAAAAGGGACACACTTTTCACAGGGACAGAGCATCTTCCACTTAATTATAAGAAGCCCATGACCTGGGGACTGTGTGCCTGTACCCAGGGACCATCAGGTGAGTGAAGCCACGGTCTCTGCAGGGGTGTCTGACACACCACGGGGAGAACAGGCTGCTGCTACAGCTGGGCCGGGAGGAGTCTGAGTGGACTTGGGTGACCCATCGAGGGGCTTCTTGGGGCTTCCTTGCCCACTTGTAACGGTACCTGGAGAAACTCAGCAGCTGGGATCTGAGAAGGGCACGGTGACCAGGCCTCAGACCCCACTCAGATCCTCGAGGATCTGGCTCATGCTGACGCCAGCATGGGTGGTAGCTGTGTGAGAATCTGGAATGGGTAACAGATGAGAGGAAACAACTGCAACAGGAGGGCTGTAGTTTGTCCTGATCTCCCTTTTGTTCGTCTCTTATTAGACACGCCCAGCACTGGGAAGGGATGCTCTGTGCAGTCATGGAGATGCACCACCCAGGTCCCTCTTCAGGGAATGACCTTCTGCCCAGAGACAGGGACTCCCTCCCTCGCCAGTGTGTCCAGAGTTGGCCTCAGGGGGAAAAGAGCCGCTTCACCTGAGGTCACTCCCTTCCCAGGGCAGCCTGCCTCTGCTGACTGACCACTCAGGGCTGTAAAGGCCTGAGCATCCTGGCCAAATATGAGACGCTCTTCCGAGTGATGCTTGCTTCAGTGCCCCCGCTGGCCTGGCCAAGGTCTCCACAACCTACAGTGCAGTGTCACCTCTTCCTCTGACCAAGCCTTTCCTTTTTATTCTCCCATCACTTCATGTTGATCCTCAATAAACATCTTGCACCCCAAACTTCATCTCAGTATCTGCTTGCAGAAGCCCCAACTTACGACACCGCCTGACCTCGCTGTTAGTTGGGTTGTAACAAACACAACTTGAACCAGCTGAAGTAAACATGGGGATTTATTAGAAGGATATTTGGGATATCTCACAGAACAATCCAACAACCAAGGCAGGAAAAAGGGCAGAGATGAACCCGGACATCAAGACAAGAACCAGATCCTGGGGCGCAGCCAGGGTGCTCATGACTTTGCTTCCATGGTGGCTTCACTCTTCTCTCTCATTGCAGACTACATTTCCCCATGTGGTAGAAAACACAGCCACTGACACCACCCACAGTTATGTACTAAAGCTTCAGTTGCTGTAATTATACAAACAAGATAGTCCCAGCTTTCCAGAAGCTTTCTAATGGGAAAGATAAAACATGCAATGATAATATCACCAGTGACAAATACATGTACAGGTTCACATATGCTGAATAGGTGTTAACAAGTAACAAGGGCATTTCGGTGGCAGCAGATTTGCAAAAAGCATACGATGAGATTGTAGAAATCTCAAGGAACTGCGAGTAGTTCAAGAAAGCCAAAAAACTACTGTGTAAGAGGAAAGATAAAGTATTCAGAAATTATGGGTAAAAGTCCTCACGTACCATGAGGATATTACACCTTAAGTCCACAATTAGCCACACGATACTTCAGCACAGGAGTATATAATCAGAATTGCATCTTAAAATAACTACTATGTATAAGTGCGAAAAATGGACTAAAAAAGGATGAAAGTAAAGGGGAAAAAATATGCATACAGCTGCAAGGGTCATGGTTGAGTTAGTTTATCAGCATGTAGGCCAGGACTAGGTGCTCAACATCTGAAAGCTTGTTGGTACCATGTTTGTAGACTAACAAACTCATTGAAATTGACAACCTGGGCACGTATTGCCGGAATAAATGACCAAATGACTGAGGTCTCAAGTGTAGAATCCAAATGTCTATGAATGTATATTCTGCTATGTAATACAGGTATTGGTAGATAAATCTGGTATTCTTTAGGTTCATTTTATTTCGAGGTTCTACGAGTGATGTTCTTGAAACCAAAATGTCAGGAACACATGGACCCATACAGATAACTGTCAGAAGATATCAAAGCCCACAAAGAAAGGCTGAACACAAGGCAGTCCTGAGACAGGTCTCAAAATTCACAGACGGGACCTCCAGAAGATCTACTACTTAGTAAAAGGGATACAACAGAAACTGTGCTCTGCAGGATCATCCCCAGGCCAGTGGAGGGAACTGGATGGTGAAAGAGGAAAGGAAAGGAGATGCTTCCCCTCACGTATTCAACCTCACTGTAATTTACTGTGCTTCATGAAACCGCAAGTAAATCCAGTCTAACTTTAAAAGTGGCTTTCTTCTTGATGTGGCGTTTGTGGTAGGAATCAATGAGGGGAAATGTGGAGACACATTTTTTTGTGGTTTACCAAGGTAATTTTAAAACGCGACACTAAGAATCTCCAATTTCAGAATCAGAGCCCTCTTGTGACCCTTCAGAAGAGAGAGCTCCCAGTGAATTCTACACAGCACACCTGGGTCTCCACCTCAGGTATTTTGATAAACAAAACCTCTGCTGCCAGCATCAGCCCTCCTGATGACTAACACCAGACCCTTAGAAAACGCATTTGCTCTTCGGATTCAATCAAGAGGCTAGTGCTGAAGTTCCATCAACTCATAAAGGAAGTTCTAAGCTTAAGTGCTTAATAGTTAATAGAATAATCTAGAATAGGAGTGAGCAAAATTAGAAAGTTTTTAGACAACAGACTCCTGAGCTCAATCAAAGACCTAACGAATCAACCTCTAGGCTGAGGAAAGAGACCCAGGATAGATGGAAAGGAAAAAATGGGAAAAAACCACAAAGTAAAACACCACACTGTAACTACTTGTTCCTTTACAAAGTTCTGTTTCCCTCACCTGGTAAAATGACCTTCAGGTATTAGGGAGAAAAGTAGGAAGTCCATAAATTTGAGTATGAATAAAAATTTGGGAAATGGGACTTTTAAAAATTACCATGTGGAAAAAAAGGATTATCTGGCTGTTGAAATTCTGGAACAATGGTTCATAAAATTACTATCATTAAAAGTCCCAATTTTCCAACCATCATGTAAAATTGGTAATCAGAGGGAAAAATACTGCTAGAATCAAAGGTACCATACACCACACTGATAAAACAACTTGTGCATGAGAGAAGGCCTGATTTTTCCAAGTTTGGAAACAAGGCCAATCCTGGACTTTTCTGAATTTCACCATCACACAAAAAATACAGTTAACTTTGTCAAGCAACATTATAGAGAGATTACTACAAAATTCTAAATAAGCTCAGGAATAGTTCATGCATTTTCAAAAGGAACCACACTTATGCAATGGTAACTTTCCTGTGTGCATGATGTAACAGGTGAAAGGCCGGTGAAACACAAATATTTCAAATGATGAAATAATAAAAAACCTGTTTCCTAATACTTGTCCACTAATCACAGAAATCTGCAGGAAGGCAAAATACGCTTCCTTGAATACATCAAAAATATATTTCTCACCACAAAATTCTCAAATAACTGGTTTCTGCATCTAATTTTTTTACAAGATATTTAACAGAACACCAAAAACATAATAGCAGCACACAGTATCCACGCTATTTCATCACAGTAAGTTAAAATACAAGTTGTACTTGGGTGACATGGCACTTACGACACAGGGGGGCACCGCACTCCATGAGGAGAGGGTCCCGCCATTTAGGGTGAGCGCAGAGCCACAGTCCACACACCTCCTCTCCTCTGCTCACGAGTCACTTGTGCTGTTCTGCGGTTCTGCCCTTGAATACTTGTTAACCAGGTTTTATATATAAACTGCTTCTCAGACTCTGGGGATGCAAAAGACTTTATATAATGTTGGCTTTTGTTACTAAAGAGAAAGGTCAGTAACAACAATAGACCCTTTTATAAACCAACAAATCATAAGGAAAAGGAAATGTGGTGATATTACCCATGCTACTTACTGAGCAACAAGACATGTATGAGTTACCATTTTTATAGTTAACATTAAAATAGAAAAACCAGTGGCATGTGGTGTGTCTTGACAGACATCAGAGGCACTACAAGGCATGTGCATCTCATGCTCCCAATTACATTACCATACGCAATTCCTAAATACAAAACACGTTATGTGACACAAGAAAATAAGCCATAATTACATACCACTGAGAAATTTCTTATTTAGATATTCCAGTGACACAATTTAGTCACATATTTTTTAAAACTTCATACTTCTGCCTAAATATCATTTAGAATTGGGTATTTTTGGTACCCATGTCTATAAAGAATGCATGGCTTTCCATTATAGCATTATTTCTAGGGGCACATATTCCTAATGTTTTTAAGTTGTTAGGTTTACCCACAGAATACAATATGGTGGGGTTACTTGCTGAAGATTGTCCCTTATTTAGTATTTTCATCGATTTTCATTCCTGAGGGCATCTTTTTGTGTACAATAAGCTTCATTTCTTGATGAAAACATTACCTCACTTGCTGTGTTCATGAAGTTTTCCTTAACTCACTGGACTAGGATTCATTCCCAGTGGGAATGTTTCTGACAGCTAATGAGATCTGATCTCTGGAAGGCTTCCTGATATTGACAGCATTCTTCTTTGCTGTTAGTTCTCTGCTGTGTAAGGTTTGAGTGTGGTCTGAAAGGTTTTTGAAATCCACTGCATTTCATAGGGTCATTCTCCTCCTTGCATTTTAACATGTAATAATAAACACGTTAACCTGCTGAACCTCACTTAGAGTTCTTACCCTAAACAGGGACTCAGACATGTAAAGTGATGCGACTATTACCTGGAAGATTTACCATAACTGCATCCTCTGAAGTACAATGCGGTTAAGATCTCTGTCAAAGACTAGTGTTAATGCCATTCCTAGGAATTCTTTACTGTATGAGTTCTCCGATGATTAATGAGCTGTGACTTTTGGGAGAAGGCTTTCCCACATTCACTGCATTGATAAGGTTTCTCTCCGGTATGAATTCTCTGATGATTAACAAGCTGTGACTTCTGAGAGAAGGCCTTCCTACATTCACTGCAACCATAGGGTTTCTCTCCTGTGTGGGTTCTCTGATGTGGTATGAGGTGTGACTTCCGAGAGAAGGCTTTGCCACAGTCGCTGCACTCAAAGGGCTTCTCTCCTGTATGTGTCCTCTGATGATTGATGAGACTTGACTTCTCCCTGAAGGCTTTCCTACATTCACTGCACTCATAAGGTTTTTCACCTGTATGAGTTCTCTGATGTCTAATTAGTTCTGATTTCTCAAAGAAAGCTTTCTGACAAAGACTGCATCCATAAGGTTTCTCTCCCGTGTGAATTCTCTGGTGAGTGTTGAGCTGTGACTTCTGAGAGAAGGCTTTTTCACAATCCCTGCATTCATAAGGTTTTTCTCCTGTGTGCGTTCTCTGATGGGTTGCCAGACTTGACTTCTCGCCAAAGGCTCTCCCACACTCACTGCATTCATAGGGTTTCTCTCCTGTGTGAGTCCTCTGATGTGAAATGAGATGTGACTTCTGACAAAAGGCTTTCCCACACTCACTGCAAACATAGGGCTTCTCTCCTGTATGAATTCTCTGATGATTAGTGAGGCTTAATTTTTCACTGAAAGCCTTCCCACATTCACTGCATTCGTAGGGTTTTTCACCTGTGTGAGTTCTCTGATGTCTGACAAGCTGGGATTTCCTACTGAAGGCCTTCCCACATTTAGTGCATACAAAGGGTTTCTCTCCGGTGTGTGTCATCTGATGTGATAAGAGGTGTGACTTCTGGGAGAAGGCTTTCCCACACTGGACACACCCATGAGGCTTCTCTCCTGTATGGGTTCTCTGATGGTTAATGAGACTGGACCTCTCTCTGAAGGCTTTCTGACACTCACTGCATTCATAGGGTTTCTCTCCAGTATGAATTGTCTGATGTCTAATGAGCTCTGATTTCTCAAAGAAGGCTTTTCTACAATCGCTACATCCATAGGGTTTTGTTCCTGTGTGGGTCCTGTGATGTGTGACGAGCTGTGATTTCCTGCTGAAGGCTTTCCCACATTCTCTGCATTCAAAAGGTTTCTCTCCTGTGTGAGTCCTCTGATGATTGATGAGATTTGACTTTTCACTAAAGGCTCTCCCACATTCAGTGCATCCATAGGGCTTCTCTCCTGTGTGTGTCCTCCAGTGTGATATGAGGTGTGACTTCCGGGAGAAAGCTTTCCCACACTCACCACATTCATACGGTTTCTCTCCTGTATGTGTCCTCTGATGGGATGTCAGCTGTGACTTCTGGGAGAAGGCTTTCCCACACTGGCTACAGCTGTAAGGTTTCTCTCCTGTGTGCGTTCTGTGATGTGTAATAAACTGTGACTTCTGGGGAAAGGTTCTGCCACATTTACCACAGCCATAGGCTATTTCTCTTACGTGTCTGCTCTGATGTTTAATGAGACTTGATTTCTTACTGAAGCGTTTCCTACATTCACTGCATTCATAGAGCTTCTCCCCTAAACGGGTTCTGTGATATATGATAATCTGTGACTTCTTACAGCTAGCTTTATCATACTTATCACATTCATAGTATTTTAACCAAGTATCAGTTTCCTCAGTCTTGGTATGGAGAAACAATTTATCAAATACGTTTAAGTCAGCTGGTTCTGTTTTTCCATAATCTGCTTTTGGAATAAGTAAATCTATATGATGTTTTAAAATTAATCCACCTATGTCATCTTCACTGTTTGATTTCCTTAAAGGAACAAAGTTCATGCTCAGATTGAAATTTTTTCCAAGTGCATCACATTCTTGATCTTGTTTCATATTTTTAAGCTTCTCTTGCTTATCCTTGTGCCAAGTGATGTGACCATTTACTTGCAAGACTTGTTCTAGGAAAAAAAAAACCCTGTGAACCCTTCTATAGTTGTGCTTACTGAATGAAACCTAGAAATGCTATCTGAGGGAATGAATGCCTTTTAAAGCTTAGTTTCCCAGTCTGAATACAGTGTCTATCCTCTAGGCATTGAAAAAAAATTTAAACACTGTAAACAAGAACAGAAAGCCGACAGTAGATTAAGTTTGAATGGAGTTGACCACCAATTTGGGGGAAAGGGAGAAACAGCTGAACAGGCCACATGGGCTCACTCCGTGGGTCCTCAGCCTCACCTGCTCCCTCAGCTACACTCAGAGGACACTGCAGCTCAGGCTGACTGTGGGGCCCACCCCAGGTGCCCACATCTCTCCACCAAGACCTTTCGTGGGCTGCAAGTGCATGTCTGGGCCGGGTGCAGGGATACTAAACACTCTGGAGCCCTAATGTTCCCTGCAGCAGTGCTCAGTCACTGAGAGACAGGAGGGTTAGGGTGATACCAGCTTCCTGGTCCCTCAGACGGCTCCCAGCAGCACACCCTTTGTGCATTCTTCCCCCACCCCATCTCACTTCCCCTTCTCCCACTAACACTGTGGGGTCACAGCCCCACTAAGTTCTTGCACTCAGATAAGTATCTCAGGGTCTGCTTTTGAGGGACCTTGAAGTAAGTCAATATCACAGCAGGGAAAGTGGAGGGAGGTCCAGCTGATCAGAGCACTGCTGGATGCTTGGTGGTGTCGCATAAGACAACTTACAAAAGGAAATGAGAACCTGGATCTATCTAGCAATTTGGGAAGTTCAAGATTAGGCCCAGTTTTAAGTGGGAATTGAGAAGTCTTTAAAAAGATGTTTTCCAAAGGGCAAAAAACTTAAATAATAAGAAAACATGTTAGGAAGAGATAATTCCAGGTACTCCATGGTGTCTAAGCCACAGAAAAAGCACACCAGAACCTAATTTAAAAAGGGAAGATGGGACTTCCCTGGTGGCATAGTGGTTAAGAATCTGCCTGCCAGTGCAGGGGACACGGGTTTGAGCCCTGGTCTGGGACGATCCCCCATGCCGTGGGATAAACTAAGCAACTAAGCCTGTGCGCCACAACTCCTGAGCCTGCGAGCCACAACTCTTGAGCCCACATGCCACAACTACTGAAGCCTGCACACCTAGAGCCCGTGCTCCGCAACAAGAGAAGCCACCGCAATGAGAAGCCTGCACACTGCAATGAGAAGCCTGCGCACCGCAATGAGAAGCCTGCGCACCGCAACGAAGAGTAGTCCTCGCTCTCCGCAACTAGAGAAACCCCGTGTGCAGCAATGAAGACCCAACGCAGACAAAAATAAACAAATAAATAAATTTGTTAAAAAATTTTTTAAAATAAAAAAAAAATGATTGTGCTACATTCCTTTAAAAAAAAAAAGGGAAGAAATGGACCAATGGTTTGGGAGGAACGAAAATCCACTTTCTGACATAATGAGACTGAACGGAGAGCACTTCATGCCAGAGATGCCCAAAGTGAGGGAAAATAAAGCCCTAATGGACAAGCACAGGTGTCTCTGACCACAGAAGGAGGGAGGACAGAAGAAGATTAAGCACATCAGGGGACAGAATACCTAACGAGAAGTCGAAATCTCAGATGTGACAGACAGGGAATAACATCATGGCCCAGACCAGCTGGAAATATTTCACTTCAAGCTATGAGCAAAGAAGCCACATGTAAATGTGCTTTACCTGAGTAGCTCACATCAACTGTTCTGAATCGCCATCAAAGGTTGGAGATTTTGAGAAGAGCTCTCTAAGGCACATTTCAAAGATGCCAACCCCTACCCAGCTGAGACGGAACTTCCACCTTCTCCCCTCGGTCTGGTCCTCACACACTCACCTGGAGAGTCTGAACCTGGAATTTCTCCATCTCCTGTCCACGGCTCTTCTCCGTGCTCCAACTTGAGGATGACACCAGGTTTCATAACTTCATACCCTGTTCAGGGGAAATCACAAAGGCCTTGGCCCCCACTGCTTGGCCTCTGGGGCCTCTGAAGAATGAGCAAGGTTTGGCATTAGTTGACCCAGTGAAGCCACCCATCTGAATACCAACAGAGTAAGTAATTCTCAGAGGAATGGTAATGGTCTCCCCAGTGGCTAATAAGGTCTAAGAATCTTTGACTTCTATAATTCAAGTCCAAAACCATAAACCGTTCAGAGACTCTGTAGACGGTCTGCCTGGGTTCAAATTCGGGCTCTTTCATTTACTAGTTGTCAGTCCTTGGGAAAGTTACTTAACCTCCTTTACCTCAATTTCCTCATTAGAAAAAAAAAAAAAAAAAAAAAAGGAAAGTAACACACCTGCCACACAGGATTGCTCTTATGATTGAGTCAATATATGCACGATATGTGAAATACGGTAAATTACATGCCTCAGGAGCTACCACTACCACTGTTACTATTAGCTTCAGAGGCCGCACAATGAAATTAAGACTTCATTATTGGAATGTGAGATCCAAATACTTTCCCTGAAGTCACAGTCCAAGAACTTTGATCTCCTAAATTTAGGTCCAAAATCATTAAAAATTTTGGAAGTCCCAGAGCTCTCAGCAACTAAAAAAGAACAAGCAGGTACTAGACACAATATGAGGTCCTCTGGGCAAGTTTCCTTTTTTTTTTTTCTTTTTTTGGCCACACTCACAGCTTGCGGGATCTTAGTTCCCCAAACAGGGATCGAACTTTTGCCCCCTGCAGTCGAAGCGCAGAGTCCTAACTGCTGGACCGCCAGGGAATTCCTAGGCAGCTTCACTTACCTAGTGACACGAGGCTGCTATAGTTCTCCAACATGACATCCTTGTATAAGTCCTTCTGATAGGGGTCCAGTAGCTGCCATTCCTTCTGGGTGAAGTCCACAGATAAATCTTCAAATGAGAACGACCCCTGTAAGAGCACAATCCCAGTGAATCAGAAGCAGGTATCACTAGGTGATGTGGGAAAGAAGTACCAGAGCTTGAGTACATCATTCTCACCAAGGCAAGTTACAGAATGTCTACTGGGTCCCTACTTTTGCACTCTTATTTTGTGGGATAAAATGCCATTATGCATTCTTTCCTCCTTCCACTTACATGAGAACTGAAATACACGACTTTAAATCTTCCAAACCACCAACAAAATATTTACTGAACCTCAAATTTGGCACTAGAAGAGATGGCAGTGAAAGAAAGATAATAAAATAGTATCCTAAAAAACTGCCCAGTTTGTAGACAGCTGCAAACATGTACACCTATAAATAAAAGAAACTGCTTTAACAGATGAGACAGAAAGACAGGGAGGGCATGACATGGGTCAGGAGCAGGGAGCATGGCACTCCACCTGTGGTCACATCAGCCTCTATTGAAGAGGTGAAGCTTGAAACGAGTTTTAGGAAATTAGTAGTGCTTTCTACAGAAAAGGGGGTGCAAAAGCATTCTGAGAGACAGCAGCTCCAATACGGGGCCCCACACTGCCAGGGCTCAGGTGGTACAAACAGTTCAGTCAGACAAGGTCACAGGGTGTGGGGTAGTGACTGGACTGCAGGCCACAGTGGGGGCAGGGCAGACGTGGTGACCACACCACTTTCTTGCTGCTAACAGTTAGCCACTAGAGCTTTTACGGGATGGAAGTGATATAACCAAATATAAGTTTTAGAAAGGTATCTGGATTTTTAGATCAAGATGGATTTCTGTCCCAAAGTCTCCTAAGACGACAAGAAAGCACAAACACACTTTTTTAAAAATCCAGAATACCATCAGAAAATAAGAAACCTGACCCTAAACAGCACACCACACACTTTGAGAGTAGCAAGGGAATCTGAAAGACGGTCCATAGAAAGTACCCATTTTGAGCAACCAAGAGAGAAAAACTTGAGAATGAACAGAGCTCAGGTCACTGCAAGACACAGCAAATGCATGTCATGGGAGTCCCAGAAAGACAAAAGAAAGAGCATGGTGAAAAAAAAAGTTTGAAGAAATGATGGCTAAATGCTCCCCCAAATTTGGCAAAAGATATAAGCCTGCAGATTCAACAAGCTCAGTGAACCCCCCAACTGGATCAACACAAAGAAATCCATGACCAATCACATCACAACCAAACTTCTACAAAATGAAGACAAAATCACATCACTTATAGGGAACAGTGATTCAAATGACTGCAAATGTCTTATTAAATAGCAAAGAGGCCAGAAGGAAGTGCTGAAAGGAAAGATCTGCTAAGCCAGAATTCTGTAGCCAGCTTAAATATTCATCAGGAATAGTATGAGAGAGACTCCCCTGGTGGTGCAGGGGTTAAGAATCCACCTGCCAATGCAGGGGATGTGGGTTCAATCCCTGGTCCAGGAAAATCCC
The DNA here is from genome assembly GCF_028021215.1 of Eschrichtius robustus. Lineage (NCBI taxonomy): Eukaryota > Metazoa > Chordata > Mammalia > Artiodactyla > Eschrichtiidae > Eschrichtius > Eschrichtius robustus. The sequence goes on from NC_090837.1 coordinate 251,267, forward strand.
ACATGCCACATAGCAACTAAGCCCATGCGCCACAACTACTGAGCCTGTGCTCTAGAGCCTGCAAGCCACAACTACTGAGCCCGTGTGCCAAAACTACTGAGCCCGTGTGCCACAGTTACTGAAGCCCACGCACCTAGAGCCCGTGCTCCGCAACAAGAGAAGTCACCGCAAGGAGAAGCCTGCGCTCCGCAATGAAGAGTTGCCCCCGCTTACCACTAGAGAAAGCCTGCATGCAGCAACGAAGACCCAATGCAGCCAAAAATAACTAAAATAAAATAATTTATTTAAAAAAAAAGGAATAGTGTGAGATAAAATATTTTCTTATGAAGAAAAACTAAGAGAATTCAAGGGTAGCAGACCTGCTCTAGAAGATTTACTAGTGGAAAATCTTCAGATGGACATGATACCAGAAGGCAACTTAAAAAAATCGAGAATGAAGAAAGAACAGAAATGGCAAATATATGGGCAAATAAAATACATTATTCTCCTCTTCAGTTCTTTAAATATGTTTCATGGTTGACAGCAAAAATCATAATGTTTTCTGATGGAGTTTTCAGCATATGCAGGTGTAATTGTGTAAGATGGTTACGATATAAAGGAAAGAGGGTGAGGGGCCTAGACAGTGGTGAGGTTTCTACATTCCTATTGAAGTGGCAAAATAAAATTTAAAACTTTGCACTTCAACCAACATAACTGAAAAATGAAACGACAAGCCACAGACTGAAAAAAATTATTTGTAAATCCTATTTCTGATAAAGAATTGACCCAAAAGCTTCTTTTAGAAACTCAATAATAAAAAATAAGTAACCCAATTAAAAAATGGGCAGAATATTTGAATACATTTCAATACAGAAGATACAGAAATGGCTAATATGCACATGAAATGATGACCAACATCATTACTTATTAAGGAAATGCACATTAAAACCACACTGAGACACCACTTCATGTTCACTAGAATGACTATAATCAAAAAGACAAAATAACAAGTGTTCAAGAAGTTGTGGAGAAACTGGAACTTCATACTGGAAGAAATATAAAACGTTCAGACACTGGAACTGTGGCAACTTCATTAAAAGTTAAATATAATTTTACCATACAACCCAGCAATTACACTCTTAGGTATGTACCCAAGAGAAATAAATACATGCTCATACAGAAACCTGTACATGGTCCCAGAAGAGAAGAGAGAGGACCTGAGAAAATATATGAAAAGATAACAGCTGAAAACATCCCTAACCTGGGAAAAGAAACAGTCACCTAAGCCAAGAAGTGCAGAGTCCCATACAGGATGAACCCAAAAAGGGACATACCAAGACACACTGTAATCAAACTGACAAAAAATAAAGATGAAGAGAGAATATTAAAAGCATTAAGGGAAAAGCAACAAATAACATACAAGGGAACTCCCGTAAGACCATGAGCTGATTTTTCAGCAGGCCAGATTTTTCAGCAGGCCATATACGGCATGATATATTTAAAGTGATAAAAGGGAAAAACCTACAACCAAGAATACTCTACCCAGCAACACTCTTGTTCAGATTTGATGGAGAAATCAAAAGCTTCACAAACAAAAGCTAAAAGAATTCAGCACCAGCAAACCAGCTTTACAACAAATGTAAAAGGAACATCTCTAGGCGAAAAAGAAAAGGCTACAACTGGAAGCAAGAAAATTATGAAATGAAAAAGCTCACCAGTAAAGGCAAACACACAGTAAAGGTAGGAAATCATCTACACACAAAGCTAGTAGGAAGGTTAAAAGACAAAAGTAGTAAAATCATTTATATCCACAATAAGCAGTTAAGGGATACATAAAACAATTAGATGTAAAATATGATATCAACAACAGTAATCGTGAGGGGAGGAGAATACAAATGCAGGGTTTTTAAAATGCATTTGAAATTAAAAGATCAGCAACTTAAAGCAATCACATATATATACAGTCTGATATACAAAAACCTCATGGTAACTGCAAACCAAAAAATCTATAATAGATATACACACAAAAAAGAAAAAGGAATCCAAGCATAACACTAAAGATAGTCATCAAATCACAGGAGACGAGAACAAAAGAAGGGGAAAAAAAGACCTACAAAAACAAATCCAAAACAATTAACAAAATGGCAATAAGAACAAACATATTGATAACTACCTTAAGTGTAAATAGACTAAATGCTCCAATCAAAAGGCAAAGAGTGGCTGAATGGATAAAAATACAAGACCCATATACATGCTATCTACAAGAGACCCACCTCAGATCTAGGGACACACACAGACTGAAAGTGAGGGGATGAAAAAAGGTATTCCACACAAATGGAAATCAAAAGAAAGCCAGAGTAGTAATACTTATATCAGACAAAATAGACTTTAAAATAAAGACTGTTACAAGAGACAAAAAAGGACACTACATAATGATCAAGGGACCAATCCAAAAAGAAGATATAACAATTGTAAATACATATGCACCTAACATAGGAGCACCTCAATATATAATGCAAATATTAACAGACATAAAAGGAGAAATCGACAGTAACACAACAATAGTAGGGGACTTTAACAGCCCACTTACATTGATGGACAGATCATCTAGACTAAAAAAATCAATAAAGAAACACTGGCCCTAAAGAACACATTAGACCAAATGGACTTAATTGATATATACAGAGCATTCCATTCGAAAGCAGCGGAATATACAGTCTTTTCAAGAGCACGTGGAACATTCTTCAGATTACATGCTAGACCACAAAACAAGCCTGGGTAAATTTAAGAAAACTGAAATCATATCAAGCATCTTTTCCGACCACAATGTTGTTGAGACTAGAAATCAACTACAAGAAAAAAACGGCAAAAAACCACAAGCACATAGAGGCTAAACAACATGCCACTAAACAACCAATGGATCACTGAACAATTCAAAGAGGAAATTAAAAAATACATAGAGACAAATAAAAATAAAAACACGACGACCCAAAACCTATGGGATGCAGCAAAAGCAGTTCTAAGAGGGAAATTTATAGTGATAACAAGCGTACTTCAGGAAACAAGAAAAATCTCAAATAAACAACCCAATCTTACACCTGAAGTAACTAGAGAAAGAAAAACAAAACCCAAAGTTAGTAGAAGGGAAGAAATCACACAGATCAGAGCAGAAATAAAATAGAGACTAAAAAAAAACAGAAAAGATCAACGAAACTAAAAATTGGTTCTTTGAAAAGATAAAATTACTCATCAGGAAAAAAAGGGAGAGGGTCCAAATCAATAAAATCAGAAATGAAAAAGAAGTTACAACCAACACCATAGAAATACAAAGGATCATAAGAGACTATTACATGCAATTATATGCCAATAAACTGGACAACATAGAAGAAATGGACAAATTCTTAGAAAGGTACAATCTCCCAAGACTGAACCAGGAAGAAATAGAAAATATGAACAGACCAACTACCAGTAATGAAATTGAATCAGTAATCTAAAAACTCCCAATAAATAAAAGTCCAGGACCAGATGGCTTCACAGGTGAATTCTATCAAACATTTAGAGAAGAGTTAATACCCATCCTTCTGAAACTATTCCAAAAAACTTCAGAGGAAGGAACACTTCCAAACTCATTCTATGAGGCCACGATCACCCTGATACCCAAACCAGACAAAGATGTCTCCAGAAAAAGAGAATTACAGGCCGATATCACTGATGAACATAGACACAAAAATCCTCAACAAAATACTAGCAAACCAAATCCAACGAAACAGTAAAAGGATCATACAACATGATCAAGGGGGATTTATCCCAGGGATACAAGAATTTTTCAATATCCGCAAATCAATGTGATACACCACGTTAACAAATGGAAGAATAAAAACAACATGATCATCTCAACAGATGCAGAAAACACTTGTGATAATATTCAACATTCACTTTGATAAAAACTCTCCAGAAAGTGGGCATAGGGGGAACATACCTCAACATAATAAAGGCCATATATGACAAAATCACAGCTGACATCACACTCCATGATGAAAAGATCAAAGTATCCCCTCTAAGATCAGGAATAAGACAAGGATGCCCACTCTCACCACTTTTATTCAACATAGTTTTGGAAGTCTTAGCCACGGCAATCAGAGAAGAAAAAGAAATAAAGGGAATCCAAACTGGAAAAGAAGTAAAACTGTCACTGTTTGTAGAAGACGTGATACTATACATAGAAAGTCCTAAAGATGCCACCAGAAAACTACTAGAATTCATCAATGAATGCAGTAAAGTTGCAGGATACAAAATTAGTACACAGAAACCTCTTGCATTTCTATATGCTAACAACAAAACATCAGAAAGAGAAATTAAGGAAACAATCCCATTTACCATCGCATCACAAAGAATAAAATACCTAGAAATAAACCTACTTAAGGAGGCCAAAGACCTGTAATCTGAAAACTATAAGATGCTGATGAAAGAAATTGAAGGTGACATTAACAGATGGAAATATACACTGTGTTCTTGCACTGGAGAAGTCAATATTGTTAAAATCACCATACTACCCAAGACAATCTACAGATTCAATGCAACCCGTATCAAATTAACAGTGGCATTTTTCACAGAACTAGAACAAACAGTATTAAAATTTGTATGGAAACACAAAAGACCCCAAATAGCCAGTAAAGAATCTTTAACGGAGCTGGACAAATCAAGCTCCCTGACTTCAGACTATACTACAAAGCCACAGTAATCAAAAAAGTATGGTACTGGCACAAAAACAGACATATAGATCAAAGGAACAAGATAAAAAGCCCAGAAATATACCCACACACTTACGGTCAATTAATCTACAACAAAGGAGGCAAGAATATACAATGGAGAAAAGACAGTCTCTTCAATAAGTGGTGCTAAGAAAACTGGACAGTTACATGTAAAGGAATGAAATTAGGTTCTCTAACCATATACAAAAATAAACTCAAAATGTATTAAAGACCTAAATGTGACACCAGATACTATAACACTGCTAGAGGAAAACACAGGCAGAACACTCTTTGACATAAATTGCAGCAATATTTTTTCGGATCTGTCTCCTAAAGTAATGGAAATAAAAGCAAAAATAAACAAATTGGGCCTAATTAAACGTAAAAGCTTTTGCACAGCAAAGGAAACCAGAAACAAAATTAAAAACAACCCACTGGGACTTCCCTGGTGGCGCAGTGGTTAAGAATCCTCCTGCCAATGCAGGGGACACGGGTTCGAGCCCTGGTCTGGGAAGATTCCACATGCCAAGGAGTAACTAAGCCCGTGTGCTACAACTACTGAGCCTGCTCTCTAGAGCCCGCGAACCACAACTACTGAGCCTGCGTGCCACAACTACTGAAGCCCGTGCACCTAGAGCTCGTGCTCCGCAACAAGAGAAGCCACCACAATGAGAAGCCCATGCACTGCAATGAAGAGTAGCCCCCGCTCGCTGCAACTAGAGAAAGCCTGCGCGCAGCAACAAAGACCCAATGCAGCCAAAAATTAATTAATTAATTAATTAATTATTTTTTAAAAAGACAACCTACAGAATGGGAAAAAATATTTGCAAACAATGTGACTGACAAGGTTTAGCTGAGTGAAGTCAGTCAGACAGAGAAGAACAAATATATGATATCACTTATATGTGGAATCTAAAAAAAGTAATACAAATGAACTTATTTACAAAACAGAAATAGACTCACCAACATAGAAAACAAACTTATGGTTACCAAAGGGGAAAGGAGGGGAGGAATAAGTTCAGAGTTTGGGATTAACAGATACACACTACTATATATAAAATCGGTAACTAACAAGGACCTACTGTATAGCACAGGGAACTATATTCAATATCCTGTAATAACCTATAATGAAAAAGAATCTGAAAAAGAATATATATACACAAATACGTATACCTGAATTACTTTGCTGTAACCTGAAAGACATTGTAAATCAACTATGCTTCAATTAAAAAAGAAAACAAGGGGCTTCCCTGGTGGCGCAGTGGTTGAGAATCTGCCTGCTAATGCAGGGGACACGGGTTCGAGCCCTGGTCTAGGAAGATCCCACATGCCGCGGAGCGGCTGGGCCCGTGAGCCACAACTACTGAGCCTGCGCGTCTGGAGCCTGTGCTCCGCAACAGGAGAGGCCGCGATAGTGAGAGGCCCGCGCACCGCGATGAAGAGTGGCCCCCGCTTGCCACAACTAGAGAAAGCCCTCGCACAGAAACGAAGACCCAACACAGCCAAAAATAAATAAATTAATTTAAAATATATGTATATATTAAAAAAACAAAAACAAAAACAAACTTGTACGTGATCATTCATGTTAGTATTACTTATAACCAACAAAACGTGTAAATATTCCAAATGTCCATCAAGTGGTGAATGGATAAATAAAAAGTGGTATATCCTTACAATGGAATACTATTCAACAATAATAAGAATGAATTCCTGACATATGCTAAAGCATAGATGGACCTCAAAAATACTATACTTATTGAAAGAGGCTAGACACAAAACGATTACACATTTATATAAATCCATTATATGATATGCCCAAAAGGAAAACCTATATAGAGAGTAAGCAAATTAGTGGCTGCCTCAGGCTGGGGATGGGAAGAGGAACTGACTGCAAATGTCACAAAGATTCTCTTGGGGTGATGGAACCCTTCTAAAACTGGATTGTGATGATGGTTATACAACATAAAGTTACTAAAAAAAAAAAAAAATCACTGAATTGTACACTTAAGATAGGTGGATCCTACTGACATCATAGTCCAATAAAGCCGTTAAAAAGATAATATAATATTAATAAATTTATGCCAACATATTTGACAACTTAGATGAAACAGATATATTTCTTGAAAAATAATCTACTCAAAAGTGACACAAGAAAAAAGGTCTGAATTAGTCTATAACTGTTAAAGGAATTGACCCTCACATTTTAAAACCTTCCTTCAAAGAAAACTCAAGGTCTAGATGGCTTCAAAGGTGAATTCTTTCCAAAATTTAAGGAATAAATAAAATGATCTCACATAAATTCTTTTAGAGAACAGAGAAAGAGTGCAAACTTCTCAACTCATTTTATAAGGCCAGCAGACCTCTAATCCCAAATCAGACAGGAACACAACAAGAAAAGAACATTACAAGCAAATAACTCATAGAATCAAAATTCCTAACAAAATATTAACAAACTGAATATAGCCATGCATAAAAAGTATAACATGACCAAATGAGGGTTGCTTCAGCTGTGCAAGATACCGATTCAGAAATCCCTGTCATATTAACAGAATAAAGGAGAAAAGCCATTATCACCTCAAAATGCAGAAAAGACATACGGTGAAAATCTGTTCATTGTAAAATACTATCAACAAACTAGGAATAGAAGGAAATTTAATCTGATAATCATAATCTACAAAATATGTACAATAGCATCATACTTTATGGTAAAACACTGAGTACTTGCTCTCTGAGGACTAGAACAGCACTGTCCAGCAGAATTTCTTGTGACGACTAAAATGCTCTATAGCTGCACCATCCAATACAGTAGCCACTAGGCACCAGTGTCTACTGAATACTTCAAAGGTGACTAGGCATTGACTTTTCTATTTTATTTAATTTTAATTAATTTAAATTTAAAGAGCATGTGTAGCTAATGGCTACCTGTTGTATAATAAAGACTGTCTGGTCTTTGTCCCAGGTTCCTGCGACAGAGCTTCCTTTGTAATTCGTGGTGGGCCCCTCCTGAGTTTATGGAACAGGTAACTCATGCTGGGCTCCTGGAATCTCCAGGTGGGCACTGCCCATGCTGGAAGTTCCAACCATTTGATTGGAGGGTTGGGGCTTTGAGGCAGACGCTATCAGCCCAACCTCCAGGCTGGAGGCTGAGTTCAGTCACATGGCTGTGATTTTATCAATCATACCTACACAATGAATACCCAGTAAAAACTCCGGATACTGCTGCCTCATGTTAGCTTCTTGGGTGGTAAACAGACATGGGCCAAGAGGGCGATGTGCCCTGATTCCATGGGGAGAGGTCGCAGAAGCTCCATGTTTGGGACCCTGCCAGACCTAACCCTGTGTGTCTCTTCATTTGGCTGGTCCAAATTTGTGTCCTTTATAATAAAACTGCAGTTTTAAGTATAGCACTTTCCTAAGTTCTGTGAACTATTCCAGTGAACCTGAGGGGATCATAGGAACCCCCCAAATTTGCAGCCTATTGGTCAGAAGTGCAGGTGACCCGGGGACCCCGAAACTTACAGCTGGCAACTGAAGTGAAAGCACTCTTGTTGGGGATGGTGCCCTCACCCTGCAGAGTCTGCGCTAACTCCAGGTGACTGGTGTCAGAGGTGAGCAGCTGTGATGTGCTATGTAGTGGACAGTGCAGGCTTAGGGTGAGGCAAGGGTGTTCCCAATGCCACCTCTAGTCTACAAGGTACTGCAGGTACAGTACTGGCCAGGAGGTCAGTACAATATAATGCAAGGAAAAAGTATAAATATTGAAAGGAAGATCTAAAACTGTCATAGATGGCATGATTGCATAAAGAAAATCCATAAGGCCTTACAACAATTAGAATTAGTTAATTGTGGATATTCTTCTTTCATAAACAGCAAAACTAATCAACTGGTCTCACAAAGATGAGCTACAATGTAGAATCTTCAACTATATCAATGAACTTCTCACACTGTCGCATTAAAATCTATTGTTTTATCTTCCTCCTTAAATGGATCATTTACCCACTAATGATTTTATAAATCATGCACTGGTCATGTGGAAAACGTTGGTTCCCTGAGTTTAAATCTTCTCACAAAAAAATGGCTTTACCAGTTAATTCGGTAAACATTTAATGCAGAAATAATTCCAATTTCACTAGACTCTTATAGAATATGGAAGCAACTTTTGATAAACTTTTTGATACTAACATGACCTTGATAACAAAATCCAATAAGGGTATTGCAAGAAGGGAAAAGCAAAGGCCTACTTACACATGAACACTGATGTGAAAATCCTAAACAATGTTACCAAACTACTATATTGAGCAAAACATAAAGAAGAAAATATATCAAGACCAAGCTGGAGTTCATCCCAAAAATTCAAGGTTGATTTAACATTTTTTTAAAAAATCACTGATATTTACTACCTTAACAGATTAAGAAAAACATAGTATCACCTCGATAGATGCAGATAAAGCATATCTGTAAATGGAAGAATGTATATAACAAGAACTACAGATAACAGAAAAATCTAACAGAGTTTTTAAAAAGCACGTTTACATTTTTCAAAAAGAAGGACTAGATTTCATAAGAATATAAAAGTATGAAAAAGAACAAACAGATGAAACAAAGAACAAAATGAACACACCAAAAATTGAAAAATAATCAACAATTATTTGTTATAGAAAGTCTCATCAAACTAGGAAGTCAGTGGAATTTTTGTACTAAAAAAAAAGTATTGCTGATATTTTTATAAACATGGAAAATCTAACCAAATCTAAAGAAAAATTATTAGAATTAGTAAATGGGCTTACAAAGTTCCTGAATACCAAGTCAATATGCCAAAATCTAGTATATTTCCATGTTTTGGCAACAAACACTTTTAAAACTAATGACTAAATTTTAAGATACTAATTGCAGTTCTGGGGCAGAAAATGTACAAACTGACCCTTGATATATCTTGTCATGCTAGAAAGCTGCATTCTAGTTAATAAAGAAATGTTACAAGGAGGGTGTTACCATTTTGCAGCCCCTAATGAAATAATCCATCTGGGCAACGATCATTTAAAGCCATCAGCAAGGGACTTCCCTGGTGGTCCAGTGGTAAAGAACTGCCTTCCAATGCAGTGGACACGGGTTCGATCCCTGGTCAGGGAACTAAGATCCCACGTGCCATGGAGCAACTAAGCCCGCGCGCCACAACTACTGAGCTCACGCACCTCAGTGAGAGAGCCCTCATGCTGCAAACTACAGAGCCCACGCACCCTGGAGCCTGCCCGGCACAACCAGACAGAAACCCGATCAGACCGAGCGCCCTAACAAAAAGATCCCACATGCCTCAACGAAGAGCCCGTGTGCCGCAACTAAGACCCAACACAACCAAAAAAAATAAGGAGAATAAAGCCGTCAGCAAGACAAAGAGAGACAAGTGGGCTTTATGCACCTCCTGAAAGAAGTACCACCACGACCTCGGAAGCACTCTTGCCAAAAAGTCACACTTAAATCTGATCAAGGCTCAAAGTGGAACTTCCTGTGGCGATGGAAATGTTCTTTACCTGTGCCACCCAATTCGTGGCTGTCCAATCTGTGGCTACTGAGCACTTGAAACGTGGCAACAGCGACAAAGGGATTTAATTGAATTAACTTAAGTTCAAACAGTCACGTGTGGCCGGTGGCTTCGGAACTGGACAACTCTGAATCTACCAATTCACAGGAAACACAGATGGCAGAACACACCAACAACACTGGGGGGTGCAATCAGTCAAACGAGGACATTACCTACCACGCCACTTAGTCAAAGCCTTCAGACCGTGGGAAACTACAGATAAATGGCCTGGCTTCCTCAACAGATAGTTTGGACAGAAAAAAATAGGCAGAGCCAAGATTCAGAGACAGATCAATCAACTGTACTGTATGAACTTTACTCAGATTCTGATTCAAACAGAAGACAATTTATGAGACAACTGGAAATTTGATAATGGCTGGATTTGGTGATATTGAGAAGCTACCTTAATTGGAGAGAAGGCTGCAATTGCTAAGTGACAGAAGCAAAACACAAACGAGTATACACAACAGCAGACAAAACCAAATGGCAGTGTTTAAGGATAAACACCTAGGAGTAAAATTATACAGAAAAGCAAGGAAATGGTTACAAAAGATGGAGTCCTGGCTCCGTCTGTCAGGAGAGAGAAGTTGTGATTGGGAGGGGGCACAGGAAGGGCCTCATTTGGGGTGGGAATGCTCTATTTCTTGAAATGAAATGGTGGCTTCATGGGTATTTCATTTGATAATACGTTAAGCTGTACTTTTACATTTTATGAACTTTTCTCCATGTGAATTCTGCTTCACAACTAAAGAGATAAATAAATAATTTAAATAATTACGGGGACTAAATTCTGCTTTGGCATTTTCCCCGTGGGTCACACTCTGTGGAAAACTATGAAAAATGGCTATAATACCATGTATTTATTACAATCTTTCTCCTAAGGCCATTACCCACTATATCATTTATTCAAAGGCTTCACCAAGGAATGACCAAGAAACATTTACTTTCTATGAAGAATCAGTTTGCTTTTTCCTTTGGATAATGCAATTCATATAAACATACTCATCACACCTGTCAAAAAATTTGAGAACCAAGTTTACAGCTCAAATTCAGTAATTATGTAGGACAGTAAGGCTTATAAAAATTGAAACTTTAAGAATTTCTCAAGGCCCTATAGTTAACGTACCGCTGCTTCAATTTTGTCCCAACTTGGATCTTCCATTCTGAGGGTATTTTCCCCTCATTCCTTAACCATTTATTCTTTCCTTTTTCGCTAGCGGTCTTACACACCTCTTCTAATTCCCTGGAAAAATAATGAGGAATAAACATGAACTCACCTGTAACATGGTCATTTTTGCTGCAAGATGAGTAGCAAGTCTGAGATTTGTTCTGTCCTGCAGCCTCTGCTTCTGCCCCGAAGCTCTGGTGTGAGGTCTTTCACACTAGGAATGAATTTCTGCTTCTGGGAACGCCTTTCTTATCTCACACGAGCAGGCTTATTTGTGTGGAACCAGGATCTGTGGACTTGGGGACAAACGAACTTCAACTGGTATATTCACGCTGCACCGAAAATCCTTTCCTCTCTTGATAGGAACTAGGAATTCATGATCATCTAAGGCCAGAGTGTGTTTCCTATATAACTGAAACAGGACTACCAGGGAAAGAAACAGAATGTAACGTAAAAGAACAGCAAAAGTCTCTGCACACAAATAAAGAAGTACCAGCAGTAAGTAATTCTGAGATCCAGTAAGTGTCCACTGAGGACACTGAGGAACAGGTGCTGTGAAGGACAAGACAGCTCTGTGTTAGGCAGATGGAATTTTGGAAAGCTTATGTGATTTGTACTATAACAGATCTGAGTTTCAATCAACCTTTTCCCTTTGCTGGCTTTGTGACTTCGGGGAAAAACAAATAGGAAACTAAGGCTCATCTTTCTGAGCCTTAGTTTCCTATTAAAATTTTCTATAACCTTCCTAATTTATGGCTGCCAATCCTATCATTTTCTGAAGGAAGTGTGTTAAACTCTCCCAATATGATTACAGATTGGTCAGTTTTTCCTTGCAATTCTGTTGACTGTATGCTTAAAGCTATGTTGTTTGATGCACAGAGGTTATATATTTCTGGAGAATTATTCTTTAATCATTATGCCACTGGGATTCTGAGGAATAAATAAGATATTAAAAGCAAAGTGACTGGGGAGATTAACCAAGATGGCGGAGTAGAAGGACGTGCTCTCACTCCCTCTTGCGAGAGCACCAGAATCACAACTGGCTGCTGGACAATCATTGACAGGAAGACCCTGGACTTCACCAAGGAGGATACCCCACGTCCAAGGACAGAGGAGAAGCCACAGTGAGACGGTAGGAGGGGCGCAATCAGAGTAAAATCAAATCCCATAACTGCTGGGTGGGTGGCTCACAGACTGGCGAACACTTATACCACAGAAGTCCACCCACTGGAGTGAAGGTTCTGAGCCCCACGTCAGGCTTCCCAACCAGGGGGTCCGGCTACGGGAGGAGGAATTCCTAGAGAATCAGACTTTGAAGCCTAGTGGGAATTGATTGCAGGACTTTGACAGGACTGGGGGAAACAGAGACCCCACTCTTGCAGGGCACACACAAAGTAATGTGTGCATCGGGACCCAGGGGAAGGAGCAGTGACCCTGGGGGAGACTGAACCAGACCTACCTGCTGGTGTTGGGGGGTCTCCTGCAGAGGCGAGTGGTGGCTCTGTTTCACCGTGGGGATAAGGACACTGGCAGCAGAGGTTCTGGGAAGTTCTCCTTGGCGTGAGCCCTCCCAGAGTCTGCCATTAACCCCACCAAAGAGCACGGGTAGGCTCCAGTGTTGGGTTGCCTCAGGCAAAACAACCAACAGGGAGGGAACCCAGCCCCACCCATCAACAGTCAAGTGGATTAAGGTTTTACTGAGCTCTGACCGCCACAGCAACAGGGAGGGAACCCAGCCCCACCCATCAACAGTCAAGTGGATTAAGGTTTTACTGAGCTCTGACCGCCACAGCAACAGTCAGCTCTGCCCACCACCAGAGCCTCCCATCAAGCCTCTTAGATAGCCTCAACCACCAGAGGGCAGACAACAGAAGCAAGAAAAACTACAATCCTGCAGCCTGTGGACCAAAAACCACAGTTACAGAAAGATAGAGAAGATGAAAAGGCAGAGAGCTATGTACCAGATGAAGGAACAAGAAAAAACCCCAGAAAAACAACTAAATGAAGTGGAGATAGGCAACCTTCCAGAAAAAGAATTCAGAATAATGATAGTGAAGATGATCCAGGACCTCAGAATAAGAATGGAGGCAAAGATTGAGAAGATGCAAGAAATGATTAACAAAGACCTAGAAGAATTAAAGAACAAACAAACAGAGATGACCAATACAATAACTGAAATGAAAACTACACTAGAAGAAGTCAATAGCAGAATAACTGAGGCAGAAGAACGGATAAGTGACCTGGAAGACAGAATGGTGGAATTCACTGCTGCAGAACAGACTAAAGAAAAAAGAATGAAAAGAAATGAAGACAGCCTAAGAGACCTCTGGGACAACATGAAACGCAACAACATTCGCATTATAGGGGTCCCAGAAGGAGAAGAGAGAGAGAAAGGACCAGAGAAAATATTTGAAGAGATTATAGTCGAAAACTTCCCTAACATGGGAAAGGAAATAGCCACCCAAGTCCAGGAAGCGCAGAGAGTCCCATACAGAATAAACCCAAGGAGAAACACGCCGAGACACATAGTAATCAAAGTGGCAAAAATTAAAGACAAAGAAAAACTATTGAAAGCAGCAAGGGAAAAATGACAAATAACATACAAGGGAACTCCCATAAGGTTAACAGCTGATTTCTCAGCAGAAACTCTGCAAGCCAGAAGGGAGTGGCATGATATACTTAAAGTGATGAAAGGGAAGAACCTACAACCAAGATTACTCTACCCGGCAAGGATCTCATTTAGATTTGATGGAGAAATCAAAAGCTTTACAGACAAGCAAAAGCTAAGAGAATTCAGCACCACCAAACCAGCTCTACAACAAATGCTAAAGGAACTTCTCTAAGTGGGAAACACAAGAGAAGAAAAGGACCTACAAAAACAAACCCAAAACAATTAAGAAAATGGTCATAGGAACATACATATCGATAATTACCTTAAACGTGAATGGATTAAATGCCCCAACCAAAAGACGTAGACTGGCTGAATGGATACAAAAACAAGACCCATATATATGCTGTCTACAAGAGACCCACTTTAGACCTAGGGACACATACAGACTGAAAGTGAGGGGATGGAAAAAGATATTCCATGCAAATGGAAATCAAAAGAAAGCTGGAGTAGCTATACACATATCAGATAAAATAGACTTTAAAATAAAGAATGTTACAAGAGACGAGGAAGGACACTACATAATGATCCAGGGATCAATCCAAGAAGAAGATATAACAATTATAAATATATATGCACCCAACATAGGAGCACCTCAATACATAAGGCAACTGCTAACAGCTATAAAAGAGGAAATCGACAGTAACACAATAATAGTGGGGGACTTTAACACTTCACTTACACCAATGGACAGATCATCCAAAATGAAAATAAATAAGGAAACAGAAGCTTTAAATGACACAATAGACCAGATAGATTTAATTGATATATATAGGACATTCCATCCAAAAACAGCAGATTACACGTTCTTCTCAAGTGCGCACGGAACATTCTCCAGGATAGATCACATCTTGGGTCACAAATCAAGCCTCAGTAAATTTAAGAAAATTGAAATCATATCAAGCATCTTTTCTGACCACAACGCTATGAAATTAGAAATGAATTACAGGGAAAAAAACGTAAAAAAGACAAACACATGGAGGCTAAACAATACGTTACTAAATAGCCAAGAGATCACTGAAGAAATCAAAGAGGAAATCAAAAAATACTTAGAGACAAATGACAATGAAAACACGACGACCCAAAACCTATGGGATGCAGCAAAAGCGGTTCTAAGAGGGAAGTTTATAGCTATACAAGCCTACCTCAAGAAACAAGAAAAATCTCAAGTAAACAATCTAACCTTACACCTAAAGAAACTAGAGAAAGAAGAACAAACAAAACCCAAAGTTAGCAGAAGGAAAGAAATCATAAAGATCAGAGCAGAAATAAATGAAATAGAAACAAAGAAAACAATAGCAAAGATCAATAAAACTAAAAGTTGGTTCTTTGAGAAGATAAACAAAATTGATAAGCCATTAGCCAGACTCATCAAGAAAAAGAGGGAGAGGACTCAAATCAATAAAATCAGAAATGAAAAAGGAGAAGTTACAACAGACACTGCAGAAATACAAAGCATCCTAAGAGACTACTACAAGCAACTTTATGCCAATAAAATGGACAACCTGGAAGAAATGGACAAATTCTTAGAAAGGTATAACCTTCCAAGACTGAATCAGGAAGAAATAGAAAATATGAACAGACCAATCACAAGTAATGAAATTGAAACTGTGATTAAAAATCTTCCAACAAACAAAAGTCCAGGACCAGATGGCTTCACAGGTGAATTCTATCAAACATTTAGAGAAGAGCTAACACCCATCCTTCTCAAACTCTTCCAAAAAATTGCAGAGGAAGGAACACTCCCAAACTCATTCTATGAGGCCACCATCACCCTGATACCAAAACCAGACAAAGACACTACAAAAAAAGAAAATTACAGACCAATATCACTGATGAATATAGATGCAAAAATCCTCAACAAAATACTAGCAAACAGAACCCAACAACACATTAAAAGGATCATACACCACGATCAAGTGGGATTTATCCCAGGGATGCAAGGATTCTTCAATATACGCAAATCAATCAATGTGATACACCATATTAACAACTTGAAGAATAAAAACCATATGATCATCTCAATAGATGCAGAAAAAGCTTTTGACAAAATTCAACACCCATTTCTGATAAAAACTCTCCAGAAAGTGGGCATAGAGGGAACCTACCTCAACATAATAAAGGCCATATATGACAAACCCACAGCAAACATCATTCTCAATGGTGAAAAACTGAAAGCATTTCCTCTAAGATCAGGAACGAGACAAGGATGTCCACTCTCATCACTATTATTCAACATAGTTCTGGAAGTCCTAGCCACGGCAATCAGAGAAGAAAAAGAAATAAAAGGAATACAAATTGGAAAAGAAGAAGTAAAACTGTCACTGTTTGCGGATGACATGATACTATACATAGAGAATCCTAAAACTGCCACCAGAAAACTGCTAGAGCTAATTAATGAATATGGTAAAGTTGCAGGATACAAAATCAATGCACAGAAATCTCTTGCATTCCTATACACTAATGATGAAAAATCTGAAAGAGAAATTATGGAAACACTCCCATTTACCATTGCAACAAAAAGAATAAAATACTTAGGAATAAACCTACCTAGGGAGACAAAAGACCTGTATGCAGAAAACTATAAGACACTGATGAAAGAAATTAAAGATGATACCAACAGATGGAGAGATATACCATGTTCTTGGATTGGAAGAATCAACATTGTGAAAATGAGTATACTACCCAAAGCAATCTACAGATTCAATGCAATCCCTATCAAATTACCAATGGCATTTTTTTACGGAGCTAGAACAAATCATCTTAAAATTTGTATGGAGACACAAAAGACCCCGAATAGCCAAAGCAGTCTTGAGGCAAAAAAATGGAGCTGGAGGAATCAGACTCCCTGACTTCAGACTATACTACAAAGCTACAGTAATCAAGACAATATGGTACTGGCACAAAAACAGAAACATAGATCAATGGAACAAGATAGAAAGCCCAGAGATTAACCCACACACCTATGGTCAACTAATCTATGACAAAGGAGGCAAAGATATACAATGGAGAAAGGACAGTCTCTTCAATAAGTGGTGCTGGGAAAACTGGACAGCTACATGTAAAAGAATGAAATTAGAATACTCCCTAACACCATACACAAAAATAAACTCAAAATGGATTAGAGACCTAAATATAAGACTGGACACTATAAAACTCTTAGAGGAAAACATAGGAAGAACACTCTTTGACATAAATCACAGCAAGATCTTTTTTGATCCACCTCCTAGAGTAATGGAAATAAAAACAAAAATAAACAAGTGGGACCTAATGAAACTTCAAAGCTTTTGCACAGCAAAGGAAACCATAAACAAGACGAAAAGACAACCCTCAGAATGGGAGAAAATATTTGCAAATGAATCAACGGACAAAGGATTAATCTCCAAAATATATAAACAGCTCATTCAGCTCAATATCAAAGAAACAAACACCCCAATCCAAAAATGGGCAGAAGACCTAAATAGACATTTCTCCAAAGAAGACATACAGACGGCCACGAAGCACATGAAAAGATGCTCAACATCACTAATTATTAGAGAAATGCAAATCAAAACTACAATGAGGTATCACCTCACTCCTGTTAGAATGGGCATCATCAGAAAATCTACAAACAACAAATGCTGGAGAGGGTGTGGAGAAAAGGGAACCCTCTTGCACTGTTGGTGGGAATGTAAATTGATACAGCCACTATGGAGAACAATATGGAGGTTCCTTAAAAAACTAAAAATAGAATTACCATATGACCCAGCAATCCCACTACTGGGCATATACCCAGAGAAAACCGTAATTCAAAAAGACACATGCACCCGAATGTTCATTGCAGCACTATTTACAATAGCCAGGTCATGGAAGCAACCTAAATGCCCATCAACAGACGAATGGATAAAGACGATGTGGTACATATATACAATGGAATATTACTCAGCCATAAAAAGGAACGAAATTGAGTCATTTGTTGAGACGTGGATGGATCTAGAGACTGTCATACAGAGTGAAGTAAGTCAGAAAGAGAAAAACAAATATCGTATATTAACGCATGTATGTGGAACCTAGAAAAATGGTACAGATGAGCCAGTTTGCAGGGCAGAGGTTGAGACACAGATGTAGAGAACGGACATATGGACACCAAGGGGGGAAAACTGCGGTGGGGTGGGTATGGTGTTGTGCTGAATTGGGTGATTGGGATTGACATGTATACAGTGATGTGTATAAAATTGATGCCTAATAAGAACCTGCAGTATAAACAAACAAACAAAACAACTAATACTAAACTTTCATTGGGTTATTTGTATGGAAATATGTTAATATAAATGTTTCAGACACATGAAATTTCTAAAAATCTTATATTTGTATTTGTATGGAAATATGTATGGAAATATGTTAATATAAATGTTTCAGACATTACATGAAATTTCTAAAAATCTTATATTTGTATTTGTATGGAAATATGTATGGAAATATGTTAATATAAATGTTTCAGACATTACATGAAATTTCTAAAAATCTTATATGTTCTGGTATAATGTTATAAGTAATAATCCTAGTTATTACTTTAAAATGTATATCTCAGAAATAATTAATTTTCTTGTCAACTGCATTATTATGAACTTTCATCAAATCTTTAACCGTGGTCATTTTTAAGTCTTTTGTCATTTACAGACAGTTCTGGGTGTACTCTGATGATTTTGCAAATATGTTCCTATAAAAGGGTTCCATCTTCAAGAAATTCATGGAAAAGACTCTGACAAGTACAGGTTTCTGGTAACTGACTGTACTGCTGAACTGAATGAATAAGGATTTTCAGAACTCTAATGAAAAACTGATGAACTCATAAAAGTGCTAACAAAAGATCAAGATGAAAAAAAAAATTAATTACATGGGACTGAGTGAACTGATGAGGATGACTATAATTTTTGTGACTTTCTGTCTGAATTTAAAAAAAAAAAAATCCCACAAGGACTCAGAGGCAAAGAATATACAAATCAATTTTCACTGCAAAGTAAAGGAGCTGTTACAGTGGAGGATTACTGGACTGAATGTCAATATTATGACATAGTATGAGTGTGTTTCATGTTTGGTAATTGCAATCATTGTTGCTTTTGTTGTGGTCATCCATGTACAATGCTTGGTGTCAGTCTATTTATCTCTTGTAAAAATAAAATACAGTGTGTGTGTGTGAAAAAAAATAAAAAACAAAAAAAAAATTGATGCCTAATAAGAACCTGCAGTATAAAAAAACAAACAAACAAAACAACTAATACTAAACTTTCATTGGGTTATTTGTATGGAAATATGTTAATATAAATGTTTCAGACATTACATGAAATTTCTAAAAATCTTATATGTTCTGGTATAATGTTATAAGTAATAATCCTAGTTATTACCTTAAAATGTATATCTCAGAAATAACTAATTTTCTTGTCAACTGCATTATTATGAACTTTCATCAAATTTTTAACTGTGGTCACTTTTAAGTCTTTTGTCATTTACAGACAGTTCTGTGTGTACTCTGATGCTTTTGCAAATATGTTCCTATAAAAGGGTTTCATCTTTAAGAAATTCATGCAAAATACTCTGACAAGTACAGGTTTCTGGTAACTGACTGTACTGCTGAACTGAATGAATAAGCATTTTCAGAACTCTAATGAAAAACTGATGAACTCATAAAAGTGCTAACAAAAGATCAAGATGAAAAAAAAAAATTTAATTACATGGGAATGAGTGAACTGATGAGGATGAGTATAATTTTTGTGACTTTCTGTCTGAATTAAAAAAAAAAAAAATCCAACAAGGACTCAGAGGCAAAGAATATACAAATCAATTTTCACTGCAAAGTAAAGGAGCTGTTACAGTGGAGGATTACTGGACTGAATGTCAATATTATGACATAGTATGAGTGTGTTTCATGTTTGGTAATTGCAATCATTGTTGCTTTTGTTGTGGTCATCCATGTACAATGCTTGGTGTCAGTCTATTTATCTCTTGTAAAAATAAAATACAGTGTGTGTGTGTGTGAAAAAAAAAAAAAAAAAAAGACACATGCACCCGAATGTTCATTGCAGCACTATTTACAATAGCCAGGTCATGGAAGCAACCTAAATGCCCATCAGCAGACGAATGGATAAAGAAGATGTGGTACATATATACAATGGAATATTACTCAGCCATAAAAAGGAACGAAATTGAGTCATTTGTTGAGACGTGGATGGATCTAGAGACTGTCATACAGAGTGAAGTAAGTCAGAAAGAGAAAAACAAATATCGTATATTAATGCATGTATGTGGAACCTAGAAAAATGGTACAGATGAGCCAGTTTGCAGGGCAGAAGTTGAGACACAGATGTAGAGAATGGACATATGGACACCAAGGGGGGAAAACTGCGGTGAGGTGGGGATGGTGGTGTGCTGAATTGGGCGATTGGGATTGACATGTATACACTGATGTGTATAAAATTGATGCCTAATAAGAACCTGCAGTATAAAAAAACAAACAAAACAACTAATACTAAACTTTCACTGGGTTTTTTGTATGGAAATATGTTAATATAAATGTTTCAGACATTACATGAAATTTCTAAAAATCTTATATTTGTATTTGTATGGAAATATGTATGGAAATATGTTAATATAAATGTTTCAGACATTACATGAAATTTCTAAAAATCTTATATTTGTATTTGTATGGAAATATGTATGGAAATATGTTAATATAAATGTTTCAGACATTACATGAAATTTCTAAAAATCTTATATGTTCTGGTATAATGTTATAAGTAATAATCCTAGTTATTACTTTAAAATGTATATCCCAGAAATAACTAATTTTCTTGTCAACTGCATTATTATGAACTTTCATCAAATCTTTAACCGTGGTCATTTTTAAGTCTTTTGTCATTTACAGACAGTTCTGGGTGTACTCTGATGATTTTGCAAATATGTTCCTATAAAAGGGTTTCATCTTCAAGAAATTCATGGAAAAGACTCTGACAAGTACAGGTTTCTGGTAACTGACTGTACTGCTGAACTGAATGAATAAGGATTTTCAGAACTCTAATGAAAAACTGATGAACTCATAAAAGTGCTAACAAAAGATCAAGATAAAAAAAAAATTAATTACATGGGACTGAGTGAACTGATGAGGATGACTATAATTTTTGTGACTTTCTGTCTGAATTTAAAAAAAAAAAAAATCCCACAAGGACTCAGAGGCAAAGAATATACAAATCAATTTTCACTGCAAAGTAAAGGAGCTGTTACAGTGGAGGATTACTGGACTGAATGTCAATATTATGACATAGTATGAGTGTGTTTCATGTTTGGTAATTGCAATCATTGTTGCTTTTGTTGTGGTCATCCATGTACAATGCTTGGTGTCAGTCTATTTATCTCTTGTAAAAATAAAATACAGTGTGTGTGTGTGAAACAAACAAACAAACAAAAAGCAAAGTGACTAGTTCCTTGTAATAATAATAGCTAACATCTGAGTGCTTTCTCTGTATAAGACAAAATACTAAGCACTTTACAATTTAACCCTCACAGACAACCCAAAAGGCATTTAACAAAATCTCCATTTTATAGAAAGAAAACTGAGACTTA
This sequence comes from Eschrichtius robustus, assembly GCF_028021215.1. Taxonomy (NCBI): domain Eukaryota; kingdom Metazoa; phylum Chordata; class Mammalia; order Artiodactyla; family Eschrichtiidae; genus Eschrichtius; species Eschrichtius robustus. The sequence continues at coordinate 273,007 of NC_090837.1, forward strand.
GAATGTGCCCGTAATTGCACAATTACTAAATATCAGAAATGGAATGTTATTTCTCTTTCTTGCTACCTCTCGTTCAAGGTATTCACTACCAAAATCATAATGTCACTTGTGTGTATTCATGTACACATATGTACACACACACACACACACACACCCCAGACAAGGAAAATATACCTACAATGAATACGTCATTTCCTTTGCATTATGCTTTCACGTCATCTCATTTCATGTAATAAAAACTCCGGTATAAAAACTCTGACAAATATAACTACGTTTACATTCAAACCATTTCCTTAAGCAGACAGCCAAATTCACAGTGTGATTTTTAAATTTCCTTTGTAGTTTTGTCAAAAACTATTTGGCAAAGTTTAGCTGGATTTCAGCAAAAACTTATCAAGAATAGAGACACTTATGTCAAAAAGAGGCAGATTTTGCGGAGAACACACAGAGTTGAGAATGTGAGGTGGACAGAGTGTGACACGCCATCAGTGTGGTAGTTTTAAAATATTTCTGATATATTAGTTGCTCAGCACACTACAGATTGGACCTTATTTTCCTTTAATTTAAACAAATGTTTTTGCAAGTTGGCCCTGGAGGGAGAAGTTCTCCCTGAGTGCTCTTACACTTGACTCTTATGTGTCCCTTCAGCAAACGGAAGCCTACGCCCGCTCTTCGTTGTACAATTTGGCCCCTTTTAACTTCACGGTGTGACTTTACCTCAGCAGTTTCCCGCCGAGCACCGCAGCTCTCCCTGCCACGCACTCACATTTACCCGCAGGAGGAAGGGGCACCTTCATCATCATCCTGTAGCTCCCACTCAGCATCAAATTCTGTGGAATTGCAAGGGAAAGGGAAAGAATAATGAAAAAAATAACTTTTACTTACACCTACTATGTGCCAGATGTTCTACACACCATACTATCTTTTTTGATGCATTCAGTTCTCATCACAGAAGAATCAATAAGGCACAGAAGTTCAATAACATGCCGAAAACAGATGACATACACAGGAAGTGGCAGATCTGGGCCACTGGTCCCATGCAGCCCACCCCAGAGCCTGTGACCACAGGCCCTCAACAACTGTGTTGGGAGGGGTGGGCAAAGGCCTTGGGAGTCCCTGTTTAGAGTCCCAGTACACGTATGACACAGTCTCCTGTCCAGAAATGATGGCACCAGGTCAGACTAAGGAGAACAACAAGAGAAAGATAAGTTCTCAGGGGCAAGTTGAAAAAAACTTCCCCAGTAAGTTTCAACTCCCCACTTGGGACAAAATATTTCAACTTAACATATCTGTGATATACTCTAAGGGCTTTAAGCAGGATTTGCAGCATATTCCCAATTTTGTTTTTTTTTAAAGGGAACACGTAAGGTGTATTCAAAACATACACACGTTTCTTGACTAAAATAAATGCACAAAATGTTAACAGTGACTGTTTCCCGTTGATGGGATCATGAACGATTTTCATTTGAATCTGTTTATCAAGATACTCTAAATTAACTACAGTGAACATATTTTAAAGTCCTTAACCCAAGAAAACAGGCAAGCAGAGCAGTTTCAGTCCAGCGCCACGTGGTTGAAACAAAGTAAACAGTAAATAATAAATAACATAAACTAATGTACGTTTTGATGACAGCAAAAAGCCTCCGGGCTAGGGCAGAAAAGGTCACTTCTTTCCATTCCCTCATTTTCAGATGAAAAGCCTGAGACCCAGAAATCGTGAATGGGCTGTTGTTCCAAGGGGCAGACGTGGGTCCAGGTCAGAGACAAGGCCTTGAGGCAACGCGGTGCCCACCCCGCCAGCTACTGTCAAAGTTGTTTGGGGGTTCTCGTTAGTGGAGGACCCTCGGAAAAACCCTCCTGATAAAGGCAGAGGCGAGCTGGGTGGAGCCAGGGTGGAGGGGCGACACAAGCCCAGCAATCGGGTCACGCCGCGGACACTCGCCGGACGCTCCCCGACCCGCCGTGGGCCCCGGCGCTCCGACCGCGCCTGCCCAGGGCTCGCGGCCGGGGACGCGCAGGGACGCGCGTGGGGAGGCACCGCCTTTCCAAGCCGGCCTGGCAGGAGACGCCCCGGCGCGACGAGCACCGGCCGCGGCGGACGAAGGGCCTCCCCCCGACCCCCGGGGGCCACCGATGCCCACCGCACCCCAGCCGCGCAGACCCCGGCCCAAGCGCTGACGCCCACTGGCGGCCCTGGCACGACCCCCAGCCCCTCCCCCGCGGGTCTCCTCAGCCCCCGCCGCCCGCCCCACAGGAATCCAGCCCCGGAACCTGCAAAAAAGGCCTCGGAACCACGGACGCGCGGGACCGGGACCCACGTGACCGCCCCGCCCCCGGCCTTTGCGCGACCCGGGCGGACCCGCGGGATCCCGACGGCCCGGAGCTTGGCTGGGGAACCGCGCGCGCGCACGAGCACGCGGACACGCGCCCACTGGCCTCTCGCGTGGCGGCGAAAGACAAAGAGAACGGCCAAACCTGCTGCGTGCGCTGCGCGTGCGCGACGGGAAGGAGCTGCCGAACTACACTTCCCAGGAGGCTCCGCGGCACGCAGTGTGCGGCGTCGTAGGAACGCTGGTCGCCTAGAGACCCGGGCGGCGGCTGCCAGAGCGAGCTGTGGGAACGCGCGTTCGGGGGAAACGTAAAGAATTAGGATTTTTTAAAAGACCGGGAATCCAAATCAGGTCGATTGATAAGTGATAGGTAGGTGTGTAGACAGATGTGATAGCGAATTGGCTTAAGAACTCAATTGAAGAAAACAAAAAAAAGCAGATAGTAAAGCAGAAAAAAAGGGACGTTAATTTATAATTCAAGGGCTGTGGGGGGAGTTATTATAAGTCACTCTATTTTTTAAAAAAAGAGAGTGAAGGGTAGGATGAAAAAAGAGGAATAATCACAGATACATAGGAGACTGAATGAGAATCCGCTCTGTGTTAAGAAATACGGAATTCTCTGTGACACAAATGATTCTTAAGGGGTAGATGTGTCAAATTCGACGCAAGAAACAAAAAAACCCAAACGTGAATGGAAATGAAGACAATGTCAGAGATTCTCCGCCGAAAAGCATCGTTCATTGAGTTTCCAGTGAATTCTTTCAAACATCCAGTGATCAGAGAACTCGTATTTAAATAGTTCCAGAGGAATTAGAAGGGAAAGTTTCTATTTATGTAATAGCATAAAGGCACCAAAATGGACAAATGTATGATTTGAAAAGGAAGCGCAGACAAAACTTGATTATTGCTGCCCATGAAAAAATACTGAGAAATTATCAACAGATAATTTTTGTAGACTATTCTGCAATATTTTGTAGAAATAGAAATATTTTTGTAAAATAGAAACCAAGTGGATTCTATTCTAGAAATATGAGGGTGATCAGGATATACGTTAATATAAATAAATAAGGGAAAAATAGAATTCCCTCAATAAAATGAAAAAAATTTTTAACTGAAAAAATACACTCTAGACTTTAAAAAATAAATCAGAAAAAGTTGTTTCCTAATTTAGCCTTATGAAAGATACAGACTTCAACTATGAAGCCAGTATGCTGCTTAAGTGTGGAATATAAGGAGGAGTTAGGAACAAGGTACTAATACCCAGGATTAAGATTTTTAAAACTGGACTAACGCTGGGACTTCCCGGGCAGTTCAGCGGTTAGGACTCCACGCTCCCAGTGCAGGGGCACAGGTTCAATTCTGGTCGGGGAACTAAGATTCCAGAGCCATGCAGCACAGCCAAAACAAAAACAAAAACACACAAATAAAATGGACTGATACTTAAAATGCAGAACACAAGTGTTACCGAGTCCAAGCTCATGCCGGTCACCACACGACAGGCCAGTAAATCCAGAGGTTATTTGCTGGGGCAATGAATAGCAACTTTATTTGGAAGGTCAGCAGACGGAGAAGATGGTGGACTAGTGTCCCAAAGAACCATCTTCCCTGAGTTAGAATCCAGCCTTCTTTTATACTAAAAGGGGAGGGGTGTGGTTGGTTGTTGTGAACTTCTTGGTGCCTGAATCCTTTGTTCTTGCAGCTGTCCACCTCGGTCCAGTCACAATGTTCCTTTAAACCCCCAACAAGACAAATGTTATTCTCTGCTCTGCAACTTTTTATCTCTATATGAATGGAACAGTGTTACACTCTTAATAAGTATAACAATGTTATACTCTTAATTCTCAGAGCCTTGAGAATGGGTTATCCTGTAAATTTCAGGCTATAGGCTACACTCTTAACTTGTATTATGGCGAAAGCAATAGAATACAAACCTTAAAGTAAAAGAAACAGATCAAATATGGAGTCAGATTTGTTCTTCCCTATGACACAAGGGTGTGTGTCAATGATCACTGCTGAAGTAAACACATTTTTACACCATTTGGGAGTTTTATTCCATAAATTGTCAATTATCTTTGCCATTTTTCTGTTCTGTTATCTATTCACGGAGGTGAATGTATATTGTTTACTAATCCTCAATATGCAATATATATTTTAATTTTTTTCTGCCTATTCCTTGTCTTTGAACTTTGTTTATAAAATTGTTGATCCCATAGGCTTTATTTTTGACATAAAATTTATCTAGCTTTTCCTTTATGGTTTAATTTGTGGTTTACTTATGTGTCTTGTTAAGAAATCTTTCTCCATCCTGGTATCACAAAAGATTTCCATGTGTTATCTTCTAATAGTTTCAGCATTTTGCTTTCACATTTAAGTTGGAATCTGTCTGAAGTTGTGTGTGTGCATGTAGTGTAGATATTGATATAATATCATTTTTAAAAAATTATTTATATATTTATTTTTTTGGCTGCACCAGGTCTTAGTTGTGGCTCATGGGATCTTCACTGCCACGTGTGGGATCTTCGTTGCAGCATGCAGGATCTTTATTTGTGGCCTACAAACTCTTAGTTGCGGCATCTGGGATCTAGTTCCCCGACCGGGGATTGGACCAGGGCCCGCTGCATTGGGAGCTCGGAGTCTTAGCCACTGGACCACCAGGGAAGTCCCTATAATTTCATTTTCTTTCCACATGGGAAGCCAATTTCCTCATCCCAAGTGCCTTCAATTGCTAGAGCTGCCATAACAAAATATCACAGGCTGGGTGGGGTAAACACCAGAAACGTATTTTGTCACAATTCTGGAGACTAGAAGTCTGCTTTCACGGTGTTGGCAGGTCTGGTTTCTTCGAAGGTCTCTCTCCTTGGCTTGCAGGTGGCCGTCTTCTCCCTGTGTCTTCACATGGTCCTCCCTCTGTGCGTGTCTGCGTCCTAATCTCCTCTTCTTTTTTTTCTCCAGTTTTATTGAGGTATAATGGACATACAGCACAGTATAAATTTAAGGTGTACAGCGTAATGATTTGACTTACCTACCCCATGGAATGATGACCACAATAAATTCAGTGAACATCCATCATCTCATATAGATACAAATTTAACAAAATAGAAGTTTGCTCTCGTTGTGATGGGACCTCTTAGGCTTTACTCTCTTAACGACTTGGAGCAGTATCCACAACACACAGCGGTGCTGATTCTGTTTACCGCGTCACACATTCCATCCCTAGTACCTATTTGTCTTATAACTGGAAGTTAGTTCCTGTTACACAACACAGTGATTCTGTTACTGACTTCGGTCCTTGGACACTTTAATCAACAGAAATTGGTAAGTGGCCAGACGAGGAATTCAGGCAAGGCTTTACTGGGACTCACACTGCAAAACAAGAAAAGGTGCCCTTGCTTGCTTTCTGAGGTGGGGCAAGCTGGTCCCCTAAATGGGGTGAGGGTAAGGGCAGATCAGTGGGTCGGGCCAGAGGGGTGGCTTAGGTGGTCTGCCCACCCCCTTGGTGCAGGGATCATGCACAGTACCCTGCTTTTGCTCACTAAGCCTCAGAAGCATCAGGTGGTTTTTAGCCTTTTAGCATCTTATTCATAATTTGCCCCCATTGTGCATGCATGCAGTTATTTTTAGTCCCTTATAGTTTCTTTGTATCTGTTGCTCAAGGAGACGTTTGTCCAGGTGCCAGCACTGCAGCAAAGTGTCCCAGATCCCAGGTGCCAGCCTGTCTCAATTCTATATTTCTATACATTTCAAAATGATCACCACAATAAGTCTAGCTACCATCTGTCACCATACAGGACATTATATAATTATTGATTATATTCCACACACTGTATATTTCATACCCATGACTGATTTATCTTGTAACTGGAAGTTTGTACCTCTTAATCTCCCTCACCTATTTCTAGCCTCCCCCACCTCCCTTGCCATTTTGAAGGAAAAAAAGAAAAAAAAAAAACTATTAGAACTAATAAATGAATTCAGAATAGTTGCAGGACAAGATTAATATACAGAAAATCTGATGCTTTTATATATAGTAATAATTAACTATTGGAAAGAAAAGCAAGAAAACAGTCCTGTTTAAAATTATATCAAAGGGGCTTCCCTGGTGGCACAGTGGTTAAGAATCCGCCTGCCAATGTAGGGGGCACGGGTTCGAGCCCTGGTCTGGGAAGATCCCACATGCCGCACAGCAACTAAGCCTGTGCGCCACAACTACTGAGCCTGCGCCCTAGAGTCCACGAGCCACAACTACTGAGCCCGTGTGCCACAACTCCTGAAGCCCACGTGCCTAGAGCCTGTGCTCCGCAACAAAGGAAACCTCTGCAATGAGAAACCCACGCACCGCAACAAAGAGTAGCCCCCACTCACCACAACTAGAGAAAGCCCGTGTGCAGAAACAAAGACCCAATGCAGCCAAAAATAAATAAATAAAAATTTTTTTAAATTAAAAAAAAAATGTTAGCGTATTCCCTAGTAGTCTGGTTAGGATTCGCACTTTCACTGCTGGGGGCTCGGTTCAATCCCTGGTCAAGGAACTAAGATCCCACAAGCCACTCAGCGTGGCTCCCACTGCCCCTCAAAAAAAACAAAAAAACAAAAAACCAGTATGGTACTGGGACAAAAATAGACATATAGATCAATGGAACAGGATACAAAGCCCAGAAATAAACCCACACATTTATGGTCAAATAATCTATAACAAAAGAGGCAAGAATATACAATGGGGAAAAGACTGTCTTTTTCATAAGTGGTGCGGGGAAAAATGGACAGCTATATGTAAAAGAAAGTAGAATATTTTCTCATGCTATATACAAAAATAAATTCAAAATGGATTAAAGACCTAAATGTGAAACCAGAAACCATAAAACTCCTAGAAGAAAAAATAGGCAGAACACTCTTTTGCATAAATCATAGCAATATTCTTTTGGATCTGTCTCCTAAGGCAAAGGAAACAAAAGCAAAAATAATCAAATGAGATCTAATTAAACTTAAAAGCTTTTGAACAGCAAAGGAAACCATCAATCAAACAAAAAGTCAATCTACTGACTGGGAGAAAATATTTACAAATGATATGATAGGCAGTTAATATCCAAAATATATAAACAGCTTGTAAAACTCAACATAAAAAAAAAAAAAACTCAATTAAAAAAGGGGCAGAAGACCTGAATAGACATGTTTCCAAAGAGGATATGCAGGTGGCCAATAGACACATGAAAAGAAGTTCAACATCACTAATCATCAGTGAAATGCAAATCAAAACCAACAATGAGATATCACCTCACACCTGTCAGAATGGCTATCATCAAAAAAGACCACAAATAACAAATGTAGGTGAAGATGTGGAGAAAAGGGGACCCTTGTACACAGTTGGTCAGAATGTAAGTTGGTGCAGCCAGCATGGAAAACAGTATGGAGGTTCCTCGAAAAACTTAAAAGAAAAGTACCATATGATCCAGCAATTCCACTCCTTGGTATATATCTGATGAAAAGGAAAACACTAATTCGAAAAGATACATGCACCCCAATGTTCATAGCAGCACTATTTACAATAGCCAAGATACGGAAGTGACGTTAAGTGCCCATCAGTAGATAAAAGGATGAAGAAGATGTGATATATATACTGGAGTATTACTCAGCCATAAAAAATAGAATGAAATCTTGCCATTTTCAACAACATGGATGGAAATACAAGGTATTATCATGCCTAGTGAAATAAGTCAGAAGGAGAAAGACAAATACTGTATGTTATTACTTATCCGTGGAAGCTAAAAATTGAATGAATATAACAAAACAGAAAGAGACTCACAGATACAGAGAGCAAACTAGTGGTTACCAGTGGTGGGAGGGTGGGGAGAGGGGCAAGATAGGGGGAGGGAATTAAGAGGTACAGACCATTATGTATAAAATAAATAAACTACAAGGATATATTGTACAGCACAGGGAATACAGCCAATATTTTATAATAGTTTTAAGTGGAGTATAATCTACAAAATATTTTAGTCACTAAGTTGTACACCTGAAACTAAAGTAATATTGTAAATCAGCTGTATCTCAATAAAAACAAAACATAATGAAACAAAAATAAAAATAAAGTGGTTATTGATAGGTCTGTACTTATTCCCATTTTGTTATTTGTTTTCTGGTTTCTCAAATTCTTTTCTATTTTGTTCTTTTAGTTTCTTTCCTTGTGGTTTGATGATTTTATTTTGTAGTACGCTTGTGTTCCTTTCTCTCTAGTTTTTGTTATCTTTTGTAGGTTTCTGATTTGTGGTTACCATGGAGTTCATATATGTTACCTATAATGACATCTACTTGTTTTAAAATGATAGTCATTTAAGTTCAACACATTCTAAAAGGTCTACATTTCTTTACTCCCTTCCCCCACGTTTTGTGTTTTTGATGTCATATGTTACATCGTCGTATCTATCCCTTAACTGTTCAATGTACTTACAGTTGATTTTACAATTTTTGTCTTTTAAGCTTCCTACTAACTTATTTAAGTGGTTGAGCCTCAGCCTTTACTATACATTTGCCTTTACCAGTGAAATTTTACTTTTCCTATAAAATTCTTACTTCTTGTTGTAGCCTTTTCTTTTCCACTTAGAGAAGACCCTTCAACACCTCTTGTTGGGTCGTTTTGGTATTGATGAACTCTTTCAGTTTTTGCTTGTCTGAGAAGTTCTATGTGAATACCACATTGTCTTACTATTCTAGCTTAATAAAAACCTCTTGTCCTCTTGTATCTAGGAAGGAAAGCTCCACTGATTGTTGAGCATGTTCATTATTGTCATGTATATCTGAGACCTGTAAACATTCATGTAAATATTAGAATTTGTTTATCACATTTCAAGAAAAAATTATTTTGTTTTGATTTATATTAAATATATATTTTATAAGAATTAATATTTTACAATATTGACTCTACTCCTCCATTAATATAGTATATCTTTCAATTTTCAGTTTTTTATGAACTTTTATAGAACTTTAATTTTATTGTTTTATTAATAAATTCTCAGTTTATATAGTTTCTTAAACATTTATTCCTAGAGGGACTTCCCTGGTGGTCCAGTGGATAACACTCTGCCCTCCCAATGCAGGGGGCCCGGGTTCAATCCCTGCTCAGGGAAATCCTGCATGCCACAACTAAAGATCCCGCATGCCACATGTAAGACCAGGTGCAGCAAAAGTAAATAAATAAATAAATATTTTAAAAAAGATTTATTCCTAGATAGTTCTCATTTTAAAGTCAACATTGTATGAGATGTATTCCTAAGTAGTTTATCATTCCCAGTGATATTATGAAGACAAGCTTTTTTCCCCCAGTATAATTTCTTATTGCCTATTAATTGTGCTATGAACTGAATGTTTGTGTCCCTCCAAAATTCATTTGTTGAAATCGTAACCCCCAATGTTGCTGTATTTGGAGATGGGGCTTCTAAGGAAATTAAGGTTAAGTGAGGTCATAAGGTCAGGCCCCGATCCCATAGGGTTAATGTCCTTATAAGAAGAAACACCAGGGAGCTAGCTCTCCTGGTAATCTCGGAGAGGCAGCAGTGAGTGGTGGTGTGAAGCAAGATCTTAATCCCCTGCCCAGGAATTGAACCTGGGTGGCCTGGATGAAAACCAGGAATCCTGGACTTCCCTGGTGGCGCAGGGGTTGGGAATCCACCTGCCGGTGCGAGGGGCGCGGGTTTGAGCCCTGGTCCGGGAAGATCCCACGTGCCGTGGAGCAACTAAGCCCGTGCGCCACAACTACTGAGCCTGCACTCTAGAGCCCACGAGCCAGAACTACTGAGCCCGTGTGCCACGACTGAAGCCTACACTCCTAGAGCCCGTGTTCCGCAACAAGAGAAGCCACCACAGTGAGAATCCCGCACACCACAACAAAGAGTAACCCCCACTCACCGCAACTAGAGAAAGCCCGTGCGCAGCAACAGAGACCCAGCGCAGCCATAAATAGATAGATAGATAGATAGATAGATAGATAGATAGATAGATAGATAGATAGATAAAAATTTATTAAAAAAAAAATAAAACAGGAATCTCAGCCACCACACCCCCTGGCTCTTGCCCCCAGTGAAAGACGCATTTCTCATGGAGGCAAACCTGTAAAAACAGGTGCAAAGTTTATTATTAGAGACACAGCACAACAACAAGTGGGAGAGCACACAGAGAAACAACTTGTTTAGTTAAGACAGAAGCAGGGCAGAGATGGACACCCGGAGAGAAAGGGTGTGGGCGTCCCCCCTAACAAGGGGGAGCCCAGTAAAGAGGCGGTTAAGTCACTGATATAGGGCAGTTCTTCCAGGTCTCTGTTCACCTCTGGCCAATTATCTGGTTTCTTTCTCCACACCGCCCTGCCCTAGGATCCTCCCCAGCATGCATGCGCAGCTTCTTTCCAACATGGATTCCAGCCCAGAGGCCTATGGGATGGCCTTAGCATCACCTATTATGGGGTGGTGCCCCCTCCTTTTGACTCCCACGGAGGCTTTCTGCACATGTGCAGTGTCTCCCTTGCCCCAAGGATGGTAAATGTGTGACCTCTTGATCTATTACTCAAACAAGTGTTAGCCTGTCTCTGTTCCTGCCACGACTGTTATCTTAAGGCGTCCACAGGAGACAAAGCCTGGCTATTTACCCTGTTTCTGTTGTTACTTCCATTTCAGAGAGCAAACAGGAGGCTGATTTTAAATGTCTAAACTGGAGCCCACCTATCTCCTGTCTCAGGAAATGCAAACAGGGGACTAGTTGTGTCCGGCCCGAAGGCCACGTTTTCCTGCCCCATGAAATGTAAGTGGGAGGCCAGTTGTAAATGCCTAGCTTAGAGCCCATCTATCTCTTGCCTCACTGGCACACACACCAAGGAAACCCATGTGAGGACACAGTGAGAAGGTGGCGGCTATTTACAAGCCAGGAAGAGAGGTATCACCCAAAACCGACCCTGCCGGCACCTTGATCATGGATATGTAGCCTCCAAAACTGTGAGAAAATAAATTTCTGCTGTTTAAGGCACCAAGTCTGTGGTATTTTGTTACAGGAGCCAGATCAGACTAAGAGAGACAGTGTACAGGAAGAGAACTGATTTGTACCTAGCAACAGTGCTAAAATCCCTTTTCAGATCTTGCTTCGAATAACCACAATTCTTCCTCTTTCTTTCCAGTCCGTATAATTCTTAATTTTCGTTTCTTGTCTTTTAGTGCATTGATTAGGGTGCCAGTTCAATGCTTAACAGTATGAGAAGTAGGGGGGTCAGCTCAGTTGTTCCTGGTTTTATAATGTTTCTAAAGTTTTACTTTAGGTATGATGTTTCCTGTAGGGGTTGGTAGTTATCCTTTATTATCTTAAAAGGAAGTTAGTTTCCATTTTGAGTTTGTTAAGGACTTGATTATGAAGAATTGCTGAAATGTACTGAATATTTTTCTTTAGCTATATAGGTAATTATGTTTTTTTTTATTAACCTATTTCTACATTAAGATTAATATGATGCATACATTAATAAGGTCTAATATTATCTTGAACATATTATTTATTTACTTATAAGGTTGAACAATATGAAATTGTCCTTTTGTGGGCTGGTCCAGTTCCTCTTCTACATAATAGATGACAATTTAGTGGCTTATTATATCTCACAGTTTCCTGGGTCAGAAATTCAAGACAAGCTCAGCTAGGCAGTCTTGTCTTGGGGGTCTCTCATGTGGTTGCAGTCAGGTGATGGCCAGAGCTGGAACAGCCGGGTGGTGTAGGCAGCTCTCGCTCTTCCCGTAGCCTCCGGCCTCTTCACTGGTCTCTTCTTGTGAGCTGTTTGCACCTCATCACAGCACAGCAGCCTCAGGGCAGTTGGACTGCTTACCCGGCTGCTGAAATCTTCTTCATCAGGGAGAGCTTCTGAGAACAAGGTGTGAAGCTGCATCTCCTTTCATGACCTGGCCTTGGAAGCCACACAGCTTCATTTCTGCTGCAATCTGTTGACTATGAACATATCAGCAGCCCATCTGAATTCAAGGGGCAGGGTGTGAAGACCTCTCCTCCCCGTGGGAGGAGTGGCAAAAATCACATTGCACATTGTAGAAGAGGATGCGGTGTAGGAGGTGTTCTTGTAGCCATCTTAGGGAAACAAAACCTACCACAGACTGCCCTCTGGCTTTGACCACTGACATCTGCAAACCATAACCATCTCCGGCCCCAAGACCCCAAATGTCTCATTCCATCGCGGCGTCAGGTTGAAGTCCAGGATCTCATTCTCGAAATCAGGCCCTGCGGCAGGTGAGGGTCTTCAGGACTGCTCCCTTGGGTACCGCTCTTTACATACTATTCTCTCAGTCTTCTTCTTACACACTTGAAATATGACAGTGGGGCAGACAGAGGAAGACTTCTATAGATACTCCTATTCCAAACTGGGGACAACAGGAGTCCCCACACAGCAGCCGCTGGTCCACAGAAATTCCAAATCCTGCTGGCTACGTGTTACCAGTTGACTGATTAGGGTCCGGCCCTGCTCGCGTGGAGCTCTCCGTACCTCTTAGCGGCACCTTGGGGCTTGGTTCTGCCGAGCCACGCTTCCTTATCCTAAACGTGATCCACGTTTGCCAGAGTGTCCTTCTCAGCCTCCTTCCTGCCCAAAAAACGTTGGAGCCCAAAGAGCTCTTTTTATTTTGTCCAGGGTTTGTCTTTTCAAGTTAATATGGCTGGATTTTTCTGTTTTTGTTTTTTTTTTTACAAAGTATATTTTATTTTATTTATTTATTTATTTTAAGACCTGCTCACTGCAGTGTTACAGAGTAGATGGGGGGATTAAAGGAGGGGTTATTGGAGAGAGCTCAGAGCCCTGACCCTTGAACCTCGGCCCCGTAGCCACCTCTTCTTTGCCTCCTGGGTACCCTCTGTCCAACTGTGGTGACAGGGATGTGAAATCTCTGCAAAATGTCAAGTTCGTATTTAGTGTCTTTTATAGGCTCTGCTCTGCACCTGCCCCCCTCCCTGATCTCCTAGTTTCATTGAGATCCTTTTTAAAAAATTTATTTTATTGAAGTATAGTGATTTACAATGTTCTGTTAATTTCTGCTGTACAGCAAAGTGACTGTTTTATATATGTAGATATTCATACATATATTCTTTTTTTGAATTTCTGAATTATATTTTATTTATTTTTTTATACAGCAGGTTCTTATTAGTCATCAATTTTATACACATCAGTGTATACATGTCAATCCCAATCGCCCAATTCAGCACACCACCATACCCACCCCACCGTGGCTTTCCCCTCTTGGTGGCCATACATTTGTTCTCTACATCTGTGTCTCAACTTCTGCCCTGCAAACCGGTTCATCTGTACCATTTTTCTAGGTTCCACATACATGCATTAATATACGATATTTGCTTTTCGCTTTCTGACTTACTTCACTCTGTATGACAGTCTCTAGATCCATCCACATCTCTACAAATGACCCAATTTTGTTCCTTTTTATGGCTGAGTAATATTCCATTGTATATATATACCACATCTTCTTTATCCATTAGTCTGCTGATGGGCATTTAGGTTGCTTCCATGCCCTGGCTATTGTAAATAGTGCTGCAATGAACATTGGGGTGCATGTGTCTTTTTGAATTATGGTTTTCTCTGGGTATATGCCCAGTAGTGGGATTGCTGGATCATATGGTAATTTTATTTTTAGTTTTTTAAGGAACCTCCATACTGTTCTCCATAGTGGCTGTATCAATTTACATTCCCACCAACAGTGCAAGAGGGTTCCCTTTTCTCCACACCCTCTCCAATTATGGCTGGTTTTAAACTTTGTGGTGTGTATGTATGTGTTTATACTATCTTTCAGTTTACAAGTGGCCTTCACTTTTCCCATTTCTTGCTGGGACCCCTACAATTAGCTACGCTTCTATCGTAATTTTGTCCTGTATTTTCCTTTCTACTCAAACATGTTACAATTTCACCATTTTTCTTTATTAGACACTCATGTTATCTCTTTAGTTAGCATGCCTGCGACCTCAAGTAATGGAAAATATTCTTGGGAATTGAGGCTGTAATGAGACTTTCTTCAAAATGATTCTCCCCAGATCTGCAACTGGGACCTTAGAACTCACCAGCTGACTCCACAGCTTACCTCACTGAGAGCTTGTTGATTTACCTCAATTCTTAAAGACGAAGCTCCCAAATTTCTGTTTTGAGAGTATTTTGGTGGAGGAGTTTCGTGGATGTACATATGAGTTGTTGCGAGGATACATAGGAAATGGGGGGAAAATTTTTGTGGGCTTTTTAATATATCAATTAGGCAAAAGCCACATCTTCAAAATATCTCTTAGAGATAAGACTTTGTCTGCCTTAGGCTCTCTGTGAACGTTCTGTGTTAACACTGACAGAAGCTCTGTTTTTTATGAGAGGGTTCACAGAGGCTTTCCCATAAGGTCCTTAGAAGGTTTTTCTTTTCTCTGAAGGGGTACACGAGGCACCCCCTTAGGTCTTTCTGAAATCTTACCTAAGGATTTTACAGTCCCTGAGGACCTTTCTCTCTTTGAGAACACTTTAACTGGCTGAAAAGACTGTACTGGGCCATTGTCACTTCCTCATGGACTGGTTCATTTTTTAGCTCCTCTCTCTCCTCTCTCATTTTATTATAAGCAGTGAGAATAAGCCAGGTAACACAGTAACACTGTGTGTAGAAAACTCTTAGCTCGGGACTTCTCCGGTGGCGCAGCAGTTTAGAATCCACCTGCTAATGCAGGGGACACGGGTTCGAGCCCTGGTCCGGGAAGATCCCACATGCCGCGGAGCAATGAAGCCTGTGTGCCACAACTACTGAGCCCACGTGCCACAACTACCGAAGCCTGCGCACCTAGAGCCCGTGCTCCACAACTAGAGAAGCCATCGCAAAGAGGAGGCCGTGCACCGTAACGAAGAGTAGCCCCCGCTCGTCCCAACTAGAGAAAGCCCGCATGCAGCAACAAAGACCCAACGCAGACAAAAAAAATTAATTAATTAATAAAAAAAAAAGAAAGAAAACTCTTAGCTCTACCATTTGAGGTCATTATGTTACCGAACCAAACTTGGGTCCACTTGCCCCCGCACAGCAAAGCCAATCTACTGACACTGGTTGTGGTGAAGGAAAGGGTAGCGTTGACTGCAGGTGCCCAACATGGGGCCAAGCAAGAAGCAAGGTTGGCCAGTGCTCGACAAACACAAAGTCCCCGAAGGCTTTCAGGGAAAGGTTTTTAAAGACAGGGTGAGGGAGGGGGGTTGTGGGGTGTGATCAGCTCGTGGACCTTCTTCTGATTGGTTGGTGGTGAGGTAATCGGGAGTTGGCATCATCGACCTTCATGTTCCAGCCGGTCTGGGGTCTACGTGCTTGTGGGCAGCAGACAGTTAACTTCTGACACCTGGTGGGGGTCTCAGTATCTGCAAAACAGCTCAAGGACACGGCTCAGCATAGTATCTACAGCCCTTGAGGAGGAACTAAAGACCTTTGACTTTAACAGCTAAAGTATTATTATTTTGTCTTGCTTGACTGTTTTCCCTCTTTTCTACATTTTCTCACTTCTCTGGTTGAATTTGTTCTCTGGAACTGGGGGAAGGCCTAGGAGGCTAAAGGCTTTGCACAGACAAGAGGCAGGCAGGGCGCTGGTCGGGGTGCTGTCCTGTTCTGGGAAGGCCCCACAGGCTCCTGCTGGGCTACGATTAGGTGCGTTTCTATTTTCCACGTCCATTAGGTGACAGTGTTGAGATACTTTCTGCCACTCATAACAAAGTCTCCTTTTCTCCATGTTCCCATAACACTCTCCTCATGTCCCTTCAAGCCCCCATCAACAACCTCCTTGATGACCTTCAGGCTCTGCTAACACCCTTCCTAAGGGCCCTTCAGGCTTTCACTAACATTTTCCTCAAAATTCTTCCAGATTCTGCTCTCCACCCAGTGCCCAAACCAGTGGCAGATGTTTTAAGGTTTTGTTGCATTAGCACCCCACTTCCAAGACCAAATTTCTGTTCCAGTCAGTACTGCTGCCTAAAGCATGCCCCCAAACTGTAGCGTACATAACAACAAAGATGTTACATCTCTCACGGTTTCTGTTGGTCAGGAGTCCCGGGAGGGTTTGGCTGCTGGTTTATGGTTCAGGGCTCCTCGTGCAATTGCTGTCCCTTGGTGGCTGGAGCTGGAAAGTGTGGCACTGGAAGATGTGGGGCTGGATGGGCATCTCTTTTTCTCCATGGAGCCTCAGAGCCTCTCTACGTGGTTTCTCCACCGGCACTCTCTGAGGTTTCTCTCTGAGCACCACAGCCTGACGGGCTGCTCACAGGGCCGCCAAAGCTTCAAGAACACGTGTTCCAGCAAGGAAAGCAGAAGCACTTTCTCCACATTCTTTTAGCTACAAACAAGTCACCAGCCAACAGGACTCTCAGTGGGGGTGTGTCACAGTCACATTGTAGAAGAGGATGCCAGATGGGGCATGTTGTTACAGTCAACTTTGGAAAACAAAATCTGCCACATGTGTCAATAATGGGTCCATTGTTGGTGATTTCATATAGTTCCACCTAACATAGACATATACATATGTGTGGGGGAAGAAACCTGGATTCCATTTTATTCAGAAGTTTTTCACCTATTAGATTGACCTCTACTTTTTTTTCTACTGTGTCTATCCAATTTTGGTGTGAAGTTTATACAGGATTGTAAATGAGTTTGAGAGTAATCTATCCTTTAAAATTTTTCTAGCACTGCTTGTATAACATAATGATGATCAAGTCCTTCAATGTTTGGTGAAATTTTACTGTTCAACAATTTAGGCTTGTTACATTTCATTGAGGGATTTTTGACTACAATTCAGTTTCTTTATTTGTGATTGATTTATTCAGTCTTACTTTTTCCTGCTTGGTCAATTTTGGTAATGTATAATTTACAAGAAAATTGAAAAATTTAATCTAAATTTTCATATTTAGTGGCACGTGGTTATTCTTAGTATTCTCATATAATTTTAAAAATCTAAATTATCTGTGTTTATGTCCCCTTTTTTATCTAATATTAGTTACAAGTACTTTCTCATGAATGTTCATGAATCTATCACCCAGTCTGAGAAACAGAAAATTACAAATCACTTGCAGCCTCTGTCTGCTGTTCCTCCTTTCCAACTCACTGCTTTCTCCACAGAGGTAGACACTATCCTAAATATTTTCCTTATCATTATCTTGCTCTTTTATTTCATCATCTTATCACCTACACATGTGTGTCTAAATAACATAAAATTCCATTTCACTTTATTGGCCTTTAACTATGGTATTATATACAGTCTTCTGAGAATGACTTTTTTTATTCAATACTATGTATCTAGGATATAAACATGTTGTTTATTCAATTGTAGTTTATTTCATAGTTACAGCATAGTATTCTATTGACTGTATATAATAGTTTATTCATTCTTCTTTTACATCCTTATTAGATTTATTTTGTTTTAATTAAAAATTTTATCGAGATAAATGCAAGTTCACCTGCAGTATAAAATAAAATACAAAGCGATCCCTAATACACTTTGCCCAGTTTACCCCCAGTGTTAACATTTTGCAAAACTACAGTATAATATCACAGCCAGAGTACTGACATCGATACAATCCACAAGACTTCCTAAGATTTCCCCAGTCTTACTTACACTCAGTTGTGTGTGTATATGTATCAAGTTCTATTTGATTTTATCACCTGTGTATGTTTATATACCGATGACTACAGTCAAGATACAGAACAGTTCCAACACACAAACAAAATTTATTTGTGTAATTTTATACTTTTGAAAATGAATTCATTTTATTAAATCCTATTTTATAAAGTTTGTCTGGTGTGTAGAAGTAGAACTGACTTGGATATACTGACCTGACATCCAGTGACCTTGCTAAATTCATTATTTCTTTCTAACTATATTATTTACAAATGATTTCATGCTACTGAAAAGTTGAAAAAATGCTACAGAAATACAGAATTTAAAGAATTGTAAAGAATGCCTGATTGGTTCAAGATGGCAGAGTAGACAGACATGCGCTCACCCCCTCTTGCGAGAGCACCGGAATCACAAATAACTGCTGAACAATCATTGACAGGAAGACACTGGAACTCACCAAAAAAGATACCCACCTCTAAAGACAAAGGAGAAGCCACAGTGAGACAGGAGGAGGGGCACAATCACAATAAAATCAAATCCCATAACTGCTGGGTGGGTGACTCACAAACTGGAGAACACTTATACCACAGAAGTCCGTCCACTGGAGTGAAGGTTCTGAGACCCACATCAGGCTTCCCAACCTGGGGGTCTGGCAACGGGAGGCAGAATTCCCAGAGAATCAGACTTTGAAGGCTAGCGGGATTTGCTTGCAGGACTTCGGCAGGACTGGGGGAAACAGAGACTCCACTCTTGGAGGGCACACACAAAGTAGTGTGTGCATCAGGACCCAGGGGAAGGAGCAGTGACCCCACAGAGACTGAACCAGACCTACCTGCTAGTGTTGGAGGGTCTTCTGCAGAGGCGGGGGGTGGCTATGTCTCAGTGTGAGGAAAAGGGCACTGGCAGCAGAAGTTCTGGGAAGTACTCCTTGGCGTTGAGCCCTCCTGGAGTTGGCCATTAGCCCCACCAAAGAGCCGGGTAGGCTCCAGTGCTGGGTCACCTCAGGCCAAACAACCAACAGGGAGAGAACTCAGCCCCACCCAACAGCAGACAAGCAGATTAAAGTTTTACTGAGCTCTGCCCACCAGAGCAACACCCAGATCTACCCACCACCAGTCCCTCCCATCAGGAAGCTTGCCCAAGCCTCTTAGATAGCCTCATCTACCAGAGGGAAGACAGCAGAAGCAAGAAGAACTACAATCCTGCAGCCTGTGGAACAAAAACCACATTCACAGAAAGACAGACAAAATGAAAAGGCAGAGGACTATGTACCAGATGAAGGAACAAGATAAAACCCCAGAAAGACAACTAAATGAAGTGGAGACAGGCAACCTTCCAGAAAAAGAATGCAGAATAATGATAGTGAGATGATCCAGGACCTCAGAAAAAGAATGGAGGCAAACATCAAGAAGATGCAGGAAATGTTTAACAAAGACCTAGAAGAATTAAAGAACAAACACCTAGAAGAATTAAAAAACAAACAAACAGAGATGAACAATACAATAACTGAAATGAAAAATACACTAGAAGGAATCAATAGTAGAATAACTGAGGCAGAAGAACGGATAAGTGACCTGGAAGACAGAATGGTGGAATTCACTGCCACGGAACAAAATAAAGAAAAAGGAATGAAAAGAAATGAAGACAGCCTAAGAGACTTCTGGGACAACATTAAACACACCAACATTCACATTATAGGGGTCCCAGAAGGAGAAGAGAGAGAGAAAGGACCCAAGAAAATATCTGAAGAGATTATAGTTGAAAAACTCCCTAACAGGGGAAAGGAAATAGCCACCCAATTCCAGGAAGTGCAGAGAGTCCCAGGCAGGATAAACCCAAGGAGAAACACTCCAAGACACACAGTAATCAAACTGATATTATTAAAAGCAATAAGGGAAAAATGACAACATACAAGGGAGCTCCCATAAGGTTAACAGCCGATTTCTCAGCGGAAACTCTACAAGCCAGAAGGGAGTGGCATGATATATTTAAATTGATGAAAGGTAAGAACCCACAACCAAGATTACTCTACCCGGCAAGGATCTCATTTAGATTCGACGGAGAAATCAAAAGCTTTACAGACAAGCAAAAGCTAAGAGAATTCAGCACCACCAAACCAGCTCTACAACAAATGCTAAAGGAACTTCTCTAAGTGAGAAACACAAGAGAAGAAAAGGACCTACAAAAACAAACCCAAAACAATTAAGAAAATGGTAATAGGAACATACATATCGATAATTACCTTAAATGTGAATGGATTAAATGCTCCAACCAAGAGACACAGGCTTGCTGAATGCATACAAAAACAAGACCCATATATATGCTGTCTACAAGAAACCCACTTCAGACCTAGGGACACATACAGCCAGAAAGTGAAGGGATGGAAAAAGATATTCCATGCAAATGGAAATCAAAAGAAAGCTGGAGTCACAATACTCATATCAGATAAAACAGACTTTAAAATAATGTTACAAGAGACAAGGACGGACACTACATAATAATCAAGGGATGAATCCAAGAAGAAGATATAACAATTATAAATATATATGCACCCAACATAGGAGCACCTCAATACATAAGGCAAATGCTAACAGCTATAAAAGAGATAAGCGACAGTATCACAATAATAGTGGGGGACTTTTAACACCTCACTTACACCAATGGACAGATCATCCAGACACAAAATTAATAAGGAAACACAAGCTTTAAATGACACAATAGACCAGAGAGATTTAATTGCTATTTATAGGACATTCCATCCGAAAACAGCGGCTTACGCTTTCTTCTCAAATGCACGTGGAACATTCTCCAGGATAGATCACATCTTGGGTCACAAATCAAGGCTCAGTAAATTTAAGAAAACTGAAATCATATCAAGCATCTTTTCTGACCACAATGCTATGAGATTAGAAATCAATTACAGGGGAAAAAAGTAAAAACCACAAACACATGGAGACTAAATAATACGTTACTAAATAACCAAGAGATCACTGAAGAAATCAAAGAGGAAATCAAAAAATACCGAGACAGACAAATGACAATGAAAACACGATGATCCAAACCTATGGGATGCAGCAAAAGCAGTTCTAAGAGGGAAGTTGATAGCAATACAATCCTACCTCAAGAAACAAGACAAATCTCAAACAATCTAACCTTACACCTAAAGGAACTAGAGAAAGAAGAACAAAGAAAACCGAAAGTTAGCAGAAACAGAAAGAAATCAGAAATATCAGAGCAGAAATAAATGAAAGAGAAACAAAGAGAACAACAGCAAAGATCAATAAAACTAAAAGCTGGTTCTTTGAGAAGATGAACAAAATTGATAAACCTTTAGCCAGACTCATCAAGAAAAAGAGGGAGAGGACTCAAATCAATAAAATTAGAACTGAAAAAGGAGAAGTTACAATGGACACTGCAGAAGTACAAAGCATCCTAAGAGACTACTACAAGCAACTCTATGCCAATAAAATGGACAACCTGGAAGAAATGGACAAATTCTTAGAAAGGTATAACCCTCCAAGACTGAACCAGGAAGAAAGAAAATATGAACAGACCAATCACAAGTAATGAAATTGAAACTGTGATTAAAAATCTGCCAACAAACAAAAGTCCAGGACCAGATGGCTTCACAGGTGAATTCCATCAAACATTTAGAGAAGAGCCAACACCCATTCTTCTCAAACTCTTCCAAAAAATTGCAGAGGAAGGAACACTCCCAAACTCATTCTATGAGGCCACCATCACCCTGATACCAAACCCAGAAAAAGATACTACAAAAAGAGAAAATTACAGGCCAATATCACTGATGAATATAGATGCAAAAATCCTCAACAAAATACTAGCAAACAGAATCCAACAACACATTAAAAGGATCATGCAGCATGATCAAGCAGGATTTATCCCAGGGAAGCAAGGATTCTTCAAAATACGCAAATCAATCAATGTGATACACCATGTTAACAAGCTGAAGAAGAAACACCGTATGATCAACTCAATAGATGCAGAAAAAGCTTTTGACAAAATTCAACACTGATTTATGAATAAAAACTCTCCAGAAAGTGGGCATAGAAGGAACCTACCGCAACATAATAAAGGCCATATACAACAAACCCACAGCAAACATCATTCTCATTGGTGAAAAACTGAAAGCTTTTCCTCTAAGATCAGGAACAAGACAAGGATGTCCACTCTCGCCACTATTATTCAACATAGCTTTGGAAGTCCTAGCCGCAGCAATCAGAGAAGAAAAGGAAATAAATGGAGCACAAATTGGAAAAGAAGAAGTAAAACTGTCACTGTTTGCAGATGACATGATACTCTACATAGAGAATCCTAAAAATGCCACCAGAAAACTACTAGAGTTAATCAATGAATTTGGTAAAGTTGCAGGATACAAAATTAATGCACAGAAATCTCTTGCATTCCTATACAGTAACAACGAAAGATCAGAAAGAGAAATTAAGGAAACAATCCCATTCACCACTGCAACAAAAAGAATAAAATACCCAGGAATAAACCTACCTAAGGAGGTAAAAGACCTGTACTCAGAAAACTATACATCACTGATGAAAGAAATCAAAGATGACACAAACAGATGGAGAGATAAACCATGTTCTTGGACTGAAAGAATCAATATTGTGAAAATGACTATAGTACCCAAAGCAATCTACAGATTCAATGCAATCCCTATCAAATTACCAATGGTATTTTTTTACAGAACTAGGACAAAAAATCTTAAAATTTGTATGGAGACACAAAAGACCCCGAATAGCCAAAGTGGTCTTGAGGGAAAAAAACGGAGCTGGAGGAATCAGACTCCCTGACTTCAGAATATACTACAAAGCTACAGTAATCAAGACAATATGGTACTGGCACAAAAACAGAAACATAGATCAATGGAACAGGATAGAAAGCCCAGAGATAAACCCACACACCTATGGTCAACTAATCTATGACAAAGGAGGCAAGGATATACAATGGAGAAAAGACAGTCTCTTCAATAAGTGGTGCTGGGAAAACTGGAAGCTACATGTAAAAGAATGAAATTAGAACACTCCCTAACACCATACACAAAAATAAACTCAAAATGGATTAGAGACCTAAATGTAAGACTGGACACTATAAAACTCTTAGAGGAAAATCTAGGAAAAACACTCTTTGACACAATTCACAGCAAGATCTTTTTTGACCCACCTTCTAGAGTAATGGAAATAAAAACAGAAATAAACAAATGGGACCTAATGAAACTTAAAAGCTTTTGCACAGCAAAGGAAACTATAAACAAGACGAAAAGATAACCGTCAGAATGGGAGAAAATATCTACAAACGAATCAACGGACAAAGGATTAATCTCCAAAATATATAAACAGCTCATGAAACTCAATATTAAAAAAACAAACAACCCAATCCAAAAATGGGCAGAAGATCTAAATAGACATTTCTCCAAAGAAGACATACAGATGGCCAAGAGGCACATGAAAAGCTGCTCAACATCACTAATTATTAGAGAAATGCAAATCAAAACTACAATGAGGTATCACCTCACACCAGTTAGAATGGGCATCATCAGAAAATCTACAAACAACAAATGCTGGAGAGGGTGTGGAGAAAAGGGAACCCTCTTGCACTGCTGGTGGGAATGTAAATTGATACAGCCACTATGGAGAACAGTATGGAGGTTCCTTAAAAAACTAAAAATAGAATTACCATATGACCCAGCAATCCCACTACTTGGCCTATACCCAGAGAAAACCATAATTCAAAAAGACACATGCACCCCAATGTTCATTGCAGCACTATTTACAATAGCCAGGTCATGGAAGCAACCTAAATGACCATCAACAGATGAATGGATCAAGAAGATGTGGTACATATATACAATGGAATATTACTCAGCCATAAAAAGGAACAAAATTGGTCGTTTGTGGAGACGTGGATGGACCTAGAGACTGTCATACAGAGTGAAGTAAGTCAGAAAGAGAAAAACTAATATTGTATACTAACGCATGTATGTAGAATCTAGAAAAATGGTACAGATGAACCAGTTTTCAAGGCAGAAATAGAGACACAAATGGAGAGAACAAACGTATGGACACCAAGGGGGGAAAGTGGTGGGGGGAGGGTGGTGGCGGCGTGATGAATTGGGAGATTGGGATTGACATGTATACACTGATGTGTATAAAATAGACAACTAATAAGAACCTGCTGTATAAAATAAATAAATAAAATAAAATTTTAAAAAATTGTAAAGAATTCCTAAATACCATTTACTTATACTTCCCCAATTTTAATGTTTTACCACGTCTGCTTTCTCTATAAAAGAACATATTTTTCGTGAAAGGTACGAGCATGAGTTGCAGATGTGAGTCCTCTACACTCCCCAGTGCTTCAGCATCTCCAACAAGGTCATTCTATTACCTAGTGACCATAAAATTATCAAATGAGGAAATTAACATAAATGCCATAATATTACCTAATACACAAAACTTATCCAAAGTCCATCAATTGCCCAGATAATGTCCAAGAAACAAAATTTGGGTTCAGTGTGCAGTGCCCTGTCTCTTTAGCTCTTTTTTAACTGGAGCAGCCTTTCAGCCTTTTTCTTCTACAACCTCAACGTGTTTTAAAGTGCATGCCATTTTCATGGTAAATGGCCCTAACTTGTGTTTGCTAAATATTTCCTCACAATTTAGATTCAGGTTATGCATTTGGGGCAGGAATACTACAGAAATGACACTGTGTCCTTCTCAGAGAATTATAGCAACAGTTCCCTGATATTTGTTTGTACCAGTAGTGGCAATATTAGTTTTGATTGCTTAATTAAGGTGGTAAATGCCAGATTTCTCTTTTTCCAACTGTAATTAATAAGTATCTTGTGGGCAGATGTTTTGAAACTAATAAAATATCCTCTCATATAACTGACACTCAAAAAAAAAAAACAAACCAAAAAACTGTCACTCACCCAGTTTTAGCATTCATTAATGATTCTTGCCTAAAACAAGTATTACTGTGCTGGCTACCAAATGGTGATTTTCTAATCTGTCATTTCTTTTCATATTTATTGATATTCAACTTTTTAAAAGTTTTCCCCTCTTCCCTAGTTGTTTATATTTATATATCTATATATCATTATGGATATATGGATTGTTATTTTATTCTTTGGGTTGTAACCTGTTATCATTATTTATTTGGTCCCAGTTTTGGCCACTGTCTTAGAGCTGCTTGCAGTGTCCTTCGGGGCTTGTTCTGTGGCCTAGCATGTGGGCTGTGTGGCACAAAGTTCCATGTGTGCTTGGGGAGTCTGCTGCAGTGGAGTAGAGTGCTCCACATGTCTGCTAGGTCCAGCTGGTTTAGAGTGCTGTTCAAATTGCCTGTTTCCTTGCTGAATGTCATGGGTTGAATTGTTTCCCCCCCAAAAGAGATGTTGGAATCCTAACCCCCCACCTCAGAATCTGACCTTATTTAGAGACAGGGTCTTTACAGAGATAACTATGTTCAAATGAGGTCTTTAGGGTGGGCCCTAAACCAATATGATTGGTATCCTTATAAAAAGGAGAAATTTGGACACAAAATAGACACATATAAGGAGAAAAATGATGTGAAGAGACAACGGGAGAAGACGGAGACCTAGAAGTTGAAGAGAGAAGCCTGGAACAGATTCTCCCCTCACAATCCTCAGGAGGAATCAACCCTGCTGGCACCTTGACTTCAGACTTGTAGCCTCCAGAACTATGAAATATATAAAAAATAAATTTGTTACTTAAACCACTCATTTTGTAGTACTCTGTTACAGCAGCCCTTGCAAACAAATGAAGATTTTGGCTGGAAAACAGGGTGCCGCTTTAGCAAATACCTAAAAATGTGGAAGTGGCTTTGGAATTGGTAGAGGATGGAAGAATTTTGAGGTACTTGATAGAAAAAGCCCAGATTGCCTTGAGGACACTGTTGGTAGAAGTACGAATGTTAAGGTAGTACTGGTGAGGTGTCAGTTAAAAATGAGGGACGTGTTACTGGAAATCAGAGAAAAGCGGCAGAGAACTTGGCTGACTTGTGTTCTATTGTTTAATGGAAGGCAGAACTTGTGAGTGACGAATTTGGATATTGAGCTGAAGAGATTTCTAAGCAAAGTGTTGAAGGCATGACTTAACTTCTGAGAATGTATTATTAAACATAAAGGAACTAGATCATGAAGATCTAGAAGACTCTCAGCTTACTCATATCGCAAAAAACGAGAAAGCAAGCTCAGGAGAGAACACCAAGCATGTGGCCAGACCCTGCTTGCTCAACAGATTATGGGTGTATGGCTTGTGAATCCAATTAATCATCTCAGCAGAAATGCTACCAACTTGGACTGAAGGGAACAGAGAAAGGTTGAAATGAAAGAACTCTGTCAAACTTCTGAGATTCTACAGGCAGGAAACAGGCTGGAAACAGGCTGATAGAGCTATCTAGCTGTGAACATAGGTCATCCTTAAAGCAAAGGAAAGAATGACCCTGAGGGCGGGACCACTTCCTTGGTTCCAGAAGGTGAAGCCTCCTTTTTAATTCCAGAGGGCTGGCCCACCATCCAGGGTTGAAGGGGCAGGGCCACCACCCCAGTGGGCTCAGAGGACAGAGCATTTAGCCAAAGAGGGTTATTCTCAAGCCTTAACATCTATCGGAATTTACCCTGCTACTTTTTGGACTTGGTTGGGACTCATTAACACCCTTTTTCCTGATGATTTCTTCCTTTTGGAATGGGAATATCTATCCCATGCCTATCTGATTACTGTATTTTGGAAGCAGATAACTTATCTGGTGTCACAGATTCACAGATGAAGAGGAATATTGCCCCAGGATGAATCATATCCCAAGTCTCACCCATACCTGATTTAGATGAGATTATGGACTTAGAGTTGATGTTGGAGTGGATTAAGATTTGGGGGGATGTTGGGCAGGGGTGAATGCATTTTGCATGTGAAAAGCATATGAATTCGGTGGGGTGGGGAGGGGTAGGAGGGCAGACTGTTATGGGTTGAATTGCATCCTGTCAAAAAAGACGCTGGATTCCTAACCCCCAGTATCTCAGAATGTGAAGTTAATTAGAGACAGGGTCTTTACAGAGATAATCAAGTTTAAATTAGATCATAGGGTGAGACCTAAGCCAATATCACTGGTGTCCTTACAAGAAGAGGAAATTTGGACACAGAGCTGGTAACAGCGAGGCATGGGGTACTGCAAGAATAAGCTGCCTCCTACAAGGTATGGTCCACTTTTTCATGCAAGGGAAGGGCCTCTACATCAGGAGTTAGCGGGTACTGTGGGTAATACCGTGTCTGCCACAACCATTCAACTCTGCCACTGCAGTGCAAAAGCAGCCGGACAGCAACACACAGCCAGATTGTGTCTGGCTGTGGTCCAAAGAAACTTGATGGATGGACACTGAAATTTGAATTTCAAATAATTTTCTCATTTCATAAAAGTTTGGATCTTTTTAACCATTTAAAAATGTAAAAGCTTCTTAGCTTGCCATCCATACAAATATGGGCTGCAATCTGTATTTGGCCTGCAGTCTGTAGTTTGCCAGCATCTAGGCCATATCCCCGAGTGGAGAGCATACAGTGCAAAGTACATCACGAGTTTGCTAGGCTGAGTCCTCGGATTCTTCTCAGATATCACTACTCTAATGATCAATTATCAAGAGACAACTTTTCTAATGCACATTTACATAAGGGATTAGTACGCACTTAAGGTAGATGACTCTTTAATTCAGCAAGCCAACTATGTATTTGATTTCCACCATCTCAACCCTACAGCTCTGAGTAAGCAATTATTTCAGCAATGTCAGAGCGTGGCTGAGTTCAGTACTCTACCTTGAGATGAGATTCCAGGCCTTCAAGTCTGTCCTTGCTGTGTTTAAGAGCCGATGTAACCAGAACGAGCCATCTCATCTCCTGCCCCAGATTTCCTTGTTAATTTAAAACTCTTCTAGGACAGTAGTTTCTCACTGTTCCCAGAATCTTACCAACAGGGGTCACAAGGTTCTTGGTGTACACAAGCAATAACACTATTTCATACTTTGTACTAAAAAGTATCCACCGTGGAATATAAACAGGAATCTGAAAGATTTTCTTCTTGTCTCAGGAAAAAACCTAAACCACACACCCAAGCTGTTCTTCAACAGTTTACTACCTACAGCTACTCCAGAGCAACGACTTACCAGTTAATGCCCTTCAGTTACAAGAAACAGGAACTCATTCTGCTTCACTTTAGCAGAAAACAATATTTATTGAAAAGATGAGGAAGCACACAGAAGACCAGAAAACCAGGTTCAAAAGGGGCAGTATCCAAAGTTATTCTGAGAAATCAAAACAGCAAGAACTAACTGATGGTCTCAGTAGAATTCTGGGAGAAGAATGAGTTCCATTATTTCCCTGCTGGTTCATGGGAGACTGAAATCGAGACGCAAACTCTGGGAAAAGAGGCTCCCATTTCCCAACAATGGCAGAGTGCTCACCTGTGACTGGTGGAAAGGACACCCTGAAAGACCCACCACAAGGGTGCACACACACAGGAAGAGTATTTCTCCAGAGAGATCTAAGCCACTCTTACCGATCAATGGGGAACAGACACTGAACTGGTAAATATAATCAATGTTCATTATGGTGAGTGCTCTTAGGAAGCACCCCTTTTAACAACTGCTAGACCCACTTGCTGGATAAGTAAATTCATTTGGAGAACTAAATCCTTTCATTTATTAAAAACTACATTATTTTAGTTATATTGTTAAGAAATAAAGAGACAACACTGATCCTTAGCATTTAATATGGAAAATATTAGAGGGTGTTATTCCACAAACTATCAAACATAACAAGTTACATTTAAAAATAAAATACCAAAAATTTTTAAAACGCTATTCAGTGTTACTCAGGAAAGTCTCACTCCATACCCCTTAACCTTCAGAGTATGTTCCTTGCCCTTTTCCTGCTATTACTCTAGTTACATATTAAAATAAAAAACAACTTTACTCTCTACCAAGACTTTCTTCAGCACATCTGGAACACGACTCCCCATGTAACACAGCTTCCACGGGAAGTGCTTTCCTGATTTATTAAAGTTACAAGGGCTTCTCAATATGAATTCCCCAAGTTAAATCTTCATAATCAGGCTACCACGTCTGATACAGTTACTGCTCTGTACTCCTGCAACTATTTTCTCGTGTATAAAGATTTGTATGACTTACTTCTGAAAGCTTTTGCACATTCATTCCAAATATGATTGGCTTCTCTCTCATATGACTAATTTGATAAGAGAGTATTTTTAGGACTTCCTGCCTCTATTATCATCTGAAGTTTCCTGTGGATCAGCTTCTGTGAGAATGCTTCTAACATCTACTCCGTTCTGACTTCTCACTTGTGAGTTTTTCGATGTATACGAAGCCCTGAATTCCAGCAGAAGGATTTCCCACATTCAGAACATTTCCACGGCTTCTCTCCTGTATGAACTCTCTGATGTTCACTGAGAGACGACTTCTGAGTGAAGGCTTTCCCGCATTCACTGCATTTGTGGGGTTTTTCTCCTGAATGAGTCTTCTGGTGTATCTGAAGTGATGCCTTCCTAGGATAGGCTTTCTCACATTCGCTGCATTCATAGGGCTTCTCTGTTGAATGAGTTCTCTGATGTATAATTAGCTGTGATTTCCCACAAAAGGCCCTCTCACAGAAGCTACACTCATAGGGTCTCTCTCCTGTGTGTGCTCTCCGGTGTATAACGAGGTATGACTTGCTGCTGAAGGCTTTCCCACACTCACTGCACCCATAGGGCTTCTCTCCTGCGTGAGCTCTCAGATGTGCGGTGAGCTGTTCCTTCCTACCGAAGGCCTTCCCACATTCACTGCACTGATAAGGATTATTTCCTGTGTGAATCCCCTGGTGCACAATGAGTTGTGTCTTCATGCTGAAGGCCTTCCCGCAATCCCTGCACTGATAGGGCTTCTCTCCCGTGTGCATCCTAATGTGAATGAGGAGATACGACTTACTCCTGAAGGCTTTCCCACAGTCACTGCATTTATGAGGTTTCACTCCTGTGTGAGTTCTCTGGTGCACAATGAATGGGGACTTCAGACTAAAGGCTTTCCCACATTCACTGCATTCATAGGGTTTCACTCCTGTATGGCTTCTCTGGTGTAAAATAAGCTGTGATTTCCAGCTGTAGGCTTTCCCACATTCACTGCAACCGTAAGGTTTCCCTCCTGAGTGAATTTCCTGATGGACAATGAGCTGTGACCTGAATGAGAAGACTTTCCCACACTCGATACAGGAATAGGGCTTCTCTCCTGTGTGGACTCTCTGATGAGCATTGAGGTTTGACTTGGCACTGAAGGCTCGCTCACATTTAGTGCATTCGTATGGTCTCTCTCCTGTATGAATTCTGAGATGTACAATGAGCTGTGATTTACAACGAAAAGCTTTCCCACATTCATTACATACACAGTTTTTTTCTATACTATGAGTTCTTTGATGCTTAAGAAAATATGATTCATCACACCCATGAAACTGATCAGGATTCTGTCTTAGATAGTTTCTGGCTGAAATTAAGTTTTGTGTCAAGCTTTTTCCATGTGTATTATATTTAAGGAGACTTTGTCTTGAAGAAATGTGGCTTTTGCTCAGATGAAGCTTTCCAAATGCATTACAAGCATAGCTTCTCTCAACACTTTCGAGTTCATCTTGATTTTTCTGGTACCATTCTTGCCAACCTTCTAGAAAAAAACACACACACAAAAAAAAACACCGTATATTTAACATCATAACACAAACCTAATATAGAACTAAAGGGCTTTAGGACTGCCATGTACTGAGTGTTTTTCTTTTGGTCCAGGCCTCTGACACACTGGTTCAAAAGAAATACTGGCCAAGTGCACACACATCACATAACCAAGCATGGGGGCGAGGGGAAGTGAATCAAACCAAAATAAGTCCCTTTACAGAAATGGGTAGCTGATTAGCAGTGATCGAAAATGTTTTTTTAAAATAAAAGTTTAAAAAATTTAGCCTGCACTTAGAAGCCAATGCCATCTGTTTATGCCAATTTTATTATTGCAGGAGTTTACTCAAAAAGTTAACTCACAGGATACAGAAGAGCTAGGTATGACATTTAGGTAGGTACAATGAGACATTAAAAGAGAGACTGAGTGAGCCATAAGGAAAGTAAGGCAAAAGCATTCCAAACAGAAGGAAGAGCAAATGCAAAGCTCCTGGGGAAGGAACCTGCGTGGCATGGTTAAGGAACAGAACAAAGGCCAGGACAGCTGAGACCCCCTGAGTGAATAGAGTGAAGGCAGGAACCAGATTAGGCAAGGCCCCAGGAAAGAGTTTTCACCCAACGGACTTTAATTAGAGGGGATCTCGATTCATCTTCTGCTTTTAAAAGATCAGTGGCCGTTACGTAAAAACGAATAGGAAAAGGGCAGAGACAAATGAACAGCCACTGCAGCAGTCCAGGATGACAGGGTGGGGCTGGCTGTCCTTCTGGAGCTGAGCAACGTGTACATACTTGGAGAGAGAACTAAGAAAGGTACTAATGGACTGGATGTGAGAACCCAGAGGCGGGGAGGACTTAGTAACTCCTAGATTTGAGACTTGAGAAGCAGGTGGTGCTGCTCTTTGAGACTGAAAACACTGGGAGAGAGACATGTTCGGAGGAAAAACAAAGGACTCTGTTTTGGATCTTATTACATTTGAGATCATAGTTAAATATCCAAATGGAGAAGCAGGTAGGCAGTTAGACCTCAGTTCAGTGCTCAGTAAGAAGTAGGCATCAACAGCACATACAAGGTATTAAATGATGTGAGGGATAACATCTTCTAGGGAACACGTGCAAATTAAAAGGGATGCCAAAACAGCCCTGGAGCAGATGACATTTAAGGTTGGAGAGGAGATGCAGAGAGAATGGGAAAGTCCATCTGTGAGGCCCAAACAGTGTGAAGATGACAGTGATAGCAAGACAAGGGTTAAAGGAAAGGAGCAGCAGCAGGGTGTGGTCTGGACAGCAGCTATCCAGGCAAAAGCATTCCAAACAGAAGGGACAGCAAGTACAAAGCTCCTGAGGAGGGAACCTGCATGGCATGGTTAAGAAACAGAACAAAGGCCAGGAAAGCTGAGACCCCCTGAGTGAACAGAGTGAAGGCAGGAACCAGATTAGGCAAGGCCCCGTACACACTGTCTGACTGTGTGTCAGCACCCGTCAGACACACAGCCTCAGTCACCCCCATACACGACTGCTGCGCTGGGGGCCTCAGTAGCTGTCCTGCTTTCTCAGGACTGCTTGCTAAACACTTTTCTCCCCAGAGTGGTGGGAAACCGGAGGAAGAAGAGCAATTTCAGAAGTGTCTTCCCATTTCTGCCACTGAGAATGCAGAGTGGGAAAGCCCAGGGGCACTCTCCTGCAAGCGTATAAAGCTGGGACCAGAGCGCACGAGGAAAAGAGAAGGAGGATGGCAATTCTGCTGTTACAACGCTGGGAGGAAAAAAGCTTTGATTTTCACGACAGAAGAGTCTTTCCACAGTTACAATGTAGAAGAGAAGCCCAAAGTTGGACAGCTCAAAAGGGAAGAGTAAGCGGGGTCAGGGAAATAAAAGTAGGGTGATAAAAACCACCTAAGATACAGGTGAGACGAGGCTAGGTTTCAGGATTCTTTTAATAAAAGAGCCCAAGGGACTTCCCTGGCGGTCCAGTGGTTAAGAATCTGCACGTACACTGCAGGGAGCATGGGTTCCATCCCTGGTCGGGGAACTAAGATCCTACGTGCTGCACGGTATGGCCAAAAAAAAAAAAGAAAAGAAGAAAAGAAAAGTGCCCAAGAAAGTAACAGTTGTAATTTCCAAGTGACTAGTGTGAGAAGAGAGAAGGGAGCAATGAAATCTCCTAAGACAGTCGAGGGGAGAGAATGAAATGAAAGACTATGGGTAAAGTCGAGGGACTTAACTGCAGAGGCAAGAGAGAAAACGAGGCCCATGACTACAGAAAGGAAGGCAGAGAAAAAAGGTGCCAGAAGGAAGGAAACTAACCCAGAAAGCAATCTCTCGGAGCCACGGGAGGAAACCGAGGGCCCTGTCCTTACCTGAGGACTCGCGGGCTCATGCCGAGTTCACCGGTGGTTCAAGTACTTCAAGAACAGTTCGCGCACACAACACTCCCTGAGTGCCAGCCCCGGTTCACTCCCGACCTCCCGTCTCCATGGTTTCTGCTAACCCACCTGGACCGCTCTGACGGGAAACTTCCGCGTTTATTATCCATGGCTCTTCTCCTTGCTCTAACTTGAAGATTAAATCAGGTTTGGTACCATGATACCCTGTTAAGGGAAAATCACAAAGGATGTGGGCCAAACTGCTGGGGACTAGGAAAGGAAGCTAGGAGCTAGGAAAGGAAGCAGCTCGTTTGCACTTGGGGAAAGATTACAATGAGGGGATGAAGCCCGAATAGGGCCTAAGAACGTATGACCTCTAGAACTCAAGTCCATAATCATTAATTACTTCAGAGGCCCCGGGATAGAACAACAAAAGAAAAAGTGGTGGCAACTTATGACTCACGACCTGAGCCGAAAAGAGAAGCTGTACTTACCCACAGACACCAGGTTACTATAGTTTTCCAGAGTCACATCCCGGTACAGGTGCTTCTGCGCAGAATCCAGTAACTGCCATTCTTCCCAGGTGAACTCCATAGATATATCCTTGAATGACGACAATCCCTGTAACAATACACACACCATTCCACAGGCTGCAATTACACTGGGAGACGTGGAAAAGATGTAGAGGACCCAGGAAAGGAGAATGTCCCTCCACAGACTGCATCCTGTGCCCAGGCCACCACTTGCTTTGAGAGAGAATTAAAAAATAATAATAATAATTGAGCCTCCGTGTGCCAGATACTCTTTTGGGTCCTGAAGACTTCAGGATGAGTGAAGCCCACTCTGGCCTCCAGAAGCTTTTAGTCTTGTAGAGGGAAATGAACAGCTATGCATGCAGACAAAATAAGGTGTTTCCAGTCTGATAAGAACCTATTCAGGGAGACCTTGCACAGGGTGGCGAGCATGACTCTAACTACGGGCACCAGACACACAAGGTCTGACCCTCCAGAAGTGCCTGCCGTCTGGCCAGCTGCTCAGCCCACCTGAGTCTCAGTGGGAGTGAGCACATTAAGAAAACACGCCAGGGACTTCCCTGGTGGTGCAGTGGTTAAGAATCCACCTGCCAATGCAGGGGACAAGGGTTCGAGCCCTGGTCCGGGAAGATTCCACATGCCGTGGAGCAACTAAGCCCGTGCACCACAACTACCGAGGCTGCGCTCTAGAGCCCACGAGCCACAACTACTGAGCCCGCATGCCGCAACTACTGAAGCCCGCGCACTCTAGGGCCCACGTGCTGCAACTACTGAGCCCACATGCCACAGCTACTGAAGCCGCGCTCCGCAACGAGAAGCCACCGCAATGAAAAGCCCGCGCACCGCAACGAAGACCCAACGCAGCCAAAGATAAATAAAATTTAAAAAAAAAAAAAAGAGGGCTTCCCTGGTGGCGCAGTGGTTGAGAATCCGCCTGCCAATGCAGGGGATGCGGGTTCGAGCCCTGGTCTGGGAAGATCCCACATACCACGGAGCAGCTGGGCCCGTGAGCCACAACTACTGAGCCTGCGCGTCTGGAGCCTGTGCTCCGCAACAAGAGAGGCCGCGATAGTGAGAGGCCCGCGCACCGCGATGAAGAGTGGCCCCCGCTTGCTGCAACTGGAGAAAGCCCTCGCACAGAAACGAAGACCCAACACAGCCAAAAACAAATAAATAAATAAATTAAAAAAAAAAAAAAAGAAAGAAAAGAAAACGTGCCAAATAGGTGACTTCCCAGGCTTCTTCCAAGAAAATAAGGGGTCCACGACCGAGTCGACCAGGGGACACCCAGCACAGACTGTGAACCTAAAGCCCAGGTTGCGGAGCCACAGGCCACGAGCCAGCGCGGGGGCATCTGCTCCCCGAGGTGCACGGGTCCTACCAGGCGGCCCTGTGGCAGTGTCAGCCATGCGGCCTGCATGCCTGGTGCTTGATGCCTCTGAGAACCACCCAGTGTGCTCACAATAAATTCCTCTCACAGGACCAAAAGATAGCAGCAAGCCACAGACCCTCAGGGGATCATTCAATAAGCACTTATTAGGCACCAACCGCGGACACGGTCCCTGTCCTCAGTGGGTTTCCATTCCTGCAGGGGAGATGCCAGTAAACACACAGCCACCTAGCACGCAGGCGGTGACAGTGCTCTGACAGGCCTCCAGCAGCAGGCGGGGAGGAAGACACAGGCGCTATCTCAGATGGGTGATCAGGAGCCCCCTGCTGAGGCGACATTTAGGCAGAAACACAAGCAGTGTGAGAACGGGCTCTGAGATTTCTTCGGGAAGAGCCTTCCACGCAGCATGAAAACAAAGGCACAGGCCTGCAGGGCTCGAAGGACGTGGTAAGGACTTGGATTTCATTCCACAGGAGGAGAAGCCCCCGGAAGGCCTTGGACAGGGTGGTGCGCTCTGACCCCCATCTGAGACCATTCTGACTGCCACAGAGAGGAGAGGGGTCCTAGTTCCAGTGGAAGATGAAGGTCCTGGGGCTGGAGTGAGAGCACTGGGGTAAGGAGCAGTGGTTGGGTCCCAGGCATCCAGTGAAGCCAGAGGCAGAGACGTCCCAGTGGAGACGACAGCGCAGAGAGAGAGAGAAGGACGTCGAGGAGAAGGCAAGGATCCTGGCCGAGCAAACGGAAGACACTGCCCTCTACAGGTTGGGAAGCCTGCAAGATGAGAAAGGGAGGGATGGGGGCTGAAGACAAAGAAGCAGCAGCTAGAGGAGCCCCGACTGACGCCCTAACAGGCTCCTCCCCAAGAGCACTGCCTGCAGAGAGGGGGACCCCGGGGAAGACACAGTGAGTGCAACTCTGGGGGAGCCTCAGAGGCCAGTGGAAATACAGGGTAGAGCCCTGGCACAGGGTCCAAGCGATCCCCGTCGTGCTGGGGACTGACCGCCAGACGACAGGAGCTTCCCATCCCAACCCACAAGGAGCTCCCACAGGGACAAAAAGTGAAGTGGGAATAAAGAGAAGAGCCTCCCATCTCCCGCAGGCTGAGTCGGGGAAGAAGAGGGGTTGGAGTATAGCCTGGACTTTCCAACGCCTGAAAGTTAACTTACATCCAAATACTTGGCTCTTGCCAAGATCACTGCCAGGGCCGGGGAGGGACAGCTGACAGGGCATGTCTGAGGTCGTGATGAAGAAAAATGAAGCCGTGACATCAAGCCCAGGGCATTCATGCAGGGAGGAGGAGAAACAGGAAGCAAGGCGTGAGGAAGATGCCACAAGAGCAAATGCAGACCAAACGGACAGGATGGAAGGAGAAAGGAGTAGAGCAGAGAGTATATTTTATTTTAAGCTTTTTGCTATTTTTTAAGCTTGATAAGAATAAAAACAAAATACAAAGGAACTACTACAAAAAATTTTAATTGGGCAAGCATAATCAAGAAATGAGGGGACTTCCCTGGTGGTCCAGTGGTAAAGAATCCGCCTTCCAATACGGGGGAAGTGGGTTCGATACCCTGATCGGGGAACTAAGATCCCACATGCTGTGGGGCAATTAAGCCCGAGCTCCGCAACTACAGAGCCCACGTGCCCTGGTGCCCTCGCACCACAACTAGAGAGAAGCCCACGTGCCACAAGGAAGAGCCCACCCCACAATGAAAGATCCCGCATGCCGCAACTAAGACCCGAAGCAGCCAAAATAATAAATAAATCTTTTAAAAAAAAGAAAAGAGGGCTTCCCTGGTGGCGCAGTGGTTGAGAATCCGCCTGCCAATGCAGGGGACACGGGTTCGATCCCTGGTCTGGGAAGATCCCACATGCCGCGGAGCAACTAAGCCCGTGAGCCACAACTACTGAGCCTGCGTGTATGGAGCCTGTGCTCCGCAACGGGAGAGGCCGCGACAGTGAGAGGCCCGCGCACCGCGATGAAGAGTGGCCCCCGCTCGCCACAGCTGGAGAAAGCCCTCGCACAGAAACGAAGACCCAACACAGCCTAAATAAATAAATAAATAAAATTTATTAAAAAAAAAAAAAAAAAAAGAAAAGAAAGCAAAGAGGGAATGACCAAGACAGCGTGCATAACTCTTAGAGAAGGGATTTTAAAATTCATAAACGATCACTATACACAAGCAGTTCTGCTATAATGTGATATGTATGTTACCAAAAAAAAAAGACAAAAAAAACACCACTATGCAAAGTCTCAGGCTTATGAGAAGAACAGGGTTGGGGTGTGACACCTTTGTAGCACACATGAAAAAAGAAAATCAGGAACCTTAATAAAAACAGTAGCAGTTTTATACATGTTTGATTTGAGAAATACATAAATACTACCATAAATATGGCACTGTACCTTGAAAAACACCTGACGTCTGGGCGTCAGAAGGGCCGTAGGTTAGTATCAAGTGGTGAAAAGAGGCTTGCCTGAAATCAGTCAGAAAGCTCACATTGTTCCCTAAGATATCAATCATGTTGAAACAAATTTACATCCTTAAAGCAAACATGATAGCAGAACTGACTGTATTTACAAATTTGTTCCAATAAATTTGAAAACTTAGAAGAAATGGAAAATTTCCTAGGAAAATGAAAGTAACCAATATTTGCCCAGAAAGAATTAGGAAGACCAGACTGACTAGCCCATGGTCATAAAATAAACTGAAACAGTAATCAAAGGTAGTATACCCTCTCCATAAAGACAACAGTCCGACACTATCTTTAAAAGTAAGTTCTATCAGCATCCAAGGAACAGAAAATTTCCCCCACATCTAATCTGATGTAGAGCCAGGAAATGATGGGAAACCCATCAAACAAACCTATATAATCCTACAGAGCAGGCAAGGACAGCACAAACTGTAGTCCAATCTCATTTATTAAAAATACCTAGATAAAGACACTAATAGACTAAAACAAATCCTGTACATACATACATAGCAAACTATGAATGAAGTTTATCCAGAAACTTAAAGGACAGTCCAAACTTTAAAAAAACAAAACACAACCGTATCAAAGAAGTAAGTAACATTAGTACATTAATGGAGATCAGACAATCATCTCAATAGATGAAACAAAGTACTATGATGAAATTTAACACTTTTAAAAATTACAATTTAGTTTGTTACAGGTAAAAGTAATTTCCCTAAGCCTATAAAAAAAATCATACTTTGTGTGAAACTAAAATCAGGAACAAGACACGGACGCTCACATCAACTCTGCTAGTCAGCACTGTCCCAGAGGACCCAGCAGAGCAGGAACAAAGCAAAATGCCAGTGATAAACACTAAGCAAGGAGGAGAAACTACTGTCATTATTTACAAACATCTGATTTTCTGACTAAAAAAACTAACAGAAACAGCTGGCATAACATGAGAACCGATAAGAAACATCAGCAGGGTGGCAGTTAAAACAAAAAAATCAACATGTAATAGCTCTTTGATACATCAACAGTAACCAACTTGAAAATGTAATAAGAACCACAACAAATCTAGAAAGTACTCAGGAATAAAGCTTAAAAATAGAGAAAAACCTAACGAAAACTACACATGTGATAAAATACATAAATGCAGAGGCAAAGAAAACACAGTAGCCCAGATATGGAAGGAACGTAAGTGTCCACTGATAGATGAATGGATACAGAAGATGTGATACACATACACACACACACACACGAACATTACTCAGCCATTAAAAAAAAACCCAAAATCTTGTCATCTGTGACAACATGGATGGAACTAGAGGGTATTATGCTAAGTGAAATAAATCAGACAGAAATACAAATACCATATGACCTCACTTATATGTGGAATCTAAAAAATTAAATAAACAAAACAAAACAAAAACAGACTCATAGGCACAGAGACCAAAAAGGTGGTTGCCAGAGGTAGAAGGGTGAGTGAAATAGGTGAAGGGGATTAAGAGGTACAAACCTTCAGTTATAACATAAATTAGCCACGGGGATGCAGCATAAGGAATATGGTCAATAATGCTGTAATAACTTTGTATTGGGACGATTACCAGCCTTGGGGCGGTGATCATTTCATAATGTATGCAAATGTCAAATCACTATGTAGTACACCTGAAGCTACCATAATACTGTATATCAACTAAATTTCAAACATTTTTATATTAAAAAAAACCAAAAAAAACAGAGGCCTGAGTAATTGAGTTAACATTTATGATATGTAGACTCAATGTGGTATAAAGATATTAATTTTCAACAAATTAATTTATAAATTCAATGAATTCTCAATCAAAATGCTAAGAAGATGTTACATTTTATTTCGTCTAATGGTAAGTCTTTTCTAACACTTATTCACAATAAATAAAATCATACGTTTGGACTACCGCTGCTACAACTAGAAAATTAATGGTAAATTACAATCCTCGTGAACATCAGAGACCCACGGAAGCAAGGAAGACTGAATGAACCAAATTTCAGAGAGGGGAGAGCTCTTCCCAGGTGAGCTAAGAGTGCTGGCTGTTTACTTCGCCAAGGGCATTTGTCCAGCCTGAGAACAGGCGGGACGGGGTCAGCTGAGACAGAGGACGACACCAGGAGAAAGAGAAACCAGTGGAGCCTTCGATGCCCCCCTGGACAGCAGGCTGTCCCCCTGGGGCATTTGCTGAGTGCGGTCAGTGCAGGAACTGGGCGGGAATGGCAGACTGACTCTCCCATAGTCTCAAGGCACTTAGGACAAAAAGTACTGCGAGGGAGGAGCCTGCGATCGGCACACCCCGCTGAAAATACAGGTGAACCGAGTGCAACTAAAGCAGCACCCCAGCCCCAAACCAGCTCAGTGTCTGTTTAGATGAGGTGATCAGTCACTCCCCATCTGCACAACAGAGGAGAGGGGAAAGAGGCTCTTGTAGAAAGTAACACTGAACTTCAGTCTCCGTGGCTGTTCCCTTTATACCAATTCATGTACACACACACACAAGTAAAGAGAGAATGATAGAGCTAATCTGGGGAATCTGGGTGAAGGGTGTTTTTTTTTAATACAATACAGGAGATTAGTTTATACTATTCTTGCAACTTCTCCAGTTTTGAAATTATTTCAAAATAAAACATAAAATGTAATAAACTCCTAGGGCTTTCCAGATGATCCTTTGCCTACTGAAAGGGCCCTACACAATCTGGCCTTGCTCTCGCATGCTCCCTCCCCATTCCTGCCACGTGCCTTCTTTCCACTAGACAGGGCACCTGCTGGTTCTCACCTTAAGGTCACTGACTTAGCTGCTTCCTGTTCTGTGCCCCCATCCTCCCATGATCATCCAGCTGTCATTCAGATTCTGCTTAAATGCTGCCTCAAGACAAGGTTGCCAGTCTGAAGTAGCCACCCAGCCTCTCAGTGCATGAGCATTCACAACTTTGTTCATGATGTTCCCCTGATATGTCTTACCATCTCCCATACCCTCCACGGGGTCATGGGCTCTGTCAGTCTTGTTCACCCCTGCGTGCCCTAGAAAATTACCTGGCATAATAGTCAATAAAGGCTTGCTAAACACGTGCACTCAAAAACAAGGAAATACTGTCTACATTTGTTCAAGTCTTTTAGGTCCTAAGAGGCAATAAGAGCGCAGGCTCTGAAGACACTCTGCGTGGGTCTGAATCTCAGCTCTGTCACCCTCGTGTCCTTGTTTCCCTTACTAGTTTGGGACCTGGCAGCCTCCCCAGTTTCCTCAGCTGTAAAATGGGGACATACTTGCCTCACAGGGCCGTGAGGTGTAATGACGTCACAGACACAAAGTGGCTAGGCCAAGAGTGGTGCCTATTAATATTATTCTACCGTTGTGAAGTCTTCTTTATTCAGGTCCTGTACCCTTATGGTCACTTATTTTATCTTTTCCAATTGCTATTGCAAATACGTTTTCTCTCGTTGTACTCTCTGTATAGTTATTGTTTAAAAGCAAAAAGTTCATTGATTTTGAGGTTAACTGTACCCCTCCGGCCGCCTCGGTGAAATCCCTTCTCCCCTGACACCCAAACTCTTCCTGTCACACTTGATCACCTAAAAAAGTGTCTATACTATTACTAATCGCTTCTCTACATCCTGCTGCCCACAGCCGCATGCAATCCCTTCGCCTCTCAGGAAGTGACCACCTGCACCACCCCCGACATTCTCTCTGCTCTGGAAAAGCTGCTTAAGACCCACACATTCTGAAGTCCAGGCGGCACCTTTCGGCCTCATGAAACATTTCTGAGGCATTTCGTATCATGGCTTCTAAGAAGCTCTCTTTTCTCAAATTTGCAGGGGGAAGAAACCACTCTCCAAATTTTCTGTCACCTCCCTTGCACCCCAGCCCTTCTGCACCGCCGTCCTGGTTGCCCCGAGTCCTCTACTGGTCCCTCCTGGGGCTCTACTCGTCGTACCCTGCGCTCCCCCGAACACAGGCGCCTTTAATCTGCACATGTTAGTTGAAAACCCCTACCCAAGCTACAGGCTCGACGACAGGCACTGCGCTTCGGACACCTACAAGCGCGCTCGGCCCCTGGATACCTCTTCCAACAGTTTTCTCAAGGCCGGAAACACGAGCAGCGCGCCAACGGCTCCGAGGAAGTTCACCTTCGCCGGGAAGCCCGCTCTGGCTCACCGCCCAACCACCCGCCCGGCCCGGCCGGTCCACTGGGCCTCTCCCCTCGCGACGCGGCTCCTTCCGGCTGAGCCCTCGAACCCGCCCGCCACCCTGCCCAGCGACCACCCTCCGCAAGAGACCGCAGCTCCTCGAAAGCAAGAAACGTACGTAATTCTTTCGCACTGCCAGCGCCAGTCTCAGCGCCCCGCACACAAAGACACTCGGTGTATGAGCATCTCAACAAGGGAATGGACAAAGAGGAGGTTAATTTCTCTGATGGGGCCCGAAAGGGCTGGACACGAAGACAACTCCGTACTTGTGTGTGAGAAACCAGAAACGACAGAGGATCACTTCCTTCACGAGGAACCCTCGCTGCCCTCAGAATTCAGGGTCCGCTGTAGACAATAAAACAGGGTACCTGCCGAAGGACAGGGCACCGGACACAAAACGCCCGAAGACGAGGAACGTTCCTGGAGACCCAGGCGGACGGCGGCGAACACGCGAGTTCAGGCCCTGGCGTGGCCGTCACGGGATGAACACGGCCACGCTCACGGCCCAGTCAGCTTGCGCAAGGGAGAAAGTCCCGACTCACCCAACACGAAGCTGTCCGGGACCTGCTGGCCATCCCGCGCTGTTTCGTGCAGGGTCTCCCGGCTGCTCCCACCCCGCCCACCCAGCAGGGGCTTCGCGCCCCACGGAGGGAGGGTCCGCGGGCACCAGGCACCTTCCCGTCGGGGCTGAGCCCCTCGCACGGACGCGGCCTCCGAGCCCGGGCGGAGGGAACCGGGGCGATGAGTTTGTACCGTTCCGCAGCCGTGAGGCGGCAGGGACCGAGGACGGGCTGGCCGCCTCCACGCCCGGACCGACCGTGGGGGTTCAGGCGGCCAAGAGCCTGGTGCGCACAGGACGTTCCGGGCCAGGGTACCTTCGCGTCTCCGCCAGCTCCGCGGCCAAGGAAAAAGAACGTCCCCGGCCCGCCTCTGCGCACAGTCGCCAAGCAGGCTGCAGCCCGCTAGGCGCGTACTCCGCTGAGGCGGGGGTGCGGCGCACGCGGAAGTACGTCACGCGACCAGGAGCGGCCGGCAGAAAACGACATCTCCCAGAACCCTCTGCGGAGGAGGCGGAGGGCCTGGGGAGAGCGGCGGAGGCTGACGGGAAAGGCGGGCGGGCTGCCTCTGCAAGCGCACCGTGTCCGCCCCGGCCGGCGTCTGCGCGGGCAGAGTCCGTCCCCATGCAGGGGCTGGCGCTCGGGTCTGGACGCCACACCGGGCAGAGTTTCGACTGGAGGACACAGTGGAGAAGAGCACCGTGTGAGGCTGCAAGCTGCAGTGCACAGGGTTATACAACAGTTGTGAATATCAGTGCCCCAAATAATAGTTACCAACTTCATAACGGTAGATGAAAAGAGAAATAGAAGTACATCACTAATGGGAGACATGAACATGTCAACTCTCCGTCCCAGACAGAGCAAACAATAGCCGACTGAAAAAAAACGCACAACCTACACGTTGAGACTTATGTTTTATTTTATGAACAAAACTGAGGACTTAAGCTTGAGACACAGCATCTTAGCTCTGAGGGGCTGCTCCAAAGAGGCAAAGGGAGAAGCCAGGATATTATAGGAGTTTTTGCAACAAAGAGCAGGTAGTCGGAACATCAAAATATTACTGTTGGTTAAAGAAAACCAGACATCTCAAGTTAAGGAATTAAGCGCTTTTTTGTTGTTGTTGTTGTTGTTACTTTTACCATAAGGAAGAGATTTGTTTATTTATTTATTGTTGTAACTTTTACTATAAGGAAGAGATTTTTTATTTTTATTTTTGAATTTTATCTTTTTAAACAGCAGGTTCTTATTAGTCATCCATTTTATACAAATTAGTGTATACATGTCAATCCCAATCTCCCAATTCATCACACCACCACCACCATCACCACTTTCCCCTCTTGGTGTCCATACGTTTGTTCTCTACATCTGTGTCTCAATTTCTGCCCTGAAACCGGTTAATCTGTACCATTTTTCTAAGTTCCACATATATGCGTTAATATATGATATTTGTTTTTCGCTTTCTGACTTACTTCACTCTGTATGACAGTCTCTAGATCCATCCACGTCTCTACAAATGACCCAATTTCGTTCCTTTTTATGGCTGAGTAATATTCCCTTGTATATATGTACCACATCTTCTTGATCCATTTGTCTGTCGATGGTCATTTAAGTTGCTCCCATGACCTGGCTATTGTAAATAGTGCTGCAATGAACATTGGGGTGCATGTGTCTTTTTGAATTATGGTTTTGTCTGGGTATATGCCACGTAGTGGGATTGCTGGGTCATATGGTAATTAGAGTTTCAGTTTTGTTTTTTTTTTAAATAATAAATGTATTTATTTATTTATTTTTGGCTGCATTGGGTCTTTTTTTTTTAACATCTTTATTGACGTATAATTGCTTTACAATGGTGTGTTAGTTTCTGCTTTATAAGAAAGTGAATCAGTTATACATATACGTATGT
Organism: Eschrichtius robustus; assembly: GCF_028021215.1. Classification (NCBI taxonomy): domain Eukaryota; kingdom Metazoa; phylum Chordata; class Mammalia; order Artiodactyla; family Eschrichtiidae; genus Eschrichtius; species Eschrichtius robustus. The sequence continues at coordinate 317,132 of NC_090837.1, forward strand.
TCCCATATCTCTTCCCTCTTGCATCTCCCTCCCTCCCACCCTCCCCATCCCACCCCTCTAGGCGGTCACAAAGCACCGAGCTGATCTCCCTGTGCTATGCTGCTGCTTCCCACTAGCTATCTATTTTATATTTGGTAGTGTATATATGTCCATGACACGCTCTCACCCTGTCACACCTCACCCCTCCCCCGCCCCATATCCTCAAGTCCATTCTCTAGTAGGTCTGTGTCTTTATTCCCGTCTTGCCACTAGGTTCTTCATGGCCTTTTTTTTTTTTCTCCTTAGATTCCATATATATGTGTTAGCATACTGTATTTGTTTTTCTCTTTCTGACTTACTTCACTCTGTATGACAGACTCTAACTCCATCCACCTCATTACAAATACCTCCATTTCATTTCTTTTTATGGCTGAGTAATATTCCATTGTATATATGTGCCACATCTTCTTTATCCATTCATCCGATGATGGACACTTAGGTTGCTTCCATGTCCTGGCTATTGTAAATAGAGCTGCAATGAACATTTTGGTACATGATTCTTTTTGAAATATGGTTTTCTCAGGGTATATGCCCAGTAGTGGGATTGCTGGGTCATATGGTAGTTCTATTTTTAGTTTTTTAAGGAACCTCCATACTGTTCTCCACAGTGGCTGTATCAATTTACATTCCCACCAACAGTGCAAGAGGGTTCCCTTTTCTCCACACCCTCTCCAGCATTTGTCGTTTGTAGATTTTCTGATGATGCCCATTCTAACTGGTGTGAGGTGATACCTCATTGTAGTTTTGATTTGCATTTCTCTAATAATTAGTGTTGTTGAGCAGCTTTTCATGTGCCTCTTGGCCATCTGTATGTCTTCTTTGGAGAAATGTCTATTTAGGTCTTCTGCCCATTTTTGGATTGGGTTGTTTGTTTCTCTAATATTGAGCTGAATGAGCTGTTTATATATTTTGGAGATTAATCCTTTGTCCGTTGATTCGTTTGCAAATATTTTCTCCCATTCTGAGGGTTATCTTTTCGTCTTGTTTATAGTTTCCTTTGCTGTGCAAAAGCTTTTAAGTTTCATTAGGTCCCATTTGTTTATTTCTGTTTTTATTTCCATTACTCTAGAGGGTGGGTCAAAAAAGATCTTGCTGTGAATTATGTCAAAGAGTGTTTTTCCTAGATTTTCCTCTAAGAGTTTTATAGTGTCCAGTCTTACATTTAGGTCTCTAATCCATTTTGAGTTTATTTTTGTGTATGGTGTTAGGGAGTGTTCTAATTTCATTCTTTTACGTGTAGCTGTCCAGTTTTCCCAGCACCACTTATTGAAGAGACTGTCTTTTCTACATTGTATATCCTTGCCTCCTTTGTCATAGATTAGTTGACCATAGGTGTGTGGGTTTATCTCTGGGCTTTCTATCCTGTTCCATTGATCTATGTTTCTGTTTTTGTGCCAGTACCATATTGTCTTGATTACTGTAGCTTTGTAGTATAGTCTGAAGTCAGAGAGTCTGATTCCTTCAGCTCCGTTTTTTTCCCTCAAGACTGCTTTGGCTATTCGGGGTCTTTTGTGTCTCCATATAAATTTTAAGATTTTTTGTCCTAGTTCTGTAAAAAATACCATTGGTAATTTGATAGGGATTGCATTGAATCTGTAGATTGCTTTAGGTAGTATAGTAATTTTCACAATATTGCTTCTTTCAATCCAAGAACATGGTTTATCTCTCCATCTGTTTGTGTCATCTTTGATTTCTTTCATCAGTGATGTATAGTTTTCTGAGTACAGGTCTTTTACCTCCTTAGGTAGGTTTATTCCTGGGTATTTTATTCTTTTTGTTGCAGTGGTGAATGGGATTGTTTCCTTAATTTCTCTTTCTGATCATTTGTTGTTTGTGTATAGGAATGCAAAAGATTTCTGTGCATTAATCTTGTATCCTGCAACTTTACCAAATTCATTGATTAGCTCTAGTAGTTTTCTGGTGGCATTTTTAGGATTCTCTATGTATAGTATCATGTTATCTGTAAACAGTGACAGTTTTACTTCTTCTTTTCCAATTTGTATTCCTTTTATTTCCTTTTCTTCTCTGATTGCCATGGCTAGGACTTCCAAAACTATGTTAAATAATAGTGGTGAGAGTGGACATCCTTGTCCCTGATCTTAGAGGAAATGCTTTCAGTTTTTCACCATTGAGAATGATGTTTGTTGTCGGTTTGTTGTATATGGCCTTTATTATGTTGAGGTAGATTCCCTCTGTGCCCACTTTCTGGAGAGTTTTTATCATAAATCGGTGTTGAATTTTGTCAAAAGCTTTTTCTGCATCTACTGAGATGATCATATGGTTTTTATTCTTCATTTTGTTAATATGGTGTATCACATTGATTGATTTGCAAATATTGAAGAATCCATGCATCCCTAGGATAAATCACACTTGATCATGGTGTATGATCCTTTTAATGTGTTGTTGGATTCTGTTTGCTAGTATTTTGTTGAGGATTTTTGCATCTATATTCATCAGTGATATTGGTCTGTAATTTTCTTTTTTTGTAGTATCTTTTTCTGGTTTTGGTATCAGGGTGATGATGGCCTCGTAGAATGAGTTTGGGAGTGTTCCTTCCTCTGCAATTTTTTGGAAGAGTTTGAGAAGGATAGGTGTTGGCTCTTCTCTAAATGTTTGATAGAATTCACCTGTGAAGCCATCTGGTCCTGGACTTTCGTTTGTTGGAAGATTTTTAATCACGGTTTCAATTTCATTACTTGTGATTGGTCTGTTCATATTTTCTGTTTCTTCCTGGTTCAGTCTTGGAGGGTTATACCTTTCTAAGAATTTGTCCATTTCTTCCAGGTTGTCCATTTTATTGGCATAGAGTTGCCTGGAGTAGTCTCTTAGGATGCTTTGTATTTCTGTGGTGTCCGTTGTAACTTCTCCTTTTTCATTTCTAATTTTATTGATTTGAGTCCTCTCCCTCTTTTTCTTGATGAGTCTGGCTAATGGTTTATCAATTTTGTTTATCTTCTCAAAGAACCATCTTTTGGTTTTATTGACCTTTGCTATTGTTTTCTTTGTTTCTATTTCATTTATTTCTGCTCTGATCTTTATGACTTCTTTCCTTCTACTAACTTTGGGTTTTGTTTGTTCTTCTTTCTCTAGTTCCTTTAGGTGTAAGATTAGATTGTTTATTTGAGATGTTTGTTGTTTCTTGAGGTAGGATTGTAATGCTATAAACTTCCCTCTTAGAACTGCTTTTGCTGTATCCCATAGGTTTTAGATCGTTGTGTTTTCATTGTCATTTGTCCCTAGGTATTTTTTGATTTCCTCTTTGATTTCTTCAGTGATCTCTTGGTTATTTAGTAACGTATTGTTTGGCTTCCATGTGTTTGTGTTTTTTATGTTTTTTTCCCTGTAATTGATTTCTAATCTCATAGCATTGTGGTCAGAAAAGATGCTTGATATGATTTCAATTTTCTTAAATTTACTGAGGCTTGATTTGTGACCCAAGATGTGATCTATCCTGGAGAATGTTCCGTGCACACTTGAGAAGAACGTGTAATCTGCTGTTTTTGGATGGAATGTCCTATAAATATCAATTAAATCTATCTGGTCTATTGTGTCATTTAAAGCTTGTGTTTCCTCCTACCTCAACATAATAAAGCCCATATACGACAAACCCACAGCAAACATCATTCTCAACGGTGAAAAACTGAAAGCATTTCCTCTAAGATCAGGAACGAGACAAGGATGTCCACTCTCACCACTATTATTCAACATAGTTTTGGAAGGCCTAGCCATGGCAATCAGAGAAGAAAAAGAAATAAAAGGAATACAAATTGGAAAAGAAGAAGTAAAACTGTCACTGTTTGCAGATGACATGATACTATACATAGAGAATCCTAAAAATGCCACCAGAAAACTACTAGAGCTAATCAATGAATTTGGTAAAGTTGCAGGATACAAAATTAATGCACAGAAATCTCTTGCATTCCTATACACTAATGATGAAATATCTGAAAGAGAAATTATGGAAACACTCCCATTTACCATTGCAACAAAAAGAATAAAATACCTAGGAATAAACCTACCTAGGGAAACAAAAGACCTATATGCAGAAAACTATGAGACACTGATGAAAGAAATTAAAGATGATACCAACAGAGGGAGAGATATACCATGTTCTTGGATTGGAAGAATCAATATTGTGAAAATGACTATACTACCCAAAGCAATCTACAGATTCAATGCAATCCCTATCAAATTACCAATGGCATTTTTTATGGAACTAGAACAAATCATCTTAAAATTTGTATGGAGACACAAAAGACCCCGAATAGCCAAAGCAGTCTTGAGGGAAAAAAGCGGAGCTGGAGGAATCAGACTCCCTGACTTCAGACTATACTACAAAGCTACAGTAATCAAGACAATATGGTACTGGCACAAAAACAGAAACATAGATCAATGGAACAAGATAGAAAGCCCAGAGATAAACTCAGGCACCTATGGTCAACTAATCTATGACAAAGGAGGCAAGGATATACAATGGAGAAAAGACAGTCTCTTCAATAAGTGGTGCTGGGAAAACTGGACAGCTACACGTAAAAGAATGAAATTAGAACACTCCCTAACACCATACACAAAAATAAACTCAAAATGGATTAGAGACCTAAATGTAAGACTGGACACTATAAAACTCTTAGAGGAAAATATAGGAAAAACACTCTTTGACATAATTCACAGCAAGATCTTTTTCGACCCACCCTCTAGAGTAATGGAAATAAAAACAAAATAAACAAATGGGACCTAATGAAACTTAAAAGCTTTTGCACAGCAAAGGAAACCATAAACAAGACGAAAAGACAACCCTCAGAATGGGAGAAAATATTTGCAAATGAATCAACGGACAAAGGATTAATCTCCAAAATATATAAACAGCTCATTCAGCTCAATATTAAAGAAACAAACAACCCAATCCAAAAATGGGCAGAAGACCTAAATAGACATTTCTCCAAAGAAGACATACAGATGGCCACGAAGCACATGAAAAGATGCTCAACATCACTAATTATTAGAGAAATGCAAATCAAAACTACAATGAGGTATCACCTCACACCAGTTAGATAGGGCATCATCAGAAAATCTACAAACAACAAATGCTGGAGAGGGTGTGGAGAAAAGGGAACCCTCTTGCACTGTTGGTGGGAATGTAAATTGATACAGCCACTATGGAGAACAGTATGGAGGTTCCTTAAAAAACTAAAAATAGATTTACCATATGACCCAGCAATCCCACTACTGGGTGTATACCCAGAGAAAACGATAATTCAAAAAGACACATGCACCCCAATGTTCATTGCAGCACTATTTACAATAGCCAGGTCATGGAAGCAACCTAAATGCCCATCGACAGACAAATGGATCAAGAAGATGTGGTACATATATACAATGGAATATTACTCAGCCATAAAAAGGAATGAAATTGAGTCATTTGTTGAGACGTGGATGGATCTAGAGGCTGTCATACAGAGTGAAGTAAGTCAGAAAGCGAAAAACAAATATCGTGTATTAACGCATGTATGTGGAACCTAGAAAAATGGTACAGATGAGCCGGTTTGCAGGGCAGAAGTTGAGACACAGATGTAGAGAACAGACATATGGACACCGAGGGGGGAAAACTGGGATGGGGTGGGGATGGTGGTGTGCTGAATTGGGCGATTGGGATTGACATGTATACACTGATGTGTATAAAATTGATGACTAATAAGAACCTGCAGTATAAACAAACAAACAAAACAACTAATACTAAACTTTCATTGGGTTATTTGTATGGAAATATGTTAATATAAATGTTTCAGACATTCCATGAAATTTCTAAAAATCTTATATGTTCTGGTATAATGTTATAAGTCATAATTCTAGTTATTACTTTAAAATGTATATCTCAGAAATAACTAAAAAATAAATAAATAAATAAAGCTTGTGTTTCCTTATTAATTTTGTGTCTGGATGATCTGTCCATTGGTGTAAGTGAGGTGATAAGGTCCCCCACTCTTATTGTGTTACTGTTGATTTCTTCTTTTATAGCTGTTAGCATTTGCCTTATGTATTGAGGTGCTCCTATGTTGGGTGCATATATATTTATAATTGTTATATCTTCTTCTTGGATTCATCCCTTGATTATTATGTAGTGTCCGTCCTTGTCTCTTGTAACATTATTTTAAAGTCTGTTTTATCTGATATGAGTATTGTGACTCCAGCTTTCTTTTGATTTCCATTTGCATGGAATATCTTTTTCCATCCCTTCACTTTCTGGCTGTATGTGTCCCTAGGTCTGAAGTGGGTTTCTTGTAGACAGCATATATATGGGTCTTGTTTTTGTATGCATTCAGCAAGCCTGTGTCTCTTGGTTGGAGCATTTAATCCATTCACATTTAAGGTAATTATTGATATGTATGTTCCTATTACCATTTTCTTAATTGTTTTGGGTTTGTTTTTGTAGGTCCTTTTCTTCTCTTGTGTTTCTCACTTAGAGAAGTTCCTTTAGCATTTGTTGTAGAGCTGGTTTGGTGGTGCTGAATTCTCTTAGCTTTTGCTTGTCTATAAAGCTTTTGATTTCTCCATCGAATGTGCATGAGATCCTTGCTGAGTAGAGTAATCTTGGTTGTAGGTTCTTCCCTTTCATCACTTTAAATATGTCATGCCACTCCCTTCTGGCTTGTAGAGTTTCTGCTGAGAAATCAGCTGTTAACCTTATGGTAGTTCCCTTGTATGTTGTCATTTTTCCCTTATTGCTTTTAATAATTTTTCTTTGTCTTTAATTTTTGTCAATTTGATTACTGTGTCTTGGTGTGTTTCTCTTTGGGTTTATCCTGCCTGGACCCTCTGCACTTCCTGGAATTGGGTGGCTGTTTCCTTTCCCATGTTAGGGAATTTTTCAACTATAAGCTCTTCAAATATTTTCTCAGGTCCTTTCTCTCTCTTCTTCTTCTTGGACCCCTATAATGCAAATGTTGTTGTGTTTAATGTTGTCCCAGAGGCCTCTTAGGCTGTCTTCATTTCTTTTCATTCTTTTTTCTTTATTCTGTTCTGCAGCAGTAAATTCCACCATTCTGTCTTCCAGGTCACTTATCCGTTCTTCTGCCTCAGTTATTCTGCTCTTGATTCTTCTAGTGTATTTTTCATTTCAGTTATTGTATCATTTATCTCTGTTTGTTTGTTCTTTAATTCTTCAAAGTCTTCGTTAAACATTTCTTGCATCTTCTCAATGTTTGCCTCCATTCTTTTTCCAAGGTCCTGGATCATCTTCACTATCATTATTCTGAATTCTTTTTCTGGAAGGTTGCCTATCTCCACTTCATTTAGTTGTTTTTCTGGGGTTTTATCTTTTTCCTTCATCTGGTACATAGCACTCTGCCTTTTCATCTTGTCTATCTTTCTGTGAATGTGGTTTTTGTTCCATGGGCTGCAGGATTATAGTTCTTCTTGCTTCTGCTGTCTGCCCTCTCCAGTGCTTTTTTTATGTATGGGAAGATGCAAAGTCTGGACTCACTGAAATCGTTCTTTTGATATGCACCTCAGCTATCTGGGGCCAGGATCCTGTGTTTTCTCATCCTGAGTTTCCTCAAGGCTCACCATCGGGGCAGCTGTAATGTGATGGCTTGATGGCTGCAACGTCCTTTGTTTACTGATATGGCAGGCAATATTTAACTATAAATTAATAACATAATTTCAAAAGGTCTTTCTGCCTGAAAATCTTTTTTTAAAAAAGCTTTCTATTCAACAAATAGCGAGGGAAATACAGACAAAACCATAGACAACACTGTACAAGAATTTGTGGGAGAAACTTAAAGCAGTGATGACAGGAAATTTCATAATCTTAAGTAATTATAACAGTAAAAAACAAAACAATAAGTGAGTTGAATTCTCAAAAAGCGAAAGAACAAAGTAAACCTAAAGAAGTCAAAGGAGAGGAAAGATTAAAGATAAAAGCAAGAAACTATCCAAGGGCTTCTCTGGTGCCGCAGTGGTTGAGAATCTGCCTGCCAATGCAGGGGACACGGGTTCGAGCCCTGGTCTGGGAAGATCCCACATGCCGCGGAGCAACTAGGCCTGTGAGCCACAATTACTGAGCCTGCGCGTCTGGAGCCTGTGCTCCGCAACAAGAGAGGCCGCGATAGCGAGAGGCCCGCGCACCGCGATGAAGAGTGGCCCCCACTTGCCACAACTAGAGAAAGCCCTCGCACAGAAACGAAGACCCAACACAGCCATAAATAAATAAATAAAAATTAAAAAAAAAAAAAAAAGAAACTATCCAAAATCAGCAGGAACAGAAAAGACTGAAATAATACTATGAATCCACTCAAAGTAACAGACAACTATAGAACACTGTCTCTAAAGATTGTTAAATATGCATAATTTTTACATTTTTACATGTGCATGAAACATTCTCCAAGATAGGTTCTATGTTGGACCACAAAATAGTCTTAATAAATTTGAAAGGATTGAACTCATAAAAATTATGTTTTCTGACAACAATGGAACTAAATTAGAAATCAACCCCAGAAAAATTGTAGGAAATCCCCAGGTTTTTGGAAATTAAAAAACACATTTTTAAGCAACCCCTAGCTCAAAGAAGAAATCATAGGAAAATTAGAAAATACTTTGAACCAAATTAAAATGAAAATGCAACATATCCAAAAGTCTAAATTACCAGAAATTCAAATCCTGAGCTCGTTCCTTTATTCCACTTACCTCCCATTTAATCTTCCCTTTCTATTTGAACCCAGACCTGCTCAGTCACTGTTATGGTTTCATAAAATTCCCAAGCAAATTGTATTTGTAACAAGTCCCAAACACATTCTATGCCTGGTTCTCTGATTGAAGGAAACTCAGCACTTAAGATCTTTCTTAGGCTGTCCTACCATTTGGTTTGCCATTTTATGTCATTTAAGTAAATTTAAATGGATAATCCCTAATCTTATTGTCTTTCCAGATCTTTCCATGTTAGACCTTAGTCTCCTGTTAATCCAAGTCTCCTTATTCATAATTATGAAACTTTTGTTATGGTGTAAACCTGCTACTGCCTTAAAACAATGCAGAACTATTTTTAGGGAAGAGGGCCTAGGATTGCTATTGGGTATGAGGGAACGGAAGGAGGTCTTGGAAAAGTGCATGAGGGAAATAGACATCTGTAAGAATAATTAATGACAGTGCGTAGACAAGAGGAGACCAACGAGGGCATTTCAGTGTGTAGGATATGACAGAATACAACACAAAGATAACCATTCTGTTCATAGAAGATTAGGGACAGTAATTGGGGCAACTGCATGCAAAAAAGAAGTAGAGCTGCAACAATGAATAAATACATACCTTTTTGTTTCTATATTTTTCAGTGATTTAGCTTAGGTTTTTTTTTTTTTAATTGGCATGGGAACTGATGCTGGAAATGAGGTAGGAGATGGATGGGCTCTGGGGCTGAGCAGCTGGAATTTGTCAAGCTGAGTAAATTGGGGTTTGTCTCCCCCTGACACTTCAAGGAAAAAGTTAATGGCAGGAGCTGAGCTCTGTTGGAGTAAAGAGATAAATGACCACATCTACCACTCCTGAGGTCAAGGAGACCTCCCCAACTGCACATGCACAGAAAGGCTCCTCAGGGGTCAGAAAGGGAGGGGCTGCTATCCCATAATAGGTGCTGTCAATCTCCCAGAGACTCCCACGCTGGCATCCATCTTGGCTAAAAAATGCGCACACATGGTGAGGGCCCTGGGCCAGGTCAGATGTGGGAAACAAAGCAAGATTATTGGCCAGAGGAAAACAAAGACTCAGAAGAACTGCCCTCAGATAAGTGATTTAAATCACCTCTCTGGCGAGCTCCTCATTAAGGAGGATGCCTGCACTCTTTTCCTGGTGCGTATTTCTGCCTTGCTTCTGCCTTAAATAAATAAACTGCTTCTCTGTGTGCTCTCCCACATGTTGTGCTGTGTCTCTAATAATAAACTTTGTGCCTGTTTTCAAGTTTTTGTCTCCTTGAAAAACTTTTGTTTTCAAAGGGGACAGGAGCCAGGGCAGCTCTGCTTCTAGCCTCTAGCTTCTGGTGGTCTAGTGGTTAGAGTTCCTGGTTTTCACCCCAGCTACCCAGGTTCAATTCCTGGGCAGGGAACTAAGATCCTGCTTCAAGCCACCACTCACTGCTGTCTCCCTGAGATCAGAAACACCATGCCTAATTAATGCAGTAAATTTGTATTAAGAGTCGTTTGGATACAAATGCCAGAAATATAGCTCAAACTAGCTTAAACTAATGGAAAAAATGTATTAGTTTTATAACTGAAGGGGACAAGCAGTGGGCTTCAGGAATGGCTGGACTCATAGCTTCATTCACCATTACTCTACTTTCTCCCTTTCTCTATTCTTCCCAATTGGCCTTTCCTCATGAAATAGCAGAGGAAGACTCACCCTTCTTTCATAATCGTTCTGGAAAATATGTGGGGATAGACTCTCATCATCCCTGAACAAGAGTCACAATGACTGATGGTCCAGGCCTTGCCCATTGTATAAAACCAATACTTCATTGTCTGAAGCTTTACTGAACCCACATAGACTAAGCATAGGAGAAAGGTTGTTTCCCAAAGAAAAACTGAGATGAATTATCAGAAGAAAGGGAATGGACGTAGGGAAGGCAAAAATAGAATTTCTCAGGTCCTCTAGTTCTAGAATTACTCCCCTGATACATGAATTCACCCTGTTCCATGGGACAGTCACAGCATGAGGAAGCACTATACACACTTTCAATTTGCTCAGGTCATATCGCAAAGCCTCCAAATTCATTCTTGTCTATCCCAGTGAATTTTGATCCCACCATATTTATGAACTGTGGTAGGACTTGTAATTTGAACCATGTAAATTACTCCTATGGCCTTCATATCACATATCATTCTTTGTTTCCTCCTTGCATATCTTTATTTTTTTCTCTACTTAAATTCTAAGCTTCGGGTAAGAAAGTGCTCCTATTTATTTTGCTCCCAATTTTGGAAACAGTAGTTTCTCTTTAGATATTGAATTGGTTGGTTGACTTATATGGAAGATGCCTAGAAAAATTATTTCTCCATTTTTAAAATGGTCTTTTTCATAATAATTTCTTCTCAGTCTCAGCTTCCCTGATCTTCCATTCTCTTTCTGTGCTTTTATTTTGTGTGTGGGAAATCTACTATATAAGCCTAGGACTTTAATACTAAGGGACTCAGCAAAAGATGAGACAAATGTATTTCTCTAACAGACACTTATAAAGTAACTGGAACAAGAAGTGTACACAGGTAGCAGGTTGAGTTTTGCAGGAAGCAGACTTTGTAATGGAGATTTATGAGCGGATGGTTTGTAAGGGAATGAGGGAAGCAGGACTGGACGGAGGGGAAATTTGAACAGAGATCCATTTACAAAGGAGGCCTCAGTTAAGCTTGCAAAGGTCTCTGAAGCGGGCCCTTCAGAGATATCCAAAATTGAGGCAAAGGGGTGGGGACTTTGTACCCCCATATTGACCAGTTGTTGGATACAGGCTGTCCCCAAGGAGGAGGCTAATCTTGGGTGAGGCAGCTCCTTCAGCTGAGGGCAATTTCTCGAGAGGGACTCATTTGTGGCCTCTTAGAAGGCACCACAATTGGTAGCTGGACGGATCAGTGCCTCAGTCCTTAAGGAGGTTCTGGGTCGCACATCAGAGCACCCACCACAACACACAAGGCAGTAAGCCTCTGAGATAAGATTTTGCAGAAAAATCAGTCTATTGTTACAAAGTCAGCTTTCAAAAGGAACTAGGGGACTTCCCTGGTGGCACAGTGGTTAAGAATCTGCCTGCCAGTGCAGGGGACATGGGTTCGAGCCCTGGTCCAGGAAGATCCCACGTGCCGCAGAGCAACTAAGCCCTCGTGCTACAACTACTGAGCCTGTGCACCAAAACTACGGAAGCCTGTGCTCTAGAGCCTGCGAGCCACAACTACTGAGCCCGTGAGCCTACAGCCCATGCTCCGCAATAAAAGCCCGTGCACCTACAGTCCATGCTCCACCGCAGTGAGAAGCCCGCGCACCGCAACGAAGAGTAGCCCCCGCTCGCCACAACTAGAGAAAGCCCGCACGCAGCAACGAAGACCCAATGCAGCCAAAAATAAATAAATGAATAAATAAATTTATAAAAAATTAAAAAATGAAAAGAACTAGGCAAAACCACCATAAGACATAACCTGCATAGGGTCAGTACCTATACTTAATAAGAAAACTCATTCAGTTTGAGGGAAAGTAGTATTTATGCCAATAACGATTTTCAGAGTTCAATCAGGTACACAGATTTAGAGTGACCCCAATTTTTTTTAAGATAGAAAACTTCCTCGTTATTTTTCATTCTGAAAAGTCAAGCCTGAAATTTCACACAGACTCTTCAGTGAATAGGCCTGTATTGTATTTTTCTTTTCTGAGTCACAACTTTGTATTTTGACCACCTAGGTTTGAATTTTTGATATACTACTAAATAGCTTTGTGGCACTGGGTTTAAATAAAAGTGGTCAGTAATTTTATCTATTATCATCTTTATTGCTATTCTTGTCATTATGACATGTGTAGAGTTGCAGGGCAGATGTCTGGGAAGCCCTTGAAGGTTTTCGGTTAGCACCAGTAATATAAAGTATATATATTGATATTTTAAAAACATGAGTCTTAGATACAGAATGTTTTGGAGGTTGGAGGGAGAGAGTTCACCACTTATTACATGATTGCAGATATACTGCGAAGAATATGATTCTAAATCGACTTTTCTCTAATTCTTTAACTTAATAATATTTTCCTGTGTTATTATTTCCCTTTATTGTATCCAGTGGTTTTCAAAGTTTAGGATTCGTTGGAATCACCTTAGTAAAACATGTGTTCTTTCCAGAGGATGAGACTTGGACATTTGTATTTTTAACAAACTTGCTGCATGAATACAATGCTTGTTGAAGCATGAGAATCACTGATTTACCTCTTTCTCTAATATCCTTTGTCACATTCCTAGACAAAAATCTCCTAATTTTCAGTGTTACTGTTCAATTTTTAGATTGCAAATCCATAGTAGAGAACTGTCTGTGTCATTCATGTATTATTTGATATTTAATGATCCCACTTTTAGTATAGAAGTCTCCTTTCTTCAAAACTAGGAAATCAAAGTAGGAATTATTTTTTTCTTTCATGCAGGAGTCTAGGATATTTCTGAAGGTAACTCATCCCAACACAAAATGATGGAAAAACTTTTAAGCCACAGTCTTAAGTGTTCCAGTTTCAGAGAGAATTAGGAATGTAAAGACCAGTATATGAAACAGAAGGGAAATCAGAAGGCACTTTCAGCACCTAACAAGAAATCCCTTCTTTCAGCCAATACACAAATCTTAGTCTATATCTGGGAATTCTTACTGGAGAGAAACCTTGCGAACATTCTAAGTGTGAAAAATATCTTAGCTCTAACATAGTTCTAACCCAACATCAGAAAATACATGCTGGAATCAAACCCTATGAAGATAATCCCTCGTGTACAGATCAAACATTACTTCACACCCCATAACCATTCGTGTAGAAAATCTCTCTGAACGCAAGGAATGTGGAAAAGCCTTTAACTATTACTTTCTCCTTATTGATTAGCAGGATGTTTATAAACGGTTCTAACTATAAGCAACGTGGGAAGATTTTTAGTTATTGCTCAAGCCTTGTTAAACATCGGAGAATTCATACTGAAGGAGGACCCTGTGAGTTTAATGAGTGTGATAGCCTTCAGACACCTTTAAGACTTCACTGCACATCAGAGACTTCTAAGCCAAGAGTCAACTTTACCCAAATCAAACCGAGAGAACAGGTCCCATGCGCACTCTGAAGAGTCTAAAGAACCAGTTGGGGGCTTCCCTGGTGGCACAGTGGTTAAGAGTCCACCTGCCAATGCAGGGGACACGGGTTCAAGCCCTGGTCCGGGAAGATCCCACATGCCGCCGAGCAAATAAACCTGTGTGCCACAACTACTGAGCCTGCTCTCTAGAGCCTGTGAGCCACAACTGCTAAATCCTGCACACCTAGAGCCCGTGCTCCGCAACAACAAAAGCCACCGTAATGAGAAGCTCGCGCACTGCAACGAAGAGGAGTCCCTGCTCGCCGCAACTAGAGAAAGCCCGTGCACAGCAACGAAGACCCAACGCAGCCAAAAATAAATAAACAAAATAAATAAGTTTATTAAAAAGAAAAAGAAGAACCAGTTGTAGGAGTGTTAACTAAATTGCCTACTTAAAAAACAAAACCAAACCTTCTTTGCCACTTAAAAAGGCATTAAGTAGTTGATCCAACTTACTAAGGAAATCAACTGATTTATCACAATAAATTAGCACCAAAGGAAGCTAGGTGAAAAATGAATACAAAGTTAATAATTTTCACCATATCATCAACAAATTGCAACCAGGTGTTGGGCTCATTCCAAAGAGTGATGGAGGTGCAAAGAACAATGTCAAGATCGTCAAGATCGAGACTCTACAGGGTATCATAGTTAAGATGTAACTAGCAGCAGTAAGCACTCTAAACTTTCACTGACAAAGAGGATGAAGTACATACCTAAGTGCTCAGGTCATCTTGTTCTGTTGATCTTGAGCAGAAGTTGTCCTCTTCATGCAGTCATCTGCTTCTGAAAATTTCCTAAGACCCTTCAGTGTGATGCCTCCAGCTGGTACTGTTTCCCAGTTATTTAAGAATGACAAGTCTTGGGCTTCCTTGGTGGCGCAGTGGTTGAGAATCTGCCTGCCAGTGCAGGGGACACGGGTTCGAGCCCTGGTCTGGGAGGATCCCACATGCCGCGGAGCGACTAGGCCCATGAGCCACAATTGCTGAGCCTGCGCGTCTGGAGCCTGTGCTCCACAACAAGAGAGGCCACGATAGTGAGAGGCCCGCGCACCGCGATGAAGAGTGGCCCCCACTTGCCGCAACTAGAGAAAGCCCTCGCACAGAAACGAAGATCCAACACAGCCATAAATAAATAAATAAATAAATAAATAAATAAATAAATAAATAAAATTAAAAAAAAAAAAAAAAAAGAATGACAAGTCTTGGGACTTCCCTGGTGCTCCAGTGGTTAAGACTCCACGCTCCCAATGCAGGGGGCCCAGGTTCCATCCCTGGTCAGGGAACTAGATCCCGTATGCCGCAACTAAGAACCCGGCACAGCCAAATAAATAAATAAATATTAAAAAACAAAAACAAAACAAAAAAAGAATGAGAAGTCTTTTTACTTGAGACCAGGATCAACAACCTGGAGATTTAATGTTGTGTTTGTTAACAATAGTATTCATGTAAAGTTAAGACATAAAATGTATGACATATGATAAACACAGTCTGCGTGTAGTAAAATTATACATGGAATGGCAGGCTACACAGCACATTCATTGCAATGATTGCTGCAAGAGGAATGGTAATAGGAGGAAAGAGACTAAAGGCTCAGAGAACAGCAACTGAATATACAGTGTTTTAATTTTTTTGTTTTGTTTTTTTATTTTTTGATTAAAGAAGGATCTGAATCAAATATTACCAGATATGAATATCTGATCATTTGACTGTTTATGATCTCATTCTCTATACTTTCGTGTATTTTTAAAATATTCTCAATTTAAGAAAACAATATTGGTGATAGTTTTATGATTTCTAACGATAATACTTCTTATACCGTTATCCATTTATGAGACATTTATTTTCACATGTTGCGGTAGCAGTATCTCAGCACTTCTGTGCGTTGTTTTTTTTAATGGACATTCTAGGTTGAATTTATTTAAAGATTTTTCAGTATTTAATTAGATGATGATGCATGTTTCCCCCTTTAATCTACTGATATGGTGAAAAGTCCTGCAATGACTTCTACTTGTTTATGATATATGTTTTTAAATGTATTGCTTGATTCCATTTGCTATTTTTTTTAATTTTTCACATAAATATCATAACTGAGACTGCTTTACAGTTGTTGTTTTTTTTATTTACTTTTGGTTATAGTATAACTATTTTGCTATCTTTGTGTTAAGAAAAGGGTTCGGTCTAGATTTTTCAAGAAATTGGTAAGATTATATTCTTTGATAATGTGGAAGATTCACCAAGGAAAACACGTGAGCCTGTAGCTAAGAACTTTTTAAAATTTTTTATTTTATTTTATTTTTGGCTGCATTGGGTCTTCGTTGCTGGACGCAGGCTTTCTCTAGTTGCGGTGAGCAGGGGCTACTCTTCATTGCGGTGCGCAGGCTTCTCATTGTGGTGGCTTCTCTTGTTGCGGAGCATAGGCTCTAGGCCCGCGGGCTTCAGTAGTTGTGGTTCGCAGGCTCCAGAGCGCAGACTCAGTAGTCGTGGCACACGGGCTTAGTTGCTCCACAGCATGTGGGATCCTCCTGGATCAGGGCTCGAACCTGTGTCCCCTGCATTGGCAGGCGATTCTTAACCACTGCACCACCAGGGAAGCCCCCTAAAAACATTTTTAACCGTCACTTTAGGTCTAAAAAGATATTATTTTCTTAAGTTAATTACCTAACTATTCCTTTATATCACGTACTTCATTAAGTTCTAAATTTATTAACATAGTTCCTAGATTACATATAATTGAGCAAAATATTCTTTCACAAATATTTTAATTTGTTCTTTTTGGCTAATTTTCTTTTTTCATTACCAATTGTTTTTGCTGTTTCTTCTCACTTTTTGATAAAAATCTTTAGTATGACTTTATATTTTATTTAAAAAATTGGATTTATCAAGTTGTTTTTTCTATTTTAATTCCTTTTATATTCTGCTTTTATATTCTTTAATTTACTTCTCTTCCCATAATTACATTTTATTTCTCCCCAAATCCCTCATTTCATTTATTTTCATTCTTTTTGTTAGTACTGTTGGACTGGATAAAACGTACCTATACTACTACTTTGATTTTATAAATTACTTTGCTCTATGATCAAAACTGGAAGGGATGGTGAGCACATTGCGGGGGGGGTGGGGGGGGGGGGGTGGGGAGCGCAGGCTACATCCCACCGTCTGAACCGGGAGCCCCAGGCAGCCGCAAAGAGCTTGGCACCAGGAAACCTCACCCCTGTCCATCAGGGAGGCGCGCCGCGGAGGCCTCTGGGAAATGTAGTTCTAAAGCGAACGGGGCTCCGGGAAATGTAGTTCTGCGCGGACACTTCCGCGGCCGGGCCGTGTCTGCCTCGGCGCCGTGGGCCAAAGGGGTAAGGGTGTGGGGGGCGGAGACGGGACGGCGGGGCTGCGGGCTGGCGGTGGCCTCCGCGTCCGACCGGGGCCGCGGTGACCACGGCGCGGACCGGCTCGGGGCCACGCCGGCGTGCGCACGAACCGGCTCGGAGCCGGGTGCGGGGAAGGCGCGGGAGGACGGCCCTGCCGCGCAGGCGCCGATTCCGGTCCAGGTCGGGGGGCGCTGTGGGGGAGGGGCGTGGGGCGGCAGAGGGGAGGGGCCGCGGGGGCCGCGGGGCGGCCGGGCAGCGGGGAGGCGGGAGGGAGCGCGACGGTGGGGAAACGTTTGGGGGACAGGGGTCTGGAGGGGCGGGTGTGGGCGGCAGTGATGTGGGAAGCAGGAGGGAGATTTGGGGCGCAGGGCAGGGCCTCCCGTGGTGGTGGGAGAGGAGGGGCTGTGCGGGGAGACGGTGGGGCTGATGAAGCTGGGGACCCTTGGCGGGCGAGGTGGTGGAATGTCTGTGAAAATCAGTAATTCGGGGCCAGGGAGGGCTGAGTGGTTGTGCGGAGGGAATTAAGTGGATGGTGGGGGCCTCTGGGAGGGGCCTCTGGGGGAACCTTAGCCTCGGGGGCTGGAGGCAGCAGGCCCTGGGGGTGAGGGAGCCCGGAGGCTCCCCTCGGGAGTGAGTGGAGGGCTGTGCGGCGCCGGCGTGTGCGCTGGGGATGTGGGTTAGGGTTTGTGTGCAGCAACAGTTAAGGCTCTAGCCATCCACGATTTGCGTGCCTTTGGCTTGGCGACTGGGCGCGAAGGGATGAGCGACGAGGCTCTGTGGGCGCGTGGGGGGCACGTAGAGGGCCCAGAGTGGTTGCACTGAGGATTTCGTCGGCAGGAAGGGCCGCTGGTTGCTGCAGTGTTGGACTGTACCTGAGCCGTGTGCTCCTGGGAAGATCCCCCCCTCTCTCGGGTTCCGGGAAACAGCTGGCTGCAAAGGACCCCCTTCCCACATGATGCCCTTGTTTACCTGTGACAAGGCCATAGGTAAATATGACACAGCCCCTCTCATCTTTTGCCTCATCAATGATTAGCTGAACCGTTTGTTCTCACTGATTAGAACGCTTAGAAACCAAACTTTGGTTCAGCTTCTCTCCTTCCCGCAGTTCCCTGAACTCTGGGCCGTACGTAAGCTTGAGCAGCGTGCAGCCCGCCACCGCGCCCAGAACTGGCCGAGCTCCGATGAGATGTCCTCTCGTCTGCTGTCTGGTCCCCTGCCCTTTGATCCAGCTTCTCCGCACTCTGCAGAGGTGCTGTGCCTCTTAGGGCCGCAGCGTCCTTCCTCTTTCAGCACCCCTCCCCCCCTAGAATAAATCCTCGGAGTAAAACATTTCTTTGCTACGTCTGCGTTTGGTTTGACTTGACAGTTCGATGGTAGCTTTTTCGGTGGAGGGCAGTGACCGGGGCGGCCCGTGCTGGTGAGTGGTCTGGGCCCGTGTTTGGGGATCTTGTGGCTGAGGCATCAGGTCGGAGGCCGCGTGCCAGTGGCAGGGGTCTGCACACAGGTTGACGGGTGGCCTGTTGGGGGCTGTGAGGGTGATGTGGGGGTGGTAATTGGCGCCGTTGGAGGGGCCGGGGGTGTTTGTGCAGAGCTGGGGGCCCTCGCAGGGTGATGAGCTCTGGGGGCGTCTGAGTGGTGGGTGAGCTCGGCGTGGACTGGAGAGTGGGTATCTGGAGGTGAGTGGCTGGCAGCCCCGTGTGATGAGGCCTGGCTCAGGGGGCGGGTGGTGACAGGCTCTGTGAAGGTGAGTGGGTGGGCACCGCGAGAGGGAGGGATTGGAGTTCTCTGGGGGTCCTTTGGGACTCAGCACTTGGGGTTCCACTGACTCAGTGTCTAGTCAGTGGATAGACCGTGGAGGTTATTGAGTGGGGTTTGGAGGAGCCAGTGATGGGGTTTCTTGGCCTTGGCATTGAGAAGCCTGTGGAGGTCAGAGGGCTCTGGGGTCGTAATCAACCAGGTGGTCCGTAGGGAGGCCTGTGGCTGGTGTGCAGGGCTGAGTGACGGAGAGCCCACCGTGACTGGGAGTCAGGGGTTCTGTGGGTGTCTGATCGGGGTTTGGCTGTGGAGAGACTTTGGGGTTCATTGATTCACGCACTTCTGTGGATTGGTTTTGTCACTGGTGGTTGGTGATGGGGGGGCCTTGCTAGAGGAGCCGATGGGGACTCACAGTGTGTGTAATTGACGGCCCAGACCCCCTGGGGGGTGCTGGGCACATGGGGTTTATGGAGTCAATGGTTGTGTGGCCTGGAGACTCGTGTGTCCAGTGATCTGGGGGCTGGGGGTTCTCAGGGGGTCAGTCAGTGTGATTGAGGCGGTCTTTGGAACCGAATTTGAGGGGCTTTGGGTGTTGGTGATTGCGGGGCCTGTAAGGGTGGTGTTTTGGGGTTTGGGTGAGTCCTGCGTTGGCTCAGGAGAGACTCACGTCGTGACTTCTGTTCAGTAACCATGTTGTCCTTTGTTCTTTGGCCCCTCTCACCCAGCGTGTATGTGGCTGTGTTGGTCAGTGATGGCTCCTTTTACTTGAATATTTCCTTGTTTAAAAGTGCTCAGAGACCCCACTGGCTAGGAGTCCTCCCCCTTGCTCCAGCCCTTTGTGTCGGATGCTCCTTGCCGGGCCCCTCCTCCTCAGGGCTCGGCTAAAAGTCATCTGCAAGGAGTGCCCTCCACCCACCCACTCTGGCACATCTGAAGTTTCTTCTGAGCACTCTCACAGTCTGAAATTATTTTACTTACTTGTGTGTCTGTTTCCCATCCTAGAGGGCAGGGACTGTCTGTCCTGTTTAGCGGTCTCTCCCACGTGCCCGGAACAGGGCCCGGTAGTAAGAGGCCTTCAGCAAATTGCTGCTTTCCTGGCCCGTAAATGAGACTGTGAGTGTGTGTCTAGGTCTGCATTAGTGTGTGAGTGGGATCTGACGTGGATGTGAGAGCACAGTGCAGGAGTATGTTGGGGTCCTGGGGGAGGAACCAGGGTGACTGTTCGGGGTGTTAGTACAGTTGGCACGTCCCCTTTTCCAGAGGAGAAGCTACAGAAGGTCTCCTGTGCATCAACCCAAAAGGGGTCCAGATGAGATAGAAGCTTCCAGGGCAGGTGGGCCTGTGTCTCAGGGGGCCTCAGGTTTGGAAAGCAGTGACTCTGGGCTCTCTTTTCACTGGGCCTTCTAGACCATCGGGACCTGCCCGTGCCCAGGAGCCCCAGGGAGCTCCCTGCGCGTCTCGGGAAGAGGCGCTTCTCCTTTGGGTGTCGCTCTCTGCTCTCCCAGGACGTTTTTCGTGAGAGACCTGTTCTCATGCACCACACTCTTCACTCTGGTCTCGGGAGAGTCCGGTTTCACTCAGGGAATCTGACCTTTGTGTCTGCTGCCCCCCATGCGTGGGCAGAACCCATGCCATCCTTCTCCGTTCCCAGTTGTAGAGTTCTTCCTGCCCTGGACGCCCTCGCTCTGCCCTCTGCCACTGTTTCAGGTCAAATTTCAAAATCCAGTCTGTCTGTCTAGATGGGCTGGTTCTTGACTCTCCACAGGATCCTCAGCACCTGGGTAACATTGGGACCTGCCCTCCCTCCCTGGCCTGTGTCCTCCCTCGATTCGCTAAAGGACAAAGAGGGAAACGTTTAAGGCCCTCGAGAGACGGTGCCAGGAGCTGGTCCGTGGTCCGGCTGGCGTTGAGCAGCATTCCTGGGTTTCCTTTCCTCTTTCCCTTGCTGACCGAGGGTGTGGGGCTCCCGAGCGGGTGTGGTCTGATTCCAGCCCTCAGCCCAGCTCTAGGGGCGGGCAGGAGGGGCCTCGAAGGGGCCAGTGTTCTCTCCACTCTTGTTAGCTGCCCGGGGGCAAAACCTGGCAGTCTGCTAACGCCAAGGCATAACTTTCTTCCCTCATTTGTGGAGGGCGAGTCCGCCCATCTCTGTTCGGCTGGGACCCTGAGGATACCGCCCTCCTCTCCCCCCATTCTTTGTTAGAACAGGGGGCTCCTGCTCTAGATCTCCTGTAGCTATTACGTTCTCTCCTTGCTCAGCTTACTTTGCGGAAAGGTGCCCGCTGACCATCCACCATGTCGGTCCTCCTCTCAGCCTGTCAGCCTGTGGGACCAAGCCGGGAGCACGAGGGGCCGCAGGTGTGGACCGCGGCGCTGGACGGATCTCGGGGGGGAGGTGGAGTTTGTCCCTCGTGCCCCCAGGCTTACCGGCAACTGAATTTTTGGATATTTCCTTTCAGATGTACCCTCACGAAGGAGGCCACATCCCTGTGTGACCCAGCTGTGAGCCCGTGGAGTCCTTGGCCCTGATCCGGTATCCGGCCGGTGTAAGTGACCTGGTTCGTGAGCGGTGGAGAAATTGAAAGTGTAAGTATTTGTGTGCATGAAGACGTCGTGTTTTTTGTGATTGTGCTGATCTTAACTCTTGGTCCATCTGTTCCGATAATTCTGCCTCAGATGATCTCTGTAATACAGTTTGTGATCTTTTAAAAAGTTTTTAAAGTAGTGGTTGTACTCGTTTGTTTGGTTATTTGGCTCATTGGGGAAATAATTTCAACCAGTCTCTGCCAATCCAGAAGACTTCTCCACAAAAGTAGAAGAGAAAGAATAGGTGGTTGTTGTTTTTAAATTTCTTTTTCTAATTAAAAAAAATTTTTTTGGCTGCACGCGTGGCATGCAGGTTCTTAGTTCCCTGACCAGGGATCGAACCCGTGCCCCCTGCAGTGAAAGCATGGAGTCTTAACCACTGGACCACCAGGGAAGTCCCTTAGAATGGTTTTATTATTGAATAAAAATTGAACCAGAATTTGATGCCCACCTCAGGCAGTCTGCTAAAGACATTGCGAGAGACAGGAGGAGATCATGCCCTTTTCTGTGGCCGGGCAGGTACAACCCGTTATACACACGGTCTCAAGGTAAGTGATCATTTGTCACGTGTAGTCCATCCTAAACTTGCCCGGTAGTTGGGGTGGCTACTGTGTTAGCTGCTTGCCTTCATGCAAAGGAAAAATACACTTCACCTACCTTTATGATGGGGGTAATTTTACAGTTTGGAGCCGGGTGCCAAAGTCAGGCTGGTTAGGCTCCTGTCCTTGCAGAGACCCGGAGAGGGAGGTGTCCCTGCCTGGGTGATTCAGAGACGGCTCCCAGGTCCCTAAGAAAGGCATTCTTGAGTTGTTAAACTTAGTTTTAGGAAAGATTTACATACATCCCAAAGGGGCAGAGAAAGATTTTGTAATTGCCGATCTTCTACAGTAAATAGTCTTTGAAAACGGTTCTGGGGAGTCCTTTTCTTTTTAATTTGTATTTGCCCTCACAGGCTCTGAGCTGTATCCCCCTAGAGGTGTTATCTGCTCTCCTGCTCTGCTAATTGCATTAGGGAAGGGCTGAGGCCAGGCCTTCGAAGCAAAGGGGAGGGAAGGCACCCCAGGGCCAGCAGTGTGGACCTTGGAGCCCCCGGATAGCCCCGTACCCACCACTTGTCTGAGCAGCTCTTCCGATCAGGGAGCAGAGACCCTTAGGAAGAAGCAGGTGTGGAGCAGTTTCCTTGGGGTCCGTGGGGCGGTGGGAGACAAGTAAGTGCCTGAAGGCAGCTGGGCCCTTGCCGTTTCTGTGATTCCTAAACTCAGCAGGGGTTTTGATCTGCCTTCTACGGTGGCCTAGGCTGTTCTGCTGATTTCCGAGGGAAGGGAAGGCAGTATTTGCGCCAACGTGAGCTGAGAAAGAAAGAACGGAAAAGATTTCCTTAGGCCTCTCTTCTCGCTGCGTCTGCTCTGGGCTGTAGCGGGGCCGGCTCAGCCGGAAACCCACAGCTGAGCGTCAGCTTCACCGCGGCCTCCGTCTCCCCCGGGGTCTCTCCTCCTCTTCTGGCCATTTCTTTTAGTTCCTCTGATCTATGCTTTCCTTTTGCTCCAGGGCTGATTTTGGAGTAGAGAGCCAGCACCCCAGGCCACTTCCCGCTCCCTGTCCTGCCTAGAAGTGAGTGGCGTTTTATTCTGTAGTACCTGTGCCAGTGGTTTCATCTAAGTGCCCCTGGGAATAGGTGCTGCAGGGTGGGTGAGCCAAGACTGTATTTCCAGACTTGGTTGCCGTCTCTGCAGAGTGCTTTGAGGTGGTGGGGCTCCCCTGGGGTCTTTGGTTGAACCAGCGAGGCAGGTGGCTCCCGTCGGGCATTCCCAGGTGGGAGCCAGGCTGCAGAGCCCAGGGTGTGGTGCAGGCCTGGCCTGGCTGCGGTCGGCTCGGCTGACACATGCCAGTAGCTCACTTTCTATCCTGTTTCTTAGTGCTAGCAAATAGCTTGTCTGAGTTCCCAGCTATAGAGAACCAAGATTGAGGTCCCCAAATGAATTACATCATCTAAAATAAAATTCCCACTGCACCTCCAGGCCATGGCTCTCAGGAGCACGAAAACTCATGTGAAATAAGAAAGAAGAGGCCTCAGGACTTGGGGTGCATTCCCAGTCCACAGACCTTTGACCAGAGGCCTTTTTCCAGAGCATCAGGACAGAGCAGAGCAGATTTCCCAGGAACGGGGGAGAATGATCAAGTCACAGGTGAGTTATTTGTCCTCTAGCAGTTTTCTCTGTGGGTGTGATGAGGCTCACAGGCGTCTCTACAACTAACAGGAAAGGTCTAAATACATTTAACTTATAACCGGAGAAAATATAACCTTGGGAAGGAAGATGTCAAAAGAAGCACAAGGTGGATCATAGAATCGTACAAAAGTCTTGAAGATGGGGCATAGACGTAAGACAATTAAGGCCCTGCACTGTTGGAGTTGAGCCGCAAGCTTCCTCAGATGTTCCCAGAAGCCGCCACAGAAAGAGAAACAGGAAGAGTTGCGTGGTTTCCTCTGTCAAAAAGCAGACCATTTGCTCGGTGGAAGCAAACATCTCCTGATGGTTACCTGTAAAGAAAGCGTTTTGCTAGCTGTTGATGTAGATGACGTGGCAGGTGACATCCTGTAACGGATGAACACATTTCTGAGGCTGTTCTTCGCAGGTCCTAGGTGGGCGCGGGTGTAAGGAGCACAGCAACGGGCAGCAGGCCTGGGTCCACGTGCCACCTGAGCTCTGGGTTTAGGGAAGAAACCTGAATCATCTGGCACAACTGGTTGTTACAAAACCTTCAAATGGCCCCATATATATTTTCTCAGTTGGAATTTCGATACATTTTAGGTAGAACTGTTTTTGCTTCTGCTGGCAAAAGCTGCACGGGAGGGTATCTGCCTTCAGTTCCTTTTCCTGACCTTTTTTTTTTTTTTTTTTTTGATGTATAGTTGATTTACAATGTTGTGTTAGTTTCTGCTGTACAGCAAAGTGGTTCAGTTTTATATATATATATATATATATATATATATATATATATATATATATACATATACACACACATACATTGTCTTTCATATTCTTTTCCATTACGGTTTATCCCAGGAGATTAGATATAGTTCCCTGTGCTCTACAGTAGGGCCTTGTTGTTTATCCATTCTATATATAACAGTTTACATCTGCTAGTCCCAACCTCCTAATTCATCACTCCCCCTACCACCCCGACTTTATTTTTTATTTTTTTAAATTAATTTATTTATTTATGGCGTGTTAGGTCTTCCTTTCTGTGCGAGGGCTTTCTCTAGTTGTGGCAAGCGGGGGCCACTCTTCATCGCGGTGCGCAGACCTCTCACTATCGCAGCCTCTCTTGTTGCGGAGCACAGGCTCCAGATGCGCAGGCTCAGTAATTGTGGCTCACGGGCCCAGTTGCTCCGCGGCATGTGGGATCCTCCCAGGCCAGGGCTCGAACCCGTGTCCCCTGCATTGGCAGGCAGATTCTCAACCACTGTGCCACCAGGGAAGCCCACCCCGACTTTATTGACTCAAGAAACGACTGCGGTATCCCTTCACCTTTCTTCTTTTTTTTTTCTTTAATTAATTAATTAATTTTTTGGCTGCATTGGGTGTTCGTTGCTGCACGCAGGCTTTCTCTAGTTGCAGTGAGCGGGGGCTACTCTTCGTTGCGGTGCGCGGGCTTCTCATTGCAGTGGCTTCTCTTGTTGCGGAGCATGGGCTCTAGGCACGCGGGCTTCAATAGTTGTGGCACACGGGCTCGGTAGGTGCGACTTGTGGGCTCTAGAGCACAGGCTCAGTAGTTGTGGTGTACGGGCTTAGCTGCTCCGCGGCGTGTAGGATCTTCCCAGACCAGGGCTCAAACCCGTGTCCCCTGCATTGGCGGGCGGATTCTTAGCCACTCTGCCACGAGGGGGAATCCCTCTCTTCACCTTTCAAAACAATTCCCATCCACCTAGCTGACCTCCTCCCTCTTTTCCTCCCTCTGTTCCTTTCTTTGTTTTAAAAATCCTGTTGTTTAAAGCAGCGCATAGCACTGTAGCTTTTCCCCTTTGCTGCTGTGTTCTGTGCCAGGAGCTCAGCAGAGCTGAGAGGGCCGAGCTGCCAGGTGTCAGAGTAGCTGGTGAGAGCAGCAGCCAGGGTGACAGTAGCCGAGAGTGATGGCACGAGCGAGAGCCGGATGCCGCAAAAAGCGCCAACTCCCCATTTCCTTTTCCTGAGGAGTGAACAGCGCCCTGGCCACGTGTCAGGTGTGTTCGCTGCCCAGGGAGCCCCGAACAAAAGGCTCCGGCAGATTTATGGACTTGGGGGCCAGGAGGAGGGGAAGAGGAGGAGGGAGTGGAAAGTACAGGGTACCGGGTCAGAGTACGGACAGTGTCTTCAGGTTCCCCCTCCCACAAGGGGGTCTTAGAGAGGCACCTGAGAAAGGCTTCTGCCAAAGGCCTCAGGCAAGTATGGTACTGGCACAAAAACAGAAACATAGATCAATGGAACAGGATAGAAAGCCCAGAGGTAAACCCACGCACATATGGTCACCTCATCTTTGATAAAGGAGGCAAGCATATACAGTGGAGAAAAGACAGCCTCTTCAATAAGTGGTGCTGGGAAAACTGGACAGGTACATGTAAAAGTATGAAATTAGAACACTCTTTAACACCATACACAAAAATAAACTCAAAATGGATTAAAGACCTAAATGTAAGGCCAGACACTATCAAACTCTTAGAGGAAAACATAGGCAGAACACTCTATGACATAAATCACAGCAAGATCCTTTTTGACCCAGCTCCTAGATAAATGGAAATAAAAACAAAAATAAACAAATGGGACCTAATGAAACTTAAAAGCTTTTGCACAGCAAAGGAAACCATAAACAAGACCAAAAGACAACCCTCAGAATGGGAGAAAATATTTGCAAATGAAGCAACTGACAGAGGATTAATCTCCAAAATTTACAAGCAGCTCATGCAGCTCAATAACAAAAAAACAAACAACCCAATCCAAAAATGGGCAGAAGACCTAAATAGACATTTCTCCAAAGAAGATATACAGATTGCAAACAAACACATGAAAGAATGCTCAACATCATTAATCATTAGAGAAATGCAAATCAAAACTACAATGAGATATCATCTCACACCGGTCAGAATGGCCATCATCAAAAAATCTAGAAACAATAAATGCTGGAAAGGGTGTGGAGAAAAGGGAACACTCTTGCACTGTTGGTGGGAATGTAAATTGATACAGCCATTATGGAGAACAGTATGGAGGTTCCTTAAAAAACTAAAAATAGAACTACCATATGATTCAGCAATCCCACTACTGGGCATATACCCTGAGAAAACCATATTTCAAAAAGAGTCATGTACCAAAATGTTCATTGCAGCTCTACTTACAATAGCCAGGACATGGAAGCAACCTAAGTGTCCATCATCGGATGAATGGATAAAGAAGATGTGGCACATATATAAAATGGAATATTACTCAGCCATAAAAAGAAACGAAATTGAGTTATTTGTAGTGAGGTGGATGGAGTTAGAGTCTGTCATACAGAGTGAAGTAAGTCAGAAAGAGAAAAACAAATACAGTATGCTAACACATATATATGGAATCTAAGGGAAAAAAAAAAAAAGGTCATGAAGAACCTAGTGGCAAGGCGGGAATAAAGACACAGACCTACTAGAGAATGGACTTGAGGATATGGGGAGGGGGAAGGGTAAGCTGTGACAAGGTGAGAGAGTGGCATGGACATATATACACTACCAAACGTAAAATAGATAGCTAGTGGGAAGCAGCCGCATAGCACAGGGAGGTCAGCTCTGTGCTTTGCGACCACCTAGAGTGGTGGGATAGGGAGGGTTGGAGGGAGGGAGATGAAAGAGGGAAGAGATATGGGAACATATGTATATGTATAACTGATTCACTTTGTTATAAAGCAGAAACTAACACACCATTGTAAAGCAATTATACTCCAATAAAGATGTTAAAAAAAAAAAAAAAAAAAGGCCTCAGGCAGAGACACAGGGCACCCGAGATCCTCACCGGCCCCTTGGAGGCCATGGCACGCAGGCTGCGCCCCAGGTCTGGGGGCAGGGGTGGGGGCAGTGTCCCCCAGGAGGCCTGTGGGGTAGCCCTCTGGGCCTGCCTGTGTTTGGATCTGAGGATTCACACGTAGGTTTTTAACCAGGAGCCAGACTCCTCAGCCCACCTGCTTGATTTTTCAGGACCTGAGTGAGAAACAGGCAACCCCATCATGGACCTGAGCAGGTCGGACCTAGAGGGGCCGAGACAGGAACCAGGGAGTTCATCCGGGGCAGCCTCCCAGCGTGCATGTGGTCTCAGCCGTTTCCCAATCAGGAAGGCATGTGTCAGCCCATCAGGAGGCTTCTCAAGTGGCCGTGTGAACCTTTGTGACCGGGCACAAGGCAGTGGTTCGCATAGCACAGCTCTGGCAGCAGGCGGAGGCTGGCCTGAACGCCTGCCAGGGCTGAGACAGCGGGGTCACACGGCTGGGTGTGCACACCAGGAGCACAATCCCAGGGCCTCCAAGCAGCACATGCTTTCATCAGGCAGTTAGGCTAACGGGGCCCCAGCGTGGCTTTCCGTTGCCCAGTCTGAATAATTTACTTCAGTCCTTGGTTTTCGAGGGGCTGCCTGGGGCGCTGAGTTCCAGGCCATTTTGTTTGTCCAGGCCCTGCCACCTCACGGGGTGCAGACAGCATCGGGGCTGTTGCGTGGGAAGCACGGGGGCCGAGGCGCCCTGTGCCGCTGGCCGGCAGCCCCGTCGAGCAGGAAGGCGTCAGTCTACACCCAGAGCGGTCACGGGCATGGAGAGAAGCACAGGGAGTCATTTTCTTTTGTTTCTTGTTTTTTTTCCAGGAGGAAGGAAAGCTTTCAGGAGCAGGTCTAAAACACAAAGGTCGTTAATATTTTTCTCCCTCCCCTGTGCCTCCCCTGGTGCTGGGCTTTATATTCTTTTCTCTCTGGTCATCATCAGTGTGTCCCATTTAGTAATCAAAACTTTAAAAGAAATCATCTCTGTTTTCATCCAGACCCTTTGTCTGGAAAGACACTTTGTCCCTATACAGAGGGACAGATATTTTTACATAATTTAACCAGAGAGACAGAGCGTGTTTAAGAATTGGTTCCAGAAACTCCTGAGTTTTTAAAAGATTTGAAAGTGGTTGTACGGGATCTGGCACTCACTGAGTCTTCGGGACGGGGTCGTAGGGGTGGCGGCTCCTGCGGGGTCTCCCGCAGGGCATGACAGTCAGTGACTGTGAGAGGGGGGCTGTGACCGGGGACAGCGTGGCCGAGCCCCGGCGTGGTGAGAAGGGCCGCTCCCTTCTGAGTGCTGTGCTCCAGGCTGGGGTCACCGTGAGCCCCCCTGTCAGCCCCTTAAGCCTGTCCTAGAACTGTCCATTAAAACGCTCACTCAGCCCCTCTGCAGCTATGGGGCTGTTATCAGATGCAGTGAATTCGAACAGGAAGTAAATGTGGTCAGGTAGGGCCTGGAGAGTGTGACCCGTGCCTGGGGAGCCCATGAGGATGGCCAGACCAGACCCCAAGAAAGTGTCAGGGTCCAGTGAAACCCTCTGGTTGGGACCAGAGGACCAGTGAGATCCGCGTGTTGACAGAGTCCTGGCCCGCTGGCACGGGAGCCTGTCCCTGAGCAGTGTTTTGGGCCTTGTCCAGCGTCTGGAAGGCAGGACAGCTTTCCACGCTGTTTCGGCACCTTCTGATGACACGGCAGCACACGTAACGTGGGCCCAGCCTGGGACGGTATTGGTCTCTATGGCGTCCTGTCCTTTGCCCAGATACCAGTGGCACCTTCTTTGAGAAACACTGCTTATTTAGAGACAGCCTATTTCAACTTCTTATTCTATGGGTAGATGGGTGGCTAGGTGAATGAATTCATAATGATGAATATTTTAATAACATTTTTGTTTTCCTCTCAAAGTATAATGCGCGACTAGGATATTATATTACTTATCCATTGCTATGTAACAAATTACCCCAAACCTCAGTGGCTGAGAACACAAACATGTATCTCAGTTTCTGTGAGTTAGGAGTCTGACAGCTGCTCACCCATTTGATTCTGGTGGAGGGTCTCACGCGACCCTGTCATCAGGATGTTGAGAAGGGCTGTGGTCATCTCACGGGCGGTAGGGAGGTGACCTGCTCCAAGCTCCCTCACGTGGGTGTTGGCAGGCCTCGGGTCTTTGCCACGTGGGCTTGTGCACAGGGCTGCCTCGCCATGTGGCCCAGGGAGAGCAGGAGAGGGTTCCCAACGTGGAAGTCACAGTCTCTTACACCTGATCCAGCACTTCTACCCTGTTCCATTCGGTGGAAGTGAGTCAGTAAGTCCAGCCCACAGTCAGGATGGTGGGGATTAAACGAAAGCATGAATCCCAGGAGTTGGAGATCATGGGGCCATCTCGGAGGCCGCCTGTCACTGTAGAGAAGAAAGCCTGTATTCAACAAAGAGAATGACTTCCGATTTAACAGGGATTATGCTTTTTTAGATATCATTTGAGGATGTGGCTGTGGACTTCACGTTGGAGGAGTGGCAGCTGCTCAATCCTACTCAGAAGACCCTGCACAGGGATGTGATGTTGGAGAACTATAGCAATCTAGTTTTCTTGGGTAAGAACATTCTTGTGTGACACAGGGCGCACCCAGCAACTGTGGGACCCCTAAGATGTTATGGATTTGGGGTTTAAGTTTCAGATGTCAAAAGAGTTTTTGATTTCTACACCCAATTGAAAGGCTTTTATTTGCTTGTTTTGTTTTTTAGTCTCTGTAGTGAAATCTTCTTTATATTTAAGGGTCCCTCAGCCCAAGCAGTTGGGACTCTCTGTGTTTCCAATTGACAGGTTATCAAATGATCAAACCTGAGGCGATTTTCAAACTGGAGCAAGAAGAGCCATGGATATTAGGTGAAGAAATCCTAAGTCAGAACTTTCCAGGTGAGAAATTATCAGGTATATGGCAGATAGTGAAAGTTAGGTCTCGGGTTTTGATGACAGGTTGGTACTTTTGAAATGTTATCTGTAAAACCGTGTTTAAAGTTCCTCCGTCCTTAGGGTTGACTCAGGACTAGTGACACGAGTCCTTCCTGACTTTTCATGTGCTCTCCGTCCTGGTCTCCACATCAGGATGCATCCCCTTTGGTGGAGCTGGTGATGAAGTGTGCCCCGTCTTCCATAGCCGGCAGCACAGTCATTTAGGACCTGCCTTCGTGGATACGCCCCTTCTGCTAGCTTCCCCAGTCCCACCTGTACAGGTGGGCTTCCTTCCTCGTCCTTAAGAGTTCATAGTTTTTTCCTGTTTGAGGTGACACTGATTACCTTTGAGTTCCCTTTATTATTTTTCTTTTCTCTCCCTGATTGGTCAGATTTCTATTTCAAACCCACATAGAGTAGAAGGTGAGTTCATGGATACAGGAGAAAAGTCTAACGCCTTAAGCACTTTTCCGGCCTCCCTGCAGATAAGAACTTCAGGGTCAGCGTCCAGGGCTTCTTTCTGGTGCCTTTGGTATTCAGCTTCTAAAGCTTCTCATTTTTCCCTTCAAATAGTCTGCTGGGTTTAAGACCTGCTCTGTGGTACTTTAATGCCATTTGTGTTGAAGACCCTCAGCAGTGTGGCAGCATCTTATCTCTGCAGTTTTTCCTGTGCCCAGAGGTCCTGGTTGACGCCACTCAAAGTAGTTCTTTCCTCGTGTCTTTCACATTTGTTTCTCTGCATGTGGGCCTTTGGTTGTCCTACACTTTCCCATTTAGACACCCTCCCCCTCTTCACTTTAAGCTCTTTTTCCACCTCCAGGGAGTGTTCCCTGACTCCCAGCCTTTTCTGAAATCTCTACCCACTGAGCAGTATTGTAGGAACCCGGGTGTGATCACATATTATCTGTAATTCCTTAACCAATTAGGTCTTCAGGTTTTTTCCCACATAGAAAGATGGTGAGTAACTTACTCTTCTCTGTTCTCTGTGGAATTTATGCTGTGTAAT
This sequence comes from Eschrichtius robustus, assembly GCF_028021215.1. Taxonomy (NCBI): domain Eukaryota; kingdom Metazoa; phylum Chordata; class Mammalia; order Artiodactyla; family Eschrichtiidae; genus Eschrichtius; species Eschrichtius robustus. The sequence goes on from NC_090837.1 coordinate 348,672, forward strand.
TACTAAATACTTCATTAATTGGTTGTGGTGAGGCCAGGTAAGGCAGGAACTTTCTTATTTATCAAATATTTCTTTAGTACAAAGGTTTTCGTCTAAGTAAGTGTTTCAGCTTACCTTAGGAAATATTTCAAATTACAGATGTCTAGGCACCATTCACATGGATTATTAGGACTGGGTATGTGTAGTTTAGAAAAGCTGTCAAGATAGACTTTATGTTCCCCCGTTAATTTAGAACCACTGCTATTTTGTAGAATGAGAGGAGTTGAGATAAAATATGAGTCATGAAATAACCTTGCAGGACCAGAGAATTTTAATTTAGAAGAAAATATAAAATTAATTCAGTGTTTGAACATGAAGCATTTGTGTCAAAATGCAAAGTTAATTGTCAAGATTAACTATATAGAAAGGAATTGCTTTAGACGTTTAATGACAAGTGAAGAGTATTTATCCTACATGTATTGAGGGCTAGTTATGCGCTATGTAGTGGGGGTACCTCAGTGAAAAACACAAACCTCTTCCCTGCCCTCAGGGTTTACATTCTAGTGCGAGAGACAGAAGCAAGGTGATTACCTATTTGATAAATGCTGTGAAGGGAATAAACAGGGTGTTTGTTAGTGTGCCCTTAAAATTATGTGAGCCAGGCATGCTGGAAGCTGGGCAGGGAGAGCACATGCAAAGGGCCTACAGCAGGAAAAGGCCTTTGGAGTCAGTGGGACGGGGAGGAGCCCAGTGTTGTGAGAGGGAGTGGGGGGCTGGAAGGAGCCGGCACGCAGGGGTGCGGAAGCCGTGATAAACGTCTGGGTTTATCAAAGGTTTCTAAGCAAAGGGTTAAAAGGCCTGAGTACATTTTCTAAATATTACGTGTTGCTGTGTGGAGACTAGAGTTGGGAGGGAGCAAGCCTAGAAGTGGGAATATCAATTGAAAATAGGGTGAAATGAAGGCAGAAAGGACCGGAGTGTAATGGAAACAGAGATGGGGAAACACACGTGTACCCGCACCTGAGGTGGCACCAGAGAAACCCAGTCCAGGTGTTTGCCAAAGTGACAAGACTTTTTTAAAATTTCTTAAAGATTTTTTGGTACAGTTTAACTTCAATATTGTTTTATATCATTTAACTTATTAATTTGGATATATATCTTAGTCTTATTTCCTGATTTGATTTGAATTAAAATTTGTAATTTTTCTTTAACATTTCCTAAAACAATTTTTTATAAACTATTCAGGTGGATCTCACACTTCTGTGTCTACAGACGACTTTGCTTTTAACCCCCTAACTTCTCTCTCTAGTCTTTAAAATACCCATGAATAGCATTATCATCCACACTCACTGAAGCTTGGAACGTTGAATCCTTTGTTCTCCTCCGTATCGGGCTCTAGTTGGTTCTTCCTCTGAAATTCTGGTATGTCTGAGAGTTAGATATGGCTTTTTTCCCCCCCAAAAAAATTGTCCTGCAGAAGAGGAGTGATAGCTTTATATCTGAGATCTTGCCATATCTTTCATCTTGGGAGTATTACCTCACAATTCCTAGTAAAGAATATAGTGAACTAAACAAACCTTTAAAAGATCATTTTAAAATTCTCAATAAATGGTCATATTGTGGAGATCACAAATAATTGTACTTACAGGGTAAAAAAAAAAATCTGTCCTAATGTTATGCAAAGAATACTTGTGGTTTAGAATAATTTCCATCATATACAGATGCAATATATAGATGATCGATTCAACTAAAATGTCGAAAACCTAAATACAAGTGTTGATGCTGAGCTCTGGAGAACTCTCGGATAATTCCAAAAAGTAACTCTCATGATGGTGAAATTACTGATATCAGTGATTCGGGTGAGGATCTTGAATGAGAATGTTTTTTTAATGTACCAATAGTACAGCAAACTAACGTACCTCACCTTTCAGACGTGAAGTTGATATCCTGCATTTGCTGTACATCATATTCAGTGTTTCTTCCTGTCTGACGTTCAGCACTGTGTACTAATCTTGCTCTTCTGTGTACTGTGATTCTCAGCCTTCTCTGATGGGGTACTTACCTGCCTTCCTCCCTGATTTCTGCTACTCACAGCGTCTGGGCACACAGTAGATAATCAGTAGGTTATTGTGGAATGAGTGCGTTAACCACCCCAGTATTTGATCAGAAATTGCTTGTCTCTTTTACCTCATCATGATCACTTGAGTATATTTCATCTTCCCTTATTTGAAAGTTGTGTTTATAAACATTTGTAATTTCAAAATCTGTTTTCATTTCTATTAAAATTTTCAATGCCTAATAAGTAGACACTGTATTTGGGAGATTTTTTTTTTTTTTTTGATGGACTGGGATATTAGGCTCCATTTCAGAAGACTTATTCAATAAGCATAATCATTGGGGAAATTTACACAGTATGGTTCATTTTTTCCTTTTTAGAAGAAGTCTGGCTAGATAATAATCTCAAAATGTGGCACCAGGATAATCAAGACAAGCTTAAAAGTATGGAGAGAGGCCATGAATATGACGTCTTTGGGAAAATGTTTCATTCAGGCATTAACTTTGATCATTTAGGAATGAGATCCCATAAATGTGGCACAGGTGAAAAAAGTTTGAAACATCCTTTTGATTTTCTTATTCCAAAAAGTAACTGTGAAAGAAAAAAACTTGATGAGCTTAATAAGAAATTATTATTCTGTATCAAGCCTGACAAAACCTGTGGTGGAATAAAATACTCTGATTGCAGTAAATGTAGAAAAGTTAGCAGTAAAGAGCCAGGGCTCATTACAAACCAAATAGCACATACAGGAGTCTGTTTATGCATGGAATGTGGTAAGGTTTTTAACAAAAAGTCACAGCTCATTATACATCAGAGAACTCATACAGGAGAGAAGCCCTACGGATGCCGTGACTGTGGAAAAGCCTTCTCCCAGAAGTCATTACTCACTATTCATCAAAGGACTCATTCAGGAGAAAAGCCATACGGGTGTGGTGAATGTCAAAAAGCTTTCAGCAGGAAGTCACTGCTCGTTTTACATCAGAGAACTCATACGGGAGAGAAGCCCTATGGCTGCAGTGACTGTGGGAAGTCCTTTAGCAGGAAGTCACAGCTTCAAAGACATCAGAGAACCCACACAGTAGAGAAGCCCTATGGCTGCAGTGACTGTGGGAAGGCCTTCTCCCAGAAAATAAGGCTCATTACTCATCAGAGGACACACACAGGGGAGAAGCCCTACAAATGTAATGATTGCGGAAAAGCCTTCTTTTGGAAGTCACAGCTTATTACTCATCAGAGGGTTCATACAGGGAAGAAACCGTATGCATGTAGTGAGTGTAAAAAAGCCTTCAGCAGGAACTCACTCCTCATTAGGCATCAGAGGATCCACACAGGAGAGAAGCCCTATGAATGCAGTGAATGTGGTGAAGCCTTCATCAGAAAACCACAACTTGTCAAACATCAAATGACTCACACAGGAGAGAAGAACTATCAGTGCAGGAACTGTGAAGAAGCCTTCTTTAAGAAGTCAGAACTAATTAGACATCAGAAAGCTCATTTAGGAGAAAAACCCTATGGATGTGTTGAATGTGGAAAAACCTTCTTTGGGAAGTCACAGCTCCTGACACATCAGAGAACTCACACCGGAGAGAAACCTTACGAATGTGGTGCCTGTGGGAAAGCCTTCACCCAAAAGTCCAGCCTGGTATCTCATCAGAGGACACACACAGGGGAGAAACCCTATGAGTGCAGCGAGTGTGGGAAAGCCTTCAGTGAGAAGTCAAGCCTCATTCACCATCAGAGAACCCACACTGGAGAGAAACCCTTCGAATGTAGTGAGTGTAGGAAAGCTTTTGCCTGGAAGCCACAGCTTCTTAGGCATCAGAGAATTCATACAGGGGAGAAACCCTATGAATGCAGTGAGTGTGGGAAGGCATTTGTTCAGAAAGTACAGCTCATTAAGCATCAGAGAAATCATACAGGAGAGAAGACCTATGGATGCAGTGATTGTACAAAAGCTTTCTTTGAGAAGGCACAGCTCATTATACATCAGAGGATTCATACAGGAGAGAGACCCTATAAATGTGGGGAATGTGGGAAATCTTTCACTAGAAAGTCGCACCTTATGAGGCATCAGAGGATCCATACAGGAGATAAATGCTATAGATGCAGTGAATGTGGGACAGCCTTCCACAGGAAGGCACAGCTCCTGATACATCAGAGAAGTCATATGCTGTAGACATGGGGCGAGTGCGGTGAGTATGGGGAGTCTGCCATCAGGTGTCAGGCCCCTCACACTCTGAGGACACGTACAGGAGAGAAACCCTGTCACTGCAGTGACTGTCTCACCATACAGAATTCAGAAAGAGAACTTTTTTTTAAGTAGGCAATATAGGAAAACCTTCTCCCAGAAAACAAGACTTATTACATATTGATGGCTCCTCAGTGTGGAAGTCTTCTCAGTATTGTGTTAAGTACAGACCTTTCAGTCAAAAGTGACAGCCTATTAAATATTTAGAAGACCTAAACAGGAGAAAAACTCAATTGTCATAACAAGTAAGTGAAAGATTTCACCGGGAAAGGGTAACTCAGAGTACACTAGAGAATACATGCACAAAGGAAATACTGAGTATTATATATTAGAGGTCTCATGCAGAGAAGTAGTCCTAATAATTTGAAGAATTTGATAAACATGATCCTATTAAAATAATTCTAAAAGGAAGATGTGTTCATTGTATATAAATTATTATGAGAAAATAGGCATTTTAAAGTGGTAGCTGTGTTTTATGTGTGAAGACTTCTGCTTTCTGCTATGGTGCTATAGGAAGAACCAGATAAACTCTCCTGCCTTAAGCAGCTAGAAACCGTACCATTTATGAAATAGTGGTTTTTAGACATATGTCAAACACAGGTTTGTGATCCCTGGCAGGAGGTGGACAAGGTGAGGAGAGCCCCACGACTGCCCAGCCTAGACCCTGGGGGCAGCCTCCAGGCTGCAGGTCAGGGAGGGGAATGAATGTGGTCCTGCTGGACTGAAGAGAGTTGCCGAGTTGGCGTCTGGGGAGCCCTGGTGGCTAGAATTTGCAGGGAAAAGCTTCTGGAAGAAGCTTCCCAGAGAGGGCCTGCAGAAATCCGCAGTGAGTCCCCCCTTGAGTCTGTGGGCTTTAGTGCTGATTCACACATGTGTGGAAGGAAGCTGAGACCATGAGAGCGGCACTGGGGAGCAGTGAGCTGGGCAAGCCCTGGAACTCAGCGCAGGCGGGGACGGTTCACGTTCCCACCAGCCACACGAAAGCACGTGGGCATCAAGAGAGTTGCCAGAACAGTATTGTCTTGATGGGGAGGGTAACTAACCCTAGATTAAAAGCTACTCTGCATCCACAGTGACTGGCGTCCAAACACTTACCTGGCATGCCAAGGGGCAGGAACATATGACTTGTAACCAGGAGGAAAATCAGGCAGTAGAAAGAGAAAAGACTGAAGTGATTGGAATTAGTAGACAAGGATGTTCAAATAGCTATTGTAAGTATAAAGTAGAGGAAAACATGAATTTGACGAAACATAAAGTGGAAGATATATTTTTAAAAGCTCAGATGGAACTTCTCAGGATGAAAACAACATCTGTAAATTAAAAACAAAAAACTGGATGGAATTAAGAACATATTAGACATAGAAGAAGGAAAACAATCAATGAATTTGAACAGTAAGTATAAAAAGTATCCAGATGAATGATACACACAGAAAGGAAAAGACTGGGGGGAAAGGAGAACAGGGAATTAGTTACTGTGGTGTAACATACATGGAATGGGAGGTCCAGAAAGAGAGGAGGGAGAAAAAGGATTTGGATAAACGATGGCTGAAAAATATCCACATGTGATGAAAAGTATAACTCCACATATTCAATAAGCTCAAAGAACCCAACACGTAAGAAACATAAAGATACCAATGGACATCATCGTCAAATTGGTGAAAACCAGTGTTAAAGAGAACGATTGTAAAACGCCTGGAGGAGAAGACACAACACGTTCACAGAACAAAGAATAACAACATACTTCTGGTCAGGAACTATGCAAACTAGAAGACAGCAGAGTGACATCATTAAATTATGAAAGATAAAAAAGAAACCCCTGCAACCTGGAGTTCGGTTGCCTGTCAAAAACATCTTTCAAAAGTGAAAGCAAAAAAGACTTCAAAGAAACAAAATCAGAGAGAGTTCCTGCCTTAAGGAAACATTGAAGGAAGTTTGGGGGCAGCAAGAAAAGAACACTCTGGAAATGGTGAATGTGTGGGTGAATATGAAAGTTTTTTTTCTCATCTTAAAATCTTTCAAAAAGGTAATGGACTGCTTAAAACCAAAGTAATGACAACATACTTGGGGTTATGATCTATTTAGAAGTAAAGTGTATGACTACGATAGCACTTAAGTGTGAATCTTTAAAAATAGTTGAACAGACTGTGTCGTCTGAGACAGGGGCTCGGGATGACTTGTGTTTGTAGCAACTGCACGATGGAAGCTGTCTGTGTTATGGATCTGTGCACGTCTCCACACCCATTCTCCTTTTTCTGCTCTGCATGCCCAGAGGGAGTGCACGACTGCTTCCTAGGGTTTCTGCTCAGGTTCACACAGGGAGGTATGTGTCAGCCCTCCCTCCCTCCTGCTGGCCTACAGACACCCAGATGGCTGCAGCTCCCTGCTCATCAGATGTAAGGGTGTTAACTGCTTCTGGGGGCTTCACCGTCCCTGGTTGGTTTTCTTAATTGTGAACACAAATCTGTAAATAGTCCCTTTATTAAATGTTCTTGAGTTAATAATTTGAGTGTAACATTTGTTTTCTGTGACGTGTTAAATGATGAACGGTTGACCAAATTTTGAGTATCAGTTACTGGTCCACGGGGCAAAGACTGACATCTGTCAAGATTTCTCACACTCAACATCAGTGTTTTCTCTTTGTGTTTTAATAATTCAGTAGAAATTATAACAGAGTTCTTTGTGTTTTTTGTTTTGTTTTGCTGCAAACGTAAGTGGCTCTGGAGATCATTACCATCTGCTCCATATGCTGGTGGTCTTGCAGTTATTACTAGAGTTTCTTCACTGATAGAAACCGAAATGTTTATGAGGTCTTTATGCTGCCTCTGGGTTAGCTGAACGCCTTACAAGAAAGCGTTGTTATTTATGTTAAATGTGTACAGACAAGAAAAAGGTAGCCCATTACTGAATGAAGAAAGAAAGGAATGATGTACTGTACTTCCCTGTACTCTCAGTTTAAAAACTTGTGCTGCGCAATTAAAATACTCTTATTCAATGTTCTGCTGTTTTTATTATAATTCGTGCAGTCTGTCACCCGTAGACAAGATTTCCCATCTCAGGAGTCAGAATCACCCCAGAGAAGCTCTTCAAAGGCTCCACACCAGTTCGCATCACAAACACCACGCCAAATTGAAAATCAGCTTTTCTAAGATTAAAACAGAGGTGCTTCAGGTACAACCTCATGAAGCCTAATAAATTAGGTGGAAGTAGACTGTTAGGCTGGTGTAGAGCGCACTCCCCTGTCATTTATCAGACATCCTCTCTCACCCAGTCTTTCTCTCCTGCTGACACGCAAACCTCATTCGAAGGGAAATAATTGTCATCAGGCTACACAGCGGTATTTTCTCTAACAGTTGGATTTGCATTTCAATCTGCATTTTGAAGAAGCTCTTCGTGCAGGTTTTCCATTTCATATAACTCCAGGAGGTACTGTTCACAATGCAGACTGTGTTAATAAACTTGTGTATCACTCTGGTCCTGTCTTTCTGAAAATAGCTAGTGAATGAAATAAACCTTTTGAGGTTTGGGCATAATTGGAAAAGAGCATTGTGACAGTTACCTGTAATGGTTTCTCTGTGTTCTGTTTATGATGTAAAGTGGTTTCCACCATGAGAATTCTCCCCTGGCCCCTTATTTGCCACATGGTGAAGGGAAAAGCCATTCTCACTCTGATTATCTTAGAAAATTTCATTTATCTCCTGATGTCTGTCTGCAACTTAGAAGCAGGCACTGTAACATGTCATGATCAGCTCAAAAGAATGAAATTTAACTAAGTTAAAGTAAGCTTTTCTTCCACACAGCACAGATCCCTCCCAGCGCCACACACCCCATCGCCACATCAACTCACCTTAGTAGTGGATTTGTTGTGGGGCCAAGTCTGCAGATTTAGTGATACCATGTATTCTTTATTTTCTTTGTGGGCTCTTTACAACTTTTTTCACAGTTATTACACAATTCATCTGGGTAGTCTTGACATCTTGTCATTGAGACTCTTACTTTCAGAATGCTAATATGAAATAAACCCAGAACACCAAATTTATTTAATACCTAAATAATTATATTTAGGTATTTAACAATACCTATGTCATTATATTTAGGTATTTAACAATACCTAAGTCATTATATTTAGGTATTTAACAATACCTAAGTCATTATATTTAGATATTTAACAATACCTAAGTCATTATATTAAGGTATTTAACAATACCTAAATCGTTAAAGGTACCCAGCAAAGAGAATGTACCTATGAAGCAGTCACTGGTGAGATGAGAGAAACACAAGTGAGGTGACATTGTAATTTGAGGTTCTCAAAGCACTAGAGTCGTCAAAATCATTCATTAAACACGTCAAGCTCAGACTCACAAAAAGATGGGGGAAGGGGATTAACTTCTGCGTGCTTGTTAGAGATGGGGTGAAGGGAGCGTTGAAACCAGACACGCCTGCACTGCAGCTGTCCAGATGCAGTGTGGGCGTGTCCCCAAACCATGACCTCTGAAGGCAAAAGCAGGTCGTATACATTTGTCCTCTTGGGTATAACATGTTCGTATAAAGCAGAATGCGTCAGGTGATGTGACGTCTGCGGTCGGGGACCGCTGTGCTCCGGTACGAGGGTGGTAAGTGGCCGATGATGAAGTCAGGCTGCTGTCCCTTGTTGAGGGGCATCCGGAGATCAGGGCATCTGGCCTGTGTCAGCTCACGCCTGCTGCTAACACTTCCCTCGGTGCTGCATTTGAGAGGAAAACCTCTGTACCCATGTGTTTACTGGGTAACAGATTGATGAATTCATATGTGTGAGTGTGATCATCGGGAACAGTAAACGCTCCCTTTCATGCCAACGGGTATCCCAAACTCAATCTGAACTCGCATCCCTTTGCAGCACGTCATGATCCAGTACACCTAACCTAGAGGAAAAGCAGTTGGTGATGTTACAAGTTAGTGCTGTAACCAGCCCTTTGCTCACCTGCCTGGGGCCTGCGATCTGCACAGAGGAAAACAGCTTGTTTTTTTACAAACTAATCTGGGAACTCCCCTACTCCTCTGAGGTTTAAAAGAGTAGGATACTCATAGCTTAGCTGTACCAAGAGCATAACTTTCAAGAAAAATAGAGATGAGACACAGAGTCTAAGACAGTTTACCCACACCTGCCCTGCGCCTTCTGAAGAGGAGGGTCTGGGTAGGGCCGTAGACAGTTCACGTTGGAAACTCCATCAGACACCAAATCCACGTCCCCACGAAACACGGGGCAGTGCTGTCAGAGCGGACACAGCCAGGCCTCGATCCCACACCCCACGTCCGGGCTGTCCCTGCGGGAGACACAGTCCTCGGCTCCTGTCCTGCCTTGATGGCCCACTAGCGTCAATCAGGTCCCGTCTTTGACTCATGCCTGAGTGTGGGTGTTAAGTCTCACGTGTTCGCCTTGTTGAGAGGCTTCCCTATGGAAGGAATGAGAAGTCCCCGGACGTGGTCAGTGCAGTGCTGGTGGCAGGTGAGCTCTGTGCCTGGCGCGTCCCGTGTTTCTCTTACTGTTTGCTTGCTTAGTGTTTAGCTCCACGCTCAATCTAAGCTACTTTGGTACCAGGGTCCCACCAGGTGGCAGGGCTGGGTTTGAACCCCTCTATCTCCCTAGAAATGAAGTGCTCTTTGTTACCCTGCTGTTAATTATGCTGTTTTCATCCCTGTATAAACCAGCTAATTTCTTTAGATATCTCAAAATCCTTACTGGCATTTGTCACAAACTAAAGCTGGAAAGACTGAGGGTCTGAAAAAATTAGGATCACAAAAGGCATACCTCATTTGCATTATTAGCCATTTTACTATTGCATAGTTTTTGACAAATTAAACTTTTTTGAGCTCCAATTTCCAATCTGTACAACTAAAATGGGGTTATGTGGTCTTGCGGTGTCTGTCCAGTCCATTCATCCTGTGCTGGGGGCCGGAATCCTGGCCCCCCCTCCTCACTGCAAATGCAGTGTTCTGGCCTGCCTGGCCGCGGCCATATTCTATCCCGTCGGCCAGTGACGGCCCAGGTTTTGGGCATGTGAGTCAAGAAGTTGTATTTACCAAGACCCTATAAACGGGTGCCAAGCGGTGGCCTCCCTTGGAGGGTGGAGCTGCTCTGGTGCATCCTCCCTACCTGGAGAACCCGATCTTCAGCCGGGGTGGAGGGTTCTAGACTTAAAATGAAGCAGAGACATGACTAGGGAAGGTCCCAGTGATGTTATTTGAGGTCTGGACCCACTCGTCCCTGAGGTGTCTACACTCTCAAATTCTCTGTTTGTTTCCTAATCTTCTGCTTTAGTTGCATTCTGTCTCTTGCAATCAAAAGAGTTTTGACTAAAATAGGTATTACACCTGCCTTAGCTATTTGCAAGATTCTTCATAAGACCAAAGTAAAAAATGAATAATGCACAGGCCTCTTTTTTTTTCATTTTTAAAAACTGTGCTAACATGCATATAACATAAAATATACCACCCTAACTATCTTAAGTGTACACTCCAGTGTGTTAAATATATTCATAATATTGTGAATATATTACCATCATCCATCTCAATAGCTCTTTTCATCTCACAACACTAAAATTCTGTACCCATTAAACTCCCCAAAGCCCCCTGCACCAGCCTCTGGTTACCAGCTTTCTACTTTCTGTCTGTACCTCATACAAGTGGGATCCTACAGTATCTGTCCTTATGTGACTGGCTTATTTCACTGAGCATAATGTCCTCAAGGTTTATCCATGTTGTAGCAGGTGTCAGAATTTCCTTCCTTTTAAGGCTGAATAATATTCCATTGTATATATACATCACATTTTGCTTATCCTTTCATCCATTGATGGACACTTGGGCTGTTTTCCACATTTTAGCTGTTGTGAATGATGTCACTGTGAACATGGGTGTACAAACGTCTCTTTGAGACCCTGCTTTTAATTATTTAGTTATTCCCAGAAGTGGAATTACGGGATCATGTGGTAATTCTATTTCAAATTTTTTGAATACATAGGCCTCTCACAATTCTGAAATACACGTTCGCTGCCTTTCCCAAGCTGCAAATCCTTCTGTCACTGGTAACAACATTCCTCCAGTCTCCCATTCTAGAAACCTCAGTCCTTTTCCTTATTCTTGTTCCCTGATGTATAGTCTGGAACCAAGTCCTGTTCTTGTTTCAGTACATCGTGTTTAATTTCATGTGCATTCCCTCTCCCACCCCCTCTAATGATTCACTCGTGTACAGTTGCTGTCACCTAAGGAACAGGGCTAACAGAGGGTGGTGGTTCAGATGGTGGGTCTGCCTGGGCTCAGGTCCTGGCCACGTCACTCAACATATAACCTCAGACATGCCTTCTCAGCTCCTTGCTTTCCTAACACATGAGGATGATCATAATAGTACATGCTACATATGATTGTTAGGAGGGCTGAATGCAATAGGAAGTGGAAAGCCTTGTATATAGTGAGGGCCCAATACATACCGTTATTAATGAGCCTTATTGCTACTGCCCATTTCCCCTAGTCCTGAATGTGAGTCACAAGGGCCTCTTAGGGCCATCCAGTTTAATCTTGCTGTTATGTGGGTGGGAAACAGAGGTGGTAACAGATGTCACTGGGGAGCCAGGACGTGAACCTTGAGTCCCAGTGCCTGCCTGTGCTCTGCTGTGTCCCCCACGTGGATCTTTCAGTTGCACCTCTAGAATCATACCTGGTCTTCATTCCCAACATTTAATAGCTTATTGTAACTTGATTTCTACTATGATCTGAATATTTGTATTTCCCCCAAATTCATATGTTGAAATCCTAAACCCCAAAGTGAAGGCATTAGGAGCTGGGGCTTTGGAGGTGTTTAGGTCATGAGGGTGAAGCCCTCCTGACTGGAATCAGTGCCCTCGTAAAAGACCCGAGAAAGCTAGCTCATCTCTTCCCCCAGGTGAGGGTACACGAGAAGTCAGCGACCTAGGGGGGGTGGGCTCTCAGCAGAACCCGACCACTCTGGCACTCTGGTCTTCGACTTCCAGCCTCCAGAACTGTCAGCAATAATTCCTGCTGTTTGTAAGCCACCCAGTCTTGGTATCATAGCAGCCTGAATGGACTAAGACCATCCAGACTGCCGCTCTGCTGTCTAGTCAGCCACGGCTGGCATGGACTTTTCCCAGCCAGGTTACTGTTGGTATTAATCTCCTGCTCAGTCAGTCCCCAGCGCCCCTACTTGCAAATCTACTCTCTTCTAATTTAAAGCTTTCCCAGCTTTCAAGTCCCACCTTAGGGCCATTCCCTGGGAATCTCTCCCTCCCTTCTCAGCCCTTAGTGATCTCTGATTGAGGCTCCACATCAGACTCTCACGCCTGGGGCAGCTTTTTTCTCTCCTAGTTTCCCATCTGGTGTGTTTATCCGCAGTGGGGATGTAAGCCTGGTCCCGGCCATGGCCCCGGCCATGGCCTTTCCTTTGGGGTCCTCCACGCAAGTTACTTGTTTCCTCCCTTTTAACCCTCCTGCTTTAGGACAATAAACAGCAGTCATTTGGTTCATCCCCATAGGCCATTATGTGGGTGCATTTTTCAAAGCTTTGGTAAATGTAATTAGAAGTTTCAAATAATATTAAAAGCTAGTGGGTTTTATTATGGTGGTGGGTATGCAATTACGCATTTGTCAAAATGTACACATGTTGATATAAAAAGAGTGACTTTTAGTTTGTATAAATTATATCTCAATAAATCTTTACTTAGAAAATACCTAGTGGTTTTCTTATCCTTTGGAGTGTGGTTAGCCAACTGTACCAGTGCAGTGGATGTAATATGATTTCAACTGCTTGTCCCAGAGCAGTGTGATTAAAGGCAATTACTTTCTTTTTTGCATGTGTCTATTTTCTACATGATAAACCATGATCACATCCTGTTATAATTTGAAAAACAATCATTTTGTTAACAATTAAATAATTCTCCTTGTTCTTAATGACTGGAAAACAAAAGTGCTCAATGAAAAGGCACAATTGGAACAACTGAATTCATTCACACTTACCCTAAAAGGAGCAGCCAGGGCCAAGGAGAGGGTTGAACAGAAGCTGGAGTCCTGGGGGTAGTAGGTGAGGCCACACGGGGACAGTAAGGTGCTGATTCAGGCTCCGGAAGAAACGGAGAGACAGGAACTAGTGGTGGAAGGGAAGGCTGAAGCTGCTAGTAGTGGGTGTTGACGATTTTGCCCACAGGCTTTGAAATGTTTTAAAACAGCACATTAATTAAATTAGCTAAATGAGAAGAACAGAGAGAAAAATCACTGATATAGAAAAAATAAACATATAATATAGATTATCAACAAAATTATTAACAAATTCTTTGAAAATGCCGATTAAATGATGAATCTCTCAAAAAGGTTGAGAAAAGTAAAAAGTAAACAGCATCTAATGAAAAAAGAGTTTTGAAAAATTATTAGAGGAAACTATAAAATATGAAAATTTAGATCAAATACTTTTTTCAGAAAATATAGAGAAGAGATCAAACTCACTTTGAACATCAATAAAGAAATCCAAAATAACTTTAGCAAACTGAGTCTAGCAATATATTAAAAACAACAGTGACAAGTAAGTTCACCCTAGGATTGAAACAGTTAACTTTGGAAAATCTATTACTATTAATTAACACATTCAGATGAATAGATTTAAAGATAAGAAATAGAAGAAGTATGTGATAAAATTCAATTCCAATTCTTTCTTTAGGAAAAAAAAAATGCTTGGGGTAGAAAGGAGCTCCCTAAATCTGCTCCCAATCTGGCATTTGGTGCTCATCAGATGTCAAACTCAGTGAAGAAACCTAACCTATTTAAAACCCCTTTAGTTAAAAAATTTAAACAAGACAAGAACTATCACTGCGGCTTTAAGTTTTTATGTTCATCAAACATATGCATGCTGTTATGCACTGAATGTCTATGCCCCCCCCCCACCCAAATTCATGTGTTGAAGCCCTAAGCCCCAAAGCGATGGTATTTGAGGCAGGGCCTTTGGAGGTAAGGTGGTATGAGATCATGAAGGTGGGGCCCTCATGATGAGATTTGTGCCCTTCTAAAAAGAGGCACTGGAGGGCTTGAGCTCTCTCTCTGCCCCGTGAGGGCACAGTGAGAAGGCAGCCATCTACTGACCAGGACCCAACCACCCTGACTGGAACCCTGATCTGGGACTCTGAGCCTCCAGAACAGTGAGAAGATCAGTTTTGTTGTCTAAGCCACCCATTGTATGGCATTTTGTTACAGCAGCCCAAGCTGACAAAGACACATCAAGCACTTGGATTATGGAGGAGATCACCATGTCAGTTATGGGACAATGCGCTTTACCTCCGCTGTCCATCCTGCTTCTGTGATGAGGCACGAGCCGTAGGTTTGTTGTCGGGGTGAGGGTTTGGCTTCCACAAGTGCACACTCTTCCCACGTCCTCATGCTTCCAAAGTAGTACCTTGTCACTGTGGTCAGGGCAATATTCAGCATTGATTCACTGTGATTCTGTAAGCACATTTTCTTATGAGTTTGAATGCGTTGCTCCATGATCTTCTTGCTTCCAGCAGGAAGCTTTTCTGATTCCTAATCGTTTGTATGTGACCTTTTTCTTCCTGCAAGCCTGTTAGATTTTGATTTTGTGCCCAGTGTTCCGGTTTTTCTCAATGATATGCATTTGTTTTGACCAACTTTTTTCTTTTTTGAGGAAAAAAAACCCATTTTGTTTGGAAATAATTTAAAACTTACAGAAAAGTTGTAGGAGTGAGAACAGTACATAGAGCATCTGAATATCCTTTACCCAGATTCACCTATTGTAAACAATTCACCCCCACTTTTGCGTTATTGTGTTATGTATTTTCTGTCTCTCACCCATATGTGTATGCGTGTGTGATGTTATTTGAGAATTGCATAAATATACCTTTACCCTTAAATACTTCAGTGTGTACTTCCTAAGAAAAGGATATTTTCTTACATAATCCCCTTAGAGTTATCAACTTTTAATAGTGATACAATTCTGTTAATCTATTGTCCATGTTCAGGTTTCGTCAAATGACCCAATAACAAACAAAAATATGTACAGAGAGATAGATCTAGATACATCTTATTGGTTCTGTTTCTCTGTTTCTCTAATACTCAACCCAATTTAAAAATGGGCAAGAGACCTGAACAGACACCTCACCAAAGATGACATAGAGATGACAAATAAGCATATGAAAAGCTGCTCAGTATCATATGTCACTAAGGAAGTGCAAGTGAAAATAACAATGAGATACCACCAGGTACATATAGAATGGCTAAAATCCCAAACACTGAGAACACCAAATGCTGGCGAGGATGAGGAGCAACAGGAACTCTCACTCATTGCTGGTGGGGATGCAAAATGGTACAGCCACTTTGGAAGACAGTTTGGCATATTTTTTAACAAAATTAAACATGCTCTTACCATGTAATCTAGAAATCGTGCCCCTTGGTATTTATCCAAATAAATATGTCCAAATGAAATTTCATGAATATTTCATATCCACATGAAAACCTACACATGAATATTTATAGCAGCTTTTTTCATGAGTACTGAAACTTGGAAGCAATCGAGATGTCTTTCAACTGGTAAATATATAAACAAACTGTGTGCATCCATATAATGGAATATTATTCAGAAATTTTAAAATGAGCTGTAAAAAGACATGGAGGAATCTTGAAAGCACATTGCTAAGTGAAAGAAGCCAATGTGAAAAGGCTACCATATGATTTCAACTATATGATTTCAACTATATGACACTCTAGAAAAGGTGAAACTGTGGAGACAGTAAAAAGATCAGTGGTTGCTGAGACTTGGGGGGGCAGTTCTAGTTATGGAGAGAGGTGCAAATAGGTGGAGCATGGGAGATTTTTAGGGCAGTAAAACTAATCATGATACTGTAGTGGTGGATACAACTTTGTCAAAACTCGGGGAGTGTAGAACACAAAAAGTGAACCCTGGTGTAAACTATGGACTTTAATAATAATCATAATGTATCAATATTAGTGCATCAATTGTAACGAATATACCCCAGTAATATAAGATGTAAATATAGGGAAAACTGTCTGCAGATGGGGGAGTGGAGTATAAGGGAACTCTCTGTACTTTACAATCCATTTTTATGTAAAACTGACACTGCTCTAAAAAAAATGGCCTATTAATTAAAAAAAAAACCAAAACTGAACATGGGCCAAAAAAAGAATTTTACAAGTTGACCTTACTCATGGATATAGATTTTTAAATCCTCAATTAAATGTGAACAAAAGTGAATCAGGCAATATACATGTATCTATAAATATGTGTTTTTATATGTACACAATAGACATATTTTTATGGACTTACATTTGATCATTTGGGTTTATCCCAGTACTACATAGGCAACTGGACATTAGGAAATCTTTTAACAGAAGTCACCAAATCAACAAACTATAAAATAGACAAGAACTGTTTGATCCTCTCAATAGATGCAGAAAATAACATCCTAAAACTTTTGATATTCAATGTTAAAAAATGAAAAGGAAAGAAAATTATTTTTCAAAGTAGGAGTAGAAAGGAACTTCCTTAACCTGAAAAGGTATTTGTACTAAAAGCTTGCAATACATACCATTCTAAGATATAGCCTTTCCAGTCAGGAAAAAATCAAATCTGCCTGGTAGCACCGCTTCTATTCAACACTCTTGAGAAGAATTTCCCGTGCAAGTCAGAAAAAGTATTGTTCACAATAAAAAGTGATTAACAAATTTAAATATATTAAAATTCAAATTTTCTGTACAACAAAAAAATCACCATAAGCAAAATAGAAAGACTAGCATCACGTCAGAAGGAACTTGACAATAATTACACGGAATTAGTATCCAGAATATATTAAATAAAGACCTCCTGTAAATCTATAAGCAAAAGTCAGAAAACTAAACAGGCAAAAGCTCTTCATAGAACATGTGAACAGGGGAGTAATGGGAGCCCTCATCCATTACTGGTAGATACACGTCCACAGGAGGACAAGGAAATATGAGTAAGATTGTTCCTTGAAGTAATGCTGAATCAGTTGCAAAAGTAAAAATTACTTTGGATCAAGAAAGTAAACCCTGCCCCTCATTAGGCTGGAAGGACAGATGTAAATTAAGGCACCTGCAAAGTTAACAGGAAGCAATGTTTCTCCCTAGGACAAGCTGTAAATTTTCATCAAGTAGCCCTCTTAGAGTGATTGCTGCTTTCTTCCTTACTGAGAAAACTTTATCTCTAAAATCATAAACCATCGTAAACTGTGCCCTTTGAAAGTATATCAGTAAAAATAAAATATATCTCACTCTTGCCTGGGGGACCTAAATGACTTTGACCCAGAGAAGCAACCTCTTTTCCAACCCAGGGGCAGAGCTTCAGATAAGGGGTGTCCGGACACAGACGTCCACAGTCATCTTATCTTTGTAGTTTCTTAGGAAACCAGACCCTGGGCCCACTTGGCATTCTGGACCTGATATTGTTCCCTTTACACACAGCCTTGCTGTGCTATCACAACACTGCTTCATGTAAATTTCACCCAAATTTACCTTTCGCCGAAATACTTTAATTATTGATCTCTTCCTTTGTTTGGACTGATGACCCATGCTTTCTCAGGCGTTTACCTTCCTTCATTGCAATGAGTCGATAAATTGAACGTTGTTGAACTACAGATCTGTAGTTATGCCTGTAGTGAGGGATAAAGTCCCTAGGCTGATTAGGCTAGGAATAGTAAAACCAAACAAAACTAAAAACTAAAAACAAACAAAAAGCACCAAATATCTAACAATCAGCATATATTATGGTGTATTCGTAAAATTGAACACTATATCATAGTTTAAATGAATGAGCCGTATCTATATTCATCCATATAGGCAAAACCTAATGTTGAGTTTTAAAAAAAAGGAATTAAAACAATGTTACATCTTACCTATCATTCATATGAATTAAAAATAAAACAAAAAATAAATAAAATAAAACAAAATATCTGCTGTAGACTGACTGATGTGTCCCCTCGAAATTCATAAGTTGAAACCTACTCCTCAGTGTGATGGTGTTTGGAGGTGGGGGCCTTTGGAAGGCGATCAGATCATGGGGGGGAGCCCTCGTGAATGCGATTGGTGCCCTTATAAAGAGGCCCCAGGGATCTCCCGTGCCCTTTCTGCCATGTGAGGGCACAGAGAAAAGATGGCCGTCTGTGAACCAGCACTGGGGCCCTAAGGAGACACTGAATCTGCTGGTGCCTTGATCTTGGACTTCCCATCCTCCAGAACTGTGAGGAATATATTTCTGTTGTCTATAAGCCACCAGTCCACGATATTTTGTTATAACAGTCCAAATGGATTAAGGCAACATCACTGCACGTAGTCTGTGTAGTAAAGCTATAGATGCTCTGAGTAGAAAGACACAGGATGAACTAGAGCCGTCTCTCCTCGGGCTGGGAGGGACGGCTAAAGGGAGTGGGACTGATGTATTGGGGCTAATGAATAGCTGATAACAATGTTTTATTTCTTTTATTAAAATATTTAAAAGCAAATATGAACAAATACAATTCTTAATAATTTGGGTGTGATAGATACCTGAGTGTCTGTGCATTAGCCTCCATACTTTTGTGGATTTTAAAATGTTTACAAATTAAATAGAAAAACAAATAATGGTAATGGTGGCTTATTCCTGATTTTAATGGGAATTCTTATGACCCCCTCCAACTACATGATTAATATGTATTTTTTATCATGTTAGGCTGATATATAAGCCTTCCAATTTTAAGGGTTTAAAAATGTACATGGACATTCAAATTTATCAAATGCTTATTTAACTGTCTATATAAATGATCATATGTTTTTCACGCTTGATATGTTAATATGGTGAATTTATTAATAGTTTTCTTAATTTTGTAGAATTCTTGAATCCCTGGCATGGACCCCATTAGGTCATGGTATATTTTAAATGAATACTCCAATTTGTCAAGCTCTTATTTTTGCATCAATATCTATAGGTGATTTCTAGTTTGTTTTTTTTTTAATGCTACCTTTGTAGCATTACATCCAAGTTATCCTGTTTCTGTAATATGAAGAGGGAGACTTTCCATTCTACATTCACTGCAACAGTTTATTCCTTACCATTTAAAGATTTGAAAAAATTCAGCATTTGAAATGTGTCAACCTGGTGCTTTCCAATGAGTACGACTGAAAATTTTTCCATTTTACCAAAGGTTATTGCTCTGCAAGGTTTTCTATTTTTTTTTAATAGTAATCTTTTATTTATTTATTTATTTTTTAATATTTATTTTTGGCTGTGTTGGGTCTTCGTTTCTGTGCGAGGGCTTCCTCTAGTTGCGGCAAGCGGGGGCCACTCTTCATCGCGGTGCGCGGGCCTCTTCACTATCGCGGCCTCTTCTGTTGCGGAGCACAGGCTCCAGACGCGCAGGCTCAGTAGTTGTGGCTCACGGACCTAGTTGCTCCGTGGCATGTGGGATCTTCCCAGACCAGGGCTCGAACTCGTGTCCCCTGCATTGGCAGGCAGATTCTCAACCACTGCACCACCAGGGAAGCCCAAGGTTTTCTATCTTTTAACTTAATTATGGTTATCTAAATATTCCTTGGAAATAATTCATTCCATGGTAATTTCAAAATTAGTATAGAATCAGGCAAAGTATTGTGCTCCCAATCTTTTATTTTTCTGTGGTTATTTCCACATTCTCATTCCCAGTTTTGCATACCTGTGCACTTTTCACCTTTTTCTTAATTTGGATTGGTAATGATTTACCTATATAAATTTTCTTTTTAAAAAAAATTTGTATTGATCCAAAGAAGATGGCCAAAACGCACATGAAAAGATGCTCGACATCTCTAATTATTAGAGAAATGTAAATCAAAACTACAGTGAGAAAAAAAAAAAAAAAAAAAAAACTACAGTGAGGTATCACCTCACACCAGTCAAAATGGCCATCATCAAAGAGTAAATAATAAATGTAAATAATAAATGCTGGAGAGGGTGTGGAGAAAAGGGATCCCTTCCATTCTGTTGTTGTGAATGTAAATTGGTGCAGCCATTATAGAAAACAGTATGGAGGGTCCTTAAAAAACTAAAAATAGAGCTACCATATGATCCTGCAATCCCACTGCTGTTAGGAAACTGTTGACCGAAACCACCTGCCTCGGCCAGGCATGATGGTAACCACTTGCATGAGTTTTCTCACAACGGGATGTCCCAATAAGGAACATGGTGCTGCCACCGAAAACTAACCGGGAGAATTCAGGAGGGGCCAGAAAGAGGGAGGAGACACCAGCCCATAATTCTGTCCTACCAACCTCCCAGAATCCTTTGCACTGGAATCCACCTTGGCTGAGAGATGCGCGCACCGCCAGAAAGGACCCAGAGTCAGACCAAATATGGGCCAAGCAAGACGATTGGCCAGAGACAACCCAGAAACTAACCCCATCACCATAAAACCTGAGACCGTGAGCCACACGGCAGAGCAGTTCTCCTCGGTTCCCTTACCCTGCTGCTCTCTGCCCAGAGGGCCCCTTCCCAACAAAGTCTTTTGCTTTGTCAGCATGTGTGTCTGCTCGGACAATTCATTTCCAAGTGTTAGACAAGAGCCCACTCTCGGGCCCTGGAAGTGGTCCCCCTTCCTGCAACATTTCTGGGCTCTGGAGAAAACCATAATTCAAAAAGACACATACACCCCAATGTTCACTGCAACTCTATTTACAATAGTCAAGACATGAAAACAACCTAAATGTCCATCGATAGATGAATGGATAAAGAAGATGTGGTACATATATACAGTGGAATATTACTCAGCCATAAAAAAGAATGAGATAATTCCATTTGCAGCAACATGGGTGGCCCTGGAGATTATCATACTGAGTGAAGTCAGACAGAGAAAGACAAATATCATATGATATCACTTATATGTGGAATCTAAAATATGACACAGGGACCTCCCTGGTGGTCCAGTGGTTAAGACTCTGTGCTTCTACTGCAGGGGGCATGGGTTCAATCCCTAGTTGGGGAAATAAGATCCCACGTGCCACGTGGCGTGGCCAAAAAGTTTTTAAATAAAAATATAAATAAATAAATAGTGAAAGTAAAAAAAAAAAAAGACACAAATAAACTTATCTACGAAACAGAAACAGACTCACAGACATAGAGAACAGACTTGTGGTTGCCAAGGAGGAGGTAGAGGGAGGGATGGAGTGGGAGTTTGGGGTTAGCAGATGCAAACTATTATATATAAAATGGATAAAACAACAAGGTCCTACTGTATAGCATAGGGAACTATATTCAGTATTTTGTAATAACCTATATGGGAAAAGAACCACTTTGCTGTACACCTGAAAATAACACACCATTGTAAATCAACTATACTTCAATGAAAAAGATTTTTTTCATTGAAGTACTTGATTTACAGTGGTTTTTTTAATTGAAGTCCTGTTGTTTATCTATTTTAGATATAGTAATGTGTATATTTTAATCCCAAACTCCTAACTTATCCCTCCCCCCCACCTTTCCCCTTTGATAACCATAAGTTTGTTTTCTATGTCTGTGAGTCTGTTTCTGTTTTGTAAACAAGTTCATTTGTATCATTTTTTAGATTCCACATATGAGTGATATATGATGTTTGTCTTTCTCTGTCTGACTACTTCACTTAGAATGATAATCTCTAGGTCCATCCATGTTGCTGCTAAATTTTCAAAGAACTAGATTTATGTGATACATAAGGACTGATTTACGTGCTGCATCGTCGACTGAAAAAAATGCACAACCTTAAAGTTGAGAGTTATCTTTTATTTGGTGGACATTCTGAGGACTTCAAGCCCAAGACACAGCATGTCAGATAACTGTGAGAGACTGCTCTGAAGAGGCGAGGCGGGGGGCACCAGGATACATAGGAGTTTTTGCAACAAAGACCAGGTAGTTGGAACATCAAAAGATTACTGTTAATTAAAGAAAACCAGATACCTCAAGTTAAGGGATTTAGTGCTTTTCTACATATGGGAAGATGCAAGAGTCTGGGCTCACTGAAGTCATTCCTTTGACGTGCACCTCAGCTCTCTGGGGCCAGTGTCCTGTGTTTTCCCATCCTGAGTCCCCTCAGAGTGCACTGTCAGGGGTCGGGGGGTGGCTGCAGCAGGTGACTGCTAGATGGGGGGCATCCTGTTGCTAGCCTGAGTTCCCTCAGGGCTCACCATGGGGGCAGCTGCAATGTGATGGCTTGATGGCAGCAACATCCTTTGTTTACTGTTATGGCAGGCAATATCTTTCTTTCACACATTTATTTCCTCTGCTTCCCAGCCGTCTGTTTTGTTTTTTCCCAATGTCTTACTGCCTAATTCATTTATTTCCACGTTTTACTGTTAAAGTAGTGGGATACTCCACTTTGCACTATGTGATCTAAAATTCTTGCAACAATACACTTAAGAGGGTGTTTCCTCTTAGTTTCCCCCCACTACCGTCACTCTCTGGGCTTCAGGTCAGCTCCGCCTCAAGACCCCCGGCGTCACAGGAGGGCTGACGCCAGGTCCAGACGCCCATCCTCGCCGCCCGCCCACCCGCGAAGAGGAGGCGGTGGGAGCTCCCGGCCAGATGCGCCGCGGAGCCCTCTGGGAAATGTAGTTCTGCGCGGACACGTGCGCGGCCCTGCGGCGTCAGCGTCGCGCCCCGGGGGAGGGGTCAGGTGTGTGGGGCGGCGTCTGCGTTGGCCGGGGTCTCGCTGCGGGCCCGCAGCACAGCCGTGCGGCCGAGTGAGGCGGCCAGTGAGGGTCGGAACCGGGGGTTCTTGGGGTGAGTGGCTGAGGACTGCGGAGACTGGGTGATTCGGGCCTTGGGGTCGCAGGTCGCGGGCCTGGAGCGTGACAGCTGCGTCGGGCGCCGTGCGGGCTTGGGGAGGCGAGTACCGGGGCCGCGGGGGTGGGTGATTGGGGCGAGCTGGCGTGGGGAAGGGGCTTTAAGTGATTGCGGACGTGCGAGGGCCGGCGTGTGGGGATCCGTGGGTCCGCAGACAGTGACTGGACAGCTGCAGGGATACATGATGTGGGGCGCGCGGCACTGGTGCTTGAAGGTTACCTGAGTCGGTCTGAAGGCGTCAGTGATGCGGAGCCTGGACCTGGGGTGCCTTCCGGAGGTCGGTGACGGCGGCCTGTGTGGAGAGCAGAAACTGGGTGCCTGCTGAGGTCGGCAGAGGGCGACGAACTTGCTGTTTGGAGGAACCATGACGTTTAATGTTTGTGGGGTGAATGATTGGGGTTCTGTATGGTTTGGGGATGGCTGGGGTTTGTGAGAGTTCTGTGAATGGGGAGACCGGATCTCGTTGGAGGGAGAATTTTTCTCAGTAGCTTATCACTGTGCTGTAGGGACGAGTGGCTTGGGGGCCCTATGGGTCAGTGATGGGGCGGGGGAGTGCGGTGCGTGTAAATTATAGGCTCGTGGAGGAAGCTGTGTCAGTTTACGATCAGTGGATGACTGACTGGGCAGCCTTACCTGGCTGAGTGATAGAGGAGGTTGGCTCTCAGTCATCAGAGGAAGTGATTGGGCAGCTGTGGGGGAAACAGTTTGGTTTCCTGGGATGGAAGGCAGAGGTTGGTAGACCTCTGCCCGTAATTTTGAGCTATGAGGATGACTGACTGGGGACGGAGTGGATTTGGACAACTGGGGAGACAGTCCGTGGGGACAATAGGATGAATCATTAAGAAGCCTGTGGGGGGACTTGCCTGGCGGTCCAGTGGTAAAGAATCCGCTTTCCTGTGCAGGGGATGCGGGTTCCATCCCTGGTCGGGGAACCAAGATCCCACATGCCGCGGGGCAACTAAGCCCACACGCCACAACTAGAGAGAGAAAACTGGCACGCGCCACAACTGGAGAGAAGCCCGAGCGCCACAATGAAAGATCCCGCGTGCTGCAACTAAGACCTGACGCAGCCAAATAATAATAATAACAAACAAATAAATAATTTTTACAAAAACATGAAGAAGCCTGTGGGGGTGGATGATTTTGAGAGTCGGTGATGGGAGCTGTTGGTGTAAGAGGTAGGGCTGTGGGAGGGCCGGGATGGGCCACGTGGGTCTGAGTGGGAGTCGCAGGGCTTGTTGGGGGCGGCCTTGGTGGAGTAAGTGATGAGGGCCTTACCAGTGTTTGCCCAGGGGGTGGGATTGAGTGAGGGGTCTTTGAGGGTAATGATTGGGTGGCCTCGGAATCAGTGATTGCAGACTTGGGACACCTGGATATAGCGTGTTGGTTGGTCTGGGGGCTAGTGAATGGACTATGGAGAAAGGGGTGGGGGGAGTCTGTGGGCGTGAATCATTGAAGGGCCTCGGCAGCTCAGGTTTAGGGAGACCTTCTGGGAGTCGATGGCTGGGGCACCTGGGGAGGTAATGCAGGGCGGGGCGCAGGGTGAGGGGTTAGGTATCATTTGGGGGTTAGTGACTGAGACTGATTGGGTGGGCTGTGATAGGTCTAAAACAACAGGTCTACGAGTATATTTATTGGTCTGAAAAAAAATATGTATATAAAAATATGTTTTCACTATATAGCATTAAAGCCAGTTCACAAAGTTAGAAAGACTATAAGATCACGTTTTTGTTTCTACCACCCTTTGAGAAACTACTTACCTTGAAGTAGTGGGATTATGGGTGATTGTTTCTTTATTTAGCTTACATGTATTTTCTGATTTCTCTATAATCATATCATGCAATAATAAGAGCACTAACTAGCATTTATAAAATGTTTGTGTACCAGTCTCAGTTCTAAGCTTTTTACACGTATTAATTTAGAACACTCAAGAACATTATGAGGTTAAAATGAACTCTGTTGTATGTTTTTTTTTTAATAAAGATCTTTCCAACATGCAACAGCTATCTGTTGTTTTTTTTTAATTATTAATTTATTAATTAATTTATTTATTTTTGGCTGTGTTGGGTCTTCGTTTCTGTGCGAGGGCTTCCTCTAGTTGCGGCAAGCGGGGGCCACTCTTCATCGCTTTGCGCGGGCCTCTCACTATCGTGGCCTCTCTTGTTGCGGAGCACAGGCTCCAGACGTGCAGGCTCAGTAGTTGTGGCTCACGGGCCTAGTTGCTCCGCGGCATGCGGGATCTTCCCAGACCAGGGCTCGAACCCGTGTCCCCTGCATTAGCAGGCAGATTCTCAACCACTGCGCCACCAGGGAAGCCCAACTCTGTTGTATTTTGAGGAGAAACTGATGCAAATTATTCACTTAATGAACTGTTGGATTCAATTTCCTCTTTCATTCATGCCTTTAAAAGTGAAATTGATGTTCTCCTTGCCCATTTGCTATATGTTGCACACACACACATTCTTTGTCTCTCTTCCTCACTTACTTACTTTCAGAGAGAATGATGGAATAATGCCCAATTTTCCAGGCCACCCAACCTTGTGAAGAAAATCACATTCTTCCGACCTTCCAGAGTGCTGTGCTGTGGAAGCTTGTGTGAGATAAGGCTTCTGGAATTCAGAGGCAGCCTTTCAGAGACCATGCACACTTGCACTCACCCCTCCCTCCATCCACGTGCAGTCCTGTGTTTGGACCGTGCTTCTTCTCTTGCTCCCACATAAGGATAGGCCAGGCCAGAGGGCCCGAATCCCCTCCAGCACAGAAAGAAGGGAATGTGGGCCCCTTCAAGCTAAAGAGTTGATGGGGACTCCAAGGCAAAGACAAGATTCTGATGTACACATTCAAGCTCCAGAAACCCTTCTCGTAATTGTTCTGTTTTCCACTTCTTATCTTAAGGGTCCTTAGTAGGCACTTTCGTGTCCATATCACCTTTAATTCTTATACGCATCCCACATGGTCTGTGTTCCCATCACCATTTAAAACAAAACAAAACACACCAGGCTCAGTGAAGTGAAGTGCCTTGCTTAAAGTCACATGGCCAGCAAGAGACAAAGCTCAGACTGAACCTTATTTGTTTTATTCCATATCTCATGTTCTTTGCCTGAAACACATTCACTCCCAAGCACCTAATTAAATGTTTTGTACCAAGGGGTCTTGAGATATTTGTAGAGGACCTGTTAAGTCTCACAGATGAGCGTGGAATTCACAGGGCTTTTTGGAGATTTTGCAGAGCTCTTGGGTTAAACACTGCCACTGGGACTTCCCTGGTGGTGCAGTGGTCAAGAATCCGCCTGCCAATGCAGGGGACACGGGTTCGAGCCCTGGTCCAGGAAGATCCCACAGGCCGTGGAGCAACTAAGCCCGTGCGCCACAACTACTGAGCCCGCATGCCACAACTACTGAAGCCCATGCGCCTAGAGCCCATGCTTTGCAACAAGAGAAGCCACCGCAATGAGAAGCCCGCCCACCGCAACGAAGAGTAGCCCCCGCTTGACGCAACTAGAGAAAGCCTGCTCTCAGCAACGAAGACCCAACGCAGCCAAAAATTAAAAAAATAAAAGGCACTGCTATTAATGCTGTGGGGTACCCGGTGCATACTCTAGTCCTTGTTAGCTCTGTTTAGAGTCTATAGAAAACCCAGTCTGGGCTTTAAATGAAGGTCAGTTTCCAGCAAGATAGGGAGTTTAGATGCCAAAGAGTATGCCTCAACTAAAGAGAATTTAATTTGCTACTGATTCAACAGATTCCAGTTTCCATGAACTAATCGGCTTATGTGAGATGGAGGACGCCCAGGACCAAGGATTCATCCTTGGTGAAGAGTCCTGACCAGAGCCCTCTAACTTGAGCATTAAGACAGAGTCCAGAAGATTCACATGATAGGGCAGAGCCTAGATTTGCTGGCCCTTTCCCAAGAGTAGCAAAAAATGACCAAGTCCCAGGAGAGTAACTTATTTATTTATTCCTCAATTGTGGTTTCATACAATTCACCCATTTAAAGTGAACAATTTAATATTTTTTAGTAACTTTAGAGGGTTCTGCAGTCATCTACTTGTGCAACCACAGTCTAATTTATTTTTTTTTTGATAAATTTATTTATTTATTTTTTGGCTGCATTGGGTCTTCGTTGCTGCACGCAGGCTTTCTCTAGTTGCAGCGAGCGGGGCTACTCTTCGTTGCGGTACACGGCCTTCTCATTGTGGTGGCTTCTCTTATTGCGGAGCACGGGCTCTAGGCACACAGGCTTCAGTAGTTGTGGCACGCTGGCTCAGTAGTTGTGGCTCATGGGCTCTAGAGCGCAGGCTCAGTAGTTGTGACACACAGGCTTAGTTGCCCTGCAGCATGTGGGATCTTCCCAGACCAGGGATTGAACCTGTGTCCTCTGCATTGGCAGGCGGATTCTTAACCACTGCGCCACCAGGGAAGTCCCTGTCATGTGTCTTTTATTCTTTGGCTGATTTAAAGATTTTCTCTTTATCTTTGGTTTTCAGCAGTTTGGCTGTGATGGGCCTTGCTGTGGTTTTCTTTATGTGTATCCTGCTTGGGATACTCTGAGCTTCTTGTGTCTGTGGGATGGTGTTTTTCATCAAATTTGGAACATTTTCAGCCATTATTTGCTCAAATATTTTTTCTGCCCTATTTTCTTTCCTCTTTTATGACCCTCCAATTACAAGTATTTAAGATTTTTTGATGTTGTCCTACAGGTCACTGATGCTCTACAATTTTTTTTCCGATTTTTTATACTTTAGATTGTATAGTTTTTATTAACCAGTTTTCAAGGTCATGAATCCTTTCCTTTGTAATGTCAAATCTGCTGGTAAGTCCATTCAATAAATATTTTATATCAGCTATTTTTCAGTCTGGAGTTTCTATTTGGTTCTTTAAAAAAAATCATTTCCTTTTCTTTCCTGAAATATTCCATCCCTTAACCCTATAATATTCATGTTTTCTCTAAATTCTTTAATATATTCATAATTGTTATTTTATAATTCTCCTTTGTTAATTCAGATAACTTGTTCATCTGTTGTTCTGCTTCTATAGGCCAGTTTTACTTTTTGTGGCCTTAATTATTGGTTACATTTTTCTACTTCTTGGTATATACCTATATTTTATTACATTCTAGACATTGCAAATAAAAAACAGTGGAAACTAATGTGCCATTTTTAAATTAATTAATTAATTATTTTTGGCTGCCTTGGGTCTTTGTTGCTATGTGCATACTTTCCCTAGTTGCAGTGAGCAGGGGCTACTCTTCGTTGCAGTGTGCGGGCTTCTGATTGCAGTGGCTTCTCTTGTTGCAGAGCACAGGCTCTAGGCACACGGGCTTCAGTAGTTGTGGCACGTGGGCTCAGTAGTTGTGGCTCACGGGCTCTAGAGCACAGGCTCAGTGGTTATGGTGCACGGCTTAGTTGCTCCACGGCATGTGGGATCTTCCCGGGCCAGGGCTCAAACCCGTGTCCCCTGCATTGGCAGGTGGATTCTTAACCACCGCGCCACCAGGGAAGTCCCTAATGTGCCATTTTTTGTTTTGTTCATTTTCCAGAGCATACAAACTCTTTCCTTTAGAAATTAGATTGGAGGTTTATCATTCAGGTTTTTTCTAGAGTTGAGTTGAATTGCAGTGAGTTCACAATTTAAATTAGCTTAGGTTCACCTATGATTAGTCCACCCATAGCTGCTTCCACTTACACTGCCTTTTGATCTTTTCAGTATTTGAACTGAGAGGGAGTTGGACTGCAGTTTCAGTTAATTTTGGTTCACCTGTGTATTCAACTATGGAAGACTCTTGGAATCCAAACATTGCAAAAATATGCAGGACTGTGCAAATTTTCTCTTTCCACCTGTTGAAAAAAACAAAAATGTTAACATAGTAGGCCTGAGGCTGCTGTCTTTGAAAGGGTGTTTGCAAGGCGGGCCTCTGGCAAGTCAGCTTGTGGAGAGTTTGCTGCACTGCCGTGACAGGCTCCCTGACTGATAAAGGGGTGCCAGTGGGCCCACAGAGGCCTTCTCCAAGGTTCCAGACCACCTCACTACGGCAAGCATTGCAGTGAAGTGAGCCTAAAACACACGAATTTTTTGGTTTCCAGTGCGTATGAAAGTTATGTTTACTCTCTACTGTAGTCTATTAAGTGTGCAATGGCATTATGTCTAAAAAAACAATGTACATACTTTAATTTAGAAATCCTTTATTGCCAAAAAATGCCAGCCATCATCTGAGCCTTCAGCAAATCGTAATTTTTTTGCAATAATCACATCAAACATCACTGATCAAAGATCACCATAACTAATATAATAATAATGACAAAGTTTGAAACATTGTGAGAATTACCAAAATGTGACACAGAGACCCAATGTGAGCAAATGCTGTTGGAAAAATGGCACCAGTAGACTTGCACGATACAGGGTTGCCACAAAGCTTCAATTTGTGAAAAACGCAGTATCTGTGAGGGGCTGTAAAGCAAAGCACAATAAAACGAGGTCTGCCTGTACTGTATAAACAGCGTGGTGTATGGTGGACACCTGCTTTCCTTTTGGAAGCTGCTGTGTGACCAGACTCCATGACACATCTTGCGTGCTGAGTCTCTACTGGTCTTTCCTGGGCGGAAACATCAAACAAAAGTTGCTGCATTCTCTTTGCTGGGGTGGAGTGTGCTCTGTGTGGCCCCTCATCGGAGGGAGAGAGCACAGGTACCGCGCACACGGACTCCTCCAGCACCTGCCTCTTTCTCTTTCCTCACTCATCTGCTCTGCGTCCCTGCCGTGTTGCTATAATCCGCCTTAGCCATGAGCACAACTGTGCCAAGTCTCGCGAGCCCCTCTAGTGAATTACCGAGTGTGCGGGTGGCCTTGGGGACCCCTGAAACACCACTCTTTTACCTCTGCACTTTCTTGGCAAAATTCCGGAAGAGTGCCATGAAAAACTGTTGGGCTAAACAATTTATTCCTGTTAGGGACTCTTCCAGATTCCAGGTTTTCCCATCAGTCCTCACCCATGTCTAAACTTGGTTAATTTCTCCTCATTCTTGTTAAGTCCCTCTGGCTTATGGCACCTTCTCCTCTGACTGACCATATCCAGAACAGACACCTGTACCCAAGTATAGAATCTGCCACAGTTCTCTGATAACCTATAGAGAGCTTGCTTCTCTCGGAAACTGAATTCCTCAAAACTTCCTTGTATCCATATGTCTCCGCTGGCCCTATAGAAAAGTATAATTAGTGTACAGGTTCATGGGAGCAAGGGCCTTTTGCATCTTTCTACATGTTAATTCTGTCTCCAATCTTAGATGATTCTTTGGATAGGTATAAAATTCTCGGTTGACAGTCATTTTCTCTCAGTGCTTTAAAGAAACTGTTTTACCATTGTATGGCTTCTAATATTGCTGTTAAGAAATCTGTCGGTTTAATTGTCATTGTTTTATGGGTAATATATCTTTCTCTTTACCTTCCTGTGGGATATCATGCCTTTATCCTTTTGTTGAAATGTTATGATTCCTGAAATTCATGTCTTTCATCACTTCTCAGTTGTTTTACCTTGGAATATTTCCTCTTTCCCAGTCTCTGTTTTTTCTTTGGGAATTCCTTTTGAGGTGGATATTGCACTGTCTCATTTTGTCTCTGTGCCCAATATCTGCTAGTTCATATTCCCAACCTCTATGCTGCATTCTCTGTACATTCTTTGGGTCTGTTTTATTCATGTATCTGATCTGCCATTTAACCCTCCATTGGCTTTTTCAGTTTTAGTGACTGTAGTTCTCATTTCTGGCATTTCTCTTTTGTTGCTGTTGTTACTGTTTCCTAAATTTACTGGACCTTTTAAAATATTGTCTTGTTTCTTTCTTATGTTTTTATTCCTTTTAATGTGACTTTGGTGGTTTTAACATCCCTGTTATATAGTTTATGTCCAGTATTCTATTTTCTCAAGTTTTTAGAAGTTAAATTCTACTTTTTATTATTTCTGCTGATTCTGGCTTGTGGTGGAGTATTTCCGCATGTGGTTTATATTTTGGAGTAAGATCTCATGTTTATCTGTTACAGTCTTGTGCAGCCTGGGTTGGAGTATGTCCCTTAAGAAATAATTTGTTTTGCTTCTACTAAGTTGCCCAACAGAGGAATTACTGGTCAGGGACCACTTTTTTGTTTATCTCTTAGCTTAGAAGTTCCTGGACCTTGCAGGTAGTATATATTGGAACCACAAATCTGTGTGAAGGAAGATCTGTGACTATAAATTCTCAGAGTAAGAAATGCTTTTACAAATGTGTCTTTAAGTTTCATCCATGTTCTTGCATAGAGCTGTAATCCATGCATTTTCACTCTTGTCTAATCCATTGACTATGTAATTATCTACTTTCTTGCCATTAGATGTTTGAGCTATTTCAAATTTGCTGTTTTAAACACTGATGCTCTGAAAAGGATTATATTTGTTGGCTGGTACACACGTGCAAGAAAGTCTCTAGGGCGGGATAGCTACTTTTCCTAAGGACCAGGTAGTGAATATTTTAAGCTTTTTAGGCCGTACGTTTCCTATAGCAACTACCCAGCTCTGCCACTGTGGTGTGAGGGCAGTCAGAGACAGCACATAAACAAATGGGTGTAGGCTGTCCTTCAGTAAACTTTATTTTAAAAAATAAGCACTGAGGGAATTCCCTGGCGGTCCAGTAGTTAACATGTGGCGCTTTCACTGCCAGGGCCCAGTTTCAGTCCCTGGTGGGGAAACTAAGATGCCACAAGCCACATGGTACAGCCAAAAATAAATAAAATAATTAATTAATTAATTAATTAAAAAGTGAGCACCTAGCTGGACTTGGCCACGGATTGTAGTTTGTAAACCCCACTCTAAGGTATAAGCTTAGAGAACAGAACTGCTGGGTCACAGGAATTGTGAATGTTTACCTTTATAAGATAATGCTAAATTGTTGTACAAAGACTTTGTATCTCACCAGCACTGTACTAGTTTCCTTTCATCCACATCCTTACCAACTCTTGATATTGTCAAGTTTTAAATTTTCAGCAATCTAGTAGGTGTAAATGATACCTTATTGTAGTTTTAATTATACCACCCATATTCTTCTATCATAGCCTTTGTATAAATTTGCCTTGCTGTACAAGATTGAAAGCTCTCTGAGGTCAGGATGTGTTTTATTTGTCTTTATGTTGACAGTACCTAGAGTCGTACCTGACACATTTACTGATGAATAAACATATCTTAGATCATTCTATCTTATTTAAATCACTTAAATTATAATAGGAATTTAAAAAGATTTTTGTTTCTGAAATAAAGTGCAATGCAAGACTAAGTCTATGGTAGAGAGCCTATATAGTGAATCCTGATAAGAATGGTCTAAATAAATGTCAGTCAGGAATGCTTTCAGACTTCTCTGGTGGCACAGTGGTTAAGAATCCGCCTGCCAATGCAGGGTACACGGGTTCGATCCCTGGTCCGGGAAGATCCCACATGCCGTGGAGCAACTAAGCCCGTGCACCACAGCTACTGAGCCTGCACTCTAGAAGCCCACGTGCCACAACTACTGAAGCCCGCCCACCTAGAGCCCGTGCTCCGCAACAAGAGAAGCCACCACAATGAGAAGCCCGCGCACCGCAAAGAAGAGTAGCCCCCGCTCGCCACAACAAGAGAAAGCCCATGTGCAGTAACGAAGACCCAATGCAGTCAAATAAATAAATAAATAAATAAATAATGCTTTCATTTACAAGTAACAGAAAACCTAAATAATACTAGCTTTAATAATAAGGCCATTTAATTTTCTCCTGTAAGACACCTGGAAGTAGACAGCCCTGGGCTGGCACAGCACTTCACTGGTGTCATAAGAGATTACGGCTATTTCTAGGGTTCCACTCTGCTGTACTTCACAAGCTGGTTTTCTGTGCTCACACATATTGCCTCATGGCTCAAGATGGTTGCTGCAGCTCCAAGTCTAACATCTGTATTAAAAGCAGTCAGGATGGTCAGGATGGGGGCAGAGGGCACTATCAATATCTGTCTCTTTTATCAGAAAAGCAAAAGCTTCCTCCAGATCATCGTCACATATTCCTTACATCCCATTGCCAGAACATAATCATATAACTGATGTGAGAGAGACAAAAGAACAAAGGGAAATAGGAGAAGACGGACTTGGAACCGTTAGGATTCGTTCCTGGGAACAGGGCATATTTTCATCCCTAATATAATTGGGGTTATTAGCAAGAAAGGAGGAGGAAACGGCTCCTTTGAAGGCAACCAGTGGTTCCTGCTACAGTGTTTCTTTACATCTTGTCTTTATTGTCCAATATATGTTTCTTCAGATTTAATGCAAACATGTTCTTTCAGGGGTCATTGTCATTTGAGGATGTGGCTGTGGGCTTCACATGGGAGGAGTGGCAGCTCTGGATTCTGCTCGAAAGAATTTGTACAGAAATGTGATGTTGGAGAACTTGAGCAGCCTTGAGTCGCTAGGTAAGGACACGTTCCTGCCCAGTCAATTGTCTTTTCCTATTCACTTGCTAAAAACTGTGGCCTTTGAAGTGTTTAATGATTTAGGCTTTAGTTGAAGAATTGAGAAAATCTTAGTCCTTTCTTGTCTTCAAACAGTGTTTGTACACTCACATCCCAAATTAAAGGCCTCATTGTGCAGCCTTTGAACTAAACATTTGTTTATTCTTTAGAAGCTGAAACCCAAGAAATTGGACTCAAGTCCTCTGTGATTTCCCATGTGCAGGGTTTCAGGTTATCAAACCAGATGTGATCTTCAGATTGGAGCAAGACCAACCACGGGCAATAGATGAGGATACCCCAAGTCAGAGCTTTTCAGGTGAGTGATTGATAACCTCTCAAGTGTGAGACAGTGGAATTTAAATGCCAGTTTTCAGTAGACGGCGAAGATAGTGAAGGGTGGTTACCTTTGAAGTAAAAAGAGAATTCTCGAAGCTCCTAAACCTTTGGAAGTGACTCAGGACCACTAATGTGAGCTTCTCAGATATCCAGATATCATACTGTGTATCACTTATCCATATTAAGATAATCTGTCCTTCTCTGCTTTAGTTTTAGTGAGCTGTGCTCCACTTATGTATACTTAGGGGCTTAGGCCTGTCTTTCTCACATAGGACCTTGTCCATTCATTTTCCCTCTCTGCACCCCAAACCTTATCCTGATGATAGATTCCTTTTCTTTTCTCATGTATACAGGATTAATTGCAATTTTTTTGCCTTTCACTTTTCTAATTCTCTCCTATTTTCTTTCCCTTACATTGTTAAATGCTTCAGATTGCTATTGAAAACCCATGGTCATTTTTCTATTCTCTCCTTGGTTTCTTTTATGATAGTTTACTCCTTCTGTGCCTGTAACCAAAGGAATAACTTTGATGTCATCATTCCCTACTTTTAGTGCAACTTTTGTTGCCTTGTCTTAAAGTTGATTGTGCCCAAATGAAACCCCACCTTTGCCTAGGACAGATTATTATATCTTGGCCTCTAATACCCTATTTAGTCAAAGCGTTTTTTTCCTTTTCCTTATCTATTATTGGTTTTCTACCTCAGTTCCCATGAGAGCACTTTTTAATTTCCAAGCAAAAGCGTATAGTTGTGCATTATTATTTCTATGGTTCTAGTTTATCTGGTTCACAGTTATTAAAGGATTCACAAAATATGTTTATTGTTCTTTTTTGTAGAGTTCTGGAAAGTTGATCGTTACAAAGCTTGGCACCAAGAAACCCAAGACAGGCTTAAAAGATTGGAACAAGCCTGTGAAAGTAATGCGAGTGGAAAAACAGTTCAATCAGGCATGTACCTTGAACCTTTAAAGCAAAACCTAATAAGTATGTTTCAAATGGAAAACATTTGCAATATTCATTAGATTTGCTTACTCAGAGTGGAAATTATGGGAGGAAGAAACCTGGTAAGTTTAATGGGTATGAAAAATCATTCCTCTATACCAAACATGAAAAAATTTGTTTTTGATTAAAATACTATGAATGTAATGAATGTGGAAAAGTCAACAGCAAGAAGTCACGGCTCATCATCCATTGGAGAACACACACAGGGGAGAAACCCTTTAAGTGCAGTGAGTGTGGCGAAGCCTTTTAACAGAAGTCACACCTTGCTACGCACCAGACCATTCACATGGGAGAACAACTTTATGGATGTGAGTGTGGGAAGGCCTTCTCTCAGAAGTCGCACCTCATTACACATCGGAGGGCTCACACTGGAGAGAAGCCCTATGGATGTGGTGAATGTGGGAAAGCCTTCTCCCAGAAGTCACACCTCGTGATCCATCAGCGAGCTCACATAGAACAGAAACTGTAGAAGTATAGCAAATGTGAGAGACTTTTACGAAAAGTTCAATAATCATGACAGCAGAGGAAGAAGCATATTGCTTCAGACGTATATTTGTAGGACTTGTATTCCCAAGTACGGCTAAATAATATGATTTTATATTTTTTCATAGCATATATGAAATTAATATAACTGTGAACATGATATATGTTCTGTTCATAGCATGGCGTCTGTCAAGAGTTCTGCATAGACTATCACTTACCTTGCACTACAACAATAGAATATAAACTGGATCAAATGATTGACTTACTATTTAACAAAGAGGTTAAATGACCAAGTACTTTCTGGTACATGTAACTGAGTCTGAGAACCCTCACCATGCTGTGTCTTGAGTCATCGAAGCTGGGATTTTTAAATAAAGTCTCCTGCTTCCTCTGAGTCACCAGTTCATGTACGGAACTCAGTGTGGAGGCCAGAGTACAGGCTAACATGGGACTGGGTGAGCAAAAGCTCTGAAATGTGCTGCTCCTCATCCTGAAAATGGAGGTGGACCCACAAAGCATACCCTCCTGCTATTTTTAGCATAAGTTCATTTGCACACTGATTACATACAATAGAGCCAAGGAGCTATCTGTAGTTTAGGTTAGTATGGTAAGACGTTGCATTATACTGTTCTCTGTGCCAATCCTTTAATGTTTCCCTAAAGTGCTTTTCAAATAATTAGAAGAAGACACACACTTTATTTTTAAAGGGTCACGTAGCTTTGTAAGGTTACATTCAGAGACTTTCACCAGGAGAGTTAGGAATTTTGACATTTTGATTCAGAGATCTCATATAGATGAAGCTTTTGGAATCAAGTTGTTATTGTTTGTTAAAAAAAATAAACAACAACTTTGTGCTTATTTGATTATTAAGTGTACAAGAAAACCTTGCAATGTGCAAGATATTATCTTTTAAATGTGCCAACCTTTAATTAAGTTAAATTTTTTAAGAACATGTCTCGAAAATACCAAAAGCCTTCCTTAAATGTTGGTGAAATTTAAACATTTGCACCATTCCCTAAATATGTGATTTTCTTGTGTTGCCAA
Organism: Eschrichtius robustus; assembly: GCF_028021215.1. Taxonomy (NCBI): domain Eukaryota; kingdom Metazoa; phylum Chordata; class Mammalia; order Artiodactyla; family Eschrichtiidae; genus Eschrichtius; species Eschrichtius robustus. Next base: position 385,136 of record NC_090837.1, read on the forward strand.
CCCAAGAAACTTGTCTTTGTTGAAACCACCTATTATGCGAGTTATGCCTGCCTTTGTTTAGAGTTCTTAGTAATTTCTGTCCTTGATATTGCTTGGCAATGTCAAAATCCTTTCTTGAATGACTGTGACATTCAGAATTACAGAAGACGGTTTTCATTAGAGAAGGGAGATGCACACACAGTGGTCTTAGATTGTATATCCAAGAGCAAATGTTATTTGCATATGTGGTTGTGTTCAAGACTAAATTAGGGTCTCGGTTAGCAAAGCATTGCTGTGGGGGATGAATTTAACCCTGAATTTCTTTTTTTTTTTTAACATCTTTATTGAAGTATAATTGCTTTACAATGGTGCGTTAGTTTATGCTGTATAACAAAGTGAATCAGTTATATATATACATATATCCCCATATCTCTTCCCTCTTGCGTCTCCCTCCCTCCCACCCTCCCTATCCCACCCCTCTGGGTGGTCACAAAGCACGAGCTGATCTCCCTGTGCTATGCGGCTGCTTCCCACTAGCTATCTATTTTACGTTTGGTAGTGTATATATGTCCATGCCACTCTCTCTACTTTGTCCCTGCTTACCCTTCCCCCTCCCCGTATCCTCAAGTCCATTCTCTAGTAGGTCTGTGTCTTTATTCCCGTCTTACCCCTAGGTTCTTCATGACCACTTTTTTTTTTTTTTTTTTTTTCTTAGATTCCATATATATATGTTAGCATACGATATTTGTTTTTCTCTTTCTGACTTACTTCACTCTGTATGACAGACTTTAGGTCCATCCACCTCACTACAAATAACTCAATTTCGTTTCTTTTTATGGCTGAGTAATAGTCCATTGTATATATGTACCACATCTTCTTTATCCATTCATCTTTTGATGGACATTTAGGTTGCTTCCATGTCCTGGCTATTGTAAATAGAGCTGCAATGAACATTGTGGTACATGACTCTTTTTTTTTTTTTTTTTTTATGACTCTTTTTGAATTATGGTTTTCTCAGGGTTTATGCCCAGTAGTGGGATTGCTGTGACCCTGAATTTCTTATGCAGCCCATATGGGGAGGTCTCCACTGTTCTGAAAATGGCATATACAGAGACAAGTGTAGCTGCTATGCATACTTTTGTTATGTTTCAACAAGTTTTCCTTGCCTATTTTTTGTTTTGATATGGAGCATTGGTGAGGCTCTGTTTTATAATTTAGTTCATAGATCATAGATCATGAGAAAAAACATCACATTGTCTAGAGATCCTTGACTTGGAATGTGAACATGATTCGTGGAACGTCACTTTTGCTCTTGGGGGGAAAGGGTGAGAGTGTCATTGTATGATTCGTTGATTCATGATAGGCAGAAGGACAGTATTATTATCTCAGTGTCACATATGTGTATCAGAGAAGGGCGAGAAGAATGGATGTGGAACAACAAGTGGATGGACGGTGCTGACCCTGGGCCCACTTGGCCTCAGACCCGTTCCTTGTTCTACGCCCACCTGTTCTGCCCCCAGGGCAGGGGAAGTCGGCCTCACAGGATGTATCTCCTGTATCAGGTGCTTCTAGATGAGTTTGATTAGCAGAAGGTACTGGTGGGTGCTAGATTAGTAAAAAGCAGGATATTTCTTCCCATCTGCCCCTCAGGTGAAGTCTCAGCAACGGCTGTGTCTCCTCTGTAGCTCCGGCTCTTCCTAAGTAGCCGACCATGGCTACAGCGTCCACTGGATGACCCTGGGCTCTGGACTCATCCCTCCAGCCTAGTCATGGTAATGAATTCCGGCTTCTGCTAACATCTGGGATGCCTCAGTGCCCTCTTTAGCTTCTCATCCCTCCTATCACCTCTGTAACCATGTTAAATTCCCTGTTTTACTTAGAGTACTTTTTAATTTTCAAGATTGGACCCTGTGTAGTACAGCTATGGGAGAAACAGTCTAGATTGGTTGCTGGTTCAGGGCATGTAGCATGTCCCAACAGACAGCATTCCAATCTTACCGAGTATGCAAGTTCCTAGCAGAATTATTTATAATAGCCAAACACTCTAAACAATTCAGACCAGCTGGTGAGGGACTTCCCTGGTGGTGCAGTGGTTAAGAACCCGCTTGCCAATGCAGGGGACATGGGTTCGAGCCCTGGTCTGGGAAGATCTCACATGCCGCAGAGCAGCTAAGCCCATGCGCCACAACTACTGAGCCTGCGCTCTAGAGCCCGTGCTCTAGAGCCTGTGAGCCACAACTACTGAGCCCTCGTGCCACAACTACTGAAGCCTGTGTGCCTAGAGCCTGTGCTCCATGACAAGAGAAGCCACCACGATGAAAAGTGCACCACAACGAAGAGTAGCCCCCGCTCGCCGCAACTAGAGAAAGCCCACGTGCAGCAACAAAGACCCAACGGAGCCATAAATAAATAAATAAATTTATTTATTTTTAAAAACTTTTTTCTTTTTTAAAAATGACCTTAATAATAAAAAAAAACAAAACAGCTGGTGAAAGGATAAAGGATATGTGATATATCCATACAATAAAATACTTTTAAGCAATAAAAAGGTGCTACAACATAGTTGCAGCAAGAAAGGAACCAGACACAAAGCACTAGATATTCTATTTATATCAAGCTGCCCAGAAAAGGCAAGTCAAAAGCAATGCAGGTTGGTGATTGCCTTAAGCTGCGGTGGAAGCAGGGACTGACTGCAAATGGGAGGGGGGGTATCTTTTGGGGGCGATTAAAATGCTGGATTTTGGTGATGGGTGCATAACTCCAATTTACTGAAAGTCATTGACTTGAACACTTATAATGGGTGAACTCTAGGGTATATTAATTATACCTCAGTAAAGCTGTTTAAAAGTAGATAGAGCTAAAGGGAAAAATAGAAGAATACACAATCATAATTGGAGATTTTAACTCCTTTCTCTTGGTAATTAACAGAACAAGTGCACACACACACACACCACCAACAGAAGGAGATAAAGTATTTGGGCAATTTTATTGATGAACCTGACCTAATTGACACTTATAGACCTCTACGCATAAAGTCTGCAGAATGTACATTCTTTTCAAGTGCACATGGAACGGTCACCAATATAGACCTTACGTGAAACCATAAATCAGATCTTCATAGATGGAAATCATAGGATATGTTCTCTAATAACAAAAGAAAAAAAATAATAAGTCACCTAGTAAATGCCCAAATATTTGAAAATTAGGCAATATATTTCTAAATAACACAAAATAAGGAGGAAATCAAAAGAGAATAAGAAAATAGTTTGAACTAACTGATAAGGAAAGCAACACATCAGACTTCAAGAGATGCAGCTGATGCTTTGCCTAAAAGGGAAATTTGTAGCTTCAAATACTTGTATTAGAAAAGAAGAAAGTCTTTTTTTAAATAAATTTATTTATACTTATTTTTGGCTGCATTGGGTCTTTGTTGATGCATGCGGGCTTTCTCTAGTTGTGGCGAGCAGGGGCTACTCTTCGTTGTGGTGCGTGGGCTTCTCATTGCAGTGGCTTCTCCTGTTGCAGAGCATGGGCTTTAGGCGTGCGGGCTTCAGTAGTTGTGGCTCGTGGGCTCTAGAGTGCAGGCTCAGTAGTTGTGGTGCATGGGCTTAGTTGCTCTGCAGCATGTGGGACCTTCCTGGACCAGGGCTCGAACCCGTGTTCCCTGCATTGGCAGGTGGATTCTTAACCACTGCACCACCAGGGAAGTCCCAGAAGAAAGTCTAATATCAATGATTTAAGCCTCTACCTAACAGAGCTTGAAAAGGAGCAAATTATGCAAATTAAATCAGAGTATAAGGTAGTAAATAATCAAGATAAAAGTGGAAATCAATAAAATAGAAAACGAAAAAATAGAGAAAATTAGCAAAAATATAATTGGTTTTTTGAAAATATAAAATGGATAAACCCCAGCTAGACCAATCAAGAGAACAGAAAACTCAAATTACTCATGGCAGGGATGAAAGAAGAGTGGTCTTTACAGATCCTTTAGGTATTAAAAGGAAAACAGGAGAATGTTACAAACAGATTTATGGTAATACGTTTTACAACTTAGATGAGATGGACAAATGTTTGAAAAACATCATAGGGCTCTGTATCTATTACATATATTAAATTTACCTCACCACAAGGAAAAACTCACTGGTAGGAATCTATGAAATAATTTATTAAAACAGTACCAATCCTACACAAACTCAGAAGACAAAGGGGTAAGAAACCTCCCAACTCATTTTGTAAGGCCAGCATAGCTCATATAAAACCTAACAAGGATATTATAAGAAAGGAAAATGACAGGCCAATTCAATAGATGCAAAAATCCTAAACAAAATATTAACATCATAATTAGTAAATATTAGCAATATGTAAAAATGGTAAATACATCATGACCAAGAAGCATTTATCCCAGGAATGCAAATTTTAATGAATACTTGAGGAGCAATCAGTGTAATTCACATTAACAAAGGAGAAAAATTATCTCAGTATATGCAAAAAATTTTTGACAAATTCAAATGGGAACATTTTGAGGGACTGGGGAAAAGTTTATCTCTTGATTGGGGTGTTAGAGATAGGTGTATATTTATCATAGCTCATTAAACTATACAACATGCATTTTATTGTGTGTAAGTTGTGCCTCAGTGACAGACCTACAGCCCCAACACAACTCACTCTCTTACTGGATTGAAGTGCACAGTCCCTATACTATTTCCCTGAAATAGGAAAGGAGTAATCCTCTCTGATCTAAGACAGTATCATCTGGAGGGCCTCTACATTTCTTATTTATACAACAGTTAACATAAAAGATAGCTAGTTGTGCAAAAAAATCAGGAAAATGTAACTGATGACTAAAAGAAAAAATGGTCAATAGAAACAGACCTACAGATGATTCAGATATTGGACTTGGTAGATGAGGACCTTGAAGTAACTATGATAAGTAGAAGATAGAGGAAAAAGTAGGCATAATGAATGGAAAGATATAGAATTGTAACAAACTGTATTAAAAATGGGTATTCTGGGGCTTCCCTGGTGGTGCAGTGGTTAAGAATCCACCTGCCAATGCAGGAGACATGGGTTCGAGCCCTAGTCCGGGAAGATCCCACATGCCACGGAGCAACTAAGCCCGCAAGCCACAACTACTGAGCCTGCGTGCCACAACTACTGAAGCCCATGCACCTAGATCCTGTGCTCCACAACAAGAGAAGCCACCACAATGAGAAGCCTGCGCACTGCAACAAAGAGTAGGCCCCGCTCGCCACAAATAGAGAAAGCCCACGCACAGCAACGAAGACCCAACGCAGCCAAAAATAAATTTAAAAAAAAATTTTTTTTAAATGGGTATTCTAAAACTAAAAATACAGTGAGATTATGAATTCACTGAATGGAGTTGACAGCAGAAGAGACATATTAGAAGATAGGATTAATGGATTTGAAGTCAGCCCAATTGAAAAATCTGTTAAGAAAATTAAAAAGAAGCCAAGAGTGGTAGAAAATATTCACAAATCACATATCTAAGAAAGAATTTATATCCAAAATACATAAAGAACTCTCAAAACTTAAAAATAGGGACACAACAACTCAATTTTTAAATGGGTAAAATAGTTGAACACTTCAAAGAGAATAAATAGATGTTAAATAAGCACATGAAAATATGATCACCATCATTAATTATTAGGGAATTAATACCACAATGAGATATCACGACACACCTATTAGGTTAACAACGAACAAATTTAAAAAGAACTGACACTGTTAAGCACGGGTGTGGATGTGGAACCACTGGAGCGCATACATCGCTGGTGGGAATGCAAGACAATGCAATCTGGAAAGCAATTTGGCAGTTCTTTAAAGTTACATGTACATTTACCATATTGCCAATTAATGCCCAAGAGAAAGGAAAACATTTTCACATAAAAACTTGCATTGCAATGTTCATAGCAGGTTTTACATATTCACCAAGGACTGGATACAACCCACATGCCCAGCTGGAGGGTGGATAAATGTACAGTAACAAATAGATCAATGCACTGTAGCACCCACAGTGGAATGCTGCTCAGCACCACAGGGGACCAGGCTATGGAACCACGTGGCTGCACAGCTTGGTCTCACGCCTTATGCTGGGTGAGAGAGGCCAGACTCAAACGCTGCCTGCTATGTGATCGATTCCACTTACACAACATCCTGGGAATGGCGTTGATTATACAGAGGGAGAACAGATCAGTCATAACCAGGGTTTGGAGGTGAGGAAGGAATGGGTGACTTCAAAGGGGTAGCGGGAAAGAATTTGGGGAGGATGATGGCAGCATTTGTGTCTTGATTGTGATGGTTACGTGACTATGCATTTGTCAATACACTCAGCACTTAACATCAACAATAGTGGATTTTCCATATGCATATTTAAGATAGATAAAAGTAAACTTTAAAAGTCTGCCTGGTCATTTTTATAGTCTCTTTTTGCTTATTTACTTTTGTGATTCCCTAATTTATTTATTTAAACGTTTCATCTAATCCTTTTATAGTCTGTATCTGATCATTCTAATATCTGATGTATTTTGGGCCTAAATCTGTTGCTTATCATTTGGGTGATCTTCTCCCTCATAATGGCTTCGTTTCCATGTGGGTTTGGTGATCTTTGTTTGTGACCTGTCAATAATATGTGTTTAATTTTAAGCTGGAGGAATCCTGACTGAATGAATTGGGGAACATTTTCTTCCAGAGACAACTTGCATTTGATTCTGCTAAAGTCCAGGGGGAGCTACCTACTACCTGGGACCCTTCTTGCCCCCTTCTGGAATCCTGGTTTATTGTGTGAATCTAAGGTTCAGCAATTTTAGTACTGGCTCAAGGCCCAGTGTTCTGGTTTTAAAACTGATTTCATTTATATTGAGGGAAAATGCTTTTTCCAATTGCTTAAAGTTTACCCGACTCCAAGATCTGAGAAGAGCACTCCACCAAACTTACAAGACTCCCTTTCCTATAAGGCACTTTATTAACATTATTTTCACTTGAGAAATAAAATATTGCCTGCCATATCAGTAAATAAATGATGTCATAGTCAATAGCGATTGCAGCCCTCCAAAGGTGAGCTGGTGAGCCCTGAGGGAACTCAGGAAGGAAGCAAAGAATACCTGCCATCTAGCAGCCATCAGACTACAGCCACTCCCATTGGTGAGCCCTGAGGAACTAAGAGTCCACATGCCGCAACTAAAGATCCCTCATGCCAAAATAAATAAAACAAATAATAAATAAATATACTTTTTTAATTTTTAAAAAAAGAACATCTTTAGTTTAAAACAAAGAAAAACTGGTTTGGGAAGCCTTATTTGTGGTCTTTGCTTCCCCTCAGTAGGTCTTACAAATGCTAATAAAAACATTAGAATAATTAATGTTACCAGGAAAAAAAACCTGTAAGAAAAGTCTAGATACTTTTTCCAGCAAGATAGAAATTTTAAAAAGGACTTCTCTCAAATGAATAAAGAAATCTTTAGATGGTTATTTAAAATGGGATAAATAAAACAGACATTTATGTGATTAAAACACAATGTTTTGATATTACACTACCTAAGGTTAAATGGGCAGCCCTACTGGTCCTCAACATTAAAAGCCAAACAAGTCCACTCTACTTACCCCAGTTTAAATATGTATATAAATATATATATTTAAAGGGCTGAAGAAAAAAACATTTACACTGAGCCCGTGCTCCGCAACAAAGAGAGGCCACCACAATGAGAAGCCCACGCACTGCAACGAAGAGAAGCCCCTGCTCACCGCAATTAGAGAAAGCCCGCGTGCAGCAACAAGGACCCAACACAGCCAAAAAAAAAAAAAAAGTTAAGTGATGGAAGTTTATTGAATAGCTAGGTCATTCACAAAAAAAATAAGATACTAAGACATCAGTTACTAAACAGAGAAAGAAAAGGTATTTAGGACTATTAATGAATATGTTTGGTGCTACACTGAGATGTTCTCTATAAGAAAACAAATGTTTTTGGAAATTATCACTGATATTTATGTTCACCAATCTACAGAATCCTAATGTAAAAGTTCATAATTGCTTATTTCTTAGTTTTCACTAGAATTTAAGGTTTTTAAGAGTTGAGGATTCTAATTTAAATATGTAATTAAAACTAATAGAGGCTGCTTCTGGTTTCCAGACAGTCTGCTCCCCTTCTCTCTCTCGGGAGTGTACTTTCACTTCGCTTAATAAAACACTTGCTGCTTAAAACTTCTATATGTCTCTCGACTGAATGCTTTCCTTTGGGAGGACAAGCACTGAGGAATTGCTGTTCCGCCCATAACATTTTGGTGCCGTGACTCAGATTGCTGCCAAGATACAGAGAAGCCCTTCTGCTCAAGCTACTTATGGTTTACAGTTTGGTGATTTACACCTGCGGGTAAAATTAAAACGCTTTCTCTGCTCTCTGCCTGGTCCCTCCAGAACCTGGAGACCCTTGAGTCCTGAACGGCCTCATCCGATGGGCAACTGACCATCCATCCTCCAGATTCACCCTGAGGATGTATCCTAAAGAATTGGGCTAAGTTTGATCCCCAAACCTTGGGGAAGAAGCCATTAATTTTCTTTTGCAACACGGCATGTCCACAATACAAGCTAGGAGGGGGAGAAATTGGGCCTGAAAATCGGAGTTTAAACTACAATACCATTCTCCAGCTTGACCTTTTTTGTCCAAAGTTGGGCAAGTGGAGCGAGGTCCCTTATGTCCAAGTCTTCTTTGCCTTGAGGGAAAACCCCGAACTTTACAGGACTTGCTGGGTAGACTCTGCTGACTTGGCAATGCTTAATTTGCTCACCAAACCTCCCTCCCCCTCTCCTGGTGATACTAAGCCTTAGCCGACAATAAGCCCTGTCCGTTGGAGCCCTCTTCTGGGGAAAAGAAGGAGCCTCTTACACAAACGGCCGCTTCCTCATTGTACCCAGCGCTGGATGCCCCCGCCCCGAAGCTTTGGCCCCTTACCCGGGGCCCCATAACTCAAAACTTTGCCCACTTCAGGAGGTAATAGGGCCCTCTGAATTTCCCATAAGGATCAAAGTTCCTTTTTCTATGCAGGGTCTCAGTCAGATAAAACAAGATCTAGGAAAGTTTTCAGATGACCCTGAAAAAAATCTAGATAAGTTTAGGCATCTAACTAAGAACTTGGAGGGATGTTTATATCATCCTTGCCGGGACACTCTCTCAGTCAGAAAGAACAACCAAATACGAAGCCACCGCTCAGCTGGGAGAAGGCCACCACATGACAAACCCCCAACAATTTCCCAGGGGAACTGTGGCCGGCCGTTCCCCAGACGGAACCCAATTGGGACTATAATACTTCAGCAGGGCTGGCAGCCAGGGACCACTCCCTCTTCTGCCTGGTTGAGGGAAAGAAACAATGTAAACTAAAATCTGTTCATTATGGGCAAGGACGCCAGGAAAATCCCACTGCCTTCTATGAGTGGCTGAGGGAAGTCTTTATAAAACGCTTAGACCCAGACTCAGAGGCAGGGAAACTGGTTTTAAATGACCGTTGCATCACTCAAGCTGCCCCAGACATAAGGAAGAAAATACAAACGGTGGCCCTAGGACCTAGCACTCCTGTCTCGGAACTCCTTAGGGCTGCCTCCTCTGTCTTCTACAACCAGGAGAGAGAGGAGGAGAGGGGAAAAGAGAAAGAAAAACGCAAGGCTAAGAGGCAGGCCCAACTAGTGGCAGCATTACAGGTCCAACAGCCAGCTCCTGGTTGGCCCCGGGGGGCTTCCCCCTCACCACCACCCCAACTCCCCCGGCAATTGTCATCGCTGCGGGAAACCAGGACACTGGAAGACAAACTGCCCGGAGACAAAAAGCCCCCTATCAAGATACCTGGCATTGCTAGCTGGATCCATCACACCAGGGTCAAGCCATGGGTTGCAACTGCTGAGGAGAAGCCCTCCAAGGACCCTCCAGACAGCTACACTTGTAAGCCCCTAGAGAACTTGAGGCTCCTCTTTAAAAAACAAGCAGGTAAGTAGCTCCTCTTAAAACCCTCTGAACACAACATAGGTGGGCTCCAGTACTGGGTTGCTGCCTGATAATAGGACTTCTCATATTTGTAATTTGACTTCTCTGTCTTCCTCAAGAATTGACCCCAAGTTGTCATTTTTAACTTTTGCCTTGCTTCTCAGTTCCTGTCCAGTCCTGAGTTCACTGATACAAACCCCTACCAGGGGGCTCTCAAGCAGGCACAGCACTTCCTTGTGGCAACCAATTCTACATATTCCAGTTATTGTTGGCTATGCCTTGACAAATCTGTTGGGGCAAGTGGATCCGCCTATCTGACAACACCTTGGGGATGGGCTTTAACCTCAGCCAACTTAGACTATGTTGTACACAAGTGCCCTTCTGTCCAGATCCCCGAGGCTGTTTACCAATACTTGCTCCAATCACAAAACCAGCCTCAAGGATAGAGCCTCCCAAGAGTTTCACTAAAAACAAAACAAAACAAAAAAAACATGGTTTTGGCTGTCCTGGCTCCTTCCTTTTCTGGGGCCCCATGCTTCCATCTTCCTTTTGCTCCTGTTCCGGCCTTGCCTACTAAACTTCCTAACTAAATTCGTCTCCTCTTGCCTTCAGGCAATGAAATTTCAGGTGGTCCTCAGCCAAGGATATCAGCTCACCAACACTCAAGAGATGACTTCATTCTACATGGGACCTTTGGATCAACCCCCCAGGACAAGTGGACAGAGACCTGACAGTCAGCAAGAGGAGGGACCCTAAACCCCTCTACAACCCTCTTCAGTAGGAAGCATTTCAGTATACAGTAGGAAAGTAGAATGCATGTTTTCAGTAAAGAAGGTATGAGGAATGGAATTACACTTTATTGGGGGAAAAGAAAGAAAGTATGTCTTAGAGCTGGTTGGTTTTGGATGGAAAAATAAGGGATGAACATAAATAAAATAAAGATCAATAGTGTACTATTACATGTAAAGAATTAAAATATTTCATCATGAATATTACTAATAATTAAAATTATATGGGAATAATAAATTTATTACATTCTGTTGGATGCACAAATTATAAAAAAATGATTCATAGGTTGTTTCATTGTAATTCACAGCCACATTAGTATTTTCATGTATACAGTAGGAACATTCAAAGTTGTTTGTCATATGATACTTCTGCATTTGTTAGAAATCATAATGTAGCACTAGACTCCTGAAAGCCATCAGTAAGATAGCTTTAAAAATCAGTCCTCACAATAAGGATGGAAAGAGTCTCACGTTTACAGATTTCTAGAGAGTAAAATCATTCACCAGTTTTTGGTAATTGTTTTAATCTGTGTCCTTTGGGAAGAGAGGTTAGGAAGGCATCTTTTAATAACCCACAGGTAGTTATCATGTTTATAATTAAGTGCATGAAAATATTTCAGAGCTATCCACTGAATTTCACGACATTTTGTTTGGTCATTATATATATTTTTTAATTTATATATTTATTTTATTTTTGGCTGCGTTGGGTCTTCGTTGCTGTGCGTGGGCTTTCTCTAGTTGTGGTGAGCAAGGGCTGCTCTTCGTTGCAGTGCGCAGGCTTCTCATTGCAGTGGCTTCTCTTGTTGCGGAGCACGGGCTCTAGGAGCGCAGGCTTCAGTAGTTGTGGCACGTGGGCTCAGTAGTTGTGGCACATGGGCTTAGCTGCTCCGCGGCATATGGGACCTTCCCGGCCCAGGGCTCGAACCTGTGTCCCCTGCATTGGCAGGCAGATTCTTTTTTTTTTTTTTTTAATTTTATTTATTTTATTTTATTTATTTATTTATGGCTGTGTTGGGTCTTCGTTTCTGTGCGAGGGCTTTCTCTAGTTGCGGCAAGCGGGGGCCACTCTTCATCGCGGTGCACGGGCCTCTCACTATCACGGCCTCCCTTGTTGCGGAGCACAGGCTCCAGACGCGCAGGCTCAGTAATTGTGGCTCGCGGGCCTAGTCGCTCCGCGGCATGTGGGATCTTCCCAGACCAGGGCTCAAACCCGTGTCTCCTGCATTGGCAGGCAGATTCTCAACGACTGCGCCACCAGGGAAGCCCTGGCAGGCAGATTCTTAACCACTGCGCCACCAGGGAAGTCCCTTGGTCATTATATTTTATATGCACTAGACTGCATGTGAATAGTTGATATTAGCAGCTAAAGTAAAAATTTATATATAATAAATGACACTCAAATTGCATGTAAGTATAGAGAATTTAGAACAAAAATGGGGCATCAAGACATTCATAACCTTCTGAAATCAGCCTTTCTGGCTGGGTTTGCTCTGGGGGACACAGTGGGCACATCTAGAAATCACAGACAATTTTATGCTATGTTAGGCCATATTAGTCTACAATATTCAATTTTTTCTGATGAAATAAATGAGTGAACATTTGAAAAAGGATGGATGCTTTCAAGGTATGTTTTAATATCCTTTCATTCCCACAAAATAAAAGTATTTTATGTACCCTATATTTACGAAGAATTTTTCAATATTTGTTAAGTCCTCATTTTCAAATTTCAAGTAATTCACATAATTAATTGCATACCAAAAATATATTTGTTCCTGGTTAAAAAATACTTGATTATTTTAGCTACTAAATACTAAAGTTTGGTTAGTATCTACCAAACGTTTTAAATCTAAAACATGTGGCTTGCATCTTAGAAAATATTGACAAGTGCTAATACTATTGATGTTCAAGTTTTAAATGGTGTGTTACATTTCAGTGTACACTTTTCCTTTCACAGAACTGTGCAGTGTTAATTATTTTGGAAAAATGTCTCTGCACATGTGCTTATCCAGTTAGACCCTTTATGACCATTCCCTTAATTCTTATCACAAAAATGGGACAAAGAAATTCTGCTATGCAGTTGATAAGCTGGTGATCGTATAACAGTTTTATAAAGTTGGATGATGAATTCGTCAGGAGCAGTACGATTGTGCAGGTGTGTCAAGGTCATCGATTTGACCTCGCTCTTCGTTGGGTTCGGTCTCTTTGGGGCAACAGCAGATGCCCACTCCCCACCCCCATCCTCCCACCCCTGCGCAGTGATGTATCGCCTGACTTTGTGTTGGCCACAAATATCCAGTCACAAATTAGCCTCTTTACCTTACTTGCCAAAGAGGAGATATAGTTCTATAGTATGTGAAGAGCTGCAGGATGACAGCCTCTGAATTAGAATTTAAAATATGTTTTCTTCCTCTATATGGCAAGGCATGTGAATACACCCATTTTCCCTTGAAACAGCAATGTAAGTCAACAGAAAGCAAGAAATACATTTACATTTTTGTTCCATTTGCCTGGTTCTCTACAGTTTGAGCTGTAATAGAATTATTCTAAAATCAGCTTTTGATTTAATATTGTTTTAAATTTTAGTAATTCATATTTAACAGCACTAATAATAGAACCGGTTAGAACCATGTACCAGTTTACTGCTAGAGGGATCATCCCTAGGGTTTAGTGATCACTAATCCCTCCCTCATGTTATCCTTCTTCTTAAGTAACATCAAAGAGATAGAGAAGAAAATCTGGGAAACAAAGAACGTGGGACCTCCAGAGGGCGAAAAAAACCCTCAGTTCCAAAAAAGTTCCGGAAGATGAGAGGTGGCTTTCTGAAGACGAAATGTAAACCCAGAGGGAATTTTTTCCCCAGAGCACAAGCCCAGGGTGCTCAGGTGAGAACAACCTGGGGCGCAGGTGGGCAAAGGTGGGCGAGGTGTCACACGAGCTTTGCTCACTCATTGTCAGAGTCAGAGCCAAAGTCACTTTGTTCTGAGTTAAACTGCTTTTTCAGTGCTGTGAACATTTCGTATAAAATGCTTTTCATGTTTGAAACTTCCATTTTGTATCCGTCTCCCATCCTCCTGGATGTTCTCCAATGTGACGTGAGCAAGCTCTCGGGCGCCGACGGCAGTCTTTCCTGCCCTTGGCCTCTCCAAGCTGGCATCTGGCCATGAGGGAGGCTCGGCACTTCCCAGCCCCAAGCCCCGTGGGACTGACATTTAAGCAGTGACATCTGTTCCGATGGAGGGGAGGGTCAGGGTCAGAAAGCAGGAGACAACGGGGAGGGGCTCGAAGGGGAATGGCCAGGGCTCCCTGGCTGCCTGGACACTGACCCTACCTCAGCTGAAGGTCCCACATGCCACCAGCCCAGGGTCCCCTCATCCCCCAGTCGAACTCTCTGTGGCTCCAGGATTTTCTGACGGGTGTTTCCTCCCCTCCTGCTTCTCCCCAGTACCAGATTTAAGAGCGGACAGCACGACGATGCCAGCGGATGGGCTGCAGGTCCCCACCTCACTTCCTGCCCCTACTTTTTATTGAAGTGTGGGAGAAGGAGAAAAGCTGCCCCTGAAATGCAGGAGCTGGTACCCTGAGCCTGACTTTCCTGGGGGCCACTAGCATGTCTACGTAAAACAGTACATCTATATGCATCTAATCATATCCACAACAGTTTACCGTCCAAACCTTGCTCTGTGTGCTCACGTTTTAAACGTTCTTAAGAAACGAGTCTGTGTTGAAGCCCCAGTGAGGGCTGACACTGAACGGGCAAGAGGAGCCCCGGCTGCAGGGCCCACTGCTACCCAAGCCCGAGGCTGTAGGGCTGCGTGAAAGCCAGCACCAGGGCAGGGGTCGGGGCGGCTGCCGGTCCCTTGAGAGGGTCAGAACCACCTCCTCATCCACGGGACTGCGGTGGGCTGTCAGGCGACCTCTGGCTGGGCCGGGGGCCCTGCTGTTGCGGCCTCCTTGGCCCCCAGGAGCAAGTGCCCTCCTGCCAGGGATGCTCTCGGGCTTGCCACTCAGCATCCAGCTGTGCTTGCTGAGGCAGAGGCTGAAGGCCACGGGCAAGCCATAGCAGGCAGTGACTGTGGCCTTGCCTGCACTGCTTCTCCCTCGGGGAAGCAGCTCGGCACAGGGGTCCCGAGATGGCTGCCCCTGCTGGCGCCGGCCACCAGCCCCAGCTGCGCTCCGGGGGAGGAGGGAGGGAATGGCGTCCCTGTCGTCTGCTCGCACAGGCTTGGGGGGCTGGGAGGCAGGGGCCTCCGGTCCCTTTGCCTCTGCTGTCGCGGAGCAGGGCCTCCAGTGCGTGGTCTGGGCGATCACAGCGACTCAGCTCGGGCTGAAGGTGGGCGTGCCCCAACCTGCAGTGGGTTAAAAGTCGGAAGACGAGCCCTCACGGTGAGACCTGCAGGCCGTGGTCGCCACACGTGAAGGACTGGAGGCCAGCGCTAGCCCACGAAGCTGCCACCGCCAGTTCCTCTAGCACACGCCGGGGGCCCGCGTGCAACCTCTTGCGGGCCCCACTGGAGCAGTGAGAGGCTGCGGACCCCACCCCGTGCCATCTTTCCCCCCGGCCGGTCTGCGAGCCGTGCGCCGAGTCTGGGGAGGCTTCCCCTTCTTGCCCAGCCCCAGCGCAGTGCTGAGACCCTCAGGCTGCAGCTCCTGTGAAACGAGAGCAGAAGAGCCACTTAGACGCCTCAGAGCGAGGGTGGGGGCTCAGCTTTGTGGCTTCACAGCTTGTTTACACCCCCTTCCACTGTTCAGACCGGTGCTGGAGAAAGACCACAGGGTCACAGGTAGGTACGGGAGCAAAGGGGGCAAAAGACACCCCAGGCTGCCAGGATCCAGTCCTTTGTTCTCTTAGGGAGGAAGCAGGGCCCGGAGAGGGAGTGACTGGCTGAGGACCGCAGAGCAAAGACCACAGGAAAACATCTCTGCGGGGTGTGGCCACCGTGTCGGGCAGCTGTGCCACGCTGACCCTGCCCTCATGTCAGTCTTGTGTGTTCCCTGCTTCAGCCAACCCCTCTCCAAGGGAGGCTGGTTCCTATCAGGGGCGAATGGGATTTATCAATCTCAATATGGAGGCTGGTGTGCTCGTTGCTACTGAGGAATCATTAGAGCTAGGACGTTTTAATTGACAGAGCTAGGAAATAGACACACATAACCCCGTATATGTGCCCATTATGAACCCCTGCCATAACTAATTCTAATCTAACCTCTTGCAACTGCTCTCCTCTTCCCTCCTCAGTGTCTGTATCTCCTTTCTCCAGTGGGGAAAACCGTAGGTCCCAATAATACTAATCACTGCTCAGTTATTTAATCATGTATTCAGTTACATAATACAAAAATAATTCTAGAATTCTACACCATACTACTGCAAAAAACAACCTACTAGTAGCTTTCAGAATTCTTTGCAGTTATTTCTGTCTTTGGCCTAAGCACATGTAACAAAAGTATTGATATTTCAATCTACTTGGACTGGTTCTTTTTTATTTCTCCTAGTATTTCTCCTAGTAGTATTCATTTGAAACACAGTGAAGTCCATGCCCCTATCTTTGTATTCAATTTTAAGCCCAACCTTGTTTATTTTGTTTTATTATTGAATATATAAAAAGTTCCCAAATCACAGCTGTCCAAAATGTATACTCAGATGAGTTACTCTTCCTCTTATCTTTCCACTATTTCAAACCAGACCCATCACTGGCTAATAGAGCTCACCTCTCTGACACCCCTGTCCCCATCCTGTGAGCCCAAGGAAACTCATCACAGACAGCCAGGTTTCTGTCACTGAGCTTACCGACCACCCACTTAAATTCCAGCCCGCGGGAATGCGGCACTTCTTTCCCAAGAACATAATTAAAAGTAAAATTAAAGCAGAAATAAGTAAGAGCACTGATTTCAGTGTTCCTGGGAGGTCGCCGCTCCTGCCTTCTCTGTGCAGTGATCCCTTGGCATCCCGGTCCCCGGGGCTCTTCGGGGGAAAAACCCGGGTCTGGATGGGGGTGGCCTGGGGCAGAGCGGCTGCCAGATCGACAGCAGTACATGAGCGAGGCTGAACAACACTGAAAGCCTAGTGGGTTTAGGAAGGCAAGCAAAACTTTTAAATCTGGCTCAAAGAGAATATTTTCTTTCCCTTTATCAATGCTCAGCTAGTGCCTTCTGGGTTCCATCCTCCGCAGGCGCGCTACGTAGTGACCGGTTTCAGTTTAGTAACTGACCGCTCACGTTTTCCATTGGCCAGGGCGCCCACGGCCCACTGGCGCAAAACGCCATTGGCTAAAATCCTTGTCCGTCTGTTAGCCAATTCCGCGCCTCTGTGTTGCCGGGAGACAGCATCCCGCCCAGCAACGGGAGGCGGACAGTTGCCGTTGGCCTAGGCGCTGAGGTTGGCGGGGGCCGTTCCCGCTGCGGAGGCGGCTCCCCTGCCGCGCTTTGGTTCAGTCCACGTCCCGGGTGCCAAGGGGTGGAGAGCTGGCGGCGCGGAGGTCGGAGGATCTGCAGGGCCCGCCGTGTGGGCGCCCCCGGGCTGGCACCTGGGCCCCGCAGCGGGGGTCCGCCCTTGTCCCGGGCTCGGGGCGGCAGCCCTTCCCCGCGCTGACGCCGCACCGCGAGGGTCTGTGCAGCAGGGCTCGGGCTGGGGCGGGTGCCGGCCTGCGTGGCCCCTCCCCCCGGCCCCAGCAGAGTCTGTTGCCCACTTCCTTAAAGATAGGAATCCTCCCGCCACTTCCCTGGCCCCTCGGAGTTTCCAGGGTCTTTTGTACTTCTGGCCACCTATGATGGAAATTCCTGTCAGGCCAAGTCCGGTCCTGGGTAGCTTCCTTCCTCTGCCTGATCTAACAGATGGGTCATTTGTCTTCTTGGCTTTGTTTTTCCTGCTATTTTGTGATTTTTGCCCCATTTTCTTCCTCAGCGTGCAATTGACATGTAGGAACATATGCCACCAAATTAAAATTTTTTCACTGATTTATATTTAAATTTTATTTATTATTATTCTCACCTACAATTTTTTTTAATATATTGTCTCTCCATTCATAGTATAGCAAATTGGCAGATTTTCGTTTCTAGAGGGCATTTGACACAATTTGTACATTTTTTCTTACAGGAATTGATTTACTTACTTGTAAATTTTTCTCACCTATATTTCATCACCTATTGTCACTTAAAGAAAAGCTTTTGTGCTTCTTGTAGGACGGCTGGGCTTTTCTCAGAGACTGGGTAGGGCTGGGGTAGAGGAGGTTCGAGGTGGGAGGTGGCATGTGTACATTCCCACAACGGCTTTTATAAAAAGAATAGTTAAGAATCACTAGTAGAAGTGGAATATACATCAGTAATTATTGAACTCAGTGAAATACCATTTATCTGTGGCTTCCCTTTAGGACTAAGGAGTCTGTGTTGACACGGTGTCTGGAATTTATCTGAATCCTGTGTTGCCTGGTTTTGTAGTCTCTGGATTCTCCCTCAATGTCTCTGGTCACTCAGAGTTTCTTTTTTTCTTTAACTCTTGGACATTCACAGGAGTTTCTCTGGAATAGGGACACTTTCCTCTCTGTTACAGCAGTATTTTCCCAGTAGTTTCCTGATTCTATTTCAACAGTGAGATCAATGTTTTCCTGATTTGGGTTACTTTTGTGATTTTATCTCATTTTCCACCTCAATTTGTAATTAGATTTGGGATACTAATAACAAAGTATACACTTGTAAGTAAATATTATATTCATTAGAATACTAAACCACCCTGACAGTCAACAGGTAACAATCTTTTTAATGGTTCCATTAAAATTAAACAGAATCTGTTCAACTAAAACTTCCTAGCTATCCTCAAATAATGTTAAAAACCATCCCAACAAATATGAATTGCCTTAAAATGTATGTTTTTTAAAAAAAAATTTTTATTTATTTGGCTGCACTGGGTCTTCATTGCGGCATGCGAGATCTTCATTGCGGCACGTGGGATCTTTAGTTGCAGCATGCGGGATCTAGTTCCCCGACCAGGGATCCAACCCGGGCCCCCCGCATTGGGAAGCGTGGAATCTTAACCACTGGACCACCAAGGAAGTCCCAAAATGTATGTATTATTAATAGTAAGATTTTGGTAAGTCAGTGATGTTGGTGAATGTTAAAGCTTGGTGTATTTGGGAAATTGGCTTCTGAAAAATGTGTTTTCATTGAATTGATCAGAGATAACATATTGTGTTCACTAGTTATGATGGGAGTGGCCTTCTAGAGCAGATGACTGCACTAATACAATAAGCATCTCTGCAGAATAAGGAGGCGACTTTTAGATAATCTTTAACATTGGAACTCTTCCTTGGAGGGAGGGTGCATTACTCATAGAGTGGGAGCTCTCCTGCCTCAGCTCTGAGCACTAGAGTAGGTATTTCCTACCTGTCTGGCATTTCCTACCTTGCTCACGGCCATGTCTGACCTCAAGTGCAGTTGACCATTCTTGAGGCCGACTCTTACCCTCCCCACTCGGGGGTCGCACAGCCTCAGGACCATCCAGAAGGAGTCTTTGCTGTCTTGGGTGCCCCCGAGGCCTCTGTCCCCACTGCCTGTGTTGCGGTTGCTGTGTGCACATGGCTTGGCCTCTCCCGTAAAGTCACAGGCTCTGTGGGGAACGATGGCATCTTGTCCACTGTCCTGCCTTCCTGGTAGAACAGCTTCCTGACGACCGCTTATGGGGAGTGTCTTCTGTAAAAGCAGTATTCGGCTTGTTTTCTCAAATGAATAATTCCTTGGTAGGGATGACGCATAGAGGTAAACTCAACCACTGATTTTACCAGGGTGGTGGGACCTACATACAGTATCTGGTGTTGATGGCCTATGAGTCTTTGTGAGGTTATAGCCAGCCACGCTGAAACCACCCCGTGTATAAACATGGAGTTGGCTATGACCCCTGGTCTCAGTGACAAAGAGTAGACAAAGATAAATGTCTCCTTCCTCGAGGTGTCTCTGATTTCTTTCCGTCTTCCAGATTCTCTCTCATTAAACTTTTCCTCAGAAGGAAAAGTATTTTTTCTCAGTCACCCCTCTCACTTTGCAAGTCTTATACATGAGCGAATTTTAATTTCTCCCTTTATAGCCTTCAAAATAACTCTTAGTTTTCATTCTGCAGTATTTTTTTAAAAAATTTCTTAGACTGTCAGATATTAACCACCTGAGGCATGCTTTCCTCGGCCCAGTCTAATCTAATCTAGGTATCCGCATCCAGTTGCCCGATGTTGTAGAAATGACCAGTTAGTGATGGGATAGCTCTGCCTCTGTGTGTGTTTGGCCCACATCTGCAAGAGCCACTGCTTCCTTTCAGACAGTGTGCGTTTCCCATCCATGCTGAATGCATTTAGATATTTTCCAATGGCCTTAAGCCAAGCAGTCTGCGAATTTACTAATGAAACACCAGATTCATTACTATGTAAATTATGGGTTCATTTTTATGCCCAATTGTAAGTTGGCTTATAAATTCAAAAGCTTAATTCTGTTTTTGAAAGCTATTATTTTTTTGTCAAAGTTAAAAGCTCTTACAGTTTGTGTCAGGTTTTTTTTCTACTGCTGTGTTGACCTATAAGTGATACACAGATACTGAACTTAGGTTAAACCTACAATTTGTTGAATTTTACATGTGTATATACCCATGAAAATATTTTTTAAAAATTTTTTTATTGGGGTACAGTTGCTTTACAATGTTGTTAGTTTCTGCTGTACAACAAAGTGAATCAACTGTATGTACACATATATCCCCTCCCTCTTGGGCCTCCCTCCCACCCCCCCACCCCACCCAGCTAGGTCCCCACAGAGCACCAACTGAGATCCCTGTGCTATACAGCAGGTTCCCACTAGCTATCTATTTTACACATGGTAGTGTATATATGTCAATCCTCATCTCCCAATTTGTCCCACCCTCCCCTTCCCCCCTGTGTCCACATGTCTACGTCTCTATTCCTTCTCTGGAAATAAGTTCATCTGTATCATTTTTCTAGATTCTACATATATGTGTTAATACACGATATTTGTTTTTCTCTTTCTGACTTACTTCACTCTGTATGACAGACTCTAGGTCCATCCATGTCTCTACAAATGACCCAATTTCATTCCTTTTTATGGCTGAGTAATATTCCATTGTATATATGTACGACATCTTCTTTATCCATTCATCTGTCGATGGACACTTAGATTGTTTCCATGTCCTGGCTATTATAAATAGAGCTGCAGTGAACATTGTGGTACATGTGTCTTTTTGAATTATGGTTTTCTCAGGGTATATGCCCAGTAGTAGGATTGCTGGGTCATATGGTAATTCTATTTTTAGTTTTTTAAGGAACTTCCATACTGTTCTCCATAGTGGCTGTATCAATTTACATTCCCACCAACAGTGCAAGAGGGTTCCCTTTTCTTCACACCCTTTCCAGCATTTATTGTTTGCTCTTTATTTTCTAGTTGCCTATGGTGGTATCTTAGATTAATGATTTTGGATCTTTTTTTCTTTTCTAATATATTCATTCAATACTATAAATTTCCTTCTAAGCACTGCTTTCACTGCATCTCACAAATTTGTTGTTGCTGTTAATTTTTATATCAGGTTCAGCAGCTGAGAAATAGCATACTCATATATATATATAATATATATATTTAATTGGGGTATAGTTGCTTTACAATGTTGTGTTAGTTTCTGCTGTACGGCGAAGCGAATCAGCTATATGTATACATATATCTCCTCTTTTAAGTTGTACTTTCATTTTCATTTCGTTTGGAATATTTAAAAATTTCTCTTGAGAGAGTTCTTCTTTGACCCATTTGTTATTTAGAAATTGTTTTGCTTGTTATTTAGAATTGTGTTGTTTAATCTCCAAGTGTTTGGGGATTTTCCAACTATCTGTTGATTTCTAGTTTAATTCCATTGTGGTCTGAGAACATATTTTGTATGATTTACTTTCTTTTAAATGTGTTCGACTGTTTTATTGCCCAGATTGTGGCATATCTTGGTGAATGTTCCAGACAAACTTGAGAAGAATGTGATTTCTGCCCTGATTGGATGATGTAGTCTGTAAATGTCTATTAAGTCCCGTTGATTGATGGTGCTGTTCAGTTCAACTATGCCCTTCCTGGATCTGCCCATTACTGATATGCAGTGTTGAAATCTCCAAATATAATACTGGATTAATCTATTTGTCCTTGCAGTTCTATCAGTTTTTCCCTCACATATTTCGATGCTGTGTTGTTAGTGTATATACGTTAAGGATTGCTATATCTTCTTGGAGCTTTGAATCCTTTAGCACCATGTAATGCCTCTCATTATCTCTGATAATTTGCCTTGCTCTGAAGTCTGCTTTGTCTGAAATTTATATAACTACTCTCACTTCCTTTTGATTAGTGTTAGCATAGTATAACTTTCCCCATTCATTTACCATTAATATATCTATGTCTTTATATTGAAAGGTTTCTTGTAGTCGACATAGAGTTAGGTCTTGGGTTCTTCTGGTTTTGTTTTTGTTTTTTTGTTTGTTTTGTTTTGTTTTTAATTCACAAGGACAGTCTCTGTCTTTTAATTGATGTAGTTAGACCATTAACAAAGTGATTATTGATATAGTTAGGCAAATATCTACCATATTTGTTACTGTTTACTATGCATTGCCCTTATTTTTTCCTTATTTATCATATTCTTTTCTGCCTTTTTTATTTTAAAAGAGCATTTTATAAGATTCCATTTTTCTCCTCTCTTAGCATATCAATTATACTTAAAAAAAGGTTTTTTTTGTAATGGTTGCCCTAGAGTTTGCAACAAACATTTACAACTAATCCAAGTTCATTTTCAAATAGCACTGTACTGCTTCATGGTAACACAAGAATCTTATAACAGAATATTCCCAATTCCTTCTTCCTAGCTCTTATTACAGCTATAATTACTGACTACATTGTTGCTCTTATTTTACCTCTTTGAAGAATAGAAAAATAAAGGTTTTTGCTTTACCTTCACTTATTCCTTCTCTAACTCTTCATGTAGATCAGAGTTTCTAACCTTTATCCTTTTCTTTCTCTCTAAAGAACTTCTTTTAACATTTCTTGCAAGGCAGGATGACTGGCAACAAATTCTCTCAATTTTTGTTTGTCTGAAAAAGTCTTTATTTCTCCTTCACTTTTGAAGAGTAACCTTGCAGGGTATGGAATTCTAGTTCAGCGGGTTTTTTTTTTTTTTTCTTTCAATACTTTAAATATTTCACTCCACTCTCTTCTTCCTTGTGTGGTTTTTGAAGAGAAACCTGATGTAATTCTTATGCTGATCCTCAATAGGTGAGGTGTTTTTGTTTTTTGTTTTTTTTTTCCTCTTACTCACCTCCGGATTTTCTCTTATTGTTCTGTTTTCTGCATATGATACGTCTAGTTGTAATTTTTTTGGGTACTTATCCTGCTTGGTGTTCTTTGAGATTCCTGTGGTTTCGTGTCATTATTTTGGAAAATTCTCAGCCATTATTATTTCAAATATTTTTTTCTGTTTTCTTCTTTTTCCTTCTGTTGGTATTCCCTTTACATGTTAGTCCATCAAAGTTCTTTGACATTCTCTTTCACTTAAAACTTTTTTTTCTCTTTGCATTTCTGCGTTGAAAGTTTCTGTTGGCATATTTTTTCAAGCTCACTGATTCTCTCCTTGGATGTGTACAGTCTGTTGATGAGCCCATCAAAGGCATTCTTGATTTCTGTTAATGTTTTTTATCTCCAGCACTTCATTTTGATTCTTCCTTAGAATTTCCATTTCCCTGTTTATATTACCCATTTGTTATTGCATGTTGTCCACTTTTTCCATGAGGGCCCTTATAATTCCAAAATCTCTGCCGTGTCTGAGTCCGATTCTGACGCTTACTCTCTTCAAACTGTGCTTTTGTCTTTTAGTCTTCCTTGTAGACTTCTGGTTGAAAGTGGAACATGATGCATTGGGTAAAAGGAATTGAGGTAAATAGGCTTTTAGTGTGAGGTTTCATGTTTATCTGGCTAGGAGGTAGGTTGCTTATTGTTTCCTATAGGTGTAGGTGATGATAGAGGCTAAAATTTCCTCTCTGGTGTATTTGTTTTTGTCTCCCCTGTTGTCCTTGGGTTTCCCTAGAGACTACTTCTTAAGTAAGGTCTGAGCTCTGCAGTTCTTGCAGCTGTAACCCCCTATTATACAGCGTCCCTATTGGTGTATTGTTAGTGTGTGGGGCTGGGGAAGCAGTCTATCCACTTATGATTAGGTCTCAGTATTTAGTCTGTACTCCTGTGCTGTGACCTTTACAGTGCTTCTCAGATTGTTCTATTCCAAGCTCCCCCACCTCAGGTGAGACAGGAAGGCTAGAGAAGACTGGAGTTGGGTGTTGCCCTTCCCATGTGTGGCAGGCAGGCTGGAGGAAGCTGAAGTTGGGTTCTCTCCTTCCCCTCTGTCAGGTAGGCTCCAATAAAACCCCAGTAGGTTAGGTTCTGGTGGAACAGTTTCCCTTGAGGGCAGACTTTTGTGAAGGAGAACAGAATACTCTGGGTATATTCAAAATGTTTACTTTTCTCCTGCCCCTACCAGGAGCACAGGGGGTGTTTGGTTGCTGGGAGTAAAATTAACAAAAGTGTGAGGACCCCTCTAAGACTGGCACCCCCTGGAGTTTTTAACTTTCAAGCTTGTCCACACTGAGCCTCTGGCCATTTTCCAATTAAGGTGTAAGTTTTAATATCCTGGTACTGGCTCCAGTAGTGGCTTCTGCTCTGGTAAGTTTTGATTCCCTGTATTTATCTGTCTCTACAATTTTGGGGTCAATTATCTGTTAGATCTGAGAAGAGCTGTTGATTTCTGGCTTCTTCAGCTTTTTTCTTGTTGTGAGGCTGGGAGAGATAACTTGAAGCTCCTTACACCTTGGACTGGAATCTGGAAGTCAGCTTTTTGTTTTTATAGGATATGGGTGGGCATGACAAGTTTGCCTGCAGGTCAGATTGCCAGCTACAGCTGTTGAATCAGTGCTGGATGAGGGGGCAAAAAGAGCACTGGCTGCCCCATGAACTCCCTGTACCTCCCAGGGTCTAAGGGTCACCCTGCTCCAAATCACCAACGTTGTCGCTCTCTCTTCACTGCTACACAATCAGTGTATTCAGAAGTTACAACTTTATTTTTTCAACAATTAACCCAAATTCACACCCAGACTTTTCACATGATGGTGTGGATTGGGACAAAGGCATTTTTCCAAAAATTTCAGAGACTCACTGTATCTCCCACTTTGCCCTATGTGGGCCACTGAAAGGGAAATCAGAAAGCAGTGTACCCAACCAAGTGATTATTATTCTCATGATTCAAGACTGTGTCACTGCAACAAGAAAATTCAGCTGAATGAACCAGAATTAAACTTTATTTTCATCCCTTATGATTCTTTCTGGATAGCCACCTGCAAGGGATAACACTCAGGCTTGCCTGTTGTTGCTCGAGGGTGAAACAAGGAAGCACCATGCCCAGGAATGGTCAAGGTGGATACCTAAATTTTTAAAATAGTCTGTATAATCTCACATATCTCCCTACCACTTTTTCTTGAACATTATCCAGGAATCAGGCGAATGGAGATGATTCCTATTTAGGAACAGCAGAGTTCGGTAACTGGGGTAGGCAGAATAGTGGCCTCCAACTATGTCCACTTCCTATTCTCTGGAACCTGTGAATATATTCCCTTATATGGCAAAAGTGACTGTTCATATGTGATTAAATTATGAACCTTTAAATAGGGAGATTACTCTGGATTATCCAGGTGGGTACAATTTAATCACAAGGATCCTTATAAGCGAAAGATGGAGGTACTAGTCAGTAACAGAGATACAGCATGGTGAGAAAGACTCAGCGGGGCACTGCTGGCTTTGAAGATGGACGAAGAGGCCATGAGCCAAGGAATGCTGGAAAAGACTAGGAAGCGGATTCTCCCCAAGAGCCTTCAGAAGGAATCCATTCTGCCAATACCTTGATTTTAGCCCAATGAGACCCATTTTGGACTTCTAACCTCCAGAACTGTTAAATTTGTGTTGTTTTAAGCCACTAATTTGCAGTAATTAGTTACGGCAGTAATGGGAAATTAATACAGTAACCAAACAACTCAGGTGAGTAGAACAGGAAATGATGGAGTTTGGCAGGTCCCTTGATTACCTTCACTATAAGTCATTGTTGTATAGACTTTGTTACAAAAGATGGACCACTGTTAGGTGGCAAATGGGCCAGACAATCAAAAACATGACGAGAGCTTAGTTTCGTTTCATTTCAAGGGCCAAGTCAACGTGTCCAGCATTAGCTGATCAGGTGAAATAACACTTTCTGAAAATGTGTCAGCAGTGGTGAGACATCACTGGTAGCCCTGAGAAAGCGTCAAAGGACAGATATAGTTAGTTTTCCAGGAGTAGGGAGATCAATGCCCCAAGTAATGTGTCCTCTTTTAACACAAAACCAAGGGCCAACTTTTGGCAGGAGGTACAAGGCTCCCTCAGTGGACTAGGCATAAGGTTTGCCACCTCCAAGTTACCTGCTGGCTTCTACATCAGGAGTGTAAAATCCTCCACTTCTGCCAGACCATGATGGGGGATACATTGGAATTTCCATTATGATGACTACTGCAGGTGGTAGTCAGTGATCAGGGAGAGGCAGACTTGATAGCTTAATTCTGTTTGTTTTCATCAAAGGTGGGCATCTATGCGACTGACCTAGACAGTCTGATAGGCAGCGACAATTTGTTTTTACAGTCTGCAGCCCCAAAGAGTAATGTCTTTAATCTGTCAGTCAGCACTCTTCAGTGACAGACCAGACAACTAGACCACTGGCAGCAATTCAGGGGCCAAAAGATCAAAGTGAGTGTTGGCCAGAGCTATGAGAACGGCCTTCAGTTCTGTCCACAGAGGAGACTATGTCTGCTCTCGTATCTACATACCTGGAGAGCCACTGCGGCCTGCTGGACACCGAAGCCAAACCATGAGTGAGTTAAGGCCAGCCTTTAAGGGAACATCTGTGAAGCAAGGACCCTACTGACCCAGTGAATGTGCCTGAGGTGACAGGGAGGGGCAGAGAGGATAAGGTTTCAACCAGAGAGTAGCTGCCAGTTCTTGTAAAGCTGAGCTGCTGCTGGGGCTACACCAGCTGTGATCCCGAGAACAGGGCTTCCATTTGAACAGAAAGGCCTGATTAGCCAGGCACCTACTGGCCCCAACACCCAAAGGGTCTGCTAGGGTGCTGTGATTCGCTTCTTTTCCCCCTAAACCAAGTTTCTTCAGAGGAATTTTAAATTCTGGCCTTTCCTGTGTCCTGAATCTGAGACGGACAGGAGACATGCGCTTTTTTAAGACTAAGTTGACATGGGCCTTTGGCCTGAGTTGGCTCACTGTCCCCGAGGTCTGGAAGCCTGTCACCCAAGAAGCCTGGGCTGTTCCTTCGGCTCAACGTCATCCTGGTTCCGCGGCAGGTCGGCCTTGTGTAGACTAACACAGGCCGTCCAAAAACTCCTGATGCCAGGCTAGGCCCTGGTTCAGAGAGCAAGTGCAGTAACCTCAGCCCCCCACGAAACAATACTGAAAAACAGTCTCAGAGGAAGAATGGTTACATTTTTCTATCTGAAGAAAAAAAGATAAAAATTACAAATGATGTCGTTTAAGTTACACAAAGGAGTACAGAGCGAAAGATGTCTGCCTCACTACCTTGACTTCTGCTCTCTCACGAGGCAGCCACTGCTATTTTCTGTCCTTTCACATTATTTTTATGAGCGCACGAACACATCTGTCCTTTCTACTTCCATCTCGAGGTCCCCGTCGGTCAGGCATGGCCTCGTTGCTCTGAACCGCGCAGCCCGGGGCCGCACGACGCCCCGCAGCGACTCGGCATCTGGCCGCCCCGCAGCGACTCGGCATCTGGCCGACCCGCACCTCCACTCCCACGCGTCCGGCACGGACGACCCCAGAGCATCCTCCCCGGGCACACACACCGCAACGCCGCTAGACCCCAGGAGGCGGAATCGCTGAGCCACGGAAACGCGCGTTTAAAACCGAAAGACAGCACCACCCCCTCCAAGAGGTGCCGACCAGCAACCGAGATGCTCGCGCTCTCTAGAGCTCTCCCAGGGCACTACCAACTTTCCGATCGCGGGGAAATTGGCACCCGAAAGTTTCGACTTGCATTTACCTCGTCATCTGTAAGGCGGACCGTCCCTTTGCATATCTAAACGCCCTCTGCACTTCCAACGCCGCTTTGGGAATTTGCTTCGGGGCCCAACGCCCAAGTCGCTCTGTCCCTTTTGCCCCGACTTAACATGGCGCTGACCGCAGCTACTTCCGAGATCCTGGAACACCAAATCGTCCCGGCCAGCATCAAAGAGGGCGTCCAAGCCCGCAGCCTCCAATCTGCGCACGCTCTGCTCGCCTCCACGCGTCCACTCTCGATGGCCGTCCGCCAGGTTCCGCTCTAGCCGCCGCGCTCGGTGGTTGCCACCGCCCGCCAATCGCAGGGCCCGGACGCCGCTGGCCCCGCCTCACGGATCAGCTGAGGGATCCGAGATGTCCGTTGACAGCGGTGGTGGCCGTCGCGCGGCCGGTTCCGGGTTCGGCGCGGGGCGGGGGGTAAGAGGGCGGCGGGCGCGGGCGGCCGTCAGGACCCGGGGGAGGCTGGCGGCGCGGTCCGCGGCGGCGTGGCGCGGGCACCGAGGAGTAGCGGCGGGCCGCAGCCTTTGCCTTCGCGGGCCGGGTCTCACCCGACGTTTCCGGGTTTCGTCAGATGTGAAGCCGATGGAGCGGCCGGGGGAAGGCGAGCAGCCGCCTCAGCAGCAGCCGTGGGGGAGGCTTCTCCGCCTGGGCGCCGAGGAGGGCGAGCCGCACGTCCTCCTGAGGAAACGGGAGTGGACCATCGGGCGGAGAAGAGGTGCGGGGCGGGGAGCGGGCATGGGAGACGTGGGACGGACTGGGGGCGAGCCGGGGACGGGTCCGGGCACGGGGGCGGGGACCGGGGACCCGGGATGGGGGCGGGCGACGGGGTCCGAGTGCTGGTGGACTGGATCCGGGGCCTGAGAGCGGGGGCTGGGCGAGACCGGGCCCACCGGGCTGTGGGATTCTCCTGGGCGGGACGCCGTTTTTCCGGTGGAATGGGCCGTCGTGTAACAGCTGCCGTTTATTCACGTATTGGTCGGCCCAGTTACTTCTGCGTGTTTCATGCAGGTTATTTAATTCTCACTGCAGCGTTATGAAGTAGGTGCAATAATTTATCCCCTGGAATGCAGTTTTCTCAAGGGTATTACTACCCAAAGCATCTTCTCTGACCTTAATGGAATGAAATTAGAAACAAGTAGCAGAAGGAACACCGGAAAATCCACAGATATGTGGAAATTAAATAACACTCTTAAGCCACCAGTGGGTCTAAGAGGAAATCAAAAGGGAAATTAGAAAATACCTTGAGATAAATAAAAATTTAAAGTACCAAAACTTAGGGGATGCAGGTAAGCAGTGCTCAGAGGGAAATTTATAGCCGTAGGGAGCTACATTTTAAAAAGATCTCAAGTCCCAGCTCCTAGAATAGGGCTGCTCAAATATTTGTTGATGCAATGAACGTGGGAAGCTATGGCCTTGAAGAAAGTCCTGCAACTAGTGAGAGGAAGAGCCCTCACCGCCCCCCCCCCCGCGCTTGCTGCCTCTAAACTCCTAGCGGCCACCTGGTGATTTAACCTCCCTTGTAGCTTTCCTACGGGGAGTGAAGTGCACGATCAGGCCAACAAAAATATTTCGTTTTTCTGCAAATTAATAAATTGTCACACTGATTTTATACTTTAAGCAAGAGGTAATGAGAAAGATTAGTGTTTAAAAGCACATGTTCTTTGCTTTCATTTTACCCATCATGATGCACCTGTACCTGTTTTTTGCTGGGGTTTTTTGGGGAGGCGGTCTTAAGTCCCAATATCAAGTTCATTTTTTTTTTACAACTTTAAAAATATTGACATATCATTAGAAACTTTTCACGATGCATTGTCTTTAGTTGGTGTGAATGGAAGTTTGATGAAGAGCAGAAGCCTGGAGACCACCACCCTCACACCCCCTAGGCCGCCAGCACCACCACCACCGCATAATCTGCTTTGGGCTAATTTACCTTCTGGTGCCTTTGTAGCTACTTCATGGGGTCACTGTGAAGATTAAAGGAGGTCGTGAGTGAAGTGCTTAGAAGGAGCCCGGCTGAGAGCACTTAATGTTAGCCATTGTTATTATAACACAACACTGTAGTATCATTTTACATGCTAATACAAGGAGCAAAAATGTGTTGTTGAGTTGATTCTTAATGGAAGTCCTTTCCTCAACTATATTAACCTTTCCAGCAAAACGTAGAGTTTGCTGTATTAGTCTGCCCGGGCTGCCATAACAAAATACCACAGGAAGCTTAAACAGCAGAAGTTTATTTCTCACAGTTCTGGAGTCTAGGAAGTCCAAGATCACGGTGCCAGTCAGTTTGTTTCCTGGTGAGAATCCTTTTCCCGGATTGCAGGCAGCTGCCTTCTCGCTGTGTCCTGGCCTGCTGGACCAAGAGATCTTTGGTGTCTCCCTCTTATAAATGCCTCAGCCCTATCAGATTAAGGCCCCACCCTAATGATGTCATTTAACTTTTATGTTTTGCAGGCCTTCTTTCTAAAGACAGTCACTTTGGGGGATAGGGTTTCAGGTTGTAGAACTAGATTTATTTTAACACTGTTGCACACCTGCTATATACAAGGCCTTATTTTGAGGAAAAGGGGGAGCT
Organism: Eschrichtius robustus; assembly: GCF_028021215.1. NCBI lineage: Eukaryota > Metazoa > Chordata > Mammalia > Artiodactyla > Eschrichtiidae > Eschrichtius > Eschrichtius robustus. The sequence continues at coordinate 415,612 of NC_090837.1, forward strand.
GAGTTGACGTGTGTGGAAGGAAGCAGGGGTGCTCGCCTTCCCAAAGAGCTTCCCATTCTCGGGGAGTGGCAGAGATGTGTACCAACCATGGAGAGAGTAACCAACTGAACGACAAGCAGGGCAAATACCAACAGTAGAACTTTAGCAAAGGTATTTCAGTTCTCAGTTGGAATGCTGATGTCCAGGTGTGGAGAAACCTAGTAAAACCCCACTCCGGTGACAAAGCCTGGTGACCAGCCTGGGTCTGGGGCTGCAAGGAGACCATCCTGGCGGTTTTGCTCAGCGCAGTGGGACAGTCTTGAACACGGGTGAAATTCGCCTTGGATAAATGTAACAAAACACTCCCCATAATGTAGAATGTTTGTGCCACTAAGAATTCTAATATTTAAGGTTTACAGAGGCATAGCTCACACATGGTAAAATTCACCCCTTTTAGGTGTTCAGGGAGTTTTGAGAAATGGACGCACCACTGCGGTCGAGATGTAGAACATTTCTATCACCTCAGAAAGTTCCTGGCGGCGTTTTGGAGCCCGTCCCTGCCCTTCAACCCCAAATCCTGGCACCCACCGATCTGATTTCTCTCCCTATGGTTCTGCCTTTTCCAGAATGCCGTCTAAGGGGAATCACACTGTATTGCAGCACAGTCTTTGGGTCTGGCTGCTTTCCCTTGGCTGGTGCTTTTGAGGTTCATCCTTGGCAGTTACATATATCAGTAGTTTGTTCCTTTTTGTTGCTGGGTGATTTTCTGCCTGTGTTTATTAATTCACCACCAGTTGATGGGTACCTGTACTGCTTCCCACGTTTGGTTATTAAAAAATAAAGCTACTGTAGGGAATTACCTGGCGGTCCAGTGGTTAGGACTTTGCACTTTCACTGCCGAGGGTGCGGGTTCAATCCCTGGTCAGGTAACTAAGATCCTGCAAGCCGCAGGGCGCGGCCCAAAATAAATTAAAGGTACTATAAACCTTAGTAGCTATGGTGCAAACCTGTTATAAGCAGATTAGTGACTCAGTATTAAAACACTCCTGAAAGCTTTTATTCTTTTGATTTAAGGAGAGGACAAAGCATTTGAGGGTTTTCCTCTTGGATTTGATGAGGGTATAACGATTGTATTGAGCTAGAGATGCATCCGCCTTCTGTTTTAAATTTTCTTAAACGCGTACATGTGCCTATGATAATTTACTCAGTCATATTTTCTGTGACTCTGTCATTCCTTTAATTTTGTGATGATTTATGAAACCTTAGGTTACACAAAAGAAATTAAGGACTAAGATACTGAAGATATTTCATAAGCCCCATAGTTTTTTTAAAGTTCTGTAATACTTATCATATTTTTCAAATATGCATATGTGTGCATATTGTAGAAGACCAGGAATTTGATCAAATATTTATCATATTTTTACAATATGCATATGTGTGCATATTGTAAAAATGTCACCAAGAAGCAGCTGATGTGTAGCTGGAGGTGTTGATGGTGCATATCCTCTAGGTAAGGAGGAGTCAGAAAGGTTCAAGACATAGTTCTTGTTCCCTTACTTTGGATTAACACTTAAATGCTTTTTTGAAAGTTTCTTTGTACTTGATTAAGTGCTGTCTCCTTAAGTGGGTACAACGTGGGTCTTGACTTCCAGCCGCATGCTTTGGTTAAGCAAAGGGCAGTATCGTGCCCGGTACCCACGGTCGTATCCAGCACGCCCCCCTCGCTGTTTTAGGTTGTGACCTTTCATTCCCCGGCAATAAACTGGTCTCTGGAGATCACTGTAAAATTATAGTGGATGAAAAATCTGGTCAGGTGTCGCTGGAAGATACCAGGTAAGCTCTTTCTGAACTTCTTTCCTCTTGTAGCTTCAGAAAGCCGACTTGAAGCCAGTGAGTGCAGAGAAGAGACAAGGGCCTGCTTTCTATAGCTCAGTAGTCCGATAGGGTCTCCGGGTACTGGGAGATGTATTTTCTGGTTTCCAGGATGGGCTACTTAGTGACACTTTGGTGTCTGTGACCATTCTTTTTTTTTTTTTAAACTTTTTTTTTTTGTTTTTGTTTTTAATTAATTAATTTATTTTTGGCTGCGTTGGGTCTTCGTTTCCATGCGAGGGCTTTCTCTAGTTGTGGCGAGCAGGGGCCACTCTTCATCGTGGTGCGCGGGCCTCTCACTATCGTGGCCTCTCTTGTTGCGGAGCACAGGCTCCAGACGCGCAGGCTCAGCAGTTGTGGCTCACGGGCCCAGCCGCTCCGCGGCACGTGGGATCTTCCCAGACCAGGGCCCGAACCCATGTCCCCTGCATTGGCAGGCGGACTCTCAACCACTGCACCACCAGGGAAGCCCTGTGACCATTCTTAAATGTATTCAGGTTAAAGCTCAGAGATAAGACTTAAAAGGCAGTGATACATTTTGGGTTCTTGCAAACCTATTCAAGTTAGACTTCCCCAAATCAAGAAGTCTTTCTTTTTTTCTTTTTTTTTTTTATTATTATACCACATAAGTAGTACATGAAAGTGAAAAACTTTCCAAAATTCCACTCACCCACAAAATACATACGTATTTATTTTGTATTAATGAGATTATACTGTTATACTGTGTATCTATTTTACTTGTAATGTTTGCAGAGTGCTTGTCGCATCAGTATGTCTAGGTCCATCTCGTCTTTTTCGTTATTATATAATAACTTGTTGTCACCTCCCTTACTGATGGAAAGTTATTATTTTGACTTTTTCTTATTATAAATGACACTGCAGTGACTCTCCTCCAAAACTCTTTCCATTCATGTCTGATGATTTTCCTGGGGTAAGTTTATGGGAAGGAATGCTGTGTGGAAGGTATGAGTGGCAAACGGCCATCCAGCAGTGTGTTGAGAGCACGCCTTTCCCACAAGGTGATTTTTTTTATTGTTGTGAAGGTCAAGTGCTATGAGATTCTTTGGTAAGTAGCAGTTTGAGGGATAGAAGACCAGGAATTTGGTTTTTTTAGGAAGAACGGATGCTCCTTTTCCTCCTCTGATAGGTAGCAGGTCAAGTCCTTTATTTCTCAGCACAGTGTACAGTAACAGTGCTGGTTCCAGAGGCTTCTTTCTGCCTCAGGCCCTGGCTCTCCCACACTGGCTACAGGATAGTATGTGCTTCCCAGGGCTGCTGTAACGGTTACCACAGGCTCAGTGGCTTAAAACAACACAAATCTGTGATCTTATAGGTCTGGGGGCTCAAAGTCCTTCTCAGGTCTCATTGGTGTCGGCTCCTTCTGGAGGCTCTAGGGGAGAAGCCGTCCTCTGTCTTTTCCAGCTTCTAGAGGCTGCTGCCTTCCTTGGCCGAGGTGGCTGGAGGGGTGGGGGTGTTCCGGGCAGGAGGAGCCACAAGTGCAGAGGCGCCGAGGTGCAATCAGGAAGACCCCGACGTCCACGCCGGAGAGACTGGACTTTAGCCTGAGAGCAGTGAGGAGTCACCGAGGGGTTTAAGCGGAAAAGTGAAACCAGACTTCCGGGTTAGAAAGAGCTTGAGGATAGGTCGTGGGGAGAGCCTGGCAGCAGAGGCCGTGGCAGTGCTGCAGCAGCTCTGCTGGTCTCTCTAAGTGGGGCTTTACTGGGAAGGCAGCCCAGCCCTCCAGGGACCTGCCACCTGTTGCTGAGGAGTTGGGACGGAGACAGCGTGACCGTGCAGCCTGAACTATTTCCTGCCTGGCCCTTTACAGAAATCTAAAGTAGTGGCAGTCTGCTCAGAGGGAAAGGTGACGCCTCTTCAGCACTGGGGGCCTTAGGAGTGGGGCCGTGGAGTTGGGGCCCGTGTGGACTGAGTGCCTGAAATGGGCGGGGCGGGAGGGCTTGCTCAGTTGCCGAGTTTGGCTTGTGTGCGGTGCGCTCTTCCCCTTGCCTGCGGGGTTGTCTCTGTCCACTCGGGAGCCCCTCCTCAGGGAGGTGCCTCCTGTCCCGCCTGACTGAGGCCCCGGAGTCTCCTGGCCGTGCCTTCCCATCCAGCACTGTGGTCCCTGATTAACTGGAGTGACTTCCCAGCAGCAGGGACCGCGCCGTCTTCCGGTCGGTAGCCCTGCGTCGATTTGCTTTTGCCCAGAGCCCATCTCGGAGGAGGGTCAGTGCTCATGTGAGGAGTGAACTGAGCTGGGCCGCGGCTGCCGGAACAGGGTTAGGCCTGTCGACAGAGCGTGGTGCAGAAGCAAGAGAGAAGCTGGGAATCAGAGCACGTGCTGCTGGTGGGCGTCCCGGGCTCCACCAGGAGGAGAACGTGGGGCTGGCACAGCGGAGGCGTTAAAACACTTGACACACCATTGGGCTGTGAGTGAGGGGGCAACAGGCAAGGTTCTTCTCAAGAGAATTGTAAGGTGGCACGAGTATTTACATCATTCCTATGAGTGTTTTATCATTTGCAAAGTGGTAGTATTGAACTGCTTTCCTACTGGCTGTAGAAAAGGAAAATTTCAACTCCAAGTTGTTTTAAGTAGGATAAATTGCATTTTTGTTCTCCCTACAGCACCAACGGAACAGTAATTAACAAGCTGAAGGTTGTTAAGAAGCAGACTTGCCCTTTACAGACTGGGGACGTCATCTACTTGGTGTACAGGAAGAATGAGCCAGAACACAGTAAGGGAGGGGGTGGTTCCTGGGCTGGACTCACGGGTGGTGCAGCAGGGGACGCTGCCACAGCTGGGAAGCATTGTGGGAAGAGGCTGTTGAAGCAGGTATTTCCTGAAGGAATGTTAGTGCTAGCTGCATCCCCTTTTTTGTTCATGTACATTCTTGGTGTGGGTAGTGTCTGTTGAAGAATGGGAGCGTTGACCTCGTGGGCTGAGCCCCAGCCATTCTTCAGAAATACCACTGTGGCCGTGAGCCACGGTCTCAGTATGGTAGCCAGGGAGACGGGGTCGTGGGGGCGGTGAGGAGGGCACCTGAGTGAGAAGAATAAGGCCTAGAATGGGGGCTGGAGGCCACAGACAGCTCTGCTTTGGGAGACTTTACGGGAGACAGCAAAGGTTAGACGGGATTCTGTGAGGGCTTTTCCAGCTCTGAGCATCTGCGCCTGTGTTGGTGGGAGAAGAGTGATGCAGGACGGGGAGGGTTGGGGGGTCCTTCGAAGGTTACCCCAGAAGTAGGAAGAAGAGGGCCGGTATCCGCTAGACTGTCCTCAGCAGTCACAGCCAGCCCCCGGCCACAGGGAAGGAGCTTGTGTCCAGTCCTGGTGGTTTGAAATAACAAGACACAGACTCACCCCTCCTCATCGCTTTGCTTGCCTTAGTCTGCCTCCTGACGCCAGGCGGTTTTCTGAGGCTTATTTATTTTAAGTTTGGTTCAGATGTTTTGGATCACTTGCTTTAAAATCCCTTCAACCGGCGGATGTGGTTACTAGCTGACAAGTCGAACTAGTCGACAAGGGCCAAGTGACCGTGACGTGACGGGAGGGAGCAGAAGAGAGAGATGAGCTCTCTCCTGACGCGTGGTGAGCGCCACTCTGATGCGGTTAATTTCCTTCAGACGTGGCATACCTCTACGAATCTTTACACGAAAAGCAAGGCGTAACACGAGACTCCTTCGGTAAGTGAGATCCTCGCAAAGGAGCGGGTGCGTGTGCTGACTCTTCATCCGCTGGAAGGTCTTCCTGACGCGGCGGTGCTCCCCCTGCGCCCTGACTGTGTTATTATGCCCCTGCTCCTTTGTGCTTCCAGAAGCTAATAAAGAAAACGTGTTCCACGTGACCAAAGATACCTCAGGTGCAGGGCGAGGCGACGACCCCCAGGATCCCCAGGTCCTGCCGTCGCCACCCGCCACTCAGGTGTGCTTTGAGGAACCACAGCCATCAACGTCCACATCGGACCTCTTCCCCACGGCCTCTACCTCTTCCATGGAGCCCACCTCTGCAGGGCGAGGGCCTGCCTCCAGCTCCGGTGAGATGGGGATCTCAGGGTGGTAGCTGCATTGCTCTTTGTTCACTAATCCTGCCCTGCATTGTTACGGAGACAGACAAGCCACTGAGGAGTTCAGAGATGGTGTCAGGCATCAGGCTGTCAGTAGTAAGATTTCTGTAGTAGTAAATGTTGTCTTGTTCCATCCCCAAGAGACAGGCTGAAGGGCAGGGACTACAATACTGTGGTACTCTTTACAGGTTATAATTCATATACTGTAAAAATCACACAAAGTGAACCCTTCCGTTTGTTTGGGTTTTTTTTTTTAACGACATCTTGGATTACCTGCGCCTGGTTTGAATCAGTGACGCTTTGAACTGCTGTCTCTTCTTCTGAGGCAGGTGAATCAGAATGTCTCTTGTTTGTCCCTCTCACAGGCTCGAGAGGTGCAGACGTCTCCCCAAAAGGGTGTGGTCCATCTGTGGCAAGTGATGAAATCGCCAGCTTCCCTTTGGCTCTCTCTGAAAGAGAGGGGGCATCCTTTTCTCCGTCGGAACCCCAGGATCAGGAGGAGTTGGAGCCCGTTAAGAAGAGAGTAAAAGCAGGTCAGAGTCTGGTGGTTGCGTGTGGCCTTGGGGCGCCGGCAGCACCATCCCATCTGAGCCTGTTGGGGCCCCACCATCTGCAGAAGCCAGAGGACCCTGTCTTCAGCTGACACCTGTGGTACCTCAGCATCTTCCAGATGGCAGTCTGGGCCTTTTCTCTCCTGTTTGTACCATCGAGATTGAACGGTGTTTACTGTCAGGATATGCTGTTGGTCTGGAAACCACATTCTGGAGTTGCAGCTCTGTCCTGATACAACAGCCAGTTTTTAAGAGTATATTATCTTTAAGTGATAGTTTGAACCTTCACGTTAAAGATGATTTTGAGAAAAATCTATATTCTAAAAGTCAAAGTTAAAAGGTTTGTAAAAAACTTTTGGGAATGTTGTTGGGAGGACAGTAGCTGTGAGGCAGGCCTGAGAGCTGCCCCTGGACTGGGGCAGTGTGACAGGAGGGAGGGCCTCGGAAAGAAACTGCATCATCTGATGCCCTGAGCGGAAAATTGAGTTGATTGGCCTGGGGAGGTGTGGGATGAGTCAGCAACAGGTACATAAAAATAAGTATGAAAATGGAGCCACTTTTAACTCCATCAGAAATGAAAAATTGTATAAGGAAGAAAATTATACTGTGTGAGCAGTGAATATTTAAGCATAATAATATAAATACAATATACTGAACCAATAATTGTGTTAGAATAATATTGGGAAGGAGACCCAGAGGGGCAGAGTCCTTCTCTGCTGTAATGGATGTCAGGAGATGATGTCTAAAATCCATCAGCCTAAAAGTAGCATGACAATTCAGAAACACAGAGGTCCGGACCAGGAGAAACAGAAGACACGAAAGTTGCTTCCCCAGAGGAGGGAGGGTGACGCTGAGGACAGGCTGGGGCCGAGGGCTGCTGCTTTGGTTTTCTTCTAAATGTTTGACTTTTTAAATTGTAAGTATTTTTTTAATTAAAAAATTTAATCTATGATTATAAAAAAAGTAAAACACACTGGCAGAAAAAAAAAAGTTTAAGCTCCTGGTAACGTTTGAGGATCTGTATTTTCCAGCACTTTCCTGTGTGCATATGGGTCACATTTTTTGTTTGTTTAAACAAAAATGACTTTACACACAAATGCTATTTGACACCTGGCCTTTATCTCTCACCCGTGTATCCTGAGTGTCTTTTTTATGCTGTTAACTATTATAAAACAAAACTTAAACATACTGGATTATGAGACTTACTTTGAACCTTTGTAAAAATGCCCTTTAAAATACAGTGAGGGAATGGCCATCATCAAAAAATCTACAAACAATAAATGCTGGAGAGGGTGTGGAGAAAAGGGAACCCTCTTGCATTGTTGGTGGGAATGTAAATTGATACAACCACTATGGAGAACAGTATGGAGGTTCCTTAAAAAACTAAAAATAGAACTACCATACGACCCAGCAATCCCACTACTGGGCATATACCCTGAGAAAACCGTAATTCAAAAAGAGTCATGTACACAATGTTCACTGCAGCTCTATTTACAATAGTCAGGACATGGAATCAAACCTAAGTGTCCATCGACAGATGAATGGATAAAGAAGGTGTGGCACATATATACAATGGAATATTACTCAGCCATAAAAAGAACGAAATTGAGTTATTTGTAGTGAGGTGGATGGACCTAGAGTCTGTTATACAGAGTGAAGTAAGTCAGAAAGGGAAAAACAAATACCGTATGCTAACACATATGTATGGAATCTAAAAGAAAAAAAAAAGTTCTGAAGAACCTAGGGGCAGGACAGGAACAAAGATGCAGACGTAGAAAATGGACTTGAGGACATGGGGAGGGGGAAGGGTAAGCTGGGACGAAGTGAGAGAGTGGCATGGACATATATACACTACCAAATGTAAAATAGCTAGCTAGTGGGAAGCAGCCGCATAGCACAGGGAGATCAGGTTGGTGCTTTGTGACCACCTAGAGGGGTGGGATGGGGGGGTGGGATAGGGAGGGTGAGAGGGAGATGCAAGAGGGAGGGGATACGGGGACATATGTATACGTGTAGCTGATTCACTTTGTTATAAAGCAGAAACTAACACACCATTTGTAAAGCAATTATACTCCATTAGACATGTTAAAAAAAAAAAAATACAGTGATGGGACTTCCCTGGTGGTCCAGTGGTTACAACCCTGAGCTTCCATTGCAGGGGGCGCGGGTTCGATCCCTGGTCAGGGAACTAAGATCTCGCATGCCCCACAGTGTGGCCAGTAAATAAATAAGTAAAAATTTTAAATTAAAAAAAAAAATACAGGGAGGACTGGGTCTCCTGTCCACAGGTTAAGACGTCTGTAAAACCAAGAGACGGAGCGCACTTCCTCCATGGTCATGACATTGAGAACATGTCCCTTTCCCTGGCAGACGGGGAGCCCACCCTGAACCTGCCCATGCTGGTCGCAGACCCGGGCGGAGACCCCCAGAGTGCCCTTGACGTCAGAGCCGCGACCGTGAAGCCAGACAAGATGGAGGAGACGCTCACGTGCATCATCTGCCAGGACCTGCTGCACGACTGTGTGAGGTACGCCCGCTGAGGTGACCATAGCCATTCTCCTTGTGTGGCCGATGAGCTGAAAGCCGGGCCCGGTGACTGAGGCTGCGCGAGAGCCCGCGAGACGCGTGCAGTGGCTCTGACCTCAGTGGCCAGGTCCACCTCAGCTAGAGCAGGGGAGCTGTACCGAGTGACCAGCATCTCGTGGTTAAGGGAACACGGTAGTTAACCTGGAGCAAAAGTGCCAGAACGAAGATCTCTCCTTGCTTCTCTGTGGGAACTTAGTCTGTCTGCAGTTCGGCTTAAATGCAAGTCTTTGCCACCCACACCCAGTGTCTCCGCTCTTCCCGTTCCTGGTGGCCCTGGCCACCAGTGGTCCCTGGCCCTCCGGGAGCACAGATTGCCACGTGGCCCCCGTCTCTTGTAGCTGACAAGCGCACAGCTGGAGCAGTTGCAGTCGAACGCTGTGTTTTTGCGCGGGGACTGCTTCTCAGGCGGGTTGTGGAAGGCAGGCGGCGTGCCGCTGTGTGAGCCGAGGTGCAGCCCTGCCAGCCGCGGGCCCCACCACGGCGTGGGTGGAGCGCCCCAGAGCACAAGCCTGAGGCCCTAAGGAGTCGAAAGAGCGTGGGGCGGGGGGCAGTTGGCCCATTCTTCTGCTTTGTACCCGAACCTCAGTCTGAACAGGGCCACGTCCTCCTTCGGGGAAAGAGGCAGCATGGCCCTGGGTCCCTGCTTCTCACACCCAGTGCCCGTCCTGTGCCCTCAGCCTGCAGCCCTGTATGCACACCTTCTGCGCCGCCTGCTACTCGGGCTGGATGGAGCGCTCTGCCCTGTGCCCCACCTGCCGCTGTCCAGTGGAGCGGATCTGTAAAAACCACATCCTCAACAACCTGGTGGAGGCGTATCTGCTGCAGCACCCGGACAAGAGGCGCAGCGAGGAGGACCTGCGCAGCATGGCCGCCAGGAACAGGATCACGCAGGACATGCTGCAGCCCAAGGTCAGGAGGGCCTTCTCTGACGAGGAGGGGAGCTCCGAGGACCTGCTGGAGCTGTCGGATGTGGACAGCGAGTCCTCGGACGTCAGGTGAGCCGCGTGGGCGCAGGGCGGACGGCGCGGGTCTGACTGCCCCCAGGACCTGCTGGTCTGGGCCGCTGGTGAGGTGCGACCCTGTGGCCCAGGTGCCTGTGATGAGGCTTGCTCACTGCCCTGCCTCCTGTGACAGCCTCTTTTTTTTTTTGTATACGTGGAATATTTATTCTATTATTTTGTTGCTTATCTGTATATTTTTTCTAGTTTATTACGATACAACTGACATACCGCACTATGTAAGTTCAGGGTGGACAGCATAATGCTTTGGCTTAATTATTGTGAGAGGATCGCCACAGTAAGTGACACCCTTTTGTTTGCTGAGTCGTCATCAAGTGCCTTGATTCACAGGCTGAGACAAACTCCGCGGAAGCACACTTACTCTCTGTAGCTTGTCTAGTGACCATACGTCCTGCACCGTAAGCTGCAGTACTTATCATCTGTCAGGATGTTATTGTAGAAAAGCCACAGTCACCTGGCAGAGGGTGCAATCCTAGGAGACCTTATTTTATCTGCTGTAGAATGTTGTGTTCTTTTTCATAAATTTATTTATTTTATTTATTTATTTTTTGGCTGCGTTGGGTCTTCGTTGCTGCATGCAGGCATTCTCTAGTTGTGGCGAGCTGGGGCTACTCTTTGTTGCGGTGTGCAGGCGTCTCATTGCGGTGGCTTCTCTTGTTGCGGAGCACGGGCTCTAGGCCCACGGGCTTAGTAGATGTGGCTCGCAGGCTCTAGAGCGCAGGCTCAGTAGTTGTGGTGCATGGGCTCAGTAGTTGTGGCTTGCGGGCTCTAGAGCGCAGGCTCAGTAGTTGTGGCACACGGCCTCAGTAGTTGTGGCTCATAGGCTCTAGAGCGCAGGCTTCAGTAGTTGTGGCACGCAGGCTCCGTAGTTGTGGCTTGCGGGCTCTAGAGCGCAGGCTCAGTAGTTGTGGCACACGGGCTTAGTTGCTCCGCGGCATGTGGGATCTTCCCAGACCAGGGCTCGAACCCGTGTCCCCTGCATTGGCAGGTGGATTCTTAACCACTGTGCCACCAGGGAAGCCCTCTGCTGTAGAATGTTGATGTTTCCTGACTTGGAAGTCCAGGGTATGAATTTTTGTGTTGAGGCCATAATATTTAAAAAGACAAAACCGCTCGCCCCCTCCTCAGTTTATTATCTTTGTTTCTTTCCCCAAAATTTAGCACATAATGGTCAAGCAAAAAGAAAACCAAAAATCACTTTAGTGTGAACATTTTATTACGTATTCACCTGGCCATACATATGTGTATTCATACATACTTATTTTTTTACCATTTGAAACATTTCTTTGTAATATTTTGAATTCCGGAACAAAGCTGCAGTGCATGGCCTGCATTTACAGTTCAGTGCACATGTCCAGTCATTTCTTGGAGATAAGTACATGGAAGTAGGATGCTCAGGTCTGGAGTCTCACTGAGGGGACGCCTTGCTGGACTTCTGGCATCTGTCATGAAATGCCCGTCAGAGTCCTGGTGTTGGTGCCCCACAGGGTATGCGGAGGGACAGCAGTGATCCCTGCGACACGCGGAGTAATGGGACAGACAGGTATCTTATTCCCATTTATATGTTTTTCTTACATATGAGGCTGAATGTCTTCAGTGTTTCCGCATTTTCTAGTCAGGTCTCGCCTGTCCTTCCCGTTGGTGGCAGGCTCGGGCAGGCGTCCTCTGACTGAGATGAGGGGAGAGTCCGTGCGTGCCTTTCCTGCAGATTCTGTTTTACCATCTGCAGATTTGAAAGCTCAGCTGAAGTGCATACAGCTGGGTGAAAGCCCCTGATGACAGCGGCATCCAGCCCTGGCGTGTTCTACTCAGATTTTAACGAAGGGAAGGGTGTGCACTGGGCGGGCCTCAAACCTGTGAGAGCGCGTCCTGCCCAGTGTGGCGACAGGGTGGCTTTGCCCCCAGGGATGGCTCAGGGGGGCGAGGGGCAGGGAGGAGACATCTCAGAACCCCAGGAGTGGCCGAGGGCTCTGGGAACGTGCGGGAAAGGGGGGCTGGGAGGTGGCGGGGAGGAGAGCCTGCCGACGGCTGCTGTGCAGGATGGGCGCCGAGCCGTCCTTCCCTTTTGCACACACCGGGTGCAGCACCTAGTGCAGAGCTGAGGCATACAGGCAGGACAAGGCCCGTGAGCGGGGATCTGGGTCTTGTCCCGTCACCAGGGCTGGGCCGTCGTTGCCACCACCCTTACACACGGCCAGAGCAGGTGTCTCCTCATTCCTCTGAGCTCCGGGTTTTCTTCCCTTGCAGCCAGCCGTACATCGTGTGCAGACAATGCCCCGAGTACCGCAGGCAGGCGGGGCGGCCCCTTCCCTGCCCAGGGCCCGGCAGTGAGCCAGGGGCACCGCAGGCCCCTGGGGATGCACCATCGACGTCCGTCAGCATCACGACAGGTGAGACGGCCACACCTTCCGTGCTGTTCCGACCATTCGGGAAGCGGGTGGCACTTCTGCTGGCTCCTCTCTGCTCGAATAGCTCGTTGCTTCTCATAACCTGTTTGGAGCTAAGAGACCAGATAATTAACTTCATTTATGGGCCTCGGCTCCTGGACACACCCGAGGATTCAGTCCTGATTCTAACACTTACCCCCCACCCCACCCAGCCCACTGCCGCAGGGCAGTCGGCATCCCCCGTGGCGCTCACCAAAGCCAAAAGGACCATCACACACAGGCCCCGCCAGTGAGGGACTGGCCTCTTCCCAGCAACAGGACATGATGTTACCAGAGCCGCCCTGAGCTATCTGTTCGATGCCCGTTTCAGTGGGCAGGTCCCCAGGTGCCATCAAGAAAGGGAAGGTGGACACGTGGACTTGGTTTGTGGCCCCGCGTTGTAGGGCCTGGCCTCTCTGCGACTGTCAGCCTGAGCCTGTCAAGAGGCCACTGACCTAAGGATTGCGACCCAGAGCCACGTTCTTAACCTCTGCAACGATGCTGTGCCATGGCTCTTGGGGGCTTCCTTGTAGGCCCCTCGGGTGGGGATGGCTGGGGCAGCGCGTGGAAGGCCCCACTGGGACCGTAGCGAGCGTGCACAGGCAGAGCCTCATGCGGTGCGTGAGTGACCGGGGGCCGGGCCACGTGGACACAGCTCCTGGTTCAGGGTCAGCCAGCAGGGACTAGAGAAATCGCTTTACTGTTTTCTGGCCTGCCCGTCCTTTATAGGAAACGGTAGAAAACCTTCATGTGATCTTTGAAATCTTGCTACAACTACTGAACCAGGAGATAACTTCGGTCATTTTTCAATCTATTTAAACTTCTTAGTTTGAGCTGTAGACCGTCACTTGGCTGTAGGACAATAGGCCCGAGTTCTGTCCGGGTTTTCCTGTAGGTCTGTGTCCTCGTGCGTACCTTGTAGCTGCCCCTCTAGGTGTGGTCTGAGCCGCTCTTGCTGCCCGTGTGCTGGCGGCACCAGCCTGAGCGTCCTATCTGTTCCACAGCCCAGGACTACGTGTGCGCCCTGCAAGGCAGCCACGCCATATGCACCTGCTGCTTCCAGCCCATGCCCGACCGGAGGGCGGAGCGCGAGCGGGACCCCCGCATCGCCCCCCAGCAGTGTGAGTGAGGGTGTGGGTGTGCGCCGTCTCCCCGGGGCCCCTCCCCACCTCGGAGCCGCTCCTGTGTGTCCTTCCAGCTCAGGTTTCAAGAAGAGTGTCGTGGACTTCTCTGTGTGGTGTGAAGTAAGGGCGCAGCTCTGTTTCCACCTGCGTCGTCAGGTGTCTCTGTGGGACCACGTTGAATAATGTATCTTTTCCCACCGGTTGATAACCCCGCCCCCGTCACACACTAAGTTTCCACACACGGGGGCTCTCTTTCTGGATCTTGTATCTGACGTGTGTCCCCACAGTAGTTCTCCAATGTGTCATTTTATTCTATTCTATTCCATTCTATTCTGTTCACTGTGTGGCTTTCTGGACCTCAGATCCCCGACTAGGGATTGAACCCAGGTCCAAGGTGTCCCTTTAAAGTCTAACGGATGAACTATATGGCGCTTTAATTTACAGTCTTCGGATCACTATGAAAATCGAGCTGGTCATTTATTTACCAGTTCCTTGAACCTTCTCCTCGCCGGGTGGCTGACTGGTGCTTGTGCTCTGTGTCCGCAGGTGCCATCTGCCTGCAGCCCTTCTGCCACCTGTACTGGGGCTGCGCCCGGACCGGCTGCCTCGGCTGTCTGGCCCCGTTCTGCGGTAATGCCGGCCCTGCCATCGATCACCGCCACCTTCCCATGTTCTCTCGTGCACTTGAGGCCAGTGCTGGGCTGGCCGTGTGCCCGAGGAGGGAGAGGCCACGTTGGTCGCCACGAGTTAGCCCCTTTTCCTGGCGGTCTGCATAGGTTTGCGAGCGTCAGTGAGGGGGACACTGAGTCATGCGCGAGGACCACCCCCACTAAAAAATCGTGTCCGGACTTCACGACCCCAGACCAGGGGCTGCGCAGACTGGCCATTTCTGGGGGGGAGAGGAATGGAAGTCCTTTTACTTTTTCTCTGTTTGAAGTTGTATTTTGTCATGGAACTTTTTATTCTTTGTAGACTCCATAATGAAGGCAATTTGGTTATCTTAACTGTCGGGTGAACGGTGCTTTCGTAAAGTGTGTATGAAACGGATAACACGGCTTCCCTCCATCCTGGCAGAACTCAACCTGGGCGACCGGTGTCTGGACGGGGTGCTGAGCAACAACAACTACGAGTCGGACGTCCTGAAGGTACAGGCCCGGCGAGGCCAGCGGGAGGCCTTCCAGGACCCGCCAGTGACCTCATGACTCTGCACTTCTGACTAGTGCTGCCACTGTGTATCTGCTTATCCCTATATTCCCCCCAAATAGGTATTCCTTCATACCCGTCACACAAGAAGCCACAGGAATTGTGTCCCACAGTTCCAGCTCCTGCTCGGCCTGCGCACAGTGGCGCAGGGGGCGCGGCCGGCCCCCGGGTGGAACCAGGACTGCCCTCTCGCTCTCTTCCCGCGTTTCAGGGGGCAGCCGGCTTTTAGAACTTCAGTGCTTAACGGGCACGTCAGTCTCTTGCCGGGAGTCTTGCCTTCACCTGGATCGTGCGCGGCGTCGGCCGCCAGGGTGAATGGCAGGCACCTCCTCAGCATCGCGGTACTCAGGCTAGATGTCCACGGGGCACTTTCTTGTAGGTTTGCACAGAAGGAGCCAAGCAGCTCCACGTGTCTCGAGGGCAGAGCACAGATCCAGACCCCTGGCTTCCTTGTCACGTGGTCATGGGCCTGTTTCTGCACTGTGGCCACTCCGGCCAAGGTTAGGTGTCTCGCTGCTCCTGTGCTAGGAATGTCTGCAGAATTTCAGAGAGGGTGTGGTAACTCTTACGCGCGAGGTTGTAAAGCTAGCCTGCCTTTTGAGACTCAGAAGAAGCACCTTGGACAAAAATCTTGCAAAATAGCGTGTGGATGTGATACCGTGTCTGTCCCAGGCCTCCTGGTCCGCGAGGCTATCTGGGCCGTCCAGGCTGTGGTCCTGGGAGCAGGCCCCCTAACTGCATGCAGTGCTCGCCCCCTGCAAGTGCTCGCCCCCTGCAAGTGCCCACCACGTTCAGGTGCTTGGCTTTACCCACCTTCCAGGGCCTTGTATGAACTGTCAGCCCTCTTTGCCATTTTAGTGTTTCTTCCTCCAAGCTTGTGTTTCTTCTCTTGCCCGTTTCCCTGTTACAGAATTATCTGGCCACCAGGGGTTTGACGTGGAAAAACATGTTGACGGAGAGCCTTGGGGCTCTACAGAGGGGAGCGTTCCTGCTGTCTGGTAAGCCTCGTTGTGCCTGCTCTCCCGCACCGACAGTGGTGCTTTCCAGGGCAGCGCTGCCTCTGGTAAACCAGCCACACCCGCCAGGCCGCACGCTGGCAGTACTGCTTGTCGGCTTTCCCACGCTCACACCTGCGACCTCCCCCCACCCTGGCAGACACACACAAAGGTCCTACTACTCTTGGGTTTCTTTTTTTATGTTGGGTTTGAGTCGACGTGACATATTCTAGAATCTTTTCTCGCACAGGGGAGGGAAGGGGCACGGCTGGATAGGTGTTGGCCCTACCGCTTGTCAGCGCTGACGTCCTGGGGCTGGTTGTTCCCAAACCCTCGCGGTCCTTGGTGCCTGTCCCTCAGTGCGTGGGTGACTCAGTGAAGGCTTGCCCCCTCTCCCAGGGACACCCAGTGCGTTGAGAAGTGTGAATTTTTGTCACTAAGGGAGGGTGCAGAAAAATCAGCAAGTGATTTTTTTTTTCTCCTAAGACGTGAATTATTATGAAAGACTTGAGAGGTTTGCTGGGAACGCTTCTAAGCTATTTTTGGACACATTCTAGTGAATGTCTTGGGTTTTCTCTGCTGCGACGGCTCTGTGTGGTTGGGTCTTAAGTCCTTTTGCTTTTTAATAGCTATTTTTGTAAGAATGACGTGGTTCATGAAGAAAATGTAAGTGGTACAAGGAAGTCTGAAGGATAAAGTGAAAATCATTAGAAATCCCACCACCTAAAAATATACCCAATGATAATACTTTCACGACCACCCTTCTAAATATATGTACCCATGTGTGTGTATAATTTGTATACGTGAAATCCTATCGGATATGCTTTTAATAAGCTATTCACTCACCAATATATCTTGGACCCTTCCTATGTCAATAAAGATCTATACCATAATTTTTAGTTAGCATTCTGATACCATCGTTCATTTAGCCAATTCGTTAGCAAAGGATATTTAAGTTGTTTCCAGCTTTTCACTATTTGAAACAACACTGAAGCTGTCAAGCATGCAGTTCTGTAGGTTTAACGATTGTCCCCTTAGGATAGCAAGCAGGGCTGCTGGAGACGGCATGCAAGGTTGAGGTGTGCCTGCGGCCTGAGGGCCAGCATCCCCTGAGCCCGTCAGCTGCGTGTTTGCCTTGCTAGGCCTTGTAAATATGAAAGAGGCAAACGGTGAGGTATCATTGTTTTATCTGCCATATTTGATTATTAATGAAATTGAAGATCTTTTTGTTTTACGGGCCATTTGCTTGTCTGTGCCCTTGGTCCATATTTATGTTAGGCTATTTGGACTTGGGAGCTATGGATTTGTGTGATATCTTTGTTAATTAAGGGCACAACACATTGTCATTTGTGCTGAAAATACGTTCTCTGCTACTTCATTAGTATTTCATTTTTGTTGTACGTGTTTCCATTGTGATGTTTAAACTGTAGGCAGTCACATTTACAAATCCTTTCCTCTGTGCCGTTCGGTTTTCATGTCATGGTTGGAAATAGCTCAAGAGAAGAACATTCATTCCTCTTAGTACTTTTCGAGATTTTTTTGAATATTTGAATTTTTAATCCAGATGGAATTATTTTGCCGTAAGGAAGTAAGTTGGAATCTAGGTTGGTTTTGTTCTCGTGTTCCAAATGTCCAGCCCTTTGTCTCTGGCCTGTCTGTGGATCAGTGCACTCGTCCCCCAGCAGTTTGCAAGGCCGTGTCTATTCTGCTGCCGTGCCTGTAAGAGGCTGTGTTCCTTCTAGATTACAGAATCACCGGGAACACCGTGCTGTGCTACTGCTGTGGCCTGCGGAGCTTCCGCGAGCTGACCTACCAGTATCGGCAGAACATCCCTGCTTCTGAGCTGCCGGGTAAGGAGACCCCTTCCCCTACCCCCACCTGGCCCGCAGCTCAGTTCTCTTTGCATTGGCTCCTACTCTCCTTTGCAATAGCTAGGTAGCCTGCGTGGGCCTTTGCTCTGTGTTCTTAGCAGACGTCTGCGTCGGCCAGGGACACGGGCGGGTCTCAGGGCCGTCCCTGCCTGGTGCCTGCTCAGGCTCTGGGTCTCTGAAGCAGGCTGCTAAGACAAGATGCCCAAAAACGTCCTGTGGGCAACCGGCGTCATCCCATTTCTAACCTGGGTTTTCAGTTGAACCTTTTTTTCCTCTCCTGGAGAACAGTGCAAGGAAACAAGCTGTGAAGTGTGACGAAGCACTGTGCGTTTGAGCTGCAGTGTCTCTTTGGCCTTGGCTTAAATTCACTAGGCTGAGTCTGTGAGTGTGGTATGTGTGTCACACGTGTTTACTTTTTTCTCTCCCTAGTGGCCGTAACGTCCCGTCCTGATTGCTACTGGGGCCGCAACTGCCGCACTCAGGTGAAGGCCCACCACGCAATGTGAGTGCGGCACGGGGGCGGGGGCCGGGCCGGGGCTGAAGGAGTCCCCTGCAGAGAGGCAAACCCACGCTTTCCCTACAGGAAGGTGCTCTTCTTTAAGTGTTTTGGCCAAGTTGATATCGCAGCTTTTAGGGATGTGAGGGAACTAGTCAGCTCTCTACTTATAAACTAATTTAGTTGTCATGCTTTTATAAAGTCACATAGTATGTATCAAGAAAAGATCATCACTTGGACACTCTGCTTTTCTGTTATCTCATTTCATGAAACGCTGGCATACAAACGTTCACCTCCTGCTCCACCTCCATGTATCCAGGGCACAGGCGGCCATCCCCAGCCCGCACGTTCAAGGTTTAGCACTTTCCGAATCCGTGGCTGAGGTCACTGAGAACTCCCATCCCGAGCCACGCCGCCGTGCACCTGGGTCTACCTTTGGTGCCGTGATGGCTCGCAGGCTCTTGCTGGGAGTCTCCCACGGGGTCTTTAGAGGCTGTTCACGTTGACATGCACGCTGCCACGCGCGGTGGCCCGTGGGAGCAGGCTCGCCTACGCTTTCAAACCATAAGGGAAGCGATCACATAAATGAGTCCCGTGGATGGGTGCTGTGTGGGGCCACTGTAACCCCAAACAGCCATCTGAGGCTCAAGTGGAAGTACCTGAGAGAGCGCCCCTGGCTCGGGAGTCATCGTGAGGGCTCCGGGAAAGGCGGCTGCCTCTGAGGGGTGGAATAAAAAGCTTGCTTTGTATGCGAGCATTAACTGTGTGGAAGAGACCATTTTATTCTAAGAAAAGAGATTTCCGTAGTAACGGGCTAACCTTTCTCAGTAAACACTTGGTCAGGGCAGCAAAGACACAGTCGTCTTCTTGGAGAGGAGGTGGCTTCAGCCCCGCCAGGTCCCCCGCAGTGCCTTGGGGATGCTTTGAGTCTCTGGGAATTACCTAAATGTTCCACTTACATTTTAAAATTTAAAAAGGAGAAAAGAGGCTGCGTTTGGGGCTGGTTTCTTTGATGGTATGAGACACAAGCCCTTGCAAACCCCCAAGCACAGGGTTGCTTCTCCTGTAGCTGCCCCAGGCACAGTTCAGACTTCCTTTGTTGAATGTGTCTCTGATGCCCTCTTGTGTATTTCACCGTTGTCTCCCTGCAGGAAATTCAATCACATCTGTGAACAGACGAGGTTCAAGAACTAAGCATCCAGGGAGGCAGCACAATGGCTTGGGAGTATTGCCGGTCAATGACACGTGTCTCAGAAAATACTGAATACAGACGCTTTAAGGGCATTTCACAGTCCCCCTCAGGGGACGCCGGGGGTCTCTGCGTCGGGCACTCTGGTGTGACCTTTCTCTTGTGGAGCGAGACCCTCTCGGCGAGAACCCCTACCGGTGGCGCCCAGAGCCCTGGGCCAGAGCAAGAGCCGTCAGCCGTCCCCTCCTGTTGAAGATGACCACGAGGTTTGCTCTCTGTACCTTTCCCACAACCACAGTCAAAGCAGACATTTCTCTTCAAGAAAAGTGCCCTGGGAGAAGGGGAGTTTGGCAGAAACGCTGTGCTGTTTGAGGGAAGGGAACAAAGTTTCCAGCCGGGGCACGCACAGCGGCTGACCTGTGCACTTTCATAGGTTTGGTGCTCATCTCCTAATAAGACTTAAATATCGCAAACTGTAGCACAAATGATATAACTTATAATTTACAAGTTGACAAAAATGGGAGATAGTATGATATTTGAAAGAATAAGCATACGTTTCTGTTTATAAAAGAAAAATCATCAGACGTCCAGGGACCCCGGCGCCGAGGGCGTGCTTGGGTCACTGCCACTCCGGGCTCCTCAGCACAACTGCAGCCCCGCCAACCTGTCTGGCCTTCTTCACTCCTCCCCTGTGGCCGGGGCCGGGGTGGCCCAGGGACCTGGGGTTCAGGTCGTCCCTGGTGGCGCCCCGGCCCGCCTGTAGCAGCTTCTTCCCACCGAGAGCTTCCGCAAGTCCTTGCCCTTTCCGCCTGCTATGGGTTTGCCGTGTCATCTGGAATAATACTTGAAATTTTATTGTTTAAAAAAAAAAGTTTTTTATCGTTTGTTGAAATCACCCGTTACGTTTGTTTGCAAAATTGTACCTTTTTTGCTTCTTCTCAGGAATACGATTTTCAACTTTGTGTTGCTCTTGATACAGACTCTGAGAAGCAGCGCTCCGTGGAAGAAGGCCTCCTTCCTGCGTTCTAATAAACAAGCCGTGTCTGTTTCTCTCCCCGGCATGTTCGCTCGTGTCTTGGTTGTGATGTGCCCCTTCCTGTCACGGTGTGACCGGCCGCAGGCGTCGCTTGTTACCTGCTGACTGACAAAAAGAGTCCACCCGGGCGCTCCACTTGGATTAGCCTCGCAGGCCCTGCAGGCGTGTGTGACCTGGGGTCAGGGCCCGGGTCTGAGCATTTGGGAAAAGGCACGGGTTCCCTTGAATCCGCCAACCCCGACTTGGTCCCAGGTTGAAGGCACGGCTTCGTGTCTAAGCCCCGGCCTGGCTCGTGCAGGCACGAGGCTGGCCTCCATGCTTAGGACCTTGACTCATCCCCCCCCCCACTTCACTTCTGACCCTGACCCCTCCCTCAAACTAAGAACAGAGACGCAGGCCCCGTAGCAGATGCAGCAGCTTTTGTGGCCAAGGCTTAAACACGCAGCCTTCCTTGGGCTACGCCGGATCCGTCAGCGACGGGCAGGGCATGCGCCGCGTCAGACTGCTGGTCCACGGTGCCGGCCGACTGCAGTGGAACTTGGATTCCCCACTTCTGACAAGCACACCGGGGTCAGAACAGAGCTTCTCAGCTCTAACCTGAGGCAGGAGCCCGGGCCGGGGTGGTGGTTCTCCAGGCTTGCTGACAAGCTGTTTTACAGGGCGCACCGTGCGGTGTTTCTGCGACTTTTCTCTACTTCCTGTTCCGTGACACCCCCCCCCCCCCCGCCCCCCGCTGCATCCAGCCCACAGTGGGTTGGAGCCTGCTGTGTGCTCGTGTCCTGGTGGCTCAGCGCGTGCCGGACGACTCCCGTGTGCTTGTGGCCGGCTCCTTGGGCCCCGCCCGTGTCCTCACACAGCCTTGCTCAGCCCATCCCCAGACCCGTGTCCCTCTTGGGCTCCTGGTGCCCCGTCTGAGGGGCTGGCCCTGCCCACGCTTCCCCTCTGCTGGGCACCCTCCAGGGGCTGCACACTTGCCCCTCCTGGCCTGTGGGTTCAAGCTCCCAGGCAACCGCCCGCAGTCCTCTTCGGGCCAGCCTCTGTCAGCGCTCCTGGTGTGACCAAGGACCCAGCAGGTCATCTTAAATACCTCATAGCTAACAGGATTGGAAGCACAGGCCCAGATCTGAGAGCCCCAGCATGACATCGGTGGATCTTGCCCCAGGGAAGTGCCCAGAGAGAGTGGATTCTGAGCCAGCCCTCTATCAGTGGGGGCCCTGCAGCCAGACCAGTCTTCATGCAGCCGGCAGAGAAGACGCCCAGGAAAGCTCAGGTTCTGAATCAGGATTGCTGCTGCAGAGGGCACCAGCAGCCCAGCACCAGGCAGCTGACCTGTGCTCTGGAGGAAGGAAGAGAAAATGGGGGATGGATTGGGTTTGAAAGTCCAGAGCGAGCCTGACTTCCAGCGCGGCTGGATGCAGGACCCTTCTCTTCTTGTGTGTGGTGGCCGCTTCCCAGACCTCAGCTTTCCTCCAAGCTGACACAGGTGAACTGGTGGCCTCCCCACCAGTTCAAACAGAAGCCTGTCCCTGACCCCAAAGCTGATGAGCAGCCAGACCCAAGCCTCTCACCACCTTCTGGCCGCCAGCACCCCGTAAGCAGGTGGGGCTGGGGGAAGGCAGGCTCCAGTGTCACCACCAAAAAAGCAGACTGGCTGCTGGGCCAGGCAGCCCGCCAGAGCTCAGCCCATCCCAGGCCTGACGCTGACGGGAACCGTGCTGCTGGGTCTCGGTTACTCCCCCTGGAAGTGCTGGCCTGCAGTGGCATTCGTAGCTCCCTGCAGAATTAAGTCCGAGGCCCTCAGCCCACAGGGCTGCCACCCAATCTGGCCTCCGTGGCTCTGTCTCCTCATTCCCGCCCCTTTCCGGCCCCTCTGAGATGGAAGCCACGAAGTACGCACCGTGAGGGGTGTTGAGGACCCCCCAGTCGAGCCATCCAGCGCTCCCTTGGGCGTGCCACGTGCCGGTTCATTTCTCTGTTGCGAGTGGACGTCCTTTCCATCCTGTCCCTCGGGACGCTGGCAAAGCAAATGCAGCAGAGATGAGCTCTGCGCGTTCCTTCCCACTCTCAGCCTCCGCCCTGGGCCCCAGTGGAGCTGGGAAGCTGGAGGGAGGCCCAGCCCTGCGGATCTGCCAGCTGAAAGTCCTGACCTGCAGAAGGACCTCGTGGCCAGCTCCCAGGGGACAACTGTCACCATCTCAGGAATGACTCCTGCCGGTAACTGAAACAGCCCTTCAGAAAATTGTGTAAACTTGGAATTCTCAAGTTATGATTAAACAAAGGTAATAAGCACCCAGGACTCAGCCCTTCTTGATAAACGTGTGCATCTGGCCGTTGCCTCTGCTCCCGAGGGCGTCTACAACTGTACCTGTAGGTTCTCTGCGGTGCTGCCTTTGATCCGGTCTGTGGACCTCACTGTTGGTAGCTTGAAACTGGCCCCACTAGGAGTATTTACACCATGGAGATGGGTAAATGCTGCAAATCAGGGTCATTTTGTTGTTTTTTTCTGGAGAGAAGGTTGTTAAACACCAGCACGCCACTGCCCCCAACCAGTATAATCGTGAGAAATAATAGTTGCTTGAAGCCACTGCGGTTTGGGTTGGCTTGTTAGGAATGAATGGTGCTACCACGGCCCACAAAGGCCCAGCACTGGGTGGCCCCCGCCCCTCCCTCAGCAAACCTCCCCAGGGTCTTCTGCAGCTAGACCCAAACCTGGGCCCTCGCCCGGGCTGCCTGGCGATGTCTCCTCCCCACTCAGGGCTTGGCCCAGACCCGCTCCCTGGAGGGGCCTCCCAACCAGCCGTTCTAGCATCAGCCTGTCTGGCTTTCTTCCTGGTGCCGACCATTGGAAAGGAAACGTTTCCTTACTGTTTATCTCCCCTTCACAATTCAGAGCAGGACGCTTCCCGGCTTGCTCGCTGGTGTAAACTTGGCTGAAGCGTCTGCTGACCGCTGGCAGTCGGGTGCTCACACAGACCCTGCTTTGCACCCCTCTCCTGGGGCTCTTCCCCTCCTCTCTGTTGAGCCTAGTGTGTTCTCTCATTTTGTTTTCTGTGTGTTTCCTTCTGGAGACGGTGAGCCTGACCTGTATCCTCATCTCTGGTTCTCCCCCGCCCACCCGGAGCAGCCTGGCAGGATGAGTGTGGGAAGCCGTGTTGAGTGCTGACCCAACCGTCCGTGCTGCTGTGAGCGGCACTGCTCTCAGTAGCAGCTCTGTGTGCTGGTCCCCGGGGCCTGCATAACACGCACCACAGATGGGGAGGCCTAAACAGCAGACATTTCCGGTCTCACAGTTCTGGAGATAGGTGTCGCGGGGCTGGTTCCCCCTGAGGCCTCTCTCCTGGGCGTGTAGACGGCCGTCTTCTCCCCATGTCCCCACGTGGTCGTCCCTGTGTGTGTGTGCCCTGATCTCCTCCTCTTATAAGGACACCAGTCACATTAGGTTGGGGCCCACGCATATGGCCTCATTTTACCTCAGTCACCCATTTAGAGGCCCTATTTCTGCACACAGTCACATTCTGAGGTCCTGAGGGTTAGGGCTTCGATATGTGAATTTAGGGTGGCAGAGGCAGACACAGTTCAGCCCATAACACTTTGTCATCAGACATGAAACACCACAGGGTTTTATAAAATCAGGTGGGTTTCCTTTAGGCAAACCCCACACCCTATATACTATTAACACCCCGTGGCAGGCTGAATAATGCCCTCTGCCCCTGTCTCCAAAGACGTCCATGTCCTGACCCTGGAACCTGTGAATGTCACCTTATCTAGCAGAAGGGACTTTGCAGGTTAAGGACCTTAAGGTGAGACAACTCTGGATTGTTCTGTGGGCGCTCAGTGCAATTGCAAGGGAGGCAGGAAGGGCAGGTGGAAAAAGATGTGACAGAACCAGAGGCTGGAGTGACGGTTTGAAGGCAGAGGGAGAGCCGCAAGCCAAGACAGGCCATGGGAGCTGGAAGAGGCCAAGGAAACTGCTCCTCCCAGAGCGGGGAGAAGGAGGAACACCATGGACGTCTGACCTCCAGCAGCGCGAGAGGGTGAATCCGTGTGGTTTGGTGTGGCTTGTCATAGTGGCCACAGGAAGCTAAGACACACCCGCGCCGTCTTCTCCTTTGGTTTTCAGTCTTTAGGAAGGGTCCAGTGTTTTCTGAGGCTTTGCAGGAGTGGGTGGAGAATTCTTTCTCACCTGAGCCCCCAGGGACGCCTCAGCTAGTCGATCCGTCGCAGGACGGGGCTGAGCCTCTGCCCCGGCCAGCAGGGCCGCAGTCTCAAGGTGCCCGCAACCCATGTCCACACGGCACCTGAGCCACCTCTTCACACACCACGCAGATGACGTCACCCCTGCTTGAAACGCGCCAGTGGCTTCCCACCACTCTGACGGACCCTGTGCGGCTTGCTTCCATCCCGCCTCATCTCGGACCCCTCCTGCTCTGGATGTGCGATTCCTTCCCTCGTAAAGCTCCTCCCGACCTGCACGCGCCGGCCTCCTCGTCACACAAAGTCAGCTCGAATATGACTTCCTCAAAGAAAACATTGAAGTTTGGGATTAACATATACACACCAGTATATATAAAATAGGTAAACAACAAGGACCTACTGTACAGCACAGGGAACTGTATTCAGCATCTTGTAATAACCTATAAGGGAAAAGAATCTGAAAAAGAGTAGCCATATATATATATATATATATATATATATATATATATATATATATATATATATATGTATGTATAACTGAATCACTTTGCAGTACACCAGCAACTAACACAACATTGCAAATTAACTACACTTCAATTTTTTAAAAATTAAAAATAAAGTTAAAAAACAAAAAAACCCAAACCCGTGGCTCTCCTTGCTGTCCCACAATTACCTGCATGACGCCTTTTCTTACTTTCTTCATGTGTTTTGAGCAACTCAGCTGAGGGGTCCTCTCTAAACTTCCTGTCTTGTATTTCTGTGCTTGTTGCCTGGCTCTGGGGTAAAATGTAAGCTCCTTGACAGCAGGGATTGTATACGGTGTCTAGAATGGTATGTGGCATACAGTAGACCACAATGAATACTTAATGAATGAATGAAGAATAACCCAATGTAGGGGCTTCCCTGGTGGCATAGTGGTTAAAAATCTGCCTGCCAATGCAGGGGACACAGGTTCGAGCCCTGGTCTGGGAAGATCCCACACACCGTGGAGCAACTAAGCCCGTGCGCCACAACTACTAAGCCTGCGCTCTAGAGCCCACGAGCCACAACTACTGAGCCTGCATGCCACAACTACTGAAGCCCACGCGCCTAGAGCCCGTGCTCTGCAACAAGAGAAGCCACCGCAATGAGAAGCCACCACACCGCAATGAAGAGTAGCCCCCGCTCGCCGCAACTAGAGAAAGCCCGTGGGCAGCAACGAAGACCCAACACAGCCAAAAATAAATAATAAATAAATAAGTTTATTAAAAAAAAAAAAAAAAGAATGTCCCAATGTAAATGGCAGTCCCTCCCACCCTAACACCCTGCCAGCTTTGTGAGTTATCACTCTGAAGGTCTGGTCTTCCCCGCAAAAAGGAAGCTGGACCAGAGCAGGGATCTTGCGTCTCCTGTGTCCCTCATCTAACACCCCCACCAAGAACACTGAGCAGGGGCTTCCCTGGTGGCGCAGTGGTTGAGGGTCTGCCTGCCAATGCAGGGGACACGGGTTCGAGCCCTGGTCTGGGAAGATCCCACATGCCGCGGAGCGACTGGGCCCGTGAGCCACAATTACTGAGCCTGCGCGTCTGGAGCCTGTGCTCCGCAGCGAGAGAGGCCGCGACAGTGAGAGGCCCGCGCACCACGATGAGGAGTGGCCCCCGCTTGCCACAACTGGAGAAAGCCCTCTCGCAGAAACAAAGACCCAACACAGCCATAACTAAATAAATAAAGAAAGAACTGATTGAAGGACTTTATTTGGAAATACAAATATATGTTTAAAAAAAAAAAAAAAAAAGAACACTGAGCAGCACATTTGAGGCACTGGAATGTGTCCATCCACAGATTAATGGATCATAAAATGGGGTATATCCAGACAGTGGAATATTACACAGCCCTCAAAGGAACAAAGTTCTGATACATGATAAAATATGGATGAATCTCAAAACATGCTAATTAAAAGAGAAGGCAGTCACAAAAGGCTGCATAGTGTGTGATTCTTTTTACATGGTATGTCCAGGATAGGCCAATCCATAGAAACAGAAAGTAGATTAGTGGTTGTCAGGGGCTGGGAGAAGGGTAATGGGCAGTGACTGCATGTACATGGGCAAGAAGGATCCTTCAGGGCTTATCAGAATGTCCTGAAACACTCTGTACTAAATCCAGTTTTACTTACTAAATGTAGTGAATCCAGTTTTATTTACTAAAATTTAGTAAGTGTAACTGAATTTACTTTAAAAATCATTGAATAGTACACATAAAATGAGTTAATTATATTGTATGTAAATAATAACTTAATAAAACTTTAAAAATTTACTGAGATTAGTTTTTTTTCTGCATGGATATGCCATCAATTTAATATATAATTAGGCTCCTTTGTTTCTGTTTGTATTTAAATTTAGTGTTTGTCACACTTCACTTGCTAATTTAATTATTTCCTCAGTGTGCCCCACTGGTTGCATCCCATACGGCTGTGGTACAACATCAAAACCAGGAAACTGACACTGGTCCAGAGCATGTGCTCAGCTCTCTGTCATTTTATCCCATGTGCAGATTCATGGATCCACCACTGCAATTAAGGTGCAGAACTGCTTCATCACCACAAGGACCTCCTTCGTCCTGCCCGTTTTAGTCCCACTCACCCACACTATTCCTTGGCAACCACTAATCTGTTTTCCATCTCTATGATTTTGTTATTTCGTGAATGTTATATATGTGAAATCCTATCATACAGTATAGTCCTTTGGAGGTTGGTTTCCTCCCTCAGCATAATGCTGATGAGATTCATCCAAGTTGTTGCATGTATCACTAGTTCCTTTTTAATGCTGAGTAGAATTCATGGTGTGGATGTACCATGGTTTGTTTAACCATTTATCCATTGTAGGATTGGTTGAACATTGGTTGGTTGCAGTTTCGAGCTATTGTAAATAAAGCTACTACGAACAATAGTGTACAGGCTTTTGTGTGGACCTAAGTTTCATTTCTCTGAGATAAATACCCAAGAGTGCAGTTGCTGGGTCATATAATTAAGTATATGTTTAATTTTTAGAGAAATTGCCAAGCTGTATTCCAGAGTGGCTGTACCACTGTACATTCCCATCAGCAACATAGATAAGAGATCTAGTTTCTCCAAATCATTGCCAGCACTTGGTATTGCTGCTATTTTATTTTGGCTGCTCTGATAGGTGTGACGTAATATATCAAGGTGATCTTAATTTGCATTTCTGTAACGGCTAGTGATGTTGAACATCTTTCACAAGCAAGCTTATTTGCCATCCATATATCCTTTTTGGTGAAACATCTCTTCATATATTTGCTTATATTCTAACCGTATTTTTTTTAATTTTACGTTTTGAGAGTTCTTAAAATATTTTAGGTACCAGTCCTTCATGTAGTTTGTAAATATTTTCTTGCAGTCTGTGGCTTGTCTTTTCATCCTCTTAATAGAGTCTTTCTCAAAATGAAAATGTTTAACTTTGATTAAGGCCAATTTATTGATCTCTTTCTTTTGTGGATTGTGCTTTTGATGTCATGTCTAAGAACTCTTCACCAAGCCCTCAGTCCTGAAAATTTTCTCCTATTTTTTTTTTGTAAAAGTTTTATAGTTTCACACATTTTTACACTTAAGTCCATGATCATTTTGAGTTAAATTTTGCACTTGCAGATGACATGATAAGCTATGCAGAAAATTCCAAGGAATTTACAACCAAAAATCTCCTAGAACTAATAAATGAGTTCAGCAAGGTCTCAGGATACAAGATCAACACACAGAATTCGATCACATTTCCATATACCGACAATGAACATGTGGAAACCAAAATTTAAAACACAATATCATTTACAGTCACTCCAAAGAAAATGAAATACTTACGTATAAACTTTAACAGAACATGTACAGAATCTGTATGCTGAAAATTACAAAATGCTGATGAAAGAAATCAAAGATCTAAATAAATGGAGAGACATATCATGTTCACGGATTGAAAGACTCAACATAGTAAAGATGCCAATTTTCCCCAAATTGATTTATAGTTTTAATGCAATTCCTATCAAAATCCCACAAAGGATATTTGTGGACACAGACAAGTTTATTCCAAAATTTATCTGGAAGGACATGGACCCCAGAATAGTTAGAACAGTCATGAAAAAGAGTAAAGTGGGAGGAATCATCTAACCCGGTTTATGGCTTGCTGTAAAGCTACCGCGGTGAAGACTGCGCTGTTGGCAGAGGGATAGGCATGGTGATCAACGGAACGGTGCAGAGAACCCAGAAACAGCCAAGAAGCAGCCAACTGACTTGACAAATGTACAAAAGCAAGTTAATGGAGGAAGAATAGACTTTTCAATAAACAGTGCTGGAACAATTTGATACCAGTAGACAAAAAAGAAAGAAAAATACCTTCACCTAAACCTCATGCCCTATGCCAACAATTTTCTTTCTAAAGATTGGAAAAAAAAAAACATATATACACACACATATATAAATAAACACTGCTACGGCTCCAAGGCAGGAGTCACTTTTGCATTTGTACCTGAAAGACAAGTAAGGACTAGCGCGGTAGAAGGTTAGGTGCTGAGGGGCCAAGGCCAGCATCCAGCGCCACCACCTCCGAGCCACACGGACCCAGCCCCCGCTCCCGGGAGCTTACTAGCCACGCCCCCAACACGGTAGGGGCGGGGCCAGGACGCCCATACACTGACAGCTGGGGCGGGGCGGGGGCGGGGACCGGAGCTTAGGCACGCCACTTCCGCCGGAAGCTCAATTGCCCGGCTTCCTGTTGGAGTTGGGCCGGTAAGTCCGGGAGCTGTGTTTCTGACAAGGGGAAGAGCCCCAAACTCACTTTTTCAAATCCGCCTCGGGCCAGTTGTGAGTGGGCTCGAGCTCGACACTGCAGCTGGGGCAGTCCCGGCCCGAGGGCGGCTGCTGGCTAGCAGAAGAGGACCTTCTCTCTTCCGGAACGGAGACTGCGCGCACTGGCTGTTTCCGGGGGGCCGGACTCCGTCGCCTCGCCGAGCTCCGCCCCGCGCGGGGCCACGTCTCCGCCTGAGCGGCCGGGCGGGGCGTTCGCCGCGGCTTCCTCAGCGCCGGGGTGAGGGTCGCGGGGTGGCGCCTGGGCAGGGGCTCCGGCCGGGGAGGGCGCGGGGAGCTAGGGAACCGCGGCGCGGTCGAGGTGGGGGCCGGGCGAAGGGCGGCGGGGCCGGGGCGGACGCGGAGGGCGGGCCGCGGCTCCGCCTAGAGCGACAACGCCCCGCGCTAGTCCGGCTCCTCACCGTTGGTAGCCTCCGGGCCTGGAAGCCGGCCTGTGCAGCTGTTAGGGAACTGGCTTCATAAATATACATACATTCGAGCCCTTCCGGAGCGCTGTCTACCCGTGCCGGGGAGTGATCTGTTCAGAGGTGCCCACAACTGCCGTTGGTCTTGTTCTTTTGCAGAACTTCTGTCAAGATGACATGCGTGACATGGTGTCGGGTGGTTAGTGTGAAGCCTGGTTTAAAGAGCCCGTGTGCTCTCAGCCTCTCAGTCCACCTCGATTCCATCTCGATTCTCGGGTGCTTAGAGGCGTTTCACTGGTGCAGTGATACCTTCCAGAGGCAGTGGGGTCAGGCGTAGTCACTAGCCTGCAGGTGGTGCAGGTGAACAGCTCAGCCTTCATTCAGCAACTGTTTGTTGAGTGTCGGTCGTGTGAGCGGCACTGTTCATTGTAGGTGCTGGGATCCAGAGCCGAAGTCGTGTCAGGGTCCCTGCCCTCACTGAGCTCACGCCGTCGTGGAGGGATGCGGAGGATAAATGAGGTCATTGCTGAGAGAGTATTGGGCGGTGCTTGGGGTGGGTCTGTAGGAGCGCCCGTCGGCGGAGGTGACTTTTGAGCCAAGGCCTCTGTGACAAGAAACTAGCCATGCAAAACTGTGGGATAAGAGTGTTTCGGGCAGAATGAACAGCAAGTGTGGTGACCCTGAGGGAGGAGGAGGTTTGGTGTTTTGAGGCAGAGAAGTATGGCAAGTATGTAATGAAAAAGGAAGAAAATGATAGGGAACAAGGATGCAGTGTCGGGAGGGGTCAGATGCTATGCAGCTTCCTAGTTCGTGGTGAGAGGCTTAGATTTGATTGTCAGTGTGATTGAAAACCTGGGACGTTGTAAGCCATTTACAGGTGACTCGTGGATTTTTCTTTTTTTTTACATTTTAAATTGTCCCTTAAATATTGCAAATATAACTTTTTATTGGAGTTATAGCCTTCAGTTCCAGTGGACCTTGAATGGCAAGAAAAGGAAATAAAAATCATCTGACATGACTCAGATTCAAAAGTACCTTTTTTTTTTTTTTAGCCAGTTGCCTTAAGCAGCAGTATAATTTTTTAATTTAACTAAACTTACAATATTATGTTAGTTTCAGGAGTATAACATAGTAATTTGATGGGGTTTTTTTTGTGTTTTTTTGGCCATGCCGTGCAGCATGCGGGATCCTAATTCCCCAACCAGGGATCGAACCCATGCCCCCTGCAGTGGGAGCACAGAGTCTTAATTACTGGACTGCCAGGGAAGTCCCTGATGTTTTTATAAATTAGACTCCATACAAAGTTATTATAAAATATTGGCTATATTCTTTGTGCTGTACATTGCATCCTTGTAACTTATTTATTTTATACCTTGTAGTTTGTACTTCTTAATCCCCTTCACCTACTTTGCCCCTCCCCCTTCCCTTCGCCTCTCTGGTAACCACTAGTTTGTTCTCTCTATCTGTGAGTTTGTTTCTGTTTTGTTATATTTGTTCATTTGCTTTCTTTTTAGATTCCATAGTGATAACATACAGTATTTATCTTTCTCTGTCTGATTTATTTCACTAAGCATAATGCCTTCCAGGTCTATCCATGTTGTCACAAGTGGCAAAATTTTGTTCTTTTTTTATGGCTGAGTAATATTCTGGCGTGTGTGTGTGTGTGTGTGTGTGTGTGTACCATACCTTGTATACTTTCTTGAATGAGAATATCTTCAGTTGGCTTTTACCTATTGATAAGCAGCAATTGAAGGGAAAATAACACTAATAATAATAGCTGCTATTTATTGAGCTCATTGGATGTGTGCAGTTAATCCTGGCACAGGTTTTTTATTCTTTTTCTCATCATCTTACTGATGAGATCACCAGCTAAGAGTGGTTAAGAAATCTGCCCATGATCTCACAGGTGAGGGTCGGGGAGTCAGGACCTGCAGCCAAGATGTCTGATACCTGAGTCTGTCCTTTACATTACACTGCTATATGGTGACATTAGGCTTTCCGGGTTTTCACTTTGGCCATGCTCTGTTGTTTTTCTTTTCTTTTCTTTTCTTTTCTTTTTGGCTGCCCCACGTGGCTTGCAGGATCTTAGTTCCCCGACCAGGGATCGAAGCCACGCCATCGGCAGTGCATGTGCTGGTGGTCCAGAGTCCTAACCACTGGACCACCAGGGAATTCCCATGCCCTGTAGTTTCTAATTGCCGATAGGAACATCTTAAAGAAGATGGGGTAGATGGAGCTGTTAATGTGCATATACCAAATCCATGTAATCTGCTGTCTGGGGGAAGCTGGAAGTCACATAGGTGCCTGAGATGGTAGTTTCTCCATCTGAAGTCTCTTGATGTCAGACAGTGGTGGACCTAGAGTTACACGCACTTTGCGAAGTTCTAAGTGACAGTTTGCCTCATCTCTTCCCTCTGGGAAACAGCAGAATGCACGTGGTCAAAAACAGTACTGTGATTAGGCTAATCTCTGCTTTTTAATCACAAAATGGAGCGCATGTTACTAAGAACAGCTTCCTTGTGATGTGCTCCCAGCTGTCTGACCCTCCTTGCCCTGTTTTTGTCAGCAGTCTGAGATAATGAGGCCCTGGACAACTGAATCATGCTAAGTAAAATTCGCAGGAGGCTGAAGATACACGGAGAATGCCAGGGTATTATGGACAGAGAGAAGTGTCCCTTCACCAGAGGCTGCTGCTGGTGGTCTGTGAATTCCGTCTCTTATCTGGCTTCAGGAAGAGCTGCGTGTGAACAGGAGCCACCTTCCTAAGTTACCAGAACAAGTCACAGTCACAGGGTCTCGAACTCTCGGGGGCTGCACCATCCATCTCTGGAGGGGCTAGGGCTCCTTGGGAATCAGAAGGCTTCTTGTTTAGTAAGAAATCCAAATAAAGGGAAGCCAGTGAGTGGAGTGTGCGTCGGCACTGGGCTCAGACGGCCCGATGCATTTGTCTTCGGCGTGCCTTCCGCAGTGGACGTGAGCATCTCGGCCGTGTTCCTCTTTCCTGCACAGTGTCAGGTGTTGTCACTGCTTGTCTCGGTGGCGCATTCTCTGTGGCTCCTTGGCTGCCCCCTCTGCCCTCCCTTTTTTGGTTGGCATGTTCTGTCTTTCATAGGTAAGTCCTGTCCCGCTGGCTGGCCCGCTCTTCCGGCTCACTGACACTGCTTATCTGGCCTGTGGCCATTTACGTGCAGCTCTCCCAGTTTATACCTCCCCGGGTGTTCTTTGCCCTCGCTAGAACTGCGGCTCCCAACTGCGTTTAGTAGAAACAGACTTATTCTGTATTTGACAAGGCGTTGTGGATGCCCAAGGATGCAAATACTGCTATCGTTTTGTTTTGGAACCACTAGCTTGGTTGTTAAGGGGTGGAACTTGGTGAGGCAGAGATTTAAGTCGGTAGCCTGCACTGAGCACTGCTCTGTGTAGGGGATGTGCCAGGGGGTAGGGGCAGACTTGGAGTGGTGATTTCTGCGTCCAGGATCTTACAGCGTGATGGAAGAGATAGGCGCACACACACCGCGGTGTGATATGCTTGCAGGGGGTATCATGATGGCAGAAGCGAGTGGGCCACGTGCTTTCCCTGAGGCCCAGGAGGGACTTGAGAGCAGTGCCTGATGGTAGACATGGAAGGGTCCATGGGGATTTGCCTGGGGTCAAGGAGAGAAGGGCATTGGCAACAGTTTCCCATGTTTTCACACATTTCTATCCGTGGTCCTTTCAAATACAGACCCTTAGTACTAGCTCTACGCTTAATAGTAGACATAGGGAATCCCCTGCTGGTCCAGCGGTTAGGACTCTGCACCTTCACTGCCGAGGACCCGGGAACTAAGATCCTGCAAGCCGAGAGGCGTGGCCACAAAAAAAAAGTAGACATAGCCTTTTTGTATTCGTAACAGCACTGTTATTGATCCATGGTATCGCTGGCCTGTCGGGCGCCACGTTGCAGAGGGGAACGTGTGGATGATTGGAGCTGCAGGCCAAACACCACCGGGTTCCCGTCGCTGGGCCTCACCACGGGGTAGGCCAGGTTGTGCCAGCCACAGGGTGTGTGTTCGTGGGTGACAGGGTGACAGAGGACCGTGGAGAAGCAGGTGCACCTGCCTGTCCAGTGAGAGGCAGCTCCTGCTTAGGCTCTTCAGAAACGTCTATATGGGGTTTGTAAGCTGGGGAGGAAAGTCATGTAAATTTTTGTCCTGAAACCCGTGATAGTATCCTCATTACACTTCAAAAGTGATAACCAGTTGCCAGACTTCGGGCAAAGTTTTGCTACCTTAAACTCAGCCTGGCAGGATGGGCTGAAAGATAACAGATCCTGCGAGAAATGAAGGATGCGTCGGTTACCTGCTGTGACATGCTGTCTCTGCCCCCATCCCGGGACGGCTACTTCCCTGTGTCCTCG
Source organism: Eschrichtius robustus (assembly GCF_028021215.1). NCBI lineage: Eukaryota > Metazoa > Chordata > Mammalia > Artiodactyla > Eschrichtiidae > Eschrichtius > Eschrichtius robustus. Next base: position 449,859 of record NC_090837.1, read on the forward strand.
CCCCCTGTGCTTTCCTCCAACAGTGTCCGGTTTACCATGTCCCACGCCATCGCGTCTTCCACGTTGCCCTCTGGATCTGAGCTGTGGCTTGGGCACTGACATGCCAGGTCTCCTGGGGCAGGAGCTTGTCCTTTGAGCCCTGTGAGCTCTTGGGCCTGTGTGTCCAGTACAGAAGCCACTGGCCACCTGTGGCTATTTACACACAAATTAGTTAAATTTAAATAAATACAGACTCAGCTCCTCAGTCACCCAAGGCCACCCCCAGCTCCGTGGCCACCTCTGCCGATTCTAGCGCCGCTTGTGGAGCTTCTCACCCTGGCGGGACGGTCTTTAGCCGGCACGAGTGCAGGCGCCCTGCGGGGATGGGCCCAGGTGGGGCTGGTTCATCATTTTATCCTCAAAATCTAGGATGTTGTAGGTGCTCAAGGATTATTTGTTGAATGAATAAATCTATATTTGTTTATTATACAAATTGGGAACCAAATGTTAGTCTTGGAATTGTCACTTCAAGTCTGACAAATGAAGTTTCATAATACCTTTTTTCTCTTTTTTCTCCCGTCAGGTATCATGGTATTACTTAGTTTGATTTCAGGTCATTTGTGAGACTTTAGATCTTCCGAAAATGGCAAACCCAGTGCGGTCCCTCCCAGGAGCTCTTGGCCGTTGCTGATGGCAGAAACCAAACTCGCTCGCGGTTCACTTGCAGCCCCCGAGTGTCAGCCCAGCCTGCGTCACCGTAGCCATGGACGGTGCAGCGGCCGTACAGGAAGGCCTGTTGGAGGACAGACCCGGCAGTGGGATCTCGGCTCGCCCCGAGGCCCCCCCAAAGCCCACTGGCTCCCTGACGTCACTGGACCAGTGGGATGAAGCCCAGTGTAAGTCGCCAGTTACTCTGTGTGCTGCTGACTTTCTGCCTTCAAACAGGAGAACGTGGGTCAGCTTGCATTTTGGAGGAAGCCTGTGGTGTCTAAGACCGTAATGAACTTTTTAATTCATTCAGAGTGTGTTTTTAGTAATCAGATGAGGGTTTGGTTTTGTTTTGCTTTTTAGTTGATGCCAACTTTGAATCAAGCACCACGCATGTTAAGTAGAACGGGAACTTTGTGGAGCTTTCTGCTCCAGCAGGACAGAGCAGCATGGTTACCGTGAAGGCTCTGTAGGTCTTCACTGACACATCATTGTGCCCTGCCTAACATGCTACCTTTTTGGTTGGTTGCCAGAATTTTACTAACTGGGATCCAGAAATGGTCCACTAGTGATCTGAGAATGATTGGATCACATTTGCATGTTAGCTAATGGGTTATTTGTGCATTGGAAGTACAGGGTGAATTACCCACTCCATTCCATGCCCCTTCCTGGTCAGTGTGTGCTTGAAAATCATTAACATGTGTATGTACTGACTTACTAGCCGAAACTGCATTCCTGTTCTTGTAAAACAGTGCTCAAGCACCTAAAATGGCTTAGCTGGTTACTGCTCCTTCAACGCCAGGTGAGGCCAGTGCGGCTCGGCCCAAGACCAAGAGCTCTACAGTGGGACGGCTCCTAGGTCTGCCACTAACAGCAAGGAGCCCTCAAGCAAGATCCTTGATTTATCTCAGTCTCACTCTCCTCTTGAGAAAACGGAAAGATGAATGGTACCTGCATCTCGGGGTGGTCGTGAGGGCCCATGTGAAATGCAGGCACTTGGGAAGCGCCCGGGAAGTGGTGCTGGCCGTGTGTGTGTCATCGTTATTTGTTTATCCATAATTAGGCTTGTGTTTGGAAACAATCAAGTCTTATTATTTATTGGGCCTTCTTACTTTTAGGTTTTTTTGAAGTGTAATATGATGCTCAAAAAATGACTTTGTTATGTAAACAGCAAGGTTTAGAGACTCTCCTAGATCCGTAAGTAAGCCTGTCAGAAAGCAGAACTGACCCGATTAATGTGGATCTGAGATGCAGGATTCCTCCCCCGACCCCAGCAGGAGGCTGAAGGGCTGTTTGTGTAGAACAACAGATGGTTGTGCAGGGTGGTGGTGGGGTCTCCCCGCTCTGCTTTGTGTCTGGGGCGCCCCGTTTATATTCTGGTTTTCCTTTCAGAGAGGCCTGACAGTAAGTAGCTATATTAGTTGGGAGTCACGTTTCAAGTGACAGAAACCCATTTTAAATTTGCTTGGGCACAGAGGGAACTTCCTGGCTGCATACTGGGTACCAGGTGATGCTGACCCTGTGCGAGGCCGGGGCATTGCAGTGCTGGGGCCCTGGCACCTGCCTGGAAGCCCCTCCACACGGCTCCCTGGCTCTTTGGCTGCCAACTGGCTGGTCTTTCAGGGGGAGAGTGCTTTCTTTCTAGTTTCCTTTTGGCACAGAAATAGGTTTCAGTTAGAGCATAAACAAGTCTACTCGTAACAGTGTTAGTGGAGGAGAGTGAGCTTGGTGGCCGTGTGTAGTCACCGCTGGTCAACTTGGCTTTGTATCCGTCAGGTGTTTGTCAGCCATAAGCACAGACTCTGGGTTCTGTGCTCAGCTTTGCCATAATCGTCCTCAGCAGCTATTCTGACTCTGCCTTTGATTTCTCGTTTGGAGGCTGTGACACGGGTTAGCACTGCTGGTAACAACGCCTGTTAAGAAACATCGTCAGCTATGTTTTAAGCATGTGTAGGGTTTTTTTGCTATATTTTAAAAAACAGACTTTTGTAAGATTTCTCATTGGTCTTGTTTAAATGAAAAGGAAACATTACTCCTTAAATTCCACAGCCGTAGCGCGGAGGGTGAGGAGGGCGTCCTGCAGTGAGTGTGCCAGGCTCTGCGAGGTCGAGTGACTGGTCCCACCTCACCGCCCACAGGAGGGGACGATCCTGCTGTCCTCTCAGAGTGAACAGATCCATGGCATGTGGAGATTGCTCACGTATCTAGATCCCCTCTTGTCCTGCTTGAGTTGTTAAAACCGTGATGGCCCAGCACGCCCTCTTTTCCAGGTGCCGGTGTCGAGGTAAACAGAGCTTCAGATGAAGGAGGAAGCCAAGGGGCCGCCTGTCCGAATGGGCCAGCGCCACAGTTCCCAGGCCCTCCGCTGTCAGTGGGTCCTGAAGCCTCTCCAGGTGTGGCTGATTTCCATGACAACCTAAGGAAGTCTCAGGGGACTAGTGCTGAGGGCAGTGTTAGAAAAGAAGCTTTGCAGTCCCTCAGACTCAGTCTTCCTATGCAAGAAACGCAACTGTGTAAGCATCTGCCCGCTGGGCTCTTCCCCCCTCTCCCCCCACCCCGGGGCCCTTGTCACCCACCATCCTTCAGAGGCACAGGCCCTGCACCCCCGTGCCATTTGCTGTTTTATCACTGTGGTGGGTCATACATTTAACAATTAGCTCCATTTCAGAGAGAAGATACACTTCATCATGGCTTGATGGTGACTTGGACTTGAGGCCCAAGTTTAAAGGGCCTGTGCGTGCGTGTCTTTTGTCACCCTGGATGGTGAGCAAGCAGCCAGTGGGGTTTTGATCTTGACAGTTACACTTTGAAGGCTTTCTTTTATGAGTTACTTTAATCAGTGTTTATTTTGTGCAATCCCTGGGGATTCAGGGGTGAACAAGTTGCAAACTGGCAGCCTCTGAGCCCTAGAAACCTCCAGGCCTTTTTCTAACATGTAGGTTTTCATACACAGACTTGTGTGATTTTACTTAATGGGATCACTTCACACGTGCTGTTTTTAAGCCTCGTCCTCCCTTCAATACCTCCTCCTTCCCCCTCCCCTCCCTTCCCCTCCCCTCCCCCTCCCCTCCCCCCTCCCCTCCCCCCTCCCCTCCCCCTCCCCTCCCCTCCCCTCCCCTCCCCCTCCCCCTCCCCTCCCCTCCCCTCCCCTCCCCCTCCCCTCCCCTCCCCTCCCCCTCCCCTCCCCTCCCCTCCCCTCCCCTCCCCTCCCCCTCCCCTCTCCCCTCCCCCTCCCCCCTCTCCCCTCCCCCTCCCCCCTCTCCCCTCCCCTCCCCCCCCTCCCCTCCCCCTCCCCTCCCCCTCCCCTCCCCCTCCCCCTCCCCTCCCCTCCCCCTCCCCTCCCCCTCCCCTCCCTCTCCCCTCCCCCCTCCCCTCCCCTCCCCCCTCCCCCCTCCCCTCCCCCTCCCCTCCCCCTCCCCTCCCCTCCCCTCCCCTCCCCCTCCCCTCCCCCTCCCCTCCCCTCCCCTCCCCTCCCCCTCCCCCCCTCCCCCTCCCCTCCCCCTCCCCTCCCCTCCCCTCCCCCTCCCCCTCCCCTCCCCTCCCTCCCCCTCCCCTCCCCTCCCTCCCCCTCCCCTCCCCCCTCCCCCTCCCCTCCCCCTCCCCCCTCTCCCCTCCCCCTCCCCCCTCTCCCCTCCCCCTCCCCTCCCCCTCCCCCTCCCCCTCCCCTCCCCTCCCCTCCCCTCCCCCTCCCCTCCCCTCCCCTCCCCTCCCCCTCCCCTCCCCTCCCCTCCCCTCCCTTCCCCTCCCCCCTCTCCCCTCCCCTCCCCTCCCCCCTCCCCTCCCCTCCCCCTCCCCTCCCCTCCCCTCCCTTCCCCTCCCCTCCCCCTCCCCTCCCTTCCCCTCCCCTTCCCCTCCCCCTCCCCCCTCTCCCCTCCCCTCCCCCTCCCCCCTCTCCCCTCCCCTCCCCCCCTCCCCTCCCCCCTCCCCTCCCCCTCCCCTCCCCCTCCCCTCCCCCCCTCCCCTCCCCTCCCCCTCCCCTCCCCCCTCCCCTCCCCCCTCCCCCCTCCCCTCCCCTCCCCCCTCCCCTCCCCTCCCCCCTCCCCTCCCCCTCCCCCCTCCCCCCCCCTCCCCCCCTCCCCTCCCCCTCCCCTCCCCCCTCCCCCTCCCCTCCCCCTCCCCCCTCTCCCCTCCCCCTCCCCTCCCCCCTCTCCCCTCCCCCTCCCCTCCCCCCTCCCCCTCCCTCCCCCCTCCCCTCCCCTCCCCTCCCCTCCAGGCCAGCCACATTCTCACATAGTCCTTTATAGGCCTCTGAAAACCGCCAGGTTTGGGGGTCATTGTTTTTTAAAACGGGGTTATGTCCCTCACGTGACTGTGCGCTTTCCTCACCTAGCTTGATCACATGGAGATTGCCCCACATCAGCTGATCCGCTGTTGCAACTCCATATCCATTCTCTTAAGGCTGGTGGGAGCCCCGCGTGTGGCCGGTAAGAGCCACGTGACCAGTACTGCCGTGAGCATCTCCCCATGCGTGTTTGCAGCCTTGGTGCTTTCGTTTCTGTGGGCTCCACCCTAGAAGCAGAATGCTTGGTCAGAAGCAACAGCTGTGTTTATCTCCATCGTGTGTGGTCACATTGCCAGGGCGCTGACGCCCTGTGAGAGGACACAGAGGCTGTTTCCTCTGAGTCTTTACCAGTCTGATGGGTGTGCTGTGATGTTGCCTTGATACTTGCATTTGCAGCTCCCACTTCCCTGGTTACTAGAGGGTTCTTCACAGGCATTGTTTTGTTAGGGCCACAGCGTACTTTAAACATCTCTGTAAACTACCTGTTAGTACGTCAGCCAAGATGTCGTGTGAAACCCTGGGTCCTGACCCGAGGGGTATGTTAGCTCTGGCCCGAGGTACCCACCCGGCTCGCCTGCCCCCAGCCCAGCCCCGAGGCCATGTCTCTGGTGCTGCGCTTGCTGATTTGGGTTCCCTGCCTGAGGCCACAGCTCCTAGGTCTCTGCTGTCTGGACCCCTCAGCGTTGTGAGACGTATGAGAGGCCTCTTGAGTGACGAGTGCGCAGTTAGTGACAACCCTGCTGAATTCCTAGTGCAGTTCAGCAGCAGCTACTCACCTCCTGGGATCCACATTCGAAGACGCTGCCGCCCGTGAAGGGGCTCAGTTGCGGCATTTCTCTGCTCCCGTCAGCCTGCTGTCTGACCCCCCTGGGGAGACCTGGGGCTCTCCTCCCTTTCACTCGCTGTTCAGCCCTTTTCTTACCCAAAGTGAAAGGTTTGGATTTTAGATATTGAAAATTTTGTTATTAGCCAGAAAGTTGTCAGAATAGTTCCCCTCCTGTCCTTGAGCAGAGACCCTGGACTGGAGCCGCCTCAGGCAGGAAACTGAGGTGAGCGGCCCAGACATAACTGCGTGGAGAAGGCGAGTTCAGCGGCTGTCGTCCCGTCAGGATTGCTTCTCACGTTCCTCTGTAACGTCAGGGAGCGGACTTAGAGCTTGGTGAGAACCTCAGAACACTCACACTGGCACCAGCTTCAAGTTCAGTTCTTTTGTTACTAAAAGGCACAGGTTGCCCGTGTCCTGTTTTACCAGCCGGGTGCCCATAGGGGGCGATGCACTTGTGGCATGAGCACGGCCCCTGTGCTTGGCCAGTGTGTCTGCCACCAGGTGGGTCCTCTCTGTGGTCAGTGTCCGAGGCTCGCAGTTTTCTCTCCATCTGCAAACACTCCTTTCAAACCAGACAGCCGTGTGTCGTTCAGAGCTAAATCGTATGGGTAATAAAACGCAAAACAGCCAAGCTGCTGTTCTGCTTGGTCCTCTGTGCCCTGGTGCCTTGTGAGTTTCTAAATGGCCATTTCCCCACCTCAGGCTCAACAGAGGCTTCACTGCCCCTGGAGAAGGAGGAGCAGGTCCGGCTTCAGGCTCGGAAACGGCTGGAAGAGCAGCTCCAGCAGTACAGGGTGAAGCGCCAGCAGGAAAGAGTGAGTCTCCCTCTCTTGAACAAGCTAGTGGAAAGCGTCACGTGTGAAAAACAGCAATTCGTCAGACATAATTCTAGGATCTGCTGTTTATTCCTCTCTGGGGGGTGGGCTTCTGTGCTTCTCTGCAAAGATCATTTTCGTCATGTAGTTCCCACCCTTTGGGAGATTGCGCAGGCTCCGGTTCCCACCCCGTCTGGTCCTTCTTCCCCCTAAGGCTGCCTTTAGAAAAGCAGGGGCAACAAATACTTGGGCAGAACTGCTGTCTGTGCTTGAGTGGCCAGTCCTGGGTTTGGCTTGTTTACTGCATAAGTGGCACAGTTTCTACTGAACTTTGCTGTACAGTGTTAGAATATGTGCCACGTCCCACACATATGATAAGTATGTCCATATGCTTTGCTAAAATCAGTTTTGTTCAGGTATGAAACTCTCGTTAGGATGCCAGTGAAAGCAGTCTTTTTAATCACATCGAGTGACTCTGAGAAAGGGGGATATGAAGGTTCATTTCACCCTTCGTCCAAGTTTTCTGTGGACTTGAAAAATTTCAAATTAAAGGCATTTAAAACTAAACAAACTTTTAAAAAACGCTTTCGGGGATTGATTTAGTAGTGACAGGTCCTCATCAAGGTTGGCCATTTGTTTTCCCAAGAGAGAACCTTGGCTTTTGGAGCGTCAGGGCTCTGAAGCCAGTGTAGACGAACTGGAAGGGACAGCACCAGGCTCTGAACTGACAGAGGCTCCCACCCGGGCAGGGGCTTCTAGGGATCCCTCCAGACGGCCTGCCAGAAAACGTTACAGGGATAGTCAGTAGTCAGTAGTAATTATGTGTGCTAGGCACTGTGTTAAATTCCCCACGGACGTTACAGTGAGGCTCGGACAGGTAAGGAACTTGCGGTAAAGTAGCAGAGCCAAGATACAGACCAGACAGTGTCTGTGTGCCGAGCTTGTCCACAGCTTGCCTCCCAGGGGTTTGCACCGCAAGTCCAAGCTCTGCCTGGGTCATCCAACGTTAGGCAATTAATGTGTCGGTAGTTCAGTGTGAAGTTTCACGTCATTTCCCATCTTTACAAATTATATGTATGCATATATGTGTATAAAACCTTAGCCTCAGTAAGATAACTTCTGTCCGGCTGCTGGACTCATCACACACTGGTCTGACGAACCTGACAGGCCTGCTTGCTTGGTCACCCCCCTCCCCCACCCCATGCCGCACTAAGCAAGGCAGGCAGCAAGATGCCGGCTACTTTGGCCCCCACCTGTCCCCTGCTCTGGAGACCCTCGGGGCAGGGCCGGCCGAGGAGAGTGCAGCCTGGCAGGTGCCGTCCTCATGCAGATCGGCACCTGGGTGGGTCCTCCCCATGACCCAGGGGAGCTCAGAGCTGAAGTGACCACCAGTGCCCCCGCCTGAGCTGGGATTTGAACCTGCCTATCTGAGCGCAGAGCCGTGCTCCCCGCTGCTGTGCTTGTGACCCATCAGCATGGCCTGTCGGTTCATGGAGTAGCATAAACCAAGTGAGGTTTTCTTTAAGAGTACAGGTTAGTTCAAAGTGGGAGAATCTGTTGATAGAACTCATCATAATGGTCATTCCATGTGGCAAGACTTATGACCATCTCAGTAGGTGCTGAAAAGGTATTTGATAAAACTCAGAATTCTCGATTCAAAAAATACAAAACAGGCAAGCAGAAACAATTAAACTAGGAGTATAAAGATACTTGTTTAGGAATGTAGTTCAAACCTCATACTTAAATGGTAGAGATGAGGAGTGAAAGTCCTCCCCTGTTGGAGAGCATCTCCACGCGCGTGCCTTCACGCAGAGGTGGCGATCAGTGTCATGCAGGGGAGCGCCCTCTCTGCGCTGCCCCTCACGCGACCGTTCTCACTCCCCTGTCCTCAGCTCCTTCTCCAGCAGCACAGTCAAGGTCGTCCTCATCCTTTGTGACCATGGGTATGTACCAGCATTGCATTCACCAACCCACAGTGATTGACGTTTAGGTGGGTTCTAATTGTTTGAAATTGCAAACAGTGCTGCAGGGAACGTTTTGTGTCTTGGTATACTTCTGTGGGTAAATCCTTAACTGTCAGATTATTGAGTAAAAGGTTTTATGTATTTGTAAGTTGATATGTATTGCCCTCCACATAGGATGGACTGGTTTACATTCCGGGTAGCAGTCTGTAAGATCCTTGGCGGCGTTAGAAATAATGAAAATTGAATCTTTGTCCTCTGATAGGTGAAAAAAAACCAGTACTTCCTAACAGTAAGCGCCTCTTTGCGTGTTGGCTGTTTGGGTGTCTTTGTCAGTCTTTGTCCGTTTTTCTGTTGGTTGTCTTTTTGCTATGTTGGTACTGTATATGAGGACGTTATCCCCTTCTAGTATTTTCGCAAATAATTTTTTCTTAGTTTGCCGTGACTTCTTTTCTGGCATACTTTTTGCTGCACATCAGTTTGTTTGTTTGTTTGTTTTGGCTGTGGCACGCAGCTTGCAGGATCTTAGTTCCCTGACCAGGGATCGAACCCGTGCCCACTGCAGTGGCAGCACAGTCTTTTTTTTTAATTCAATTTAAAAAATGTTTCTTTATTTGGCTGTGCCAGGTCTTAGTTGCGGCACATGGGGTCTTCATTGCTGCGTGCAGGCTCTTCGTTGTGGCATGCGGGATCTTTAGTTGCCGAATGCAGGCTCTTTAGTTGTGGCATGTGGGCTCTGAGCTGCAGCATGCAGGACCTAGTTCCCTGACCAGGGATCGAACCCAGGCCCCCTGCATTGGGAGCGTGGAGTCTTAACCACTGGACCCCCAGGGAAGTCCCGGAAACGCAGTTTTAACCACTGGACCGCCAGGGAATTCCCTGCACATCAGATTTGAATGTTTACAGTCAGAACTTTCAGTCTTTGCTGTTACTTCTTTTGGGGTTCATGTCATATGTGAGAGGATCTCCCCGTTTGAAGGATATAAGTAAATTCACCTCTGTTTTCTTCTTATGCTAAAAGTAAGAGGTAGTATAAAAAGTATTAAAAAGTTGTGTTTTTTTCTGTGTAAATCTAATCCACTTGAAATGTTTTGGATGGAGGCGAGAGGTGGGAGTGAGCCTCTTTGTGGACAGCTGGCCAGTTATCTCAAATTGCTTATTTTATAGTCTTGTCTTTTCCCTGCTGGTTGGAATGCTACCTTATTGTGGTGCTTCTTAAATATCTATAGACCCCGCCTATGCTTGGACCAGTTCCTGGGCTGTGTTCTGTGTCATCAGCCCACCTGCTGCTTTTCTCATTCTCAGTGGATCTAATTATGGCAGCTTTATAGTGTGTGTTACCATCTGGGAGGCCCGGCATGTCCAGCGCACCACGCCCCTAACTCTTCCTTGCTGCTCTGGCTCATTTATCCTTCCTCTGGTATCCCAGCATCATTTCGAGTTGCTCCTCGCCCACCTTGTCCCTTGCCACTTTGGGGTTGCACTAGCTTTGTAGAATAAGATAGAACTGAGTATTAATCTGTAAGAGAAAGTCATGCTGATTCAGCGCCAAGGAATGGTGTCTTTCCTCATCTCCAGCCTCATTCAAGGCCACTTGGGAAGTTCTAGCTAACATGATGATATGAGAAAAAGAAGTAAGAGATATAAATATTGAAAAAATAGGAGAAATGTTGTTATTTACAGGTGTTGGTAACACCTTGGAAAAATGCTGGAGAATCAACTGAAAAATTGCTATCATTATAAATTTATAAAAATATAAAATTATTAAAATAATTGGGGTTTAGAAATTGTCAGTTTCAAATACAAATATGAAAAACCAATAGTTATTCTAGTATGACTAGTTATGAAATTAGCGGGAAAAGATAATATTTATAATATCAACAAAATAATAAAATATCTAAGTGTTAAATTTAAATGACAACAAAAATGGTTTAGACTCTAGATAAACACTACATAACTTCCTCTGTCGAGGGTCAGGCAAACAGATATGAATAAATGGGGGGAAGTGGCTCATTATCCCCTCAGTAATTATAAATTTAAGGTAGTTCTAATTCAACAGGACTTTTTTCTTAACTTGAAGAAAAATTTCAAGGTTTATGAAAAAGAATTATCACGGGAGAATAGCCAGGAAAATTGTGTGAAGCAGGCGTGCGGAGGAAGGACTCGCTCTGGTGGGTGTTTGGAAACGCCGTCGGGTCAGAGTCAGGCGTGCGCTTGGCCCTCACCCGGGGCCCCGAGGGGGCAGCGAGTCACAGAGCATGGGAGGCCTGTGCCGCGGCCGCGTGGCCGGGAGCCCTCGTTGTGTAATCGGCGCGGCCTTTCTGGATGGCAATTTCTGAATGCTGCTTGTCAATTTTAAACATAATTTTTGTACTTTCTTTTCCTTCTCAGTCAAGTCAACCTGTAACTAAAACGAGACTTTTTAGCACACTTGATCCTGAACTCATGTTGAACCCAGAAACCTTACCGAGGGCCAGTGCCGTGGCTATGACCAAAGAATATTCCTTCCTGCGCACCAGCGTCCCTCGGGGGCCGAAGGTGGGCAGCTTAGGGCTCCTGGCACATCCTAAGGAGAAAAAAAGTTTCAAATCAAGCAAAATTCGGTCTCTGGCTGATTACAGAACTGAAGATTCAGACGCTCGGAATTCTGGTGGAAACGTTCCGGCTCCGGACTCTGCCAGGGCCTCCCTGGAGCAGAACCGAGGCAGCGGGACGTCAGTGGTCTCTGAGCTCAGCCTGTGTCCCGAGGCCGACGACCGCCTGGAGGATGCGTCCCTGACGGGGGACAACGTGTCCGAGGCTGACGGGACCGAGAGTGACAGCTCCTGCTATAGCAGCGTCTCCGCCCGAGGGACGGCCGGCCTTCCGGTGAACACGGGGGGCGCGCGCCAGGCCCCCTATGGGGCCAGCAGCCAGGAGATCGCCACCGGCGCCCTGGGCCAGCTCCCCTCCATCTCGGATGTCCTCCAGGCCGCAGCCGCCGAGCGCCAAGAGCAGAGGCAGAAGGTCAACGGGGAGACGCGGCGCCGGGCCGACAGCATCTGCAGCAGGTGGGTGACACCGGGGCCTGCGAGGCGCTGCCTTCCTCTCGGAGTCCCTCCGTTGGTCTTTAATGCTTCATTTATATGCACTCTGTCTCTTTGTAAGAAGTGGAATTGGGTCGAATGAGTAATCACCTGTAGTGTTAAGATATCCTGCCTTCCAAGATCTGTGTAGACCTGTCTCTGAAACTGCACAGATGTGACGGGGGCTCACGTCTCCACGAGGACGTTCTGGCCATGTGGTGGTGGCTGAAAAGGCCGTGCCGTGGGCGGGAGTGTTTATCGGTAGCAGTCCTAAGAGCTTTGGCTCGCTACCTAAATCTTTTTTACTTATTTTTTTAAAACTGGGGGAGAGGAGCAGAGGGGTGTGGGATTTGGAGAGCAGGGATGGCGTAAAGGAGAGACAGTGATCGGCAGGGATGGCGTAGAGGAGAGGCAGTGATCGGCAGGGATGGCGTAGAGGAGAGGCAGTGATCGGCAGGGATGGCGTAGAGGAGAGGCAGTGATCGGCAGGGATGGCGTAGAGGAGAGGCAGTGATCGGCAGGGATGGCGTAGAGGAGAGGCAGTGATCGGCAGGGATGGCGTAGAGGAGAGGCAGTGATCGGCAGGGATGGCGTAGAGGGAGAGGCAGTGTTCGGCCGGGATGGCGTAGAGGAGAGGCAGTGATCGGCAGGGATGGCGTAGAGGAGAGGCAGTGATCGGCAGGGATGGCGTAGAGGAGAGGCAGTGATCGGCAGGGATGGCGTAGAGGAGAGGCAGTGATCGGCAGGGATGGCGTAGAGGAGAGGCAGTGATCGGCAGGGATGGCGTAGAGGAGAGGCAGTGATCGGCAGGGATGGCGTAGAGGAGAGGCAGTGATCGGCAGGGATGGCGTAGAGGAGAGACAGTGATCGGCAGGGATGGTGTAGAGGAGAGAGAGTGATCGGTCGTCTTCCCACCGCCTGATCCTTTGTGCCTTTATTCTCCAGCGTGTCCATGGAAAGCTCGGTTGCTGAAACTCATGATGAAATGTTGCAGGTTCTTAAAGAAAAAATGAGACTCGAAGGACAGCTGGAAGCTTTATCGTTAGAGGCTAGTCAGGTAAATGGAGATTTGATGGATGTATCGATGTGCCACGTCTTGGAGAAGAATGTGCAGTTCCTGTTCGTGCATACAAAGCTTTACATGTGTCTTTAGGAATAAGCTTTATCAGCAGCAGCAGCAGCGCAGCGGCCTCGTCTTCTATAGCCGTACATTTTTGTCTGCTTGATTTGTCAGCCCCAGAAAGAGGTGTGCTGGTTTCCCGCTCCGTGTGGTTTCTCCCTGTATCTCCGTCAGGATCTGCCTGGGAGGCTTCCTAGCTCTGCTGTCAGAGACCTAACAGTCCACGACAGTTAAATCTTTGGGGTGGATTTCACCTTTTTCTGGCCTGGTGAAATTGTCATCTTTGCCCCTTTAGTACTTCTTTGCTTTTTCTGATATGAATTTTGCTTTGTCTGGTTAGCATATGCCTAAAGAATCATTTTCCATCCCTTAATTTTCAGCTTACCGATCAACAATTAGAGTAACTCAGTTCAACTGCTTTTGATCCTCTGCATTTGGCACGGAGACGGGGGAGAGCACGAGGCCCTGGGGGGCGTGAAGTCGAGGCAGGGGGCTGTCCCTTCCCCTCAGGAGCCCGCGCTGTGCGGGTGGGGGCGCCGTGCACACGAGGGTGCTTGCTCTGCTGCATGTGCTTCTCACGTCTGATGACTTTTTTGTTCACACGGTCCTGAGACACAGACTCTGTACATGAAACTCTAGACTGAAGAGGTGATTACCGAGGTGTCGGGGCTAATTTTAGTTGCACACGATTTTCACTGTGTCCTCCTGTAGAACGTGACCTCAGCAAGTGCGTGTCCACCACCCCTGAGTTTGATGCCCTGAACAATCGAAGCACCTTAGCTGGCTTTTACTTTACCTCCTTATCCTCCTGAGATTTGATTTGCTCTTCGGTTGTGTCCCAGCCAAGATCTTTGTGGATTGTTACGGGTGCAAAACTTGTTGGCATTTCTGTGAAAATGCTGATTATACTTACTACAAAATCTTATTGCGTTTGCTCAGTTAATTCATTTTTTTGGGGTATTTGTTCTTCCGTTTGTTGAATTTATTGTTTGTCTTCACAACATTGGTCTTCTGCTATTGCTTGTTGACGTGCAGCTGTCTGCTCTTCTTTGCATTTTGAAGTTGCTGTACACACACACCCTGATAGGCTGACTTCGGGGTGGGTGGGAGATGCTGATGGGTGGGTAGGGGTCGTGCCCTTTGCTCAGTGTCTGTTCTCAGCTGCCCCTGGGGCCTGGGGCTTCTCGAGGCCCCACCTCTCCTCTCCCTGCTGGGTCCCGCGGACAGTGGTCCCTGCGGCCCTGCCACGTGGCACAGACCGTGCCTCAGGCTGCGCCATGCCCGGCGGCCCTGGCTGCAGCCCCTCCAAGCCTCTCCTGTGTAATGGCACCCTTTCCCCACAGACGTGTTCTGTGGATTTTGTTTTCCCCAAATCTGAATCTGGCTGCTCTTCATCTTTTAGAGATCCCTCAGCACTCCGGGTATTCTTACACTGTGTGTTTGTGCATGCTTGTGTGCTTTTTTGTTTTTTGGACAATTATGTTTTCCAGCGTCCTTGTGGGTGAGTGGGTGCTTGCAGAGCTTTTCCCACGTGCTGCCCTGCTCAGGTGCCACCGTGCAGAAAACAGGCAGACTCTGTATTCACCCCTCCTACCTCTTACGCCGGTTTGGAGAAACCCCTTCTTTTTGGATAACTGTAATGCTAGAGGTGACTGAATGTTTTGGAAAACATGGTGCTTTCCTGTAAAGTTCACCTGTTGGACACCTTTCTCTGTCTCACTGGCTGTGTTTTGGCAGCCCTCTTAATACGCAGGGTGGAAGTGACTTATTTTCCTGAACGTCAGCGTGCCTCTGTGTGGGTCTTTCCAGGCACTTAAAGAAAAGGCCGAGCTGCAAGCGCAGCTGGCCGCCCTGCACACAAGGCTGCGGGCACAGCTGGAGCACAGCCACAGCAGCCAGCAGAGGCAGGACTCGCTCAGTTCGGAGGTGGACACCTTAAAGCAGTCTTGCTGGGACCTCGAGCAGGCAATGGGCGCTCTGCAGAACATGCTGGAAGCCAAGAATGCTAGCCTGGCCTCCTCCAACAGCGACCTGCGGTTGGCAGAGGGGCAGTACCAGCGGCTCGTGGCCAAAGTGGAGGACATGCAGAGGAGCATCCTCAGCAAGGACAACACAGGTGCGCTCCCGCGTCCGCGTGTCCGTCCCTCAGTCGCGTGCAGGCGCCCCGGGGCTGTGCCCCTGGTGGGGGTGTGTCGTCTGCTCTGAGGGCTGACCTTTGTCACCTCAGCGTGCTGGGGGTTGTCCTCCCTTCTGATTTATACGCGAAGTGTCCACTTGCCTAAAGTAGTGTTGTTTTTGGTTCAGCTTGAGGAGTTCTGCACGCTTTTTGCATGCGCAGCAGGGGGGCGGCTTAGGTCTTAGAAGTGGACTTTGGACTCCTGACTGTCAGAAGTAATCGTTTCCACTCTTCTGCCTTCTCAGTCCATTGTTGTTTGGGGGCTAGATCTGCCTGCTTATTCCAGAATTGCAGGTGCCATTTAAAATATTTAAAAGCAACACTTAAACTGTTGAGTAGTAGATCTTTATTCTCCCTTCCATACATTCAGGTTTTGGGTCTAGCTGGATCCCTGTGGGAAGCCCCTCTGGAACGACAGACAGATGGAACAGTGGAGTCAGGGAACCTTGCTGGTGGGCCAGGCACGGCGGCGGACCTGTGTGTCCTTCCCTCGTGCTTTCTGCTCATCCTGGGGGCGTGTACTCCATTCCCAGAGCCCATGCTCCACACCTGGCCGGCGCCAAGAAGTGTGGTCTGTGGGCTCACGACATCTCACTGTGCTGACGGGAGGAGGGGGAGAGGGGGTGGGAGGATGGCGCTCAGAGCCCAGGGCGTGTCAGCCCAGACCCTGGTCCTCCAGTGCAGGCTGGAGAGATGGCGTTCTCGTCCCCGAGGTCTGGGCGTCTGAGCGACGCGAGCGGGGCACAGCGGGGCTGCTGTGAAGGACCACGTCTGCCGACGTGGAGTCTTGGCCGTAAGGCTTGTGAGACGAGGTTTCAGATCTGATGAAATAAAGGAAAAGTGACAAACCGCTGTGGCAAAAACTTTATCCGGATCCTGGGGCGGGGGGAAAGCACCAGCTGAGGAATAAAACAGCCGACTGACTTTAGTCTCTGAGCATTTTATGATACCCAATCCCTTAAGAAAATTATAAAATCCAAGGAGTTCTGTATTGCTCTGGGTTGCAAGGCCTGGCCTGAGCAGAGCTCGGCAGGCAGCAGACTGAGCCGCGCCCAGCGCCGTGCTGGCCTCCCCACGCCTTGCTGTCGGCGCGTCTGCTGGCTGGGGGACTTGGGGGTGCAGGGAAGATGCTGCTGTTGCCATCCGAAGGCCCCACTGCTCTGAGCTCTGAGGCACATCTGTCCCCAAGGGCTTCACATCAGGGGTCATGGATCCTATTGTGTTTTTTTGTTCTGTTTTAAATTTTTGGAAACTATCATTAGAATCATAGGTGTTTTCTTAAATACTTGGTGTAATTTATTTTTTAAATAATGGATTGGTTTTGTTGTACTACGATTTGGGTTTCTGCTATGATTTCCTGTCTGCTCCTCTTCCCACCCTGCCCTCAACAGTGTTGACTGTATCAGCAGACTGGCGGGGTTTAGTGTGTATACCATTCTTGAGCTTGTTGATGACTCACAGACGTCATCATGCCAAAGTCTCGAGCCAGAAAGCTCCCATGGCAACGTTCGTTGTGGACACACAGTCGATCTCATTGTTTGCAGATTTGCTAATTGTGAATTCTCCGACTCACTAAATGTATTTGTACCCCCATCAGTACTCACAGCTCTTTCCGGTCATTTGCAGATAGGTGCAGAGCAGAGAAGCGTTGGGGTCACCTGATGTGCAAAAAGGCTCAGCCTTCTCGGTTCAGCTCTTGTACCACAAGTGTCCTTTAATGGTTGATTTAGTGCCACGTTTTTTGCATTTTTGTGCTTTTTGGGGTGGTTTTGCTCTTTACGATTAACCCCGAACACTGTGTGGTGTTCCTAAGTGCAGGAAGGCCGTGGTGTGCTTTGTGGAGAAAACACGGGTGATAGACAAGCTTCGCGCAGGCACGAGGTACAGTGCTGTCGACTGTCAGTTCAGCGTTAATGAATCAACAGAAAGTGAAGCAAGGTGTCTTTCAGCAGAAGCACACGTAAAACAAGGCTGTGTGTTGATCAGTTGAGAGCAGTGACCAGACCCTAACCGGGATGCCCGGGGGCTGTGGCTCGGCGCCTGCGGTTGCGTATGAGGCGTCGTGCCGAGGAGGAGGGGACCCAGCGTGCGCCGCTGTCTGCGGAGCCGGCTTGACGGGACCTTTGGCGCGGCCGGGCTCCCCTGAGCGTCTCTGCTTGCTTGTTTCAGTGCATGACCTGCGGCAGCAGATGGCAGCCTTGCAGAGCCAGCTGCAGCAGGTGCAGCTGGAGCGCACGACGCTGACCAGCAAGCTGAAGGCGTCCCAGGCCGAGATTGCGTCCCTGCAGAGTGTCCGGCAGTGGTACCAGCAGCAGCTCGCCCTGGCCCAGGAGGCCCGGGTCCGGCTGCAGGGCGAGATGGCCCACATCCAGGTACAGCCCCTGCCGTGGCCGGCGGCTCATGCTGCACATCTGGTGTGGAACACTTGCTTTTTCCCTAAACTGAAGCGACTTTTCTGAGTTTAGATTTCACCCATACGTTTTTTGAAAATCTGCTGAGCACCCGTCTAGCCCACACCCCACCGCATGGGCAGGGGGGCCCTGCGGGGAGGGGTCACCGCCTTCTGTGACCTTCTGACACAGGGAGTTTCACAGCTTCTGCTTGAGCATTTTAAATACTAAAATCCCCCTCTCTGGGACGTCCTGTGTTCCTCGCTCTGAGTCATACATCCCGCCCCCTCTGTGGGGTCGCCTTTTGTCGTTGGAACCCAGCTGTCAAATCCACGCCTGCGGGGGTCTCTTGCTCCCCGGCTCTCCCACGCCGTCACCGCCTCCTGTGGCGCGTTTCTTACGTGCACAGAGCGTGGCACATGCCACCTCCTGGCAGAGCTCTCCAGCTGCCTGGTCACCAGATCCTCCCAGAGAACACTCGTTTCCCATATCCTCGCTTTCTTCCCGTGTTGTTAGGGTACCAGAGTGTCAGCCTCTGATTCTGAGTGGGAGCAGGTGTGAGGCCAGGTCTGCAGGGTGACCGGGGCCGAGGCGTGCTCTCGGGAGCAGTAGGCAAGATGCTGAAATGCACTTTGCTCCAAATCTCAGCGTTTGCACTAATTGGACCGATTGTGAGGGTGCTGATGGTGCCTTGGTCAGCCTGTCTTCTCTTTGAATTTTGCTGTGGGTTTTATTTTATCTCCCCACTTTTTTTTTATCCAGGTAAAATATTGTACCTTTTTTGTTACAGTATTCAAAATACTGAAACTTTACTTCTCAAGTAGAGGATGTAAAGTACTAACTCCACCAAATGCACTTTTTAAAAAAAATCTAAAGTCTACAAATATACAAAATAGAATTTTAAAAAATTTGTTGTATATATTTTTTTAATAAATTTATTTATTTATTTATTTATTTTTGGCGCGTTGGGTCTTCGTTGCTGCACACAGGCTTTCTCTAGTTGCGGTGAGCTGGGGCTGTTTGTTGCGGTGCGCAGGCTTCTCATTGCGGTGGCTTCTCTTGTTGCGGAGCACGAGCTCTAGGCCCACAGGCTTCAGTAGTTGTGGCTCGCGAGCTCCCGAGCGCAGGCTCAGTAGTTGTGGCGCACGGACTTAGTTGCCCTGCGGCGTGTGGGATCTTCCCGGACCAGGGCTCAAACCCATGTCCTCTGCATTGGCAGGCAGATTCTTAACCACTGCGCCACCAGGGAAGTCCTTATGTTGTGTATTTTTTAAGCTAGAGGACCTGGCTTAAATACGTCCTTAGTATAAATAAGCGTTTGTTCTGCTTACGGTGTGCTTGGAAATAATTGCAAGTCAATGGAATTTTGAAGCTGTCGTGCATTTATTTGAGGCATAAAATATTTAAAGAAGCCAGATTTATGTCCTGAGCTAAGTCAGAAATGGCATTTGGAAGACAGAAATGGAGAAAGAGTCCAAGGGAATGGCAGTTTGAGAACCATAACTGCTTTTTTCAAATACCTTTGACACCCAGGTTCAGCATTCCTTAATTACCGTGTGTGATACACTTTCGCCCTCTTTTTCCGGTAACATAGAAGTGTCCCAGGAACGTTCAGGTCGGAGAAGAACGCAGGGTAGTCTTTATTCTTTTGTTGCCTTGAGATGAAGTCCCAGCGAATGACGCCTTTCCTTGCTCTGGGCAGCTTCGGTCTTAGACCCTGAAGCTCACAGCTTCTGGTCGCATCGGGCACCTGTAAGTCTAGGAGCGTTCACGTCGGCTCTGGAAGGGACGTGCTTGCAGGTCTGCACGGCCTAGGTCAGACCGGGGCGGATGCCAGTGCCACTTCCTGGGAATGGCCAGGGTCAACCTGGTGCGTGACCAGGACAGTCGGGGACTGAGAGGGCAGGGCCTAAGGTGTGTCTGGCCGTGGGTCAGTTTATCTGATGGGCAGATTCCTGGCTGTCCCTGCCGCCCAGATGAGGCCCCTCACCTCCGGACTCAGGGATGCCCCTTCAGTGGGAACTGTCATGTAGGTCTTGCAACAAACCGCACCGTCGTGGGGGTGATGAGCGCTGACTTCTGGGCTGCCGGCTGGCTCCTCTTAGGTACACAGAACCCAGATGGCCTGAGTGTCATGGTGGCTGCCAGGAGGGTGGGCAGGGAGGCCCTGCGGGGGTGGTGGTCCTGGGGAGCGGCCCTCCCGGGGGCCAGCGCTGTACAGAGACCCTCACCCTGGTGGCCTCAGGGACTGGCTGGGCTGTGCTTGTGCTTGGAATCTAGCAACCTTCGACTTGTGGTGTTTTCCTTTGAAGATCGGACAGATGAGCCAGGCGGGCCTCCTGGAGCACCTGAAGCTTGAGAATGTGTCCCTGTCCCACCAGCTGACGGAGACCCAGCAGAGGTCGATCAAGGAGAAGGAGCGCATCGCCGCCCAGCTCCAGGGCATCGAGGTGGGGCTGTGCTTCTGGGGCTGCGGTGTGTCAGTGTTGTCTTGGGGTTTGGGGGTTTGTGTTTTTTTTTTTTTTTTTTTTTTTTTGACATTGATCAAGGTTAGGAAAATATACCAATACATACACCTATACGTAAACATTAGTACTACATACGTGCATACGTATGCGTATCTTTTAAAATACTCCCTTGAACCATGTGCAGCGATTTAAGGTTTCGGGATTCTGTTCCTCGTGTTCCCTGTACGCTCATCCCCTCCCTCGTCTCTGCGTTGTCAGAGGTAACCGGGGCCTTCCTCTGCACTGCCCAGTTCTGGCCTCAGCCTGCGTTACCATTTCACACTCCAACAGCCACGTGGACTGCTTAGGACCGTGTCCAGCCGCCTCTGTGGATTATCCCAGGGTAGGGAGATGCAGTGGCTTTCACCTGTGTTCTTTGTCAGCTGTGAGACCCTGGACTTAATATCTTAGCTCTCTGGGCTTTGTTCCCTTTTCATTAAATGTGGATAATAATACCTACTTAATAGGCTTGTTGGGAAAAGTAAAGAAGAAAAGGGGTACACGGCATCCTGGCAGTGTGCTCCGAGAACCTCACGGTCACACGGAAGGTCGGTGTTCTGTGACTGTGGTCTCCCATCTCCCCACTTCTCTGCACGTGCTCCTTTGTCCTCACGGATGACGTGGATGATGAAGGACAGTCGTGTTGTGTCAAACACATGCTTCAAGGGCTCAGGGTCAAAGAACTAAAAAGATTCTAAGTTATAAGCTAATGTTTTTTCCCTAAGAAAACTCCTAGATGTTGGGTCTTACCTACGTAGTCAGGACGTAAGGAATGCCATATTTGCCCCACGGCCCCTGGTCTCTAGTCTTACCAAGTGGCATCCAGAAGTAATCTTGTGGGACTTCCCTGGTGGTCCAGTGGTGAAGAATCCGCCTTCCAGTGCAGGGGACACGGGTTCTATCCCTGGTGAGGGAACTAAGATCCCACATGCCGCGGGGCAACTAAGCCTGTGCACCACAGCAACTGAGCTTGCACGCCTCAACTAGAGAGCCTGCGTGCCGCAAACTACGGAGCCCACGCACTCTGGAACCCGCGCACCACAACTAGAGAGAGAAAACCCGCACGCCACAACTAGAGAGAAGCCCGCGCACCACAACGAAAGATCCTGCATGCCTCAGTGAAGATCCTGCGTGCCACGACTAAGACCCGATGCAGCCAAAAATAAATAAATAATCTTTAAAAAAAAAAAAAAAAGTAATCTTGTGAAAGAGAATGTGCCGTGTGTTACACCCCGAACAGCCTGTCTTCATGCAGGTGGCGGCGGCGGTGGCGGCTGTGGCGGTTTCATTCACCACTGTATCCCAGTTCTTAAAACTGGGTTGTCTGCTTGCTTCTCTCTTCAGCCAGGCCCGAGGGTCAGCAGGGGAAGCATGGGTGGAGGAATCGGCCGGTGGCCTGTCTTGGCAGTGGGAGGGCACCAGCTTTCTGCCCTCGGGCCCCCTGTCTGTGTGTCACGGACAGGATGGTGACGGGGACGATGGCTTCTCTCAGGGGTGGGGGGTTTGCCCGCTGAGGCTGTGGCTACAGGTTATCCTGCTTTTTAAAAAATGCTCTGTCTTCTGGGCCCAGGCTGACATGTTGGACCAGGAAGCTGCCTTTGTGCAGATTCAAGAGGCGAAGACGATGGTGGAGGAGGACCTGCAGAGGAGGCTGGAGGAGTTTGAAGACGAGAAGGAGCAGCTGCAGAAGATGGTGGCCTCAGCGGCGGCCCTGGAGCAGCAGCTGGAGCAGGCAAGCCCCTCGGGGGCTCGTGTCGCTGCCCTGGGGCCGCGGCCAGCCGCACGGGGCTCGCTTGTGCTGGTCTGTCCGTCATGTCGTCAGACCCGGCGGGGGTTCGCTTCAGCTCGTGGTCTTCTGTGCCGCAGCTTTACGCAGAAGGCTGCCTCTAGAGCGTCGGTCCAGACTGTTTAAAACCCAAGCACGGAAAAAGTACAAACTCTTGGAGCACGCGGTGTTTTCATTCAAGCGTGGTTGCATTGACTATGGTTCCTTTTTTCCTAGGTGAAGCTGACTTTGCATCAGCGAGACCAGCAGCTTGAGGCTTTGCAGCAGGAGCACCTGGACCTGTTGAAGCAGTTCACCTCGACGCAGGAGACGTTGCAGAGCAGGGAGCAGGCCCTCGGGGACCTGCAGGTGCACCGCGATGAGCTGCAGGCCAGGCTGGATGAGCTGCAGGGGGAGGCCGCCGCCAGGGACGATGCCATCCGTTTCCTGCAGAACGAGAAGATCGTCTTGGAGGTGGCTGTGCAGGCAGCCCAGAGCGGCAGGGAGCAATTTGATAGAGACGCAAAATGCCTGGAAGAGGGTGCTCAGGACACGTCAGAAACTTTAGAGCAGTTGACACAGGAACTAGCCATCAAGTCCAGCCAGGTAATGCAGTTTGCTGTCACTTTGTTACGAGTGGAAATCACGTATACAAGAAGTAACGCTGATTGTTTGGTCCTTTGTTTGGTTTGTTTGGTTCTTTTTTTGAAACACGGAAGAACACTTCCAGGGGAGGGCCCAGGGCTCAGCTGGGGAAGGGGCCCACAGCAGCTGATGGGGTACTTCCGGTCCTAGGTTAGTGGCTGGGTGTGCAGGTACCTGGCTGAGAACTGGGAACCGAGTTGTTTGGGGCTTTGAAAGTAATCTGCCAAGAAACACCAGCTTCAGTGCACCTATGATGAGGAGCTCAGACTTGGCAAAAGCAGCGTGGAACTTTGGTTCTTTCCTTCCTGACTGCCTGACCGCAGTGCAACCCCCTGGACGTGTCGGCAGGACGGTGGGTGAGGGTGGGGAGACGGCCGAGGGTCCGGGTGTGTGCACACGTGACCTAGCACGCCACACCCGGGAGCTGCCATGCTATGATGTGGGTGAACAGTAAACAAATACAGACGGAACAAGAAAGCTGCAGGGTGTGGAGGAAGTAGAGTTAGTGTCGGGAATGGTTTTGTCTTCGAATCCCACTCCATGAGCGTCGAGGACAAGAGGAAGTCGGCATGTTTTCCCTCCAGGAAGTAGGTGCGATTTCTCTGCAGGTGCTGACCCGTCTGTAAGCTTCTAGGACAGGAGGCGCGGAGGCAGGTCACTGATGCCTCCGTGCCCACGTGTCCCCCTGAGGCATGGGGCCCGCCCAGAGCCACCAGTGTGATGTCTGCACACATGTCCCTCGTAGGTGGAGCACCTGCAGCAAGAAGCTGCCTCCTTGAAGAAGCAGGCGCAGAAGATAAAGGAGCAGTTTCTTCAACAGAAGGTAAGAACGCGTGGTTGGTTTTCTTTCTGTGAACAAGCGCATGAAGAAAATCCTGTACGTTTAATCTCTTCACTGGAAGGAAATCATTCGAGAGGAAGGTAACAACTAGACTCCAGCTTTTTTAAGGCACTTCACTGATTCTGAGGTACACTCCTCACCCCTCCCGTTTTTATACCTCTGAAGTCAGGTGCATTTTCGGGGGGTGTTGGCATCCGTATCATGCGGATCGTGCCCTGCTGGCACATCAGAGTGAGTGTGTGTTGTTTCCACAGCGGCCGGGCCTCCTGCTTAACGTTGCTTTGAAAAAAATCACACCACGATCCAGCACTGAAATAGGGCACTTCACATTAGTGAAGCCAGTTCTGCTGTCTGAGGAATGAGTGCAGAGCACCACCAAGGGTCTGAGGAAGGGCAACCGAGGGCGTTGTAAGCGGTGGTGGGTTTTATCACTGAGATGCGAGCGGGAGTGCCTGTCAGAAGCCAGGCAGGGCAAGTGGAGCGGGAAGGAGTGGCCACATTCCCCTGAGAAAGTGAAGCAGTCAGGGCCCCCAGCGGCTGGCATGGCTCCCCTGTCCATCACCCAGTCCTGTTTAGATATGTGTCTCAGTGAGTGGTATCTCAGATTTGGTGAAATATGTATCTTTAGCCCCAGAAAGTTATATATAGATAAGTGGTGAGCATTTTTGTTTAAACTGCTTGACCCCTTGGAAGACCCGCCCCGCGGGCTGCAGCTTCCGGCTTGTTGGGCAGGTGATGGTGGAGGCCTACCGCCGGGACGCCACCTCCAAAGACCAGCTCATTGGTGAGCTGAAGGCCGCCAAGAGGAGGCTGGACTCGGAGGTGAAGGGGCAGCGGCAGGAGGCTGTCAGGCTGCAAGGGGAGAAGAGGGCCGTGGAGGTGCAGCACTTGCGTCTGCAGAGGGAGGCGTCCCAGGCCCGTCAGCAGGTGGTGGACCTCGAAGGGCACCTGCAGGCCACGCAGAGGGAGCGCGACGAGATGGAGACGCACTTACAGGTCTGGGGACGCCTTTGACTTGTGAAGGTTCAGCCGAATGGGCCTGGGGCTGTACGGTGGGCAGGGCGGGGTCCGTGGAGAGGTTCTGGAGAAACAGGCTAGAATAAGGCCCTCCTGGAGCTCAGATCCAGGCGGAGTAGAGCCGTGAGGGGGCTACTGAGACAGTCCGAGCCGGCGTTTGAGTGGGCGCTGGAGAGAGGCAGCAGGGGGCACGGAGTACCGTGGGGGTGACCGGGCGCACAGGGGACGTGGGCTGGGCCGCCTGCAGCAGCTGCTTTGGGCTCCGGGCTTTAAGGGCGGTGGGGCCGGATTTGCTGTGCACGCACCAGGGCCCCCGTGGCCGGCGGAGTCTGTGAGAGACAGTGGTGGCCGTGCCGCTGAGGGTGTCTGGCACGGGACCGGGGAGAGGGAGACCTCAGGCCAGATGCCTGCAGCTGAGGAGCGTTTCTGAGGCAGGCGGTAGACCTGGGGAGAGCGGTGGGCAGGGTGTCAGACTGAGGGCTCCGTCTTAACGTGTGACGTGTCAGAAGTCCCACGGAGGGCCGGGCAGGGTCCAGGGAGGCAGGTTGGCTGGAGGCCGCAGCTGAGAGCCATGAGGGTGCAGGCGGGACGAGAGGGCCCGGGGGCTGTGGGGAGCCAGGGGCTGGTAGGACCCCCGCAGCTGCGGGACGTGGGGCTCGCGGCTGCGAGGGCCGAGCCGGTCCTGGGGGGACGATGCTCATTGCACAGGGGGAGACGGGGCAGCGGGCAAGGCCAGGAGGGGGCGCGAGGCCACCCCGAGGTGCTGGGAGAAGCCCGGGAGGGGACCGGGTGGGAGCCGTCGCCTGAGGCTTTCTCGTTGGCAGCTCTTCCCGCCTGTCCCACCAGCGGCCTCGACACGGGCGGTGCGGGACCCTCGGCCTCTGTGAAATGGCCATTTATCGCGGGGTCCTCGGCCAGGGTTTTCCTCAAAGCCCGTGCCCTGCAAGGCGGCCCTGAGAGGAAGCCACTCCGACATTTGGGCTTCAGGTGGAAGGCTTGGCACTCCTCATTTTATCTTTTCCTCCCTTTATTTGAAGTCTTTGCAGTTCGATAAAGAGCAGGTAGCTGCTCTCACGGAGGCCAACGAGGTGCTCAAGAAACAAATAGAAGAGCTGCAGCAAGAAGCCACGCGGTACGCGGCGCGGGGCGTGTGCTGGCGGGAGGCCGGGCGGGGGGTGTGAGCCGTGTGGGCCCCCCCAGCACCGTCTGTCCAGCCCTCGCCGGTCTACAACAGCTGGCCTAGGAAGTCAGGGTCCAAGTTTAAGGCTGGAAAAGTGATTCCGTCGTGATCTGACGGTTACACATGGATGTGCTAACACATCCTTTCACAAACACTCCCCGTTTGTTTTTGTTTTCATTTGACTTCTCGTGTCAAGCACTTGTTGCAGCGCCCTTCGCACCCCTAGCGCCCTGCCCGGGGTGGGCACCTGTGCTCGTCCTCCCCTGGCCGCGCCAGGCCTTTCACCCCCGCGGCGTGTCCCGCACCGCCCTGCTCTGTCAGCCGCTGGCTGACTGCCAGCCTGAGTGCTGCGTTTCTTGCTGCTGATCAGGAAGAGCGCTGGAAGCCTTTCTGTTTGGGAGGAGAGGACTCTTCTCTGTCTCCACAAGGTGGTTTAAGCACCTCCAAGAGGGGAGCAGGACAGATGAAAGCACGGTGCTGGGCTCTGTAGGGGACGCCCACCGACCACATCCTGGGGAGCTGGATTCTGGGCAGCGCAGTGCTGGAGAGGGTGGAGCTGGGGGCAGAGGAGGGTGGAGCTTGGATGGAGACGCACTTGGCCTGTGCTGGGTGTGGCACGTGGTCGGAGGTGAGCTGAGACTCGCTGCTGTCTCTACCACGCCCCAGGGCCGTCACCGAGCAGAAGCGGAAGCTGAAGCAGCTGGGCTCGGACCTGAGCAGCGCACAGAAGGAGGTGAAGACCAAGCACAGGGCCTACGAGAACGCCGTGGGCATCCTCAGCCGCCGCCTGCAGGAGGCCCTCGCAGCCAAGGAGGCGGCCGAGGCCGAGCTGAGCCAGCTGAGAGCCCGGGCGGCCGGTGGCAGCGGCAACGACCACACCCTGCACGTGGGTAACCCGCCTACTCGGCCGGTGCAGGGGGCTGCTGGGGCATGACATGTACAGGCACCTCCCCTCCGAAACCGTCCTAGGAGGGTCTAGAAAGGCGGTGTGGGGCCAGCGTGTGGGCAGCATTTCTTCAGAATTCCTCGCGGTAGCAATGTGACCAGGGGCTCTGACGCTGCATTTGACCCCTGTGAACGCGTGCGGGGTGCTGGCCCCAGCCCCCCTCGTGTCTGGGGAGGAGGTTCTGTGAGCGCCACGCGTGGGGTGCGAGGGCTCGGGGTGAGGGTCGAGGGGTCCAGGACGGCCTTTGGACAGGTGACGTCTGAACTGGTCTCGCGTGACGGCGGGCATCTCAGCAGAGCGCTGCTCCTGTGCGCTGGCTCTGGGGGGCACGGGGCCAAGTAGGGGTCTGGCTGGAGGGGCTGTGAGCCGGGGTCGGGGAGTTTGGAGTGGACCTTCCGTGTGACAGAGAGTGAGCTGAGACCTGGCCACTGTCCTGTCGGGAGGACCCGAGGCCAGGAGAGGCTGTGACGGTAGCTGAGGTGATGGGAACCCAGTGCAGGAGCCGAGGCCAGAGCCAAGGGGAGGGCGGGTTGCTGATGGCTCTGCCGACAGATGGCCCTTGAGATGGACAGCATGTGCGACGTAGTGGAGGGAAGTGCCTGTGAAACGCTCGGGTCCAGGAGGAAGAGGGACCTGCACATGGCGAGGGCTGAGAGCCGCTGGAACTGCTCTTCCCCCCGCGGCGTCCTGAGGCGAGGGAGAGCCTTTTGCTTTGGGTTATTGTTTAGGGTGGGGGACGGGCACGCTTGTGTGTGTGTGTGTGTGTGTGTGTGTGTGGAGGGGGTGTATGCATGTGGTGGAGGCTCTGAGGTCTCCTCTGGGCGTCACACTGTCACTCTGTCAGTCACGAGTGTCCTGGTTCCCAGATCCCTGCAGTCTGGATCTGACCACCTCCTTTTACTTTGGTTAGTGGGTATAAAATTCTGCATTTTGTTTATTACCCACCGACTTGAGTCACTTCCCTTATGCTTAGTAATCGTATTTTTTTCTCATCTTTGTTTCTGTCTCCTCTCAGTTTAAGAATTCGTAAGTTGGAGGACACTGTAGCATAGCGTGGTGTTCTTTTGTCAAAATACATAAAATCAATATGCCCTCTCACATGCTTACTTTTTACATTGGGAGGGGGAGAACTTACTCAATTGCAATTTCCTTTTTACTTTAAAATCTCTCTCTGTTTAATTCTTTGACTTACGTGGTACCAGCAGTGGGTGTCACTGCCATGCAGTCTGTCACCCCCTTGCTGCACAGCCGGTGGCAGCTGGGCAGGAGCACAGCCTGAGAGCCAAAATCCTGGTTCGGCCTGTACTTCGGCCCTGGTGAGGTGGGGTCTCAGGCAGCTCACTCACCTTGCTGATCCTCAGTAAAACGGAGGCCGAGGATGACCAACGAGGACCTACTGTGCAGCACAGGGAACTCTGCTCAATATTCTGTAACAACCTAAATGGAAAAAGAATTTGAAAAAGGATAGATACATGTATATGTTACTGAATCACTTTGCCGTACACCTGAAACTAAGACAACATTGTTGATCAACTCTACTCCAGTATAAACTAAAAAGTAAAAAAAAATGAGGCCGATGGTGCTTCCTTGGTGGCGCAGTGGTTGAGAATCCGCCTGCCAATGCAGGGAACACGGGTTCGAGCCCTGGTCTGGGAGGATCCCAGGTGCCGCAGAGCAACTAAGCCCGTGCGCCACAACTACTGAGCTTGCGCTCTAGAGCCCGTGAGCCACAACTACTGAAGCCCGCGCGCCTAGAGGCCGTGCTCCGCAACAGGAGAAGCCACCACAATGAGAAGCCCGCGCACCGCAACGAAGAGTAGCCCCCGCTCGCCGCAACTAGAGAAAGCCCGCACGCAGCAACGAAGACCCAACTCAGCCAAACATAAATAAATAAAATAAATAAATTTATTTAGAAAAAATGAGACCGAAATGAGGTAAATGGTAGAGCCTCCCTCATTAGGACGGCTCTGTGGAGAGACACCTGTGAGGGGCTCAGATCAGCACCTGCCCCACAGCAGCAGCAGGAAGAGTGTGTGTGTGTGAGCACGTGTGCGTGCACACGCGTGTGGCATTGGTTACATCGTGCCTGGTGCAGCTTAGTTGCCACAGATGGTAATTGGTAGCTCTTATCTTTCTGTGTTTTCAAAGCATTAAGTGACAAAGTTAGTTTGTGAGTCATTACCGTGTGGGGCTATCTGGTAGCTGATTGCGCCCTGTAAGGGAGAGGGAAGGCTGCAGAGCCGATCACCTGTCGCGTGTGGTCGCAGCCTCGCGCCGTCAGTGCCGAGCCGGGCTACATGGCGGGACCCGTGACCAAACCCACCTTCCGTCCCGGCCCTCAGGAGCGGGTCCAGGCCCTGGAGGCGGAGCTGCAGGCTGTGGGCCACAGCAAGAGGATGCTGGAGAGAGAGCTCCAGGAGGTCATCGCGCTGACCGGCCAGCAACTGGAGGAGCAGCGGGAGAGGGTGCTGGAGCTGGAGGACGAGGTAGGCGGACGCCGCGCAGCCCCGCGTGCGGGGCGCCGCCGCTGGCCCGGGCGCTCGGCCTCCGCTCTGCGTTTCCGGGGCCGTCAGCCGCCTGCCCGGGTCTCTGAGCACCCGCCCCGCCGGACACCCGCACGCACGCGCTGCAGCAGGGCCCGCTGTGCCCGCTGCCTCTCCGGTATGGCAGACGAGACACCCGGCTCAAAGGGGCTCGACCCTTTAGAGGAACTCCACGGAACTCTCAGGCCCAGACGGTCGTGGCTTCGGGTGGTGCCACACGAGCAGCGTGGTGGTGTCACCTAGGGCTCTGCACAGGGTCCCAAGGTGGCTGTTGGGAGCCGCGGGGCTGCGTGCACGGTTGACAGTTGTCTCTCACACTCAGTCCGGGCCCGCCTGGGCTCCGACCCTGGGTGTGCTGCTCCACAAGCCCACGGTGCCCGGGGGAGGGCTGGGCTGTCGGCTGTGGGTCCCGGAGAGAAGGGGCGTGGCCGCGGCAGCCTTCCCAGCTGTGAGGCGAGGGCCCTCGTGTCCGGGGCAGTGCTCGCCTGTGCGTTCTTGCGGGTGGCGTTAGCTGTTCAGTTCCTGGTGTGCGAGCGCTCCACGAGCCAGAATGGGCAACTCCCTGACGTCACGGTGACTTTGGTTTCTTTCAGCTGCAAGAGTCCAGAGGCTTCAGGAGGAAGATAAAGTGCCTTGAGGAGTCGAATAAGAAGTTGGCTCTGGACTTAGAGCATGAGAGAGGGAAGCTTGTGGGCCTCGGGCAGTCCAGTGCGGCCCTGAGGGAACACAACGGCATCTTAGAGACAGCTTTAGCCAAGAGGGAAGCAGACCTGGTCCAGCTGAACCTGCAGGTATGGACACTCCTTTGCAGCAGGAGACTAGCTGCAGGCCGGGCAGCCCTCCGAGGGCTTCGGCTGTGTGGTCTGCACTTGGTCACCACAGCCACCTGCAGGGTAGAGGCCAGAGAATCTGCTGGAGTCGCAGCCCCTCTGCCAGCCCTGAGGCGGGGGTGGGTCCGGGGCGCCTGTGTCTCCCCGCAGCTGAGCTGTGGAGGGGCTAGGCTCAGCCCATGAGGTTCCCTGTGGGTGGGCGACTCCCGGGGGGTAGCGGGGACCCTTTCCCAGCTCAAGGCAGTCATGCTGCACGTAGGGGACTCTGACCCGAGGGCCTCCTGTGATTCAGCACTGGGGTTCAAACCCCAGCGGGGCTCTCCCTGCAGACCCCGTTGTTAGCTCCTCAGTTCTGCAGCCCCCCTGGGTGTTTCAGGGGAGTCTTCAAATGGCGTTCAGCAGCCCATCCCAGCCCAGGCCTTGAATTCACCAGATTTGAGAGCGCTTCCTTAGTTCCCACCATTCCTGCCCCGGGCAGCCTTGCCACGGAGGCGATTGCGTTGATAACCCTTGGTTTATATGCATCTTTTGGGTTTCTAACGAGATGCTTGAATATGATCATATGACTGATGATACTCCTGTGATCTGAGATTTCGGTTTTGCCAACGGCGTTCTCCGGAGATGGAATTCTCACTCCTTTCCTGGCTTGTACCCTTGTTGGCAACATGTCACGATGTCTTGAGCCCCCGTGACGCTCGACTCCCCCGCGTGGCACTGATCAGAGTGGCCCCTGCTTGCTCCCACGGCTCTTCAGGCTTTGGAAATTTGACGTCCTGACTTCCTTACCACTCTTGGAATGTGCTGTAGGTGCAGGCAGTTTTGCAGCGCAAAGAGGAGGAGGACCGCCAGATGAAGCAGCTTGTCCAGGCCTTGCAGGCCGCGCTACAGAAGGAAAAGGTGACGGTGCACAGCCTCGAGGAGCAGGTGTGTGTCTTCCAGCCGGTTCCAGATTGCAACCTCATAGAGCCTCTGGAATGTAATTTTTAAACGTCTGAAAACTGAGAATTAGTACCCGTGACACATGAGTTCCCTTCCAGGAACTTAGCATGTGAATACCTTTGCTGACGTGTCCAAGGACGGGGTGTCATCGTGGGGTTGGTGATAGCGAGGCTGGAGAGAGCCCCCACCCTGTGCTCATCAGTGGAAGAGTGTGTGCCGTCGTGTGGCTCTAAGATATGTGCACAGAGCTCCGTAGCTACATATTTTGCTGGGGAAAGATGCCCTGCACGTAGTGTGGAGTTAAAAAGCAAACTGCAGAAGAGTATACGTTTATTTGTGTTAAAAATGCAACCGAGAAGGGTGGTTCTGGAGACCCATGGCCATGTTCTGCATTTGGATCAGTCTTCCTGGCTGCTCCTTTCCATGCTCAGGTGTTCACCAGTGCATCAGGTGGCTCATCCCGCAGAGGGGCCTGCCCTGGCCACCCTGCGAGCTAGAGTGGACCTCAGGCCGTGCACTTTAAAATTTTTACTGCCGTGATGCCTCGTCTGTGGTTTCTGTAAAGCTCTTTCCTCATTAGACTGTCAGCTTCCTGGGACGAGGTCTGTGGCTTGTTTACCCTCATGTCCCCAGTGCCTGCACAGAGCAGATGCCCAGAACATGTTTGTCATTGGCGCATTCATGCGTGTGTAGGTGCATGTGACCTGGGCTTTGCCACATTCTTTAAGAATTTCTCCACGAAAGTACACTAGAGATAGAAGGAAATAGTTCTTTATTTCCTGGGTGAGACAGTAAGACATTCTTTTCAAGTAGAACTAGTTTTAAGATATGTTAAGGATATTTGAACATGAACAATTATTGGCTTATTCTTGACCCACGTTTGCCTCACCTGCAGCTGATGTTTTATCCGTGCGTGGAGCTGCTGCACGTCTAATGGTTCCAAACTGAGTCAGCAACACTCCCTACTTTTCTATGCCCACCTTCCTATCTTTTGCTCTGTACTCAGGTGTCACTTAATAGTTTTATTCTCACCTTAAAGACGTTGTAACTAGGAGATTTTTAACTGAAAGTGCTGGGGGGATAATGTATATTTGACTTTGATTTCTTTTTTTAAGGGCAGTAATTGTAAATGATGCTTATTTATTCCTCTAAGTGCATTTGGTCTGATTGTCTTGATTGTAAAAATAGTACATGCTAGTAAAAATTTTTAGTGTGCATGGAGATTAAAGTACAGGTCATCTTGAATCTCCACCTAGTGACAACCACGGCTAATATCTTCTATTGGAGTTTTTTTTCCATTCATGTATGAGTTCTTTCTATATTCATCTGTCATATACTGTAAATATTTTTACTAAACTTCTTTGAAATGAAGTGCTTGCTAGTGCAATTAGACAAGAAAACTAAACTATTGGAAAGGAAAATGGAAAATTTCGTTATATTCTGAGAATTTGCTTGTTTTCTCAGAAACGTTGAGATAAGCTGTTGTTAACCATGAAAAAGCTAGTTACATCCTAAATGGTTAATGAGCAGTAGCTTTATTACAGTTAGATGGTACGATGGAAAGGTAGATTCCTCCCAGATACACGAGTGATGAATACATGTAACAAGAAATAGGCAGATACACTTGAGGAAGACTGTAACAACTACTCAGACCAAGAAAGTTGGACACGTTTGTTCGCTCAGCAGGTGCTGCTGCCACGTTGCACGCTTGCAGACCAAGCGTGTGTTCAGTACTTGCATCCTTGACGGGGACCTTGGAAGGCTTTGGAAGGAAGGCCTGCAAGAGCAGCTAGGATGCGAGGGGTTGGGCGGCGGCCTCCACGAACCCGGGCACGTCCTGCGAGGCTGCGCCTCTGTCCTCGATGACGCCGTGTCCTTCTTCCCAGGTTGCTGCCGCCCAGGCGGAAGCGGGGCACAACCGCCGCCATTTTAAGGCCGCCACGTTAGAGCTGAGCGAGGTGAAGAAGGAGCTGCAGGCCAAGGAGCAGGAGGTGCAGCGGCTGCAGGCGGAGGCAGACGGGCTCCAGTGAGTGCGAGCGGGCGGGGCCGGGCGCCAGCACCGTCGCCATCTCCGCTTAGTGCCTTCAACGCACCAGGTCCCCTGTGTCCTAGCAAATCGCTGAGTATTCTGCAGGCAGATCTAAGAAGGAGAGAGAGATCCGATTGCTGTCTCAGGATGCCACAGCTTACGTCTGAAACTTTGACCCTGGTGCTGTGTGCTCCCACCCTGTGCCCTGCTGGTTCTTCTCCGAGAACAGAGAGCCCGGGGGGCTGTGCTCAGCACCAGTGCTCACCGTGGGCTCCCTTTGGGGTGGCCTCGGCTCGCACACGTGTAGGCACATGTGCTGGGCACTGCACGTGCATCGGTCCCTCCCATCGTAGTCCGTGAACTGGGCTCACGAAGCGTCCCTCCCCGGGGCTTGTGGGGATTAGTTGAGCTAGTGCATGGCAGAGCTCCTAGAACAGTCCCTGCCCAGGGTGAGCAGTACGGGAGTTTCTGTCATGATGCGTGTCACCCAGGACATGAAACGTTCGACGGACAACATTTTTGAGTGGGAAGGTAATTGGAAGAAGACTGTAATTTCACTCTTCCTTGTTTTTTATGCTAGGATTCAGGAGGGGAAACATTCCCAGGAAATAGCACAGTTCCAGGCAGAGCTGGCAGAGGCCCGGACCCAGCTCCAGCTCCTGCAGAAGCAGCTGGAGGAGCAGCTGAGCAAAGAGCCCGCAGGAAACCAAGAGGTGACCCGCCGGGGCGGCTGTACATCTCCAGTTAACAGGACTTGCAGAGCTAGGCTCTGCTGGTTGACACATTCACTTCATTCCCTGCCTTCTTGGAAAGGGATATTTATTTTTTCTAAGTATGATATTAAGTGATATGGAGAGATACAGCTAGAGCAATGTTATAATGCATGAAAGCCATTTTAAAATTCTTTTGGTCGTGTGACTTTTTCCCTTCTCTAGATGGAAAATCTCAAATGGGAGGTGGATCAGAAAGAGAGAGAAATCCAGTCCTTGCAGCAGCAGCTGGACTTGACTGAGCGGCAGAGCAAACAGGAGTTGGATGGAGTACAGCAGTCGTCGCAGGTGCGGGTCGTGTGAGCGCCCCGGGCAGCACTCCACCAGTTCCCCCCTGGGCCGTGCCAGGCAGCGTGCTAGGTGCACAGCAGGAGTGTTCAGTGGGTTGAATGTGCCCACGAAACGGCTCTGCAGACATTATCCCATTTCAGAGAGAAGCCCAGGTCGGGCAGCTGAGGGACGCTGAGCAGAGAGCAGGGCCCCAGGGCCCCACCCTGGGCTGAGCTGTGCAGTGTGTCCCAGGAACGGGATCTCAGTAAGTCCAAAAAGTGAGACGGTTCCATCCGCCAATCTGTGAAAAGCTTCTCTACGAAGAAGTCTCGGCACAGTCCTGACTGCTCGAGGAAAGGGTTGGGAACGTGACTCAGGCTGGGATTCCTGCTTGTAGGTGGACGGCTTGAGATAACCAGGACTGACTTGTGTTCGGTCGTAGGGACAGTTAGGCTTATTCTAGTAGCTGATCTTGGAGTTTAAACAAGGGTTGGGTTCCTCGTCAGATGTGGGCGTGGGAATGTTAGCGGCCCCTCGGCAGAGGCTCTGAAGTGTGGACGGGAACGGTGAGGACAGGACTGTAACCGGATCCTCCGCAGTGTAGACCCTTGGAGAGGAGTGGCGGGGCGAGGGAGCGGCTCACGAAGGCTGGGAGTTCCAGCCCCTTGGGATTGTGACGTTCAAGCTAAGATTTGTGCAGTGTGTTTAAGACCTTTCAGGTTTTTTTTTTTAACTTATGTGGGTTCTACATTTACCGCCTTTTAAAAAAAGTTTATTTATTTAACTTATTTGGTTTTGGCTGCATTGGGTCTTCGTTGCTGCGCGCGGGCTTCCTCTAGTTGTGGCGAGGCGGGGCTGCTCTTCGTTGCGGTGCGCGGGCTTCTCACTGTGGTGGCCTCTCCCGTTGCAGAACACGGACTGTAGACGGGCGGGCTCAGTAGTTGCGGCTCGCAGGCTCTAGAGCGCAGGCTCCGTAGTCGTGGCGCACGGGCCCAGCTGCTCCGCGGCACCGGGGGTCCTCCCGGACCCGGGCTCGAACCCGTGTCCCCTGCATTGGCAGGCGGGTTCTCAACCGCTGCGCCCCCAGGGAAGCCCAAGACCTTTCAGTTTTAGACACCTGTGACTTCTCCACTTTCTGCAGAATCTTAAATCTGAGCTGGAGGTGGTACGGGAAGACCTGTCCCTGACCCAGAAAGATAAGTTCCTGCTTCAAGTTAAAGTGTCGGAGCTGAAGAGCCACATGAAGACGCTGCTCCAGCACAACCAGCGGCTCAAGCTGGACCTGCGGCGGGGGGCAGCCACGACGGTACTGGGCCAGCGGGCGGCTGGCGGGGCCTCCGGAGATGCGCCGGCGGGAGGTTGGCAGGCTTTCCCGTCAGTCAGCAGTCACAGGGCCACGTGAACCGACACTGAGTGACGCTTGCGTGAAGGTAGATGGCGATGGGCTGTTCTCCGTGGACCACAGGCCAAAGCGTTTTGATGTAGAGCTCTTTCCAGCGGAGCGTTTGCCCCTTTCTATGAATCTAGAGGCCATCTTATTGTCCCGTGCTTTCTAAAGCAAAGGAGGGCATGGTTTGCTTGTGTTAGCATAGAGCCCCTGGGCCTCCAGGCGAGAGCAGCTGGGACACAGCGGCTGCCAGCACAGGCTCAGGGGCCCGGGGGCGCCGAAGCAGCCGTCATGAGCTCTGTTCAGGTTATCTGTTTGCCCGCCATCTGTTGTTCTACTCAGTCTATGTAAATATTCTTCAGGTGCAAAGAAGTCACTCAGATCCAGAGGTTTATCTACTGTTTAGCACGGTTTGCTTACCTGTGGAAAAAGTTTGAAGTCCTAGGAAGGGGGGGAGTCTTACGAGTTGGAAAATTGACTGAATTTCTTACGGAAACTCAGAGTCGAGGCCATGGTCTCTCTGGAAAGCTCCCACCATGAGCTCTCACTTAGGGGGCTCTCGGCAGCTCCGGCCTCCTGAGGAGCCAGGACTGTAGTGTTTGCTTCGTGCGTTAGGAAGAAGGTTTTCTGTTCAGCCAACATTTCTCGAACCCCCGTGGCTGCCAGCTCTGCCAATTTAGAACGAGTGGGAGGTGCGTCCCCAGAAGCCCGAGGGGAGCTGGGGAGGCGCCTCAAAGACCACGTGTGACGGCGGGGACCCTCGGGGAAGGGGCAGGGGCGTCAGCCTCCGAGTGGGAGGGCTAACTGTGTGCCTTTTTTTTTTTTTTTTAATGAATTTACTCATCTTTAACTTTTAAAATTCATTTCTGGCTGCGTTGGGTCTTCGTTGCTGCGTGTCGGCTTTCTCTAGTTGCCGCTGAGCCGGGGCTGCTCTTCGTTGTGGTGCGCGGGCTTCTCATTGCGGTGGCTTCTCTTGTTGCGGAGCACGGGCTCTAGGCGTGCGGGCTTCGGTAGTTGTGGCACGCGGGCTTCAGTAGTTGTGGCTCGCGGGCTCTAGAGCGCAGGCTCAGTAGTTGTGGCGCGCGGGCTCAGTTGCTCCGCGGCATGTGGGATCTTCCCGGACCAGGGCTCGAACCCGTGTCCCCTGCATTGGCAGGCGGATTCTCAACCACTGCGCCACCGGGGAAGCCCCTAACTGTGTGCTTTTAAAAACAGAGAAAGGAGCCGAAGGGAGAAGCCAGCTCTTCCAGCCCGGTGACGCCGGTGAAGATCCCTGACTGCCCCGTGCCGGCCTCGCTTTTGGAGGAGCTGCTGCGGCCCCCACCTGCCGTGAGCAAGGAGCCCCTCAAGAACCTCAACAGCTGCCTCCAGCAACTCAAGTATGACTGCTCTGGGCTCCATCTCGTAGTGTTTACAAATAAGTTGCAGGTCTCAGTTGGAAGGATCTTCCCTGTTGCCAGCACCGCACGTCCAGCAGAGGCGAGCGGCTCCGTGGTGTTTCTTGGCGGTGGGTTGGTCCCGTGCCTCTCCCTCCATCTGCAAGGTGGGAGCTGCCCGGAGCCAAATGACCCCGTGCGCCGGGCAGTGGGAGGCCCGTGTCTGAGGCGAGGGCAGGTGTGGCTCTGGCCCTGTGAGCGGACGCCCTGCAGGACAGACCCTCGGCTCTGTCTTTCCCACGTTCTCCCCGATCGGCGTGTCGGCCTCTGTGTGGTGCACAGGAAAATGCCCAGAGTCCCTTTCGTGCTGTCCCAGGAGAGAGGCCCGACGGGCCCCCGAGGGTGTGCGTGAGCGACCTGCCGTCAGGGCTGGGTCCGAGGTGGCCGGCTGTCTCTTGGGGGGGACAGCGCCCCCGGCTCTCGTCTGACCGCACGCCTCCCCTGTCTCCCCAGGCAGGAGATGGACAGCCTGCAGCGCCAGATGGAGGCACACGCGGTCACTGTGCACGAGTCGCTGTCCTCGTGGACGCAGGGGGACCCCGCCAGCCCCGCCCGCCCGGGCGATCGCGCCAACCCCGGAGGAGACGCGGAGCAGCGCGGTCAGAGCAGGGCCGCGAGGGAGCGCTTCGGAGTGGTGCCCGCCGAGCATCCGCACCCCGAGTGTTTGTAGCTGCCCGCAGGAGGGCTCTCTTCTCCGTGTTATTTATTTGACTGTGCGCTCTGTGTCTTTCTAAGAGATGAAAGTTTAAGTTTTGCGTAGGCCGTTAACAGGGAGTAGAATAACAGAACGAGAGTCGAGAATTGATGATAGTCTTTTGCAGGTCACAACCAGCTTTTCCCACGAAGTGACCAAAGCTTAAAAACCTAGTTTAGGTCTCAGTGAGACATTTTGAATGTGTCTGAAGGGTTATTTGCAGAAGGAGGTATCTTAGGCCTGACCGTAGACGCTGCTCTCGGACGGTCGCTGGCGGAGGCGTTGCATGGCTGCGTCCGGCTTCTCACTTTCCTGTCTGATTCAGAAAGAGCTTTCCTCCCTGCAGGAGTGAGACTTCGTTTGCACCTTTGGCTTTTATTTTATTTTGTTCTGTTTTCAATAGCCATCTCTCCGTAGAACGTGTGTATAAATACCGGAAATCATAATCTAATCTTTAAAAAGTATATGCTCATATTATTTAAGAATGACCCGAATTTTTTTTTTATTGATTGCCTTTTGAAAATCTGCAGTTAGGAAGTAACGTACTTGTAGGACTTAGGAATGTCAGAAAATTATGTTTTAAGAAATGTAATTATTTTATTTACCTTCTAAAGCCAAATATTCTTAGGCAGAAGTTCTTTGTTATTTTAGTTTCACTTTATTTTGAGGGTCTTTCCTTGCCATGAGTGCACAACGCCCACCCGTTTGACCCCTGGCCCTGCATGGCCTCGCTCACCGTGGCCGACCCCCGGGCGGGCCTGATGGCCACCAGGACGCCCACGTAGACACCACGGTCAGCACATGCTGACCTGACGTGTGAGGCGTGGGGAGAGGCCTCAAGAGAGGAGGGGAGGGGAAGCGAGGAGGAGGAGCAGGGCCAGGGCTCCCGCAGGCTCCAAACCAGGGAGCAGGGCTTCCCCAGGCCTCACACTTCTTTGCCCTTGTGTGGCAGAGTCCACCAGCGCCTGTGTGGTCGTCAAGAGATAGGCTGGCCTCTGTGTGGTGAGAGCCTTCAGAAGGGTGAGAAGGCCCTTGACCCTCTCATCTGGAGAGCAGTGGAAAAGGGCAGGTCAGCATGAGAGGGTCTCCTGAGGTTTATTTGAAATCAGACACCCCAAGTGTGTGAGGTCCCGCCTAGAGTGACTGTGAGACTCGAGGTTTGTAAGCTTGCCCCTAGTTTGCTAAGATGATCTAACATAATGTTTATTGTTCCAAGTTAGAGAAGAGAGAGAGAGAACGGGTCTGTGTGGCCCCCTGTGCAGGTCGGCTGGTCTGAAGATGAAGTCTGCGGTGTTACTGATAAGGCCAGACACGCTCGTGTCACCGCATCACCTGGGTCTCTCTTGTGGAGAAAACAGCGTGGTGTTTTTAATCTGCTTGTGTTCTCTCACAGTATGCTGTGTTAGAAGGTTAATTGACAAGATTAAAGTAGCATTAATCACAAAGATGTTTAGTGTTTAAAAAAATTCCCCAGCAAGTATTGGAACTTCTAAAATATGTATATCATCATTTGTACAGGGTTAATCTTGGAAACTATACTTGAAAACTATTCTACTCTTCATTTTAAGTTGGAAATCGTTTTTGACAAAGTTGTTTTCGTACCATTGGAAAAGAAAAATGGTAATTTATGTTCTTATTTATTTTGGCTGCGATATCTTTTGTTTTAATTTTAGAGCCAAGAAATCACACTTAGCCTCATTTTGTAGCTGCTTTCTCTCTCCTTGCTGAGGTCTTCCAGAAAATCACAGTGTATCTTCTTCCTTAGGAAAGGATAAAGGAATCCTGAGTATATCCGTCAAGAGAAAGCCAGTCTCTGTTCCCCGCCCCTTTTTCCTTTGTCGAGTCACCCTCCGCGTGTGTGCGTGCGTGTGCGCGCGTGTACATGTGTGTGCGTGTGTATGTGCGCGTGTGCGTGTGTGCGTGCGTGCGCCTCCGGCAGCAGCGCCTCGTCTGGGCCCCTGCTGTCATCCTGTGCCAG
Organism: Eschrichtius robustus; assembly: GCF_028021215.1. Taxonomy (NCBI): domain Eukaryota; kingdom Metazoa; phylum Chordata; class Mammalia; order Artiodactyla; family Eschrichtiidae; genus Eschrichtius; species Eschrichtius robustus. Next base: position 488,958 of record NC_090837.1, read on the forward strand.
CTTCATCCTCTAGTTCTGTGCGCGCCCGGCCTGCCTCTGGCCTGAGCGCTTTGGCTGCCCCCCCACCCCCATGTCCTGTGTGTGCCCCTCGTGCTGTCACGTCTGGCCTGTAGTTCCCAATCAGGGGCCCTTGTGTCCGGGCTTCCTTAACAAATCACCCTGAAGGGGGAGGTTGGACTGAATCGCCTGCTCTTGGTTTGCTGCGGGTTTTTACTCTGAGAGGCTTTACTGGTGCTCCTGTCTCCCAGAGCTTGATTCTTTAGTGAACAGCGTTTGAAATATTCTTCCGCTGTGGGCAGAAGTGGGAATTAGGAACTTCCTCACGGAAAACAGCAGTCAACTCTGGAGCACGTGTAGAAACACATTTGCTGTTGCGCTCTATTTGTGTATGTTGTTCATCCTGTATGTCGTGTCCGCACTGGAGAGCATGTCAGCTTGGACACTTCGTGGTGTTGTTATGACTTGATTTTCTTATGTTCCAAAAGTAACTTACCGCGAGTGGTTATTGTTGATTTTTTCCACGGTACACATCAGATGGATGCCACGGATCTTTTAGACTTACATGCCTTTGTTCTACTATTTGGAAGGTGTAACAGGCAGTGTCTTTGATGAGATGTGAAACTGGCTCACACTCTGGCCTGGGGTCCAGGTGCCAGGGTGGGCCTCGAGGAAGACAGCCTGTGGAATGCTGCGTTAGGAAAATTCTCATTCAACTCCTCCTCAGTTTAAAGACTTTTCTTGGTATAGGGATACTGCAAAAGCCATGGGCCCGCGAGGGCACCGTGACATAGATTCCTAGTTCTCTGAGTATTTTTTTTAACAAAACTTAAATGTGTGTAAAGATTGCTGGTAGTGAAAGGGACCAGCGGATCCGAAAGAGAAATGTCCTGGCGCATCCCCAGGGGCCGTGATGTGCACAGGGCGGGGCCTGTGAGAGTCTCGGGGCCTCACTCAAGTTCACTCACTCCCCGCAGGGTGCCTCTCAGTGTATGGTGGTCTCAGGTTACGATAGGATCCTTGACGGGAATGCTTCAGAGGATCTAGAAAACTCGGTGGTTTTAAGTTATTCATGTTTAATAAAAATTTCCTCATTAAAAGGGAGTCCTCAGGTTGGGGCTATTCAGGGGAAAAGTGTCACCATGCACAATGAATTGTAACTTTAAAAAGCATGTTGATTTTTTATAAATTTAAGTGTGCTTGGGGATTCCTTGAATTTTGTGCAATAAACTATTTTTTGTTAAAGATCTTTATATTTCCTTGGGGTGCCTTCATTTTCATGTATATATTTTGTCATAGTTGGGAGTAACTTTTATCTCATGTTGTTGCCAACTCTGTTCAGATAACTTAAGAGAACTTTATTGTTCTGCCAGAGTTTCAGATGGCTGTGAAATCTAACTTCTTGTGGCTGCTTTTGACCACAGCAGGAGTGTAGCGTCTCGCCATGTTTCTTCCTTCTTCACCCGCACTTCACTTGTCACCACACGCCAGTAAGTACGGAGGTGGGAAGCGTTCACAGGAGTAACGCTCCTTCACAGGGAACCCGCTCCCGAGGCTGCGGACGCGCTGCACGCGTGCTTCCAGCGTTGTCCAGCCCCCGGCCTCCACTGACTGTCCCTGGCCTGCAGCAGTGGGGCCGTGACTTCGCGGCGCAGCCTTGTGGCTCTCCAGGCTCACCTGCCTTCTTCATCCATACTTCATTTTTGATCAGCGAGAGTAGACCGGATGCACATTCTTCAGTTAAGTGTTATCATTTAACCAGCGTGGTAAAAAACGTACAGAAAAGGAGCAGTAAACCAGTGGTCACAGAATTCGATTTTGTGGTGGGCTGGACACATGTGTTCTTGTGTCTCCACCTCGTGAGCTTCTGTAACCAAGGGTCAGGTATTACGTGTACCACCCAGACCTAAATGAAGATGCTCTGACCGCCTCCTCTTGTGGCCTTAACTTCCTGAAGTACCGAGGATGCCATTTTCTTTCCTACAGTAATCATGCAGAGGGTGATTATATGTATCGGAGCTTTTTCCTTTTCCTGTAAAGCTGCTAAACATTTGCAGGCGCTGAACTAACGAGTTGATGGGTTTATTTTTAAGTTGCGTCTCCTTCGTCGGATAGATGTCCTGTGCTGCACCCTCTTAACGGTCGTGCGGTGGGTGGTACCGGAGTGGTCCAGCTGCAGGCTCCCGGGCAGCTGCTTCCCGGCTCAGAGGGGGGCGCGAGTGTGGGCAGAAATGCACGCTGAGTGTGAGGCCGAGGACTTGGTCTCAGCCCTCCCGGTCACGCGGTCTCATCCGTCCTGCAGCCGACTAGGTGGGGACAGAAGTAGGATTCTTTATGCCGCCGACGTCCAGTGTGGTAGACAAGCGTGATCGCTGTTGGGAGAGTCTCCGAGCCTTTCCCTCAATGAGGAATTCTTAGCAATCAGTAACTGCCCGCACCAGAAGCGGCATTTATTGGAATTCTTCTGCTTGCCTTCATGCCAGCTTTCACGTCACGAAGAGTGTTGCGGGTTCTCGTCAAGCAGCCTTCTTTGGCAATGCCTCTTTCCTGGAAACACAGGAGGTGTGACGTTGGGCTGCTGACCCCTGTGTCTGCCTGTTTGGTGGGGTGCGGAGGGCAGCGCTCCTGCGCCAGGCCCCCTCTCACACCCCAGCCCGTCCCCAGGCGGAGTGGGCACCCCCCTCCCGAACAGCGTGCTTCTGGGTTGGGCTGGAAGCACCTCGAGGTTTGCACACTCGGCCCTCCTTCGCCTGGTCTGGCACTTGCTGGAGGAGGCTCCACTCGGGGGTAATTCTCGGCTCCTGGGGTCTCAGGGCCTTTGTTTTGTCTGTGAGCTTTCCGTGTGCATTTCTAAAGACCTGGTGGACACTTTGCAGCGATTTTCCCGGTGCTTAAGCCTTGGTGTGTTGAAAGCTGAATGCCTCATTTCCATCCAGAAGAGAGTCCCTTCCTTTGACTGACTCTGATCGCGATACAGTCCCCTGGTCGCTAACCCTCAGCGTCTCCCGCCCTCGGCACCGTTCTCGCTGGCCCAGCCTGGCCCACGGCTCCTTCCCTGTCTCTGTTCCGCGCCCCGCCTTTCTCTGCGTCGGCCGGAGCCTGGCTCAGCCGTGGGGGCGGCCCCTTCACGCTGTCGAGCTCTCGGGCTTGTCGCCCTCCTGCTGCTGCCCGAGCACGCGTTTGCTGGTCCTTCCGGTGGCCCGAGTGCCACGCACGTGGCTCAGCCTCCCGGCCCGCTACCATCTGGCCAGGAGCAGCCCCGCTGGCTTCTCTTCTTAGCTGGTCCGCGTGCACCGGCTGGGCTCTGCAGGCCCCGCCAGCACTCGCCCGGGACGCAGACGCGCGCTGCGGGGCGGCAGGCACAGCTCCGCGAGCCGGCGAGATGGTGCACGGCGTTGACTGGCTGCCGCGAAGCCCGCCCGCACGGCGACAGCCTTGGCCTCGGCCGGTGCTCTGGTCAGCGTGAGCACCTACCTGAGGGACAGTGCCAGCGGCTGACCCACGGTGGCCGGCAGATGGGAGCAAGCGATGAACCTGTCCGTCCGCTCAAGCCTCTGGAGACTGCGGTGACCCGTTCCTGCCATGTGACTCGGCCTCTCCTGGCCAGTCCGAGTGCCCACGACGGGCCAGGAGTGCCCTGGCCTTGCTCGGACGTCTTGCCCGCTTCGCTTGCCCTGAGCTGCCCGTGCCTTGTCTCTGCTCGCTGAGCACGTGTCTGAGGCTGGGGCTGGCGCTCACTGTGCCCGGAGCTGTCTCAGAGCAGCTCCGCAGGGGGAAGAAGCCTGATTCGCAGCGTTTGGTGGTTCCTAGGTGTAAATACCCCGCTGGGGCACATGGGACGCCCCCACTGTGCAGTCATTGCAGCTGGGGAGGGGTGTGGGCTGTCGCAGGTAGGAGACTCTGGCCCAGCAGACTGTCCCCTAGGGATGCGGCAAGTGAGCAGAAAACAGACCTGGGTCAACTTCGTAAAACCTTCCCTGATCCCAACCCCAAATGACCCTTGAACCTGTGTGCACTTACAGATACGGAACTAAGTTCATACCATTTCACATCATGTTTCTTTTCAGCAGTGTTATCTCTGGAGAGTCCCTGTTTCTCCTACTAGATTACAGGGCATCGGGGCAGGGGGGGACACTCGGCAGGTGGATTTCATTGACAGTGAGCCTCAGTTAGCCTAGTTCGGTAACTGGAAAGAGACATGTAAGCAAACACCAACTGGGTTTCCTTCCGTGCTAATTTGCTATATAAATGGTGGTTGCATATAGTCAACCACAACAAAACACTGCTCACAGAGCGTTTTCATGAATTAGGAATAAATGCCCTTCAAGACCTCTTAAAATTCTGCAAGATCCCGACAGCTTTGTGTAAAATAACCCCTTTGCTAATCTGCAAATGAAATGTCCAGGCTCCCTTGCCAGTGCAGCTTCCTCAGTGGCTGCATCTTTGCCATCTCTGGGCTCCGTCCTGCCTTCTGCCGAGGATCTCGGTGGCTTCCTGCTGTGGCCGTCCCTTGTCACTCGCAGGGCTGCACTTCCTCTCTTGAATCACCTGGGATGGGCTGCTTTCCCGACCAGACCCCCACCATGTGTGACAGCGTACACACTTTTCCTCGTCTCATTGAAGGCTATTCACAATACGTGTGAAACTAGACCTCCCCACTCAATCTCCGGGGTGACTCAGACCCTGGCCCTCTCGTGATCTGGGGTCAGAAGTGGAGTTAGGAGACAAACTGCCATCAGGAATTAGATTAAACTTGCTCCTTTCCCAAAAGACCGTCAGTTTTCCTAAACTTAATTCTTCTTCATTCGTGGAAATCCACTTCTCCCTGCAGGGGTTTACATCTCAAATTCTCTCATTTCTACCTCACAGGTGAGTAGTGGCCAGTATAGGGTTGGCTGCTTTTTTTTTTTTTTTTTTATTAATTTTTATTTTTATTGGAGTAGAGTTGCTTTACAATGTTGTGTTAGTTTCTGCTGTACAGCAAAGTGAATCAGCTATATGTACACATATGTCCCCTCTTCTTTGGATTTCCTTCCCATTTAGGTTACCACAGAGCACTGAGTAGCGTTCCCTGTGCTATACAGTAGGCTCTCATTAGTTATCTATTTTATACAGAGTATCAATAGTGTATATGTGTCAATCCCAGTCTCCCCAATTCATCACTTACCCCTCCTTTCCCCTTGTTCTCTACGTCAGTGTCTCTATTTCTGCTTTGCAAATACATCTATACCATTTTTCTAGATTTCCACATACATACTTTAATATACAATATTTTTCTGACTTACTTCGCTCTGTATGACAGTCTCTAGGTCCATCCACGTCTCTGCAAATGACCCAATTTCGTTCTTTTTTATGGCTGAGTAATACTCCATTGCATATATGTACCATATCTTCTTTATGCATTTCTCTGTTGATGGACATTTAGGTTGCTTCCGTGACCTGGCTATTGTCACTAGTGCTGCAGTGAACATTGCGGTGCATGTGTCTTTTTGAATTGTGCTTTTTTTCTGGGTATATGCCCAGTAGTGGGATTGCTGGGTCATATGGTAGTTCTGTTTTTACTTTTTTAAGGAACGTCCATACTGTTCTCCATAGTGGCTGCACCAATTTACATTCCCACCAACAGTGCAAGAGGGTTCCCTTTTCTCCACACCCTCTCCAGCAGTTGTTGTTTGTAGATTTTTTTATGATGGCCATTCTGACCAGCGTGAGGTGATACCTCATTGTAGTTTTGAATCGCATTTCTCTAATGATTAGTGATGTTGAGCAGCTTTTCATGTGTTTGTTGGCCATCTGTAGGGTTGGCTTTTTTTTTTTTTTCTTTTTTTAATCAATTTATTTTTGGCTGTGTTGGGTCTTTGTTGCTGTGCGCGGGCTTTCTCTAGTTGCGGGGAGTAGGGGCTACTCTTCGATGCGGTGCTCAGGCTTCTCATCGCGGTGGCTTCTCGGCACGGAGCACAGGCTCTAGGCATGAGGGCTTCAGTAGTTGTGGCTCGCGGGCTCTAGAGCGCAGGCTCAGTAGTTGTGGCGCACAAGCTTAGTTGCTCCGCGGCATGTGGGATCTTCCCGGACCAGGGCTCAAACCCGTGTCTCCTGCATTGGCAGGCGGATTCTTAACCACCGCGCCACCAGGGAAGCCCAGGGTTGGCTTCTTAATAGTGGAATTGTGTTTCCCCCGACCCCGCCTTTATCCCAGTCTTGTTTAATGGAGCGCAGACTGCATTAGATGGTGGTGAGGAGAATCCAGCCATAATAGGATACCTATTGTTAGCTGGATTCCACAGAAAATCGTGGTATTAAGATACTGGTTAGGCTGGTAAGGCTGCTATGAGACCCCGAAATTCAGTGGCTTAAATGAGAGAAGTTTCTCTTTCATGTAACAGCCCAAGCAGAAAAACAGGACTGATGAGGGCAGCTTCTGGTGCCAAGGACACAAGTGTCTTCTAACCTCCAGTCCCATCTGTGGCCTAGGACAGCTGCTCCAGCTCCCACTTATTACTGTCTGGGAAGGCACATTGCATACCCTCGTTCAAGGGTGTCACTCACTAGCTGTGTACACCGTCTGTTGCCTCCACTGAGTCACCAGGCCACAGGATGTGTGTTTGTAGCAGTGTGTCCGGCTCCAGCTGGGAGTTTTCTGTTATCAGGAGGACGGATGCTCCTGGCAGCCTCTATCGCAGCACACAGTCTCTCAGATCAGTCCCGTGCTCTGAATTCCTGGGATTTATGGTTACTATAACAAAATCCCTCGTGATGGGGGCTGACCCTGCTACCCTTGAAAGGGATGTATACATATACAACTTTTATGTTTTTTGAAGTATGAAAGAAGTGGTAATACAGCTAACGTTTATGAAGTCCTCACCTTGCTCTGTACCAAGAGCCTGGCACATATTAATCCTCATCTCTGAGACAGGTGCAGTTACCCCCACGTTACCCCTGAGAAAACTGAAGCACAGGGAGATGAAAGAACCCACCTACAGTCACCCAGCAGGCAGGGGCGGTCTGCCCAGGGCCTGGCACTCATCACTGCACAGTGGCACAGATGCATAGAAAGGTCAAGACGGGGGAGCTGCTGGGACTGAGGTCTGTTCTCAGGTACTTAGAAATTAAAAACAACAAATGGTAAGATTTCATTCTAACATGGTGCTTGCTCTTCCCGTATTTATTTAGGTTGCGCTGGATCTTACTTGTGGCACACAGGATCTTTTTTTAGTTGCCGCATGCGGGCTCTTTAGTTGCGGCATGCATGTGGGATCTAGTTCCCTGACCAGGGATCGAACCCCGGCCCCCTGCACTGGGAGCGCGGAGTCCCACCCACTGGACGACCAGGGAAGCCCCTCTTCCTTTTTAAATGTAGACAAAATTTACACTAAAATAGGCACCGATTTTAAGTGTATATTCTGGTGAGTTTTGACAAATGTCAACCAATGTGTACCTGTATTACTATCAACGCAATAAGATGCAGAGCGTCTCTCTCACAGTGAAAGTCCCCTCATGTCCCTCCCAGCTCACCACCCCACTCAGAGGCAACCCCTGTTCTGATTTCTATCACCATAAGCTTTGCCTTCCCACTTTTGTGTGGAGTTCTTCTGCTTAGCATGGTTTTCAGATGCAGCCACCTTGTTGCTAATAATAAACCTCCATAGGATTATCATATGACGATTCCAAATTTGTTTATCCATTCTTATGGGGTTTATCCAAACACCTGGGTGTTTCTCGTTTGGCTATTATGAATAAAGCTGCTATGAACATTCTGTGAACTTTCTTTTTCACACCTAGGGCTGCACTGCTGAACCATAGGGAGGCCTACATTTAACTTTACAAGAAACTGCCTCATAGTTTTCAAAGTGGTTGGCTCATTATACACTCCTACCAGCAGTGTATGAGAATTATAAAACTGCCCCACATTCTCACCAAAATTAGAAACTGTCAGTCTTCTAATTTGAATCATTCTGGTGGGTGTAAAGTAGTATCGTTGTGGGTTTAATTTGCATTTCACCCATCCTCAAATTCACCGATTCTTCTGTTGTGCTCAATTGACTGTTAGTACCATCCAATTTTTTTTAACCAGGGATGTCAGTTTTATTTCTTTAGGTTTTTTTCTATTTAAAAAGTGAATGTATAAATTACACAGTAAAATTCACCCTTTTTATTGTACATGCCTGAGAGTTTTGACAAGCATATGTAGTTGTGTGACACCACCACAATTAAGACAAAAGCTTCCAGCAGTCTTTAAAATTCCCTAAGCCACTTTATAGTCAGCCCCTCCCCCGCCCGCGGCGACCACTCCCCTGCCTGTCCCTTTGCATGAACGTCCAGTGGATGGGGTCACACAGCGTGGAGCCTGACACCTTAGGTACAGCTGTGCATCCGTTTCTGGGAAGCCCCAGGGCTAGGGTGGTGAGAAAGTAACCTACTCCGGCTAAGAGAGTAATCCGAGCCCGATAAGCCAGACGCAGAGACGAGTCTGCTGCAAAGTTAACAGGAGTCACGCTGCGGCTGGAAAGTCGGCTTGCTTCGGCGGAGAAACTCGTTCTCTAGAATCCCAAGCTGTCAGAACCTCTGCTGTTTGAAAGTGTGTCCGTGAGAGTAACATACCCGACGTTCGCCTGTAGGATCTTGGTCGCTTTGACCTGCCGAAGCAGCCGCGTTTCCACCCAGCGCAACACAAAGCTGGTCGTTTCCAGGGAAACCGGAGCGGTTCATTTGTGGTCCCGCCGCGACCGGAACCTGGGCGCGGCCAGCCTGCGGGCTGAAGCCCCAGCGCGGCATCCTCGCGGACCGCACGGCCGCGCCCCCAGCCCACGCCCTCCCCCGGACACCCCGCCCCGGGCCTCAGGGACCGCTGGACCCGCCCCGGGGGGCCGTCCGCCCGCCCAAGGACCCCGCGTGCCGGCTGCCCGCGCCACTGCCTGACAGCGTCCTCACCGGCCCCGCGCCTGCAGGGGCTGCGGCCGCGCTCCCCCGTCGGGCCGCCGGGCGCGGAGGCGAGCGCCCTGTCTCGCGCGTGCAGACCCGGCCCCGCGCCGGCCGCCCCCGGGCGCAGAGCCGTCAGGCAGTGGCGCGGGCAGCCCGGCACGCGGGGTCCTCGGGCGGGCGGACCTGGGCGGCGGCGGCGGCGGCGGCGACAGGGCGAACGGCGGCGATGCTGTGGCCGCGGCTGGCGGCGGCTGAGTGGGCGGCGCTGGCCTGGGAGCTGCTGGGCGCCTCGGTGCTGCTGATCGCGGTGCGGTGGCTGGTGCGGCGGTTGGACAGGAGGCCGCGGGGCCTGGGCCGGAGCGGGCCCCCCGACCCGCCGCCCTGCGCGGCCGCGGGCCCAGTCCCTGATCCAGGTAAGGCCGGTCCGCCGGTGGGCCTCCCCGGCCTGGATCCTTCGCCCCCTCTTCCCCGGCCCGGGCCCCCCGGGCTTCCGCACCCTTCCCCTCCCGCCTCCCGGGGCTCCCATCCCCGGCCTGAGTCGGGGGTTCTGGGAAAAGACCTGGAGTAAAAGTCGCGAGTCCTCCGCGCACAGACGGTGGGAGAGCGGTGAGCGTGGGAGCCCGGGTGCCGCGTCTGTGCGCAGTTCTGCTGGTTTGAGCCCCTGATTTGACGGAGAAGACCGTGTGCGCCCTGCGCGCATCCGGAACGCGCCTTCGTTCAGTTTTCATTCACCCTCTTACCCGCCAAGTCTGGTTTCTTTTTGGAGGATAAGCAAGAGCTCCTCAAGTACTTTGATAAGAAGATGAAATTTTATTAGCAGAAAGCATAATTGATGACCCCACCTTGAACTCTCAGGGCGAAAGCCGTCCTTATGGGTGACTTAGTTTTTACAGCTGAGGAAACAGGCCTCCGGGAAGGTCCCGCTCGCAGAGATGACACAGGTCCGAGGCAGAAGCCAGGTGGGGACGTAGGCCTGTTGACACGAGGTCCAGCTTGCCTTCCAACCTGTTGAGATGCTGATTGTCCTACCTTCTCTCATCCTCGTAAGAAAGTTTCAGGTGGTACTTTTAGGAAACAGCATGCTCATTTGTCCAGTTACACTGTCGACACTGTGCCAGAGAACCCAGCGCAGGACGCCCGAGTCGAAAGGCTTGCAGACCCTAAAGCTAAAGGACGTGTGAGGCCAGTGGGGTCTGGGGCTAAGAGATTAGAGTTTGGGGTGCCTTATTCATTAAATTCTTTTTTAATTTTTAGCTTTCATTTCTAAGTCATTAGTACAGAGCAAGTAAACACATGTGAAAAGATGTTTGACATCACCATCCAGTAGTGAAATACAAATCGAAGTTGTAATGAGATATCACCACACACCTATGAGAATGGCTAAGATAAAAAATACCGACGACATTTCGTAATGCTGGTGGAAATGCTGAGAAACTGGGTCTCATTTACTGCTGGTATAAATTTTAAAGGTGAAGCCATTCTGAGGTCAGACTGCCAGTTTCGCAAATAGCTGAACCTGTACTGCACTCCTGGGCATTATCCTAGAAGGACGAAAACTTATTTTCACGCAAAAACCCATATGCGATTGTTTATGGCTTTATTTGTAATTGCCAGAAACTGGAAACAGCCCAGATGTGTTTCGAGGGGTGCATGGTAAAACCGGCACCTTCGAGCTGTGGAATGCCGCTCAGCAGTGAGGCAGAACTATTGATCCATCAGCAACTTGCGTGGAGCTCAAGGGCATTACGCTGAATGAAAAAAGCCGGTCTCAGAAAGTCTGTAGTGTACAATTCCATTTATGTAACATTCTTGAAACAAAAGACAGAGGACAAATGAGTGGTTGCCGAGGGTAGGGGACAGTGGCGGAGGTTGGATGTGCCAGTAAAGGGTCAGCAGGAGGGAGATCTTTGTGGTGATGGAACAGTTCAGGAACTAGTCATGTCCATGTGAAGCTATACGTGTGATAAACGATCATGGAATTACATACAAAGACCCACAAGAGGAGAGTGACTGCAGAACCTGGTGAGGCCGCGGTCTAGTTCGCTATGCTGCGCCAGGGTCAGCTGCCAGGTTTGGGTGACGCACTGCAGTGTTTACGGTGTGCCACTGAGGGGAGCCACGTGATGGGTCCACAGGACCTCTCTGTACTGTCTTTCAACTTCTTGTGTTTATTATTATTACAAAATAAAGAGTTAAAGAAATCCTGTATACATCCACTTAGGTTCCCCAACGTTTGTATCTTACATAATCGCTACAAGTAGGAAAGCCAGGAAGTATTATCCAGTCTGCAGACCTACCTCAGTTTCCTATACCTGTACCTTTACATCTCTGTCTGTCTATTAGTCAATGGATGGAGGTCTGGCAGGCACTTCTAATTCCAGCCCAGGGTCAGCAAACTGTGGCCCACGGGCCAGATCCTGCCCGCACCTGTTTTTGGAACACAGCCATATTCTTCCTTCTGTGGCTCTTCTTGCGTGTTTGGGGGGGGGGGGCTTTGGCTCACAGAGACTCAAAATTTACTCCCCAACCCTTTACAGAAGTTTGCTGAGGGCTTCTCCCTTCTCAGTGAGGAGCCTGGCTCTCATTAGCCACAGTATATACAATTATTTGCTGGTTCCTAGAGCACACAGAAGATAGCTTCAGAATTGCTCGCCTCTACCACTGTGAAAACCCACCTGCCAGCTAGAGTATAGTGTCTGTCCTTCCTCTGTCTTTACCCTTAGAGGACGTGGTCATGTGTTATCTTTCAGTCAGTACATTCCTTCTCCCCCACTCATTATGATACTAACTTGTAATACCCTTGAGCGAATTTGTTTTGGTTTGTATTCCACTTGAGGGTCTCCCCCTATCTATTTGTTTATCTACGTATTTTTTTGTGTATGTGAATCAAACATGCTTCTAAAAGTCAGAACATGCAAAGGCGTATTCAGAAGTGCTGCTCTTCCCTGCCCTCTGTCCTTCCTGTCTGGTTCACACCCTCCCCTGAAGCTAAGCAGTCTCATTATTTTCTGCTTTATCCTTTGTTTCTTTTCCATACATGAGCAGATACTTGTATATTGTATTAAGAATATTAGTAACAGGGCTTCCCTGGTGGCGCACTGGATAAGAATCCGCCTGCCAATGCAGGGGACACGGGTTCGAGCCCTGGTCTGGGAAGATCCCACATGCTGCGGAGCAACTAAGCCCATGCGCCACAACTACTGAGCCTGTGCTCTAGAGCCCGCGAGCCACAACTACTGAGCCCGTGTGCCACAATTACTGAAGTCCGCGTGCCTAGAGCCCACGCACCGCAAGGAAGAGCAGCCCCTGCTCGCCGCAACTAGAGGAAGCCCGCGCACAGCAACGAAGACCCAATGCAGCCAAAAATTAAAAAAAAAAAAAAAAAAGAATTAGAAACAGAGTGTACATTTTTGTCTTTATTCAAGTTGACTTTCTAGCATACTATGTATTCTCCAAGGCTGATAAGCCTGTATTACTCGATAACTTCATAGCCCTAACTGACATTAGTGGATAATTTGTCAGTGTCAAACACATCCATTATTTTATCTAATTCTCATTACAAGCTAAGAAGCAGAGCTGTTATGTCCATTTTATAGATGAGGAAACTGTGGCTTAGAGTTACATAACTTGCCCAAGCTCACCCAGTTAGTGATATAATGTAATGTAATTGTTCCATTTAGGGCTTGCTTGGTTACAAGGACAGAACCCCCTCAGACTAGCCTATCTTAAAAAGGTGGCTTTTGGGACTTCCCTGGTGGCGCAGTGGTTAAGAATCCGCCTACCAATGCAGGGGACACGGGTTCGAGCCCTGGTTTGAGAGGATCCCAGGTGCCGCAGAGCAGTTAAGCCCGCATGCCACAACTACTGAAGCCTGTGTGCCTAGAGCCCGTGCTCCGCAACAAGAGAAGCCACCGCAATGAGAAGCCCGCGCACCGCAACGAAGAGTGGCCCCTGCTCGCCTCAACTAGAGAAAAGCCCGTGCGCAGCAACGAAGACCCAGCGCAGCCAAAGATAAATAAATAAATAAATAAATAAATAGGAAAAAAAGGTAGCTTTTGAGTAAACACACAGAGATGGTATGCAGAAGAGAATATTATCAGGATCGGGTGGATTCCTCTCTGTTAATTCCTAGCATCTGCCCCAGTCGCCCCTACCCCTCAGACTTTGCCTTGCGTGTGGCTTCAGCCTGTCCTGTACCTTTCTCATCAGTTCCTTATCACTTCTGTTGCCCTTATACCCAATATTCAGAGACTACCCTTAGGGGTGCTCCCTGAGTGGAATCCTGTGGTCAGTTGGCCTCCCCCTTCATGTTCTTTGGCAGCTCTAGAGGGGGCTGTGCAATACATTCACTGTTTAAAATAAGTAATAGCCATTTTTGAAATCTTGGAGGGGGGGAGGGTGGTATCATAAAAAGTTACTAAAAAAGAAATATGCAGAAATTGCCATCATCCAGCTGCAAGTATTAGGTATTAGTATTTTGTGAGTCTTGTTTTATCTGTCACTGCCCCCTCTGTTTTGCTCTCCTGGAGTAATTGAAAGCCAATCCTGGGATACCCTATCATTTCATCTGTAAACACCTCCTAAAACCCTCTACTCTAGCTTCACTGATACACAGTATTAACATGTCCAATTCTTTCTTGATCGCCTCTTCGAGTTTCTCTTCTTTCTCACCTGTCTTTCAATCTTTGTTGTTACTCAGATCCCATTCTCGGCTTACTGGCCTTTTGTGTGTTCCTTGTTATCCCTGGGTTATAACCACCGCCTATGGGCTCATGACTCCCAGAGCTGTTTTTCTCACTCTGAACTTCTTATCTTCTGAATCTCAGACTTGAAAATCAAAATGCCCACTTGATGTGCAGTGGGTGTTTCTAATGCTCAACGCCTAAATCCCCATTTGTTCTTTCATATTCCCTGCCTCGGGTAGAATCTCTTTCTAAGCATCTAGGCTGGAAATCTAGGTATTATCGTAGGCTGACTGCAATCCCTGAGACACCCCCCCGACCCCAGCATCTAATCTGTGGTCAAGACATCCTTTTTCTCTAGTCTGAGCACTCATCTCCAGCCCCATTAACTGCAGCAGTGGCCTGTACCCCGTCATTTCTTACCTTCTCCCCAGTTCTGGCTGACCATGCTTAAACCTGTACCCCATAGATTTAACTGCTCTTTCTGTAAATATATTGATTAAAGCTCCAGCTGCAGTTCACATCCACTTGCTTGGTGGCTGAATAACTTGAACAAGTTACTTAGCTTCTCTGATTTAGGATCTCCATCTGTAAAGCAGGAGTGAGCAATGGTGAAAAACCTCCATGTGGAGTTACCGTGAATTTTAAATAATTTAGTGCAGGCAGGGTGCTTAGGACAGAACCAGGCATGTGGGAAACCCCCCAAACGTTAAACATTAGCTGTTTGTTTTCAGTATTAGCAAAATGACGGTGGAGCTATCTGTATGCTCTTCTGTTTAAATCTTTGCATAATTTCTCATCACTTATGAAATAAAGTGCAAATGTGTCTGTAGGATAACTTTCTGCAGTTGGAGTTTTGATGCATATTATCCAGTTGCTTTCCTGGGGATTTGTTCCTAATCACACTGCAAGTGACAACTAATGGGTGTGCCTGTTTCCCCAGCATGCTGACCTCCCTAGAATGTTGGTGTGATCAGATCATGTCACAGCACTGGGCTGTAAGATTCTTATCCAAATGAACCAGACACTGCCTATCTTAATCTTGTTTAGATTGTTATAAATTCGGAAACAAAAACCTAATGAAAATTCTCATAGAAAGTTTGTAGACTCCAAAGAATATGGGGAAATAGTGGATTGAGATGAAACTTTGAAGCCAGCTTTTTTTTTTTGGGCCGTGCCACGAGGCTTGCAGGATCTTAGTTCCACGACTAGGGATTGAACCCCCTGCAATGGAAGCACGGAGTCCTAACCACTGTACCGCCAGGGAATTCCCTGAAGCCAGCGTTTTTGCCACTTTTTAAAAATTGAAGTATAGTTGATTTACAATATCATACTAGGTTCAGGTTACAGCATAGTGATTCAGTATTTTTAGATTGTACTCCATTAAAAGTTAAAGTTATTACAAGATAATGGCTATAATTTCCTGTGCTGTACAATCTATCCTTGTTCCTTGTCTAGTTTATACATAGACATCTCTTAATCCCATACCCCGATCTTGCCCCTCCCCTCTCTTCTCTCCCCACTGGTAACCACTAGGTCCCTAAATCTGTGAGTCTGTTTCTTTTTTGTTGTATTCACTAGTTTTATTTTTTAGATTCCACACATACGTGATTACACACAGTATTTGTCTTCTCTGACTTATTTCACTTAGCATAATACCCTCCTTGTCCATCCATATTGCCACAGATGGCAAGATTTCATTCTTTTTTATAGCTTAGTAGTAGTCCATTGTGTATACATACCACATCTTTATCCACTGATCTGTTGATGGACACTTAGGTTGCTTCCATATCTTGGCTATTGTTGTAAATAATGCTGCTATGAACATTGGGGTGCACATATTTTTTCAAATTAATGTTTTTGTTTTCTTTCCAAGAGTGGAATTGCTGGATCATATGGTAGTTCTGTCTATCTATCTATTTATATATTTAACTTGGCTGCGTCGGTCTTAGTTGCAGCACTTAGGATCTTTGTTGCAGCATGTGGGATCTTTCGTTGCGGTGCATAGGCTTCTCTCTAGTTGTGGCGCGAGGGCTCTAGAGTGCATGGTCTTAGTTGCCTGGCGGCATGTGGGATCTTAGTTCCCTGACCAGGGATTGAACCCACATCCCCTGCATTGGAAGGCGGCTTCTTAACCACTGGACCACCAGGGAAGTCCCTATTTTTAGTTTTTTGAGGAACCTCCATAGTGTCCTCCATAGTGGCTGCACCAATGTACATTCCCACCAACAGTGCAAGAGGGTTCCCTTTTCTCCACACCCTCTCCAGCATTTATTATTTGTAGGCTTTTTGATGATGGCCATTCTGACCAGTGTGAGGTGATATCTCATTGTGGTTTTGACTTGAATTTCTCTAATAATTAGTGATGTTGAGCACCTTTGCATGTGCCTGTTGGCCATCTGTATGTCTCCTTTGGAGAAATGTCTATTCAGGTCTTCACCTCCTTGGTTAAGTTTATTCCTAGGCATTTTATTCTTTTTGATGTGATTTTAAATGGGATTTATTTTTTACTTTCTCTTTCTGGTAGTTCATTATTAGTGTATAAAAAAGTAACAGATTTCTGTGCATTAATCTTGCATCCTGCAACTTTGCTGAATTTGTTTAAGAGAAGGTGTACTTTACAGCCATCAGATTGATTTTTGTTGTCTTGGGCCTAGGTGAAATGACAATGGATACCATCTTGGCTCGACTGAAACTCCTGAATCCAGATGACCTTAGAGAAGAAATTATCAAAGCTGGATTGAAATGTGGACCCATTACATCAACCACAAGGTTTATTTTTGAGAAAAAATTGGCTCAGTCTTTATTAGAGCACGGTACACTGCCTTCCCACCCTCCCGACCACGCCGCTGCAGGTGCCCCAGCCCTGGGCCAGGACACACAAAGGGTTGTGAAGTCTGCGGTAGGGAGCCCGGCTGAGCGGGTCAGCTTTTCTGAAGACAGAGATTTTGGTTATAGTGTGGGCTTGAATCCTCCGGAGGAAGATGCCGTGACGTCTGCGACCCGCTCGGTGCCTTTCAGTGCCTCGGCCAGGGTCGGCAGCCACAGAGCCATGCTGCGGGCCTCTGCAGAGCCGCCTCTGTACTATGGGGTGTGCCCAGCGTACGAGGACGCCCCGGCGAGAAATGGTAACGTGACCAGCGCCGTGGTTCTTACACAGGTGGTGCGTGGACAGCAGGGGGAGAGGGGTTTTGAAAATCACAGACTACAGAGGAGAAGAAAGAAGACTTTAATCACCATAATCTGATCACTCCAAATTAACCATTGTTAGCATTTTTATATAGAATGCTCCTGAATTTTTTGTAAATCTATATAGAAATTTTTAGAAATTAAGAAAATTGGATTCTATGGAGCTATACTTCACGTACAGATATTTATGGGCTGGCTCCATTTTTTGATTAACCATCTCCCTCCCTTTTTTTTTAATAAATTTATTTATTCATTCATTTATTTATTTTTGGCTGCATTGGGTCTTCGTTGCTGCACGCGGGCTTTCTCTAGTTGCGGCGAGCGGGGGCTACTCTTCATTGCAGTGCGCGGGCTTCTCAGTGCGGTGGCTTCTCTTGTTGTGGAGCACGGGCTCTAGGTGCACGGGCTTCAGTAGTTGTGGCACGCGGGCTCAGTAGTTGTGGCTCGCAGGCTTAGTTGCTCCGTGGCATGTGGGATCTTCCCGAACCAGAGCTCAAACCCACGTCCCCTGCATTGGCAGGTGGATTCTTAACCACTGCGCCACCAGGGAAGTCCCTCTCCTCCTTTCTCCTTTTTCCTTTTTTTTTTTTTTTTTTTAAATTCACTGTAACCTGACCACCTCTTATATTAATGAATGCAAATGGCCAATGAAGGTATAAATAATTTTCAACATTAAAGAATTGTAATTTTAAACAAGACTAAAATAGATAGAATTGGAAAGAAGTAATGAAAGCTTGATGTTGATCAGAATGAAGTTGCCTTTTGTAAAACAAAGTATATATAATGTTTACATTTTATATATAGTCTATAAAGTAAAAGTGAAATTTCTTCCTCCCCACCGGAATCTTACTCTGTAGAAGTAACCACTTAGTAAGTACTTTTGTGTATCATTCCTGACCCTACTTACTATGTTTTATTCGTATATATAAATTTACCTTAATTTTATTTTTAATATATTTTAATTTAAATTTAAGAAAAAAATATATCTGTATGTATGTACATTGTTTTTATTTTTATAAAATTGGTAAGTATAAGTGTCCAGTCAAAAGGTATGCAGTTTTAAAACTTTGAGGGCTACTGCCCTCCAAAAGGTGTTATCATTCGCTGTGGATGAGAGAGTAACTTTTCCGGTCTCTCTACTGTACAATATGGAATGTACATTTTTATCTATCTAAAAACAGAAAACGGGTGTCTTGTTTCTGTTCCATCAACCATACTGCATGTTATTAAACTTCCCTTTTTGTCTTTCAAATAAGGGAAACCTCTATCTTGTTTTAGGTCTATTACCTTTTTTTTTTTTTTTTTTCTTCTTTTTCCCCTTGTGTATTTCATTCCTGTGACTCATTTATTTTGTAACTGGAAGTTTGTGCCTCTTAATTTCCCTCACCTTTTCCCGTTAATCCACCCACCCACCTCTGGCAACCACTTGTTTGTTTTCTGTATGTTACTCAGTTTCTGTTTTGTTTGTTCCTTTGTTTTGTTTCTTAGATTCCACATAAGTGAAATCATACGGTATTTATCTTTCCCTGTCTAACTTATTTCACTTAGCATAATACCCTCCTTGTCCATCCATATTGCCGCAAATGGCAAGATTTCATTCTTTTTTAAGGCTGAGTAGTATTCTTGTGTGTGTGTGTGTGTCTGTGTGTCTGCGTCTGTGTATATATATACATACCACATTTTCTTTATCCATTCATCCATCGATGGACACTTAGGTTGCTTCCAAATCTTGGCTATCGTGTTGTAGATAATGCTGCTGTGAACATTGGGGTGCATGTATCTTTTTGAATTAGCATTTTTGTTTTCTTCAGATAAATACCCAGAAGCGGAATTGCTGGATTACATGGTGGTTCTATTTTTAACTTTCTGAGGACCCTCCGTAGTGTTCTCCACAGCGGCTGCACCAGTTTACATTCCCACCAGCAGTGCAGGAGGGTTCACTTTTCTCCACCCCCTCATCAACACTTGCTATTTGTCGTCAGTTACCTTATTTATATGGGTGTAGTCTGTTTGTATTTATTTGATGATTTGCTTGGTCATGTCTATTGACCTTTTTTTAAAAATAAAAACATAAATTTATTTATTTATTTATTTATTTACTTTTGGCTGCATTGGGTCTTCGTTGCTGCGCGCGGGCTTTCTCTAGTTGCGGCGAGCGGGGGCTACTCTTTGTTGCAGTGCACGGGCTTCTCATTGTGGTGGCTTCTCTTGTTGCGGAGCACGGGCTCTAGGCACGTGGGCTCAGTAGTGGTGGCTCACGGGCTCAGTAGTTGTGGCTTGCGGGCTCTAGAGCACAGGCTCAGTAGTTGTGGCACACGGGCTTAGTTGCCCCACGGCCTGTGGGATCTTAGTTCCCCGACCAGGGATCAAACCCACATCCCCTGCATTGGAAGGCAGATTCTTAACCACTGGACCACCAGGGAAGTCCCTAGTCATAGTTTTTTACTTACTTTTTAAAATTATTTTTATTTAGATCGTTGGTCCATAAATTTTATTTTTTAGTATGGAATACTATCCTTGGATATAAAAACTACATATATAGGTACAAAATATGTATCATTTATATCCATGTACATACATATGATCAAACTTATTGTGTTCTTTTCACTAACTAAAGCCTTTTTTCTTGAAGATTAAAAATCTGAAATATTAATAAGAGAAAAACCAGACCACTGGCTAACAGTCGTTAGTTACCAAACCCAGGGCTTCAAGTGTGAATTAAGTGACGGTGGCTGCAGTTACTCATCTCTGCTCTTCCCACACAGAAAGGATTCACGTTTATGAAGACAAGAAGGAAGCCTTGCAAGCTGTCAAAATGATCAAAGGATCCCGATTTAAGGCTTTTACAAGCAGAGAGGACGCAGAGAAATTTGCTAGAGGAACTTGTGATTATTTCCCTTCTCCGAGCAAAACCTCTTCACCACTTTCTCCTGTGAAAACAGTGCCGCTCTTTAGCAGTGGTGGGTTAAAAGGTAAATTATCTAGCAGTTCGCATCTGGCATTACTGTCAGATTTACTCCTGGGTATTTTGTTCCCTCTTTCCTGGTAACTAGTTCTCTCCACCTTTGAGAGCAGCCCGGTTTGCTGGGAACAGAGAGCTGAGGCCCAGGCCATGGAGCAGCTGGAGGAGGGTGGGTCAGTGGGCTGGTCTGGGTGGAGGTGACAGGGGCCAAGTGGGTCAGGCAGCTGCTGAGGGGACCGTGGGAGAAGCCGCGAAAGGGCCTCCGTCGCCTTCTGTTCTGTCCCCTTTGTCACACTCTTGCTCCCTGCGGCCTGTTGGGTTCAGGGCCTTTTTAGGTGCTGAGACCTTTCTACTTCCCCCCCGAAGCTATACCTCCTTCTAGGTAGGACTGTGGCACCTGCTTGGCTGCAGACGATTCTGCGGTAGCTGAACCGTCCAGCCAGAGAGCTGGCCAGCGCCACTCCCAGCTCAGGACCAGGGTCTTGTGAGGGGCCTTTGTTGTCAGCATCGTACAAAACCCCGGCGTCCCAGCCTCGTCTGGTCCCCTCCCCTCTGTGGGCTCACGGCTGCTCTGCTCCCCAGGCTGGCTGGGGTTCCCGAGGACGCGCCTCTCCTTGCAGACAGTTGGCCTTGGATCGAGAGTCCGTGTGCCACCTCACGGAGGCCAGAGTGGTTTGGGGCGCTTAGAGGCCCCTCACACTTGGTGAAGGTTCCTCAAGCTAGCCTTCCTACCTCCGCAGCTGTCGTGGTTCAGCCAGCAAAAGTCCCTCTGGGCTCCCTGCCTTTCTGGGGTGCTCCTGGCTCTTGGAAGGCCCCTGGCGAGTGTGGGTGGCGTCTTGGCCACGTGCCCTCCCGCTCCTCCCCCGCGTTCTCCGCAGAGCCTTTCCCTCCCTGCCGTGGGCTTGGGACACGCGTCCGTCCGCCGTGGATCATCGTGTTTCTTACTTTCCGCTACAAGGAGATCGTCAGCCTCTGTGCGAAAGCTTTTTCTTGCCCTCGGTGAAGCGCATAGCGGATGATGAGAAAATGTGAACTTAAGTGTTCTTAAATTCTGTCTCTTAACAGACGGGCTGTACTTGTCTGATTCAGAAGCAGCAAGCAAAGAGCGAGCGAACAGTTATAAAAGCCCCCGTACGCAAGATCTCACTGCCAAACTTCGGAAAGCTGTGGAGAAGGGAGAGGAAGACACCTTTTCCGACCTTATCTGGAGTAATCCCCGGTATCTGATTGGCTCGGGGGACAACCCGACCATCGTACAGGTAAGCCTGCTTCCAGCATCATTAGCGTCAAGACTGCGGTGACGAAAGTGAAGCCCAAAATCTGTGGTTTTGTTCCAGGAAGGATGTCGGTACAATGTCATGCATGTTGCTGCCAGAGAGAACCAGGCTGCCCTGTGCCAGCTGACCCTGGCGACGCTGGAGAACCCCGGGTTTATGCGGCTCATGTACCCGGATGACGAGCCGCACATGCTGGAGAAGCGCATCTGCTACGTGGTGGACCTGTACCTCAACACACCTGACAGAGTGGTGCGCCCCGCAGCCGGGCTCAGGGCGGAAACGGTGTTTGGGTGTTTATTTACTGCGTCCCTGCACTGCGTCAGCGCAGAGGAGATGCGCGTTCGTTGAGGTCAGAGAGCTTAGAAAGATACGGTTGGACCCAGACCCGCTCACACGTGAGAAGTGCACCCCGCTGGCCGGCGCGCCTGGGTCCCAGCTGGGGTGGAGCCGCCCCCAGGACACGTCCCTCCTGGCCTTTGTTCAGAGAGTCCCGAACTGATAGGAGGGTGGGCGAGTGCCACAAAGCTAAAGGGAGAAGGACGTAGAAAGGTTTTGGTGCCTTGTAGTCTAGTGTCCTAGATATGTCTTTCTTTAAATTTTTATTTCATTTATTTCTTTATTTATTTTAGCCGCATCAGGTCTTAGTTGCGGCATGCGGGATCTTTCGTTGCGGCACCCGAGCTTCTCTCTAGTTGTGGCATTGGGTTTTTCTCTCTCTAGTTAAGACACGTGGGCTCAGTAGCTGCGGCACGCGGGATTAGTTGCCCCGCGGCACGTGGGGTCTTAGCTCCCCAACCAGGGATCGAACCCACGTGCCCTGCATTGGAAGGCGAATTCTTTACCCCTGGACAACCAGCGAAGTCCCAGTGGGGAGATGGTGCACAAGGCTTAAGTAAGGATTCTTGAAACAGAAGAGTTTTTACATATTTATATGAGGGAAAACCCAGGGATGGCTGAGAACCAAGGATTGTTTCTGAGAGAAACCTAAGGGTTTGAGAAGTCATGGTGGGCAGGAGAGGGAATAAAATGAGCCTATTGGATTATTTCGTAACATACTGAATATGATACATTGAACTGCAGAATTGCAAGCAAGAATAACTTTTCAAAAAAAAAAAAGAATAACTTTTCAATTAACAAGAAAGAAAAGGGGGAATGGAGATGAACTTGGCCGTGCTAGCAAAATTAAAGAAGGGCATAAAAGAGGAAACGGTGGTTACATGAAAGCAATATTAAGTGCGAAATAGGGCAGAAGGAACAAAATCAAAGTCTATGAGACTAAATGTGAACAAAATAAAGATATGTGACAGTTCAGTTGGGAAGCGTAGCTCCTCCATGTGATGCAGAACATGTGCCCGGCGGGAAGTACAGTCTTCTGTTAATGCCTGTGCAGTGCTCGTTGAAAATACGCATCTGTGGATCCACAAAGACCACTGAATAAATTCTTGAAACTAGACGTTACAGGTCACATCCCCTGACCGTAAGGCGCTAAGAGTAGGAATCGCTTCAAGCGCCTGGACTGTGTAGCAAGCCCAGGGGCTCCCCAGAGGGTGTGGTGTGGAGGAAAGGCTGGGTCACCAGGTGTGGCGGGAGGGCCCACAGCCCGCCGGCCACACGGGAATGGGGCAGAGGCTGGGGTCACGTTGGCGGGGCTCGGAGCAGGTTAGAGAAGGACGTTACGTGCGTGAGGGAGAGGGGCGGCCAGAAGGAGAGGGGTGCGGGGGGCATGTTGCGGTCTGATGCCCTGCACGCCGAGTGGACACGGCCGCCCCGATGTGCAGCGGCCCCGGCCCCGTGGGGCTGGCCGGGAGCTCCGCCGATGCTGGAGCCTGGGCCGCAGGGCTGGAGGCGACTCAGGTGGACCGTGGACCAGGCAGCGCCTGACTGGAGCATAGGTCTGCTCGTTCTTCCTGTGTCGTCTGCAGCTGTGGCAGGCCGGCCGGGGGTCACCTAGTGGAGGGGGTGCTGGAGCTGGGAGTGTGGGCACGGGCAGCAGGGCCCTTGGGATTCCAGGGAGCTGGGGGAGAAGCTCTGGGGATGCAGCGTGGCATCCGGAGGAGGGACCTGAGGGCTGGAACGTGCGGTGGCCGCAGGTGGACTTGAGCGGGCTGTTTGGGATGTGCTGCCTCTGAGCCTGAGGCTGTCCAGGTGCAGGTGCCGGAGGGGGTGGCTCCACAGCTCGGGGGGCCTGCTGGTCTGCGGGGAGCCCGGGGAAGGACGCCACCAGGGGCAGGCCAGCACTGGAAAACCTCGTGAAGTCAGGAGGGGAGAGTTTCGTTTGCTGCAATATTAGCGACTAGAGAAAGTTCCGAGTACAGACCAGATCGTGGTCTTTGCTTCGTTCTGGATGTTGTCTTCATCTGTTTATTTTGCTTTTTGAACATTGATTTTAAGACATTGTACAGGGCCCTGAGTCGTTAAAGCTGCCGTTTGCTGAGCAGGTGTTACACCCTAGCTCTGTTGTAAGCTCCCCACAGGCACTAGACACGCAGGAACTGGGGCGCTGTGCTGGGCTCACGCCCTGGCATAAAGTGGGTGTGTGCTCGCGTGCCAGTTACTTGTCACTTATCGAAACTGTCTTTATAGTCTTTTATTTCTGAGGGTTTTTGTTTGATTGTTTGTTTTACTAAATACCTGTTTTTACCTTAAAGCAACCTTATGAAACAAAAAAGTGTATAAGAAGTAAGTGTTCTTCCTTTTCATCTCTCTCAGGGCTACGACACACCACTGCATTTTGCTTGTAAGTTTGGAAACGCAGATGTGGTCAGTGTGCTCTCTTCACACCCTTTGATTTCAAAAAACCCAAGAAATAAATATGATAAAACACCTGAAGATGTAAGTACCTATTAAAATGCTATTACTACATAGTGTTAGAAATGAAAATACATAAAATTACAGTCTGCGATCACAGCTATTGTGAAGACGCAGGTAACTCTGTGTGAATGTGTTTGCCTTGTGGCACATCTTAGAACCCTAATTGTTGAGTAGGATGTACTCTGTGAAGAAGATGCCTCTGTAAAGCCAGGAGGGAGCGAACTGCCTCAGTTTGCTGATTTTATTTCCCTGAAGCTGGTGGTCACGTTGTTCTCAGCAGCTCCCTGTCTTTTGTCAAGTTCCCTCTGTGAGTACTGCAGCTGACCAGGGTCAGAGAGGACAGAGGTGGTACTCGTGCTGCTGGTGGTGGTGATGAAGATGGTGATGGTGAGGCTGGCGGTAACTGCTTGCTGGATGGTGGAGATGGTGGGACGATGTGCTGGTGAGGACGCTGCTGCTGAACGTAGCTGACGTGTGTTGAGCTCAGTGTGCACCAGGCGCTGTCCTGAGCCCCTCCCCGGCATTCTCACCTGGCCCCCACGAGCCTTAGGAAACAGGCCTTGTCATGGTCTGTCAGCAGTTGAGCACGGTGTGCCGTAGAGAGGGCAGAGGGGCCTCTGTGCAGTGAGGTGGAGGGGAGAGTGGGCCTGAAAAGACCTGGAAGATGGTTCATTTGTCCCAGGCTTTGGAGTCGTTAGCTGGCCTGGACCTGCCAGCCCTTTGGAAGTAGAATCTGTAAGGTCCTATTCTGGCAGTGACACTTCCTCTGTAGTTGCTAGGATTATGTCAGTCGTGCCCACTTCTGTAGAAAGTTTAGAATACACATAAAAAGGATAAAATTTACGGGACAATTCCGCAACTCAGAAATTACCATTATTTTGCATAAATCTGACTCAACTTGCTGTGTGCGTGTGTATGTATATTTTCTCAATATAAAGTGCTATCTGGTAACACGTTTTTAAAGCGTTGGACATCTCTCAAAATCAGTTACAGAATTTAAAAGAAAACACTTGCACTACTTGAAGGGTCCACCGTGCGGTTGTAGTTTGTTTCTGTCACAGGCTGGCAGGAGGTGGTAATTTTGTGGTTCCTTCCTTCTTATTTTAAGGTTATTGGTTTTTTGGGGTTTTTTTATTGTTTGTAGCTAAAATGTTCACAGTTCTCTAATGGCTGAGAACATCGATTCCTGTAGTTGCAAGAATAAAACTTGTGTTCGTGTTAGATGGGAGTTGTATGTCAACCCAGCCAAACCACAGCAGACGGGCTCCTAGCCAGTGAGGGGCCCAGACCGGAGGTGCGGGCGTGTCTGCACCTCTGCTCTGACTTGATGGTGCACCTTAAGATTTCCTTTCCTTGCAGAAAATGAGGAAATGTAGAGCAGCATGAAGAAAGAAGATAAAATTCACCTGTGATCTCAGAGTTTGTTCTTTGTCCTGGCCCCTCGGAGCCTTTACAAAATGAGGAGGAGGATTACACTGTTCAACACACATTTTTTACTGTGGGCTTTATGAAATACTCAGCACGAGGATACTGTCCTCGTTTACTGTGGGCTTTATGAAATACCCAGCACGAGGACCCTGTCCTCGTTTACTGTGGGCTTTATGGAATACCCAGCACTAGGACCCTGTCCTCGTTTACTGTGGGCTTTATGGAATACCCAGCACTAGGACCCTGTCCTCGTTTACTGTGGGCTTTATGGAATACCCAGCACTAGGACCCTGTCCTCGTTTACTGTGGGCTTTATGAAATACCCAGCACGAGGACCCTGTCCTCGTTTACTGTGGGCTTTATGAAATACCCAGCACGAGGACCCTGTCCTCGTTTACTTTGGGCTTTATGAAATACCCAGCACTAGGACCCTGTCCTCTTTTACCGTGGGCTTTATGGAATACCCAGCACTAGGACCCTGTCCTCGTTTACTGTGGGCTTTATGGAATACCCAGCACTAGGACCCTGTCCTCGTTTACTGTGGGCTTTATGGAATACCCAGCACTAGGACCCTGTCCTCGTTTACTGTGGGCTTTATGGAATACCCAGCACGAGGACCCTGTCCTCGTTTACTGTGGGCTTTATGGAATACCCAGCACGAGGACCCTGTCCTCGTTTACTGTGGGCTTTATGGAATACCCAGCACGAGGACCCTGTCCTCGTTTACTGTGGGCTTTATGGAATACCCAGCACTAGGACCCTGTCCTCGTTTACTGTGGGCTTTATGGAATACCCAGCACTAGGACCCTGTCCTCGTTTACTGTGGGCTTCATGGAATACCCAGCACGAGGACCCTGTCCTCGTTTACTGTGGGCTTTATGGAATACCCAGCACGAGGACCCTGTCCTCGTTTACTGTGGGCTTCATGGAATACCCAGCACTAGGACCCTGTCCTCGTTTACTGTGGGCTTCATGGAATACCCAGCACTAGGACCCTGTCCTCGTTTACTGTGGGCTTCATGGAATACCCAGCACTAGGACCCTGTCCTCGTTTACTGTGGGCTTCATGAAATACCCAGCACTAGGACCCTGTCCTCGTTTACTGTGGGCTTTATGAAATACCCAGCACTAGGACCCTGTCCTCGTTTACTGTGGGCTTTATGAAATACCCAGCACTAGGACCCTGTCCTCGTTTACTGTGGGCTTTATGAAATACCCAGCACGAGGACCCTGTCCTCGTTTACTGTGGGCTTTATGAAATACCCAGCACGAGGACCCTGTCCTCGTTTACTGTGGGCTTTATGAAATACCCAGCACGAGGACCCTGTCCTCGTTTACTGTGGGCTTTATGAAATACCCAGCACGAGGACCCTGTCCTCGTTTACTGTGGGCTTTATGAAATACCCAGCACGAGGACCCTGTCCTCGTTTACTGTGGGCTTTATGAAATACTCAGCACGAGGACACTGTCCTCGTTTACTGTGGGCTTTATGAAATACTCAGCATTAGGATACTGTCCTCGTTTCGTTGACTTTAAAACTTGCCTTTATGAAATCATTTTAATGATAAGATGTGATAAATCAGATTTAGAGCATTCACGTACTCTGTTTTTTTTAAAATAGGTTATTTGTGAAAGAAGCAAAAATAAATCTGTGGAACTGAAGGAGCGGATTAGAGACTATTTAAAGGGTAAGTGGGGAGTGGGCGCCCGAGGTGCGGCCCACGGTGGGGGAAGTCCTGGGCGGCGCCTGGGCCGGGCCTCGCGTGCAGGAGTGAAGCGTGGGCCGCTGGGACCTTCCGAGTTACCCTGTGTGCCACCTCCCGTTTCTGGGAGAGCGAGTTGTCTGTCATTTGGCTGTTGCTCACAGCCTTGCCCCTCGACCTCCGCGGCCCTCTTCCTCGGGCACAGCCTGCGGGGCGGCGGGGAGGCAGGAGGGGCCTGCCTGGAGCCCCTCGGCCAGCCGGTCCCCCGCCCCTGCGGCCTCGCCACCCCGGATCGCCGCGCTCCAGGCCGAGGACCCTTCAGACCGTGGCCTGCGGGGCAGCGCTTCCCAGTCGGCTTTCGGGGCCTCGCGCCTCTGGACCCAAGTTTCCGGCTCGCAGGCCGCAGGGGCGCGAAGGTAGCCAGGGGCGGGATGCCTTTGCCAGCTCTTCCTCTGCCTTGTTTCCGGGCAGTTTGAGGAGTTGGTCCCGCTCGCTGGATGGCCTTGCCACGGATGCTTGATGGTCTTTGCCCTCCTGTTTGCCCATCCTTACTTCTCTCTCGGCTGCCATTCCTACCCGACTCCCCCCTTGGTCTCCGTTTAGTGCACGGGTCGGCCAGGCCTGCGGTGGCGCCCGGCGGCCACCACTGTCGCTCACCCGGTGTCCCTGGGCCTTTCCTGCCACCCCCCGTCCCTGTGGCCTGCCTGCCTTTCTTCTTTCCAGGTTGTGATTCTAGGTCTGTTTGGAGACGGGCGTTCAGTGATACAAAACTGTAACATAGGAAACAGAAGAGGGAGCTGGGGAGGGCGGGGGGTAAAACGTGTCTTCTTTGTAATGTTTCTCCAGCTCGGCTTCCGCTGCTCTGGTTCACAGGTCCTGCCTCGTAAGAACCTGGGGGTGAGCAGGTGTTTGCCGCCCCCCTCCTCTTCTCTTCTCCTTCTTTTTACTTCCCCGCAGAGGAAGAACGCGGGGCTCGTTACGTGCAGGAGTCCGGCGTGGACTGGCGTCTTGCCCGGGTCCTTTGGCTCCGGAGCTGTGGCGGCCTTTTTATTTACTGTTAGCATCGCTGACTCGCGTGCAGAGCCCGTGGGGCAGCAACTGCGCTGTTTCTCAGGCTGGTTCCCAGGTGCCTGACGTCCACTGGGTGTGGGGCTGTCCACGCAAATGGTCCAGCCCTGGTGTGTTTCCCCTCCCAGGTCACTACTACGTGCCCCTCCTGAGGGCAGAGGACACGTCTTCTCCCGTGATCGGGGAGCTGTGGTCTTCAGACCACACGGGCGAGGTCTCTCACATCGGCCACAGTGGAGGTGGCCCCAGAGACCCTGTTCTGACCCTGCGAGCCTTTGCAGGGCCCCTGAGTCCGTCCAAGGTGAGCGTCTGTGGAAGCTTCTGGAATAGCTCCTGGCCATCCCACCAGAATGCTGGGTTGTTCCAGCCTTTTGCTTTGTTCTTGGTCCCTGAGACCAGGACCCCAGGGAGTTGTCAGTGAGGCTTCAGAACTTCCCTGGAGAAACGAGTGTCTTGACCCTGTTCTTTTTTTTTTTTTTTTTTTAATGTCTATTTACTTATTTTTTAATTTATTATTTTTATTTTACTTTTGGCTGCGTTGGGTCTTTGTTGCTGCACGTGGGCTTTCTCTAGTTGCGGGTAGCGGTGGCTTCTCTTGCTGCGGAGCACGGGCTCTAGGCGCTCAGGCTTCAGTAGTTGCAGCATGCAGGCTCAGCAGCTGTGTCTCGTGGGCTCCAGAGCGCAGGCTCAGTAGTTGTGGCGCACGGGCTTAGTTGCTCCGTGGCACGTGGGATCTTCCTGCACCAGGGCCTGAACCCGTGTCCCCTGCATTGGCAGGCGGATTCCTAACCACTGCGCTACCAGGGAAGCCTGACCCTGCTCTTATTAGCCAGGGCGGGTGTGTGCTGAGCCGTGCTTCTGAGAAGCGAGGTTTACCTGGGCTAACGCTCCTCACACCAGCGTCACCTGACTCCCCTCCCCCAAGTGCCCATGGCCCTTTGCACATCATATTGCCCAGGTGGCTAGGCTGTCCATTCCAGGGTCCTTGGATTTGTACTGTCACTAGGAAACTTCCATTTGCCAACTCCGGTGTTCACTTCCAGAAGTCAGGTACTTCATACGCTGACCTGTATATAATCTTTCCTCTTAAAATAAAGTTGTAACTATCAATAGTTAGTTCCCTGAAACTGTAAAAATGTTAGGATTAGATTCAGCTGCATGAAATACCGAAAGCACAAATATTTATTTTCCTGTCGTGTGATGGGAAGGTGACGCAAGGCCCTCGGGGTGGCAGCTCTGCAGTGTCTCCCTCGGGGCCTCCTGGGGCAGCTCTGACCCTCAGCCCAGCCCAGGTCTTGCCAGGGACCCTCCTGGCCTCGCCGGGACGCAGCCACGGCCCCTTAGCTCCAGGGCAGGTGGGCACGTTGCCCGCGCTGGGTTGGTGGGGGAGGGCTGCCTGGTGACGTGGGTGCCTTGCGCAGCCCAACACACTTCTGTTCTAGGCGGAAGATTTTCGCCGACTCTGGAAAACCCCACCTCGAGAGAAAGCGGGCTTCTTCCACAGCGTCAGGAAGTCTGATCCGGAAAGAGGCATCGAGAGAGTGGGAAGGTACTTAAAGGGCACGAAGTGACAGAGGGCCGAGTGCTGGTGTCACCTCGTGTGCTGTGCCCTCGTGTGCTGACTGGGGCTTTCAAAACAGTAGTTCCCAGAAAGCATTGACTGGAGATTTTTAAGGCCTTTTCACTGAGGTCTAATTCCTTGCAAACGGGCCCACTGCAGCTTGTGCAGCAAAAGTCTCTGTTAAAACAGTCCCTCCCGGGGGTGAGGTGGCCGAGGGGCATGACAGTGTGTGGGAGAAGGTGCCACACAACGAAGGAGAAAATCAAATACAAGAGGGGGGTGTGGCCAGAAACTACTAGTGAAAGAAGTCCCTGAAAAGTGTTTTTTCCACAGTTAAGAAGCTAATTTACAGTGTAAGCAAATAAAGCTTAATTGAATCATTTTAGAACTTTTTCTCAAAATATGTGCCCAGCTTTAGCTTTACAACTTAAAAGTGAAAAGGACCTCTAAATGTTCACGTCTGGCCCAAACCAGAATCATCTCCGACTTTGTACAGTTTTATGAGAACCGAAATGTCCTCTGTTAGTGGAGTTCTACAGTTTGCCCTTTTTCTGATCTCTCGTGAGTGTTGGTGTGAGTGGTACACTTTGTTGGGGTCTCCTTTCTCCCTGTGACCTTGGCTTGCCCTGTAACATGGTCTTACCCCATGAGGGAGCGCTGCTTCAGGAAGTGGAGTGTATAGTACTTCAGCCCCCAATTTAGGATAAAATGGAATTGTAGCCAAGGTTGCAGGTGCCGTTTAGGCACTTCCAGTGTCAAATGGCCCTTTTCTATTTAGTCAGTTCTGTGAGTTTTTCTTTTGGTCTCACAACTGGTTAATTTGCTTTATTCTTACAGGGAGCTGGCTCATGAGCTGGGGTATCCCTGGCTCGAATACTGGGACTTTCTGGGCTGTTTTGTTGATCTGTCTTCCCAGGCGGGCCTGCAAAAACTAGAAGAATATCTCACTCAGCAGCAAGTGGGCAAAAAGCCCCAACAAGACACGGGAGAAAATGCAGCCTGTCTGCAGGAGGACGCCTCAGCCCTCGGTAAGAACATGCAGTGCGTCCGCGGCTGGTGGGGCTGGCAGCCCGTCCTGTGGCCACATCCGTGGCAACCAGCTGGCTTCCTTCTCATTTTCCTGCCTGTGAGGGGGAACAGCTGGGCCTGGAGCCTGGAATTCTGTCTACGGGCTCCTGCTTGCCTTTCCCAAGGCGTGTTGCAAGTGGTTTTCTGTCGTGGAATCTGAGGAGGAGGCTTGGAATGCGGGAGTGACTCGTCACAGGGTTTGCGCTGTGCGGGGTGACACCCCACAGCCCCCATCCATACTGTCTCTCCCTCACAGGCCGTCACAGGAAGTGCAGCAATTCCATCTCCGTGAGGGCGTTTCTAGATGAAGATGATGACATGAGCTTGGAAGAGATCAAAAACCGGCAAAACACGGCTCGGAACACCACCCAACCCACGGCGGCTGCTTTTGGAGACTCGGGGTGTGACATCCTCCCCTTGGAGCAGCAGACAGACCTCATAGAAGCGTCAGCCCCGCGCAGTCCCCGTAGCAGCAGAAATGGGTTTTGCAGCCCCCCGAGTGACAGCAAGGCCCTGGGTGGGAAGAGGCCAAAGGCCCCAAGTAGGGAGGAGGCCTTCCTGTCGCCTGTCTCCGGCTTGACTGTGGAGTTTGATAAACTGAATTTGCAGAATCTAGAAAGTAGCTTTTCTAAGACACCCAGTCCAACTGTGAAAACTAGAGATAAGAAGATCCTGACATCAAGAGTGAACATAGCAGAAAGTGACACGTTAGGACCTCTTGCTGCTGACAAACTCGGGAATGACCAAGGAAGGACAGAGCACGGAATGTCAGCTGGAATGGCTGACATGTGCCTGGACCCCGACAGTCGCACGCAAGAGGCCCGTCACGGTGGCGGTTCTGAGCCCTCGGGGGTCCCTGCCTCCAAGGAGCCCGTCCAGAGCCTCTTCCTTTTTGGGTACGAGTCGGGAAGCACACACATGTCGAGGGGCGGTGGGCACGGGCGCCACTGTGTGATTCCCAGACAGTTCCCTCCACCCTGGCCTGCCTGATGGGCGCTTGTGGTTCTGTCTCCCTTGTGAGTGTGGCTCCTCGGGTGTCCTCCAGGCCAGTAGGAGACAGCGGCCTCCGTGCTCACTTGTCCTTGCAGCCGCTGTGCTTCCCACAATCACTGAGCTGTCCTGTGGGTTTAGTTTGTTTTAGGAAGAAAGGTCGTCTTGGGGTCGGTCTCAGTCGCCCAGCGGATGGCCCGTCCCACCTTCTGCTCCGTCATCCTGGAGGGGGCACGCAGAGCGCACCTTCCCAGCGGGGCCGGGGTCTCCTCCCCGCGGGCAGGGCGTCCCGCCGCTGCCTGGATCTCGGCCCGACCGCCGGAGCCTGCGGTGGCGGTGCTGGGCCCTCACACACGCCTCTGTTGCTCTGCTGGTTCTGAAGGGGGCGGTGGTGCCGGATGCGTGTGTGGTCACGGCTGTTCTGCTTCTTTCTCGCGCCTTCTAGAGAAGAGCCGTCAAAACTGGATCGCGATGTTCTGGTGGCCCTGGAGTGTGCGGACGTGGACCCTCGCCAGTACCCGGCCCTGCACAGGTGGCGGAGTGCCGTGCTGCGCTACTCGCCCGCGGACAGACAGAGGTACCGCGGCCCGGCGGACGGTGTCGCCGGGTTCATGGGGAGCTCCCCGCCCTGTGGCCGGGGGTGGCAGAGCAGAAGGGGTGCTGCTGAGAGCGGAGGGGGGCGGGGCGGGGCAGCCGGGGCTCTGCTCCGGTCCCACGGCCCTCGTGCGGGACGCAGTAGTGTGAGCTTGCGGTCACATGGGAGGCACCTCTTCCCGGAGCCCCAGCGGTCCCCGGGGCAGGGGCCCAGCTCCGGCCCGTGGCCTCCACTCTCCCCACCCCGTCCCGCCGTCCCTGCTGACCGCCTGTTCTCGGTTTCCTCAGCTGGCCCAGCCCCTCGCTGAAAGGGAAGGTGAAGTCTCAGCTGCTGGACATCGGTGGCCCTCCTAGCGGCGGCAGCCCCGGGCGCTACAGCCCCGCTCGCAGGGGCCACCTCCACCGGACGGCGCTCTTGGCCCAGCTCGCCGCCTTGTAGGGCCCGTGCGCGTTGCTGGGGCTGTCGGCTTGTTCTTCGGGTTTTTAAAAAAAAAAAAAGAAAAAAAGGGAGAAGACAGGTAATGTGTTTATTGCTAAAGTTTCACCCAAAAAAAGAATATATTCCGATTAATTTATCAATCCTCATTTAGAGGGTAAAAGAATTTTAGAAAATGCAGATGTCCTGTATAAAATGTAGCTTTCTGGTATCTGGAGAGAAGTGGGTGAAAGCAAACTCAGACGCAGATTTTCTGGAAACCGTCCATGTGGTGGCGACAGGCTCGTTAGCTGCCCCAGGTGCACAGGAGGGCGCCAGAGAGGCCGGGGTGCCCCGCGGGCCCCCATCCCCCCACAGCAGCTGCGCTCACTTCAGCTCTGTTCCTAAAACACAGGTGAATTTTGTGCCTCTTCCCTTGCTGGGGAGGGTCTTTGACTTCCTGGTTCGTGACAGAAAAGCCTCTCTGCTTTGCTGGTCAGCCCCGCTGGTTAGACACTGGCGAGGTGGGCATCCAGGAGTGAACGAGCCTTCAACGTGTCGGAGACTTGCAGCGACACTTACAAGTTGAGTCATTTGAATGAGTGACCAGAGGATGAAACT
This sequence comes from Eschrichtius robustus, assembly GCF_028021215.1. Taxonomy (NCBI): domain Eukaryota; kingdom Metazoa; phylum Chordata; class Mammalia; order Artiodactyla; family Eschrichtiidae; genus Eschrichtius; species Eschrichtius robustus. The sequence goes on from NC_090837.1 coordinate 522,243, forward strand.
AGCTTTTCTCTTGGAAAAAACCTAGCCGCTGGGAGTCATGCAGAGTCACACACAGCTCCCGAACCAGCGGTCACTGGAAGGTATTTTCTTTTTCACCAGCACTTGACCTTTCACAGTGCACCTTATTTAGCTGTCAGTGCAGTGGTAATAGAATAACCTGAAAGTCGTTTCCTAGTTTTGAAATGTACCCCATACTTTAGAACGCATTTCAGTTGGATTTGCTTTATGAAAGAGCGTTGCGTTTTGGTACAGAAAAGAAAGGTTTACTTTGGAGGACGTATCTGATCCCAGCTCCGTTCCTTTAGTGCAGTTTGTCTTCCCTCCCCCTCGGCTGTACCTGCTGGAGGGTCTGTGCGCACACAGCTTTCTGTGCCAGGACGCTGCAGCCGAGCTGAGGGCTGTTTCTCTGGGTGTCACCAACGACTGCTCACAGCGGTGTTCTGGGGACACTGCCAGTGTGTGATCCAAAGTGAGAACTTCTAATGCTTCTGCTGAGCTCAGTGCCTTTTGTAGATCACTTTTGGTTCTCCCGAACTTACTTACTTTTTGAGAATATACAGTGATAGAAAGTAGACGTGAGATTCTTTTATTTGTAAATATTCTGAATTTAAATTTATGTAAAACAAAACAAAACAAAACATTTCTTTCACACGATAACGAGAGACAGGTCAGGAATATTGGAACCAAGATTTGGATTTTAAAATTCAAAAGGTTGTTACACAGGGTGTTTTCACTTGTGTAGCAGACGACTTAAGTATAAGACAGAAAAATACATTCTGTTCTAAAAACCAAATGGCATTTTAAAAAGACATCTCTATTCTCAAAGAAATCAGAACACAGATGTAGTCATAGTGATGATCTGTTTTCTCTAAAATTTGACCATGCCGTCCTATATATTTTTGTAAATATTCAGATGGAAGTTAGTTAAAGTGGTGATTTGCCCTTATTTTGCAGACCGCTATTCCTGTTTTCTGACGTTTAGGCCTTCTTTGACTATTTCTCCATTTGTTTGTATAAGTTGGCCCCGGTTCCACTGAATGCATTGTCATGTGTCCTGTGGTGATTTTATCTTTTTAAAACTACTTAATGAAATAAATTATTTTTAAAACCACCTGGTAATCATTCTGAGCTTTCAGAAAGACCTCTCTCACCTGTGCCCAGGCAAAGTGTCCTTTTTAGCAAAATCTTAAGCAGTTATTTTGGTTAAACAGAACATTAATCTGAGAGTGGTTTATTTGCTGTTTGGGGCCCTTTCTTTCCTAACACGGTTGTGAAAAATCTTGGCATCAGTTAAACTATCAGATATTTTATAACTGCCCTGGGAAATGGGGAGCCTTTCTGTGACACTGACAATCAGTGTGTAGTTTCTTCAGTTGGGAAGAGGTGACGGGAACCCCCCGATGCAGCGGGTGGTGGCTGAGGTGCCAGGGGCTGCAGTGCACGCAGCTCCAGAAGGTTCCCCGCTCCTGGATCCACACAGATCCTCTGGGATAGTTTTTGGATGTTTCCAGAAGCATTCGCAGCTCAGAGGGAACACCTGTGGGGTGACTGCCTCGTCAGGCGTCCCCGGCCGGGTTTGTCCCCCAGGCTGCTGGAACCGCGCAGGTCTGCGCGTGCATGGAGGCCCGCAGGGAGGGGTCTCTGCTTACACGTGCCCTCGGGCTCCTTCCTCAACCGTCTCAAAAGAAAGAAAATATTTTGGAACAAACAGCAACACAGTCAGTAGGAACCACTACTGTTCCTACTGTTGTCAGTTCAGGATCCCTCCTGTTACACGGGCTCTTGGCGTGGTTTTCCATTTTGGTCAAACTTAGGACGACGTTCCCGATGTTTCAGAAGTTCTCGGTCATCTATCCTACCTCGGGGAGGTTTCCAGTGTGACATCCCTGGGCCCCTGTAACTAACTGACCCCATCCGAACACCACTGTCCCGCTCCTGGGCTCCTTTCCTGTTTCTAAAATGCTGCCCTGCTTCTCAAAGGTCAAGTGTAAAGGGGGGACACGCCGTGGAAAAGCCAGGTCTGCAGACAGGACAGCAGGGTGGCCGCGCAAGCCCGAGGGGCCGGGGGCCCAGGGCTCGGCCGTGGGGCCTCACAGCGCCCGAGGCCAGACACCTGGTGCCGCCTCTGGCTTTTCTGGTCTCAGACATTAGCACAGCCCCTGGCTAACTTGTCGGAACTATTTCGACAGAATGGTGTGTGCTTGCTGCTTTTACTTACCAAGCTCACTGTCCTGGGTCAGGGCCTCTCACTGAGGCCCCTGGTGGGCAGACACCCTGCAAAACTGTCAGCGCAGGGTGCACAAAAGACTGGGGAAGAGAGCTTTCTGCTGAAACTATCTCAGCAAGTGTGGGGCTGCTGTTGGTCGTGCTGCACAGGCTTCCTGTTTCCTTTAAAACATTCACAATTAGTACTTTGAAAAACCAGTAAAACAAAATTTCATTTTGTAGTTATTTCCAAAATTGACAGAAATGGATCAAATATCACAATTAGTTGCACTGATTGCAAAAAATATTCATAACCACTTCATAGAAATTGTACTTTCTCCTAAATAAACGGAGATTTGGGATGGACACATCGTATCTACGTATTCTAATCCACAAGCATAAAAGATTAATAGCCACAGGCAAACAAGGACTGAACTGTCAGCCAGACACTTTATTGAAACAGGGCCCCTCCCACGAGACCAGCAGGTCGAGTCACCTCCCTCACCTGCCAAGGTGCCCCTCCTCTGTGTCCGGAAAGGCCTAGCAACACACGTGAGTTCAGATCCAACAGCGGCAGGGCTGTGTGACTCGGGAGTGAGAAATGGGTTTTCAAAGCAAGAACCAGATGAGGAAAATCTTCAATTAATAAAAACTTAAAGTGACAAAGAGTTCTAGGCAATGAAAAAAGAGTGTAAGCAGCGAAATAAGTTACGAATGGAAGAAGCACGGGCGCCCTCCTCCTCCTGCCTGACGGGCTCTGCTGACGGACGGCACGCTGCGGTGTCTGCCGCGGCCCCTGCGGGGACGGCATCTGCGGGCCTCGTCCAGTCCCTGAAACAGGCCTGCTTAGACCCCACGGGCTCATCCTGGTGGACGAGAGTGAGGCAGAGACACTGCGAGAGACGAAGCTGATCTGACCTGAGCGCTTCCCTTCTCCATCCTGGGCCAGAAGCTCAGTGCTGCAGCGCCACAACGTGGAGCCGCCTTCTCTCCGGCTGCCGCGCCCCGGAGCCCTGGAGCCCTGGAGCCCTGGAGCCCTGGAGCCCTGGCCCCGTGGCGCGGCCGGTGGGGGGCAGGGGAGGAGCCCGTGGTCTCGGTGGCACCCACACCAGGCCAGCAGGGGGCTGAGAAGGAGAGCGGGGCCTCGAGGCGGCCCTCAGGAGCGGGAGATCTTGTCAGGAGGCATGAACCCCGTGTCCCCGAGGGTCCTGAGAGCCACTCGGCCATCTGGCCGGACTACCAGGTGGGTAATGCTGCCGTTGTTGAGGGAAAGGCGGAGCCAGCCTTCTGGAGGGAACTGCAGCGCCCTGGAGGAGAGAGCACAGGCTAGGAAGGGCCCACCCCAGATGACAAGGCCTCAGGGGCCTTCCCTGGGGTTGGGGCCAACACCTGCAAGTCCCTCCCGTTTTCAAAAGGGGTTTCACAGAGGAAGGAGCTGTCGGGTGGATGCCAACCCATCAATCAAACAAGGGGGAGGTGACAGCCCAGCCCCTCTGGGACGGGGGATCAACCCAACTCGAGGCTTGCATGTGAGTCACAAACACACTGGTTAACAAATGCATGCAACTGAATTTGTTCTTCCAGTGTCACCAAAAGGGGACGGGGGCAGCCAGACGGTGCGGCAGGGGCAACTCACAACCCCGGAGCATTTCCATGCTCTTAACGCTTCTTAGGCACAGTTAGTATTTGCTGAAAAGCCCAGTACGACTATGGCCTCCGTCCGAGCCACCGGACCCCTTTATGCCCCAGGACACTGGGGTGCACAAGTGGCATCCCTGTGGCTTGCCATTAACTGGCACTCTCTCTGTCGAGAGTTTTGCCGACGGGAAGAATTAACTACCTACATGCTGCTTTTGCAAAGCTCAGCGTCACCCTCACCGCTTTCAAAACTGCCCTAAGTTAGGGAGCAGAGCGCCCTCACGTGTCCCGGGGGCACAGGCCGCCCCCGGCCCCGACGTCTCCGGCCGGCCCTCAGCACTGGGGTCGCTCCCGGTGACACTGGGTCAGTGCTGTCCCGGGATATGGGAGGACGTGGGTTCACACAGTCCCGAAGTCGCCCTGAGCGGCACACGGGCTCGGGCTGCCCCCGAAGCCCAGCCCCTCCTCCCGGCAGCGCTCAACCTGGCCGGGACCCTGGCGCCGCGCCTGCTCCCCTGGCGCAGGGCTGCTCGCCCCGGGCCACGCGGGCGACGCCTGAGGGCAAACGAACGGGCCCTCGTGAGAAGGGGACCCCTCAGCTCTTGAAGCACCTGCTGAGCACCTTCAATGGACCCGGCAGAGGCTGGGTTCTCACTTGCTCTAAGTGGGATGTGGTCAAACCCACGAGCACCCAGCTGGCCTTCCCAAGCCCAGGGCCCTCCGTGACGCCGCCTGTGGCTCAGCGCAGGCATCACTGCGAGGGCCCTGGACCCCTGGGGCCAGGACGAAGGGACGTGGTCGCCCCACGGACACAGGAGCCCCTGCGGGAGCAGCCGGCACAGCCAGGTGACTAACGTGCTCACAGGTCATCACCCCGCACAAAACAGATCCGTGAGACCATCGTCGCAAAAATTCCAATTAATAAAGGGACATACGAAACCATTAAGCAAACACCACTGAGCAACCACGGGGGCAGGAGCCATCGACAGGTGCTGAAACCAGTCGGGGGACGTCAGGGAAACGGGCGTTCGCGTTGCCTCCTACAAAGTGTGACTTCGCAGCGGGAACGACCGCGCACAGCGCCTGAACCAAGCGACCACGTCAGCATCGCCCGGGAAAGGCCGCCCACGGGGGGCACCTCAGTCTGGTCTGTTCCCCCCAAAAACATGCAGTCGTGAGAAAGCCGTTCTACCAGACCACCGGCTGGGCCTGGCGGGCACCGTCAGGCAGGAGGAGGGGGAGCCGCGCTGGGGAGGCGGGGCCGGGCCGTGATGGGGGCACAGGTCGGCGGGAAGTGGGGGGAGGCGGGGCCACGGTGGGGAGGCGGGGCCTCTAGGGGGCGGGGCAAAGGCCGGAGGCGGGGCCGCGGGCGCCACTGGGGCCTCACCTGCACACGATATAGCGGATGACGTTGGCGTGGCAGATGAAGATCTCGTAGCTGTCCTCCTGCTGCTTGGCGTCCGCCCGGTGGATGTAGTTCCGGAAGGCGGCCTCGATCCGCGCCCCGTCCTCGTAATACTGCTGGGGGCAGAGGGAGGGATCGTCCTTATGGAGGCAGTGCGCGGGCCACTGCCGCCAGGAGCCCAGGGGTGGAGTGGAGGCCGCCCGGGGGGGGGGGGTTTACCACAGCCTCCGGCTTCCAGTGAGACACGGGGGGGTCAGGCTCGATGGGGGCGCCTTCCCTCAGCAGGTCTGTGCTGACCTTGCAGACGCCTGCAGAGAAACACAGGACTCAGCGCCCCTTCACGAGCAGCCGCCCCGGGGCCGCCTGGCACTCACCTGGCAGGTGTTTGCTGATGATGTCAGTGGTTTCTATTGCACGGGTCATGGAGGAATGGACGATTTTATTAAACTTCAACCCCAAGCTTGCAAGTCGGAGACCGGTTAGTTCAGCCTGCTCACGACCTTGAAGGTGGAATACACTGGAGAATTACACGTCGCCGCAGTCCCTGTTTACTTCACAAATACTTCAGTCCTTACCAAGCACCGTTAGGTGTGGGGGACAAGACGGGCAGCCCCTCCCAGGGCTCAGGCCTAAGGAAGGGGCCAGGCTTTCAACAGGTAAAATCAATGAGACAAACCAGCCACCTTCAGCCCCATACAGAAAAAACACTGAAGACAACGGCCATGGTTGAGGCTGGCTGAAGTTTGGGTGGGGTCTTGTTTACTATTTCTGGGTCCCTCACACCATTCCTACTCAACTTTGTCCAAAGATTGGGTGTCAGTGCGCCAGTGACCACCCGCCGCTCAATCACCACCACCAGGTGTCAACACTTGAGGACGGACAGATTAGCACTGCTGTGGCCTGGGTGCAAATACAAATGCTTTTCCTCAAATGTATCTTAGAATCCAGTAGAAATGCCCTTGGAAAGTCAGTTTCAGCTGGATGCACGATACCACAGATGCAGCTTTACTTCCACCTGTGCCCGAGGACAGGCCAGCAAGCCCCTTCACACAAATGGGTGCTATCTCATTCAACAGAGAGGTTTTTTAAAATGTAAACTCTATCTCCAACCTCCCTGCGTTTCCTTGCTAGGAATTTCTCCTACAGACACATGAGCACAAAGACCGAGGCGGGACGACTGCCCGGCAGCACCATTCACAGCAGCGAGAAACTGCCACAGGCGCCCTCCGCGCGGGGCTGCTGAGACCCGCCACCGTTTATGAGGCAGCCTCTGAGGAAGGCTCTCCAGCAACCAGGTCAAGCCGGACGGGGCACCGGGTGGCGCCACCTCAGAGGGCCTCGTGCCTGCAGGCAGGATCCACCTTAACATTGTTAAAGTTGAGGACGTTTTCATAAGCCTGTGTCAGATTTGGCTGATTATTACTAATAATGACAAGGCTCGCATCTGGGCCGAGAACACCTGACACAGGTCCAGAGAGGCCCAGCGCCCCAAGGGCACCTTCAAGGAGGCTGGCCTCTGCGGGCGGGCCCAGCCACGTACCCAGGGGCGTCAGCGTGCGGTCCTTCTCCAGGGAGGCGTCCACGTGGTACTGGGAGTGCCTAATGAGGAAGATGTGCCGTGTGGCCTTGGCCTTGTAGTGGTCCAGCCTGGACGCCAGCTCTTCTTCTCCGGGCTCCAGGTTCCTCTTCCGCAGGTTGACCAGGGACAGCGGTTCTCTCCTGAGGCAGAAATACAAGACGGTGTGTCCCTGCCCTTGTGCCCCTGCTCACAAGTCACCCCCAGTCTTTCTCACAGAGAGGCTTCCCGGGTTGGGGAGGCGCAGGGGAGGAGCCAGCGCCTCCCCTTCCCTTGGCGCCAGGCCCGCCCTGGGCGGCTGGATGTGAACAGAACAGACAAGCGAAGCTATTGTGCCGCCCACGTCCTTGTGAGGAGACTGACAGTCACAGCAAGGAGACCAGGGACGCAGAGAAGAGGAAGGAGTGTCTGTGGAACGGCAGGTGGGAAATGCCCACAGGGTGGCCTTGCAGACGGGGACGCTGTGCTGCCCAATAGTAGCCACTGACCATGTGGCTACTTAAATTCAAAATCATGAAAATTAAATACAATTAAAACTCCATTTCCCCAGTCACACTAAACACATTGTCAACGCTTAGTAGCACGTGGGATAGTGGGCATCACATCGGACAGAGAGGAAACTGTTCCCGTTCCCACGGAAACCCCCTGGATGGCCCTGCTGGAACGCTGGGAAGGAGCTGATGGGGGTTGGGAGGGAGTAGCAGCAGCACAGATGCTGAGAAACGACCAAGTCTGGTGAAGACAGGCACTCTGGTGGCTCGTGGACCTCAAGTTAATAGAAATGAAATGCCTGTGAGACTGGCAGAGCTGGGAAAAGAATGTACTCAGCTGAGGCAATGCTGGAAGAATAAGTTTTGAGGGGAATAATGGTGAATTCACGGGTTCTGCTTGGGCCGTGCGAACCTGGGGTGCCTGTAACATGACCAAGCCGAGATGCCACACTGGCAGTCACGTGGGAGCTGGGGCTGAGCCAGAGAAGACATCTGGAACCTACAGGCACAGATGCAGGAAGCCTGGCTCCTCAGGAAGAGGCTGGAGATCTCACTGGATGAGGCTCTGTTACTTTCTAGCATGGACACCACCCCCCTCACCCCCCCATAAATCTAGACTTGGCAAGCAAATACAGCATGTTGGCCTCAAACAAGGCTGGAGTCTGGCTCTACCTCAAGTCAGTCCTTTAACCTCAGAGTGACTGTTTCCTTAAAAAGGCCCAAGAAATTCACAAGATTGTACTGATGTTTGAGAAAGAGAATATGACCCCAGTCTAATCATGAGAAAAACAGACAAATCCCAATTGAGGAACAGTCTACAAAATCCCTGATCAGCCCTCCTCAGAACTGTCAAGGTCATCAAAACAAGTCAAGTCTGAGAAACTGCCAAAGCCTGACTGTCCTGTGGGATTCGGGAAGACACAATGCACAAGATATAAAAACTGAGGAAATCTCAATAAAGTACGGACATCAGTTAATAATATCGTATCTATACTGGTTCACTGTGACAAGTGTCCCATATTAGTGTGAGGTGTTAACAACAGAGGGAATTAGGTGTGGAGTATACAGGAACTCTATCATCTTTTGCAATTTTTCTGTAAATACAAGACGATTCTAAGCTAAGTTTACCTTTTAAAAATTAAAGGTTAAAAAGAATACCTATGAAGTTCCCGATACAACTAGGCCAGCAATAAATATTGGATCTGTGCCCCACACTCAAGAGTGTCAAGGATTAAAGAGCTGGGACTGGGTAAACCATCCCACAACCCAGAGCAGGGGCGTCCAATAGAAACACAACACCGGCAACATACGTAATTTAAAATTTCCAAGTGGCCACATTTACAAAGCAGGAAGAAACAGGTGAAATGTCAGTAACTCACTTTATTTACTCCAGCATACCAAAAATACTATCGTTTCAATAGAGTATTTTAAGATCTGCACTGCTCTGGTTTTTAAATTTAAATTAATTAACGTTAAGTAAGACTAAAAATTGCTTCCTGATCACAGGAGCCACACTCCAAGGGCGCAATAAGAACACTGACAGCGCGCGGCCAGGTGGGACCGGGACCCCTGGACCTCACGTTCCTACTCAAGATGGCTGCTGGTCCTGTCCCCTCGAGGCCGCCCCGCGGAGGCCCCTTCCAGGGCCCATCTCCACCTCGCCGTCTCAGCTGTATCGCAAATATGGGACCAACGTGCCGTCACCCAATCTGAGGATTCAGAAGTTGGGAGACGGAAACAAGGACAAGAGCCCTACAAAGGTCCAAGCCCTCCGTCTAGGACAGAAAACGATCACTTCGGCCTTCCCTGTGCGCCGGGCACTGTCCCTGGCATCACGGTGCTCCTTCCTCAAAACGACCCCCTGTGCAGACGAGGAAACTGGCGCTCAGAAGAGGGGTCGAAGGACGCCCCACGTCCACAGCCACCCTTGCGGCCAGAACCGAAAGAGAAACCCGCACGCAAGCCTGCCCCGCCCGCCCCTGCGCGGAACCGACCACACCGACCGGCCGGGACGGCCAGGGCCCGGGAAGGCTCCCGCCGCCAGCCCCGCACCTGTCCCAGTTGGAGTCCCAGACGCCGGGCCCGGGGCGCGCGGCCCCCGCCCACGCCGGCGGCTCGACCACGCGCAGCTCCGCGTCCCCGCCCGCCCGGGGCTTCCCCACTGCCACCGCCGAGAAGAACACGGCGGCCGAGCCCCCGGCCAGGCCGCAGGCCGCCAGCTGCAGCGCCTGCCGGAACGCCATGCCGGCCCGTCCCAGGCGGGCCCGCGTCGACTCCGCGCAGGCGCTTTCGGGCGCGGACGGCGCGCCGCAAGGGACAGGCTTCGGCGGGCGTGCGCTTCCGGCCGCCGGGCTGGGCGGGAGACGCGGGAGTCGCCGGGATGGCCCTGCCCGCCGCGGGCGACTTCCGGGAACGAAGGCGGAGCCCGGTGGTGGGCGGTGGTTCTGAGACCCTTCCCTCGACCCGCTGCGGGGGCCCGGGGCGGGAGTCGTCCCTGCCTTCGAGCAGCTAGTGCTCACGCGGCGCCCCGGGGAGCCGCTTGGGCGGGGCCGCGACGGGAGCACCGAAGCCGGCGCCGGGCGGCTGGGCCAGGTCATCTGCGGGAAGAGCCCAGGGGGAACCCGTGCCCCGCAGATGACTTGCGGTTCTGGTTTAAGTGAACCGGGAAACTCCCGCAAGGTTTGCCGGTTGCCTTGGTTTTACTGTGGCAAAATACACATAACGCAAAATTTACCATCGTAACCGTCTTTTAGGTGTACAGCTCAGGGGCATTAAGCACATTCTCTTTGTTGTGCAAGTATCACCACCATCCCTTTCCAGAACTTTCTCATCTTCCCAAACCAAAATTCTGTCCCCGTTAAACACTTAACTCCCCTTCCCCTTCCCTCAGCCCCTGGCACCCACCATCTTACTTCCTGTCTCTATGAATTTGCTCCAGGGACCCCAAAGAAGTAGAGTCAGACAGTATTGTCCTTTGCGGACTGGATTATGTCACTTAATGTCCTCAAGGTTCATCTGAGTCGTAGCATGTGCCAGAATGTCCTTCCTTTTTAAGGATGAATAATATTCCATTGTATGGATGGACATTTTGTTTATCCATTCATCCATCAATGGACATTTGGGTTGTTTCCCAGTTTTAGCTATTGTGAATAACGGTGCTGTGAACATGGGTGTGCAAATACCTCTTCAAGTCCCTGCTTTCTGTTCTCTTGGGTGTATACACAGAAGTGGAATTGCTGGATCATCTTGGCAGACTTTTAAATGGGGAAGTGATACGATCTGATTTACATTCTTAAAAGTCACTCTGGATTTTGAAGAATGAATGTATTCCACAGAAATACGCAGACCTCTGCTTAAGCATGGTGTCTTGAACCCATATACTTATGTCTCCTTCTTCCAGAAGGTCGCATATTAAAATGATAGCAAAAAAATTTAAAAAGACAAATCCACAAGGACATACTTGAGTCCACAGAAGAAACAAAGCCAAGAGATCAGCTGACAAAATTTTGGAAGCTGGAAATCAGATTGTTATTGATCTGAGGAGATGGAATATCTGTTGCCTGCACTGAGGGAAGCCAAGAAGCAAGTTCATCTATTCCGGTGAGGCTGGCAGAGCCTGGCCAGTTGCAGTTACTAGCCCCACCTCTGAGCTCTGAGGACACAGCAGGACTGATTGAAAACCTGAGAGGTTGCACTCTTCATCCCCTCCATCACCAGTGTATTCAGGTGACTACCTCACCTCCAACATGGCAGAAGACTAGCGAACTTTCATTACAGAAGTTCTGAACCAGAGGGGCTCTGGATTTGAGAACACCTGACAGCTGAGACTGGGCTGCAGTAATAAAGATGAAATTATACGAAGTTCACATACTAATAGTAGCACTCGAACCCCTTTTCTCCAGTTAGCCACGAGAATGTTGGCCACTGTGCTTATACCATGCTCCCCTACAGCCACCACGCTCCCTGCCCCACCCCCCAACCCTGGGCAAGAAATGAAAAGATTCCTCCCTGGGTAAACTGACCAGCCCAGGAGAAAATACCTCAGTTATTGAAAATGGGTGATCCCCAACAAAACTGGGTCCCGGGCTTCCCTGGTGGTGCAATGGTTAAGAACCCGCCTGCCAATGCAGGGGACACAGGTTCGAGCCCTGGTCCAGGAAGAGCAACTAGGCCCGTGAGCCACAACCACTGAACCTGTGCTCTAGAGCCCACAAGCCACAACTACTGAAGCCCGCGCGCCTAGAGCCCATGCTCCACAACAAGAGAAGCCACTGCAATGAGAAGCCCACGTACCGCAACGAAGACTCAACGCAGCCATAAATAAATAAATAAATAAATAAATTTAAAAAAAGAAAAAAAAGATCAACATGGACTTCCCTGGCGGTCCAGTGGTTAAGACTTTGCTTTTCAGGGACTTCCCTGGTGGCACAGTGGTTAAGACTCCGCACTCCCAATGCAGGGGGCCCGGGTTTGACCCCTGGTCAGGGAACTAGATCCCCCATGCCGCAACTAAGGAGCCGGCGAGCTGCAACTAAGACCTGGCACAACAATGACAACAACAAAGAACTTTGTCTTCCAATGCAGGGGGTGTGGGTTTGATCCCTGGTCAGGGAGCTATGCCTCTCAGCCAAAAAACCAAAACATAAAACAGAAGCAATATTGTAACATATTCAATAAAGATTTTAAAAATGCTCCACTTCAAAAAAAAAATCTTAAAAAAAAAGAGAAAAAAAAGGATCAATAAACATTTCAGGAAATGCTGATAGGGTAACACAAAGATCAAACAAGGAAAAAAAAATAAAAACCCTGAGAAAATAGAAGCAGCACGCGAGACAGAAAAAAATTCAAAAAATATATAATTAAGATCCCAAGGGATATTGTATCCATGAAATAAGGATGGGAGACAATCAGGAAGGAATGTTCTAAGAATGAAAAAGCAGGGAGGGAGGGCTAATGTAAATGAACAACAGGAGAGCAGACCCAGCTGAAAGGGTGGCATACAGGGCCTCTCAGAAGGTCAGGGCAAGTCCTGGTCTAGAGGGGCCCTTGTCCTATGGGGCCAGGTAGCTAAGCAGTAGTATTGTGATATATTTTACCACAATTTTTTAAACGTTTTAAAAAATCTGAGGGCAGCCCTCATCACCCATTTCTTTCAAAGCAACAGCAATTATTCTGAGAAATTAAAATCACCACTGAAAAAGCTACGTTATAGCTTATTGTGATCCTAATTCAGTCCAAGGTGAGCGGTGAAATCATCTCTACTGTATTTTACGTTTCTTAGGGGAGCACCACCTGAGGGCAGTGACTACCTTTTTAAAAACGGATCCTGACATTCAGAGATTTCTGTTTCTCCGTCCATCATTTTAGGGTCGTCTCGAATCACATGATCTAGAGGCAGGCTGGGCTGTCCCTGCTCTCTCACCCCGCACCCCCTCCCCCCTCCCCCCACGACGTCAGTGTGTCTGAGGACCTCTCCCGGTCGTCTTCACTCCCCCAGAGAGGCCAGGTAGGTGTACCAGAACAGAGCCGCCAAGCTGGCAAAGAGCACCCGGAACTGCCAGAGAGAACACAGGCCGCAGTAAGAGCAAGGCCTGGGCACACTTATCAGGCACCCACCCCCCAGGACAGAGCTCAGTCGCTGGTCAGTCCATGCACCCACTGCGGTATTTGCTGAGCCTTTACTGCGTACTAGGCACTGTGCTAGGGGCGCGGCAGAGAGGGGTGAGGAGGACAGTCCCCGCCTGATGATGTTTACGGGACAGCAGGGAAAATACTCCTTCACTGAGCACTTCAGCTGTGGCTCAGCCTCTCACCCCAGGACCAGTCAGCATGCAGGTGGCTTCACCCGGCTCCTCCCTGACAACTCCACGACCTCCTCTTCACTCTAACCCATCCTATGCCATCACCCTGCTTCTATGATCGGACAGGCATACTCCCACCTGAAATCACCTTTAGTCAATTACTGAGTCTCCCGGGCACATAAGCTCCATGAAAGTAGCAGTCTGGTCTACCTCATTAATCACTGTAGCCCCAGAGTCTAGAGCAGCAGGGCATACAGCAGGTGCTCAATATATATTTGTTGAATAAACTCCCTGCCCCTTAAGCACTCGCCTGCAACCACCTTTTAGGAAGGTCTCTGACCCCAAGCTTGCAGCCCTGTCCCTAAGCTAGTCAGAAGGATTCCATTTTCCAGCCTCTCTACTTTCCCTTCCATAGACCCCTCCACGTCCTCAGCCGTTCTGTCTTCTCATGTCTTTATTTCATCTTCTATATGCCTTAGAACCCACAGTGCATAGCCCTGGTTTCCTTCCCTTCTGGCTCCTCAGTTACACTCCCTGGAAAAACCTAGATCCTCCTGCCTTCTCACCTGCCTCAGGCCCCAGGCCCCTGCACATGAGTCTTCAGCCTCTCCTGGCTCCCCCGTCTCCAATCAGCTTCCTCTCCTATCCTCCGCAGCACCAAGGTGACCACTTCTTTACTCCCCTCAAAATACCCATCCCCCCAAGCCTGCCCCACCCCTCCCCTCCCAGAGGGAAGACAAGGTGTGGCCGGGGTCCCCAGTGAACAGTGGACCTCCTCTCTCTGCTGTGCTCACAGGGGAGGCGAGCCTTCCACCTGAAGTGCCTCTCTGCTTGCGCTGCAGTCCCACCCCCACCCCCGGCACTGGGGCAGCCCGGGGGGCCACCTGCATGCAGCGTGGCCACTCTTCTCCTAGCTGCAAAGCCTTCTCCTCCCCTGGCCCACGGCTAACTGCCGTTTTCCCCTCCGCTTCTCAAACGTCCGAGAGACTTTCTTAGACTTGTAGTTTATCTTCTACCTCCCCACCCACTCATCAGTTCTCAGCCATCTGGCTTCAGCCCCATCGAGACACTGAAGTTGCTCTTGGGAAGGCCATTTTTAAAGCCAATGGAAATGGACCGATTTTTATTTTGCTTTAACTTCCTGCAACATCAGCTATTGCTGTCCATCACTGCCTCTGGTTTTCTGCTACCCCTTGAGGGGGGGGTGGTGTGTGTGTGTGTGTGTGTGTGTGTGTGTGTGTGTGATTACCAAGCCCGTCCCCTCCCTCTTCCCACCCTTGCAAGGTACCTCTTTCCCAAGGGGACTCTTGCCCCAGGTCTCTTTCTCTTCTCTCCCTAAAGCAGGATGGAAATCAGCCTGTATGAGCTAGTTTCAGGTAGGTTACTTAAATGGTGTGCAGAAAAGGGTTAACACAGCAGGCCTGAGGCCTGGGAATCCCTGGAAAGGCCTGTTTGAGAGGCTGGTGCTCGGCTGGTGTCTGGGAACTTGGATCTCATGCGGGTTCCCGCCTTACCTCCGGGGGCGTAGGGAACTCTGGTGCAGGGGGCGGTGCCCATGTGCCCAGCCTCCAGTAAAACCCTGGGCAGAAACACCGAGTGCCTGCATTTTGCGGGTGGGTGTGGGTGAGGGCTTGCTCTGTGTGGCCCTCAGGGGAGGGAGGGAGGCAGCACAGCAATGGAATCCCAGGATCCAGTTGTACATCCCGGCTGCGAGGCCCTCATAAACCTAGGCCGTGAGCCCGTCCACCCGGCAGTGGTCTTGGGACCCGGACACAGATGGGCTGTACTTGGTGTGGAGACAGTGGACACTGGCGGGGCCTTCAGCAAGCCGGAGGGTGGCCTCACCGCAGCCCGCCTGCGGCCCGCGGTCCCGCTCGCAGAGGTTCCCGCCCAGACGCTCCGACCCTCGGCTCAGAGCCCCCCGCCCCGCCCCGGTGTGGCCCTGACGTCCCCGCAGGTGAGGCTGCCCTCCCGCAGCTGCGTGGGCGCGGGCTGCAATCCAGCCCTAGAAAGCCGAGCGCTGCCCGGGACGAAGGGGCGCAGTGTGGACCCCGCTTGGGAGGCCCCTCCTTCTATGTCGCTTTGCCTGCCAGAATCCAGAACGGTAACGATTCTGGGCGAAGCGGAAAGCCCCAGAAGGAATCGGACCTTGGGGTGACCCCGAGGCTCGAGAAAAAGAAGGCTGGCGGGGGTGGGCTTTGGGGGAGCTCGAAGCCCCTCTCCGGCCCCGCGGTGCCGGGCTGGCCTTACCTGCAAAGGGACGTAGTTGACGTTAATAAACTGCACTGGAGTTCAGACTCGCCAGTTCATCTGCAGCGCCGGCCAGAATCCTCTCTTCATCTTGGCAGCGAAGGCGGCCGCGTCCTTCCCCTGGAGAGGGGGGAATGCAGGGGGGAACGCAGACCGTGAGCAGTACCGGGGCCCCAAAGACTGACACCGTGATTTCTTTAAAACTGCAGTTTGTTCCGTTTATACGGACAAGCGGGGCAGCACGGAGCTGACAGTCCAGGAGGAAAATCCTCAGAGCAGCTCACTGTGCGTGACCTTTGCCCACGACCCCTGAGCGCTGAGCTGACGACGGTGGGATCCACGCTGCGGGTCTGGGCACCAGAACTGCTCTGCTGCTGGCTCAGCTGTCAGTGCTTTCCAAAATAATCTCCAAAGCTGACGCATTTCCAATCAAAAGTTGTCAGGAGCTTTTAAAAAACAGACCCCAATAAATTGATTCTAAATGTCATCTGGAAGGATAAATGCATAAGAATAGCCATCCTGAAAAAGAATAAGAAAGGAAGGCTTACCTTACTAGAAATTTTTTAAAATGCTGTAAAATTATGGCAATTAAAAAGTCTAGTAGCAACAGCCAAAAACAAACCAAAACATGGAAATTTGTAAATGAATAGAATCCAGCAAAAGAACAAAGAGTCCAGATAATGGCCTGTACACATGGGAATTGGAATATGATAAAGTTAACATTTTACTATACTGGGGACTGTTCAATAAATGGTAATGAGACAGTTTGCTATCTAAGTGGAAAAAACTAAGACGGAAGTACATCTCTCACTATATTAAAAACAAACACATAATACTAGAGGAAAGTATAGGAGAATATTTCTATTATCTTTGGGCCTATCAAAATGTACAAAATAGGGCTTCCCTGGTGGCGCAGTGGTTGAGAGTCCGCCTGCCAATGCAGGGGACACGGGTTCGAGCCCTGGTCTGGGAAGATCCCACATGCCGCGGAGCAACTGGGCCCGTGAGCCACAACTACTGAGCCTGCGCGTCTGGAGCCCGTGCTCCGCAACAAGAGAGGCCGCGATAGTGAGAGGCCCGCGCGCCGCGATGAAGAGTGGCCCCCGCTTGCCACAACTAGAGAAAGCCCTCGCGCAGCAACGAAGACCCAACACAGCCATAAATAAATAAATAAAAATTAAAAAAAAATGTACAAAATAAAATCACAAGAGTAGAAGGAGAAAATATAGGAGAATATTTCCATTATCTTCCTTTAAGGAAGCCTACAAAGGAAAAGAATGACAGATTTGAATGCATGAATTTTTTAAACTCCTGTATGGAGAAAGACACCATAACACCCTTTATTTATATAACTTATACAAACAATTTAACTTTATATGAAGTTAAAAGACAAACACCTGGGACTTCCCTGGTGGCGCAGTGGTTAAGAATCCACCTGCCAATGCAGGGGACACGGGTTCGAGCCCTGGTCCGGGAAGATCCCACATGCTGCAGAGCAACTAAGCCCGTGCGCCACAACTACTGAGCCTGCACTCTAGAGCACGCAAGCCACAACTACTGAGCCTGCGCTCTAGAGCCCGCAAGCCACAAGTACTGAGCCCGAGTGCCACAACTACTGAAGCCCGCGTGCCTAGAGCCCGTGCTCCACAACGAGAAGCCACCACAATGAGAAGCCCGCGCACCGCAACGAAGACCCAACGCAGCCAAAAATAAATAAATTAATTAATTAATTAAAAAAAAAAAGTGTAGGAAAACAAACTTCACACAGAGGGAAGAGCCACAAGGGTTAGGAGCTCTCAAGAGTCACAGAACCTGTGTCTGAATCCTGACTCACGGACTCGTTACACGACCTCAGGCCAGTGTTTACCCTGCAAATAACTGAAGGCCTCAGCTTCCTCAACTGTCAGGTGGGGTTGATGGGAGGCTCAAAGGCCTGAAGCACTGGATGCGGAGCTTGGAACAAGGCAAGTGCTCAGTAAATGTCTGCTGATGCTATCATTCTGCACCACTGCAGGGAGGACAGAAAACGACAGCCTTGGTTGGACCACAATTCTAGGAATTAACCAAGCGGGAATCCTTACACAAAAGGCACAGGCATACGGTGGGTGGAACGGTCTGTAGTCTGTAACACGACCTCTGGATCACAGAATGCTGGATGCAGAAGCACCTGCAGTGTGTGTGCCGTATGGATAGTGTGGTCCCACGTGTCTCGTGATGTGGTGGGGACTTTATGCACTTTGGTAACATTTGCCATATACTTAGAGGCAAATGTTTTTGTTTTTTAATGGAAATATACTCCCTTCCTATTTGGAAGGAAAAAAAGGGAGAAACTGCTGTGGTACCCTCACTCCTAATATGGGCACCCTCTACTTTCTCCTACCTCTGATTTCCTAAGGACTTCCCAAATATTTCTTTTTACTATCAGGGACTTATTAGCAATCACAGTGAAGTTTAAACATCTTTTCTACCGCCCACCAGGGTCACTTTAGACAGCATGGGTGTTCTCCTTACTAATAAGAACTTGACGTGAGGTTTCAAAATAAAACCCAAGTGAGAAGCGTTCACCTGTTGTGATTGGTTGAACGAATTACTTTCAGAGCAGAACATGACACGTCTCGGGCACGGAGGTGGAGAGGGGATGGTGAGGGAGCCAGTTAGTGGAGTGAGGTTGGGCAAACACACCTCCCAAGTCTTCCGTTGTGATGTTAAGTCTACTCTGGTAAGTCAGCCTCTTCAGAGCACTTGTGATGTCCAGACCCTGAGTGAGCACAGGCTTCTGCAGGGCCACTAGGGGGCTGGAACTTCTGTGCCATGGATCTCTCTGGCACTCTGGCGAAGCCCATGGACCCACTTCTCAGAATCATGTTTTGTAATGTATAAAATAAAATATGTGGGATTACAAAGAAACCAATTATACTGAAGTACAGCTATCAAAATATTCAGAAAAAAATTTATGACAGACCAGTATATATGCTTCTTTACTAACACATTCAGTGCTGAGACTTGCCAGCAGGTGTAAGGAGTGATAAGCATCACTGATACTCTGGGCTATAACTGTGACAATGGACGTGTGACAGCCCACTCTCTGGGACTGCCACTGCAGGCCAACAGGTGCTGCTAATACGACTGTGCTTTGCTTCTGAC
Organism: Eschrichtius robustus; assembly: GCF_028021215.1. Taxonomy (NCBI): domain Eukaryota; kingdom Metazoa; phylum Chordata; class Mammalia; order Artiodactyla; family Eschrichtiidae; genus Eschrichtius; species Eschrichtius robustus. Next base: position 540,753 of record NC_090837.1, read on the forward strand.
GTTCACAGAGGACAAGGTGAAACTTCAGTTTGAGTGTAAAGTTCATAGACACTCTGAATTCCAACCACAGCATCCCTGTGCCAGAGAAGAGCTGGCCTGCGTGAGTCTATGGCAGAGACCAACCTCCAGGAAGTTCATGATGAGGAAGAACAATGACAGGAAGGCGGGTGCGAAGAGGAGGCGGTCCAGAAGGAGCCTCGTGACGCCTGCCAAGGGGGCCTCGGGAGGGATCCAGTGCTCCATGAAGAGGTAGAAGAAGTGACCCAGCGGACCTGTGAAAAAGAACCTGAGGCCCGCGGTGGGGCTGAGCTGGACACGCGCATCTTGGGGCCAGCTTCACCCCCAAACCCCAGACCCTAAACCCTGAGTCCCTCAGCACTGACCACACAGGTCTGTGTGGCCCTTCTAGAAAATACACTTTCTATGAATCCTCTCCAAGCATTCTTTTTTGCCTCTGACAGACCAGGCTCGTTCCTGACCCCAGTTGTCACATGGCTGGCTCCTTCTCAACACGTCGGCTTGGAGAGTTCCTTCCGACTGTCCTGAATAATGAACCCACCACCATCCCAGCCACTCTCTACTCCAGGCCCTGTTTCATTTTCTTCAGAGCACTGATCACTGACTGTCATGGTCTCATTTGCTTAGTTATATAGTGCCCTCTCTTCACCCCTAGAAGGTAAACGCCACAAGACTGGATCGTGTCTGTCTGTCCACTGCTATGTCTGCAGTGCCTAGAACAGGGCCTGGCTCAGAGAAGGTGCTCGGTAAATAATGGAAGCAACCCTGGTGTCAGAGCTTGTCATCAATCTCTCTTGGATCATTATCAGGGCTGAAACCTGGTGCTGTGCACTGGCTTGTCTGCATTAGGATTATTCATTGCAAAGAGCACAGAGTACTCAGGAGAGAACTGAACCCAGCCACCACGTCTACAGGGACAACAGACCTGAGACTTCATAAAGTCCAGAATCAAAAGATGGGCAAGGGCCCAGGGGCCTTCCAGCTCGACAGTGAAAAGTCTTTAAACAAGCAGTTCTCCCCGTCTTCCCCTACCCTTTCATAGAATGTTAAGTGGCCCAGGGCAGGGCTTCTCAGGAGGAAGAGAACGGAAGTCTTGAGGATGGAAAATTGTGATTGGATGACCTCCCAGGTGATTCTGATACACTCCCCCTCTCTGGGGGGATTTAGGACATTATGGAAAAAGCTGAGATAACTCAAGTTAGCATGCTTACAAATACAAAAATCTTATTTGTGAATTCTGAACTGAAAAAAAATCACTCTTGTTGCAAAAGACTTCAAAATAATCCACCTATACAAACACTATTGTTGGCCAGAGAACTCAGGGTGGATTTAATAGGTAAAACTCCTGAATCTCTGTGCTTTTGCAATTCAAAAAGTGGTTCAGAAATGACAATTTTCAGGATACGTATTTCTTTTCTGGATGTTTATGCTATGAAAATAACAACAGAAACTAACTGGCCATATTTGAGCCTGTTTCCTTCTTTCAGGGTCTTTGGGTCTTGAAGTCCGATTTTAGGTTCAGGTGAACTATCTGCCCTCAGGTTTCTCAATCCAATTACGATGGCCACCCTCACCCATGCAATTCAAAACAAAAAGCAAATGAAACTATAAAATAAGTGAAGCTAATGTTATCCACCATTCTGACTTTCTCCCACGATGACTTCGATGCTTTTTAAAAAATTGTTTTTCTGAGGTAGATAATTCCAGGTCTTGATATCCTAGCTTTGTCGCACTTAGCCTGCTACTGGGTAAACCAGCCCCTTTATGGAACTCACCCGTAAATGGCATATCTGAAAGGCCCTCTGACATCTAGCTTTTGAGAGCAGTTTTCTTTTTCCTGCTTCTTCTCAATCAACTGGGCCAGGAAGTTCCCAAGTGCTGACAAAACGCCACTGTGGACAGAGAGGTATTCAGAAAACGTGCAGGAGGGCATCTGTTCTTGCACATAATTAGCATGGCGGTTCTAAGAACATGCTGGGGATGGGTAGAGATGAACCCTTATCAGAGCAGCTGAAATGTGAGGTCCCTACATGAAAAGGTGGAGACGGCAGAATTTAATATACACACACAGGAGCACAGTAAGATTTCCAACTGGTGGGTGGTATCAGTGTCATATCCTGATTGTGATATTATCCTATAATTTTGCAAAAGGTTACCATGTGTGGTTATAAAAGGGCAACAGGAGGAATCCTTATGATGAAACTTTTCTGTATTTTGACTATGGTGGTGGATACACAAACCTATACATGTGATAAAACTGCATGGAATTAAACACACACTCACTCATGGACGAGTACAAGAAAAGCTGGGGGAATCTGACCTATGGGCTGTATCCATGCCAGTGTCCTTGTTGTGATACTGTACTACAGTTTTACAGAATGTTGCCAATGAGGAAAACTGGGAAAAGTATACAAGGGATCTCCCTGTATTATTTCTTACAACTGCATGTGAATCTACAATTATCACAATACAATTTTCAAATAAAAAGGTGGAGACAGGCCCAGTTGCTGAAAGGCTTGGTCTATAGCTGCGTTCTGAGAAGCTCTCTAAGCTATAAAATCGAAAATTCTTAGAAGGGACAATAAGGGGCCTCTTGATCTGATCTTTGGCTTCTTCTTCCTCATCCTCCCCCTTGCTCACTGTTCATGTTCTCCAGGGACACAGACCCACCTTCCACTCCACCATTATTAGCTAGCTCCTCCCTCAGGACCTTTGCACCCGCCGTGCCCTCTGCTTCCCTTTTTTGCTCCCTCCTTCCTCAGGCCTCCATTTAAATGTCACCTCCTCAGATAAAAACTGCCCTGGCCACTTTATTTGTGTTATACATTTATCTGCTTTTTGTCTAGTTCTTTACTAGAATACAAGCTCCATCAGGGTAGGAACTTACTTATCTTAATCACTGCTAATGCTCCCCACACAGGAAGCAGCTGTGCACATGTATGAAAGGCTGAATTAATAAAAGGGGACAAACTTATAAAGTCTATTAATTGAAAGTAATGAAGGGGGGATGTCTCACAAAAAGCTCAGTACTCCAAATCAAAGGGCCGACCTAACCGGAGCACGGAGGGCGCTGTGTCAGCTTTCTCCCACATGCAAAGCTGCCAAAGAAAACAAGCCTTAACACCTCCCACCCCGTCCAGGCTTCCCGCGCACTTCCTAAAGGCGTTCACCTCAACCCATTCTAGTCCTCAAAACAAGAGCAGGTACTAACAAGCCGGAAGGTAGCAGCGGACGCCGCGCACGCTGGCGGGTGACAGACTTCTCCCCCGGGCCCCACTCACCCCGGACGGCCGTCACCTCCGGGGCAGAGGGGCTGGAGGCCCCGAGGTCTGCAGGGTCCTTCGGCTCGTGCACTACTTTAGTCTGGTCCCTGGGTCCACATTTTAGGGTGTCTAAGAGTTACGGTTCGGAACCGAATATACAGAACGGCACGTGCTGAGCTTTCTGGTTAATTTAAGGCCCCTGGAGGGTCATTTTGACGCACCGGGATTTTGCCTTTCACGCTCAAACCCCCACGTTGGATGCACCTATGGGGCTGGGTCACCGGGCCGTCCGAGCTCCGGGCCGCCCCCCGCCCGGGCCCGTCCCCTCCGCCGCCGCTCCGCGCCGACCTGGTGGCCGCCTTGGTGAGCACCGGGTAGAGCCGCAGGAGGCGCAGGTACTGGGCGAGCGCCCGCCGTGGGAATGCCCCGAGGTCAGCCTCGGCCCTCAGCTTCGACGCCGCCGACGCCATTGCCTCCGCCGGCCGGGGACATCGACCCCACTGGGCTCCGGGTGCGGCGCAAGGGGCGGGGACGGCCGGACATTTCCCGCCCCGTTCCGCAGTGCCTCTCGGGACACACCCCTCGGTGCGCGGCGTGCGCCTCCGCGCACTTTTCCGGGAGTCCCTAACGGGCCACCTCCCCCTCGGGCGCCGGCGGCGATTGGAGCTCGGCGGGGCGGGGCGCATCGAGCCTGCTGATTGGGCGGCGGGGAGCTTCCGGTCTCTCGCGAGAGTTGGTTGGAGCGCGCCAAATTTTTACAGGGAAGCTGCGGCGGCGGAGTTGGCGCCAGCACGGCGTTATGGTTCTGAGGAACAGCGGGCGGCGGCGCGCGGAGCCGGGCTCGGACGGCGACGCTAGCCGGTGAGGGGTGGCCCGGCCTCCCGGGCGGGGGGCGGGCGGCGCGGGAGCGCCCCCTCCTCAGCGCGCGGGGCTTCCGTGAGCAGCGGCGAGAGCGCCTGGGGCGCTCCCCACGGCCGCCCGACGTGGGCTCTCGGTTGAAGGTCGGGCGTCTTTCCGCCGCCGCCCCTCGTCCCGGTGGTGCCGCCTTGTCGGCGCCGTGTCCGGGCCCCTCGGCGAGCGGCCCGGCGGCGGCTCAGCGGGGACTGGGCGTCTCTGGGGCGGGGCCGTGGGGAGGGACGCGCCGGAGCGGGGCTCGTGCGGGGCTGCGCTGCGGGCGCGTTCTCCTCGGGGGAGAAGCCCCGGGCCACGCCAGGAGCGCGCCGAGGCGGTGTAGCCTAACCTCGGGTCGGCGCCCAAGCCCTGGGCGCGCGCTGCGGTCGGCGCGTTGTGTGCTCGAGTCGCGGCGGTGGAGGCGCGCAGCGTCGGCCTCCCGGACCCGCCCGCTGCCTGGCGCGGGCCCGGCGGCCCTGAGCGCGGTGTGGCGCCGCTGCCGAGTAGGAAGAGCCGCTTTGGACTTCGGGCGCAGCGCTCGGACAGTGTCGGTCCTGTCGTAAGCGCTCAGTAACGGTGGTTGTCTTTGTTACGGTTGCCTCTGTCGTTCGGGTTTTGTACTATCACGGGGTAAGAAGTGAGTTATGCGGCTCCTGAGGAAAGTTTTGAGAGGCGGTATGGTCCAAGTGAGCAGTTTTCGAGTCCACTTAATCCAACTCACTTGATGCCAAGATAGAACCCAGGGTATTTGGAGGAACGTATTACTAGTACAGAGCGCCGCACGCCTGGGAGCAATCCTCCGTAAGTAGCACTCCATTCAGTCTTGACTGGGTAGAGATCTGGGCCTCAGACTGAAGTTACCTGTGTTCTCTAGCAGGGCCTGGAATACAGTTTTTCTGCGGTTTTGATTGAAGGTGGATCCAGAGATTTTAATGCCATACCGTGTGGTGGTGTGTTGGTTTCCCACTACTGCCGTAACAGACGACCACTTAGTGGCTTACACTGTACCAGTGTATTCTCAGGTCAGAAGTCCTAAAACTCAAGATGGGACAGGGCTTCTTTCGTTCTGAAGGCTTGAGGGGAGAATCTGTTCTCTTGCCCTTTGTAGCTCGTAGAGGCTTCTTTCTCCACCTTCAAAAGCAACACTGTCAGATCTCCAGTCTCTCGCTCTGATTTCTGGCTCCCTCGTGTAAGGACCCTCCCTTTATGATTGCAGTGAGCCCACCCAGATAATCCCCATCTCAAAATCCTGAACGTAATCACACCTGCAGACTCCCTTTTGTCATGTAGGATAACACAGGTTCCTTGCATTAGGACATAGACATCTGGAGGGGGCGGGTTGTCAATTATCCTGCCTACAACAGGTGGCTGTAATCTTTTGTGAAAAATAAGGATCCTAATCTTGAAATAGGTCATTCTGTTCTTCAAGTGGAGGTGATAGACCCAAGGACTACCTTCAGGCAAAGGAGTTTTTCTTAAGCAACTCTCTGACCACTTCTGTTTATAAGTTAATAACTAGTGAAATGTGTTACAGTAATTAAAGACATGAATTCTGCACAGGCTTAGTTCAGATCTTTTTTTTTTTTTTTTTTTAATCTGGTCTCTATTTTGTATATTTAGCTTTCTTAGACTGCTTCCTTTCTTAGACTGCACCACTCTAGACACATACATATTTTTCTCTGCTCATTGGTTTATAAAGTAGCTCATTTATTTACATTAAGACAAAAAGCCAGGACTTCCCTGGTGGTGCAATGGTTAAGAATCCACCTGCCAACGCAGGGGACATGGGTTCGAGCCCTGGTCCAGGAAGATCCGACGTGCCACGGAGCAACTAAGCCTGTGCACTGCAAATACTGAGCCTGCGCTCTAGAGCCCGTGAGCCACAACTACTGAGCCCTCGTGCCACAACTACTGAAGCCCACGTGCCTAGAGCCCGTGCTCCTCAACAAGAGAAGCCACCGCAATGAGAAGCCCTTGCCTGCTGCAACTAGAGAAAGCCCGCGCGCAGCAGTGAAGACCCAATGCAACCAGAAATAAATAAAATAAAAAATAAAAAAAAGAAAGGCAAGGGATATCGATTCTTAGCTGTACATTTTTGAGGAGTGCAGAATATAGTTGGCTTAACTAATAAATAGGCCTTCTGCCAAAAATATACAGGGTCCAGAATCTCGGAACTGCAGTTTAAAGAAGAGACTAGCTTTTTTTTTTTTCTGGGGTGGGGGGAGGCTGCGTTGGGTCTTTGTTGCTACACATGGGCTTTTCTCTAGTTGCAGAGAGCGGGGGCTACTCTTCGTTGCAGTGCGTGGGCTTCTCATTGCAGTGGCTTCTCTTGTTGCGGAGCACGGGCTTTAGGCACGCGGGCTTCAGTAGTTGTGGCACGAGGGCTCAGTAGTTGTGGTGCACGGGCTTAGTTGCTCCACGGCACTTGGGATCTTCCCAGACCAGGGCTCGAACCCGTGTCCCCTGCATTAGCAGGCCGATTCTTAACCACTTCGCCACCAGGGAAGCCCTAGCATTTGTGTTTTAAGTTGGAATGCTAATAAAATAATTGTTCTGTTTTGAAGATAGATAAACCATAATTACTCTGGTCAATCTAGATGGGATCACACCTGTGGAGTTAAAATAAAGATTGTGAACAATTTGGGATTATCCCAACCTCTGGAATCAGAACAGTTTTGGATAGTTCTGTTGGTGGAAAGTCTTCGTCAAGTACTTAATTTAAGGTTTATGATCAAATCTGTATGAAGAGTTATTTACAAAATCCTAACCAGAGAAAGGCTTGGCAAGTTTGAAGCAGATGTACTGAGCTGAGAAGTGATTTCCCTTGTCAGTTGAGATAGTTCCTCTCACACAGAACAATATTATATCCCCACTTTTATCCCTATGTGGTTCTGCTGACATCTAGACTCAGGTGTCCCAGAAAATATATCGTGTTTTTAAGGTACAGTTTATTCTGCCACAACAGGTGAGTTTCTGTAACCCCAGTTTGCTCATATGTAGTTGGTAAACAGGAGAATGTCAGTAAAATGTGGAGATTATATTGGTTCATTTGCAATTTTCCCTAGGCAAGGGGGTTGGAATCCGCAGTAGGGAAGGAAAGAGCTCTTGGCTGGAGTGTTGCACAGACATGTGCACTGTTGGCTCTGTTTGAAGAAAATTTCATCTGAGCGCCTGCACCAGGGCCTCCCTCCCATCTCGGGTTGCAGGCTACACTTTTCTCCTGTGCTCAGCAGTCATAAACCAGGACCTCTCCTCTCATGTTGTGCATTTAAAACAAACAGCTCTGTAAAAACATGGCTAATGACTTTGCTGTATAGAAATTAAAGCTACCTTTCAATGTTTATAAACCAGGTAAAAGAGAAAATGGCCTAGCCTGGGTCACTGCTGTCTCTATACACTCAGGCACTGCAGACCTCCTTGTTGCACTTTGCTAGTGTGAAATGCGCTTTCCCAGATGTGCTGCAGCCACCTCAGTGTGTGTAGGAGTACTGTGCGTTATTTCCATGTGCCTTGCACAGGGTGGTACCTGAAAAGTGTTCAGTCAGTATTTTTCCAACTCAAATTACATGACTTGAAAACACAGATGAATTAGTTCATTCAAGTTATTTCAAATAACTCTGACATTACAGAATTTTACCTTGTAGATGAGAAAAAAACGGATATTCCCCTCTGTTTCTATTGATCTTTAGTAAATATCACACATACTCTATCAGGCACCCACTCGCTACAAAGAATCCTGTCCTCACATCATGTGCATCATGTGATTTAATCATCACTGCTCCTTTTTGGTAGAACTAGACTCCCCTCCATTGGTCATTCTTTTTTTCGTACATAATACTGTGCTGCCAACTTGGCATTTTTCAAAGTGCTTTTACATTCATTGTCTCTAATGCTCATGAAAATCCTGTGTGCTAGATACCGTTAATTGCATTTTCCAAGAAACAAACGAAATTTGGGAACTAACATTTAAAAAATAAATAAACAAAGAAACAACTTTTTATTTTGAGATAGTGGTAGATTCTTATGCAGTTGTAAGAAATTACACAGAGATCCCTTAACCCAGTTTCCCCCAGTGGTAACGTCTGATGTAACTAGAGTGCAGTGTCACAACCAGGATATTGACATGATACAACAGTGCATGTACACTCATTTGTGTGTGTGTGTATTTAGTTTTGTGCACTTTGTGTATTCATGACCACCACTACCACAATCAAGACGCAGAACAGTTCTGTCCCAAGGATCCCTCGTGCTACCTTCTTATAGCCACAGCCACCTCCCTTCCCCCATTCATGGCAGCTACTAATCTGTTCTCCATCTCTAACTGTTATTTTAAGAATGCTATATAAGTGGAATAAAATATGCAGTTCGGGGGAGTTGGCTTTTTCACTCAGCATAATTCCCTTGAGACCCATCCAGGTTATTGCATGTATCAGTAAGTTTGTTGTCAATGAATTGTATTCCATGGGAAGGATATAACATGGGTTAACTATTCACCTGTTGAAGAATATCTGGGTTTCCACTTTTTGTCTGTAATGAACAAAGCTGCAATGAACATTCACATGCAAGTTTTTTGTATGAGCGTGACTTTTCTTTGGGATAAACGCTCAGGATTGCAGTATTGGACTTTGTGCATTTTTAATATCCCATGAGGCAGCAGTGTCCAGCCAAGACTGTTGTTTTTATTAGTGTTCTGGTTACACAGGTAAACAAGTTTTGAGGGTTCTGCCCCAGTCATCTTTTTCCTGAGTCCTGTTATCTTAATGAGCTATTTTGCCAAATGTGAGGTTTTTCAGGGGTGCTCCTACCATGTCACAAACGAAATTCTTACACTAGGCAGACTGAGGGCTGCGGGAGTAGATAGTGTCATGATCAGCGGAGACCGCATTTCTCTCCTTTCACTCAGGGACGATGGCCCCTCTACCTCTGTCTCGGCACTCAAGCGCCTGGAGCGCAGTCAGTGGACAGATAAGATGGATCTGCGGTTTGGTTTTGAGAGACTCAAGGAGCCTGGTGAGAAGACAGGCTGGCTTATCAACATGCACCCTGTAAGCACCTGTGCTTTTCCTCCATCTTCCTCCTTCCATTCAGGAGGGTGGCTGCACCCCTTGTGGCATAGCCCTTGTCTGAAGAGTAGGTGACAGCTAGCGGGAACCTGTTGTCTGGGCAATACAGGTAGAGTTGGGATTGTCTGTAGCTCTCCTGCTTTCCTCTCTAACTTCTTTAGGTCATAAAGAGGCCACTGGGAAGACTGAGGTAAGGGGCATCCTTGTTACCCATAAGAATAAAGCTTTCAAAGATGAGGGGGAAATAGAGAAATTCCCATTTGGAGGCTGTTATGATGCGGTTCTTGTGAGTGGGGCCAGTAGTGTTTATGCAAGGTAGAGGAAGATTTTGTTTTTAAAGTGCTCAGTTTCCCAGAGAAGGAGGAAAAGGCTCTTGTGCTGTGTAGAGGATAACTTTGTGCCCATGTTGACTGTTTCTCTTGTAGACGGAGATTTTAGATGAAGATAAACGCTTAGTTAGTGCAGTGGATTACTACTTTATTCAAGATGATGGGAGCAGATTTAAGGTAAGCCCTTGACATCCAAGAAGCTAACAACCACTCAGTAATGAGGCATAGCTGGGCTCAAAATGACAAGTGTCCTTTTAGCTCTGCAACTGTGAGGAGAGGGATTGGGAGACCTGCGGTGTGCAGCTACCTGAAGCCCTTTAGGGCCGTGGGCCCCTTGGAGCCACATTAGTCACCACTTAAGATGTCCTAAGAGAAGCTAGCTCAGAAAGACTGAAAGATGAGCAGCATTGTGTCTCTTAGACTCTTGCCCCTGTGATATGTGCAGGTCCTAATTTTCTATTGCACTGTCTCTCTTAAGATATGTCAAAGTCAAGGATGCATTGGATCTAGGCTAGGCTATATCACGGGTATAACAGCAAACAGCCTGTCTTCATTCTTCTTCCTTTTTTCTTTCTCATCACCCCTGAATGGGTTGTGACTCTTGCAGGTGGCCTTGCCCTATAAGCCATATTTCTACATTGCAACCAGAAAGGTAAGTCTGTGGTTCATGGCATCAGGTCAAACGACCTGTGCCTTGTTTTGTGGGGGGGATTCAAAACTGGAAATAAAGAGGCTTCAAGAGAAATAAGCAAGGAAGGAAATAGACTTTACTAATGGGAAGTCCTTTCATTCTGATCCTGATTTAGGGTTGTGAGCGAGAAGTTTCGTCTTTTCTCTCTAAGAAGTTTCAGGGTAAAATTGCTAAAGTAGAGACTGTCCCTAAAGAGGATCTGGACTTGGTGAGTATCACCCAGCCCTTTCAGGGTAAATGAGGCCGGGTCCACCCTGCCCATGGGGTGAGATGGGAAGAGGACAAGTTCCGCACCTGTGGGACAGTATAGATGATGGGCTTTGGTGACTGTCCCTGTATCCTCTTAGAGAACTCTAGTGGCATAGTTGGTGCCGCATGCAGAGTTGAACAAGGTGCTTTGGAGTTGCCAACTCTTCAAATCATTTATTTACCTTTGAATCGTCTCGCCTTATTTTCTCTCCCCAATATAGTATTTTTTTCTCTTTGAACTCATGAGCACCATCTCTTCACTCTGTAGCCAAATCACTTGGTTGGTTTGAAACGAAATTACATTAAGCTGTCCTTCAACACCGTGGAGGACCTTGTCAAAGTGAGGAAGGAGATCTCCCCTGCTGTGAAGAAAAACCGGGAGCAGGGCCACGCCAGTGATGCCTATACGGCTATGCTCACCAGGTAAGCTTCATTCACATAAGCAGAGCAGCCAGTCAGTCCACAAGGACTGTGGCCCGTTTTTCCTAAGTTTACAAGATGGGTAGGAGGTGGGAAAACTCAGCAATAAAATTACCTTAATGATTGGCTTCATTCAATGTGGAAACAGTTTTGAGCAATTAGGTAGACTTTCTTATATGTTCCCTTTGTGTTAAAGAAATGGTGGATTCCCAGGTTGTATTTTAGCTGTTCCTCTTTTCTTACATAAGAGGGTAGATTTGTGGCTCCAAATTGAGTTGCTGTAACAGTAGACATTTTAGATTTCTAATCCCACCATCTTAACACAGTCTGTTTTCATGGTTTTTAGTAAGTGTTAAGATGTCTGCAAATTTTATTAAATACCTAGATTTACATAGCACATCTTCTTCAGAGATCCCTGGGTATTATACAGAGAAATTTAAATATAGAACAACAAACACTGTTCATTAAATATTTAGACAGCAACAGTAATAAGAAACAGGGTAAGAGGTTAAGAAGAAATCTTGGCTAATTAAAAGTTATGGTGACTTCCACGCACAGATGGCCAACAGGCGCATGAAAAGATGCTCAACATCTCTATTAGAGAAATGCAAATCAAAACTACAGTGAGGTACCACCTCACACCAGTCAGAATGGCCATCATTAAAAAGTCTACAAATAACAAATGCTGGAGAGAGTGTGGAGAAAAGGGAACCCTCCTACACTGTTGGTAGGAATGTAAATTGGTGCAGTCATTATGGAGAACAATATGGAGGTTTCTCTAAAAACTAAAAAATAGAGTGCCATGTGACCCAGCCATCCCACTCCTGGTCATATATCTGGACAAAACCATAATTCCAAAAGATACATGCACCCCTATGTTCATAGCAGCACTATTCACAATGGCCAAGACATGGAAACAACCTAAATGTCCATCGACAGATGAATGGATAAAGAAGATGTGGTACATATATACAGTGGAATACTACTCAGCCATGAAAAAGAATAGAATAATGCCATTTGCAGCTGTATGGATGGACTTAGAGATTATCATACTAAGTGAAGTAAGTCAGAAAGAGAAAGAAAATACTATATATCACTTATAATTTGGAATCTAAAATATGACACAAATGAACTTATCTATGAAACAAAAACAGACTCACGGACATACAGAACAGACTTGTGGTTGCCAAGGGGGAGGTGGGGGGGAGGGATGGATTGGGAGTTTGGGGCTAGCAGATGCAAACTATTATATATAGAATACGTAAACAATAAGGCCTACTGTATAGCATAGGGAGCTATATTTAATATCCTGTGATAAATAATAATGGAAAAGAATTTTTAAAAGAATGTTTATATATGTATAACTGAATCACTTTGCTGTACTGCAGAACTTAACACAACATTGTAAATCAACTCTACTTCAATTTTAAAAAAAGGCACACAAAAAGTTAAGATGACTTCAGAAGAACTAATTGTATTCTCTGACAAAAGTAGATCAGTTTGGGACCCTGAGCATTTCTGCACACTACCCCCCAACAGTGGCCCATTAATTACTTTTCAGAATATTGCAAGTTGTAACCAGAGACCGAGTCCCCAGAGGCCTGCCTTCTCTAAAACCCATTGCCTTTCTTTCCCCCCCTTAACAGTCCATTCGGTATTTGGAAGCTTAGTGGGCTAATATTGGAGTGAATATTCTAGTGACAGTGATTCCCTCTTGGATATGGTAAGAATAATTATGATACAGAAATAGTCACTGTTTACCTGTCACTTCACCATGCCGACAGCTTTGTGGCTAGTACCTCATGACGCTCTTGCAGGGTGGGCCTGTTACTGTCATCCTCTTTTTCTTGATGACGAAATAGGCTCAGTGAGGGTGGGTCACATCTGTAGACATGCCTCCCAGGTAACAGTTTCCTTTCTTTGCTCTTTTAAATGGGGTGTAACTTATATCCTATGAAATGAATGTCCTAAGTATACTGAACTTCCTTGTGTCTGTGGCCTGCTGCTTGGGGTGGGGGTCATCCAAGGTCATTCCTTACGAAGGGCCTGTCCTGATCATCTCAGCCACCTTGTAAAACTTTAGTGTTTTCATTGTATGGACACTGGTCTTCCCCACTCCAGCCCCTAGCGGAGCATAGTTGAAAGAGCTGCTGTCTTTATTTTGCAGTGTTCTACGAGGGGGCAGTGTGATTACTGATGAAGAGGAAGCCTCTAAGAAGATTGCTGACCAATTGGACAACATTGTGGACATGCGAGAGTACGACGTGCCCTACCACATCCGCCTCTCCATCGACCTGAAGATCCATGTGGTGAGTGGGCTGTTGCATGTGGGCAGTTCCTGATAGCCAGGAGGTGATATTGAAGGATAGATCCATAGAGTTGACTTCCTTGGACAGACGTAGAAGTCTTTAGTTAATGCACCACACGTCTTGCAGGCTCACTGGTACAATGTCCGGTACCGAGGAAGTGCCTTTCCAGTGGAAATTGCCCGCCGCGATGACCTTGTTGAACGACCCGTAAGTACCACTTGCCTTTCTTCCATCCTAAACTTTCCAGTTGTTTTTGGAGAGTGAATTCTGCGCTGAAAGGTGAATTTGATTCAAAGATTTGTTTGCTTCTTTTTCCTCAAATACCTTCTTAAAAGAATTATGGGGTAATTGTTTTTTCCATCAGTTTTTTTTTTTTTTTTTTTTTAAAGTCAGCTCAAATGTCACCAGCTCTGAGGAGTCTTTTAATTTTATTTATTTATTTATTTATTTATTTATTTATGGCTGTGTTGGGTCTTCGTTTCTGTGCGAGGGCCTTCTCTAGTTGCGGCAAGCGGGGGCCACTCTTCATCGCGGTGCGCGGGCCTCTCACCGTCGCGGCCTCTCCCGCCGCGGAGCACAGGCTCCAGACGCGCAGGCTCAGCAGCTGTGGCTCACGGGCCCAGGTGCTCCGCGGCATGTGGGATCCTCCCAGACCAGGGCCCGAACTCGCGTCCCCTGCATTGGCAGGCAGATTCTCAACCACTGCGCCACCAGGGAAGCCCTTTCCATCAGTTTTTGACCTGACAGTATAATTTCACTTTGCACACATACATCATCACGTGACGTCAGTATTTGAGCTAGGCTGGATCGGAACATTTGAGGGAAAGCTCTGACTTCCATTTTGGGTGGTTAATAGTAAAGTGATACGTTGAAAAATGGATTCATAACTGGTTTGGGGACAGCTTTGTGATCTTGGGAAAGTCTATACTCTGTTTTCTCACATCCAAGGTGAAGTTGTCAGTTCTGTATCATAATCTCCTGTCAGGGTTGTCATAAAGGACAAAACGAGTGGTGCATTTTAAAGAGCTTTGAGACTCACATGTTCTGTAATTCTAGACTTCTCCTGTGAACAGCTACTCTAGCATTTTCTCATACGTTTAAGTTTTCATATCATCGTGGTATTCTGGACATAGGTCCTTCATCCCCAAGATGCCAGCCCCACTTCCTCCTGAACCGTTCCCCACAGCAGCTTGACTCCTGCTTTTAGTAACTGGCAGTAGAGGTGGAGGTGGTGGGTGTCAAGAGGACCACAGGGTCTCCAGAGCTCAGCTTGGTTTGTGGCCGACTTAATGCTACATTTTGTCCCTTCAGGACCCTGTGGTTTTAGCATTTGACATTGAGACGACCAAACTGCCCCTCAAGTTTCCCGATGCTGAGACTGATCAGATTATGATGATTTCCTATATGATTGATGGTCAGGTGAGTGGTGCCTTCTGGGATGTAAGCTCTCTGTGAACAAGGACCATAGCTGGTCCCCAAACCAGAACAGTGTCCACCCTTGGTTAGTACTGTTTTTGTGAATAATGAGTGAGTGGAGTCCACAGAACCTGTTCTGACATCCAGCCACGCTCTGCCTTCCAGGCAAATCTGAGGATTAAGTCGCGTGTCTCTTCTTGGGAAAGCCAGGGTGCTTCAAGTTGCTGCAGAGATTTTGTAGCGAGAGTCTCTGGGCTGCGTGTGAGAGGTGTGTCTTTGGCTTTGTGTCTCTAACTCATACTAACTGCTAATGAACTTCCCAGGGCTACCTCATCACCAACAGGGAGATTGTCTCAGAAGATATAGAAGATTTCGAATTCACCCCCAAGCCAGAATATGAAGGGCCCTTCTATGTCTTCAATGCGCCTGATGAGGTAGAGGTGTCACTTGGGAAACTGCCTGATGTTTGGGGTAGAGTGGGAAGGGGAGGCGGGCCTGGTGACCCTCTTAGCCCTCGGCATTCCTTTAATCATAGCAGCAGCTGGACTCAGTCCCCAGTGGCTGGTCCTCGTTCACCTGGAGGCCCCGTTGGGTTGGAAATAACAGGCTCATGTGAGGTTGCTGCTCCTCAGCTTTGGAGAGCTGCCTGGAAATCGCTTGAAGGAGAGTAAAAGCAACCCTCTGACCGCTAAGATTTGTTGAATTCAGGTTCATCTAATCCAAAGATGGTTCGAACACATCCAGGAGACCAAACCCAACATCATGGTCACCTATAATGGGGACTTTTTCGACTGGTGAGTCAGAAAAGGGGAGGGGAGAGGAGGGAGGGGGAGGAGGAGCACCGCTGGGTGGCACGGGTGGGCTCCTCACTCCGTTTGAGAGGAGATCGTGTGAGGCATCCCCTGGGGGCAGTCTTCCCTGTCTCTGTAGGAACTAGAGACTCACTGCCCCACGTGCTTGTCCATCCTCTCGTCATTAGGCCGTTTGTGGAGGCCAGAGCAGCGGTCCATGGACTGAGCATGTACCAGGAGATTGGGTTCCAGAAGGACAGCCAGGGGGAGTACAAAGCACCCCAATGCATCCACATGGACTGTCTCAGGTAGGCCCCACAGCTCACCTGGCGGCTGGTCACAGTGTCTCATGAGGGCTTTCTGTGAGTGAGGTACAAGGTTCCCTTCTCGCACACGCTGGTCCTGTCCACAAGAAGTAGCTCCCATCATCTGAGAGGACAGTGGCTGCCGGCTCTGCCCAGGTCCCGGGATGTGTCTTTCATCATTTGTTCATCATTCATTCAGTCAGCAAACACATGCTGAGCACTGGTCCTCAGGGTGTGGAAACCAGACCAGAAAGAAAGACCTGGTAGAGTGAGGCCCGGTGCTATGGGAGCTCGTGGAGGCGCCTGGCTTCCCACACGAGGTTGGGTGTGGTAGTCAGGCTCGTGCATGGTGTCCAGGCAGGCTGGGGTGTCCAGGCTGAGGACAAGTGTGCAAAGTGGCCCAGAGTGCTGAGAGGCAAGGCTGGAGTGGAAGGAGGTCTCGTGGGCTTTCTGTGCCTGGTGGAGAGGGGGTTTTATCTTGGTGGTCATGGGGAGCCATTGATGCATTTTCTCTTTAGCCCTGATGTTATGGCCTGTGGATTGAAGGGGCAGGCCGGGTCATAACGTGCACAGGAGTGAAGAGGGCTGGACTAGAGGTATTTGAGAGCCGAGGACTTGGGGATCTGTAGATTTGGGGGCAGGTGCAGGAGGCGTGGGAAGCTCTGGTTCTCAGGGCTTGGGGTGGGCTCATGGGGGAATAGGACAGAGCTCGGGTTCCGAGTGGAAGCAGGCCTGGGAGCCCTACCCACGTGGAGGGCCTGGAGACTGTGGGGCACCATGATGTGGTAAAAAAAAAAAAAAAAAAGTGATAGTTGATAGATTCTCAAGAAGAGAAGTAAAAGAGAAGCGGGCACCCTCAGTGGAGGCAGCAGTGCCGGGGAGGCCCCAGCGGGGCATTTCTGAGGGAGAGGATGGCCCACAGGGCAGGGAGGCCAAGGAAGGTGAGATTGGATGCTGCCAGTAAGAAGACGTGGGTCCTAGAGAGACAGCGGTGTGTGTCATGGGGAAGAGGTGGCGATGGGCACAAGGTGGCCTGGAGCGTTTCTGTGCTGAAGGGATGGTGCAAGAGGATGAGGGGAGTTTGACAACAGGGTGTGAGGGGCGGGGAGAGCGGGGCAGAGCCGTGCAGAGCCTGGTGGCACCTGTAGAGGGGACAAGCTGTGGAGGGATCCAGAAGGCCAGAGGGTGCAGGTTCCTGCCTGCTCACCTTTGTATTTCTCTGTGAGGCTGAGAGGAAGGCCGTGGGGCTGTAGGACTGGCTCTGGCATCTCCTTGTTTGTGGGTTTGTCTGAAATTGACTGGATCCGGGTGAAAGCTTTTCACAAGGGGCCTGCACCACGTGACGCCTTGGAGATGTTTGGGATACCCATCAGGACCCTGCATCTTCCTGTGGTGTGTCCAGCTTTGCAGCCTCTCACAGGTTCCTGGGCTTCGTCTCAGAATCATCTCTGGCTTTTGCTCTCTTTCTCATTCCCAGGTGGGTGAAGAGGGACAGTTACCTTCCCGTGGGCAGCCACAACCTCAAAGCAGCTGCCAAAGCCAAGCTGGGCTATGACCCCGTGGAACTGGACCCCGAGGACATGTGCCGGATGGCCACTGAGCAGCCCCAGGCACGTGCACTGCCTCGCTGAGTTGCCCTTCGGCTGGGGGTGGTGGCCTGCTGGGCGCCTCACTGACCTTACTCTCTGATACTGTGTTCTTAGACGCTGGCCACCTACTCGGTGTCAGACGCGGTGGCCACGTACTACCTGTACATGAAGTACGTCCACCCCTTCATATTCGCCCTGTGCACCATTATCCCCATGGAGCCCGACGAGGTCAGTGCCTCTCCCGGCCCGCTGCCTGCCAGGGGTGGTCCCAGGCCGCTGATGCGGACGCAGCCATTGGACTTTGCTGTTTGGCTGGAAGCCTGGCGTTTCCCCCGTAGGTGCTGCGGAAGGGCTCCGGGACGCTGTGTGAGGCCTTGCTGATGGTACAGGCCTTCCACGCCAACATCATCTTCCCCAACAAGCAGGAGCCAGAGTTCAGCAAGCTGACAGAAGATGGCCACGTGCTGGACGCCGAGACCTACGTGGGTGGCCACGTGGAAGCCCTGGAGTCGGGCGTGTTCCGCAGCGATATCCCCTGCCGGTTCCGGATGGTGCGCCCCCCCCCCGGAGGCTCCTGAAGCTGGGCCTCTTCCCGCCAGAGCTGTGGGCGGACCCAGGAGGGACCCAGCCCACAAGGGCTGAAATAAAGCCCTCGCCCCGTGGGCCCCTCGCCAGCCGTCCTTTGTCTGGCCTGCCGTTTAGGGTGCTGTAGGGCGAGCACTTGGCTCCTGGAGCGTTCTCATTGTAGCGTCCCACCTGAGGCAGGTTGCTTGGTGCGAGGGCATTTTCCTCTCTTACTCACGGCCTCTCGGTTGTTTGTGTTAGAATCCTGCTGCCTTTGACTTCCTGCTGCAGCGGGTGGAGAAGACCATGCGTCACGCCATCGAGGAAGAGGAGAAGGTGCCCATGGAGCAGGTCACCAACTTCCAAGAGGTAACGCGCGGGGGGCTGGAGGGGGGACGGTCTGCTTACACGCCTCGCCTTGCACATTGGCTTCTTTCATCGGCATGTTTATTGTGCACCTATTGTGTGGTGGCGCTTGGGCGCTGAGACAGAGGACACGGGGCCTGGTCCGGTCTAGTTAGGACAGGAGAGCGTGGTGCTCGCAGTGAGTGACTCGACTTGGTGAGGTGGGAGAATTTCACAGAGATGGCGAAGGCTTTCGGGACAAAGTGGTGTGATGTGGGAGCGAGGAAGGCAAGTGAAGGGTTTCGTGCCAGTTCACCTGAACTGTATTTTGTAGGCAGTGAGGAGCCATTGGAGGATTTTTACTTTTTATTGTCAAGAGACTTTAAAAAATGATGGTAGGAGTTCCTACAAATTACAGGGCAGAATACAGTGACTGTAAAGTCCATCACATAATGGTTAGAAAACGCCATATGCAAAGTGCGTCACTTGACTGGAGGCCCTAGGCACCTCCCACTTTGCTGTCCTGTTCCTTTGGATGCGGCACATCTTGGGTCTCTGTCAGGTCCTGCTCAACACTTTAACATATTCAACTACTTCAGTACTTTGCAGTTCTTACCAGTTCTAGGATTGATTTCAAGAAACGCCTTGTAACAGATTCACCAGGCAAAATTCAAAGAAGAACGTGTGCACATGCTCTGCAAACTATGAAGTACTGTGCAGCTCTTGTCAGGTGCAGCTGTCATGTACTTTGGGAACTCTCCATGAACCAACTTGGGAAGAAGAGAGTCTGGGCTGAATAACAAATAGGAGTTAAAGAACAACTTGAACAAAATTACTACTTTCTTTTTTGCGGGGCTGGTGTGGGGGTGGGCGCAGCAGGCGGGATCTTAGTTCCCAGACGACCAGGGGTCAAACCCAGGCCCCTGGGAGTGAGAGCACTGGGTCCTCACCACTGGACCGCCAGGGAGTTCCCAAAAGAGACTACTTTCACGTCCAAGAACCAATGAAATGAGTGAGGAGTGAGGCTTAAGGTATGCTAACTGGAGGGACTCCAGACACCTTAGTGAATCTGGATGTGAACTCTTTCTGGGTGACAGGTAGCACGTCTTCGTAGCTGTCTCCAAAGTCCCTGAAACTCCTCTATAGGGTGGCCCAGGGTCTTTAGGGGAAGGGCAGCAGGTTCACCTTTTTGTTCCTGAGTGATCATCCGGGCAGTGATATGACGACAGCTGGTGGGAGGGGTCAGCTGGGGGCTCACAGCGACGTCTGGCCTGTCCAGGTGTCATCCCAGCCTTCCGCCCCTTACTTGGGTCGTCTCATCTTCCCTCCAGAGCAGCATTTCAGAGCTTGCCTTAGCACAGAGATGGATGGGGGATTGTTCTCCGAATGGCTCATTTGCCTGAGATTGTTAGAAACAATAAGTATTATGTTTCTGGTATTTCCTGTTCTACTTGATAGATATTCCTTTTAGTCATTTTTTCCTTACTAGTTTGAGTTTGACTCCTTTGGAGGGTTTTAAGGAACTTTTTAATACTAAGGGCAATTTTGCATTCAAGTGATTTTCTAATGTGACTTTACCAAAGTTAATGTATTTCATAAAAGATGGCTACCCTTCTGATTAATGTTTTTCTTCTGGTTAATTTTTGCATAATTTAGATGTTTTCCAGTTTATACTTGAATGTTTAGAGATTGGCAAACTATAGCCCATAAGGCCTGTTTTTGTACAGTCAGCAAGCTAAGAATGGTGTTCATATTTTTAAATGTTGTAAAAAAAAAAAAATGTGATAGACTGTGGCCACAAAACCTGAAGTATTTATTATCTGGTCCTTCACAGAGGTTTGCCGACCCCAGATCTAAAGGTTTTTTTTTTTAGCCAGCTTGTCTAAGAATGCCAGTGTATTAAATTAAATTATCTAATGAATATTAGAATAACTCCTAAATACAGTAGTTCTCAAATTTTAGTGTTGCATACATTTTGGATAAAATGAACTTATCAAATAAGTACATACCTAATGTTCTGGTTTAACTAGGTGTTACATTTGGGGAGTGAATAAAAATAAAAATAAAACAAAAATACATGGCTATCAGAAGCCTGTTTAGCCTTTTATAGTTTCAGTGACTGTTTTTGTTTTTTAGGACAATATTTTTATTTCTAGAAGCTCTGTTGGTTCTTTTTCAAATGTGCTTTATTTCTTTAAAGTGGACTTTTTCTCTTCTTATGTTTTATTTATTTTCTAATTTTAATTTTTTATTGAAGTATAGTGATTTATAATGTTTCAGGTGTACAGCAACGTGATTCAGTTTTATATATATATATATGTACATACATATTTATATAATCTTTTTTTTTTTTTTTTTTTTGCCTGTGCCGCGTGGCTTGCAGGATCTTAATTCCCCAACCAGGGATTGAACCTGTGCCCCTGCAGTAGAGGTGCAGAGTCCTAACCACTGGACCACCAGGGAATTCCCTATATATATATATTTTTTTTTCATATTCTTTTCAATTATAGGTTATTACAGGATATTGAATATAATTCCCTGTGCTATACAGTAGGTCTTTGTTGTTTCTCTTCCTGTGTTTTAGATTTTTGCTCTTTATTGTCTTTAATTAGCCTCATTTTAGCATGTTTACTCCAGGAGGTTACTCCTCTGACGTTCTCAGGGGTCTCCTCCCACTGTGTCTGCTCTCAGTCATGGTGGGTGTTTTTTCCCCATGTTCTGCAGTTTTGGAATGTGAATTCCTCTTCAGTAGGAGGACTGTCAGGTAATTTTACAGTTTCTTCCTGGTTCCACAAAAGTGACACAGGCCTGATGTCCCTTCTTATCTGGTTCCTTGGCTGGAGGGTCTCAGTCTTAGTGGAGAGTTTAATGCAAATCACAGACCTCTTAGCACCCGTGATGACAGATGCTCAGGGAAGATGCTTTCTTTGCCCAGAGCCCAGAATGCACATGGTTTTGGTGAGCAGACTTGTCCTAGTTTATTCTTTTATGGAGGCGGCCTTTGAGAGTCCTGCCTTTATTTGGGGCTCTGTGTTTTGTCTCCCTGTTGTGTGTAGCTTGCCGCTCCCTGAGGAGGCATGAGAAGTGTGAAGGAAAGAGCTCACAGCACAGGCCTGAGGCCGCTGACCTCAGAAAGGCCTGCTGCACGGCTGCTCTCGGTGTCTGGGAACTCGGGTTCCAACAAGTTTCTCGCTTCCCTCTGATAGGAAGGCCTCACGGACGCTCAGGTTGCTTGTGCAAACAAGGTGGTCTGTGCTGAGCACCTGCTTTCCTTCTGGGAGTCCGGGTTTTGGTCCATGCAGGCAGAGCTGCTTACGTGAACGGCCCCCAGTAAGAACCCTGGGCACTGGGTCTCCACGAGCTTCCCTGGGAGATAGCACTTCTCATGTGTTGTCACAGCTTGATGCTGGAAGAATTCAGCTCATCCAAGCTTGAGCCTGGGCTCCTCCGAAAGCGCCTTTTTCCTTTGCTGATTGAGCTCTGTGTCTTTTCCCTGTGAGTCACCAAACCTGGGGATGGTCTTGGGGACCCCAGCACAGGGCCCGGCCCTGCCAGGCACCCATTGAGTCAACTCACTGCTCTGGTTTTGAGTCTGCTCGTCACTTTTGCTCTCTGGGGATGACTTAGAAGCTCAGAATTGCATTTACAGGGATAGTTTTCACATTTCATTTAGGATTTCTACGTGTTTGGCATTAGGAGGGTTTTTAAGCTAATAGCTTTGGCTGGAAACAGAATCTGATTCATTGGTTTATAAAGTAATGCTGGAAACAGTCAAGCGTCACAGTTCAGAGCAGGTGTTTGGTCTAAGAGGGCCCGTCCTTGAGCCCATACTAACCTCTTGAAACTTCGCATCCATCAGATGAGGGATTGCTGGCATGTTGATGTTGTGGCACACGCCTGCACCATGGGGGCACTCGGGGCACCCAGGAATTGTGGCTCTTGATAATCTAGCTGGGTCCCCTACTTGCTAGCAGACGGGCTGTGCCATGTGAGGCCACAGACTCTGCGCTTTTCTCCCGACCCCCAGAGTTCTTTGGGGTGGAGGCTGCTGCTTCCCGTGATGCTGTCCTGTCTTTTCTTGCAAGTCCCCTGCACCTCCAGGGCCTGGTGTTGGTATCTGTCGTCTGTCTGCGACCCATGGTGCTTTCTCTGTCACTCTGTCCAGTCTCCAGTTTTCATCTTGGTCGCCAGCCTCCACTTCTTTCCCCTTTCTCTGTAGGTGTGTGATCAGATTAAGACCAAGCTCACCTCCCTGAAAGACGTTCCTAACCGAATTGAGTGTCCCCTTATCTACCACCTGGACGTGGGGGCCATGTACCCCAACATCATCTTGACGAACCGCCTGCAGGTGAGAGAGATTCTCACATCAGAATCAAGCTCTTTTGCCCAAACCCTAATTGTTCCCTTCCTATCCCCTCACAGCCCTCTGCCATGGTGGATGAGGCCACCTGTGCTGCCTGTGACTTCAACAAGCCTGGAGCAAACTGCCAGAGGAAGATGTCCTGGCAGTGGAGGGGCGAGTTCAGTGAGTGTCCGCCCTGGGTGGTGCTGCTCAGCAGGGAGCGGTGGCTGGGCCTCTATCACAGACTCTCTTCCCATCACCCCTCCCAGTGCCAGCCAGTCGCAGCGAGTATCATCGGATCCAGCACCAGCTGGAGTCAGAGAAGTTCCCTCCCTTGACCCCAGAGGGCCCAGCCCGGGCCTTTCACGAGCTGTCCCACGAGGAGCAGGCTAAATACGAGAAGCGGAGGCTGGCAGGTGAGCGGTTGGGCCAGCGCACATCTCCACAGACTGCGTTTTCTCTGACTTTTGAGTCTTCATTGGGCTGTGTTGGTGTGTCACACCTTGAGGTCAGTCGACCCAGTTGTTGAACTAGATGAGACCACTGTGAACTAGTTCTTCCTATAGGCTTCTTTTTGTCATTTATCCTTCAGTGCATGTTCAGCTACCAAACCCTCCTTCCTGTGGTCTTCACGTGTTTGGTCCATTCATACGGGGCTGCCGTTTCTTTCATATGCTTCACTAGCACACGTCTTTCTGAGTTTTCTGCTCCTTTGCATTAACCTAAAAAGCCACGTTTGTTGGCATCCATTGCCTAGCTTTCTTGGCTGTGTCCAGGAGGCCTGTCTGCTGTGTGGAGTCTCACATGCCCCCCACTCTCAATTGTGCCTCAGATTACTGCCGGAAGGCATACAAGAAAATCCACGTGACCAAGGTGGAAGAACGTCTCACCACCATCTGCCAGCGGGAGAACTCCTTCTATGTGGACACAGTGCGTGCCTTTCGGGACAGGCGCTACGAGTTCAAAGGTCTCCACAAGGTGAGCCTGACCTTTGTGAGGTCGGAACAGAGTCTAGTTTCTGAGGTGAAAATCCTTGCTTGGCGCTGTCTAGATGTGTTACTCCCCACCTCTGGGCTGGTACCTGCATTCAGACAATAAATGTGCAGTTGTATTTAACTTTGAAGAATTAAGGGCCTGGGGCCTTGCAACTATTCTGAATGATTGCTTTTAAAGTCATTATCTAGAGCAGGGGGTCAGGAAACTATGGCTGGGCCAGCCATTTTTATAAATAAAGTTTTATTGGAACTGAGCTGCATTTGCCCGCAGCAGGGAGGGAGCAGCAGAAACTGAGGCCTGCACGTGTACAGTACACACCACGTGGCCCTTTACTTAGCCGACCTCTGACCAGGAGGAGTGAGGGGAGTGTTTTTACTGACATGTTTGATCCAGTAGGATTCAGGGAAATACATAGAAATACGTAGCAATACCTCAGTTGTAATATCAACAAGCAATTGTGTTCTATTTAAGCAAATCATTTTTTTCTGAGAGACCTTCCTTCACTGCTAGACTCAGTGAGTCATCCCACCCTGCCTTGATAGACTGTTATCATTGTGCTTTATTATTATCATTTTTAACTTTTTTGGTTTTTTATTATGATAAAATATACACAACATGAAATCTAACATTTTAAAGTGTACAGTTTACAGGCATTTAGCAAATTCACATTGTTGTGCAGGTATCACCACCATTCCTCTCCAGAACTCTTCATCTTGCAAAAATGAAACTCTACTACCTTAACAATAACCCTCCATTCTGTACCTTCTGTGGACTTTGGTCACGCTAGGGACCTCATATAAGTGGAGTCCCACAGGATTTGTCCTTCTGTGACTAGGTTATTTCTCTTAGCCTAATGTCTTCAAGGTTCGTTCGTGTTGTAGCTTATGTCAGAATTTCCTTTTTAAGGCTGAATAATATTCCATTGTATGGACATAACACATTTTGTTTATCCAGTCATCCATCGCTGGACAGTTGGGTTGCTTCCATGTTTTAGGTATTGTGAATATTTCTGCTGTGAATTATTCACCCTTCGTGTAGAGGCATCTCTTTGAGATCCTGCTTGCAGTTCTTTTGGGTATATACCCAGAAGTGGAATTGCTAAATCATATGGTAATTGTATATTTTTTCTTAAAGGAGAAAAATTTTATTTTACTTTTAAATTTTTAATTAATTTATTTGGTTGTGCTGGGTCTTAGTTGAGGCTCGCTGGCTCCTTAGTTGCGGCATGCGTGTGGGATCTAGTTCCCTGACCAGGGATCGAACCCGGGCCCCCTGTGTTGGGAGTGTGGAATCGTAACCACTGGACCACCAGGGAAGTCCCGGTAATTGTATTTTTAATCTTTTGAGGAACCACCATACCCTCTCACTTTATTTTAATTAAACTATTGAGTTACTTGTTCATCTGTCTGCCTCATCAGAGTGCCGAAAGTGTAGTGACTGTCTGTCTTGTTCTTTAGAGTCTAACATATTACCTGGCACATAGTAGGCACTCAATAAATATCTTAATTTTTTTTGTTCTTTAATACCAAACTTTTAAAAAAATTTCTTCTCACATTGGACGAGGAATTTGCTGAAATATTTATGGCCTTCTTTGCATTTCTTTATCAGTTGCTTTTACTAGGGACCTCCTGAGTAGCTCTTATTTCCCTAGTTAATAAGACACAGATGGGCCTGGCTTCTTGTCCTAGGGTACGTCAGGACGGCCATTCGCATCACAGAAGCTGGCAGTGCGGTGTCGCCAGCCCCCCACAGTTCCTGTTAGCTGAGACTCGCTTCATCTCGATGGAGCAGGGGGAGCTAAGCTGCCAAACGCCAGCCTCACAGCTGCTGGGGGCTGAGCTGTCCATCGGCCTCTTTGAGGCTCAGCGTCCCGGGAGGTACAGCCTGTGTGGACACGAGGGCCAGGTGTCACCGTGTTGAGCCTCCCACCCCGACCCCGGCTGGCACCGGGCGTTCCGGGGGTCCTGCGTGCCCCCTCCCCACCCCCTCAGCACTAACAACCTGACGTCTTCCCGTGTGATACAAATCCTGGAAAGCCTTTCATTCACTCAGCACGTTTACTGAGTGCCTGTTATGTGCCCAACACTCTTCTAGGTACTGAAAAGGTATCAGCTGGGGGAGTAAAGGTGAAATGTTCTGAGATGGAAGGAGAATGTCCGGTGTTTGACCACTGTGACAGCATGTAGCCTAGCAAACGGAAAGAAATGCTGCTCAGGCAGGAAGTGAGTTCATACGCCCCCGAGCGTCCTTGTCTGTTACCCTCCCTAGTGGCTGTGTCTACTTTGTTGAGGTAACATTGAGGTGGGATAAATCTGACCCTTTCAGGTGGGCAGTTGTATGGATTTTGACAAACGCATACAGCTGTGTAACCACCACCACAGTGAGGAGAGCATCTCCTTTGCAGCCAGTTACAGTAGCACACAGTCCTGGTTAGCGGTGCGGCGTCCGTCTTCCACCGCTTGGTCTGGTGTCTGGTAAACAGTTGTTTGTTCATAAGTATTGGCTAAGGGGTAAATTGTTATTCTAAGATGTCTCCTCTAATGCCGTGCACCTTGCTTTCAGTCAGTGGTTTGTGAGTTACGTAGTTTGAGAGACCCTGTCACTCAGCTTGTCCAGTCTATTAATAAGAGAGTAAATGGAATAACAGGACTTGGACTGGGAGCCCCTGGGCCTCTAGTGGAGCGAAACCCCTGCCTCTGTCACTGGTCTTCAGACGTGGATTTCATCCCCTTCTCCAGTTAGCGGCCAGGTTCTGGGTTCCGTCCCAGGAGGCTGAAGTTGCCCCAAGTCTGAGGTGTCCAAGTGAGTTGTTGCTGTCAGAGTATTTTCTCCTAGTCCTTAGTCTCACAAAAAATAAAAATGTAATATCGATATATTCCTCTGTGTTCAGAACTCCTTTCAGGATATCTGTCTTACATGGGGCAGTTCGAGATTGAAGGTGATTCTGGATTGGTGAGAACCAAGCGTGCCAACCCTATGAGGAACAAGTTGATGTTGTTTCCATGTTAAGTTTCTCGGGTGTAATAATAGCATTGAGGTTACGTAGGAGAATGTTCTTGTTCCTGGAAATGGTATGCTGAAGTATTTAGGGGGCTCCGGTCATGAGAGCTACATCTTTCCATTGTTTGTGCCAATAGAGAGAGAGAGAATGGAATAAAGGAAATATGGCAAAAAATATCAACAGTGGCCCCTCTTGCATATGGTCTTCACTCTACTTTTTTTCAAGTTTCCTATAGACTGGAAATTTGCAACGTAGTAAACCTTGCGTCACTGGCCGTAGAGAATGTGAGCTGGAAGAGTGGGGGGTGATCAGCCTGTGCAGGTCTCAGGTGTGGAAAAAGAAGCTCTCTGTGCCGGTCTCAGGTGTGGAGAAAGAAGCTCTCTGCGGCTGTGGAGGTGGGAGAGGCAGCGGAAGCAAAGCGCTGCAGGAACATGGAGGTCCTGTACGACTCCCTGCAGCTGGCTCACAAGTGCATCCTCAACTCCTTCTACGGCTACGTCATGCGCAAGGGGTAGGCTCCTGCCCGGGTGCCTGGTGGGGCCGATGGGGCTAGCGGACGAAGGGAGGAGCCGAGATGCGTGGGGCCCATGGGCACGAGTGAGAGGCGAGAGGCAGGGCCGCAGTTCAAGGAATGTGGGAGAGCAGGTTGGGTAGGGGTGGAGGTCACGCTGACTCAGAGGGTCCTGGGCGTCAAGGGGGTCAGTACTGCTGGACATGTTCTTCTGAGCATCCTGGGCTGCAGACAGCGGTGTGGTAGTTTCTGGCATACGACTAGTGAGGGGTGTAAATAAAGCCTTCTGACAAGTCGAGAAAGCCAGGAGCGGGTGTCCTAAAGCCCCATGGAGACTGTGCCCGGGGTCGGGGGCCAAAGGGAGATGAGGCAAGGTGGGGCCTGTGTCCATTGGACTGACAACCAGGTGGGTGGGGGCCTCGGGAGAGCAGATGATCGAAGGTGAGGCCTAGCCCCTGTGGTTGGAGACTGGGAGGGTCAGCATGGGGGCCTGGAGAAGGGGGAAGGTGGTGATGGGGCCAAGGACTGGTCTGAGGGGGAGAGGCCTTGATTATCTGTTGCTGCTTTTTAATGGCAGAGAGGGAGGGGCTGAGAGCAGGGCTAGAACCGGAGCAGAGTTCCCTGGGGCAGGAGGGCCTGGCCTCAGGTCGCTTGACACCTCTGAGACCTGGTGTGAACACTGAGCCAGGTGGGCTGGTGTTTTCCCTGAGAAGTCAGGGGATGAGAGTGGGCTTTGGGAGAACGGAGAAGGCATGAGACGGTGCTGGGGAGAGTGGGAGGGGACTCATGGACACACGGCTATCTGGCTGGTATTGAGAGTCCTGCTTAGCTGAGGTTGTGAGCTGTTGGCAGTGGCAGCATGCTGCATCCTTCCAGAACTTTCCTGAGCAGAGCCCTGCACCTTGAAGTAGAAGCAGAGGAGTGTCCTCAGCACAGAGCTAAATTCCACCTTAGTTCTTCCTTGCTTCAGACGTCCCCTCCTCCCAGCCCCAACTCTAGCGACCCTCTAGAGGGAGCCCCTCCCACCCCTCTGCTGTGACTGTCCCTCCCAGGGCCCGCTGGTACTCCATGGAGATGGCTGGCATCGTCTGCTTCACGGGGGCCAACATTATCACCCAGGCGCGGGAGCTGATTGAGCAGATCGGGTGAGTGCTGCACTTGGTCAGCTGCTGAGGCTGGGTGGGGCACGGCCTGGTAGGGGAGGCCGGATGGCTGGGGGAGAGAAGGGACAAGTTGGTGAAGACAGAGCTGGAGATGGGCAGGTGTTTCGTTCTGTGGGTTCACGACCAGGAGGAGCCTTGTCCACCGTCAGGACTTGGCGTGGGGTTCTTGCTCTGTAGGCGTCGATGTCCACCATCCATGTGGCCTCATTTCTCTGTTTCCCTGAAGGAGGCCCTTAGAGCTGGACACAGACGGAATATGGTGTGTCCTGCCGAACAGCTTCCCCGAAAACTTTGTCATCAAGACGACCAGTGTGAAAAAGCCCAAGGTGACCATCTCCTACCCTGGGGCTATGTTAAACATCATGGTCAAGGTGAGCCTGCGTCTCCAGTGAGGGGCTATCTCCAGTGAGGGGCTACCGTCTGGGCTTGGCTTCCCCGTGCCGCCGCTCCGACGGGGATTTGGGAAAGGGGGCTGGGCTGGCTGTCACACTGGCATGCTCCCCTTCCTGACTTCAGGCCACTCCGTCTCCAACCTTCAGATTGTTTTTCTGTAGCCTGAGCATCTGTCCAGAAAATGCTATGCTCAAAAGTTTCCTGAGTCTACATTCTCCTTCAGCGTAATACCCAGACTGACAGAAAGATTGCAAAAATAGAACAGAGAATTCCTGTATATCCTTCAGCCTGCTTCCCTTAATGTTAAGTAAGATCTTTTATAAAGCGCAGTGTAATTGTCAGAATTAAGAAGTCACCTTGGCACCACACCGTAACTCAACTACAGCTGTATTTGGATTCCGCACTTTTTGCAGGACTGTGCACTGCGTTTGGGCGCCCTGTCTCCTTAGTCCCCTCCAGCCCGGCAGCCCCTTGGTCTCTCCGGTCTCTTATGACCAGGACACTTCGATACTGGTCAGGTGCTTTGCTAACTGACCCTTAATTTGAATTTGTCTGTTGTTGTTTGTTATTAGACTGAGGTTATTTGGGTTTTTTGGAGGAACACCCCAGAGGTACATGCCCCGTGTTGGCATTCTGTCAGGGCATGGTGTCGGGACCTGCACTCCTGCTGCCTGCTGGCTTCCCAATGTCGCATTATTGGAGTGAGTCAGTGAGTCCACACTCCCAGGAGGAGTGGCAGAGTCTGGCCACGTAGCAAAGCCACCACTGTAATTAGTAAAGACAGTGGAGGAGATCCTTTGAGATTCTGCAGATGTGCCGTTTCGCTTAGCACCTTCGCCCCCTGGTTTTAGCGCTAGCAGTGGTCTCGTTACAGCAGGCATCACTCTGCCCAAAGCGACTCTAGTTCCCTCATTCCTTGAAAATTATTCTTCGGAACCTTCTGTAAGGAAGAGCTGTCACCCTTTCTCTCCCACTTATTCCCTTGCTTGTCTCTTTATTGAGTCATTTGCTAGGTCAGTGTGGGTTTGTGCATGTTTGTTCTGTTGGGCCACAACCCAGTTCTGTCCTGGCATGTTTTGTTACTCAGCTTGTTCCCCTTCGGCCGCTGGGGGCTCCTCCATATTCACCCCCGTGTCCTTGAGACATGCCCCGTTCTGGGGTTTGGGTTTGGGTTTTTTTGGAGTACTTTCTTACTTCCTGGGACTACAAGACACTCCAGCCTCATCTTGTATTTCCCCTGTCCCACCCTGGAATCAGACATTTCCCCAAGGAGCCTGGCTCCCTTTTTTATTGGAGAGTGGTGTTGAAAACCGAGGTGGGGTGCTGAGGTGTCATGGTGCTCACAGCAGATTGTCTAGGAAGTTGTGTGTGTGTGTGTGTGTGTGTGTGTGTGTGTGTGTGTAGTAACCCTGCACACGCGAATGTATGTTTCTCTCTCTCTTTATCTGTATATGTATTTAAAAATATATAACATGAGTCTATTGATATATCCGGCTCCAATCTATTCTCTTTTCCTTATTAGTAGCTCCTTTCTCCTGTTTCTAGTTTTCCTAATGTATTTATTTATTTGTTCAACCCTAGTATTTGTGTAAAGTAGGTTCAGAGCCATGTGTCTGTGTATCTTTTTTTTAAGTATTTGTTTATTTATTTATTTATGGCTGTGTTGGGTCTTCGTTTCTGTGCGAGGGCTTTCTCTAGTTGTGGCAAGCGGGGGCCACTCTTCATTGGCGGTGCGCGGGCCTCTCACTATCGCGGCCTCTCTTGTTGCGGAGCACAGGCTCAGTAATTGTGGCTCACGGGCCCAGCTGCTCCGCGGCATGTGGGATCTTCCCAGACCAGGGCTCGAACCCGTGTCCCCTGCATTGGCAGGCAGATTCTCAACCACTGCGCCACCAGGGAAGCCCGCCATGTGTCTGTGAGCAGTAAGCTCACCAGCTGCAGTCGAGTGTTTTGTCTTTAGTCTTACACCACCCTGGCAACACAAGGTTTGCCAAAATTTCTTAAGCCAGCCCTCTGGCAGGGTCCTGTCATGCAGCGATAATGAAGTTAAGCTCGTTTGTCCCAGTCTGCAGGCTCTCTTGGGGTCATCCTAGATCCCAGTTGAATGTTTCTTAATTTGCTTACAGTAAAATTCACTTTTTACAGGGTGCGGTTCTGTGGGTTTTGATTCACACATAGAGGTGTGTGTCCACCACCACAGAGCAACACAGAATAGCCCACTACCCCAAAGGTTCCTGGGTGCTGCCCCTTTGTTGTCAGCCCTTCTCCTTACACCCAAACCTGGCTCCCCAGCATGTCCTTTGTGTGATAGTTTTGCCTTTTCCAGCATGTCCTATGAATGGAAACATGCGTGTAACTTTCTGGACCAAGCAGGATGCACTTCATTTTATCCACATTGGACATGTGTCAGAACTTGATCCCTTTCTCTTGCCAAGTGGTGTCCATTGTATGGAAGAGCCCCAGCTTGGCTGATCCGTCCACCCCTTGGAGGGCAGCTGGTGGTTTCCAGGTTTGGACGATTACAGGTGAGGCTGACCCCCTCTTCACTCTTGCTGTGCAGGAAGGCTTCACCAATGATCAGTACCAGGAGCTGGCTGAGCCTTCCTCACTCACCTATGTCACCCGCTCAGAGAACAGCATCTTTTTTGAGGTTGACGGACCCTACCTTGCCATGATCCTTCCAGCCTCCAAGGAAGAAGGCAAGAAACTGAAGAAGAGGTAGGAATCCCACAGACTTTATGCTTAGGAAAGGGAATGGATAGATTAGGTTTAACAACTCCTCTAGGAAATGGACCAGGAGCCAGGATGGGAACAGACCTCAGTTCTGGTTTTTTGGCCTTTTTGATACAATTTGGAAAGATGTTATCGACACAGATGCTACCAACTGTGTTCTCCGCCTGTTATATTCTGGTTCTACAGATGGCAGGCCCTTAAGTCATGTTTAGTTTGGAGAAGCATAAACCTCAGGATGGAGAGATGTTTGCTGCTTGCTGGATGCTAGAGGGGAGGGTAAGAAAGAGAAGGAGGAAGGCAGAGGGCGAGGAGAAGCAGCCAGCATCCCAGGCTCTCCTTCTCTGCCATGCTTGCCTGTGTTTCTAGGTATGCCGTATTCAACGAGGATGGTTCCCTGGCTGAGCTCAAGGGCTTCGAGGTCAAACGCCGTGGGGAGCTGCAGCTGATTAAAATCTTCCAGTCCTCAGTATTCGAGGCCTTCCTTAAAGGCAGCACCCTAGAGGAGGTGTATGGCTCTGTTGCCAAGGTGGCTGATTACTGGCTGGACGTGCTGTACAGCAAGGTAAGGCCACCCTCCTCACCTGGCTCTGAGGGTCCTGCAGTCAGAGAGGGTCCTGGTGAGCAAGGTGACAGGTGAACTCTAGGCTAATAATTCTGATGGAATCCCACGACTTCCTTAGTTCCAAGGCCTCTCAGAATCCCCCCTTAACTTCTATATCCAGTGACAGAATTCTGTGAAGGAAACAAATAGCATGATAATGAACGAGTTGTAAGCTGTTGGTCCTCAGATAGGCCCCTTGAACTCCTCATCGCTGAAGAAAGCTGCTGGCTCCTCAGTTGGTCCAGCTGCTGTCCAGCTGGCCCGTGCCTCTTCTCCCTCCTGGTTCCTCCTTTCCCCATCTTTCTTCTCCTTTTAGGAGAAAAATCAATTCTCTGTTTTTTCTCTTTTTCTGCAGTCTTCGTGCTAATAGCTCAATAAACGTCTCTTGATGTTTTTCTGCACAGTTTAATAAAACAGAAGGTACGGTTTTGTGTGTGGTGTAAGTGTTGCTGTACGCTGGTATGAGACAGCCCTATTACACTGCTGCCTTCAGCTCGTCAGGCTAGAGAAACGCAGACTCTCACCTGGAGGAAAGTCTTGGGTAGCCTTACGGTGGTGCTCCCTGCCTTCTGCATGACATTTTGCCCATTGCCTCTTTCTCCAGGCAGCTAACATGCCTGATTCTGAGCTGTTCGAGCTGATCTCTGAGAACCGTTCCATGTCTCGGAAGCTGGAAGATTATGGGGAGCAGAAGTCTACATCCATCAGCACGGCCAAGCGCCTGGCTGAGTTCCTGGGAGATCAGATGGTGAAGGATGCAGGGCTGAGCTGCCGCTACATCATCTCCCGGAAGCCTGAGGGGTCTCCGGTCACAGAGAGGTAAGGGTTTCCGGTATTAAGGAAGGAATTCCTTAAGGGTCTCATATGCTCACATTGAAAACCTGCATCTGTTGTGGAACCTCTCTCCTTCCATAGAGAGATGAGCTTCCTTAAACAGTACAGGGAGGGATTTCCCTGGTGGTCTAGTGGTTAAGAATCTGCCTTCCAGTGCAGGGGACGCGGGTTCGATCCCTGGTCGAGGAACTAAGATCCCACATGCCGTGGGGCAACTAAGCCCACGCGCCGCAGCTACTGAGCCCGGGCGCTGTAGAGCCTGCGCGTCACAACAAAAGATCCCCTGTGCCGCAACTAAGACCTGATGCAGCCAAAAATAAATAAATATTTAAAACAAAAAAACAGTGCAGGGATAGTCAGGATTTAGAA
The DNA here is from genome assembly GCF_028021215.1 of Eschrichtius robustus. Lineage (NCBI taxonomy): Eukaryota > Metazoa > Chordata > Mammalia > Artiodactyla > Eschrichtiidae > Eschrichtius > Eschrichtius robustus. Next base: position 573,939 of record NC_090837.1, read on the forward strand.
GAGGGAGGAACTGGGCCTCGGACCCCCTGCAGATCAGATGACAGAAAGGCTTTCTGGGGCCCTGGTGGGACCCCTGAGAGGGCGTGGTGAGCCCGTCCACCTGGAGCCCAGAGAATCTGGATTCTTGGGGGACCAGACTGAGAGCACCCTCTCAGTCAGGCATAGGGGAGTGGGGATGTCTTGGAGGGTCTGCTACGATGGGCCCCATCACAAGGTCCATTTCAGGTTTAGGACAGGACTCCAGATCACTCACACCCCCGAGGAGACTGATGCTGCACTTTTCGAGTTGGGATGATTGAATCACAGCTACATGTTACATCACTGATAGAGCAAGAAAAGCAGACTGCAGGGTGACACATACAGTGTACTTCCACCTGTTTAAGTTTACACACATAGAAAGTACTCTTATTTTTTTATGGGTTCACAAAATAGTTCTATAAAGCATGCATGGGATTGATAAACACCAAGAAAAATATTGTGTTTACTTCTATATGAGGAGGGTCAGGAGAGCTACAATGGGGACTTCATCGTCATCTTTATTTTTTCATCCATGAAATAAAAATGGCAGGGCCAGTTTGATAGGACTAGGTGGTGGGTGCACAGGTGTCTGTTGTATTCTTTCTAAGTTTCTTCATGATATTTCACAATAACAAATACTTCCTCCAATGAAAGAAAGAGGGGTAGTGACAGTTGCCCTATTGCTTTGTTAATGATGTGAAAACTGGCTTCATTTTCAGGTGAGCAGGTGGGCTCTCTAATATTTTACCCAATGAATAACAGTTTTTTAAGTGTTTAATTACATACATGCACATGAATGTATAATTTATGTAAGGACACTTATAAATAGCTCTGTTAACAGTGGCCAAACACAGACCAGATGGCCAATGGTAGGGGATTGTACATTAAACCGTGGTATTTTAATATGATGAAGTATTGTTTAGTTATTAAGTATGATAAACATCAGGTATAGGTGTAGTTTATACAAATAACTACAATAAATAAAAACAGGTTACAAAGTAGGTCATAATAACTTATTTCCATGTAGAATATGTATGTACTTGATAAGTGCTATGACCGGGTTTAGGGAGATTTTCACACTGGTGAGTTTTGTGTCTCTTCTCGCCCAGGGCCATTCCACTCGCCATTTTCCAGGCAGAGCCCACGGTGAGGAAACACTTTCTCCGGAAATGGCTTAAGAGTTCTTCCCTTCAAGACTTTGATATTCGGACAGTGAGTGCTGGTTTTTTCCTACTCTCAGAAGTTTAGGAGGAAAACTAGACAGGGCAGAGTATCCCTGACTCGGGTCTCCTTTTTGTCTGGAGACTTCACTCTTGATTTCCTCCTTTCTGTTATGTAATGAATGAGGAAATAGTTACATTTTAGGGCAAAACTGGAGAAGCTAAATGCTGGGGAGGCCCTTTTAACTGTGCTCTTGGATGGACTACGGCTTGGGGTCTGGCACAGGGTTCTAGTGCTGGCTCGGCCCCCTACTAGCTCTGATCCTGGGAGAGTCATGTACCCTCTCCACTTCAGTTTCCTCCTCTGCGAAATGGGACCTTTTCTCTTAGAATTTCTAAGCGGGTTAAATAAGACACGCGAAGCATGCTGCTGCTGCTGCTTTTCTCTCATACGCCCGGTTGTCGCTGGCTTCCTGCGTGCTCAGGTTCTGGACTGGGACTACTACATCGAGCGGCTGGGCAGCGCCATCCAGAAGATCATCACGATCCCCGCGGCTCTGCAGCAGGTGAGCTTGGGAACTGGTGCAGCAGGCCCAGTGTGACCTGAAGGCCGCAGAAACTTGGGCCTGGCCCAGACTAACAGCCTCAGACAGGTGATGGATGTCTCCTTCATGTAGGTGAAGAACCCAGTACCACGTGTCAAGCACCCTGACTGGCTGCACAAAAAACTGCTGGAGAAGAATGATGTCTACAAGCAGAAGAAGATCAGTGAGCTCTTCATCCTTGAGGGCAAGAGACAGGTAATGGGGCCTGGCCCAGGGCAACAGAGGCTGTGACAGTTGGTGCTGGGCAGTGTCCCATGGGCACACAGGGCACCAAAGTCTCCACACTGCTGTCCATAATTTTGGATGCTTCCTTCCATTCAAGCATTTACAATGTTTTTTTTCTTTCCAAAAATGTACACATTGATACTTTATCCTTTAATTCCTCCCAATGTTCTTCTTTTGAGATAAGAAACGTTGTGAATCATCAGTTTAGGGTGAAGAACTCTTACGTGTAAATGGAGGGTGTACTAATTAGACTCAGTAACTTGGAATGCATCACTATACCTTGAGACCTCAGTTGTCTAAACTGTAAAAAAAAAAAATCTGTTAGAAACTCTAAAAAATACTGAAGACAGTGTAATGAAAAGCATAGCTAAAATCAGAAGAGCAAGAAGAAAATTCTGAGGTGCTGAAAATGAAAAGTGAGCTTTAAACCAGAGCAGTATACAAACTCACCTGCTAAAAACCAGATTCTCAGATTGAATTTTTACAGTCTAACTTTATCTTATTTATAAGAGCTATACTTAAAAGGGCTCAAAATGATTAAAAGGATGAAAAAACATATATATCAGGTAAATATTAACCAAAACAAAGCTGATGTAGCTATATTAATGTCAGACAAAAAATATTTAGGCCAAAAAGTATTAGTAGGGATAAGGATGGTATTAAATAATACTGAAAGTCACAATTCACTAGAAATATATAACAATTCTAATAGTTTAGTTTCAAATTAAATAATGTAAAAATTACCTAAGTAGAAGAAATTGACATCTAATGAGTTTGGGATTTTAACACATCTCTCTCAATTGATAGATCGAGCAGACAAAAAACTAGTAAAAATGTGCACGGTTGGAATGACACAATTGCTAACTAGATTTAGTAGCTAACTAGATTTAGTTAACAAATAGAACCTTGCACCCAGTAATTAAAGAATACACATTCTTTTCAAGAACACCCAAAATAAGACTGTCTGTATGCTGCAAAGTGCATTGCAACAGATTCCAAATAATTTATATACAGACCATATTGTTTGGAAACTAAAAAGAAATACAGTTATAAGTAACTCATGGATCAAAGAAGTCACAATGGAAATTAGAAATACTTACTGAATGAAAATACTATCAAAATTTGTAGTATGCAGCTAAAGAGGACTACAAATAACACATAATCTATTTAAATGCATATAATAGAAAAGAAAAACCAGTAGAAAATTAAGTAAGCTTGTAGCTGAAAAATTCGAAAACAGTAGAGTAAACCAAGAAAGTAGAAAGAAAGAAGTTATAAAGGCAAGAGCAGCAATGAATGAACAAACAGTAAAACCGAAACCTTGATCTTTGAAAAGACTTAACGAAATAGACAAATCTTTGTCAAGATAGGTATTTCAGGTTTTGTTTTAATGAAAACAGATTATCATTGCAGATATAATAAAGCCTGAAAATAAATAAATAAGTAGTTACCTTTCCTAAACAATTGGAAAACTTAGATGGAATGGATAGTATCCTAGAAGAATTATTCAAATTAACCTAAGAAAACATAGAAAAACTGAATAGAACTTTAACCATTAAAAAATGAATCATAATTAGAAAGAAACAAACACTGGACCCAAATGGTTTCTCAGAGGGATTTTACCGAACTTTTTAAACAAATTATTCCAGAGGATAAAAAAAGAGGGTCCTTAGCTCATTTGGTAATCTTGATAACACTTGTTACCTTGGTAACAAACTGACAGGCCAGGAAAAGGAAGGAGTGTTATAGGCCATTGGCAGTTACAAACGACAGGTACAAAAATAGTAACAAACTAAATATTGCACTGTGTAAAACAGTAACATTGTGTACAAGTAGGGCTTATGCAAGGAATGGCAGGTGTTAACTTTAGAAATCTGCTAAGTCAGTTAATTTTAGGAAAAATCTGTTCATCATCATCAAAAGAGAAGACTTATGGGATCATTTCCAATAGAGGCAAGAAAGAACATTTGATAAACTGTAATGTCTGTTCATGATAAAACTTTGAGCAGGCCAAATCATAAAAGATGAGATGTTTCTCTGATAAAGTCTGTCGGAACTAAACAGCACACATCATATTTAATGGCACGTTAGAATCATTAAAGTTGAGGAACAGGAAACGGATGCCTGTTACCATCACTTCTATTCAAAATGGTTTGGAAGTCCTGGCCAGCATAATTCAACAAGGAAAAGAAGTTAAATTTTAAGGATAGAAAGGCATAAAACTCATCATTTGCAGGTGATATAATTGTTAACACAGAAAATGTAAGGAAACCCAGGAATTGTTTTAACTAATAAGACGTTTCAGCAAGATCATTAGATACAAAGCTGATATATAAAAATCTGTAGCTTTATCTTATACTAGAAACAATTAGGATTTTTTTAAATTTTTGTTTATTTTTGGCTGTGCTGGGTCTCTGTTGCTGTGCGCAGGCTTTCTTTAGTTGCAGCGAGCGGGGGCTACTCTTCATTGCAGTGTGTGCGCTTCTCATTGCAGTGGCTTCTCTTGTTGCAGAACATGGGCTCTAGGCGTGTGGTCTTCAGTAGTTGTGGCATGTGGGCTCAGTAGTTGTGGCTCTCAGACTCTAGAGCGCAGGCTCAGTAGTTGTGGCACATGGGCTTAGTTGCTCCGTGGCATGTGGGATCTTCCCAGACCAGGGCTCAAACCCGTGTCCCCTGCATTGGCAGGCGGATCCTTAACCTCTGCGCCACCAGGGAAGGCCGGCATGCAGGATCTTAATTCCCCAACCAGGTATTGAACCTGCGCCCCCTGCAGTGGAAGGCGGATTCTTAACCACTGGACCACCAGGGAAGTCCTGCAAAAAGTTTTTTGATGGAACTTGAAAGTCTAATCCTAAAATTCATATGAAGAAAAACAAAAACAATTTTGAAGATTAACAAGAGGAAGCTTGTCTTAGTATGTAACAAGACACACAAGAAAGTCTTATTAAGGCAAGACCATACAGCAGTAGCACTAACAGGGACCCTAGAAACAGATCCAACTACATATGGGAGCTTGGTCTATCACAGAGGTAGCGTTATACATTATTAAGGAGAACGGAGTGCTTATTCAATAAATGATACTGGGGGAAATGTTTTTTCATATTTCAAGAGGTAAGTAGCTATCTCACACTGAGTATGAATACAAATTCCAAATACAGATCTAAATTGCAAAAGAAAACAACTGTTTAGAAAAAAACACAGGAGGCTATCTTTATGATGCTGAGGTAGAAAGAGCTTCTTAAGGCATGCATAAAAAACAGATCACAAAGGGAAAGACACATAAATTCAATTAATTAAAATGTAAATTTTCTGTAGTCTGAAACAAGAATGGCAGAACGTTGGTATTTATTGAATCTGAGTTATAAGAACATGGGTATTCATTACTTTTGTAATTTTTATAATAAAAAGTAAAAAAAACACACACTTTTATAGCACAGAAGTCACCATAGACAAGTCATAATTGAAAGAAGATAATCGGAATGTAGGGAAGTTAGAAATGGTCCATAAGCATGTATATTATTTTTCTGTTGCTATGTAGCAAGTAATCCGAGAACATAGCAGCTTAAATAACACAGGTTTTTTTTTGTTTTTTTGTTTTTTTTTGGCTGCGCCGGGTCTTCGTTGCTGCGTACGGGCTTTTTCTAGTCGCGTCGAGTGAGGGCTACTCTTCGTTGCAGTGTGCAGGCTTCTCATTGCAGTGGCTTCTCTTGTTGCGGCACGCAGGCCCCAGAGCGCGTGGGTTTCAGTAGTGGTTGCAGTGCGCCGGCTCTAAAGCACGCAGGCTCAGTAGTTGCAGCTCGCGGGCTCTAGAGCTCAGGCTCAGTAGTTGTGGCGCACGGGCTTAGTTGCCCTGCAGCATGTGTGATCTTCCTGGACTAGGAATTGAACCCATGTCCTCTGCATTGGCAGGTGGATTCTTAACCACTGTGCCACCAGGGAAGTCCCACAGGTGTGTTATTATCTTGCACTTCTGTGGCCTGTGGTTCTGGAATCTGGGGACAGCTTATCAAGGTCCCCTGGCTCAGGGTCTCCCACAGACTACACTCAGGTGTCATCGGGACCGTGGTCTCATCTGAAGGCTTCCCCAGCAACTGGGGAAGGAGGTGCTTCACTCTGGTAGCTGGTGGCAGGATTCACTAGTGGAGCTGTCCTCATTTCCTTGCTCCATGGACCTCTCCAGAGGGCAGCTCACAGCCTGGCAGCTGACTTCAGAGCAAGCACTGGATAAGAGCCAGATAGAGTGCCAGCAGTTCAGAGGTCACTGTATTTTATAATCTAATCTCAGAATGACATCCTGTCACTTTCGTTGTAATCTGTTCACTAGAGGCAGGTCACTGGGTCCAGCCCACACTCAGGAGGGAGTCATACAGGGGCATGAACAGCTGGAGGTGGGGTCATCAGGGCCATTTTAGAAGACTGACTGCCCCAGGGTCAACCCCACTGTCAGGTAAATGAAAAATGAAATATTTAGATACCACGTCACACCAAAAAATGAGTATGGTGACACCAACTATTAGCACACGTGGGGAAATAGCTTATCTGTATTTCTGGTGGGAGTGTGAACACAAGGTCTTCAGGCAGCATGTGGAAGGATGGTTGTTGACAAACCCAGTTTCTAGTTCTGAAAGAGTAGAAATTAACCATTCTTCATTTTAGAATGTCATGGATAGGTAAGCTGATTTATTTGCATAATGGAATATCCTACAGTTAGAATGAATGGACAATGTCTACATGTATCAATAAGGATCAATTTCAAAAATATGTTATTGAGTAAAACAAGTTGCAGTAGGATGTGTACCGTGTGTCTCTGTTCATATAAAACTGCAGCTTAAAGTAACGGTATATGGGTTTATAGGTACGGAATAAAAGTTCAAAATGTGTGGGGAATGGTAGGCACTGCGCTTGGCTGGGAGGGAGAAACAGGGGGCCTTGACCTATTCTTTGCAGTATTTTATTTCTTATGAAGAGGAGAGAGTTCTGGAGCAAGCACAGAAAAATGTAAACATTCACTTCATAATGGTGGTACCTGAGTGACATTTTCTGTCTGACCTTTTCACTCTTAAAAGTTTAAAAATAGATTAGTCTGTAAATGAATATGTTTGCATACAAGTATTTTACCTTATTCAGAGGTGCACTTATGGTGGATTTCTAGAGAGAGCTGTTCTAAGGCTCCTTTGGATCTTTGCAGGTGGGCGTGGCACAAGCTTCAGAAGGTGCCCAGAGCCTCAGCGCCCCCGACATGGAGGACTTCGGCCTTGTGAAGCCACTCCGCTCGGCAGTGCCCATTGCCACCAAGAGGAGGCGTAGCCGCTGGGAGAGCCAGGAGGAGTCGCAGGACCTGGAGCTGACGGTGCCCTGGCAGGAGATCTTGGGGCAGCCTCCGGGGCTTGGAACCACCCAGGCAAGAATCCTCAGGGGGAGGGAGCAGGGACGCTGGTCAGGCCTGACCTGTGATGAGCTGTCTCCCTGCAGGGTCTGGGCCCTGAACTGGGGCTTGACCCCTGAGCAGATGGGCAAGATGTACCCAGTTGTTACAGAGTGCTTGGGGGCTGCGAGGGTTAGTTGCTGTGGAAGGGTGTTTCTGTTTCACTCGTGCTCAGCTGTATTTCCCGCCTCCTCCTCTTGACCTATCCCAGGAAGAGTGGCTGGTCTGGCTCCAGTTCCACAAGAAGAAGTGGCAGCTACAAGCTCGACAGCGCCTTGCTCACAAGAAGAGGCGGCGTCTGGAGGGGGCAGAAGGTGCACCGAGGCCTGGGACCGTCCGAGAGGGGCCCTCCACAGGGCTGGGGGGCTTCTTTCGAAGAACTGCTCGCAGCATTCTGGACCTTCCGTGGCAGATTGTGCAAGTGCGGACAGCTATCAGTGGGAGGACGGGACACCCCTGAGGGCAGGAGCACGGCTTATGGGAAGGAAGGGGTATCTGGACGTCTCACGATCCTGGGGACCTGGTCTGGAATGGAGCAGGAAGGGCAGGGCTTCACCTTTGTGCCTCTGTGATGGGGCCTGGTGCTGGAGGCCACCTGGGAGATGGCCTGTCCACAAGCATTGAGTGCCTTCTGTGACACGGTGAGACACGCACTGTTGTGCGACCTGTGTTTCCTTTCAGATCAGCGAGACCAGCCAGGCTGGCTTGTTCAGGCTGTGGGCTGTCATCAGCAGTGACCTGTATTGCATCAAGCTGAATATTCCCCGGGTATTCTACGTGAACCAGCGGGTGGCCAAAGCGGAGGAGGGCCCTTCCTATCGGAAGGTACGGGGGGCAGCTGTGTTGCTGATCACTGAGGTCAGCTGTCTGCTCAGCCTCTGAGGGTGTCTCCACTGTGGAGGAGGCCACGTAAAGGCCTAGTGGGCTTTGTGGCCTTGAGCGAGGTGTTCTGGAGCCTCCGTCCCTGAGAACCTTCCTGGGATGCTGTAAAAACTGATTGAAACGATGCTGTGAAGCGCCAGGTGAATGCTCAGCGACGGAAGCTGTGGGTGTCTGTCCTTGCTGCGCCGTCCTCTTGCATCTGACGCCCACGCGGCAGGGAGAGGCCTGCGGGCCGTCAGTCAGAGGCTGCAGGCTCCGTCTCCACTGGCTCTTCGGCTGTCAACAGCTTCACTGGGGCCTAATTCGTAGGCCATACAGGCCACGCAGCTAAAGTGTACGAGTCATTGGCTTTTAGTGTATTCACAGAGTTATGCAGCCATCGCCACAGTCAATTTTAGTACGTTTTCACCACCCCCAAAGAAACCCCGGGCCCCTTAGCAGTCTCTCCCCTCTCCCAGCCCTCAGTAAGCACGGGTCCACATTCTACCTCTAGATTAGCCTCTTGTGGACGTTTCACATACATGGAATCCTACAGCCGGTGGTCCTCCTCTCAGCTGTGGTGTCTTCAGAGGCCGAGCTCCCAGTTAGCTCCACCCAGAGCTCATTCACTGAGCAAATGAGCACGTTTCTTGGTTGGGTGCTAGGAACCGATTAACAGGTTGATGTCTAGTTGAGGAGATGAGATTTGAGTATTGGTAACTGGCAGCTAGACAGGAGGCTTCTGGAGAAGGTGAAACTCGATTCCGACCAGAAGATTCAGCAGAATGTGGATCTAGAAAGAGGACAGGGAGGGTGCTGGGCAGCAGAGAACAGATGGTCTGGAATTCCGTAGCTTTCTTGGATGTGATATGATGTGAGTTTGCAGGAGAACATCCTTCCTTGTAGGATATCTTTCCCCTTGGGCCCCCCTCTCCTGCTCCCTCCTCGCCAGGATTCCCACACTCTCTGGCTGCAGCTCCTTTCCTAGTCTTCTGTCCAGGAAAACATGGCTTCTCTCGCGGTTTTTGCTTCCTGCACCCTTAAGGTTAAACCCAGGAGAGAAAAGAGGAAAATAAAGCGGGAACACCTGCCCCTCACAGTCTGGGAGCTTGTCTGCTTTTTAGAAGCCTCAGGCAGCTTCTTGAAGTCATGCCCAGACCTTTTCGTTTTACTCATTGGGAGGGATGGGCTGTAGGGGTTTACTCCATGGTTGTGGGCCCCAGAGGTTCTAGGCCTGTTTAAACGATGCATGTCTGTAAGAGTGTGTGCACATGTGTTTGCCTGTGCATTGTAGCACACATTACCACTTAGCTGTGGGGTGAGGTCATCGCCATATTGTGTCACCAGGTGAATCGGGTCCTTCCTCGCTCCAACGTGGTCTACAATCTCTATGAGTACTCGGTGCCAGAGGACATGTACCAAGAGCACATCAACGAGATCAACACTGAGCTGGCGGCACCGGACATCGAGGGCGTGTACGAGACTCAGGTAACTGTTTTCCCAGCTGCACTGTGCAAGGATCTATCCGGACGGAATAGAGGGAAACAAACCCCACAGAGGCATGGACAGGCTAGCAGCATCGGCTGTGGACTCCACGGACACAGTGAATTTCAGCAGCATGTCTGCCGAAGATGACCAGGGGCCTGTGTCCTTCCCCATCAGCACTCACACCACCCTGTCTGCCCCACTTCCAGGTTCCGTTATTGTTTCGGGCCCTGGTGCAGCTGGGCTGTGTGTGTGTGGTCAATAAACAGTTGGTGAGGCATCACTCAGGCTGGGAAGCAGAAACCTTCGCTCTTGAGCACCTGGAGATGCGCTCTCTGGCCCAGTTCAGCTACCTGGAACCAGGTATGGCATGTGCCAGCCGCCCTTGCTTGGCCCGCCTCCTGCTCATCTCAGGGTGACAGGCCATGTCCTCCTGCAGGGAGCATCCGCCACATCTACCTGTATCACCACGCGCAGGGCCACAAAGCTCTCTTCGGCATCTTCGTGCCCGCACAGCGCAAGGCGTCTGTGTTTGTGTTGGATACCGTGAGTTCCGGGCCAGGCTGTGGGCGAGCCTCGCTAGGGGAGGAGCATATCCCTGGGCACGAAACTCTCGCACCCCTGTCCCCACTGCTGCCTTGTTTCCAAAAGCCTTTGCCCAGGAATTAGAAGTGGATCCGCAGAGGTAGCCCGGCCACCCGTGTCCACTCAGGGCTGCCCACCTCCTTCCCTGTGGGGAGAGGCGCCGACCCAGCCCTTGTTTGTCTAGGTGCGAAGCAACCAGATGCCCAGCCTCAGTGCCCTGTACTCAGCCGAGCACAGCCTCCTGCTGGAGAAAGTGGGCCCCGAGCTCCTGCCCCCCAGCAAACACACTTTTGAAGTTCGGGCTGAAACAGACATGAAGGTCATCTGCAGAGCCATCCAGCGCTTCCTGCTGGCCTACAAAGTGCGTGCCGTCGGGGTCCCGCGCCGTGGGAGCGCCCTCCCTCCTTCCCTCCCTCCCTCCCCCGGGCTGGGCCCACCTAGCCATTTCCTTCCCCGCGCCCAGGAGGAGCGCCGTGGGCCCACACTCATCGCCGTTCAGTCCAACTGGGAGCTGCAGAGGCTGGCTGGCGAAGTTCCCGTCTTGGAGGAATTCCCGGTCGTGCCTGTCCGTGTGGCTGACAAGGTCAACTACGGGGTCCTGGATTGGCAGCGCCACGGAGCCCGGCGCATGATCCGGCACTACCTCAACCTGGACACTTGCCTGTCACAGGCCTTCGAGATGAGCAGGTGAGCCGAGTGGAGGGGTGTCCCTGGCCATCTTGATTGTCGCTGGCCTCACGGGTCTCTGGTGGCAAGTCGGCCTTCCCCGCCTCCCCGGTCGTTGTCCCCTCCTGGGGCTGGCTGACCCCGTGCCCCTGCAGGTACTTCCACGTCCCCGTTGGGAATCTGCCAGAGGACATCTCTACCTTTGGCTCCGACCTCTTCTTTGCCCGCCGTCTCCAGCGCCACAACCACCTGCTCTGGCTGTCTTCCACGTCACGCCCTGACCTGGGCGGGAAGGAGGCTGACGACAACCGCCTCGTCATGGAGTTCGATGACCAAGCCCCTGTGGAGATCAACAGTTCAGGCTGTTACTCCACAGGTGGGTGGGTGAGACACTCGGGGGCCTGGGCTGCTGTCCCTGCCGCTTGTTGCCGTTCTGCACTGGTGGGAACGCACAGCCCTGTTGGGCCGGGAGCCTGGGAGCCGAGCCTGCAGGGCTCTGCGGGTGTGTGCTCTGCAGTTGGCCGCCCCCAGCAGCAGCAGCAGGGATTTTTCTGAGATAGTGCTTGCTGGGGTCGGGCCCCGCACCCAGGAGGGGTCAGTGCACAAGCGGTGGTGTCTGTGTGCAGTGTGCGTGGAGCTGGACATTCAGAACCTGGCTGTCAACACCATCCTGCAGTCTCACCACGTCAATGACATGGAGGGCGCCGACAGCATGGGCATCAGCTTCGATGTGATCCAGCAGGCCTCCCTGGAGGACATGATCACGGGCAATCAGGCTGCCAGCGCTCCCGCCAGCTACGACGAGACGGCCCTCTGCTCCAGCACCTTCAGGTACCCAGGGGCTTGCGACCCTGAGAACATCACCTGACCTTTTGTTCTTCTTGTGCCCTCTCCTCTCCAAAGGCCGAGCAACAGTTTGGGTTCTAGAAGGAGCAGTAGAAATCCTTTTATCTTCTGTCCTTGTTTCGGAAACTAAGAGCTAAGACAGTGTCACTGGGGCTTCCCCTCCGCCTTTCCAGAAACCAGCATAGGGCCAGGCTCCTTCCTCTGCTCATGGGTCTTTTGCTGCCCTCCAGGTATGGGTTGACAGTTCCGGGTGCTGCGCTCTGGCCCCCTTCCTGTGGCCAGAGGCGTGCCTGCAGGAAATCGCCAGTTTACTTGGGGTGCGGGTGTTTATCGAGTATCTGCTGCGGGATGCACAGTGGGTTAAGCCACACAGAAGGGGGTGCGAATTGCAGTGGTGACACGGGCAGGGAGCACATGTGCTCTCCACAGCCCACCAGGTGATATGACTGTGGCCCGTTGTAGAGATGAGGAAACCGAGGCCCCGTGCTTGCGGTCGTACTGCAGTTGAGGGGAAGGGTTGGTGCTCAGGAGCAAGTCTTGCGACTCAAGAACTGTTTTCTCCAACCGCCACTCCTGTTGCCGTTTCACAGAAGGCGGGCAGAACTGGAGGTAGTGGGCTGCAGGCCGGGGGCCAGAAGGCACGTGGTGTGGTCAGGGCCAAGGGCTGCTGGGCAGAGAAGCGGCCAGCTGTGTCCTGAGAGGTGGCGGCAGCAGAGCCGCCTCGGGGAGGGGATGGCTTCGAGCCATCTGGGGCGACGCAACCAGGGCAGTCGTGGCGAAGCAGATGGTTAGGCCCCTGACTGGCCCAAGGGAGGAGGACCCTGTACTCTGTGGTGAGTCTGCTCCTGGTTCTCCCAGCAGGTGAGGTGCCTTCTTGAAGGGCACCCCCCGTCTTCTCAGCTCTGTCCTGGCACCAGCCGTAGGGAAAACTTGAAAGGTTGTGTTGAGTGTGGTGGTGTTGAGGGGTGCAGATGAGTCACGGAGGGCCGAGGAATGGATCTGAACAGTGAGAAGGGAGGGGGCAAAGGTGACAGCAGAACAGGGAAGAGCTGGTGCCAGCAACAGAGGGGGGCGCCCTCTGAACCCCTCCTGCAGGATCCTGAAGAGCATGGTGGTGGGCTGGGTGAAGGAGATCACGCAGTACCGCAACATCTACGCCGACAACCAGGTGATGCACTTCTACCGCTGGCTCCGGTCCCCGTCCTCGCTGCTCCACGACCCCACCCTGCACCGCACGCTGCACAGCATGATGAAGAAGCTCTTCTTGCAGTGAGTGCCGCCCGTGGCCTTCTCCGGGCTGTGCTGATCCCTCAGTCCCCAAACCACAAAGATGGCAGTCAGCACCTCTGGGATCAAGAGCCCACTTGAACCATAGCGATCAGATGGGTCCCAGGAAGAGCTTAGCTGCCATCGCAGCTTCCAGAGACACGCTGTGCGATGCATAGTCTTTGTTGCTTTTTCGTAAGTCATCGTACACTGTGCTTACTGTTCTGCACCTCGCTTGCCTTCGTTAACAGTAGATCTTAGAGAGCTGTGTGTGTGACGTACACGCTAACGGACATTTAGGCTGCTTCCACAACTTTTGCTGTCACAGTGACCAACCATGGAGTGGCCTTGTACATGATGAGGTCACGCAAACATGTCTGTAGAATAGTCTCCAGGAAGTAACGCTGTTGCAGGTCTGATCGATATTATCAGGTAAATCCAGATGGGTGAACACCAATTTGATCAATATTGTCAGAGAGCTCTCTGTAAAGGTCGTACAGTTGATTGTGCTATTAGCGATGATTGGGAATGCATGTCCCCACTCCAAGCCACGCCGCCGTGGTGGGTATTATTGCCAACCAGATGGGATAAAATGCTCTCTTGGTATACCCTTAATATGCAATCCTTATTATGAATGAAATTGGACTTCCTTTTCATATCCTTTGCCCATTTTTCTGTAGATTTGGGGTTTTTTTTCCCCTCATTAATTTGTATGAGTTCTTTCTAGATAAAAATTAGCTATTTTTCTGTGATGTGAGTTGCACACTTTTTCCTCAGTCTTTGTCTTTGGTTTTGTTTACAGTAGGGTTTTGCGATGCAGACCTCTTTTGTTCTTTGTTGCTTCTGGGGTCTAAGTATGTTTTCTGCTTCAGGACGATCAGCTTTTTTCTCACAGTGTCTTCTGGTCTTCTCTGGTGTCTTGACCGTTGATTCTGAACTTGGTCTGCAGGCTCATTGCTGAGTTCAAGCGCCTGGGGTCATCAGTCGTCTACGCCAACTTCAACCGCATCATCCTGTGCACCAAGAAGCGGCGGGTGGAGGACGCCCTTGCCTATGTGGAGTACATCACCAACAGGTGTCAGCATTCCTGCACCCTTCGTTCATCTGTGTCTTATCTGATCCATTCACCTGCTGCTGACAGCCTTAACATGTCTCGTAGCATGGCTCTGTTGGTAACGAATGCTTTCTGCCTTTGGGTATCTGAAAAAGCCTTTATTTCACCTTCGTTTTTGAAGGATATTTTTGCTGGGCATAGAATTGCAGATGGATCTTTTTTGAAAGTCTTTTTTTTCCTCTTTGTGTTTCTTTTTGGATAATTTCTGTTGTTATATCTTTAAATTCACTGATCTTCTGCAGTGTTTAATCAGCCATTAATCCCATCTAGTATATTTTTCATTTCACACTGACAGTTTTTATCTCTAGAAGCTTGGTTTGGGTCTTATACATCTCTAGAGTCTACTTAACATGTTCAGTCTTCCCTCTGGTTTATTTTAACACATGCGATACTGTTCTAATAACAGGTTTTTTTGTTTTGTTTTTGTTTTAATTAATTAATTTTATTTATTTATTTTTTCTGGCTGCGTTGGGTCTTCCTTGCTGCGTGCGTACTTTCTCTAGTTGCGGCGAGAGGGGGCTACTCTTCGTTGCGGTGCGTGGGCTTCTCATTGCGTTGGCTTTTCTTGTTGCGGAGCATGGGCTCTAGGCACGCGGGCTTCCGTAGTTGTGGCTCGCAGGTTCTAGAGCACAGGCTTAGTAGTTGTGGCGCACGGGCTTTGTTGCTCCACAGCATGTGGGAACTTCCCGGACCAGGGCTTGAACCCTTGTCCCCTGCATTGGCAGGCGGATTCTTAACCACTGCACCACCAAGGAAGCCCCTAATAACAGTTTTAATTCCTGTTCTGCTCGTTATTACGTCTCTGTCAGCTCTGATTTGTCTTCAGTTGGTAAATTCTTCTCCTTATTATGTGTTGTGTTTCTCTGCTTCTTTGCACACCTGGTGATATAGGATGGGATGCCAGACATTAAGAATCTTGGCTTGTCCGTTGGGTGCTTTTGCATTCCTGTAAATATTCTTGAGCTTTATGTTGTTACTTGGAAACAGTTTGATCCTTTGGGGCGTTTGTTGAGATGTATAGGCAGAGCCAGAGCAGTGTTTAGTCTAGGGCTCATTATTCCCACTGTTGAAGCAAGACTTTGTGAGCACAGCTGCACGTGTCTCTGAGTTACGAGGTTCTGACAGCGGCGGGAAGCAAGCACCCCAGGCCTGGTGCGGTTTTCTCACACTTGCGTGTGATCCATGCTCTGCTGAATGCGGGGTTCCCTCTGTGCCGCTCTCGCCTCTCATCCCCTCAACACTGGTCCCTGTTTCCCCTCCTGGCTAGATGCAGACGTCTCCTTAGTATTATGTTTATCGTTTTCCGTAGAAAGTTTGAGGGATGATAAAATGTGAATCTACTTTATATCCGTTTTTAAGTAAGTAGAGGGTTAAACATAATAAAAGAAGGAAAGTGGGGAAAAAGGGGAAAACTATTGATTTCATTTAAGCAATTTCTGTTTTGCTTTTTTTAGCATCCATTCTAAAGAGATCTTCCATTCTTTGACAATTTCTTTCTCTCGATGCTGGGAATTTCTTCTCTGGATGGATCCCTCTAACTATGGTGGAATCAAAGGAAATGTTCCATCTAGTATTCACTGTGGACAGGTAAGAGGTAACCAGTCTTAGAGAGCAGAGGTTGGAATCTGAAGCAACTTTAGGGGTCCACATTGGCCCCTTCAGTGCACACTTGGGGGTCACAGGCTGAGTGCCAGGCACGGTTCTAGGTGCCAGGCCCCAGTCATGTAGTCCTTGCTCTCATGGAGTCTGTGAGGGCAAAGATCACGAACAAGCAAGCAAGTAGATGTAGACGCCAGTGTCAGCAATGGTGAGGGCTCAGAGAAAACAAAAAGCAGGGTAGAGATAGAGAGTGAGCCACGGGGGAGGGGCCGATTTGGATGGGGAGGTCGAGGAGTCCTCTGAGGGGGTGACGGAACTGCAGTGTAAGGCTGCCGTGAGTTACGGGACAGGCAGAGACAGTGGTCACAGGTGTGGGCAGAGAGCTGGCCGGGGCCAGGCCACTTGGGCCCGAGGGCGGCAATGGACACTTGGCTTTTAGTGACGGGGAGATTCTGAGTGGGGGAGTGTCAGGGCCTGACTTCCACTTGGATCCTGAGTGGACCGCACCGCAGGAGGTCAATGTCTGAGAGGAGCCCGGTTAGTGTCGGCCCAGGGGAGGATGTGGGGTGGGGTGGAGTCAGGGAGAAGGACTCCGGTGGGCACTGCAGGTGGAGTGGACGGGCCAGCGGAATGAATGTGGGGTGACGCCCGGGGGCACAGGGGTGGGCGATGTCTGGGCGAGTAGGTTGTGTGTGGGCCTGTGCTTGGGTGTGTGAGCCCCGATGGACGGGGCAGGAGAGCGAGTGTGGGGAGAGGGGAGCTGTGCTTGGCTGTGGCATCTGGTGTTTGCCGAGCCCGCCGTTTGCTTGACGTACACAAGGTGGAGATGCAGAGGTCGGGTGGTGGCAGGGGCGTCTGGGGAGGGGCTGGGGGTGGGAACTTGGGGTCATCCCAGCTGCTGAGAACACCTGGGGGTGAGCGTGGGTTGAGAGGCCTGAGTCCCCCCAGGGCAGGTCCCCATGGAGGAAGCCGCCAGTGGGTAGGGGAACTGGGGGATGGGGCCTTAGGCTTCAAAGGGAGAGCGGCCCCAGAAGGAAGGAGCCGTGCTGCTGGGAGCAGATAGGAAACAGAGGCTGCGCTTGGTGCTGGGGTTGGGAGGGCCACTGAGACCACGATGGGAGACAAGGAAGTGCAGGCCATATAGACGAATCAAGGGAAGGCAGTGGTGGCTGGTGCTCTGAAGGATGGCGGCCGTCAGAGCTCAGATGGTGAACATTCTGCCCTTCCTGGGAGGCGGGAGTTGAATAATTTTAAAGTGAATCCTCTGAAAGAGCAAACGAGAGTAGCAGTCAGCTGTGTACTGAGTGCTTCTGTGCACCAGGCACGTTCCATAAATGACCTTATTCTTAAAGCCGTCCTGCAGGAATCTCACCTGGGCTCAGGGGGCGAACAGGGCACCCGCCGGGCGGTGCTGCTGTGTGCAGACGTGACTGGGGTTGTCTCTGTGTCCCAGCAAGACTCCCCCGAAGAGGGCAGAGTGGAGGGGGAGGAGTCTGAGGAGGAGCCTGAGGAGGGAGAGGAGGAGGGAGGCGCACAGGAGCTGGATGTCGAGGACCTGCTGGAAAACAACTGGAACATCCTGCAGTTCCTGCCGCAGGCAGCCTCCTGCCAGAGCTACTTCCTCATGATTGTTTCAGGTGAGTCGTCCACACTCGCCATAGCGTCTGAGCCACGCAGTGGGAATAACGTGGCCCTGGTGGGAGCACGCCCAGAGTCGGGGGCCCCTGAGGGGTGCCCTGGCTGCCCAGCACTGTGAGAGGCGGAGAGGAGACCCTCGGCCCCTCGCAGAACCTCACCGTGAGGAAGGCTGCCCTCCCCGGGGCGTCACGAAGGCTTCGTGGCCCTGCCCCCGAGGTTTGTGCATGTGCACATATAGTGATCAAGGTAAACCCCAAGTAGAAAAGCTTAGACACTTCGTGAATCGACTGTCCCACTGGCTGGTCCTTGAGGCTCAACTTATGGTGTAAGAAACTCCTGTATTTCATTTGGGTCTAAAGGTTTAGTGTTAGTAACACAACATTGTAAATCAACTATACTCCAACAAAAGTTTTTTAAAAGAAAAAAAAAAAGGTTTAGTGTTACAAATCAAGTTATTTAGCTTGATGTGTAAACGAAGTGTGTACATTAAACACCCGTTATAATTCAGAGCTAATCATTAGAACAGTTGATGAAGAGCATCATAAATTAAATTCTCAGCAGGCGCATAGACGTAGATATAGGTGCACCCATGTATATAGCGACAGAGGTAGTTCTGTTGTGGTTATTTTATATTTATATTTTATATTTATATTTTGTCGACTTGTCTTTGAGCCCTTCGCTTTGTTAAGTTCTCTTCTGGAATGTGTGGGCCTGGTGGAGCCTTTGGAGAAGCGTGCTGTGCCTGGGGGTCGAGGCGAGCCCTCTGTCTCGCCGTCAAGTGTGAAGGCTGACGCGTGTTGCCTGAGCTTGGGCGTCAGCGAACGCCCTGCTTGTCCCCATTTCTCTGATTGACTTTGGCTCATCTTAGTGCAGCAAATAGAATCATCGCTAATAATGACATTTCAGCCAGTCTGGGCAGCAGTGTGACTAGCCACAGGGTGCCCCCGGATTCTGGGATGTTGGCGGCAATGCCGACGCTCGGGGCCGGTGGCCTGAGCCTGCCCTCTCTCTGCAGCGTACATCGTGGCCGTGTACCACAGCATGAAGGAGGAGCTGAGGCGCAGCGCCCCGGGCAGCACCCCCGTGAGGAGGAGGGGGGCCAGCCAGCTCTCCCAGGAGGCCCAGGGGGAGGCCGGAGCCCTTCCCGGTGAGCGCCCTTGCCGCAGGAGGCCACCACTGTGTGCTCCTCAAGGGTCCTTCCCTCGGTGTCCCTGTCGCCGTGCGAAATAGGGAGCAGGCATCGTGTCGCTTCTCTTCCCAGGGATGATCACCTTCTCACAAGATTATGTGGCGAACGAACTCACTCAGAACTTCTTCACCATCACACAGAAGATCCAGAAGAAAGTCACAGGCTCTCGGAACTCGACTGAGCTCTCAGAAATGTTTCCTGTCCTCCCCGGTTCTCACCTGCTGCTCAATAACCCTGCTCTGGAGTTCATCAAATATGTGTGCAAGGTGAGGACACCCCCATTGACTTGTGTGCAGGTCACTCCTTTCTTCCAGAAACACCCACTGCACCCACTCCATGCAGCCGCTGTGGGAAAGACCTCTGTCCTCACTCCACTGAGGGGGCACGAGTCAGTGAGGGACAGGTGAGCTCAGAGAGCACAGGTGCCTGAGAGGTGGGCTCAGGGGCGGGGCAGGTGAGGAAGGCCCCCTGATGGGGCCTGGGGCTGAGAATGAGACCACTGGGGTAAGAGGGTCTGGCCGTGGGCAGAGGGGATGCAGAGACCCTGGGGAGGGGTGACCTGGCGGTGCTGGTGAAGGGTGAGTAGTGGATCGGCAGGTGCTCATGAGTCCCGTGGGGCTGCTGGGCCCGACTAGGAGCTGGAAAGGGCTCCCAAAACGTCCGGGCTGCTGTGCAACCTAAGAGGAGAGCTTGATCGGACGCTAAATGCCTTTCTGGGAAAGGCAGGCTGCATCAAACGATGGCATAATATTACCGGATGAGGACCCAGCTGGCGTCATCCCTTACGGAGCATTTTACTGTCCATTAAGTTGACCTCCCAGCAAATCACAGTTTCACAGTGATCAAATGATTTCTGATTGTGGTGAAGAAATGGTTTAGTGTACCATTTTAATTCCTTGGTAGACTTCAGAATTTTTAAGTTTTATTTTTATTGAAGTATAATTTACAGGGACTTCCCTGGTGGTCCAGTGGCTAAGACTCTGCCCTCCCAGTGCAGGGGGCCGGGATTCAGTACCTGGTCAGGGAACTAGATCCCACGTGCCACAACTAAGACCTGGCGCAGCCAAGTAAAGAAATAAATACATATTTAAAAGAACAAGTATAATTTACATACAGGAAAATTCACCATTTTAGTGTGCGTTCCGTGAGGTACCCAATCACGCATTCAGGGTACAGAACCAGAGTCCCCCATCCCTGGCACGCTCTGATCTGTCTGTCCCTATGTTTATTTATTTTTTGAAAGTTGCATGCAGTAAAAGTCACTCTCCGTGCAGTGCAGTCGTTCGAGTTTTCACAGATGGATAGGGCTGGCCATCAGCAGCCAGGTACAAAACGGTCACCACCCCGGAGAGCTACCCCGTGCTTCCCCTTGGGCTCAACTCCTCTCGCCTGCACCCCTGGAACCGCCAATCTGTCTTCTGTCCATGTGTTGTGACCTCTTCCAGAATGTCACACGAGTGGAATGGTTGGTTATGTAGCCTTTTAGGTCTGACTTCCTTCGGTCAGCAAAGTGCCCCTGGGGCTCCTCCATGGCGTTGCTTGTCTCAGTGCTTCATTCCTTTCCATCGCTGAGTCTTGCTCCCTGGTTGTGTGGGAGAACCGCAGTTCCCCGGTTGAAGGACATTCAGGTGGTTTTCACGTTTTTGGTGACTGTTGGTAAAGCTGCTGTAAACATTCTCATAGAGAAGGTTTTGGGTGAACATAAGTTTCATTTCTCTTGGTGGAAACCTAGCAGGGGACTGGCTGTGTCATGTCGCGCTTGTTTCTGAAGTGGCCCCGTTTTGCATCCTCGTCAGCGGTGTCGAGCTACGGTCCAGCTGCTCCGCAACCCGCTAGAGCTTGGTGGTGTTGATTTTCAAGATTTTATCTGTCCAAATAGGTGTGTAGTGGTATATATCATTATGGTTTTAACTTGCATTTCCCTAATGCTAATGATGTGGAGATTTTATTCATGTGCTTGTTTACTCTCCATGTGTTTCCGGTGAAATGTCCAGATCTTTTGCCCATTATTAAAAATTGTTTCTTTTTAAAATAATTTTTATTGGAGTATAGTTGATTTACAATGCTGTGTTAGTTTCAGGTGTACAGCAAAGTGAATCAGGGTTGTTTTTCTTTTTTTTTTTTTAAATATATTTATTTGTATTTTTATCTTATAAATTTATTTATATTTATTTATTTTTGGCTGCTTTGCATCTTCGTTGCTGCGCACGGGCTTTCTCTAGTTGCGGCAAGTGGGGGCTACACTTCGATGCGGTGCACGGGCTTCTCATTGCGGTGGCTTCTCTTGTTGCCGAGCACGGGTTCTAGGTGCGTGGGCTTCATTAGTTGCAGCACGCGGGCTCAGTAGTTGTGGCTCACAGGCTTAGTTGCTCCGCGGCATGTGGGATCTTCCTGGGCCAGGGCTCGAACCCGTGTCGCCTGCATTGGCAGGCAGATTCTTAACCACTGCACCACCAGGGAAGTCCCAGGGTTGTTTTTCTTATTGTTGAGTTTTGAGGGTTCTTCATATATTCCGTATATAAGTCCTTTATCAGATCTGTGATTTCCAAGTATTTCCTCCCAGAATTTGGCTTGCCTTTTCAAAATTCCATTTTTTAATGAGCAGAGGATCTTAACTTTTATCTAATTTGTCACTTTTTAAGGGTTGAGCTTTTCGTGTCATATCTGAGAAATCTTTGCTTTAACCAAGGTCACAAAGTTTTTCTCTTATGTTTTCTTCTAGAAGTTTTATAGTTTTAGGTTTTATATTTAGTCTGTGATTCATTTTGAGTTAATTTTTGTGCAATGTGCATGTTATAAATTGAGGTTCATATTCTGCATAAACATATCCAGTTATTCCAGCATTATTTGTTGAAAAAATTAGCCTTTCTCCATTTAAATATGTTTGTGCCTTTTTCAAAACTTAACTGGCCATATATATGTGTGTGGGTCTGTTTCTGCGTCTCCATCAATCTGAATATCTATCTGTTCTCCAATACCACACTGTCTAAATTTCTGTAACTTTATCAATAAGTCTTGAAACCAGGTAGTGTGAATGCTTTAAATTATTCTTCTTTTTGAAAATTATTTTGACTATTTTAGTTCCTTTGCCTTTCCTTATAAATTTCAAATCAGCATATCAATTTCTACCAAAAAAAAAAAAAATCCTCTTGGATTGTTGATTGGAGTTGTTTGGAGTCTGTGGATTAATTTAGGGAGAATTGATATCTTAATGTTGAGGCTTCCAATCCATGAACCACTATATCTTTCCATTTACTTAAGTTGTCTTTGATTTCTTTCATCAGTGTTTTTGGGTCTTTCAGCATAAAAATAGTGCGCATATTTGCACCTCAGGTTTTTATGGTTTGGGTGCTATTGTAATGGCACTGATTTTTTTTTTTTTTTTTAATTTGGCTGTGCCAGGTCTTAGTTGCAGCACGCCGGATCTTCATTGCTGCGTGCGGGATCTTTAGTTGCGGCATGCGGGATCTAGTTCCCTGACCAGGGATCGAACCTGCGCCCCCTGCATCAGAGGCATGGAGTCTTAACCACTGCACCACCAGGGAAGTCCCATCCTGAGAGTTTTAATCATGAATGGATGTTGAATTTTGTTAAGGGCTTTTTCTGCGTCAATTGAGATGATCATATTGGTTTTATTCATTAGTCTCGATATGGTGAATTACACTGATTTTCAAATGTTGATCCAGCCTTGCATTCCTGGGGTAAATCCCACTTGGTCGTGATATCAGTGGGTTCAATTTGCCGGTATTTTGTTGAGGATATTTGAGTCTGTGTGCGTGACAGTTTTTTACTGTAGTTGTCTTGTACTGTCTTTGTCTGGTGTTGGTATCAGGGTGATACTGGCCTCACAAGATGAGTTAGGAGTGTTCTTCCTCTTGTGTTTTCTGGAAGATACTGTGTAGAATCAGCATTACTTCTTCCTTAATGTTTTGGTAAATTCACTTTCATTTTTTTCTGTCTCTTAATTACATCCAGTGTTCTCCCTATGTAAAAGACATGTATAATGTATATATTTTAAACAATACTGCCCAGTAGGCTGTCGATCCTCATTATAAATGTGCTTGCAAATCCACCCACTTTGTTTCAGATCGACCATAAACGCTCCTCCCAGAGAAGTCTTCTAAGTGGTGTTTGGTTCTGTGCTCTTGGCATTGTGCTAGGACAGGAGCTGTAGGGCTGGGAGAGGCCAGTGAAACATGCCAGTGCTGTCTCCTCTTGTTCACAGATGGGGGGTTAACAAGTCTCCTGTGGCTCTGCAGGAGCGACTTGCAGTGCCAGCACTGCGGGCACTGACACACACGTGTGCTGCAGAGGCGTTTCTCGGCTGGCCTGGGAGCCCCTGTACCGTGGAAGGTTGAAGTCAACCCCTTTGCAGTGAGACTCTAGAGCTCTGGTAGACTTAGGACTGCCTGTCATTGAGGAAGAAGGAGCCAGTAAGGAGAACACGTAGAGCACACTTCGGTGTGTCCCAGAGTTCCCCGGAGCTGACAGAGACCACAAGGCCTGGGGGCAGGGCCTCCACTCCACTCTTATGGCCCCGAGTCGGGGAATCACTGATGTACAGGAGGCAGGAAGAGTTGAGATGACGCTGAGAAACAGTAGCTTAGAGAGTTGGCTGCAGGGTTTTCTGGTCCAAACAGCAGCAGGGAGGCCCCGGGAGCTGTCCCTGACGTGGGCTCTGTTCTCTGCAGGTCCTGTCTCTGGACACGAACATCACAAACCAGGTGAACAAGCTAAACCGAGACCTGCTTCGCCTGGTAGATGTCGGCGAGTTCTCGGAGGAGGCCCAGTTCCGAGACCCCTGCCGCTCCTACGTGCTCCCTGAGGTCATCTGCCGCAGCTGTAACTTCTGCCGGGACCTGGACCTGTGCAAAGACCCCTCCTTCTCTCAGGTGGGCCAGCTCCGTCAGGCCCCTTGCTGGTAAAGTCAGAATATCCAGGTGTCAGTGGATCAGGGGGTCCTGCAGTACCCCCTCCCAAGTGACCCCAGTCTCCACCTTTTCTGGGTTACACCTCCTGGGCCCCCAGCTAGCTTTGGTGTGAATTAGAAACAAACACCCTTTTTCAAGCCACTCAGCTGCCACATGCCAGAACCTTGTCCTGGTAAACACGTAAGTGAAGACAGTGGTGATGTGAGTGTGCCCTGGAGCTGTGAGCAAGCGGTACCACAGTTCTCACCACGAGCTCTTCTCTTTCCATCCCTTCTCAGTACTGGGGCTGAGGAAGGTGACCTGGTCCCTTTCCTTCTCTGCCTAGGATGGGTCTGTGCTGCCTCAGTGGCTCTGCTCCAACTGTCAGGTAGCCTACGACTCGTCAGTCATTGAGATGGCCCTGGTGGAAGCCCTGCAGAAGAAACTGATGGCCTTCACCCTGCAGGACCTGGTGAGCAGCGGGGCCTGGTGCTGGGGCTTTTTTGCACCCAGCCCGACCGCCCCTCCAGTTGGTGGAGGGTCTGTTGATAAGCAATTTTCACCCACGGGAAACTAGAGGTGTACACAGGTCTCAACGTCGTTACCTGGTCCTCCAAGGTAACCACCTCTTGGGTCAGGCCTTGTCCATGAGCCCAGGTGACTCATTCATTTCTACAGCATCTGTTGGGCACCTACAGGGGCCAAGTGCTGGCTTCATGGACCTTTTTTATTCTAGTGGAGGGAGATGGACAACTAAGTGATGGTAAGAGTAAAGGGAACCAACAGGCAGTGTGTGAGCAAAAGAGGGACGCTTTCAGCATTAGGTGGAGGAGTGGTCTCACCAAGAGGGAACATCTCACCAAGACCCGAGGAAGGTGTTGGGGTCCAGGCAGGGAACAGCTGGTGCCTGGTGTGATGGATGGGGGAGCCCCAGACTCAAGAGTCAAGGGTAGGGTGTCCACCGGGAGGGTGTTGGGAAGCAGTTGGCATGTGTGGATAAAGCCCATTATCAAGTCTCAGACTTTATTCAGAATTGAGGTGAAGGCCATGGGGGAGGGAAGCCTGTCCGGTGCCAGGCGGCCGGCCAGCCCTGGCCTGGGCCGGGGAGGCTCCCGACTGGGGCTGCTTCTCGTCGCAGGTCTGCCTGAAGTGCCGGGGCGTGAAGGAGACCAACATGGCCGTGTACTGTAGCTGTGCCGGGGCCTTCTCCCTCACCATCCACACCAAGGTGGGGCCTCCCGTGGACAGCCAGCCCTGCTGCCCCTCGGCCATTGGCCCTTTCTGGGTCTCGGCCTTGTGTCCCTGTGCCTCCTCTGGGACTAGTTCTCACTGTGACTGGTCATTCCTGTAGGTCTTCATGGAGCAGATCAGAATCTTCCGGAACATTGCCCAGCACTATGGCATGTCGTACCTCATGGAGACCCTGGAGTGGCTGCTGCAGCAGAACCCCCAGCTGGGCCATTAGCAAGCTGGGCAGCGTCCCCATTCTCTGCTATGACTACCCACATCCGAGACGGGCACCCAGGAAGACGATCCTCAGGGAGCTTTCAGGGAGCAGGTCATGCGGCCCAGAAGAAGCGTGAACCAGCCAGAGCAAGAGGTGGCTCCACCTCCAGGTTCCCTGGGGCCCCCAGCCTCGGTCAGGGCAGCCCTCTCTAGGCCCAAGAAGCATCTCCAGCGAGGGGTCCCAGGGCTGCTTTCTCGCTGGATGAACACCCCTCTGCTGCTGCACGGCCCTCCCTGCAGCCCCAGCCCTTCCTGCCCACTCCTCTGCTGCCCTGAGGCCTTCTGTTTGAGCCGAGCCCCTGAGGGTGGCTGGAAGCCAGAGGCAGGGCGAGGGGTGCCTGAGTGGGGGGTCTGTAGCCCCAGCTCTCCAGTCCCTTGCCTCCGGGAGAGGTGCTGTCCTATGGTCCATGCCAGCGGCATGTGGGCCGCATCCAGGGGACCCTGGCTGAACCCGTGGCGACCTGGGCGTCTCTCACACAGAGTTCTGGGGCTTGGGCCCCTCTGTCTGTGGAGATTCCCGGTCAGAGCAGGCTTTGCCGGAGTGTCCGTATCATGGCGTAGTCAGCTCATCGGCAGCAGCGAGACTGGGCTGGGGGCGGGAAGGCTGAGGAAGGGGAGGGTCTCAGGCTGGGGCTCAGCCGCAGCGGGGCCTGGCACCTCTCTCTCTGAATCTGCCTGTGCTGTGAGGGGGGCCACTGCAGCAGGAGGCCTGGGGGCCCCGGGGAGGGAGGAGGCACACCATTATCGCGGACTTTGACATCATATGTTAGCACCTGGATTCTAGAAAAATATTTCTTCACATGCAAGACTAGGTTCTTTCCTTCAGGTCTGAGGAGTGGTTGGGAGAGGATGGAGAAAAGGGCAACAGCAATTTTATCGGGATTGAGGCAGTTCTGTTCTTGCTTCTCAGCCTCAGGGATCAGTACAAGACCTGTGACCCCAAGGCAGAGAGGGTCCTTGGGCTGTGCCCCCTTTAAAATGCGACACTCACCACCAGCTTGTTCAGGGCCCTGTTGCTGCACAGAGATGTGGGCCGTGCTGTTTTCTCCTCCCGGGTGGGGCTGAAAGAGGAGAATGGGCCAGGCTGGGGAACCCTTTGCTGAGCATGAGTTCTCCCTCCGTTCTGCCAGCAGCCCCAGAACATAAGACCAACTCCGTGCACCTCATTTCTAACTAAATGCAACTGGAAGCAAAAGAAAACCAGCCAAATTGGTGAGGACACAAACATGTTAAAAGTGAATCATAGACTCAGAAACCCCAAACGGGTGGGCAGTGGGGGGCCCCACTGTTGGCTCTGGAGCCTGGTTTAAATTTGTCCTGGTTACCTCAATTTACACTTTGGATTTTCGTTTTAATTTTACACTTTGACATTTCCTACAATTTTCACTGTGTGTACGTTTGTGCGCTGCGCCTGGGTCTCTGGAAGGAAGGAAAGAGGACTAAGTAATTGACGTCTGTCTGTCTGGGTTTGTTGGCCCCTGGGTACTGCCCACCAGGCGCATCCAGGCCCAGCGACTGCAAGAAACCTGACTTGGCTTGGAAGGGGATGGAGCCTCTCAGCCCCCAGATGGAGATCAAATCAAATTAGGGCCGAGTTGGGGAGGAGGAGGGCTAACTGTGCTTCCTGGAAGCAGAGCCGGAGAAGTCCCAGGGGAGCACGGAGGAGCGAGGAGGTGGGGCTGCGTGCCTCACCCCCCAACACTGTGTTCCCTGCAGCGGGGCCGGCTTAGTTGGCTGGGGGCATCTGGGGCGGTGGAGGTCCCAGGGTCACTCTTATGCTTGGAGATGGGAAACCTGAGCCCCTGGCCCTGGTTCTTGAGCTGCAGCCCAGCTCCAACTGGAAAAGCTGGTTTCTCTAAAACTAGAGCTGGTTGTCTATGAGCCAGACACTCAGGATGTCACAGGCATTTGAGTGACCCAGGGAGCTGACGAGCATAGGAGAATCTGCAGGGGTGCTGGGTGGGGGCTTCTCAAGGGTTTGTGGCTCCAGTGAGTGGTGCTGGCCTCGTTGGCAGGTGGGGAGGCCAGCTCTGACTTTGGGAGTGATGGGGTCGCAGGTGAAAGGATCTGTGGGAGGGACTATGCCTCCTCAGGTCTGTGCACCATCATAGCCGTTGCTGGGGAAACTGTCAAACCAGGTCCTGGTGTCCTCAGAGCAGGGCCTGGCCAGGCAGAGCTGCTAAGTGGAATGACCACTGTAGCATCCAAGGCCGGAACCAGATTACCCGTAGGCCTGATCCAGCTAGCGCCGGCTTCCCACACTCCTCCGACCTCGTCCTGCCCTGTCCACCCCTGTTCCCCAGCACCGAATTCCTTCCTCCACCCCAATCCCCATTTGAAATAGAGCCTCAGGGCCTGGGTGGGCATTTTGGTGTCAGCCTAAGCTCTCGTTTTCCTTGGGTACAACTCTCATCGCCTCCCTCCTGGCTTTCTTCCTCTTTGAGAGGTTTGGGGTCTGGGATGAGCCTTTTCCTATATTTTGAGGTTTGGGGCCTGGGATGAGCCCTGCAGGAAGCTGGTAAATGCACTACCCTGAAGGACATGCTGGGATGAGTCTAGGGGTCCTCGTGTGCTCTCAGCCTGTGTGTCCCCCACCTCCACTGGCCCCCAGGTCAGACATGACGGTAGCCTGGCTGGACGTGGGGGCAGCAGACGCGTCCACACACTCTGCACCCAGGCTGGCTAGAGGGGCGATACGGAGGGCCAAGCACACCACAAGAGAGACCCCGTGCGCAAAGACCTGCCATTGCGTGTTTGTCTTAGAGCCTGAAAGTGCTTTTCCCCAAAGACGAGGCCAGGAGGTTCTGGTCACAGGTTTATTGGACTTGGATGTGTGATTTCCTGGCTATGAGGTGAGCGAAGGGTCTGGGTAGGGGTGGGTGGGTGGGGAGGAGCAAAGAGCCTGGGAGGAGAACAGCTAGGGAGAAGGTGGAGGTGGGGACTTGCCCCCTACAGGCCCCTGGGCAGTTGGGGGACGAGGTGGGCAGGCCGGGAGCAGGTGCCGTCCCCTTCATGTCATCCCACTGCCTGGTTGCACGGGGGCCCTTTGGCTGCTGGTTTTGCTGAGACGCAGTGTTGAGGTGTGTGGGCAGGGCCCAGGTCCGAGGTCCCAGCCATGCTGCCCTGGGGAGCTGGGGGCGCTCCTGGGGCCACAGACTTCAGGGGCCCCCAACAGGCCCAGGTCTTGAGTGCAGCACGACAGAAGGTGGGAGTGGGCTCAGAGCTGGGCCAAACCTCGGGCGTCCGTGAGAGCGCAGTCCTGCTGGGAAGGCTCGGAGGCGCCAAGCCCTGGCCCTGCTCCCCGCCTGGGAGCATCCACCATCTGCTCAGACGGGGCAGAGGTGGGGCAAGGCCATGCGGGGGGGACAGCCCAGGCCTGGCTCTGCCCCTCACCCTGCGGTCGGCCGGCCTGGCCTGGGTCTGCGGAGCAGGGATAGGGTGGGGGAGGGGCCTGGCCCAAAACAAGGGCCAGGGTCATGGGCCAGCTGCCTGAGGAGGGCCCGGGAGTACACACCTTGTCAAATTTCTTATGGCTGTAGACCTTGTTTTTGTTCATGAACGTTAGCAAGATCCAGTCGCACAGGAAGGAGCCCTGAGGCCAGCAAGACCAACGCGTAAGAGCCTGGCACCCGCCCCCCGTCCCCCCACCCCGAGGCCAGCAAGACCAACGCGTAAGAGCCTGGCACCCGCCCCCCGTCCCACCCCCACCCCCCCACCCCCGACCCTAGCGTGCATCCCTTACCACCCCGATGGAGGTCAGCGCTGTGGCCAGGTTAATGATGGTGGGAATCAGGCTGAACTTCCCTGCCTGGAGGCAAAGAGGCTGCCTGAGATGGTCGGGAGTGGGGCTCAAGGGAGGCGTGGGGTGTGGTAGGAGAGATTGGGGCTGGGCTAGCCCAAATCCCAGGTAGGCAAGGTGGGCTGGTTTACCTGTCCGTGCACGATGACGTCAAATCGGATCCCGTAGGCTTTGATGAGTGTGCGGGTGGTGCTACCGTTTATTTTGTAATACTTGGCGAACCTAGGGCAGAATGACCCGGAAGCACGTCAGAACCTGGGATGGAATGACCCGGGTGCAGGAGCCCTGGCCACCTGACCCTGAGGAGCATGATGGTGGGTGCACCTGTTGCCCAAATGGGGCAGCTCCAAGACTCCGCCGACAACTGGCGCCCCTGAACCTCTGGGCACCTGCCCTGTTGACTCCTGGACCTCCACGGCTAGGGCAGATGAGGACCCAGCATCCCAAGGCCAAGGTACCTGAAGTTGTAGCCAGATGAGGCTGGGACATGCTTGGGGTCGAGCCTCCGGAAGGAGTATTTGGGGTTGCACTTGGATGCCGACAGGTCCAGGTCACAGTCCCAGTTGATAATGACCCCAATTACACCGCCCTGTCCAAAAGTGGGCACAGACACAGGGTCAGGGTGGGCTCACAGAGAGGACCTTCAACGGCCCCAGGGTCCTGCTGAGGCTACGTGCGGGGTGCATACTGTGAAGCACCCAGGGCAGCTCAGGGCAGAGAGCTGGGGAAGGGGGCTAGTTGAGTGCCCTGCTTCCGAGGCACGAGGGGATGCTAGGAGTCAATAATTTAGCAGGAGCCATGCACGCCCAGATGGGCCAGCCGATCGTGTTTCTCTTCCTCTGCCCGAGCAGGGCCAGGGCTGGCCAAACTGCAGACGGACTCGGCTGTAACGAGACCCTTTGTGTGCAGGTGGGAGCCAGCACCTGGACAGACAGCTGTCCCAGCCGCTCTCCCTGGTGCCCTCACCGCGTGTGCCAGCTGCGTGAAGTTTTCCCCTGCCTGCTCCACGATGTAGCCCAGCTTGAAAATGGGGCAGTAGAGGTCAGAGACCTCATGGAACGTGCAGTGTTTCAGGTAGCCATCCTTCCGGCTCTCGATGTTGCCCCTAAAGACAAGGCCCAGCGGCATCAGATGGGGAGGGAGCAGAAGCCATGCACCCCCAAACAACACATTCCAAGAGGCAACTCCCACTCCAGCCCATCCCTTGTCACCACACGCTAATGGCTCTTACTTGGAGAACTGGAATTTGGG
Organism: Eschrichtius robustus; assembly: GCF_028021215.1. Lineage (NCBI taxonomy): Eukaryota > Metazoa > Chordata > Mammalia > Artiodactyla > Eschrichtiidae > Eschrichtius > Eschrichtius robustus. The sequence continues at coordinate 604,087 of NC_090837.1, forward strand.
GTAGTGGATGCTGTTCTTGATGAGGATGGTGAAATTCGGGGCCATCTTACCGAGAAACTGGCTGAGGAGGCACAGGCTGGGTGTGTTTAGTCTCCCCTTCGCCCCGTCCCCCAGCCTCCCCCGCTGCGCTGTCCCTCCCTCCCTTCTCCCCCCACACACCCCGACTCCAGTCAGTGAGGAGAAAGGAGCAAAGGAGCTTGGCCCCAGGTGGGTGGGGACAGCGGGCGTGCACACCTGACTGAGGCCCCGTCTTCCACCGGGCACCAGCCGGACACCTCGCAGGTCTTGGAGGACCCGTGGTAATAAGGCACGCAGCGCCCGGTCCGCAGGCCTGTGGGCAGACGCGCGCTCAGGTGGCAGATGCGCGCTCAGGGGCGCGGCCCGCCCCCGCCCCCAGTTGGCACACACTGACCGTTTCCCAGCATGTCCAGCTGCCCAGCCACGCAGTCTTCGTCCGAGTCGCAGGTGGCGTTGTTGATCCTCATACTCTAGGGAGGAGGCTGCTTGGTCAGGGGCCCGACACCCTTTGCCCCCAGGCGCAGCGGACCAGGCAGGGCCCCTCCCTCCCGCCCCCGCTCTGCTCTCTACCCGGCCTCACCTCGGCGCAGGTTCCGAGGGTCTGGAAGGGGGTGACCTCGATCCTGGTGATGATGCTGAACACGCTGCCCCCCTGGGCTCAGAAAGAAGGGACGGTCGGCCGGCGCCGGGCAGCTCGGTCGCCGCTCGGTCCCACCCTCGGGGTGCTCGGGTTGGGGGCGGGGCCCGAGTGGCACACCTCGGGGGGTTTCACGTACTCCTCCACGTCCCACACTTTGTGCTCGGACGAGGTGATGCCCTTGACCTTGGTGATGACGGAGCTCTCGGGGCCCGTCTCGCTGTCCTGGTAGCTCTTCTGCACGACGAACACGTACCTGTGCGGACGGGCAGGGCCGGCTCTGGAGGCGACCCCGGGGCAGGCCCGGGACCCCTCCCCTGCCGAGTCAGCTCGACTCCGGCGGGATCGAGGCTGCGTCACCGCCTCTCGGGGGCCGGCCGGGTAGGCTATGCGGCGCCCGAGGGGCCAGCCCGGCGGCCGCCGGCGCTCTCCTCGCCCCCTGCCCAGAGCGGCCCCTCCAACCTGGGACGTCCCGGCGGCGCCCTCCCCTCCCCTCCGGACCCCGCTGGGCACCCCCTGCCGCCGGGTCTCCCCCGTGCGCACCCACCACACGAAGTAGAGCAGAATGAGCAGCTGCACCGCGCGGTACACGATGCCCAGGCGCCGGTTCTTCACCACGATCACCTTGGGCGTCTCGTAGTCCCAGAACGCGGACCAGCAGCCCCGGGCCAGGCGTCGGGCCGCGGCCGTCCCCGCGGGGGGCTTGGGCTCGGCGGCCGCCATGGCCCCGAGCTGCTGGGTCTGGGAAGCGGGCTGGGGGGCGCCGGCGTGGCCGCCTCCGGGGCGTGGCCTCGCGCGCCCCGCCCTGTCTCGCCTCGCCCCGCCCCAGGTCGGTACCCGAGCCGCGGGAGCGCCGGGCGGAGACACGCAGCGCACCTGGCAGGTGTCGCCAGGTGGGGCCCCGAGCGGGCAGAGTCGGGGTCGCGGCAGCCGTCGCCCCCAGCCCGCTCAGGGAGGGCGTGAAGCCGGTGCAGGCCCTCGCGTCCCTCGGGAGGACACTAGACGCGGCAGAGCACCGCCCGCCTCCTCCGCGCCTCCGCCGGTGTCTGATGCGCAGCGCGCACTAAACCCGAAGAGCAATCCCTTTGAAAAATATATATGTATATTTACCCAATTTTGTTGGGATACAACCGACGCGTGAAGTTGTGTAAGTTTAAGGTGCACAAGGAGATGATTTCCCAAGAGCAATCCTTGATTCGGGTCCGCGGTTCCCCGCAGCTCGGCAAAGGCACCCCTGCCTCCAGGGTTCAGACAAAAATCTGGATCACTTTCTTTGCCCTAACAGTCCTCTTGCTTTTGTCTACAGATACACGTCAGGGCTGTTGGGTTCTAGCCCCTTCCCCATCCCCCCACCCCAAGCGCCCCCGCCACGTTTCTCACCTGGATTTCCGCACTATAGGCTTCTACCCATTTCCGTCTCTTGTTTTGTTTTGTTTCCTATACAGCTCGGAGGAAACATGTTTTTGTTTTTACTTTTTGTACCTCTACCCCCACCTCATTATTTTGGACCAAATCCCAGACATCGTACTATTTCACAAAATGATAAATGTTTTACACATTTTTGAGGTGAAATTCACATAGCATTTAATTAGCCGTTTTAATGAACAATTCATTGAAGTTTAGTACATTCACAATATTGTGCAACCACCATCATCTACTTCCAAAACATTCTAATCATCACCAGATAAAACCTCATGCCCATCAAGAACTTCCTGTCCCCCTGCTCTTGCACATACTGGCAACCACCAATCATCTACCTTCTCTCTATGGATTTATCTATTTTGGATATTTCAAATAATGGAATCGTAGAATATTTGCCTTTTTGTGTCTGACTTCTTTCACTTAGCATAATGTCTTCAAGGTCCATCTGGGTTGTAGCATGTGTCAGTACTCCACTCCCTTTTATGACAGAACGATATTGTACTGTATGGATATTCCACAATTTATCTGTTCGTCCACTGATAGACATTTGACCTTTTATATTTTATATTTTGGCTATTGTAACTAGTGCCGCTATGAACATCCGGGTGCAAGTATTTGAACAACTATTTTCAGTTCTTTGGTGTATATGCCTAGGAGTGGAATTTCTGGGTCATATGGTAATTTTGTGTTTAACTTTTTGAAGAACCATCTAAATGTCTCCCAAGCAGCTGAACCATTTTACATTCCAGTTAGCAATATACAGGGATTCCAGTTTCTATACATCCTTTTCAACACCTGTTATTTTCCACTCACTTACGGCCATCCTAGTGGGTGAAATTATATAATTTATTTGGATTAATGTCTATTCAAGTCCCCTGCCCATTTAAAAAAAAAAGTATTTATTTATTTGGCTGCATCGGGCCTTAGTTGCAGGATCTTTCGTTGCGGCACCCGGTCCCTTTGTTGCAGCACGTGGGCTTCTCTCTAGTTGTGGCATGCAGACTCCTCTCTAGTTAGAGCGCAGGCTCAGTAGTTGCAGTGCACAGGCTCTCTAGTTGTGGCATGTGGGCCCTAGTGCGTGTAGGCTTAGTTGCCCCGCGGCATATGGGATCTTAGTTCCCAGACCAGGGACTGAACCCATGTCCCCCACATTGGAAGGCAGATTCTTAACCCCTGGATCACCAGGGAAGTCCCACCTTGTCCATTTTTTAATTGGGTTAAAAAATTTTGTTGTTCAGTTGTAAGAATTCTTTATGTATTCTGGATAGTAGACCCTTATCAGATATATGATTTTCAAATATTTTGTCCCATTGTAGGTTGTTTTTTCACTTTATTGATAATGACCTTTGATGCACAAAAGTCTTTTATTTTGATGAAGTCCAATTTATCTATGTTTTCTTTTGTTGTTTCTGCTTCTGGTGTCATTTCTAAAATCCATTGCCAAATCCAAGGTCATGAAAATTTACCCCTGTTTTCTAAGAGTTTTACGATTTTAGCTGTTATATTTAGATTGTTGATCCATTTTGAGCTAATCTTTGCATATGGTGTGAGGTAGGGCTCCAACTTCATTCTTTTGCACGTGGATGTCCAGTTGTCCCTGCACCATTTGTTAAAGAAACTATTCTTTACCCACTGAGGGTCTGGCACCTGTGTTGAAAATCAATTGGCCATAGACACAGAGTTTATTTCTGGGTTTTCTATTCTATTCCATTGTCCTATCTGTATTATCCTTATGCCAGCACCACACTGTTTTGATAACTATAGCTTTATAGAAAAATTTGAAATTGGAAAATGTGAGTCCTCCAACTTTGTTCTTTTTCAATATTGTTTTGGTTATTCAGTGCCCCTTGCAATTCCATATGGATTTAAGGAGCAGCCGTACCATTGCTGCAGACAAGGCCACTGGAATCTTGATTGATAGGGATTGCACTGAATCTGCAGTTTGCATTGGGTAGCATAGCCATCTTAGCAATAGTAAGTCTTCCAATACATGAACATGGGGTGTCATTACATTTATTTACATCTTCTTTAATTTCTTTAAACAATGCTTTGTCATTTTTATTATACAACTCTTTCACTTCCTTGGTTAAATCTATTCCTATGGTTTTTTTGTTTGTTTGTTTGTTTGTTTTGGATGCTATTGTAGAGAGAATTATTATCTTACTTTCATTTGCTGATTGTTCATTGATGGTATGTAGAAGCATAACTGATTTTTGTGGGTTGAGCTTCTACCCTGCAACTTTGCTGAACTCATTTACTAGTTGTAGTAGTTTTCTTGTGGATTCTTTGGGATTTTCTGTATATAAGATCCTGTCATCTGCAAACAGAGACTTTCTTTCTTTTTTGATTTGGATGCCTTTTATTTATTTTTCTTGTCTGATTTTTCAGGCTAAAACTTCCAGGACTGGTGTTAAATGTTAACTTCCTTAAATGTTAACTTTTAAAATTTAGAAAAGGAGGGAACACATCTCAACTTATTCTATGAAGCTAGTATTGCTCTGTGGAAAAAAAAAAAAAAAAAAGGAAGACATCACAAGAACAGACTAATTCTTTAAAATATAGATGCAAAAATTCTCAAAAAGAAAAGCAAACCAACTGTTAATTTAATATCCAAAAATTAATTATATCATATACCATATCAACAAAATAAAGGACAAAAACCACATGATCATCTCAGTAGATGCAGAAAAAGCACTTGACAAAATCCAAAACATTTCTTCATGATAAAAACACTTAACAAACTAGGACTAGAAAGGAAATTTCTCAACCTGATAAAAAGTATCTACAGAACACCCACAGCTGATACCATTCTTAATGGTGAAAAGAATGAATGCTTCTCCCTAAGATCAGGAATAAGAAGGGGGTGTCCTCCCTTGTCTCCTCTATTCAACATTGTCCTGGAGGTTCCAGCCAGGGCACATAGCAAGAAAATGGGGACAAAATTAAAATAGAAATAGAAAAGCCTAAGGAATCCACTAAAACCTATTAGAACTAATAAGCAAGTTCAGCAAGGTTGCAAGATGCAAGATCAATATGTAACCGAGCAGGACCCTGTGGGGCCTTCCCGGGACAGACCCTCCCCTGTCCTCTGCCTGCCTCTTGTCTGTAGAAAAACTTTAGCCTTCTAGGCCTTCCCCCAGTTCCAAAGAACAAATTTAATCAGAGAAGTGAGAAAATGCAGAAAGAAAACAGTCAAACAAGACAAAATAACAATGTTTTAGCCATTAAACATAGTCAAGGACCTTTAGTTCTTCCTCAAGGGCTACAGATACTATGCTGAGCCGTTTCCTTGAGCTGTTTTGCAGATACTGAGACCCCCACCAGGTGTCAGAAGTTAACTGTATGCTGCCCACAAGCATGTAGACCCCAGACTGGCTGGAACCTGAAGGTTGATGATGTTGACTCCCAATTACCTCACCACCAACCAATTAGAAGAATGTCCATGAGCTGATCACACACCCCACAACCTCCCTCCCTCACCCTGTCTTTAAAAACCTTTCCCTGAAAGCCTTCGGGGAGTTCAGGTCTTTTGAGCACTAGTTCCCTGGACTCCTTGCTTGGTACCTGCAATAAATGCTGCACTTTCCTTCGTCACAACCCGGAGTCAGTGGGTTGGCTTTGCTGCTTGCAGGCAAGAAGACCCAAGTTTGGTTCAGTAAAAAATATATAGGGAATTCCCTGAGGGTCCAGTGGTTAGGACTCTGCGCTTCTACTGCAGGGGGGCTGGGTTCAATTCTTGGTCGGGGAACTAAGATCCTGCAAGCCACGCAGTGTGGCCAAAAACAAACAAAGAAACAAATATATAAAAATCAGTTACATTTACAACACTTGCAATGAACAATCTGAAAATTAAGAAAACAGTTCCAGGAACTTCCCTGGTGGTCCAGTGGTTAAGAATCCACCTTCCAATGCAAGGGATGTGGGTTCAACCCCTGGTCGGGGAACTAAGATCCCACATGCCTCGGGGCAACTAAGCTCCCCATGCTGCAACTAAGACCTGACACAGCCATAAATAAATAAGTAAAAAGAAAAGAGTTCCATTACAATAGTATTCAAAAGAATAAAATACTTAGGAATAAATTTAACAGGACTAGTGCCTTATACTCTGAAACCCATAAAACTTTTTTTTTTTAATTAAAGAAGATCTAAGTAAGTTGGAAGACAGTCCATGTTCATGCATTGAAACGCTTAATGATGTTAAAATAGCAATTCTTCCTGAATTTATCTACAACTTTAGCACAATCTCTATTAAAATCCCAGGTGGCTTCCTTGCAGAAATGAATAAACTGATCCTAAAATTCATATAAAAATGCAAGGGATCCAGAGTAGCCAAAACAATCTTGAAAAAGCAGAGTGAAGTTGGAGGACTCACACTTCCCAAATTCAGACCTTACTACAAAGCTACAGTAATCAAAACAGTTACCATAGGACCCAACAACTCACTTGTACTTACTGGCATAAGGACAGAAATGTAGATTTATGGAACTGACTTGAGAACAAAGAAAGAAAATATAAATATGTAAACCAGAATAAAATAAATTGATTTTGACAATGATACCAAAATAATTCACTGGGGAAAGAGTAGTCTTCGACAAATGGTGCTGGGACAACTGTATATCCATATGCAAAAGAATTAACTTGGACCCCTACCTCACGCCATATACAAAAATTAATTCAAGATGCATTAAAGACCTAAATGTAAAAGCTAAAACCATAACACTCTTAGAAGAAAACATAGGTGTAAATATTTGTGGACTTAGGTTTGGCAATGGATTCTTATAAATGATAACATAAGTAGAGAAAATAAATAAATAAATTGAACTTCACCAAAATTAGAAAATTTTGTGCTTCAAAGGACACCATCAAGAAAGTAAAAAGACAACCCATAGAATGGGAGAAAATACTTGCAAATCATATATACGATAAGGGACTTGTACCGCAAAAACTCTTACAACTCAATAATAAAATGATAAATAACCAATTTGAAAAAGGAGCAAAGGATCTGAATAGAAAATTTTCCACAAAAGATACACAAATGGCCAGTTAGTATATGAAATTATACTCAACGGCATCCACTAGTAGGGAAATGCAAATCAAAACCACAGTGAGAGACCACCTCACACCCACCAGGATGACTGTAATCGAAAAGAAGATAATAACAAGTGTTGGTGAGGATGTGGAAAAAGCAGATACTTTTTATATCCAGTGGGAATGAACAGTGGTGCAGCCACTTTGGAAAACTGTCTGGCAGTCTCTCAAAAGGTTAAACCTAGAGTTATCACAGGACCCGACAATCCACTTCTAGGTGGAACACCCAGAGGGCATGAAGACGTGTCCACACGGAAACTTGTACATAAATGTTCCCAGCAGCATTATCCATAATGGCTAAAATTGGAAATAGCCCAAATGTCTATCAACTGATAAATATATAGTATGTGGTATATCCACACAACAGAATGATTCTGCAATGAAAAAAATGAAGGACCTTCTACGTTACAATGTGAGTGAAGCTTGAAAAAATTTTGCTCATTGAAAGAAGTGAGTCCCTGGAGACCACCTGTTGTATGAATCCATTTATATGGAATGTGCAGAGCAGGGAAATCCATAGAGTTGGAAAGCAGATTAATGGTTGCCAGGCACTGGGGTGGGGGGGAGGGGAAGATGGGGAGTGAGGGCTACAGAGTCCTGGGACCTCCAGGGTGCTACGGTAGGATGGGCCCCTGCTCCCTCGTTGCCTGCAACCTGGGGGCAACAGAGACCCTTCCCTGGGGTGTTGCCCTGCTCCTGGGCCCACGGATGCTGCTGTCAGCAGAGGCGGTTTCTCCCTGTGCCTTGAAGGGGAGTGGCTGGCCAGTCTGCCCAGCACGGGTTACAGGAGCACACAGTACAGGGCTCTCCACTGGCCAGGGGCTGGTCGCTGTGTGTGGCCCACTAGTAGCCTGACCCCCACAACTGCAGCGTTCAACATCTGGCACACTGACCCCACGAACAGAAGGTCGTGAGGGAGGAGAGGTGTGGGCAGCTCCGAGAGGCTATCACACGGTTCGAGAAAGAAGAGAAACTGGGGAGAAGCGATAAATGGACTTGGTGGGCCCCGGGCAAGAGGATTTTTAAAAAGGTTCACACCTAAAATGTCAGGGTGAAATACCGGCGTTCCAGGGATAGAGAGAAACCCACACCAACAGGGAGATTTCTCCCCTGCAAGTCACCCTCCTCCCCTTGGGCAAAGCCCTGCCTGGCCAGCTGTGGCAGGGGTTCTGTCTTCTGAAAACGTGTAGTGTTTTTTCCTTATCTTTTCTCAGAAGAAAAGGTATGTTATAAAATCTCGTTTGTCCAAGAATTTAGTGATTTCTTTCACTGTTTGAGAAGAGTTTTCTGCTGTGTCGTTATGATCATGCTGAGGACGACAGGACAGCTGCAGGGTGCCCCCAGGAAGGTGGCTTTGCCATGTGCACCCACCCCATTAGAACTCTCCCGTTAGCAGCCTCTCAAAGTCAGTGCGAAGCCTGTGCCTGGACCCCAAACGCTCATTGTGAGGTTTAGGTGAGTTGTCTCGAAGCGTCCTGGAAGGAAAATTAAAAGTGAAAAGTCCTAATGCAAACTTCAGGCTGGGAGAAAACAAGCGTGGCCCCAACCACAGAGTCAGTGGTGACAGTTAAGGTGTCAGTTAAAATCAATTGCATAAACATATTTAAATAAGTTAAAGAATTTTATCAAAAGCTTTTTTTCTGCATCTATTGAGATGATCATATGGTTTTTATTCCTCAGTATGAATGTGGTGTATCATACTGATTGATTTGCCGATATTGAAAAACCCTTGCATCCCCGGGATAAATCCCACTTGATCATGGTGTATGATCCTTTTAATGTATTATTGGAGTCAGTTTGCTAGTATTTTGTTGAGGATTTTTGCATCTGTGTTCATCAGTGATACTGGCCTGTAATTTGCTTTTTTGTGTGATATCTTCATCTGATTTTGGTATCAGGGTGATGATGGTGGCCTCAAAGAATGAGTTTGAAACTGTTCCTTCCTCTGCAATTTTTTTTTGGAATAGTTTCAGAAGGATAGATGTTAACTCTTCACTAAATGTTCGGTACCATTCACCTGTGAAGCCATCTGGTCCTGGACATTTGTTCCTTGGGAGTTTTTTAATTACTGACTCAGGGAATTCCCTGGTAGTCCAGTGGTTGGGACTCCACGTTTTCACTGCCGTGGGCCCAGGTTCAAAACCTGGTCAGGGAACCAAGATCCTGCAAGCCACGTGGCGTGGCCAAAAATACTGATTCAATTTCAGTACTGGTAATTGGTCTGTTTATATTTTCCATTTCTTCCTGGTTCAGTCTTGAAAGATTGTACCTTTCTAAGAATTTGTCGATTTCTTCCACGTTGTCCATTTTATTGGTATATAGTTGCTCTTATGATCCTTTGTATTTCTGTGGTTTTCGTTGTAATTTCTCCTTTTTCATCTCTGATTTTATTGATTTGGACCCTCTCCCTTTTTTTCTTGATGAGTTTGGCTAAAGTTTTATCATTTTTTTTTTCATTTTGATATGTTTTACTTAACCTAATACATCCAAAGTATTATTGTTTCTTTCTTTATTACATAAAGAATTTAATTCAGCTATTTATATACATTTTATATAATATTCTTTTCCATTATGGTTTATCATAGGATATTGAATATAGTTCCCTGTGCTATACAGTAGGACCTTGTTGTTTATTCATTCTATATATAAAAGCTTACATCTGTTAACCCCAATCTCCCACTCCATCCCTCCCCCACCCCCTCCTCTCCCTTGGCAAACACCAGTCTGTTCTCTATGTCCGTGAGTCTGTTTTTTGTTTCACAGATAAGTTCATTTGTGTCATATTTTAGATTCCACAAATAAGTGATATCACATGGTATTTGTCTTTCTCTTTCTGACTTACTTCACTTAGTATGATAATCTCTATTTGCAAGATTTATCAGTTTTGTTTGTCTTTTCGAAGAACCAGCTTTTACTTTCATTGATCTTTTCTATTTTTTTTTTAGTCTCTATTTCATTTATTTCTGCTCTGATCTTTATGATTTCTTTCCTTCTACTAACTTTGGGTTTTGTTTCTTCTTTCTCTAGTTGCTTTAGATGCAAGGTTAGGTTGTTTATTTGAGGTTTCTCTTGTTTCCTGAGGTAAGCTTGTATTGCTGTAAACTTCCCTCTTAGAACTGCTTTTGCTGCATCCCATAGGTTGTGGATCATTGTGTTTTCATTTTCATTTGTCTAGGTATTTTTTGATTTCCTCTTCGATTTCTTCAGTGAGCCATTGGTTGTTTAGTAGCATATTGTTTAGCCTGGACACATATTTGTGTTTTTTGCAATTTTTTATCTTGTAGTTGATTTCTAGCCACATAGCATTGTGGTCGGAAAAGATGCTTGACATGATTTCAGTTTTCTTAAATTTACCAAGGTTTGCTTTGTGGCCCAGCATTTGATCTATCCTGGAGAATGTTGCATGTGCTCTTGAGAAGAACATGTATTCTACTGCTTTCAGATGGAAATCTCTATAAATATCATAAAATTCAACATCCATTTATGACAAAAACTCTTCAGAAAGTGGGCACAGAGGGAACATACTTCAACATAATAAAAGCCATATATGACAAGCCCATAGCTAACATCAATGGTGAAAAGTTGAAAGCATTTCCTCTAAGATCAGGAACAAGACAAGGATGCCCACTCTCACCAGTTTTATTCAATGCAGTTTTGGAAGTCTAAGACATAGCAGTAAGAGAAGAAAAAGAAATAAAAGGGTTCCAAACTGGAAAAGAAGAAGTAAAACTGTCACTGAAGATGACATGACACTATACATAGAAGATCCTAAAGATGTTACTAGAAAACTACTAGAGCTCGTCAATGAATTCGGTAAAGTTGCAGGATAAAAAATTAATACACACAAATCTGTTGCATTTCTATACACGAACAATGAAATATCAAAAAGGGAAATTAGGGAAACAATCCCAATTTACCATCACATCAAAGAGAATAAAATACTTAGGAATAAACATATCTAAGGAGACACAGACCTGCACTCTAAAAACTATAAGATGCTGATGAAAGAAATCAAAGATAACACAAATAGATAGAAAGATATACCATGTTCTTGGATTGGAAGAATCAATATTGTCAAAATGACTATACTACCCAAGGCAATCTATAGATTCAATGCAATCTCTATCAAATTACCAATGGCATTTTCACAGAACTAGAACAAAAAATTTTAAAGTTTGTATGGAAACACAAAAGACCCCAAATAGCCAAAGCAATCTAGAGAAAGAAGAACAGAGCTGGAGAAATCAGGCTCCCTGACTTCAGACGATACTACAAAGCTACATTAATCAAAACAGTATGGTACTGGCACAAAAACAGACACATAGATCAACAGAACAGAATAGAGAGCCCAGAAATAAACCCACGCACTTATGGCCAATTAATCTATGACAAAGGGGGCAAAAATATACAATGGAGAAAAGACATTCTCTTCAATAGTGGTGCTGGGAAAACTGGACAGCTACATATAAAAGAATGAAATTAGAACATTCTCTAACACCATACACAAAAATAAACTCAAAACAGATTAAAGACTTAGATGTAAGACCAGATATTACAAAACTCCTAGAGGAAGACACAGGCAGGTCACTCTTTGACATAAATCACAGCAAGATCTTTTTGCATCCATCTCCTAGAGTAATGGAAATAAAACCAAAAATAAACAAATGGGACCTAATTAAACTTAAAAGCTTTTGCACAGCAAAGGAAACCATAAACAAAATGAAAAGACAACCTGCAGAATGGGAGAAAATATTTGCAAATGATTCAGTTGACAAGGGATTAATCTCCAAAATATACAAACATCTCATACAGCTCAATAGCAAAACAAATAACCCAATCAAAAAATGGACAGAAGACATAAATAGACATTTCTCCAAAGAAGACATACAGATGGCCAACAGGCACATGAAAAGATGCTCAACATCACTAATTATTAGAGAAATGCAAATCAAAACTACAGTGGGATATCACCTCACACCAGTCAGCATGGCCATCATCAAAAAGTCTACAAACAATAAATGCTGGAGAGGGTGTGGAGAAAAGAGAACCCTCCTACACTGTTGGTGGGAATGTAAATTGGTACAACCACTATGGAGGACACTATGGAGGTTCCTTAAAAAACTAAAAATAGAGCTACCATATGATCCAGCAATCCCACTCCTGGGCATGTATCCAGAGTAAACCATAATTCGAAAAGATTATGTTCATTGCAGCACTATTTACAGTAGCCAAGACATGGAAGCAACCTAAGTGTCCATCAACAGATGAATGGATAAAGAAGATGTGGTACATATGTACAATGGAATATTACTCAGCCATAAAAAAGAATAAAATAATGCCATTTGCAGCAACATGGATGGATCTAGAGGTTATCATACTAAGTGAAGTAACTCAGACAGAGAAAGACAAATATCATGTGATATCACTTATATATGGAATCTAAAAAAAAGTCACAAATGAACTTATTTACAAAACAGAAATAGACTCATAGACATAGAGAACAAACTTATGGTTACCAAAGGGGAAAGTGGGGGAGGGATAAGTTAGGAGTTTGGGATTAACAGATACACTCTACTATATATAAAACAGGTAAACAACAAGGTCCTACTGTATAGCACAGGGAACTATATTCAATATCTTGTAATAACCTATAATGGAAAATAATCTAAAAAAGAATATATATAATATTTTTTGGCCACGGGGCACAGCATGTGGGATCTTAGTTCCCTGAACACGGATTGAACCCGTGCCCCCTGCAGTGGAAGCGTGGAATCTTAACCACTGGACTGCCAGGGAAGTTCATATATATATATATAAAATTGAATCACTGCTGTACACCAGAAACAAACACAACATTGTAAATCAACTATACTTCAATTTAAAAAATGGTTAAAAAAAAACAGTAAGTTAAAGAAATTAGTTTTAGGAGGACTGATTTTTTTCTTTTTTTACTTAAAAAGGCATTTTACAAGTGCAAAAAGCAAGTTATTCAATTGAATTCTAATTCTTTGGTTAAAAGGAAATGTTACTCTCTGACAAGGACAGAATTTTAAAAACGTATAAATAACAATGTAAAAACAATGAAGTTATAAGTAAAAGTTCAAATAGATTTCCTTTTCTAAATAGCTTTATTGAGATAAAATTCACATGCTATACAATTCACCCAGTTAGAGTGTATAATTCATTGTTTTAGTATATTTACAGAGTTGTGCAGACATCACACCTGTAAGAAACCATATCCTGTCACCAGCTGCCCCTCCTCACCCTCTGCCATCTCCCTGGGGGACATGTCCACTCCTGGGGGTCGTGTCCGCTCCTGGGGTTTCGTGTCCACTCCTGGGGGGTCGTGTCCGCTCCTGGGGAGGTTCGTGTCCACTCCTGGGTTCAGCCCTGCCTCTGGTCACTCCTCCTCCCACACTGACCCGGGCGTCCCTGGGGTGATGCTGGCTCCTGGGCTGGTCCCCCTGGGACTCAGTGATGTGAGGCAGACACACTGGGGAGGCACCCCTGCCATCCAGCCACCGTGGACAAGCGGGCGGAGAAGTCGCGGCTTCAGGTCACTTCGCCAGCCCGGTGCCATCTGACTGCCCTTTGCTGCGTGAGTCCAAGCGAGAACCGCCCTGCTGAGCCCAGCCAGCCCACAGGACCCGAGAGGCAGTCACAAATTGCCCTTTGGGCCACTGAGTTCTGGGGACCTGCTAGGCAGTGGTGGACCCCTGAAACGCTGTGTGGAACTGAGCCCTTCACACCCCCATCCCCAGAGCCCAGAGTCGTCCTGGGTCTCTGGTGCCCTCGCCCCACACACCCAGGCAGCACCCACTGCAGTGGTCCAGCAGTGCCAGCCTCTCATCCTGTCCTGCGTGGTGCCCAGAGCTTTCTGACACACCCTCTGGTCCTGTGAAGGTTCTTGTGCCAGCCCTCCAGGCCCGACCCTCCCATCCGTCCCCAACTCCCAGGCCGAGCCTCCTCCCGGCCCACCCCCTCCTCTGCCTGGACCCCTGTCCTGCATCCCACCACCTGGGGAACCCCAGTCCTGCCTCCCAGCATCCCCACTGCCCCCCTAGAGGCATCTTCCACACGTTACGTAATCTGTCGACAGGTCCATTTCCCACACGAGGCCAAGAACCCCCTCCTAGGTGATAAGGTGGCTGGGGACACACAGTCCTCTTCCGCAGAGCCTGGCTTGTCGTCAATAATAAGTAAGTCAGGAAATGTAACTGAATGAACACTGTGTTCAGACCACCCCCATGAGGACAAGCAGGGCTGGGAATCAGCAGCCCCCCCGGCAGGCGGGTGGGGACCCTGAGAGTGCAGGAGGTCGGCTCCAGGGGCCCTGAGGGGTGCTGGTGGGGAGGGCAGGGCGGCTGACCGGCAGCGGGACGTCCCACGGGATGGGTCAGGGGCTGGTCCTGAGTCGGGGCGGGCAGACCCGGGGGAGCTGCGGTCACTGGCCCGGGGCCGGCCGTCTGGGCCCACGGCTGCAGAAGCTGCGGCTGGTTCCTGGGGTTCCCACGTGGGCCAGCGTCCCGCCGTCCTGTGTGGCCCGGCCACCGCCCACTGTGCGTCTGGTCTCTCCTGAGGAGGGAGGAGACTTCGGGAACAGAGGCGGGGCTGGGAGCTGCTCCGGCGATTCTGCTTCTGCGGCAGCTTTGCCCCAGGCTCCCTGGAGCCTGGCTCCTGTGTGAATCTCTGTTTGGGGGCTGGGAGTCTTTTCCGGAAGCCACAGCCTGGCCAGTCTCACTTCTACACAGAGGAGGCGGTGGGACCCAAGATTCAAAGGTAGGGCCGCTGAGGATTTAAGCCATTATCAGCTACCAGAGGGCGTTTTTCTGCAGGGGATGTCCACTCTCACACGATTGCTGGCACAGTCTTATTCTTCTGCGTGTGAGGGTGCTGGGCGGCCTGCACGCGAGCGCTCGTCAGGGCTGCACCTTTGGGTCACCTTTCCTCGTGGGCACCAGAGGCTCAGCCGGCCTCCCCGCTCGGAGACTAAATGAGGCCGGGTGGGTATGGGACCAACACGAGGGGTTTATGCTCTAAATACGGTACCTGTGGTTGTATAATCTATCAGGATGTGTAAAGTTTTTCACAAGATTTGGCATCGGGCTTTTGTCAGATTGAGACACTGTGGAACCACACCTGACGTTGATGTTGGAGGGCAAAACTGTGGAAAGATGCCTGAGCCGAGAGACTTATAAACAAATATCCAAGAAAAGAGATTCTATACATAGAAGGATATTTCAGAATAACTAGGGGCTGCGAATGCATTGTTCTTCAAGCTCAGGACCAGCTACGCCTCCAGGGCCCTGAGTTTAATTCTGGTAAAATGTGTACAATACAGAATTTACCATCTTAACCATTTTTAGGTGTACAGCTCAGGGGCATTAAGCTCATTTTCACTGTTGTGCAACCTTCACCACCCTCATCTCCAGGACTCTTTCATCTTCCCAAACGGAAACTCTGTCCCCATAAAATAACACCCCCCCCGCCACCAGACCCTGGAAACCAGCATCCTGCTTCCTGTCTCTGTGGATGTCACTCCTCCAGGGAGGATCATATAGTGGAACCAGCCACACAGAATCTGTCCTTTGGTGTCTGGCTTATTTCACTGAGTATCATGTCCTCCAGGTTCTTCTGTGTTGTAGCAGGTGCCAGAGTGTCCTTCCTTTTTAAGGAGAATAATATTCTATTATGTGGACAAACATTTTGTTTGTCCATCATCCATCGGTGGACCCTCGGGCTGCTCCCCCCTCGGCTGTTGTGAGTGATGGGCTGTGAGCACAGGTGGGCTGTGACCTTCCGTGAACTGGACTTTCTCCCAGGGGCACAGTGTTCCCGTGCCACGTGGGCTGTTTGGTTGATCAGGCACATCGTACCCAATTGCGTGCACTGGGTCTGCGAACTTTTCAAGGGCCTGAGAAAAGGTTTGAGACCAGAAAATATTTTTTTCCTGGTTTAAAGTACAAAAAGAACACTGCAGGTTTGAAAGTTAAAGGTGTTCAAGGTGTGATCGAAATTTAGCTCTTACGTAGTTGTGACATAATGATTATATTTCATAGGTTTGATACGATGTGGGAACAGGGTTTACAAAGTTCCTACAATGGCTGTGGGGTTGCCATTTATCTTGGAAACTGCTTATATGACTCAAATGTCTGGTGTCATTTTCCTTGAATCATGTGACTTGAGGCATCCAAGACCTTTGACCTGCTATGAAGGAAACCAAATGAGTTCCTGCGCCGTCCCCGGAGCCTGTGGCCGGTGGCCCTCACAGATCAGCAGGCAGGCAGAGGGCAGTGGTCAGCACAAGGGCGCTTGTCCACAGCTTGCCCAGCATGGGGGCTGGTCCACCCCGCACCAGACCCGCAGGCGGGCGGTGGGACGGGACGCTGACAGCTGAAAGGGTCGGCTCCAGCGCACCGAGGGCAGGGTGTTGGTGGGGAAAGTGAGGCAGCTGACTAGATGTGGGGTGTTGTTATGGGCTGAACTGTGTCCCCCCAAATCCACATGTTGAAGTCCTGACCCCAGGACCTCAGGATGTGACTATGCGGAGACGGGGCCTTTAAAGAGGTGACTGAGGTAGAATGAGGTCTTTAGGGTGGACCCTGATCCCATAGGACTGGTGTCCTTATAAGTGGAGATCAGGACACAGACAGGCACACAGGGGCGGCCACGTGGGGACACGGGGAGGAGACAGCCAAAGAGAGAGGCTTCAGAGGGAACCAGCCTTGCCCACACCTTGACCTAGGCCTGCCAGGCTCCAGGATGCAAGGCCATCCTTGTCTGTGGGGTTTGTTATGCAGCCTGGCAGACTGATATGGGCATCCCGTGTGATGGGTTAGGGGGCACATTTGGCTTCTCAGGCTGGTCCTGAGTTGGAGGAGGGGCAAAGCCAGGGAAGCTGGGGTCACTGACCCGGGGCTGGCATCTGGGGTCACTGAGAGGTTTGGCCAGCTCCCCAGGTTGGCTGCTCCAGGCTGTGGGTCTGTCTGTAGGTTTAGTCTCCCAGGACCAGAGAGTGTGTCTTGGGTTCCACTGTGGAAACACTTGTCCTCCTCCCAAGGGCCGATTCTGAGTGGAGGGACAGGAGCCTGGGCGGGGCCAGGGCCTGGGATATGCGGGCAGCGGCGCCCGGTGAGGCCCCAGAACCCAGAACGGCCCGCTCACATCTGCCGACCTGCGATGGGGTTGCGGGGAGACCTGCAGACACACTTGGACCTCTGCCGGCACGTAGGACGCACGTGTGGGAAAGGTGCATCCCAGCTTTGCAGGTGCTTTTTTTTTTGAGGGGGAAAAGTTTAAAACACTGTTGTCGTACACAGGTTGAAATAGACTTCGAGGTGCTTTTTCAAAGGTAAAATTTAAAAGAGAAATGGTATTGTTGTCACTAAGACCGGCATCCTCTGCTCTCTTTTCTCTGCATCTTTATCACTTTTCGGCATCCGCAGATCCAAACAGGGCTCTGAGTTCATGCTATTGTGTCTCTTTTGAAACAGCAAAACTTCTGAATGAAATGCTTTAGCACTGCTTTTGTGGCTCATGAGCTATGGTTTACTGCAGATAAATTTAAATCTAAAATTACAGAAAACCAAAACTCAGAGAAGTGATTGATGTGTCCTGTGACTTGCCATTTTCGTTAACAAAAGTATAAACGAAGCCGCTCTGAGATGTTCTGTGCTGCTCAATTCTGTCCTTACTGAAAGCACAGGGTAACTTCTGGATATTTGCATGGGGCCCAAAGAGTCTGTGCTGACAGACAGGAATGGCTCTGGAGCAAATACCAGCCCTGGTTGTTTGGGTCGGGTGCTCTGCGTGAGGTGCAATGAGCAGGAGACAAACCAGAGCCCTGCCCGCCCACCCCCAGGTACCAACACCGCTGCCCCACCAGGCCCTGCCCACGACGACTTTCCTGGTCTGAGAATCTGTCCCAATCGGGCGGGTTGGGGGGGGGGGCGCCACCCCCAGGCCACCCCGCCTCCCTGTCTGTGCTCCACCCAGCTCTGTTCTCCAGAAGGCTCTGAATTCCCAAATTCCCAGCACGGGCAGCCAGGGCAGCCAGGACTCATCCTGGAGGGCTGGGCGTGCTCCTGAACAGTTGCGGGAGTTTAAAAAGCAGATTTCCACGGTGCTTTGCGAGGCAGATGACCCCATGCTTCACGGAATCATCTGAAAACCGACAGTTCAAAGGGGGCCCACCCCTCACTTCACAGGGAGGAGAACTAGGGCCCAGAAAGGCCCGGCGGTCTCCCCAGAGCCCCACCACAAATAGAGTGACCTGGGACAGTCTGAGGGTGAGGCCCGTGGGCCCTGAGGACACTCGTCCTGTCACATCGCAGGTCCAGAGCTGGAGACCAGAGGGGGCCACTGCCAAGGTGGGCCCAAAAGAGAAGCGAGGAGAGATTCTGGGCGCGCTAACCTCAGAGACGCTCTTGTCTAAACCAATAAAGGGCTCGATGGTTCCCCAGAGAAAGGCTGTTGAAAATATATTTTCCACTCAGTGATAAAGAGAAATTTGCTACCAAGCCCTAAAGTGACACGGAGGACCCTCAGGTGTGTATTAGGAAGTGGGAAAAGCCACCTGAAAGGTGACACACTGCACAACTGCAACCCTGGGACGGTCTGGAAAAGGCACAGCCATGGGGACGTGAAGGGATCGGGGTGGGCGGTGCCAGGGCTGGGGGATGAACAGGCAGAGCACAGAGAAACAACCCCGTATGATTCTCAAGCGTAGGTACACTTCAGACATGTGTCCAAGCCCATCGCATGTACAACACCAAGACCGAACCCTCATGAAACGGCGGGCTTTGGTTTATAATAATGTATCAAAATCGCTTGATGGATTGCAGCAAATGCATGACACCGACTAAGATATTGATAATGGAAACGGAGGCGGGGCAGGGGCATGTATGGGAACTCTCTGCACTTCCTGCCCCATCTTGGAAACAAAACCCCTCTAAGAAAAAAAAACCCTCTAAGAAAACAATGTCTACTCATGTTTAAAAATCCATTTGGTTGGAGGAAGACTGGGAAGGGGAGGGGCAGGAGCCCTGCGGGCAGGGACTCCACGCCCTCTGGGGCCAACAGGCCAGGAGCGATGGCCAGCGCCGGGCGTCTGCTGCTGCTCTGGTTGCCGCCCGCGACCCTGGTGATGACGCGGGGGAAGCACCTGCCGCAGTCCCACAAGGTGAGCTACACGTCCCTGCCCGCTATCGCCGCACGGTCCGGGGCTGCCCGCACCCAGGCCCACGGGGGCTCCCTGGCTCCCAGCCCGCCTTCCTGCACCGGGCTCTGTGCTCCTTCTTCCGTCCCCCCTCCTGCGCCCAGCCTGTGAGCACATCCGCCTGCCAAGGCTCTCAAGCCCCCAGGACAGCTGACCCCTGACTCACACCCAGGCCCGTCGCCAAGTCCCAAGTCCAGTGGCCCTTGCTACCTGGGACAGAAGCTGCTCTAGGGCCCCGGCAGCGTGGGGTGGAATGGCAGGGGGCGGGCCCAGAGGAGGGGGGGAGGAGGGCGCAGCGGGTGCCAGGGTGACAGTGGTCAGCTCGTGTGCATCGTGCTGTGACAGCAGAGACAACGCGATCGGTCTGTGCTGGGGGCTGTGTGTCACCTCCCTGGTCCCCGCGTCCTGCCTGGTCCGCGGTGGCCCCCGCGCAGGATGCAGCAGGGAGGACCCCGCACTGTGTAGCCCCCTCCCTGGGGCCCTCCTGTCTGCTTTGTCTCCGGGCGGCTCAGAATCTGCTCCTCCTCCGTCCTCGGGTCTCACCCGCTGGGCCGCCCCGACCCTGAGCCCAGACGGCTTTATTCTCAGCCCTCGAGGGCTGAAGTGACTTACCCAGAACAGTAAACGCGGAACAACGGCTCTTTGGGACCTTCAGTAATTTTGAGTTTGCGAAGGAGACTTCTGAGAGCCGAGTGGAGGGCCCCTCACAGGTGGTGGGCGGGCGGCAGGCCTGGGCTTCAGTCCAACTCCTTGTTGGCTCTGTGATCCTGGGCAAGTCACCTACCCTCTCTGAGCCGCAGCGTCTCACCTGTAGAACATGAGAGCGTGGGGAGGGGGCCTGGAAGTTTCATTCGTGGCACTCCTCCCTGCCCACCTCTTCCATCCTCTGTGCTTCAGTTTACCCTCTGCCTCCCTCCCCTGGCTCTCCGTCTTCTGGACCCCCGCTGTCTGCGGATGTTCCAGAACAGTGTCAGGCGGGCGAGCTAAGTTTGAAGGGTGGGGGAGGACACGGGGCTGTGGCGGGCACAGGTGGGTGAGCCTTGACTTGGCAGGGCATCGGGGAGGCCTGCAAGGAGCACTCGGAGTGCCAGAGCGACTGCTGTGTCACCAACAGCCTGAGTCCCCAGAAGTTCTGCAGCCCCCAGACCGTCTTCCAGCAGTGCCTGTCCTGGCAGAAGGTGTGCCCTGCCCCGGCCGGCGAGGGGCGAGGGGCCGGGGAGGGCGGACCCTGGGAAGGAGGGCCGGGGGCCTGGCGGAAGGGACCAGGTCTCCTTCTCCCACAGCCGAACGGGCACACCTGCCTGGACCACACGGAGTGCCGGAGCGGCTGCTGCGTCACCAGCAGCTACGGGCCGCAGACGTACTGCACGGCCAAGACCATCTTCCTGCAGTGCGTGCCGTGGCGCAAGGTGAGGCCAAGGGCCGCGGGGCCGGAGGGTGGCGCCTGCTGGCTCTGACCTCTGACCGCTGTCCCCAGCCCAACGGGGACCACTGCACGGACCACAGCGAGTGCCGCAGTAAGTGCTGCATCCAGGCGAACGAGGTCGGCCCCCACCGCTGCGTCCGCCGGAGCGGCGTCCTGGTCCAGTGCCTGCCCTGGGTGAGTCCCGGAACCGGGTCCGGCCCGCCTGTGGGGCTAACTCCGGCGACTGGCCTGAGGGCGGGCGGGCAGTGACCTGGAAGTGGTGTGTCCCCTCCCAGGAGAGGCCGCCAACTGCCTCTGCAGATCGGCCTCCGTTCCCGTTTCCTGAAGCAGAGCCCGGATGAGGCGTCAGAAAAGGACACGGGTCATGGGTGGTGGGCTCTCAGGTCCACCAGGGTCGCAGCAGGACACGGCGCTGGACGCCCGGTGGAGGGCCAGCACAGCGGCGGGTGGCGGACCCACGGGACGGGGCGGCGCCGGGACTGACTCCTGTGGGGCTGCACCCCGGGCTGGACGAAGGGAAGGACCCTCGCCGGAGCCTCCTCCTCCCCCCTCCTCCCCTCCCATCGCCTTCCCCAGAGGAAGGAGTTCAGTGAGGCGGCCCCCCAGGACGCAGAACCTGAAGACGGCACGGAGAACGGGGGGCGGGGGGGGGGGAGCAGAGGGAGGTGGGGCACGGTGACCGGAGGGTCGCAGCGAGCGGCTGGGAGACGACACCCTGGTGCCCGAGCTCGGACGCCGGGACCCGTTGACTTCAGTCTGACCGTAAAGGTGTGTCTGAGCCCCGAGGTTGAGAACCAGAGCTTTCTGAGCACGCCCGCCTGGCCCATCCGCACCCGGAGCAGCAGTGGGCGCCGCGGGTGCCACGACAGCGAGCCCACGGGTGTCCCGAGGGTGTCGGAGCCAACAAGGCCGCCCTGCCGGCGGCCTCGCCCAGAGGTGCTGACTGCCGGTCCTGAGGAGGGTGTGGCCCTTACGATCCAGCCGGCCCGAAGGCCAGCCCCTCCTGCTCCTGCCTTGCAGGATGCGTCTCCCTGTGCGTTTCCCAATTCTGCTGTGTCTTCTAGTGACTTGGACCCGGTCTGTGCCCTGGAGACCTCCCTGGACCCCGAGCCCCGCACGTGTTCAGGCTGCTCTTCCTGGGACGACGAAAACCTGTAGGTATTAGATGTCTAGCTGTGACCTCCTGAGACCACCCGTATCCGGGTGGCACCTACCGGAACCTCGAGGTGACAACTTAGCATCAGTAAACCTCCCAACTGAGCGAGTGTTTCTGTGGACGTGGAGACAGCGGGTCTCAGCTCAGCGCCACCCTAAGGAGCCCCCTTAACCAGAGACCAAGTCTCCCCAGAGGGAAGGGCAGGTGCAGACACATCCCTCCCCCGCAGGCGCACACAGGTCACTGCAGGTAAAAGTCATCAGTTGGCCGTTCCAACTGGAAAGGCTCCCCTGACCTTGCGGATGGCGCAGTGGGGACATTGGAGCCCACTGAAGACCCCTGGGGGGAGGGGGCCTCCCACTGGTCCCTCCTCCTGCCCCCTCGGCCCCCAGGTCCCCCACCTTCCCCTGGAGCAGAAGTCCTGGCTGATCCAGAATCTGTTCCCTCTGGTGGCTTCTCGGGGCAAACACCAGAGCCGGCTCTGTGCCCAGAGTGCCAGAAATTTAACTGTCACCTTCCTCTGTGCCCAGCACCCACCCTGCAGACACCAGGCTGCTTTCCTGGGCTCTGTTAAAAAAAATTCTCCTCCCCCTCCCTCCTCCCCTTCTCCTCCTCCCCTTCTCCCCGCTCCTCCTGGGCTGGAGCTGACTATGATGGTCCTTGCAGAGTATGTCATGAGAAGCCGTTGCTCCCACCCTAATAATGAGAACAAGCCAGGTAAGCCACAAAGGATAGTTTAAAACAAAAAAATAAAGAATAGATTTAAATGTAAAACATAAAACTGTGAAGTATTTAGAAGAAAAAGAGGAGAATACTTTCATGATCTTGGATTAGACAAAGAGGTCTTAGTCATGACCAAACACCACACATAACAGAAAAATTAGATAAACTGGATTTCATAAAAATTAAAAACTTTTGTTCTGTGATAGACACTGTTAAGAGAATGAAAAGACAAGCCACAGATGAGAAGAAATGACACATCTGACAAAGGACTTGGATGCAGACTATACGAAAGACTCTCAAAACTTAAGTGGAAACAACCCAGTTAAGGGACTTCCCTGGTGGTGCAGTGGTTAAGAATCCGCCTGCAGGGGACACAGGTTCGAGCCCTGGTCCGGGAAGATCCCACATGCCGCAGAGCAACTAAGCCCGTGCGCCACAACCACTGAGCCTGTGCTCTAGAGCCCACGAGCCACAACTACTGAGCCCACGTGCTACAACTACTGAAGCCCACGTGCCTAGAGCCCGTGCTCCACAACAAGAGAAGCCACCGCAATGAGAAGCCCGCGCACTGCAACGAAGACTCAATGCAGCCAAAAATAAATAAATAAATAAATAAAAAACAACAACAACAAAACCAGGACTTCCCTGGCAGTCCAGTGGTCAAGACTCGGCACTTCCCCTGCAGGGGGCACGGGATCGATCCCCGGTTGGGGAACTAAGATCCCGCATGCCCGCCTGGCCCCGCTCCCGGCAAGGCCAAAAATAAATAAATAAAATAAAAACAGCAAAACCAGGAGGATCGCTCTCCTTAGCTCAAAATATTCTGGAGACTCTGGGGTAGAGGCGCAGGGTCCCCCATACGGCCAGCAGTGTCCGACCTTGTCCCCACCTCGTTCCCTGAGGTTCTGCCCACCGACCCCTCCCTCTCCGGGAGCCGGTCTCGCGCCGCAGGGCCTCCCGGGATCGGCCCGCAGAGCCACGCGGCGCCCGCAGCCGAGTCCGTACTCAGACGCCTGGTCCTCAGCGGGACCCCGGCCACCCTAGTGCCGGCCCCTCCGTGTGTCCTCAGGTGCGGGGCCTTCCGATGCTGCGGACGCTCCGCCTGCTTCATGGTGCCTCAGCTCCTGGGGCGCTGGGCCCGCCGCGCGGGCGTCTTGCCTGTTCTGTTCTTTGATGCACCCACAGCGGCCCCACCCGCCGGCACCCCGCGGGCACAAGGGAAGTTCCGCCCACGGCCGCCAGGTGGCGCTCGGGGTCGGCAGCCGGCCAGGCCCCGGGGAGCCCCAGCGGCTCGCTCCTCCGGGGATGCGGACAGACCCCGAAGTTTCCCCTTTGCAGCAGGAAAACAGCAGTGTGCCCACTGGCTGCCGGCCTCGCGCAGGTTAGCCCGGGTGAGCGCCGCACGCGAGGGGATTCCTGGCGGGGGGGGGGGGTCCCTCCGCGGGGATCGGCCGGAGCCCCCGCTCCTCCCCCTCCAGGAGAGCCTGGTCCCCTCGAGGCCGGCCACTCCTCGGAGAACGTGGTGTCCGGGGCGGGAGCTGCCCCCGCGCGCACGGCTGACAGAGCCTCGGGGCGGCGCGGACGCTGCGTCCTCCCCGTGTCCCCAGGTGGTCCTCCCTGTGTCTGTTCTCAGGACGCCCGTCCTGTGGGATTCGGCCCTACCCTAATGACCTCGTTCTACCTCAGTCACCCATTTAAAGGCCCCGTCTCCACGCAGAGTCACATCCTGAGGTCCTGGGGTCGGGCTTCAACCTGTGAATCTGGGGGACACAGTTCAGCCCGTGACACCCTCCAAGTCGTTCTAGAAACACCGTAGATGGGCGGGAAGAGCTGCTGGGCCCCAGGCCCTGGGAAGGGAGGGAGAGGAAGGGGCGGTTCACGGAGGGGCCCCGGGTCGGTTCTCGTCTGTCACCTTGAAGGTCCTCCGGGTCCCCCCCGCTGGCCTCCTCGCCATCCTGGGTGGCCCTGATTTGATGGCAGACCGAGAGCTCCTCGGAGGAGGGACCCTGCGATCCACCTCGGGTCCAGGGCCGGGCAGAGTGGGAGGAGGGGGTCTGCAAGGGAGCTGGCGACAGGTGATCCGAGGACCACTTTCCACAGGGGCTCACGGGGGTCACCCGATGGTGGTGGCCCCGCTCATGGCCCCGTCTCTGAGGCCTGGTGGCTGGGCGGCCGCGGGGACTTTGCCGCGGTGCTGGGGGCCGGGGGACATGGTCCCGGGCACCACCCTGCGGAAGGGACTTGGGTGATTCTTCGTCCAGAGCAAGTCGCACGTCTCCCACGTCATGGGGAGGACGGGACGGTCGACCTCCTCTGCAGGCAAGAAAGCGGTCTCCACGGGTGCCCCCCAGGCGTCCTCGCCCCCAAGCTCACATGCAAAATGTCGCAGGCGCCTGCCCACCGTGGGGAGGAAGTGGGTCTACAGTTTTCCTGGCTTTTTTTCTTCCCCCCAATTTTTTATTCTGTAGTCATGGAACGCAATTTTTGAAAAATTGTGGTAAAATACACACGACATAAGAATTTCCCTCTCAGCCATTTGAAGCGCACAGCTCAGGGGCATTCAGTACGTTCGCACTGAGCGACCGTCCACCACCATCTCCACAAATTCTCATCTCCCCAAACGGAAGCTGCCCCCTCAGACCCCTGACGCTTTGGCAGGCTTCCAGCGCCCGCAGCCCGTGGCCGCCCTGCCTGTGAGCGGTCGGCGCCGTCTCTCCATCCACGTGGGGAGGGATGAAGCCACCTCCCTGCTGCGGCCTCTCCCTGCGCTAAGAAGCTCTGGCTTAAAGCCCAGTGGGTCACGAAACTATCGATAATTCCCCGGGACGCGGGGCCACGATGGGGAGATGGCCAGGGGAGGGGAGCTTTGCGCTCGGGACAAGTGGCCGTCACTGGAGAGACTTACTCCGCGTGGTCTCCCCCAAAACTCTGATGAGAAGTGACAAGAGGTGTCGGCTACCCGGGTAGGGTTTTAGATTAAGTCCCTAGGCGGCTAATCCCCGAGGTGCCGCGGGCTGAGGGCAAGCACGCCCCTGGAAGCGCTTTGTGGCTTCAGTAACGTGGCTGGAGAGAAAGCGGGCGCTTTGTGGTACCGAGGTGGCGAGCGGCGAACGCCGGTGGCTAGAGCCTCGGGGCGGCGTGGGCCCTGCAGGACCCGCGGGCAGGGAGCCCCGAGCGCTGGGAGGTTTGCTGGGGAGCAGGAGGGCGGGGGCGCTGCGTCCTGCGGGCGTGAGGGGCGCGGGAGGGAGGGAAGACCCGAAGGTTTGGTTTGTGCAAAATATAATAGAATAGACAAACCTCTGAGAGTGTGACTGACGAAAGAGGAGACACCGGTGAGCCCGAGGAACGTGAAAGACGACAGAGTCTCAGAGGAAAGACAGTTTTAAAAACTGTAAGAAGCGTGCTGTGTGGACCCATTCACTTGATGCGCCCACATTCCTCAGAGAGCAGACCCATTCCCAGGAAGATAAAAACTGCCCAAACTGTCTCTAAAACCAGGTAGTAATGCTGAAGAGACTGGTTACCCCCTAAAATCAGAAACGGTCAGTGCCCCTGCCTGGCCGGGGGCAGGCTCGCCAGGACCTCCTTGGGGGACAGATGTGGTCACAGATGAACGCGACATCCTCAGAAAGATGCCGGCAAGGTTGCCAGGAAACGCGTTAAACAGCCACGGAGGCACAGGAAACTAAGTCTCAACTTCCCCCTCAGGACTCGGAGAAGCAGAATAAAATTTGGTCACCAAAGAGCTGTTGCGGGACTTCCCTGGTGGCACAGTGGTTAAGAATCCGCCTGCCAATGCAGGGGACACGGGTTCGAACCCTGGTCCGGGAAGACCCCACATGCCGTGGAGCAACTAAGCCCGTGCGCCACAACTACTGAGCCTGCGCTCTAGAGCCCACGAGCCACAACTACTGAGCCCACACGCCACAACTACTGAAGCCCGGGCGCCTAGGGCCTGTGCTCCGCAACAAGAGAAGGCAC
Organism: Eschrichtius robustus; assembly: GCF_028021215.1. Classification (NCBI taxonomy): domain Eukaryota; kingdom Metazoa; phylum Chordata; class Mammalia; order Artiodactyla; family Eschrichtiidae; genus Eschrichtius; species Eschrichtius robustus. The sequence goes on from NC_090837.1 coordinate 630,755, forward strand.
CGCAATGAGAAGCCGGCACACCGCAATGAAGACCCAACGCAGCCAAAAAAAAAAAAGAAGACCTGTTGGGTTAAAGCGGTCAAGTGGGCAACTTACAAAACCATTTTAAAATTGAGTGCCTGGCTCAAGGCAGCGATGGTCATGCAGGAGAGCACTTGGTCAGACTTGGCCATTTCACAAGAACTTGAGTGTGTAAGCACAAAGGCGGTTCAGCGTCAGGACAGCTGTTTGTGCGATGTGTGACGTTACCGACTCAAGGAGAAAACCCACACGGCCAGCTAATAGATATAAAACACCTGTGTCTGATTTAAAAATTAAAAAGGGAGCTAACAAAGAAGAAAACCTGGTGACTGAACATCAAACTACCCCACTGTCTATGTACAGCACGGAAGTGCCTGCCCCGGGGCGGCACAAGGGGACAGCGCAAAGACGCTGGAGGACAGCCACTGTTCTCGCCTGAAGATGACCTCCCAGTCTACCTGCAACGTAAGAGAGCCAACAGAAAGGCCGGTGGAGCTGGTAGGAGGTTTGGTCAGCACCTCGGTCGGGAGAGGTCCGGTTGTGTTGCCTTGATGAACAGCCCCACGTCTCAGGGCTCTGCTCTGTGCTTTCCCACCACGAGCCCCACAGAGCAGCCCCCTTGGGAACAGTCCTGGGCGCTGAGGCCCTGGGGGGTGCCACACCAGCGATCGAGCGCCCCTGCTCAGAAGCAGCTTATGCCTTTCCGCAGGTGACGACAACCAGGGCGAGTCCCACAGCTCCGTCCACCCATGGGGGCCAGTGGTACGGCCCTCCCGTGCACTTGGAGGCTGGGGGGTGCTCGGCAAGCAGCACCGATGCCACAGGAAGGGAGCGAGACCCACGGCAGACACGCGAACCAGGAGCTACTCTGCACCGTCGTAATGACCAGCGCGACACGCAGCTTTACCGAAAGCATGAAACACCTAGGAGTACACACGAGAAGCTGCGAGACAGCTGGAGAGAATTAAAACCTTTACCAAGAGACAGAAGAGGAAACTTAAATACATTAGTGAGAGTCCTGTGATGGATCAGGAAGGATCAACATTGTAAAAGTGTCAATTCCTCCCAAATTTGTCTATAAATCCAATGCTATCCCAATATAAAAGTGACAGGAAAAAACTAACAAAATTTGACAAGCTAACCCTAAAGTTCACATAGAGAAATTGTCTGCAAGAACAGCAGCAAACTTCGCGCTCACAGCCTCCCTCAAGGCCTCCCACCTCCTTCCTGGGTCAGGAGGGCGTCCTCCTGGGCCCCTCTCTTTCTCTTTCACTTGGTTTACACCCTTATTTTACTGGAATATTTCCTCCAGTGGCTTGCAAACAAAAGACGCAGGGAATGAATGTATGTATGTATGTCTGAATCCTTGCGTGTCTGATACGTCTTTTTCTTGACTGGTATTTGGCCAGGATGTTTTAAAATCGCTTCTTTAAAATGTCCCACTGCACTTAGCTTTCTCCCCCCCCGCCACCCCCCAAAATTCTATTAGTTGGATGATGGACATCCTGGAAAGGCCGTCTAAGTCGTTCACCTTTTCTCACATTTTCAACTCACTGTCTTTTTGTTTTACCTTCTAGGGGATTTTATAAACTATAATTTCTATCTTTTAATCCTTTTATTGAAAAATTTTATTTGACAATCATTTAACTTCACAGACGCTTCCCAGGGGGTGGCACTCCAGCACGGACTGTGGGTCCCTGGAGGTTGGTGCTGCCTTACAGACAACGGTCCCTATGGGCCACTTGCGTAGACCACGGTCGTTGTTGGGTGATGTGCCAGCACGGAGGGCGCTCCCCAGTGGGCAGAATTCCGTTATTGATTTTGCTCCACCAAAAATCATGCCCTTCTGGTTGACACTCCATTAGAGAACACGATCCCTTGAAAAGGATGTCCCTTAGGGATGGCCTGCCCCAGGGCAGATACCAACACTACCCTGCAGGTGACATGCCGCTAGGGGCCCTTGTCTGGGAAAAGGCAAGCAGCACAGGCCTACTCTCCTGGTCCCTACGGTTCAATGCAGACTGTGTCCTTTGGCTTTAACTCAAGTATTTTATTCCTTCACGTGATATCCCTGGACTCCCAAGTGGTCTCGGTCAAGGGCAGACACTGAATTGCATCCACCCTGCAACTACACCTATGGGTGGGGTCCCAGAGCCCTGGGTGCCGGCCGGCTGGGCCTCTGCTTCTGTCTGCTCCGCAGGGACCCTGCAGTGGGGTGGGGCGTAGCCCAGGCCACTGGGTGGACCGGCCCAGGGTGGGCGTGGTCGTGAGCCTCCCCAGTCCATCACAGGAGAACTCGGTGACGGGTTGCTCCTGGAGCTCTGCTGTGTAGGCTACAACTGAGACAAGGGAAAACCAAGGAGTGAGAGAGGAAGGCACTGCGGCCCGGTGGGGCTGGTCCCCGGGAACCAAACCCCTTTGGAGAAGCCCCTGGCTGGTGCTCCAGGGCACAACGGTGACCAGCTTGTCCCCGGGGATGAAGGGCACCCCCAACTCTCCATGGGGACCGTCATGGGCTCAGAGGCCCTGCTTAGGCCCTGGCTGCTCACCCAAGGAGGCCAATCCACTTGGGGTACAGTGCCAGGGCCCCATTTCTAAACCATGGCCAGGGCAGGGCTAAGGGCCCAGCGCTCAGCGCAAGTAGCTGCGGTCCCCACTGCAGGGCAGGCGCCCCCTCGCCCTTCTCCTCCGGCAGGTGGCGGCAGCCAGCTGTGCCCCTGCTCCCCTGCTCCCCTCCTTCCTGAGCTCTCCCCTCTCCAACAGCCGCCACCCGCCCCGCCCAGGACGTGCACCCCGACAGCCAATGCACAGAGAAGACCAACCCAGCGGACAAGTTCCATACAGGGGAGATGTGGCAGATGGCAGGGTGGGGACCACGTGACCAGAGCCGAGTTGAAGGCCAAGCGAGAGGTGCCAGGCAAAGGTCAGAGGGAGGAGCCTGAACGGCCCAGGGGGAACGGAACGGCCTGGGGGAGCGGGGCGAGGTGAGGCTGGTGACAAGGACGGTGTTCCACTGGGCAGCCCTGGTGGAGGTAGCAGCCAGGGTGCGGGAGGGAACTGAGGGTGGGTGCGCGACCCCCAGCTGTCACAAAGCCCCACAAAACACTCAACCACCTGTCCATCCAAAATCAAGGCTGTATTTACCTTCATTGGTTGATGTGAGAACAGAATGTTTAAAATAACCGGAGTCTACAGTGGAAACACGGGGTTGAAGATACAGAACCGAACAAAGCAAACAGCTACAGATGGCCGAACCAAGGCTCACACGCCGAGGACACAGGTGTGGGTGCCAGGAAACAAGGTATGCTGACGACAGGGCATGGTGACATTCACGGGGTTATGAAAGTAAGACTGAAACCAAAAGGAAATCATGCCAAGGCCTTGGCCGGTGGGAAAACATGAGACAAACGTCTGCTGATGTCCTCCGTGAGAAGACAGAAGTTATTTCTTTTGTGCCTTTAGCCTTTTCACCTCCCAAAGCCTACTTGTCTGAGGTGGATCCCGAGGACACCGCCGTCAGCACACACGTCCCAGGGCTGCTCCGTGGTCCCCCCGGCGGCCCGGCCGCCCTGACCGCTTGCATAGTTGAAGGACGCTGCCGCAGTTAAACGTCTGAGGGCATTTCCAACTGACAGCGGGTGGGTTTTTGTGATCATGTTAAACAGATAACCAGAGGAGTTTCTAGAAACCGTTTTTATAAAGTCTACCTAGGTTAAGAATTTAATAACATCATATATTTATATTAACAGACTATTTACAGTTTGTGTTTTTTTTTAAAAAAACAAACCGAAAAAGAAACCCTTTTACACTTCTGCATAATAAGGCAAATAAAGTTTTGTACATTATTAATTATCCTAATATATATCTGTAACTTCGGTTCCAAGTACCAAGGGAGGGCCAGGGCCGGGCCTGAGTGGGGACCTCACAGTGCGTTGGACAAAATGACCGTTTTCTTCTCCATAAATAAGACAAAAAAACCCCCTGGGGCTCTGAGGCCATTAAATCGCAAAACCAAACTAAAAGTTAAAAAGCAAAAGTCTCTTTTTTGTTTCATTTAAATGTCTAAAGAGCACAAAGTTGAAAAAAATACAAATCTATTAAAAACGCTTCTCACCTGTGGGAAAAAAGGTACAAACTTGAATTTTTTTTCCAGTAGCCTCATTCCAAGCTCGGAAAACTAAAGATCACCCCCAGAAAAGCTGTGCATGACACCCCGACTCCACGGGCTGCGAGTGGAAGAGCGAGCGTCGCCCCAGGGCCGATGGAACTGTGCTTAAGTTCTAGAAACAGACGTTTAGGTTAGTCCACAGCAGTGCGTTCGTTCGTGGAGGGGCCTCCGCACACGCGGCGGGCGCGGCCCCGCGGCCACTACCGCGCCTCCACCTCCTGGGGGTTGCGCGAAGGGGAGTAGTCGCGGGCCTCGCCGGGCGCGCGGGCCCCGAGCGGCGTAGTCCTGCTCCGCGGCGGCCCCGGGGGCGTGGGGGGCCCGGCCGCGGCCACCAGCGGGGGCGGCGCGCCGAGCGAGGCGGCGGCGGCCGGCGGGGTCCGCGCCAGGAGCCCGTTGTGCAGCGCGGCGGCGGCGGGCGCGAGGCGCGGGTAGTGCAGGGCGCCCAGCGCGGGCAGCAGCGCCGTGCCGTCCAGGTGCGCGGCCCGGGCGCGCTCCAGCTCGTCGCGGCGCGCCTCCCGCAGGCGCTCGGGGCTGTAGTCGTGCGGCTCGCGGTCGCGATAGGGGCGCTCGGGCGGCTCGAGGAGGGCGGCGGGGCCCGGGGCGAGCGGGGCGCGGCGGGGCGGCTCTGGGACGCGGTAGGCCTCCCGCAGCGGCTCCCAGGCGAAAGCTGGGCGCTCGCGGCCCGCGGGGCCCGGGCCAGGCTGCGGGGGCGCGTCGCCGTCCTCCCCGCGCTCCTCCTTGACCTTCACGTCGCTCTGGGGCCGCTCGGCCGCCGCCTCGAGCGGCTTCGCCGGCTCACGGCCCAGGAGGCCAGCCAGGCGCAGGCCGTCCCCCAGGGCCGCCTTGCTGGGCTTGGCGCTGTCCTCCCGGGCCGGGGAGCGGCTCTCCTTGACGCGGGGCTCGGCCTCGCGCTCGGCAGGAAGCCCGGGCCGGCCCGGCTCGCCCTGGCCGCGGAGCAGGAGGCCGCTGCCCGGGTGGCCCACGGCGGCCGCGGGCGAGGTCCGGCTCAGCAGGCGCGTCTTCTCCAGGAGGTCCCTGGGAGCGACAAGACAGAGAGCCCTCCTCAGCCTGGCGGGACACCGGGCAGCGAGCTCCCCTGACACCAAGCTCCCACCTCAACGCGGCGAGGCCACTGCCCACCGTAGTGACCTCAGGGTCCTTGCGTGCGTGCGTGTGGGGTACGCTTAGCACCCCGGGCTCCCATGTAATCACTGCTAGTGGCACCCCGTACACACATGGCGACCACAACCCACATCCCCACGCAGGTTACCCCACGACCGTCTGTCTCCCCTCCACAAGCACCACGGAGACCGACTTTGCAGCAGAACCGCAGAATGCTCCACGGGGACCCAGGCCGCTGAGCCCCTGAGCCAGGACAAGTCCTTCGGTGAGGAACGTAGGGCAGTTCCACCCAGGCCCCAGATCCGCTGCAGGGACAGGGTCCTGCAACTCCTTCCTCGTGGGCAGTGTGTGGCCTGGCTGCGGTCACCATAGTTCCGCCCGCCCCATCGCAGGCTGGTTCTCACCCGAGGCGCCACCCTGTACTTTACAGTTCTTTGCCTCTGAGCTGGGAGCACAGCGGGCACGGCCCCCACCTTGATGAGGGGCTGGGAGAGCAGCTGGGCTTGAGTGGGTCAGATCCGAGGCTCCTTTTCCCCTTGGGAGTCCCCAGGTCCCCCAGACCCCTGCCCAACCCTCAGTGCTGCACCTGGCCACCATCACTCTACTTGAACCCCACCCACTCGACCCTGAGGTCCCCATGGGGGACCTGCAACTCCCCGGGCTCCTGACCCTCTGTGGTGACAGCGCTGGCTGTAGGATGCGGGCAGGCCCTGGGCTGCTCCCTGGCACCCTTCCTGGGTCCAGCGACACACGTCCCCACCGCCTTCTAGGCCGATTCTAGGTCGCCTCCTCGCTCTCAACCTCCACCCTGTGCCCCCAGTACCTGGCACGCAGCACTGCCCATGAGTGAAGTGCCCCAAGTTCAGGACTGGGGGGGACAGAACCTGGGTGGAAGGGCCGGACAGGGAGCCCTCCTCTGCTCCCGTCCACGTAGCGGGCCACGGCTCCTCAAGAACACTCAAGTCCCAGCCTCTGCCGCTGACCTGAGAAGGTGGCTCCCACCTCCCCTGCCCTGGCCTAGCTCTGCGGCCCATAGGGCTGGGGGCAGGGGGGCACGCACAAGCTCAGCCCCCATCCGCCTGCCCTGCCCACAGGCGTACCTCCCAGACTCGGTCCCCCTGGTGGCTCAGCAGCCCCCTGCAGCGTGCAACGGCATTCTCTGCCCTGCTGATCTGAGCTCCCTCGAGGCCCCGCTGTGGTCCACAAGCCCACGGTCCCCGCCAGGGCCTCGGAGGGAGTGCACCCCCGCCCTGCATGGTGCCTGCCCAGACCCTGCGCCAACAAGAGCCCTCCGTGCGGGCGGAATGGAAGGTGCTTGGGTATGGGGGCCCCCTTCCCCTAGTCTTTCCCGGTCCTGAGGGTGCAGACTTCACACCCTCCCAACCAAGGAGACTGAAGGCAGAGCTCAGCGTGCCCCGCGGGCGGGTACCCGGGACTCGGCGGAGCTGCCTAGGGGATGCGGGGGCGGGAAGCCGGCAGGATGGGGGAGCGGAGGGGCCCCACTCACCGCTCCTCCCTGCTCTTGTCCAGCTCTCGGTCGTGGTTGGTCAAGGCTGAGACCCGCTCGGCGTCTACAGGCTTAGGCCACGAGGGTGGCGTGGGGAAGGAGGGCGGCGCCCGGTGCAGCCGGTTCCAGGCCTCGCGGGGGCTGGGCAGGCCGTGCAGCGTGGGGCCCTCCTTGGGGGCAAAGAGGCCGCCACCGGAAGCTGGGGGGTGGGTGGCGGTGGGAGCGTGAGGCCGGGATGCCAGGGAGGCGCACACACACGGAGATTCCCGACCTCAGACCCACAAGTGCCCCAGGGAGGCGGCAAAGGGGGTCCGCGCGCCCTGCGTCAGGGCGGCCCGGGCCCGCGCAGGCGCGCGCGGAGGACAAAGTGCGTGCCCATGCGCGAAGTGAGGGCGCATGTGCGGGGAGAGCAGGGGGCGCGGTCACTCACTCAGCGCATGGCTGCCCAGGCCTCCGAAGGCGTTGCTGCCCAGGCTCCCCAGGCCCCCGAAGGCGCTTGATCTGCTGAAAGGGTCTGTGGGGGAAACGAGGGCTCAGGGGCCTCCACGTGCGCACTGGACCCTCCCCCCACCCCGTGGCTCCCGAACCTGGCAGGTGCCACCTCTGCAATCTGAGGGGTACCCGGGTTCTTGACGTCATCTCCCCACCCACCTGCATCCCCGCAGCCCTGAGGTCAGCACAGGCCAGCCAGACGGCACGGACCTCAAAGAACACCTACCTGTCAAGTGACCAGTGGGCAGGAAGCTGCCAGGATGGGCTGAGGGTCCGAACGGGTTGGTGGTGGGATGGGCAGCACCTGGGGAGGGGGACAGGTTGATGGAGGCCGGAGTGCACCTGGGGCCTCGGCTGTGGCTCCTTCCAAGGGTGGGTGCGCCCTGGATGGCTGCTCCTCCCACTCCAAGCACGTGACCAGGTAGGAGGTGGGCCTTCATCTCCCTGGAGCCTGGAAGACCCCGAGGGGGCGGAGCAGGGAGGCAGGTGCTGACAGCAGCGGAGCCTCCAGAGGAAGAAGGGCAGAGGAACGGCCTGCGATCGAGCCTTCAGGGGGCTCTCCCAAAGCCAGCGGCCCTGGACTTTCCAACCAGAGCTACAGCCCCGGTCACCTAACAGTGGGTGCGGCCTGGGTGCTGACGGACACTGGCCCGAGTCACGGCTGCCAGAGGCCGCAGCTCCTCCTGCGGCGTCCCCTGGCTGCAGGCCACAGCCCACAAGCGTCACGGCGGCAACAGCCCCGGCTCCCCCGACGCCCCCCAGGACCGAACCTGGAGGGCAGCCGGTGGGCCCAGTCTGGAGACGGGGCTGAGTCAGGGGCCAACTCTGCTGCTTAGGGTGCCCCGGCCCGTAGCCTAGAGGTGAGTGCCTGGCGAGACCAGTGACGTGGGCGCCCCCTCGTGTCCCTCCAGCTCCCTGCACCTGTGGGGACCCCAACAGTGGCGCGCTCCCGTGTGCGTCACCGGCGGGCTCCTCCACCCAGACACACGCAGGTTCTAGCTCCCAGAGAGCTCCCAACTAGAAACTTTACCTCACCTCCAAGTGACCCTGAGTCAAAGAAGTTAGGAAAACAGCTGGCCCCGGGGCTAAAGAGGATGGTGTATCGACGAGGCCATGGGTGGGTGCGGAGCACAGAGGGGCCCAGGCCACAGCCTGTGGGCTCTGGCCCAGATGGGAGGCCCTCTGCTTTCTGAGGGGCCCTGACGCCTGGCTGGGGTCTGGAGGCCATCAGGGCAGTGGAGCTGGGGCTGGGAAGAGGCGCCAGGCTCACCAGGCCAGCCAGCATGACCCCATCCACACCCGTCACGCCAGTGTGCCAACGGGCTGCCCGCATGCACCACGTGTCCACGTGCAAGGGGCAGCGGGTGGGGGTGAGCATATATGAGCTCGGAGGAGGGCGGGGGGAGGTGTCCGAGGAACAGTCAGGGAGGGCTCTCTGAGGAGATGACGTCCTTTGAGGGCCTGACAGCTGGGGTGGAAGCAGCAGCAGCCCCGGCGCGAGGGCTCAAGGCCGCTGACCTCAGCAAGGCCTGCTGCTCGGCTGCCCTCGGCCGGCATCTGGGAACCCGGGTTCCAGGAGGTTTCTCCCTTCCCTCTGATAGGAAGGCCTCACAGACGCTCAGGTTGCTTGTGCAAACAAGGTGGTCTGTGCTGAGCACCTGCTTTCCTTCTGGGAGTCCGGGTTTTGGTCCATGCAGGCAGAGCTGCCTGCGTGACCGGCCCCCAGTAAGAACCCTGGGCGCTGGGTCTCCACGAGCTTCCGTGGGAGACAGCACCTCGCCCTGCTGTCATGGCTCCTCGCTGGGGAATGAACTACATCCTGGGGCCCCTCGGGGCAGTGCTCAGGAGGCACCCGCCCATTTCCACCCTCCCCCTCCTCCTTGCCGACTGCTGTGTGTCCCTCGGCTGCAACGCATACAGCCAGGGTTGGAGTGTGACTTGTGCTGAGTCCTGGGAGCACTGCGAGCCTGGGGGTAGTCCCAGGGACCCTGACACAGCAAGGCTGTGGCGCGGCTGCTGGCGGGGGCGAGCACAGGGGTTCCGGGAGCCGTTTCCCACCTTTCGGAGAAAAGCCAGACCCTTCCTGGGAGGGACATCGGGAAGGACGCCCCAGAGAGGTGGGCATCCTGGCCAGAGTCCATGCGGGACTCAGGTCAGCGGGGGGGAAGTCTCCGCGGGGGGAGAAGCTCGAGGAGGGCAGGGCTGCCAGACCCCTCCGGCTACGGCCGGAGAAACAAGAACGCTGCCCGAGCAGCCGGAGCCCTCTGGCGCCGGCACCAGCCAGAGGGAAAAGGCGAGAACGCCTCCGCCCGGCTGCCCCCTGGCCTGCATGGCGGCTGAGCCCCCAGCGCCCACGGGCCAGGCCGCCTTACCTGAGCTGGAGAGGAGGGGCCGGGCCAGGTCCTGCGGGTAGTGGAATCCGGCGAACACACCCGGGGCGGGGGGTCTGCTGAACAAGTCCAGCTTGGCGCCCGCGTCCAGTTTGTGAGGGCCCAGCTGCATCTGCAGGACAGGGTGTGCGCAGGGGCTGCCAGTGAGCTGACAGCAAGGTGGGACGCCACCTGCTCCGCTGGCCTTGCCCAGCGGGCGGAGAGACAGGTAAGATTTATCCTGACGACGTTTCAGCGGACGCAGGATAACCGAACGCCATGTGTGATGACACAAGTTCCTGATTGAGGTGTTTCACTCCTTTTCATGCGCTTTTTGAAAGCTGGTGTGTTTACACTTAAAACACATCTCAATTTGGATGCTACATTTTCATTGGAAATACTTTGTTTACACTTTGTAAAATTAGGCTGGAAAAGCATTCCCATACGCAAGTCGTTCCAGTTTTCCAATGACTAAATTTAGCTTCAGTATTAAGATTCAAATTTATTAAAGTTAAACAAAACTAAGAAGCCAGTCCCTGGGTCACAAGGGCCGCAGGAGGCATGGGGCTAGGTGAGTTCTACCTGCCGAGATGGCAGCGACAGAGCGGGTGCTTGGGCCCTAGCTGGGGGCCCTACCCACCTCCTTCACTGTGCCTTCCAGGTGGCCCTGTCTGAGCATCTGCATGTTGAAACGCACAATAATCTGTCATAAACCCCTTTCTGTGACTGGTCCTTTGTAGCATATTTAGGACGTGATGAGTTAAAGATATTGTGCGTGGGGTAACGTGTTATCTGAGATGGCAGAGGAGAGCATGGAGACCCTTCTGCGATACGAGGGCAGGGTCCGTCCTGGCCCCCTCAGCGCCCCGGCCCATCGCCCCAGCCGTGGGTCCCCAGGTCTCCCACTTCCCTGTGTCGCTTGGCCAGGGCGCCTGGCACCACCTGCCGGGAGGGGGACGGCCTCGAGCTGGGTTCCTGTTCACCACCTGTCCCCCCTCCCCCCCCCCCCCCCCCGCAGGGAGCACGCAGGCTCCGTGAGCACTTTTGGTCGTCTTTGCCCCTGGCTAAAAACCCAGGCACACAGCAGGCCCAAGTGCTAACAGACACCTGGGGGGAAGAAGGGGGCAGGGCCGAAGGCTCGCTGGGAGGACTCGACTGATGGTGGGGAGGCCCGCAGGGTCAGCGCCTCCCAAACCCCTGCCTGTGTCACACTGGGTGACCAGGCGGGAAGTGGCCTTGAGTTCCCCACACACTGCTATCCTGTCCCCTCCCCAGCTCCGACCCCTCACAGCCCGGCACAGCGCCTGGGCGAGGGGCACCCTCTGAGCCGCGGGCCTGGCCGCAGGATGAGCAGTCAGGCTCACCTTTATCTTCTGCTGATGGTGGTAGATCTGCCAGGCGATCTGCACGTGCACGGCACACCACTTCCCGGGCTTCTGCGACAGGGCGGGTGACGGGCTCAGCTTTGAGGCCAGGACCCCCTCGCTCCCCCCACCCCCCGCCAGATTCCTGATGTCACAGCGCACCCCTGTGGCCACTCAAGAGGCACCCAGAGTCCTCCCTGGCCTTGGACCTCCCCTGAGGTCCCGCCAGGCCCCTTCCTCCCAAGGTGAGGCAAGCAGGCATACACACACTCACCCTGACTGCTGTCCGGTACGGGTCTGACACCTGCCATCAACAGAGAAAGAAGCATTAGACCCAGGCTCTGCAAGCAGCCCAGCCCCGGGGGGTCGGGGGGAGAGCACTATGTGGGCCTCCACGAGGGGCCACGCTGGCGGGAATGCCCGCCAGGGAAGGAGGGAGGCACGGGCACCGCTGCCACCTACCCCGGGGGCTTTCTGTAGGAGGGTGTGAACAGCACTGGCCTGGCCTGTTAGCTCGAGTGGGTTTGAAGTCTGAGAGGAGAGAGGGACAGGGCACGAGATGACTTTGCAGGCCCCACACCCAGGTGGCACGAGACCCCCCAGGCGCCACCCAGGGGCGGCCTGGCCTCCCACCATATCCTACCCAGAGGTTTCTGAAAAAGCTCTTGACCGACGTGCCTGGGCCAGGGTCTTCCCCAAGGGCCAAGGCAGCCCCGCTTCAGGGAAGGTGAGCAGAGCAAGCCCAGTCCCTGGTCCCGGGGCCTCAGGGGGTGCTTCCTGCCTGGGCCTCCTGCAGCGAGGATGGCCCTGTGCTGCTGCCAGCCAGACCCCGCTGCTGTGCTGCTCCTCCCACCCCCAACCCCGAGCGCTGCCAGCGGGAGAGGTGAGAACGAGCGAAGCCAGGCTCTCCCGGCCCCGTGGGGCACAGAGGGCCCCACCCAGGGTCAGGATGTTCTGCACTGAGGTGAAGACCCCTTGGGGGCCACCCGGGATCACGACACACACAACCACGTGCGAGGCGGCTGGAGCTGCCCCGGGATGGGAAGGGCTGGCTGGGGGGGGCCAGGAGCGGTCCTGCAGACCCCACCCACAGTGCCCACCCCCCTCCTGGGAGCAGCTGGTACCTTGGGCTGAAAAGCACCCTGCAGGGATCCAAAGGGACCTGGGTGTGGGAGCAGGGCGGGCAGTCCCGGGACGGCTGGAGGGAAGGGCGGGAAAAACTGCAAGAGAAGGCAGGAGGGGCATGCCAGGGGCCTCGCCGGACGCTTGGACGCCCAGGGCAGGGACGCTGGGCCCAGCCCTCTGGTCCCCACTCCGTCACCCCTGCGCTGGGTGGGAAGCTACACGGACACGGCACAGCCCCGCCGCCCTCCACACCCCTCACCCTGCCTGGACAGCCCAGAGCGCGCAGGGACACTCACGTTGGAATGTCGGAAGTAGGGACTGTCCAGCTTGGGCGTGTACTTGTCAAACTGGAAGGGAAGGAGGCAGAGAGTGAGGCCTCCGTCCACGCGGACGCCCTCCGCTGGCCAAGCACCCACCCATGCCCTCGGGCCAGGCAGTGGCCAGAGTGAGGCTGGTGGCCTTAGGCCAGCTGTCCCCTAGGCTCCCCGAGGGTGCTGCCCTTTGGCCTTCCCTGTTTTAGTGGTCGCAGCACGGGAGGCGCAGACTCGCCCAACTGGTGTCTGTGGCCATGACTGGGGGGGCGGGGGGGGGAGGGCATGAAGCCCAAGGCCGGTGGTTAGGCTGCAGGACACACCTAGGCCACTGGCAGACTAGTCAGTGACAAAGCAAAGCTAGGTGGGAGCAGAGGGGACCCTGCCCCACAACAGCTGGCTCAGGGGATGGGACCTCGAGGACCAGGAACATGGGAAGAGTCCTGGCTCCCGTGGCCCCTCAGTCCTGTCGGGCCTCCAGACCTGCCGCCCTGCTGCCAGCAGAGACACGGAGGACCCCACGTGGGTGCAACTGGCCCCATGGCCATGTGGACACGCGGTGCTCCCCAAGCCCGAAAGAACGGCTCAGGATGGGGAACCTCATGGCATGACCCGGGGCGGGGCTTGGGGGGGGGGGACGAGAGGAGGGGCTGGACGGACAGCCAGACGGAAGGGGATGGTGTCAGCCTGCATGCGTGCAGAGAGCGTCTGCGTGTGCCTGCTGCGTGTCCCGCGCCCGGGCCGCCCCCGCCCGCCCGCCCGCCGGCACGCAGCCTACGCACCGGCGGGGGTGCGGCGGGCGGCAGGAGCGGCGTCGGGGGCGGCCCGGCAGGGAAGGGGGCGAATGTGTGTTGGTGCTGGTGTGTGTGCTGGTGTGTGTGTTGGTGCTGGTGGAACTCCGCCCGCAGCAGAGCTCCCGGGCCCAGGGGGGCGCTCTGGACCAGAAAACGCGCGTTCAGCTCTTGCCTGAGCAGCTCGTGATCTACAAGAGAAAAAGAGAGAGACAGAGAGGCACGTCGGCCGCGGGCTCCCGGCGGGGCGAGGCGGATAGTCACCTGCTGGCACTCCCGGTTTCGGCAGGCCAAGCCGTGGTGGCCGCTCGCTACGTGCGGGCCCCAGGGTGGAGGTAAGAGAGGTGCCTGTGACCAAGTACCAATCAGAATCCCCGAATGAGGCTGGCAATACATGATTGGCTGGCTGAATGAGATCAACAGGCTGGCATCTAAAGGCAAGAGAGAACACCGTGAGCCACCCTGGGAGCCCCCGGAGACAGCCCTGAAGGGGAGCCCTGCCCGTCCCAGCACCCCCAGACCAGTGTCCTGGTCCCATCCTGGGGCACTGAGCTGCCCCCAACCCAAGCTAGGCCGACAAGATCTTAGAAAAAACTTGGAGACCCACAGAGAAATCCTTAGTGACCTAAGATTTGGCCGCGAGGGGGCCCCTGCTGGAATCAGGCAGGGAGGGAGAGGCCAGGCTGGGCCAGGCCAGCTGCTGTTCACCTGGGGCCCCTCTCCTCCACAATTCAACCCTCCCCCCTCCCCCGCCCCCCCAGCAGCCCAGGGACGGCGGATGGGAAGAGCCACGGCAGGCCCCGGGAGCCCTCACTACCATGACCACGGAGCAGCTCCAGGTTTCACCAACTCCCTGCCCCAGACTGCCTGACCAGGCCTGGCAAGGACTCAGAATGGAGCAAGGGATGTGTGTATCCGTGTACGCGTGTGTGAGCACCTGTATCTGTGTGTGTGTGTGCGCGCGCGCGCGCGCGCGCACACACACAACCGAAGCCCTGGCAGGAAGCTTCCTCTGCCCTGGGCAAGGTGGCCTGCTAGCGCTATGGGCTGCCGGGGGGCTGCCATCCAGCTGGGTGGGGTCTGGAGGGCCAGGTGATCACTAAGGATACAGACCTCGGGGGCTGGCCCCCTCCCCAGGGGCCGCGTCCCTCCCCCCGGGGATTAGGGTCCCAGAGTGCAGGGGAACAGTGACCCCGCTGCCCCACCAACGGCGCCCGGACCTACCGGCGGGGTGTCCTGGGATGACCAGGCTGTTGGCCGGCAGCGCCGGGGGCGGGGGCAGTGTCGGGGGCGCGGCGAACATGGCCGCCGCGTGGTGCTGGTGCTGGGCCTGCGAGCGGAGCGCCAAGTGTGAGGTAGAGAGGTGGGGGCCCGGCCCGTGAGGCGACAGGGACGCGTGCTTCGCGAGCCCCAGGCTGGCGCCGCTGCTGGCGCTGCTGCTCCTGCTGCAGGGAGGGGCGCTCAGTGCCCGGCCGTCCGCGGGCGCCCCGCGCCCACCTGCGGCTGCGCAGGCCCCGCCCCGCGCCCACCTGCGGCTGCGCAGGCCCCGCCCCGCGCCCACCTGAGGCTGTGCAGGCCGTTGTGCGCTGCCGCGCCGGGGCCCGGGAAGGCGCCCGGGGGGAGAGGCACGTGCGTCGGGAGCGGGGCCCGGGTCTGCAGGGGCGCGGGCGGCGGCTGCGGCGTGAGGCGGGGCACGGCCGGGGCTTCCTTCTTGACGGGCGGGCTGGACGGGGCGCCGGGCGCGGGGCCGGCGGAGGGCAGGACCGGCGCGGGGCTGCGCACAGGGGGCAGGAAGGGCGGCTCGGTGCTCAGCTCGCGGCTGCGCTCCAGGCCCGAGACTTTGAGCGCCGCCCCGGCCTTGGCCTCGGACTTCTCGCCCAGCGTGGGTCCTGCGGAGAGAGGGGCCGGAGTGAGCTGGGGTCCCGGCTCACTGAATGCCGTCCAGGGCTGTTTCCGACGGGGAGACACGCGGCGCGGAGCTCCTGCCCACAACACCTCGGTACCCCCGCCCCCCAGGCTACCTGCCCTGAGGGCCGACCCGCAGGGAGTGTCCTGCACCTCCTGCCCACGGAGATCCCAGCGCAGGGACTGTCCCGGCCCCATTCTACAGAGGGAGACCGAGGTGCACGAGGGAGCCGGGCCAGGCAGGGCGCTGGGCTCCCAGCTCATTCTGTCGCCCTTCCTTCCTCCGGCAGGAGCTTCACTCGTGCTAGCAGCTGCTCCTTCTGGACCCACCCGGGTGACCCCTGGCCTAAGCCCTCTGTGGGCCCTTGCCCTGGGGCAGACTTCCGGATGACAAGCCTTGCCTGGTCTGCCGGGAGGAAGCTGCCGCGGGCCAACACTGCCCCCCTCTTCACCGCCCAGAGCCTCTGCTCCCTTGCGAGCTGCGGGCCTGCCCTTGGGCCGTGAGCTCCAGCCAGCCGCCTGCTCACTTCAGACCCTCCTTTTGAAACTGCTACAAGGGAGGTCTCAGGTCACATACCCAGCGGCCAGGCGGCGGGCAGCACCACCCATGTGAGCCGCTTTGCCTGCAGGGGGCATCATCCCGGTCCCCAGGAGGAGTGGAAATTCAGGTCGCTGGGCTGTGGGCTGACCCCGTGGCTGCCACGCTGAGTGAAAAGCTGGCCACAGACTCCCCTGCGGCTGCAGGGCAGTGTGACCCAGGCTGGCAGAGAGGTGAGAGGTCTGGAGCCTCTGGGAAGTCTCCTTCCCTGGGGCGACACCTCCCTCTGCCTTGGGTCTGTTTGCTTAGGGACGCACCTACAGAGGAGGCCATTGCCACCACTCCTGCAACAAGGACAGGAACAGAGGGCCGCTGGCTTCAGCCCACTTGCTGCTCACAGCTGCCCAGGGACGCTAGCCCTTTCTCCCCTCCTGTCTCTCTCACATCTCCACACGAGGCCCTCACAAAGTAAGAGCAGCCATCAGGATGGAAAGAGGCAGGCACGGGCCATGCAGACCTGGACGTGACCCCACGTGTGCCACCAGTGCCCCAGCCCTTCTGGAGACGCCTGGAACCTTCTAGAGCCTCCTGCCACTGGAGAAGCACTGCTACTCATCACCCTCCCGCCCCGCCACCTCTCTGGGTACCTCAAAGCCCAGAGTTCCCTGAACTCTGCTGAATCATAACCTCCAAACCTGTGACTGTGACCTTATTTGGAAAAAGGGTCTTTGCAGCCGTAATCAAGCTAAGAATCTCAAGATGAGATCAGCTTGGAATCGGGTGGGCCCTAAATCCAGTGACGGTGTCCTTGTAAGGGACAGAAGAGGAAGAGGCCTCATGAAGGCGGAGGCAGAGATGGGAAGGATGCAGCCAGAAGCCCAGGGATGCCCAGGTTTGCAGGCAATACCAGGAGCTGGAAGAGGCAGGAGGCACCCCTCCCCTGGAGCCTCTGGAGGGAGCGCAGCCCTGCGCACACTTGACTCCAGATTTCTGATCTCCAGAACCGTGAGCAGGTGAATGTCTGTTGTTTCAAGCCACGCGGTTTGTGGTCATTTGTTGAAACTGATACACCCTACGTTAGTTCCGGCTGAAATGCCAGCTGAGCATGCCTGGCTCCTCGGAGCCTCTGGTGGGCCGCCTTACCCAGACTCCCCAGCAGGTGTCTGCTCGGCTGCAATGCTCTGACTGGAGGAAGGGGCTTCTCGAGTTCAAGGCACGTAGAGGCCGTGCCCAGCTACCAGGCCAGCAGGACCCATGGTGCTGCGGGTGCCCCAAGGCCTGTCCTGTGTGCTCACAT
Organism: Eschrichtius robustus; assembly: GCF_028021215.1. Classification (NCBI taxonomy): domain Eukaryota; kingdom Metazoa; phylum Chordata; class Mammalia; order Artiodactyla; family Eschrichtiidae; genus Eschrichtius; species Eschrichtius robustus. The sequence continues at coordinate 647,765 of NC_090837.1, forward strand.
CCTGAGGGAGCCCCCCCAAGCAAAAGGGCCCCTTCTCTGTGCTGGGCCCACGGAAGCCCCCTTCCCGGCCACAGCCCACAGCCGACAGGCTGGGTCACAAAGGCCTATCCTGGCCTTGATGGGACCGTGGCCAGGCATCCACCCTCCAGAGCACTGCCGGCCAGAAGAGCTTTGTGGGACAGTGAAATGCTGGGTACCTGCGCCATGCCACTCGGGGGTCACGGGCCAGGGCCTGGGTGTGCTGGCGGGGCCGCATCCCGAGCCAGGAGCTGCTGGCCATCCCAGAGCACCTGAGCCCGTGAGCCCGGGGAGGGCCGGGGAAAGTGCGCTCCTCACGGTCCCCAGCGGTGCAGGGACCCCACTTTGGGAACCGCCGCTCCAGAACTGCCCAGCTCTGGCCGAGACACTGGCCCTGTTCCCAGCTTCCCTTGTCTCCTTGTGGTTTTCCCGGGGGGTTGGCGGGGGGGCGGGCTGCATCCCTCAGTAAATGACAGCACCCAACTCCTGCCTGGGGCTCTGCACCTGAAACCCAAGACAGAGCCTAACTTGGGGGCCGCCACGGACTTCAGGAATGTGTCCTGTCCCTTCCTAGAGGCCAGGAGCCCAGGAACACACTTACCTTTATCGGCTGCCGGGGCAAAGAGCTTCTCGGAGCCCACAGACGCCTGAAAGAAAGAGAGGAGGGTCAGAGGCCAGAGAGACCTACAGGGCTGGGGTGAACCTGGCCCTCACCCCCTGCCCCCGGCACCCAGGAAACAGGTCTGGGCAGGTTCTGCGCACACAAGGGCCGCCCAGCCTGGCAGAACACATCCTTCTGGGCCCACAGCCCCCATGGAGGAGGGTGACCACGCCCAGTCCCAGCTGCAAGTACTCGGACACAGGTCATTCGGCCTGTGACCAGGGAACCAAGGACGCCCCACTCAGCAGGGATGCAGGGGCTCAGCCTGGCCCTGCTGGGTGGGGAGCTAGGACTTGGGAATCGGGGCGCCAACCCGCGGAGCCGGCACCAGGAACCTGAGGGCTCCGCTGGGCCTGGCACTGGAGGTGGCAGGGTGGGGGGAGCAGAGTAGGGATGCCCGCACCCCCCAGCCCCAGGCTGCAAGACACCACGTGCCATGCCCCAGACATGCTGAGTCACAGGTCTGGGGACCCCGGCCACCATGATGCACTGAGTGTCCAGGGTGGAGTGGGGTCAACCCACTTCAGGAGGGAACGTGGCAGTTTCTGATGGGCCCCTGGGCCGCTTGGCCTCTCCCCTCTGGGGGAGACGCCCCTGTGTGTGCCGGGCCTTGGTGAGGACAGTCAGGATGAGGATGTGGCCCACCCGCCGGTTCACAGCCGCAAGCCTGTAAGGCTGTTCTGAGCAGATCTTTTCTCCCTAGCTAGTGTTGTTTTAAAACAGTTTCGCTGAGATACGATTCACGTACCATACAACACGCCCACTGAAGGCACACAGCTGTGGGCAACCATCACCTCCACCTGTTGCAGAACATTCTCAGCACCCCGGAAAGAAACCACATGCCCTTCAGCTATCGCCCCAATCCTCGCATCTCCCCCCGCCCTGGGCACCGCTACTCTGCTCCCAGCGTCTCCCGATGCCCCCATCGTGGACTTCCTTGGGGAGAAAGCAGACAGTGGTTGCTGTTGGCGTGGGGTGACTGAGTACCAAAGGGCATGAGGCCTCCCCCCAGGACGGCCACTGTCAAGAAAGACAGAAAACAGCCAAGGCTGGCGAGGACAATGTGGAGAAACTGGAACACGGCGCAGCCGCTGTGGAAAACGGTACGGAGGTTCCTCAAAAAATCAATCATAGAACTACGGTATGATGCGGCAATCCCACTTGGGAGCATATGTCCAGAGAACTGAAAGCAGAAACTCAAACATGTATCTGTCCACCCGTGTTCACAGCAGCATTACTCACAATAGCCAAAACGTGGAAGCAGGGACTTCCCTGGTGGTCTAGACTCCGCACTCCCAATGCAGAGGCCCTGGGTTCGACCCCTGGTCAGGGAACTAGATTCCACATGCCAGCAGCTAAGAGCCCGCCCGCCCGCCGCAACTAAAAAGATCCCACACATGGCAACGAAGATCCCGAGTGCCGCAACTAAGACCCGGCGCGGCCAAATAAATAAATATTTAAAAAACCCCAAAAAGCAAAAAAAAACAACAAACGTGGAAGCAACCCAAGTGTCCATAAACAGGTGGCTGGATAAACAAAACGTGGTGTATGCACACAATGAAATATTATGCAGCCTTAAAAAGGGAGGAAACTTTGACATATGCTGCAAGTGGATGACCTTGCGTACACTATGCTCAGTGAAGTAAGCCCGTCACAAAAGGACAAATCCTGTGCGGTTCCACTACATGACGTCCCTAGAGCAGGCAAATCCACGGAGGCAGAAAGCAGGCTGGTGGGTGCTGGGGGAGGGGGAGGGGAGGGGACATTAGTGTTTAATGGGGACAGAGTTTCAGTTTGGCAAGATGAAGAAATTCTGGAGTTGGATGGTGGTGATGGTTGCACAACGATATGAATGTATTTAATGCCCCGAGCTGTACACTTAAAATGGTTAAGATGGTAATTTTGTTATGTGTATTTCACCATGATAAATAAAAAACTTAAAGAAAAAAGCATGAAAGAGCTCTCTGGGGTCATGAAAACATTCTCTGTCGGACTCCGGTGGGGGTATGTAGTGGTATGTATTTGTCGAAACGCACCCAACTGTACACTTAAAACAGGCGCATTTTGTTGCGCGTAAATTGTGGTGCAAGAAAGTCAATCGTGAGACGGGGACTGAGGCGAGAACAGACTGACAGGTGAACAGAACAGAAACAAGAGTCCCAGACAGTGACGCCCACGGGAGGCCCAGCACAGGCAGGGCCCGGGTCTGTGGGGAAGGGCAGGAGCTGCTCGGACGGGGGCTCCCCGGGCCCGTGTCACTCCAGGCCTGCTGCCGGCAACGTGCAGAGCGAACCGTGAACAGACCGCTGTGCCCCTTACACTCGTGCTGGGGTGGGGCCACCTGCCTAGCCACGCCCCGAAACCCCGCACTGGGAAGAAAACAGGTGGCAAACGCAGCCCGAAAACACAGGCCCACGCTCCCCGGGCTGGACTCGGACCCGCACCAGAGGGGAGTCTGCTAACCGGGGTGCCAGGGGAGCAGGGAGCTGAGGCCGGGGTGCCCTCTGCAGGGAGGCTGTGCCTTGACCTCTTCCTGAGGGTGTTCCCGAGGCATCCTGCGGGGTGAGCAGCCTGGATCATGGCCTCACCCGAGGAGACCCCGGGGTGGGGGTGGGAGGATGGGTGGGTGAGGGGCCCACCTGAGCTGGGGGTCCGCGGGGTCAGGATGGCAGAGTCAGCAGTGCCAGCCCGCCCACCCCTCAGGGCCAGGATGGGGACACCTCACGCCCGCTCACTCTGCAGCAGGCACGGCCCCAGCTCTGCTGGGAGCTACGGCCACGTGTCCAGGCGTGAGGCCAGGTGCCCCCAGAGCCCTGTATCCTCCCGCAAAGGCCCATGAGTCACCTATCCTCCCACCCGAAGACCCCCAGGCCTAACAGGACTGGACCCTCGCCACGACCCCAGGAGGGGGTCCTGTTGACACTCCCACTTGAGGCCACACAGCCCAAGTGACAGCTGCTTAATTACTAGCTGGTCTCGTTAACACTCTCACAAATTAATTCTCCACACAGCAGCCAAGAGTATCTTTAAAAGCCAAACCAGAACAAGTCACCCTGGACTCAAAACACTCCAGTGCCTTCCCACTGCCCCAAACTACAGTGTGAGCTTCTCCCCCAGCCCCCAAAAGGGTGTGGCCGGCCGACCTGTCTGGGCCCTTGACCCAGTGGCTTCGGCCAAGTACCCCCAGGCCTTCCCAGACCCCATCAGCCTGAGGGTGCCCCGCCCCCACTGGCGCACGTTTAAATCCTCTTCGCCTGCTGCCCTGCGCCAGCGGGAGAAGGGCATGAGTGGGCAGGGCCGGCGCCCCCCAAATGAGATGGACCAGAGCAGCGGCAGCCACTCTGCTCTCCGGAGCCGCCCCCTTAAGGTCTCCACTACCTGAGGCACCGACAGCCCCTCTGGGCCTGGGGGTGGTGCTGACCGCGCAAGCAGCCCACCCCAGTGCCTTATCTCGTGCCATCAGCAGGTGCAGGGAGTGAGCTCAGCCTGCAAGCTGTCGTTAGCTCCCAGGGGTGTGGTCGCTGGGCCACTGGGAGGGGGAGGGGGCTACTCCATGGCAGGTCGGCCTCGAGCACCTGCCTCAGCTGCCCCGTGTGTGCCAGCCCTCACCGGAGCCCTCCTCTGATACAGCAGGGCGCCCGTCCCACCAAGGCTGGTGTTGCAAAGGAACGTGGTAGAGGCGTCACTCTGAGAAAATGCCGTTTGCTCCTGTGGGGCAGGACTGCCCTCGTTCCTAGACTGGGGGTGGAGGGAAGAGCAGCAAGTCCAGTTAAGGCTGCAGGCGCCCCTGCCCTGCCCGGGAGGCCCAGCCAGGCCAGTTCCGGTTCACTTCAAGGCCCCAGGCTGGAGCACCGGACCCCAGAGCCAGGAGGTGGCGCCCCAGACACTGGGAGAGTGAATGGGGAGCAGAGAAGGGAGGGGAGAGGAGGGGGGCGAGGAGCAGCGACGGGGAGTGTCTTCCCTGGCGCTGCCGACCCCTGGGATGCCGCCTGGGCAAAGGCGGGAGGCAGGTGGGAAGGCCACTGTCCCCTGTCCGTCCGGTCCTCACAGCCACACTGCCCAAATTAAAGTTTGCTCAGGGAAGATGAGGGATCCAAGTCCCCACAGGAGTCGTGGGCAGGGACCTGGCAGGCTTCCACCGCACGGCAAGGGCCGGGACACCGGGCCAGGCACGGCCAGGCCCACTGGAGAAGGCTCTCAACAAACACCCACAGGCACCCTTAGCTCCCAGGACCTCTGGGGCCGTGGCGCAGGTTCCAGCCCCCTTCCCAGCACAGGCACAAAGCCACCCCTTCTGGGACTTGGCCCAGGTCGAGGTCCCTCGGTTCTTTCCCTTCCAGGACAAGGGGTCCGGAGCCGGCCAGCTGACCCAAGGCGGGTGGGCAGCCCTAGCGCAACCACCAGATCTGTGCTAATAACTTCCCGAGGATTATCCACTGGGACTTGACCCAGGCAGCGCCGGCACCCTCCAATCCTGGCACTGAGCCAGTGTGGGTGTGAAAGGAAAGGGTCACTTCAGGCCAAAGTCCAGGTTGGAGGTCCCCGGGCTGCAAGTTCAGGGTCCCCGTGGAAGGCGCCCGCTCCGTACGGAGAGTGTCAGGGTCAGCACTCTTTCCCCGGAGATACGCAATCCCGGCCGCGGGCGGAGGTCAAGGCGCGCTTTGTTTGCGAGGACCTGACCTGCGGGGCAGCCTCGGCCCAGACACGCGGCACAGACTCCGCCGGCCGCGCCCCGCCCCAGACAAAGAGCTCCAACTCCGGGCAGGTGAGCGCGGCGGGCGCCGGGAACCCGGGCGGCCGAGCCCGCGCCAGGGCGCAGACAAAGACGCGCGTCCCCCAGCGCCCTGCCCCGCCTCCGCCGCGGGCCCCCCAGCGCCCTGGCCGAGGCCCAGTACTCTCTGCGGGTCTGCCGCCACGTGCGCCCCACGGGCGCAGGCGGAGGTACGTGGAGTGTCCGCGCGCCCGGCTCCCGTGAGAGACGGAGTGAGCAGAGCGCCGGGGGCCTCTCCCGCTCCCCGTTCCTCTAGAGGGGGCGGCTGCTCTCCCAACCCCGGCCCCCGAAGTCCCGAGTTCCTCCCCGGAGCCACCAGCGCTCACTCACCGCGCGGTCGCCCCGGGTCCGGCGCGCTCTGCAGGCGACCGCCGCTAGTCCTCGTACCGGAGCCGGAGTCGAAGCTGGGCGGCATGGACGCGGGCCCCCGCCAGCCTCGGCCCGTCGAGGTGGCCCCTCTCCCGTGGCGCCCTGCCTAGCCGGAACCCAGGCCGGGGGCGCGCGGGGCACGCATGTCCGCCGCGCCGACTCGGCGCGCTCCGTGCGGCTCTCGGTGCGCACCGGGCTCCCGGACCCGTCGGGCGCGGCGCGTGTCCCACAGGCGGCGTGGACGGCGGCGGCGGGCGTACTGCTGGCTGGCGCGCAGGCGGCGGCCAGGGAGCGCGGCCGGGCGGGGCGGGGGCGGGGCGGGGCGCGGCGGGGGCGGGGCGCGGGCAGGCCCGATTAATCCAGCCCCGAGGCGCGGATCTGCCCGCACGGGGCCGCGGACTTGGGTTCAAGCGTTCGCGGTCCCATCCCCGTCACCAGGTCAGGGCGCGCGGTGCCAGCTGTACTGAACGCTGTATGGGCCGGCTACTCCGACGCTCACAGCAACGAATATGCATGGCTCCTACGCCCAGTTTACAGAGGGGGAAACTGAGTCACGGAGCGGCGCGGTCGAAGAGCTGGGACTTGAAGGAAGGACAACAGAGCCCCCACATCTGTCCGATGTAAGCTCCGCCCTCAGTTTCACCATCTGCGAAATGGGGATGCAAAGTGGGAGAAGGGGTCCAAGTAGTTACTGTAATTGCGAATTGCGCAGTACACGCCAACCCTGACCACTACTCCGGAGCCACCTGGCCGCTCCGTGGGCCCAAACCGAGTTCAGATCCAGGGGGAACAACCGCCCCTTGAGAAGGCCGAGTATATGCCCCACACCGATCCAGGCCCACGGGGTGGCACCTAACATTCCAGAGCGCGCAGGTGCAACACCAGGACACCAGCAGCACAACTCCCAATCATGAAACTTGCTGTAAAAAAATCCACGGAGGGTAAGGGGGCCGAGGGGCTCCTGGAAGGAGTTTGAGAGCCCACCTCTAAGCTGCTGTGGGGCTAGGGGCACCAGGAGGTCAGCTCTCCTGAGGCATCCAGGGACCCACAGCTTAGAGCCCAGGTTCAGGGCCTGCATACGCCTGCCCTAAGCTGGGCGATCAGAGGCGGGTCCATTCAGCGGGGAAGCGCACAGCTATTCAAACAGGACCCTGGGACACGGCTCCAGAACCGCGGGCACGGGGCCAGCGCTCCCTTTTCAAAAGGCGGCAAAACACAGGCAGACACATGCACTTACACAGCCCACAGTTAATCTCCAACCGTAAAGAAGAAATGGCCAACGGTGCCAGCCTCTAGGTGGGGCTTTTAAGTCCTTTTGTTCTGTTCGAATTATTTACCAGTTACATGCATTCCCCTTACCCCGCCCCCATAAACGTCATACCACGAAACCGTTTCCTGCCATAAAAACAGCACGTATGTGGCACCGTGCTGAATGGCTTTTAACCATGAAATCACTGGGCCCTCACGCCTATCCTTTGAGGACACACTATTGTCATCTCCATTTTGTTGATGAGGAAACTGAAACAGAGAAGTGAGGTGACATGCTGGAGGCCACGGAGCTGGTATGTGGCAGGGCTGGGATTGGAAACCCGGCAGTCCGACCCTGGGGTCCGTGGGCTTAGCCAAGACGTGCTCTTCCTCTAGGAGAGCAGCAGAGACTGGTCCTGGGACGTGGGATTCTGGCGGGAGAGCCCTGACTCCCAGGCTGGGGGGTGGCTTTACCTCAGGGGTGGGTGTCTGCGGGCCCATGTGCCCCCGTGCCCACTGCACCGTGCCCCAGCAGGGCGTGAGCTCTTGCACTTGGCCCAGCTCCAAGGCCTCTGGCAGCGAAGGGGAAAGGTGTTCATGCAGTGGGGTGTCCTGATCTACCCCTCTGGGGTCAGCAGCAAAAGTGCCCTAAGCCCAGAAGTCAGTGAACCTTACACAGCAAAGTGGAATTAAGGTTGGTCAGTTGACCTGGAGATGGAGAGACGATGCCATGGGCACAGCTTAATCTCAGGGTCCTTACTAGTGGGAGGAGAGATGGGAAGACGCTGCCCTCTGGCTGTGAAGATGGAGGAAGGGGCCGGGAACCCAGGCATGTGGGCGACTCTACACGCTCAGAAAGGCCGGGAAGGGATTCTCCCTGGAGCCGCAGAGGGGCCGGCCCAGCCCACAGCTTGACTGCCACGGGGACACTCCTGTGGGACTTCTGGCCTCCAGACTGAGAGATAATAGTATAGTACTCAGCCGCCGAGTTGGTGACAACTTGTCACCGCAGCCACACTCAACTTACACTCACAGCCAGGACCCTGATTAGGGGATGGAATGCAGAAGAACAAGCCGCCCCATCAGCAGGCCTGAGTCAAGCTCACAGCCTAGTGGGAGAGAAGGGCCATACACAGGGAGACAGGTAATACGAGTACAGATGGGGTGGACAGACAGTAAAGGGCAATGTGAAAAGCAGTGACGGGCACTGATCTGAATGGCAGCTGGGGGAGCCTTCCCATGAGGGGCGTCTGAGCTGAGACCTGAAAGATGAGAAGGACCAGGCTAAGCTGAGGGGAGCTCTAGGGAAGAGCCTTCTGGGGTGGCCACAGCCAGTGCAAAGGCCCTGAGGCAGGAACAACCTGGCAGGGCCAGCCAGGGAGGTGGGGTGGGGCACAGGGCCTTGAGGGCCATGAGGGAGCTTGGGCATTTGTGTCGAGCAACAGGAAGAGATGTGTGTGGGATCTGAGGAGGAGAGGGATGATGAGGTCTTTAAAAAGACCCCTCTGTAGGATCCGCCACAGGGCTGGGTGGGGCGCAAGGAGCTGGGCTAGGAGCTGCAGGGACAAGCAGGCGTGGGGATGAAAGGGGGCAGGTGGTGGGGCCCCTCCAGAGGTGGGGACAGGGACCATCCCGTTGGAGATGTCAGCTGGCAGCTGGTTACGGAGCTTGGAGCTCTGGGGGCAGTGACCCTGGTGCACCAGGTCAGGCAACCTCCCCCAGTGGAGCTGCTGAATCCTCGGGGCCCCGAAGGTACGCTCCATCATCATGTCTCCTCCAGATGAGCAGCCGGGCTGCACCCAGTCTCTCCCAGCTACCTGGAGACCCCACCCCTGGCAGTAAAAGGTTCCTGGAGCCAGTGGCAGTGGGGAGAGCGGGTGGCAATTGAGGGCTGGGCCAGCGCCGGGACCCAGCGGGAGCAGCTAGGAGCTTCTCCAGCCCCAGCCCGGCCTTGTCACCCAGGTCCAGAACAAGCCCCTGAGTCTGACCATCAGGTCATGGTCAAGGTCTCAATGTGCCCCCCGGCTCCTCTCCCACCACAGCCTGACCCTGGAGGAGCCTGTCTTCCTGTAATGACATGGCTTCACTTCAAACATCATTCTCAAGACCACCTTGGGCACTCATGGTCCTTGAAAAGGCCGCAGTCCTTGCCATGCCACCTCTGAGCCACGGCCCCGCCCTCTGGTTTGGGAGTAAAATCAGACTTTGGGCAGGACTGGCTTTAATTCTGTTTAGAGAGGAAAGTGGCTGTGATATGAAAGATTTAATGAGGTTGGAAATCTAGAAGGAAACGGAGCAGGCCTAGATTACCGGGAGGAATGAAGGCCGCCGTCAGAGAGCGCAGGGACGTCCCAGGCCTAACAGAGGTAATCCACTCAGGGCCCGCACGTGGTGGGCAGGGGCCGACAACCCATCTTAGAACCACATCTGTCATCGTTACGCAGAGCAAGGGGGAGGCACCGTCACAGGGGCCATGGAGGGGGCTCCACCCACAGCCGGGGGGCACTGGGAGTGCCCACCCCGCTGCCAATCAGCCACGTCAATCGCTGGGCTCCCCTCGGCTGGGCTAAGGCGCTGACAGCTGGCCTGCTCCCTCGTGGCTGCCTCTCTGGGAGGCAAGTGGATGCAGGGGCTGCAGACGAAGGCCCGTGGGCCGTGTGACAAGGACACCTGCCGAGACAGGGCCCCATGCGTGTGAGAAGGCCAGTGTGGCTGGGGGGGGGGTCACTGGGGGGATGGGGGACAGGCTTCCTGGGCTGGGCTCCCCAGCCTCGGTTCATCCTTGCCGAGCTGCGACTGTGGCCTCACACAGAGCGACCCCGTGGCTGTGGACCGGAGCACAGACCCTCTCGGCCAGGCTGGCGGGCTCAACGGAGGGGAGGGCATGGGGGGCGGGGCGGAGTCCAGAGGGTCCTCGCTAGCTGGGCATGTCCATCATTGGTGTCCAGTGTTGGGGAAGAAGCAAAGGCCAGAAAAATCTACAAATGCTCACTAATGGGCCGACCAAGGGTGAACTCAGACCCCGCTCAACGCTGGCTCGCCCTCCTTACTGACCAGAAAACGCAAATTCAGTGCAAAACAGCAGAGGGGTAACTGCAGATTGTGCCAAAGATGTGAGAGTTCGTGCAACCGAGAAGACGCTCTGGAAAGCCTTGGAGGAGGCTGACGGGCTCCTGATGGGCTTGGGAGAACAGCCGCGTGGATGCCGAGTGAGGCTGAGCGGGGCTTCTAGGGCGCAGGAGGCCCCGGGCCCTCCGCAGTCCTCAGCGCTGCGGCCACGACAACCCTCTGTGGTCTGTGCTCTGTGCTGTCCGTGAGGGGGCTGCGAGCAGGAGGACAGGGCGGCCTGCTGCAGCGGCTGAGTGTGGCCCCCAGAGACACGCACACCCAGAACCTCGGGATGTGACCGTACTTGCAATTAGGGTCTTTGCAGCTGTGATTCAGGATCTCGGGGTGAGTGCACCCTGGATTGGGGGCCCAGGTCCTATGACTGCATCCTTCTGCACAGAGGAGGCACAGACACGGGGGTGGGGGAGGGAGGCCACGTGACCACGGAGGCGGAGATGGGAGCGATTCCACGAGCTAGGGAAGCCTGAAGCCACCAGAGGCAGGAAGCCTCCTCCAGGGGAGCGCGGCCCTGCCCACACCTTGATGCCAGGCTCCCGGTCTCTGGGACATAGGAGAATAACTTCCTGTGGTTTAAGCTGCCCAGTGTGGTACTGGGGTCCACTGAGTGTGTGGTGGGCACCCTGACCAGCCCATCCCTGAGGGGAGTGGGTTCTCTGCCGGTGTCTAAAGCAGAAGCCATGAGCTCCAGGTATCAGGAGGGGCGCGTGGGCATTGAGCGCACCCGTGAGTGCCCGCTGAATGCACGTGTGTGCGACACTCTGGGCGAACACGCGCACGTGTGCGGGTGTGAAGGCATGCGTGTGCGAGCGTGGGAGCACGCGTGCGTGCGACGCAGGGCAGGGACGTGCGGCGGCTCCCTGTCCCCAGCCGCGTCTGCGTCTGCACGAAGGCCACGGAGGCCTGGCTTTCTTCAGCCAGAACGACAGCAAAGCCCTTTCTCTCGGGGCAGCGCCTCTGGGCCTGCTGGGGACCCGGGGGCACAGCGCTGTCGTGGCGCTAATCCAGCTCTCCGCTGTGGCAGGGCCGGGGCGTGCAGGGACGGGGTGGGGTGTCTCGGCCGCCCTCTAACCCCTGCCCCAGCCACTTGACTGGTCCTCAAGCTCTGACCATTTCGGAAAGCATCTGCTTGTTTTGCGTGCTGGGCCTCTGCCTGTGCCCTGACCGATCCCATGGTTCCCACCTGCCCCCAGGTAAGGACCACCCACCTCGCAAGCCTGCACCAGGCCCCTGGCGCCCCCGCCCAGTGAGGCCCCCTCCGAGGCTAGCAGGGCAGGTGTGGTCTGAAGGCGCTACGACCCTTCCGGGCACAGAGGGGTATGGACACCCCAGGGCCAGAGGACAACCTCCCTGCAGGCGCCCAGGCAGCCTGGTACATCCCTGGGGGAGCCCGGGGAGACCTGGAGGTGGATGTGGGAGCTGCCCGGGGTCCTGCTCAGCTAGTTCTGGAAAGGCCGGGGCAGGGGAGGTGGGAGGGGCAGATGGCCCCCACCGTGGAGGTCTTCCTGCCTTCTCTTCCAGCCTCCCGGCTTCTCCTCAGCCTCAGCGTTCCCATTCAGCTGGAAGGTGCAGGTTCAGATCCCGCCTGGCACTTAGGTCTGTGTGACCCCAGCAGGAAGTTAAACTCTCCGCACCCAGCTTTCCGCTGAGCACAGCGGGCACTCCCACCCTCGCTGCTGTGCTGGGCCTCACGCTACACGGCGCTCGTGGACGGGGCCCCTGGCGTCAGTGCCCACCCCCCATTCTCTGTCCCTGGCGGCCATCACATCTGTCTCACCTATGCTGGGACACCCTTCAGGCTCCTCAGACCCAACACCTTCCAGACTGAGGCCCTCCCCTACCTCTCTCCCGTGGCGTCCTGGGGCCCCCCACGCACCCAGGGCCGTCCCAGGTGAGCAGTGGGGTCCTGAAGGCATCAGCGGGCTCTAGCGTCCCAGCCCACAGGCCCTAATGGGCCTGGATGGACCCAACGTGATCACAAGGGTCCTCACAAGAGGGAGGCAGGAGAGTCAGAGAAGAAGACGTGACCTCAGAAGCAGAGGTCAGAGTGACGACGGGAGGAGGCTAGGAGCCCAGGAACACGGCAGCCTCCAGAAGCCGGCCAGGCAAGGAACCACGTTCTCCCTGGAGCCTCCGGAAGGGACCACCCCTGCTGACACCTTGGTTTTGGCTTAGGGAGACCCATTTTGGACTTCTGACCTCCTGAACTATAAACTTGAGCTGTTTTAGGCCACCCAGTCTGTGGTAATTTGTTACAGCAGCTGTAGGACACAAGTGCCTCTCCCACCCCTGCATCCACAGCCCAGGCCTCCGCCCTCGCCTGCTGGGACTCTTGCAGTAGCCTGACGGTGCCTGACTCCCCTGAGGCCTCCGGTCCTAGCAGATGCTCACTCTGTCCCTTGGGTTCCTCGCTGAGGGTGGGGCTGCAGGACAGATGCCACTTCAGAGGGTTATCTGGGGCTGAATGAGCTGACGCGTGCAGGGGCCAGAAGGCGCGGGCTACATTTCAGTCATCACATCGTGGTCCTTGCTGGGACCTATGTGCCGCCCCAGTGCCTGCCTGGGACCCTCAGTGAGCAAACTGCCAAAGGCCCTTCCTCTTCCTCGGGCAGACCCGTGGGAAGACACACTCTGGGTGGAGCAGCCCTAGGTCACGGTGCACAGCCCTGAGCCCTCATGAGGACACCCGGTGAGGTTGCCTGTGCAGGGCCCCCTGCACCTCTGTCCCCCCCAGCACCTGGCCTTGGAGGGGGGGCCCGCGGCTGGGAGAGGGGAGGACGGGTGAGCCTCCTACAGACTCCGGGAAGGTGTTCTCAGGAGTGGGGCTGGCCCGGCACACAGAGGAAACCTCTGTGAGCAGGGACGCTCTGAGGGCAAGCAGGGGCGTCCCGCGGGAAGTGGGGGCGGCGGCGGCGGCGCGGGAGGCAAGTGCCAGCGGGCCCGGGATGCAGAGGGGAGCTGCCCCGAGGCGGGCGGCAGGGACGCACGCCGGGCGCTGCTCTGAGCTGCTGTCGGGCTGCCGTGCCCTTTCCTTGCTGCCACAGGGACCTAAGGGGTGGGCCCACGAGCCTCGTGCCAGAGGTGAGAAGGCGGGGACTCAGAGGAGGCCCCCGTCAGGCGCCAGGCGGAGGAGCCTGGACTGGGCTCCGTGCTCACCGCAGACTGAGGGCCCCGAGGAGCCAGGCTGACCCGGGGCCTGAGGCGGCGGACGCCCGCCCGGCCATCTCAGCAGCCAGCGCCGACCCCCCGAACCCCGGCCTCCACCCCGGGCCGCAGGCACCGCCGCGACCCCCCGTTCGCAACGCTCAGCAAAGAGGAAACCGAGGCTCGGGGCTGGAGGGCTGGCCCTCAGAGGACCCCCGGCCCTCCAGCCAGCCGCCTGACAGCCCCACCCCTGCCCCTGCCCGTTCCTGCGGCCCAGTGCAGGGCGCACGTCCTGGCGGGGTGGCGGGGGCGAGCCTGGCAGGCAGGCCAGACAGACATCCCTCAAGAGACGGCTGGGTGCTGGCTGGGCCGCTCAGGCAGACGGCAGCCGGACCGGACCAGCAGGCTGCCTGACGAGCCCCACACGATTTTTCACCCCATATTTTTCCAATAAAAAAGCAGTTAAGACACCGACCGCAGCCATCTGGCCGCCCGGCTCCGGAGCCTCCTGGCAGCTCAGGCCGCCTTCCCCGCCAGCACTGAGCGCCCAGGGCAGGGCCGGGGTGGGGCGTGGGGAAGCATGTAGGGGTTCTGTGGCGAGGGGAGCGTCTCAGGGGGGCGGGGGGGCCTGCATCCCGGGCGTGGGCTGCCCCCGGGGCAGGGCCTGGTCCCGCAGAAGGGGAGGCGGCGGAGAGGTTTTCCATCTGTCTGTCTGTCTGTCTGTCTGTCTGCGTGTCAGCCTCTGGGGCTGGGCTGGTTGGAGAGGCCTCGCTGGTTTCCGACTGTCTGTCCGTTGTCTGGGAGGCACACTGTCCTCAGCGTGTCTGTACCTCGAGCCAAGAGGCAGAGCCCGAGGCTGGCAGGCTAGGGGCGGGTGGGCCGGCAGGAGCCCGGGGCCGGGGAGGCAAGCGGGGCAGGAGGGGCAGCAGTGGGCCCTGGAGGTGCAGGCGCGTCTGACCTCAGACGCTGGCAGGCGCGGGAGGAGCAAACTGGCCAGGAGAGACGGAGCGCTGGTCTTCCTGCCGCCCTGCCCAGGAGGAGGCCTCCTTGGGGCTGCCTGCCTGGCACGCCATCCCCAGCGCCCAGCACGGGTGTGGAGTCAGCGCCGACAGACCCAGGGCACGGGGCTCCGCCCTCACTCTCCCGCCCCACCTGCACACCCAGCTGCGTCTCCTTCGCCGACCCGAGCAGCCCGGGTGCCTTCTGACCGCTGCTTCCAGCCTGCTGTGCACCGAGGAGTGTGACAAGTCAAGCTTGTCCCAGCTTCGTTCAGCCTGTTCGCGGCCAGGCTCCAGGGGAGGCCAGGGCACTGCTGTCAGTGGACGGTGTTTTCCCTGCCACCTGTGCTCTCATGGCCTCGGAAAGGCAGGGCTCTGCCCCGGAGCACCGCAGAGGACGGACGCCTCTCTCTGCTCTCCCCGCCCTATGGGGTGGGGAAGGCGGGGGATGGTAACTTTGGCCGAGGCCCCAGCCAAGTGTCCACCGTGGCCCTCTGACCTGCGCCTGCTTTTGGATGGGCCCAGAGGAAGTTACTCATTGCCCAGAAACCCAGCTCGGGTAAAGGACAGAAGGAACTCCAAAGGTCTCTCCATACCCACCACCCCAACTCAGACCCAAACAGCCTCGAGTAACCGGGTGTCCCTGCCATGGAGGAAACAGAGAGGTCTGGACCGCAGGTGATACCCTTGGTACATAATTAGTGTCCCCGGGGAGCACTGCCAGGGTGAGGCTGTGTGTCAGGGACCTCCCAGGATGGTGGCTCCCCACCGCACTTGGATCAAAAGCTGAATTTCTTGCCATGACTTTTTACAGTGTGGCCTCTCTGAGCTCACCCACTCCCTCCCTCCTTCTGCTTCGGCCCCACTGGACATTTTACATCAACATCGTCCCTGCCTCACCACGCAGGAGGTGATCAGTCAGGTTGTAAGATCAATGATGTGGGAAAGGGGAATGCAGATAAGATGGCTGGTGCTGCAGCTGCTTCTGTGGATTAAGAGGTGACTATGAGGAAGGAAGCCATATGCCAAGAATGGCCAAGCAGAAAGACAGAGGAGACTGATGACCACAGACAGGCCATGCCAGCCGGGAGGGTCCACATCCAGGCCTTTAGGTGAGAAATGCAAACTCCTTCTTTAGTCCAGTTCCATTACAGCTTCCTCCCTGACACGGGCCATGTGGTAGACAGTTGGTGTCTGCACCTTGAAAGCCAGGACAGAGGTAGGGACTTTATCATGTAGGCAACAGAGGTCTCCGCATCTTTCTGGTAAGGGCAGAGATGTGAGCTGGCGAGCAAGGAGACTGTGCCACGCCCAGAGGAGAGCTGGTGAGGGCAGGGCGAGGGCAGCTGCGGCCTCCAGACCTACAGCCGGGCAGCCACGCAGGGCCTGGCGAGTCACAACAGCCCAGCCAGTGCTGACCACACACATCCCCGTCCCGGCGGCAGAAATACCAAGATCTGTCCATGCTGGTTGGTGAATAGCCCTGGGGCCCTAGAGGGGGCCCCTATCCCAGGGGGCTGCTCTAGGAAGCCCCAAGACCTCCCCACCACCAGGCCGCTCTTGGGCTCCGTCCAGGCCCCCTTCTCCGCGCGGCACCATGGTCAGCTGCATGGAATCTTGGCCCTGGCCTCTGGCCTGCATCTCAAGCTGTCTGGAACACACCCTAGTGTCCCAGAAGCCCCATGTGCTCATGGAGAAGGCAAACTCGGGTGACCGGGGAGGAATCCTGTACCTTTCCCTGGCTCATCAGCCAAGAGGCTTTCTGCAGCATGGCCCGGCTCTGCCCACTTCAGGGGCCCCACCGCCCCACAAACAAATGGCAGGCTCAGTCACCCTGTGCTAGCTCACTCAGAGCTCACCATAGCCCAGGAGAGGCACCCCGTCACTCCCGGAGCAGGTGGCGACAGTGGGAGGCTTCTCTCTCCCTCCCCCTGCCTGGGCCCCACCAAGGCCTGCCCACGCCGGAGCCAGGGGTGGTCGCACGCGCGCATCGCCTGTGCAGCCCACTGGGGGCCCACCGCCATGGCCACGCCGGGGCCCAGTCACCATGGGGAAGACTGGGCTCTGCCCCTCCTCCTGAGGACCCCCGGCCGCCCCTGGTGACCGCGCCCGCTGTGCCGTCAGTCCTTGGCCAGGCTGAGCTCGGGGCCACCGCCAGTGCACGGGTGGGCATGAATGCAGAGGAGGCCAAAGCCACGGCCTCCGGCTAGCCCTCGGTCACAGCCTGCCGGCCTCGGTGCCCGGGGTTGACGGCCCTGGGCAGAAGTTCTCGGCGTGCCTGGTCGGAGCTGCCATGTGGGGCTGTGCCCCGGCTCGGCCCCTTCCGGCACCTGGTCTCCACTCCAGGGTCCTCGCTCTGGCAGGAGGGGTGGACCGAGGGGTGGAGGGAGGAACATGCCAGGACCAGCGCTGACCAACGGGCCCCTGGACAGAGCAGTCAGCAGCCTCAGGGTCTCAGAAGCCCCTCCCCACAGCCCCCTCAGAGCAGCCCGTGGCCTCAGAGAGTGTTTCCTGCAGCTTTTCAATTAAAGGAGGTGCTGAAAGTGATGGCCCAGCACAGCACTTTCCCAGGTGCTGCGATCTAATACATTAAAGACATCAGGAGTGGGGCTTCCCTGGTGGCGCAGTGGTTAAGAATCCGCCTGCCAATGCAGGGGACACGGGTTCGAGCCCTGGCCCGGGAAGATCCCACATGTCGCAGAGCAACTAAGCCCGCGAGCCACAACTACTGAGGCCTGCGCTCTAGAGCCCACGAGCCACAACTACTGAGCCCGTAAGCCACAACTACTGAAGCCCGCGCACCTAGAGTCCATGCTCCACAACAAGAGAAGCCACCACAATGAGAAGCCCACGCACAGCAACGAAGAATAGCCCCCGCTCGCCGCAACTAGAGAAAGCCCGCGTGCAGCAACGAAGACCCAACGCAGCCAAAAATAAATACATAAATTTATATTAAAAAAAAGACATCAGGAGCGACAGCTCCTGCGAAAACGCGGCACCTGTCCCAGTGCCCTCCGGCGGCCCGACACCTTGTCCACTCACAGGACGGCTGAGCGGGGAGCACTCGGGACCACAGACACTTCCTAGCTGCCCTGCCCTCTGGCCACCTTCCCAGGATGGTCTCGACCACAGCAATGACTCCACACGGGGCTTCTGGGCCAACTCACCTCGGACGGCACATCCTCAACCTCACCCGCCCACACCTGCCCCTCCTCCATTCACCACGCGACTCCCGTCCCCCTCCCGGCCCTTGGGATAAACGCTCGCCCAGCCCAGACCAGTACCCTACCTCATGAGGCTGGTCATCCGGACCCCAGGCATCCTCTGCAGGCCTGCCCTGACCCTGAGCACCCTGCTAGCCGGCCTTTGGGTCCTTTCCACACTTGCTCACGTGCTTATAGGCGGCTCTGTGCTTGAGTGTGAAGCCTGTACGAGGGGGGCTGGCCGTCTGTCCGTCCACAGCTCCTGCCCACACAGGCCAGGACACACCAGAGAGGCAGCAACCGAGGCTCTCACACCGCACAGACCTCCCGACAGGACCACGTTCCAGTTCACAGAAACTTGCCTAGACACCAGTCGGTATTCAGCTGCCCTTCCATCCGCCTCACACGAAGAGCCCTCATGCACACTGGCCCCACTGCCTGGACACTTGTCCTCCTTGGTGCCCGGTGCCACCCCCGGGGGGGCCCCACCCCGAGGACAAGGGGCTCCATCACGTCGGCGCGGCCACCTCCTGCCCGTCTCACCACCTAAGACTCTTCAGGTGGGCTGCTAGCTCGTTCCCCAAGGACGGTGCACCCAGCCTGCCCGGGTTCCAGCTGTGTGACCTCGGGCAGGTTCCTTACCCTCTCTGTGCCTTGTCTCCACTTCTACATCAGGAAGCGACAGTCCCTGCCCCACAGGGCTTTGGGACGGTGAGTGCCGGGCGCCTGCGCCCGCTGGGCCTCACGCTGCTTCTGGTCGCTGCCCCCGGTCGCTGCCCCCGAGAGGCAGTCCCGAGCGGCGCCCCCCGCTGTATCCCTGCCCACACAGAGCTCAGCACACAGTAGGTGCTCTGCCAACACCTGCTGAGCCAAGAGCTCTTCCCCTTCCCCCAGGACACACAGGGCCCGGCAGATGGCCAGGAGCAAGGACTCCCGAACCCCAAGGGCCAAGGCAGGAGCTGCGGAAAGGAACGCAGAGGGATGACGGCACCGCCGGAAGGCCCCTCGGCTGTCCCTGTGCTAACTCTCCCACTGCATAAATCCCGAGTTAGTAGAAACTTCATTGTTCCTGAAAAGCGGGGGGGTTGGAGGGAATTGCGAGGGGCCAGGCGCTGTTGCTATTAGCGGAAGTCTCTGTTTTGGGGTGATGTTTACGGCCCCCAGCATGGAAACGCAACAGAGTGTGGCCCCCGCTCTGCCCACGGCTCCCCCATCCCAGGGAACCCTGGACTGAGACAGCTGCCGACAGGCCAGGAGCTGAGGTCCGGTCCTGCAGCCCCAAGGGGCCCGGGCAGCGTCCCAGGTCCCAGCGTGGACGTCTACCGCATCTGGCCCTCAGCCAGGTCGGGGAGGCGACAGTCACCCGCGCACCCCACAGGAGAACCACGACCTTTCTGCCTGGGGTCCAGGGCCCAGCCTGCTGGGGTCCAGGTCAGCGGGAGGGGCGGGGGAGGGGGTGGAAGGCTTACCTTGTCATCCCCGTCGCTCTCGCTGTCGCACTGCAGTGGGGGGAAGAGAGAGAGAGAGGTGAGTCAGCGCCCCACAGGCGGGTTGGGGGCTAGGGGGTGAGAAGGTGAGAGTGTGGGAGGGGCCTGGGCTGGGGGGCAGGGCCAGAGGAGGCGGCTCTGGCCGCCCCACGCCCCGACTCGGGGCCTCAGGTCTGGGATGGGGGTGTCCCCAGCCAGCAGGACCAGGGGCCCAGGCGCAGGGAGCTGGGAGGGATCTGGGGGCCTAGGCAAGCCCTGGGTGGGAGCTCCATCGAGGACCGGGGCATGGGGCTGGTCGTAGGGGTAGGCGAGGCAGAGGTGAGACAGAGGAGCGCACGTGACCAGGCAGATGCAGACCAGCACCGGCACGCCCAAGCAGGCCCGAGCTACCCGGTAACCCCAGGACACACGTGGAGCAGCCCCCCGCCCCCCTCAGGCTCCCTCCCAGGTGCTGAGCTCTCCAGGCAGTGGGGGGGCCGCGGTGAGACGCGAGGGGCCCTTGGCTGGTTACGAGGCCAGGCCGACGGACCAGGGCTCAGGGGAGGGACTCTGGGCACCGCCTGGGCAGGGAGACAGAGAGGCCCAGCCTCGGGTGGCCTGAAGGGGCCGCAGGGAGGGCGGGGGCCAGTGAGGGCTGGGGCCCGTGGAAGACAAGCCGTCAGGACAGCCTGTGCTGCAGGTGCTGCCTGCCGGGGTGGGGGCCACCTGCTCCCCCCGCCCGCCCCTGCAGATGCCCCAGCAGAAACCGCTCCACGGGTTAGCGCAGCTGGTTAAGGGAAGATTGTGAACATCGTGCAAACAAATCCTCGTTTTCCATTTTCAGTGAGCAGAGCTTTAAAAAGAAAGCCTGCTCTAGAAACCACAGCAATTTTCCCCCTAAAAGAATATAAACCATAAAGAATCTCTTCCCAGCAACTGTAATTGTGACACGTTTATGTCAAGTGAATTATATTGCTGAAAATAAATCTCCCCGGGACGCACAGGAGGGTGATGGGCCCCAGGCAGACATGTGGAGGTGCTCCACAGACACGTGCTGTTTCTGTGGGGTCCTCCACCAGACCCACTCTGCGATCGGGCACACGCCCTCCGCGCCCCAGGGCCGGGGTGGGTTCAATGACAGGGTTCACGGAGTTGTGGCGACCTGCCTTGTGCTTTATCAGCCACTCACCGCAGGCGGAGAGTGTCCCTGGGGACAGGGGGGATGGGCATTTGGGGGGATCTTCCTGAGGCTGACAGCAGCCCCGTGGACCCTCTGCCCCCCAACCTCGCACTGCACCCTGCAGGGCCTGGCCCAAGACCTCCAGGGCGGGTGTCCCCTCACAAATGGCAGAAGGACCACGGGCCCAGTCTCCTGGCCGTACAGCCACGGTGAGAGGCCAGGTCCGCCCCTCATGGCTGGCTGGCTCTAGCAGGGCGGCTGAAACCCAGAGGCAGAGCAGGAAGGCGAGGAGGGGAGGTGGGAGATGAGGCTGGAAAGGTGAGTGGCCAGAACATGCAAAGCTTCACCGCACAGCGAGCTTGGACTGAGCTTTGTTGTGCGGTCACATGACCGGCACTTCCGGACGGACGTTCTCTGTGCCAGGAGGGAGGGGTGGGGGGAACCGGGGGGTCGTGGCCTGTGGGAGTGCGGCCTGGAGGGGGGCTGTGGGGGACAGGAACCCCTCTGATGCTGCAGAATTAGCCGAGCTGCCAGACACCCCCAATCAGGCCTCTTTATGCCTAACAAGCCCTTGAGGTGGAAACTGCAATCCCATCAAACCATCAGGGGGCCGGGCCTCGGGTGCAGCACACTGTCCCTTGGGCAGCCTGGAAGCACCCCTAGGCCTGGCCCTGCTCCACCCCAGGCCCGGTTTCACCCCTTCCACGCTTTCAGACGGTGCCACTGGTGACAGCTAAACGATCTGACATCGAGGAGGGGGTGAGGGTGCTTTCCAGAGAGTCCACGGAGCCTATAATTAACCAAACAACTCACCGTTTTCAGCCAGCACAGGCTGCGCTGCAAATGAATTCACGTTACTAAGTCCTACTGAATTAATGTTTAACTGCAATAGAGTCGGAATTGAATGAGGCAATTAATCAGGACAAAGAGGGAAAAAGAGCCACATCTGTCTCGTGGGAGCTGCCTGAGTGAGGCGACCTTCACGGGGTTGGGCTGGGCTGGGCGGTCCTGGAGAGCGTCATCCTGGTATGGGTGGGGGTCCAGGCGGGGAGTCCACAGAGCAGGGGACAGACCCTAGGCCCCAAGGGATGTGCTGGGTATGGTGGGAGCCCAAGACATGGGCTCTGGAGCAGACGCCTTCTCTGACGCTGTGCTGCCACCTATGCTGTGCAGCCCTGGGCAAGTGCCATGACCTCTCTGTGCCTCAGTTATGCTTCTGTAAAACGGAGCCAACAGCCCACCTCCAGGATTGTTGTACAGCTTATATGAGTGAATACATGCAAAGCACTAGGACAGCACTGGGTGTGTACTCATCATGATATACCGTGTGGTTGTATTTTCACCACTACCACCATCACCACCACCACCATCACCATCATCACCACTATCACCACCATCATCACCACTATCACCACCATCACCGCCACCACCACCATCATCACCACCACCACCACCATCATCACCATCACCGTCATCACCATCACCGTCATCACCACCACCACCGTCACCACCATCATTACCATCATCACCATCACCATAACCACCACCATCACCACCACCATCATCACTCAGTATTAATTATTATTGTCTTCCAACTAGGCCGAGAATGAGAGGTTCCCCTTTGGAATGGCTGAAGGCCCAAACCTGAGAGTTTCAGGGAGGTGTCTCCCAGCCCTGGAAGTGCCGGCTCTTGCGCCTGACCCTGATGGCCGGTGGCCAGAAAGGGAGCACTCCTTGGCCCAGATGAGAGCCCAGCATCAACTCTATCCTTCCCTGCTTGCCCCCAGCTCCAATCCCGCTCAGGAGGTAGCACACCCCTTTACTTGCCTACCGGTTCCTCCCAGCCTGGTCGAGCCAGCAAACAATGAACCAGCAGGCCCACTCATCCAGGACCATCCCCTCTGCCCACCCTTCAGCCAGCCCAGAGGCTTACAGTCCTGAGTGCACCTCAGCTCACCCGAGGGGCCTCAGACCCCGTCAGCCTGAAGCCTGGGCCAGGTGACTCTAATGAGGGGCTGGGGAGAGGCACCCCGCTGGGAGCTCAAGACCACCCAGCGTAGGTCAGAGGCAGATGTGAGCTCAGGGTCCCGCATCCCAAAGCCCCGAAGCTCAGCTCTTCCATGTCCCAGGCCACTGTGTCACTCACGCAAATAGATGTGACGTGGGGATGCCCAAGGGTAGCTGCGTGTCGCCCACGTTCACGGACGTGATGTGACGAGGGACCCATCCATGGGTGGACATGGCCTTGAGACACAGCGTGAGAAGCCATAAGCTGGGTGAGGCTTTGTTTGGCCTAACTGGCCTAATTTTTTAAAAAAATTTGCTGCCAACATTTAAAAATCTGGAGATTTCTCACGAGATCCTGCGCCTTACTGAGAACGGGGAGCCACATGCCCGCGTGACAGCCCTGCCCAGTGCCAGGCAGGGC
The DNA here is from genome assembly GCF_028021215.1 of Eschrichtius robustus. NCBI lineage: Eukaryota > Metazoa > Chordata > Mammalia > Artiodactyla > Eschrichtiidae > Eschrichtius > Eschrichtius robustus. The sequence goes on from NC_090837.1 coordinate 670,377, forward strand.
CCCGCTGGGCCCCCTCCCCGCCTCTCCTGACGTCCAGGGCCCGAGTGCCGGCCCTTGTCACATGCTGGGGACATAGCCCCACGGTGGGTCCCGGAGCCCGGGGCTCCGTCCTGCCTTCACTCCCGGTAATATGGCGGCCGCTCGTTTCACCTCTCTGGGCCTCAGTTCCTCGTCCGCCGAGACGGGGGGCCTCGGTGCTGCGGGGGCTTGGGGTCACATCGGTCAGTGTGGGTGGGGTGCTCAGGGCAGCAGCTGGTTGGCAGTCCGGGCACATAAATGGGAGCCGCTGTCGTCGTCATCTCCACCTTCCTCAGTGTCACCCCCCTCATCATCGTCACCTTCAGCATCACCGTCACCGTCACCTTCACCATCACCACTGACACCTTCGCTGTCACCGTGATCTGCCCCAGCCCCTTCTTCCCTATCACCCGACCAGCCCTTGGAGGCACCTGAGTCATCCACGGGCCTGGGCACAGACACTGTCGCCCGACAGTCCTGCTTCCCCGGGGGCACCTGCACAGCAGGTCTGGAGAGCTTGGCCTCCGTCACCGAGACCCTTCCAGAAACCTGGGCAGCTACTTGCTTGGGGCGAGGGCTGCTCATCGGCCTCCACAAATCGACACGGTTGTTCAGCAGCCGCAGAGACGGGCCTTGCTCTTCTCTCAGAGTGAACGTTAATCACCGCTGCATCGCAGCAGCGCGGAGCAAGGCTGCCGCTCCCACTCCTCAAACAAAGGCATGAAAAATCCATGGGCAGGGCGCCCTGCTGCTGAGCCCGTGCCCCCAGCAGACGTTCCAGCACCCAGGGCTGGGCCAAGTCACCCATGGGGGCGGGGGTGTCCCTCCTGATCGCTGCGGGGTCTCCACTGTGCAACGGAGACACAGGTCGAGGGGCTGCCGGGGGGCTGCTGGAAGGAGGGTGTGAAACCGCCCCGGCCCTTCTTCTCACTCAGGCGGCCCCACCTCCATCCAGGGGTCCAGCAGGCTCAGGGCCAGCGTGGCCTGGCGCTTGGAGGCGGGGGTGGGCCGGGGCCCTGCCCAGCAGCGGGGCCTGAGCTGCACAAGGGCCCGCGGAGGCCCTGACTGCAGAGCTGCTGGGGGCCAAGGAGGGCCGGCCCCTCCCCCTGGTCTGGGCCAGGCTCCCAGTGGGCACCGTCACCTGCAAAGGCCTGAGCAGCTGCGAACCGAAAAAGTAGGCAGGATCTGCGGTCTGTGTGTGAGCGGAAGGTGACGGGACGTTCTGTTCAGGCCACCTGGGCGTGGCGGCGAGGAAGGTCTGAGCTGCTGGGCAGCCACTGCTGACCCCCACCCTGGGTCGTAGCCACGTGGCCGGAGGTGTGCCAGGGGACGCCCGGGGAGCCCGGGTGGCACCAGTCCTCGGCGCGGGCAGCGCTCGCTGGGCGTGTTCTCGTGGCTCACGTGTGCCTGTGCACGCCTGAGCGCCAAGACATGGGAGTCGCGCTCCAAGGCGTCTCACACGTGAGCCCCTGGGCACCCTGTCCGGGGGCGCTCTACCCTAGCGTGTCCTGCCAGATGTCCCACGGGTGTGCGGCACCTGAACAGTCAGGAGACCTGCCATGGGGCCACGCGGGCCCAGGAGCGGTGGCTGTGTGGACAGTCCGTGTCTGCGCTCGGGGCTCCCGCCCTTGGCCCGCACGTCAGCTCCAGCTTATTAAACACTCTGCTTTTGGAGCCGCTTTGGAAGAACTGGGGGAGAAGAGAGGGGCGTCGCTGTCTGGGGAGCAGAGGGGCCCCAGCCCAGGCGGAAATGTCACCTTCGTTTCTGCTGCAAACGCTCCATGGGGATGTAGAACACACGCCAATTAAGTGATTCGGCTAAAATACAGAGCCAAATGAGCTGTGAACCCCAGCTGGGCAGGGAGCAGCCTGGGAAGAGGCAGCGCTGTCTGGTTACGCTCTGCAGTGGGAAGGCCACTTCTCATCCTTGTACGCGCGCCTCCATCATGTAAATGAGCACCGCGGCTGAGGGTTTCAGCCAGGCACCCCCCACCCCCACCCCCGGTCAGAAGTAGACCCTGGGGGCCCTCGGGGGCGGGGGTGCCACCAGGGCAGCGCTGGGGCCTCCTCTGTCTCATCTGCGGAATGGGGTGCCCGCGGGGTTGTCGGGTGACTGGGTCTGACGTGCTGGGAGCTGGGCACACGGCTGGAGAAGGCTGGCACCACCCTCCTTTCAAGGGCGGCTGCAGCCACCAGTGCTCACCGTGGCACAAGCCCACTTCACAGATGAGAAAGCAGAGGCTCAAAGGGTAAAGGGATTTATCTGCGGCCACACGGCCACTGAGCAGGGGCCGTGAGCTGGGTCCAGGCCCCAAATGGCCCTGTGCCACTGTCCACCTGCCCTAGAACCCCAGGCAAGCCCTGGGACCGTAGGGCTGGCAGGAGTGGGGGCAGAAGAGAGGCAGAGGCCCAGAAAACCACAGGGCATGGGGCTGATGCTGTGTTTGCTCACTGGGCTTGCTTCCACACACTTCACTAGTCCCCACCACAGATCTACCTGCCTACGGACGGGGAAACGGAGGCAGAGCGGTTGGGCGTCCTCCCAGGGCGTGGCTGGAGGGTGGGTGATAGGCTCCGGAACCCACAGTCCTAACCTGCCCATGTGGTCAGGGCCCCACGCCAGCGACTCCCTCGTGGTGGCCAAGACCGCACTGAGGTCCCAGTACTGCCCCTCAAAGAGCCCCTGGCCCCCTCGGCCCAGGAAGTCACAGTCGGCCCTGATTAATTAGGCATGATACCTGGATGGTGGATCCTGAAAATCCCATGTTTGTTTACTCAGCTAAGTCACTTTTTGTGAGTGTTTAGGCTTTAAAGCAAAACAAAGCACTAATTACTCAATTAACGAGCAATTAAGTTACTGCATCCTAATAGCCGGGTGCGGACTGCCTCTGTGGGGAGGGGACCACCAAGCAGGGATGCACTGTGGGGACGCCACCCGTCACGGGGTGGGCGCAGCGGGGACAGAGGGGCCCGAGTCACCTGGGCCACCTCAGCCCACACGGCCCACCTGCCGGCCCCAGGCCCCTCCGGGTCAGGAGGGCTGAGCCCCGCAGCCCGTTCCCTGCCCGCGGTGGCAGTGGGTGGAGCTCTGGGGGCCACAGCGGCCGCCAAGCCTGGCTGAGAAGACACGGCCCTGCAGCCGGGCCGCGGGTTTCGCGGGGCCTGAGAGACGGGGGGGCTGGGGCCCCTCCTGCACTTTCAGACGCGGCTGAGAGCTGCCTCTGAGGGAAGCCACTGGGGACACGGTGCGGGTCTCGCTGGCAGCCCGGCGTCATCCCAGGCCCCAAGCCTGAGCTGTCGCTGTGGACGCTGCGGCTTACGAGCGGCCAGCGCGTGGTCTGTCTTCAGTGGGGAGTCTGGGGTGGAGCCGGTGCCCAGTGAGAGGGGAGGCCGGCACAGCAAAAGCCACCCCTCCCAACCCGCCAGCCCCAAGAGGACCTGGAACAGAATTCCAGGCCTTCCCACGCCTGGCCTGTGCGACTGGCCTGCTGCCCCGCCCCCCATAACCCTGCCAGGCTGGCCTTCCCCGCCCTCCCCTGAGCTGAGCTTGGGCGCAGCGCTCCACAGCCGCCTATGCAGTCCTGACCTCGCCCTGCAGCCATCTTCAGTCAGTTGCTAATTTGTTTATCATCAGCCTCCTTCCAGTGAAACCCAAGTTCCCTGAGAACAAAGATCTCATTCCGGGACTTCCCTGGCGGTCCAGTGGTTAAGACACCGTGCTCCCAATGCAGGGGGTGCGGGTTCCATCCCTGGGCGGGGAACTAAGAGCCCACATGCCACGCGGCAAGGCCAAAAAAAAAAAAAGTACAAAGATCTCATTCCTGCAGTCCAGCGTGGGCAGGGAATGAGTGACTGAATGAATGACCCGGGGGGTACACACAGACCCTGGACAGCAGGGGGTAGGGAGTGAATGAATGAATGACTCGTGGGTGTACACAGACCCCAAACAGCAAGGGGTAGGGAATGAATGAATGAATGACTCGTGGGTGTACACAGAGACCCCAGACAGCACAGGCAGGGAAGGAATGAATGAACAGATGGATGACTTAGGCCCTGACAACCGACTGGTCCCACCCTCCTCCTCCCCTCACGGGGTCTCGAGGGTCGGCATCCAGAGGGTGCTTTGGGTGTCACACAGAGTGGGGTTCTGCCTGCGCTGGGGGCCGTCCCCACAGCATTGCCTAGCACCTCACATAATTCTGGAATGTTCTGTCAGACAAAGTTCACGAAGCCGACAACCTGCTCAGTATCACCAGAGCCTTGACCCTGTTATGAAAAACACAAAGTTACTTTTCATTTTCTCCGGGTGCAGTTCCCACAGATACCAAGGAGGACTGGGGCACCTCCCTGTGGGTAACTTTTCCAAGAGCCACGAGGATACACTCGAGCGCCCCGCGGCCTCTGCTCTGCGCACCCACGCCGGGACTCAGGCCCGGCACTCACATCATGAACGAGCCCTTTTCCCCCAGCAACTTCTCTTCCCATCAGTTCTGCCCCTGTAGCTTTCTAATTCTGTGCCGGGGTTGCGTGGTCCCACCGTGAGGGGCGATGCAGGGTGCTGTGACACTGGGCGCGGAGGGCAGCCCTGTCCTTCCGGGGAGCCCTCCCTGAGCCCTCCCCGCAGGCTCCGCCGGCCGACTGGCAAATCTGCTGCCCCCAGATGGGCCAACCGTGTCTGTCCCTGCAGCCCCCCTCCTCCGCTCCGTGCCTCATCGGTCCCCACCAGCAGCTCCTGGCAACAGAGCGGCGGCCACGTCACTGCTCAGTGCCAAGGGTGACATCGTCTCATGCCCGGGGCAAACGTGACGTCCCCGAATCTCCACAGGCCTCACGGGCCACCAGCTCACCTGACATCCCCCCGCCACTGGCCGGCCACGTTGTGACTGTAATTACACCTGCATGCACGCACGTGTACTCACGTTGTCGTGTACACGCGCACACCTGTACACTTACTTGCACACATGCCCAAGCACACACACACACTGACACACAAATGCTCACGTGATGGCTAGGGTCCCATGCACTCTGTTCCCCTTAGGAACGCCCATGCCGCAGGTACCCCGAGAGACCGGGCCCCTCCTCCGAGCCTCTCCTCAGATGGATGGCACCCTTGAACCCGGAGCTTCAGGGCGCCCTCCACATCCGCTCTGTGCACTTTTGCTGACACGACACCCCTCTGACTCGCTTCCCCTGTCCCATCTGCCCCTCCCTCCATGGCCTCCACGAGAGCGGGGATTTCTGGGTTCTCTTCAATCCTCTGACCTTGGGGCCTGGAGTGGCACCTGGCCCACAGCGAGGGTGCCACAAATACTCGGGGACGGCCAGCCGTCGCCGCTTTAGGACCCACTTCCCGCCCACCCCTGGCCCCGCCTGAGCTGCAGACCCCGCCGCTTTCGGCTCCCGTCTCAGGGGCCTTGCTGGGGCCTGGGTCCACACCTAGGACGGTGGGTCACACCAAACCCGCTCTCCCTTTTCTCATCAGCGGCTCTCCCCGCAGCCCTCGCTGGGCTGGAATAATGAACGATCCCATGTCAGGAATGAATAAAAAGATGGCCCCTGGCCCTGCCGCCCGCCGCTGACCTTTTTGGAGTCGACTGTATTAATATATTCTCCTGTTGTCAGACTCAAAGTGCTAACTGCCTTATGAATTATTTATCAACACAAAAAGTCTTAACCAGAATGGTGTTAACATTAATTCCTAACCTTCTGGGTCCCGGCAGCCCCGCCTGTTCCACATAATTGAATTTCACTCCCAGCGGCCTGCCCGCCACCCACCCGCTCCCCAGAATGACCGTCCCTCCAGCCGTGGCTCCTGGCACACGTGGCCGTGGCCTTGAGGGGTTCCCTAGAGCGTCGACGTCCAGCCTCTAGGGACAGGACCCGACTGGACGAGAGTCCTTGGCTCATGCTGCCTGAAGGTGCGAGGGGGGCGGGGCCTCCAGGGGCCTGAATTGCTCTGGGCTAACCTGAGGGGCCAGGGTCTGCCCGCACCCCAGGCTGGGCCAGGAGGGGAGGGCGCCCCCGCATCTCCGCCTCTGCAGCCGCCGCAGGGTGGGAGCAGGCCGAGAGGGGCGGGAGGGGTGGGGCCGGGGGCAGAAGCTGCCGCCTGCCCGGAGGGGCGGGGGAGGAACCTGGGGAGGGGGCTGTGGTGGCCCCCACGAGCCCTCCCAGAGGCCACTGCAGAGTGACCACGCCGTCCAGAGCTCGGCCTCACACCCCCCCCCCCGCCCCGCAGGCTGCGCTCTGGAGAGGTCCGCGGCCAAGCGCCCCTGAATGCCCGCCGTCAGAAACGGTCATGGTGAACGCTGCTGCCCTAAGCAACTAAGTCAAGGCAACTGGTTACTTAGCAACCGATGACAAACACACGAGTGAGAAGAAGCTCGCTGGCCTGGCGAGGGGGGTCCTGAGGTGGCAGGGCCACACCGCAGCAGGCATGTTCTTGGTCACCCTCCCACTGAGGGCCGAGGCCCATCCCCTCCCCTTGGGCCTGGGCTGGCGAGGCTGAGCTGACCGATGGAAAGCGGCACACGTGCCAGCAGGCCAGCCCCAGGGCTGCCTTGCCCTCTGAGAGCCCCGCGCTGCCCCACTGTCCCACAGGGAGACCCCCGTGGAGGGCCTCGAGCTGCCATGGAGAGGGTGGGTCCGTGCCCACCCAGGAGCCAAGGGTGTGAGTGAGGCCACCTTGCGGCCTGCCGCCCAGCTACGGGGGCAGCACGCCCAGAGCTGAGTGCACAAAGCAGTGGGATACGACAAGACAGCTAGAACACGTGCAGCTCTGGGGGCCAGTGGTTTCTAGAATGTCCCAGAGCCTTCCATATGGAGAGCAGGGGAGGGGAGGGAACCCGTACGGAGGCCAGGGGCTCGGCATCGGGATGGAGGAGCTTGTAGGGCAGGGGCGCGGTAGGGTGTCCGGGGTGGTTTCTCCTGGTAGTGCCTGCAAAGTGCCCAAGGGGGGCCCAAATCCAAGGCCCACTGAAGGCCTGACCCCGCAAGCGCCGGCTGCGGGTGTTCTCCCGTCAGCGGCTCCGTAACGCTAGGCGGGCTGGTGCGTGCGCCGCAGCTCCTACCTCTGCAGCGGGCTGAGGCCTCTTCATGGGTCTGCTGCCGGTTTGAAATAAAATAATGGGGGGGTGGGGGGGAGCCTTTTAAAGATGGTTGCAAAATGCCACGGAGACTTGAGGTTTTCTCACGAATGAATGCTCTCTTGCCACTAAATCCGACGCTTGCTCAGATGACAGCACAAGATACACACGGGTGACACACCCATGTCACCCCCGAGGCCCGGACAACCCAGCCTGAAGCTTCAGGCCCCCAGCTTCCAGTCTGCCTTGCCGACCGCTCCCCAGAGCTCCCGTGGAGCCACCCACCCAGAGGGGCGCCAACGCCTGACGTGTGTGGGCAGCTGGGATGAGGCTTGCTGAAGCCATGGGCTGGCGGGCCCCTCCCTTCCTCCTTTCGGGCCCCTGGCGCACCTGCACCCCAGCTTGCACTTGCCCTTGGCCCCACCTCCCTGCTGGCTCTTCCTGGGACGCTGCCCCTGACCGCTGGCACAGTTGCCCCCAGATGCCCTCCGCAGCAGCCAGCACTCCTGGAAGCACCTGCCGCTGATGCATCTGCTTTCTCCCACCATCTCCCCGCCAGGGCAGGGACCCTAAGACTCGCTCTGCTGCGCCCCCAGTGGAGCACGGCCCCAAGGGCGGGCGGCGCAGAGGCCACAGGCCTAGGCAGACACGTGAAGTGTGACAGCGACCCGCCGCACAGCGCAGAGAGTAACAGCAGGTGCCTGGCAGGCGCGCGGATTCTCCCCGCAGCCCTGTGGGGCGGGTCCCGGGGCTCCACTGTCTTACAGATGAGAAGACTGGGGCACCGGGTGGCACCCGGCCCGGCGGCTTCACCTCCTCTCCCGACCTGAGACCCTGCTAGGCCCTGCCCAGCGGGCCGCTCACCCCCTCAGGCTTCACAGGACCTCGGACTGGCAGTGCAGCCTCCAGGCGGGCAGGGGCTAGTGGCCTCTGGCTCTGCCATCCCTGCTCCTCCCCTGCTCGACACCTGGGGGCCACACATGACCTTCCCGGAGGTGGCTCCAGCGTGTTCCTGATAGAGCAGAGCTAGGAGCCAGAATATTCACCGACCCGGGGGGCCAAGCCGTCCTGCTGGGTCAAGCGCCCAAAGGCCAAGGGGCCTGCGGGCCCAGGGCTCCCAGAGGCAGGTGGCTGTCCAGGTCTGTGCCACCCCAACCTGACTGTGACCCGTGGGGGCTCTGAGACGGCCTCCCCCCAGCACACGCTGGGGCGCTGCTTCATGAGAGGGCGAGCAGGATACAGCAGTGGGGCGGAGGGAGTGATGCGGGCTCAGGGCCAAGAGGTTGGGCCAGGGACCCCCGGGGAGCACAGGATGCCTCCTTCTCCCACCCCAGCGTCTGGCCGGACAGAGGGTGGCCGCAGGAAGTTTCCTGGCCGGGAGGGCGGGTCCCCAGGACCCCGGAGGGGCCCAGATGCTGGAGCCCTCAGGGGGAGGGCATGCCGCCCTGGCAGGTTGACCTCTACGCGGGACAGCAGAGTCAGGGCCCAAGGACCCGGCTGCCTGCAGAGGATGGCCACAGACAGAGGGGCCCAGAGTGTGCCCACGGGAAGCCCCGGCAGGCAGACCTGTCAGCCGCGCACGGCTCCACTCAGGGCCGCTCGTGTCGGTGAAATCCCGAGTCCTTGACCACTCCTCCCTCTACACCAGCACCCCCTCTAAAGCTAGCACCCACCCCCCCATACCAGCACCCCTCTGCCTGCACCACCTACGCCTACAGCACCGTGCAGGTCACCTGCTTCTCTTATTTATCACTTACTCTGTCCCTGCTCTATCTGGGGCCTAGACCCCTTTTAGGAAGAACCTGCTGCCCCCTGCCTGGAGAGGCCCTCCACCCAGTTCCCTCTCACAGGAAGCCGAGCAGAGGCCCTGAGGGCCATGCCCTTCCTGGTGCCACATCCACCGACCCAGGTCAGCGATGAAGAACGGTCCGGCTGTCCTGGGCACTCTCCCCTCCTGGCCCTCCTCCCAGCGGCGAAGGCCCCCAAGGCGAACACATCACGGTCTGCTTCCCTGGGAATAACAACCGCGGATGTACCCACATGCCACGTTCAGAATCCCTCACAACTGGCCGAGGAGGCGGTGCTGACCCCCCTGCCCCAGGCCAGGCCAGGAGAGGTGCTGGATGACAGGGGCAGCGGGACGCAGGCTCTCTATCAGCCCACAGGGAAGGACTTCCGGGTCCTCCACCTGGTCAGATGTGGGGCACGGCTGTACCCCAGGACCCGGAGAGGTGGGCCAAGTGAAGGACAGACGATGGAGGAACGGACGAACAGACGGACGGATGTATGGGCAGACGGTGCCTCCTGACAGAAGGCTGGCTGGGCACGGGCTGGGGTTGCATCACAGGTGAGGACACGGCCCACCGCACACCTGCCGTCCCTGGCGACCCCTTCCCAGCGGCCCCTTCCCGGCTGAGGACGGTCCTGTGCTCAGAGGTGGGAGGAGGGTGCAGTTCCCGGCTCCAGGGAGAGCCTGACGGGCTTTCATTGCTTTTGTACAAATTACGGCTGCTCTGCTCGGAAGAGGCCCGAGGAGCAGGGTAACGGGTGTCGTAAACCCGCCTCGTAAAGACGGAGCCTGCTGCAGGGCTGCGAGTGGGGCAGCGGGGCGGGTCAGAGGAGGCCCGGCCGCCAGAGCGAGCAGGGGCCGCTGCAGGGGCTGAGGGCGCTGAGCCGCGGCCGCGGTGGGCACGGGGGCAGGCAGGCCTCAGGACGGCCCAGGGCCCCCCGGGCGCCCCTGCCAGCCTGCAGGACTCGCCGCCCGCGTCCACCAGCCCTCCCGCCCCTGAGGGCTCACGGGAGCCAACTCCCCCGCCACGTGCCGCACCTCATCTTCAGCCACGATCGCCCCTGGCTTACGGGCAAAGCTGGCAAGTGACCTGCAGGCGGCCAACCAGGTACCCCGTCCCCGGGGGGCCACCTGCTCTGCCCTCCCGCGTCCCACACCGGGGCTCCCAGCAGGCAGGGCTGAGCCGCTCGCTCCTGCCAGAGAGGGTGACGGGGCAGAAACCCGAGCGTGGAGCCGGGAGCCACGACGAGCACGCCCGGGAGGAAGGCTGGCAGGACCCACAGGGCGCGGGCGCGTGCACACGCGGCTCATGGGACACGGCCCTGCCGGCGCGGCTGGAGCTCAGCTGGCCTCGTGCACTGCCGCACCTCCCAGGGCTGTGCGCGGGGCTGGTGCCAGCTGTCACACACGCGTGCACGGCGGACCTCCCCCGCAGAAGCCGCTGCGCCCCGAGTGTGAGAGGCCTCGTCAGGGTGGGTAGGGGCTCCGCTTCGTGAGCGGCCTGTGCGTCCCCAGGCTGCCCAGGTGCCTGCACCCCTCTCATGAGGTGCTGACACTCCCACCAGAGAGGGGGGGCGTCCACAGGCCCTCCCCACGAGCCTAAGGGGTGCTTACAACAACAGAGCCTCAGGAAGCCACGCCGTGCCACCCGGAGCTGAGGCCACAGCACCGCTGCCGCTTCCTCCTAGCTCTCGGGACCCCGGGAACCAGCCACCACGCTCGAGGAAGCCCAACCAGCCCGCCGGGCGAGGCCACGTCAGAGGAACTGAGGCCACCAACCACGAGCTGGCAGCAAGCCCCAGACGGGGGAGGAAAGGAGCCTCCCGTGACCCCCAGATGTCGAGGTGTTTCCTCGACAATGAGCCCCCGCACCCCTCCCCGCCCCTCCAGACAGACGTCCTCGGCAACAGCTGGCTGGGCACAGCGCCAGCCTGGGCCCTGCCAGCCCTCGTGTCGGCTCTGCCTGGGCCACGCCAGCTGCTAGTTTTAACTCTGCCCTACTGCCCAGGCTCCGAGGGGAAGGGACCAGCCAGGGGCGCGCCACAGGCCGCAGCAGCCCCCTCCGCGGCCCCGGGGCAGGGCGCCAGCTGGGCCTTGGCACGTCTTATTCGCCCACTTGCGCCAGGAATGCGAGGTGTGGAGGTCCCTGAGACCCGGGGCTGGTGCTGCAGTGCAGGTGATGTGAGATTGGCAGGCTCTCTGCAGCCCGGCCAACAGCTCAGAGGTCATTTCCAGAAACCCCCTTGAGGCAGTCACGCCCATCAGCTAACGATGCCTTGTGTGTATGTGTGTATGGGGGCCACCCCGGCAGGTTCGGCAGGTGGGGCCCCGCCCGACCCAGGTGAGCCTGGGCATCCTGGAGGCCGGGGTGCAGGCAGGTGCCCCTTCCTCCCAGCCCTCCGCCGCTCTACTGGGAACCAGAGTTAGAGGCTCACTGGCCGCCCCCGCACTGTTCCCGACACACGTGGGCCCCCCGGCCCAGGGCCTTCGCTCCCGGTGTGTGCGTGTGTGTCGGGGCCGCTCCGGTGTCAGGGCGAGGTGGGGAGGCCTTCCCGCCACGCCACGCAAACTCCTCCGCAGAGCTCACCACCTCCATGGGGGGACGCTACTTATCCCCAGGGCAGGGGCGTTGGCTGTTTGATTCCTTTCCAGCCGCCACGACGGGCGGTGGGCGGTGACCGGTGCAGAGCAGACGCTCAGCCCAGGTGTGTTGAGGGGAGGAGGGAAGAAACAAATGCTCCCAAGCCCAGGGGAGGGCGGGAGGACCGCGGCTCAGCTGGGACTGGCCAGTGAGGGTGGGAGAGGTGCTGTGCCTTGGGCTCAGGCGGGCGAGGTGGAGGGCAGGCTTCCTCCCATTGGTGACAACCAGGGGCCCGGGGCGGGGCGGGGCTGGGTGGGAGGGGACGGCAGGGACGTCGGGGTGTGGCCAGTGCCGGGGGTCCCTTAGCAGAGACCCCTCCTGACAGTGGGCGCTGCAGCGGGGTCTCTGCCCCCGTGCCTCAGCGTCCTCATCTACAGGGTGGGCAGTCATCGCCAGGATAACAACGTCCACCCCGGAGGGTGGCCGTGGGACACCTGCCCGGGTCACTGCGGCGTCACTGCTGCTCGGCGTCCTCCGCTCCCGTCCCCGGGCAGCACGCTCGGGGTGGGGGCAGGGCCGGCCTCCCGCCTCGGCAGGAGTCTAGATACTCATTTCTCTTTAATAGAGGAAAGCCCCAAGTCCCCAGCTTCGGCGGGAGACGAATCCTCGTGTCCTTGGTTGCAAGCAGCCAAATTAGGAGAATTACTTTCTAAGTAATCCTATGGCACTAACGCACCTCTGACGGCGGGCTGGGGAGGCTGCACGACGGACGCTGTTGGGGATGAACGGTAATTGGGGATTTGCTGGGGATAAATCTCGGCAAATTAAACTCTTTTAAGTACGGTCTATAAACCAGGTCAGATGACAAATGCCCCCGCCCCCCGCCCTGTCACCTAGTACGGGGGGAGGGACGCTGTTGGGGAGAGGCAAGCACAAGCATGACCCCTGCTGGGGCCTGAGGCCCCAACTGCAGACACGCACAGACGGCAAGGGACACACAGGCCAAGGTACACACCTACACGCAATGCCACGTGGCCAGACACACACACACACACACACACGTACTGCAGAATCACAGTTGTACATGTACAGAGGCACCCGTGCCACGTCCAGACACAGGCTCTCAGATGGACACTTACATGCAGATACACACGTGTGGCAGGCACACACCCACCTGCTACATCCACAGACACATCCGGGCACCTCCAGACAGACATTCGAGAGGACAAGACCCAGACACACACACAGATGGCCAGAGAGAAACACGTTACGCTTCTACGCGTAGGCGTGCAGCCGCACGGCCACACAGAGACACCGCCTCAAGGCACGTGCATGTGACCGACACATGTCAACGCACAGGGGTACACAACACACACTCCCCTTCCACTGAGAGCCACACACAGACATGGCCCCCAACCTGAGTGGCACCCTCAGGTGTGTCTGAGGCCTCCACAGTGAAATCTGGATCTAGAGGCAGGACTGCAGCCGCCCTGAGCTCGGCCCAGCTGGCCTCCAAACCCCAGCCCCCTGGCTCCTGGCAGGGCCGCCTGCCTGCCCCCAGCCCCGAGCCGCTGCCTGCTGGGCAAGGGTCCTCCGGGCCTGTTTCCATTCCTCCAGCCCCAGGGGCAGCCCCACCTGCTACCACGCCAACTGGGCAAGAGGGCCACCAGGGCCGGGTTGACCATGCGTGCCCTGCAGCGCTGGCCGGCACACGTCAGGGACCTGCGGACACATCTGCTCACACCAGGGCCTGGTGCGCACACGCAGGCGTCTGCAGACATGGTTCAGGAACACCCCACGGCTGAACAGCAGGCTGGGCCCCTGCCCGCCACCATCTGTCACTCCCGTGCAGCGGCGGCAGAGAGCTAAGCTGCAAGCAGCTGGCATGTTAATTACAGGTTCTTCTCCAGGAAACATTCAAAGCAGCGTTCTGGGGAGAAACCACGAATGACACATGGTGATTTGGAAGCAGAAGGGCCGCCCAGCAGCTCTGGCAAGGAGACTTGGGGCAGGGAGACCCCAGCTGCCCTGGGCGTCTCAGACACAGCGGGAAGCTCCACACAGGGCCTCCCTGGGCCCAGCCTCTCGGGACTCCTGGACCCTCTGGGACCGACGCAGGCCGGTGGGCGTTCTGGCCCCCACTGTCCCCGTTACCGTGCCAGCTCGCCCCAGTGCCGACCTGCACCACACTGCCAACCATCTCCCACAGCCCTGGTCCTGGCCCAGCTCCTGGCCTGAATGCCACTGCCAGCACAGTCAGCTCCAGGGGAGGCTGGTGTGTCAGGACCGCCCAGGCCCGCGGGAGGAAGGAGCAGCACGGGCCACCAACCATGACCGTGGCCACAGAGGAGAGCACCAAGGCTGCCCAAGGAGGGCAGAGGCCTCCCCAGGAAGACACCCCTCGGGCGGCCCCGGGACCACCACCCACAAGTGTCCAGCCCCCCAGGTCAAAGGCTCGAAGACGCTATGGCCTGGCCCGGGGTTAGAGGCAGAAGGCAGAGCTGCCTGGGCCAGCGGACCCTGGGGGTCGGGGAGCTGGGGGAGAGGGTGGCCAGGGATCCATGGCTGTCCCTGCCACCCGGGGAATTAATGGGTTAATTACACACCCTATAAAAAGCCCCCGTGATTTAGAGAGGCTGCCTGTCAAACCCTGGAACTCTGGAACTCGCAGTAAATCAGGGGCTGCGGGGATGAGGCGGGCGGAGCCCAGGACCCTGCCCTCCAATGAGCCGGAACGGCTGTAAATCTGCAGAAATGGCTTTTATGGAGCTCTGGGTTTTATGGTGTCATTAACAGTCCTCCTGATACTTAAGAGGAAATGAAATAAAGTCGTGAGGAGGGGGCTGGGGGACAGGGACGGGGCCCCCCCTTGGCTGGAGTATCAGGCGGCAGCAGGCCGTCCCCCTCCTGCCCCTGGGCCCCAGACGACAGCTAAGGGACTGGGGCCGCACACCCCGGTCCAGACTCTCCGGCCCGGCCGAGTATGGTCCGGGAGATGGTGGCAGGGCACTGGGGGGCAGCTGCTCCACGGGTGGGACCCCTGACACCAAGCGCTGCCCCACAGGACCCAGAGGCAGAGCGTCCGGCCCACCCACACTCCTCGCAGGCCAGGGCTGCAGGGCAGGACCCCAGGAGGGATGCTCCCTTGGAACCTCCGCCCACTCTGGCCCCATCCCCAACCTGCACCAGCCCCCCCTCCAGCCTGGGGGCAGCGCCTGGCACAGTCGGGGCTCCTGAGGGCCGGGGTGCGGGGAGCGGACAGCAGAAGCAGGGCGGGACACTTACGGAGTAACCTCTGCCTGAGACCGCCTGCGCCGAGCTCTGCAGGGAAGGAAGAAGGACAGTCAGGAACCGGCGGCAGCCCCTGATGGCCACCCTCTCCTCCGAGGACCTGAGCAGGCAGAGCCCGGCAGCCCCCTCCGGGGTCTTTGCTGGAACTCTGGCCTGGGGCCACGCCGAGCCCCATGGAGCCCAGATCAGCCTGGGGCCTGGCTTGAAGACCTGCACCAGGAGCCTTCCACCCCGAGACCTGGAGATGTGGTCCAGCCCAGCGGGGCCTCCCCACGTTCCTCGGGGATGGGCTCAGCCCTTGGCCAGATTTCAGCCCCTCCCAGAGGACCAACCCCACCTTTCCACACAGGGTTCTGGGCCAGGGGTCGAACCCCTCTCTGTGCTCAGGTCGACCTTTCCCTCACCACCCACCAGCCTCCCAGGTCACAGGGTCCAGCGGGAAACCTCGGGAAGCCTTCCTGGAGGAGGAGCTGGGCAACTGGGGCCTCAGATGTCAAGATGTGGGGGTCAGCTGTGGCCTGGAGGCTGGCAGCCACCCCAGAGGCCCTGTGAGGGGACCCCAACAATGCTTGATGGAGCTCCCTCTGGTTCAAAAGGGCGTTTCGGATCCGATGGGAGAGACCGGTCAAGTGCATTTCACCAGCTCCCCAGGGCTGAGCCCTGAGGTCCAGGCGGACAGGACATGGTGACCGGGCAGGTGTGTGTGCGGGGGACATTGGCACAGTCAGCGAGGGCGGGCTTGTCTGAGGTGTGTGGGACCCACAGACCAGGGTCCAGGCCACACTGAGGTCCAGATGCCAAGATTCTTCTGGGAGGGGTGACCACTGCAGCCTGGCCCACTCTGCTCTGCTCAGCTGAGGCCAGGCCACCCCTCCCCGCCCCAGGCAGACCCTGGCCGGCCCGGGCCAGCCCCTGGGGGTCTGCCAGGCCGAGCTCACCGCAGTGGGGGTCCCTCACCACCAGGGGTGGCCCAGCCCCAGGCCCTGCTGATGGGGGTGGGTAGGGTGCCATAATTGCCCCCAAGCTTGCGCCCTCACACCGCTGGCACTGTGCTCAGAATCTGTCTCCGTTCATTTACCGCGGCTGGCAATTAGAGGAGTTCGAACTAGGGCAGCCCCCGCGGCCCCAGACAATTACCAGCCTATTTTCCCATCTTGTGGCAACAAGATCGGAGCAGGGCAATTAGGCCCTCCTCCCGGCCTCCCGTGCCCGCCCTCCCCCAGCCCCCATTTAAATGATAATGAGATATGACTCGTTCCATTTAGCCCTGCAGAAAACCCGTCTCTGCTCTGCGGCCACTTCTGCAGCTGGGGGTCAAGAAGACAAAGGCCTCTTCCAGGAGCAATGCCTCCTCCTGGGAACCCTTCTGCCTGAGTCCTCCCTCCCCCTGGGGCCCCTCTGTCCCCACCCCTAGCCCTTACATCACCTGCCCATCCCCTTCTCCAAGGTCCAGGGAGACCCAGGGGCCCTGGAGGGCTACCCAGCATCCCCACTGTGGGCCAAATCCCAGCGGCAGCTCCTGTGTGTTGCCTGCCTGGGTCATCCCCACACTGGGCCCCAAGAACACCTACCCCGGGACCTGAGCTCAGGGACCTGTCTTTTAGGCAGGACACCGAAGGGTGTCCCCTGACAGGCCAGCTTGTGCCTCGGCGGGGCACCCTCCCCTCCGCGTGGCCCCCAGTGGCCACCTCAGCACCCAGGCAGAGACCTGGACTGCTGGACACGCAGGCCACCGCCAGCCTGAGCTGACAGGCCGGTCCGCCTGGGCAGGTGGGAGTGCTTCCAGCTTGTTCCCTGCAGTTCCAGACCTGCTCACCGGGCCAGAGACGCTCCCCCTGCCCTTCTTAATAAACACATCTGTGCGAGTCATTCCCCATCCACATCCCTGCCGGCTGCCTGCCTGGCACCAACCCCGAGCCCGCCCCCAGCGGGACACAGGACCTGCACCCCAGCACGGTCACCTCCACGGGCCCCGGCCAGTGCCTCATGGTTGCGCCTCATTCAAATCCCTCCTAACGGGGAAGCCCTAATTAGTGAAAAATCATGTTTTAATGAAGGCAGATGCTAATTGTGAGCACAAAACCCTCAGTTGAGACTCTGGGCCCCTAAGCAAACGGCTTGCAGTGTCTGAAGGTTGGGGGCTGGTCTGGCAGTCACCCCAGGGACCCAGAAATGCTCCAGTGAGCGGCTGGGCTACTCACGTCACTGAGCTGGTCCCGAGAACTGCTCCTCCGGGAGCTGGTGGCTTCTCGGACGCTGTCGCCGTCACTGTTGTGGTCGCCCCCTCTGGACACTGTGACCTTCATCTGGGGAACGGGAGACACAGGCTCAGCAAACACCCTGCAGGGTGGGGCCGGGGCACAGCCAGGCTCGGGCTCCTCCCCCCTCCGCGACCCGGTCCCTCTGGGCTGAAACCTGGGGAGGGGGCGGCAGGGGCAGAGCCAAGCATTTACAACCCAGTACCACCCATTCCTACCCAGCATGGGAAAGAAATGCCTCAGAGAGCGAAGGGCGAGCACTCAGCAGCATGAACTGCTGCCAGCTCAGTCTCTCCTTTCCTCCCGCTGGCCAAGTGGACGACTGTAAAGACTCCTGGATGCGGAGCGGGCCAATGGGCCGCCCTGCCCTTTTCCACTCCACCAGGGCCGGTCAGGGGGCGTCAAGACAGGCCGGCGGCAATTCACCCCCGCTCCCGGCACGCACACCACTCTCGGGCCCCTTCAGTCCTCACCACAACCCATGGTGGGCAGTCAGGGCTGCAAGGTCTGCAGAGCCACTCCCCGCTCTGTGTCCTAGGGCCATTACTTAACCTCTCTGTGCCTCAGTTCTGTCATCTGCAGAACGAAGCAAGTAGTACTCACTAGGACAGGTGCTGCTAGGTCATGTATCTGCCAGAATTTCTGTAGACCTGGCGGGCCCTCAGCTCTTTGCTCCTCACACAAAAGCCCTGTTCGATGCTTTGTGCCCACTTTAGAGGAGGAAACCAAGGCCTAGAGAGGTTACGTGACAGTGTGGAAAGTGGACCCAAAATCCTGCTTGCATCTTTCTTTTTACTCGGAAATAGTTTCAAACCTCACAAAACTGCGGGGCAGGGGTGCCCATCACGGCCCCAGACCTCCACCCTCCCAGGCCCAGGAACTCACCACCCCTGAACCAGGCCAGCCTCCACCCATGTCTTGCCAGCTCCTGGTGCCCTCCCGGCAGGACCCGCTGAGCTCGGCCATCCCACCACCTCCCGGTCTCTCCAGCCTCCCTGTGTTGGAACGTTCCCGCAGCTTCGTCTGGACACGCACTGACGGCCCACACCTCCGTCTGCGTGTCTGACGCCTCCTAGCGGCAGACCGAGGCCGTGGCTTTCGGCCGGCACGCTGCCTAGCACCCGATGGACCCCTGCTCCAGGGGCTGCCACTGTCCCTGTGGGGCAGCGTGGGGGGCGTGCGGGGCGTGCGGACGGCCTGCCCCCTCTCCACCCCCAGGCCTCCCAGCCCAGCGCACAAGCTCGCGGAGCTCAGGAGTGCTCAGAAGCTGCGCCACGACCGGGGTCAGGCAGGCCCAGTCCTCCACGCCCAGCCGTTTATTCATGAGCATCCTTCAGCCCCAGAGACCCCAGCCGGGGCGGGAGGTCAGGACGGGTCAGCAAGGTGCACCAGCTATGCTCTGGAATATTCTCGAGTCCCCAGGAAACCCCCTTATGGCCTGAGCCCTTCTTCCTGCAGACCCCAGGGTGGGCTCGGCCAGAAGCCTCTCTCGAGGCAGCCCCTCAGAGCCCCTGCTCCCCAGGGCCAACCTAAGCCCTGAGATGGGGTACAACTCCCCAAAGCCACAGGCCCCTACACTGTGTGGCCAGCAGAGTGTAATGACAAAACACAGAACCAGTGTCCATCCACAGCCCGGGCCCTGGGTGCAAGGACCCTCTTGGGAAGCTGGAACAGTCACACCGGGGGGAGCCCAGGCCTCCATACCACCCTCGCTCCCCACGGCAGGCCCAGGGTGGGGTTCCAGTCCTACCCCAGGCAGGAGCACCCCCATCGTGAGCCCGTGGCACCCCAGCCTCACTAGCTCCATCGTGCTCAGCCAAGCGGTGAATGCGCAGCCCCTGGGCCAGCGCTGCCTCTTCTGACTGTGCTTGAGCCTGTTTCCTCATCTGTGAAATGGGGGTGCCGACAGAGCCCTTCACAGGCACTATGGGGGTAAGAGGTTCTGTTTGTGAGCCGGAACCCTTCTCCAGCACCGAGAAGCCACCAGGTGTCCCTGTTGTCCCCAGTGGGCTCTAACTGCCCCGCAGGGATGGGCGTTTCTTGCCTCTGGACCCCGAGACAGGTCTCACCAAAAGGAGGGAATATGGGAGCCTGGGGGACCTTCCTCACCGCCTTGCTGGCAGGCAGCCTCTGCGAGAAAACAAACGCCCTAGTCCCGTGGTTTTCAAAGTGGGGTCCCCGGACCAGCAGCAGGAGGACCCAAGAGCTGGTTAGCAATGCAAACACGCACCTTCAGGCCCCGCCCCAGACCTGCTGTGCCATCAGGCCCTCTGGGGGATTCTGCTGTGGCTCCAGTTGAGACTCACAGCTCTGATCATTAGTAATCACCCCCATGAGCCCCAACTCACTGCTGGGGGACAGTATTTCGGGTTGGGCTCGGAGCAGGGTCCCTGCCCAAGAAGAAGAAGGCTGGACCCAGAGACACTGCAAGAACAGGAAAGGCCTGGCGCAGGGCCGCTGTGTATAGTTGTGCAGGTTGCTCACTGCACAAGGACACCCAACAAAGCAGGAGGGGAAGCAGAGGCTGAAGAACAACCCACACACAGCTGAAACGTGAGGAGGGAGGATGCCGCATTACACTTCATACATTCACACAAGTTGTCTCCTCTCTAAGCTGGGCCTCAGAGAGGATGCCTTATCCTGACTCCTTGGTGGGGCCCTGCAGAGGGGGGCAGGCTGGGGTCTGTCATCCTTCCTCAGGCAGTCAGTTTTAGCTCTGAAAGCCCCACTTCCCAGAAAATCCTGTAAAACTGAGTCCTGTGCCCTGGGAACCACCCCAACCCTGGCCTGGGATGGCTGGTCACCTTCTCTTCCTAGGCCAGGACCCCAAACAGCCCAAGCTGGCGTCTGGCTGTCCTGTAGCCCTGCCTGCTTCCTAGCGGCTCAGAAATGCTGCTAGCCAGCTATGCCAGAAGGCCAGGGATGCCATGCCTCCATTTCTAGCTGGAGCTGGAGAGATAAGATCAGAGTCCCTGGGCACTGATTGCCCTGGGAGGGCAGCTGGGAGCCCCTGTGCCTGTGCCCACCCCTGGGCCTTGTGGTCTATCCATCTGCCCATCCATCCATCCACCCATCCATCCATCCATTCACCCTTCCACCTATCCACCCATCTACCCATCCACTCACCCGTCCATCCACCCATCCATCCATCCATCCACCCATCTACCTGTCCACTCATCCATCCATCCACCATCCATTCACCTATCTATCCACCTATCCATTCACCCACCTGTCGTCCACCCATCCATCCATCCACCCACCCAAGGCTTACTGCGTGCCTATGAGCTGGCTCTATTCTGGGCAGTGAACACAAACAGATCCAAGCCCCCGCCCTCCTGAAGCCACAAAGAGGCCGGCACACGGTCGGCAGACGGCCACAGGTGCTTTGGAAGGACAGCAGCGGAGAAGAGCTAAGAAGGGTCGCCAGGGCGGGCCTCACTGAGAAGGTGACACTTCTGAAAGGCAAGGAGGTGGGTCACGGGGCTATCGGGAAGCGGGGGGGACGGCACCGGTGGGAGCAATGAGGCTCCCTGGGGAGAGGAGAGCCCTAGCGGTTTCCACGAGGTGTGCAAAATTCCTGAGCACGTACCAATCGGCTCGTGCAAGCTGGCACACCACCAGAACGTGTCCTCAGGCTGGCGGGGCCAGGACTCCCCTTTAGACGGGTGGATATGTGGAAGCAGGGCATTGCTCTCCAGCTGGCAGGGTCAGCTCACGGCCCTCAGAAGGGTGGCGAGAGGACACTTCCCTCAGACCAGCAGGGTCAGGGACACCACCCTCAGACTGAAGCACCCCAGGAGCACCTGGGGTCCTGGGCTTTCTGGCCAGCAGGGCTCCCCTCCCCGCCCTGGGTTCTGTGGCACATCCCAGGAGGAAGCGTCTGTCTCCCGGGCCGGCCGCCAAGCGCACTTGGCCGCAGACAGGCAGCATGTGGTTCCACTTGGTGATCAGACCCCCAGAGTGTGGGGGGCAGGCGGCCAGCCCAGGGGGTGCGGCTGAGAAGGGGCTCAAGAGGTGGGACCCAGCGGTGTCCCCAGGCTGCCCCTCAAGCTGCACACCAGGTGGCTTCCCCCCTGGTGTGGAGAGGAAACGCCCTGGGCCTGGGATGCCCTGGGGCTGGCTGGGGGCGCCCGGCACCCCTCTCTCCAGCAGTGAGCAGGCTCACAGGGAGTCCAGACCCTTCACAGACCAGCACCCACCAGAGCGCACAGATACGAGGGCGACTGAGAGCCCCGGACGGCCCTGCATGAACCCAACCCGGCCTCTCCTGCCCACATCCCGACCATCGCCCACCTGCTCCTGACACCTGCCCAGTGCCCCGCACGCACACCACCCTGCCGAGACCCTTGGCTGAAGCAGGGCGCATACAGGGCCCCCGCGACCCCTAGAGCCCTGCCGCGCAGACGGAACAGAGGCGCCCTCCCTCCGCACACCCGACTGCTGCGCGCGTGCACATGCACACGCCACCTCTGGCGACAGTGGGGTGGCGGCCCTGGAGCTGTGCAGTGCACAACCTGGACAGCCGCACGCGACAGCCCCTGCAGGAGCTGGCGCCCCGCCACACGGTTCTGCCCGCAGACGACCATCAGCCCGTGGAGCTCTCAGGAGTGCACGCGAGCACACACATGTTCTCAGGGGCTCTGGGCTCTGCCCCATGCCTCTCCCCACTGCCCCCCAGGGCTGGGAGGTGCCCTCTGGCCCACGGCTGGTCTGCACTGGCCTCCAGGATAAGGAGAGGCCCACTTGGCCTCCACACCTGCAGGCCTGGGAGGGGAAGGGGTGGAGGATGGCCTAGTGCAGACCCTGGGGAACCCTGAGAAGGGGGCTGCGGCTGAGGCCACCCAGAGTCTCCTTCAAACCAGTCAGGGGACAGGCTCTGGGAGGGTGGGGCAAGGGTCAGGCACATCCCAGCGAGAAGGGAGTCGGGAAAAGTGCCCCCGTGGCCAACTCCACGACACCCCTGCAGAAACCGAGCACAGGCTCCCGAGAGCCCAGGCACCCCATCCCGTGTCCACTCAGCAAACACGCACAAACACGCATGTGCACACACCCGGCCTCTCCATGCCGGGGCCACATGGCAACCCAGGCCTGCGGCGGAGGCCCCTCCTCCTTCACTCCCCACTCCTCCCAGCACCCCAGTTTCCTCTCAGGGACCACCCCCCGTGCAAAGCAAGCGCTCCTGGGCCTCCTCAGGGATTGGACACCGTGGGCCTGGGTCTCAGAGACCGTGTGGGCCCCCCAGGTGACTCCCCTGGGCACCTCAAGGGCGACTGGGCAGCCACAGGCCAAGCCCATGGCCCTGAGTGGCCCCCGCGGGCTGGACGGGGAGGCCGCGCCGCGCTCATCCACGAGAACCCACCTGCCTTCTCGCCCCCCCTCGCGCTCCCTGCCCGTTCCAGCCGGTCCCCAGTGTCCAGTGCGTTCTGGGGGCTCCGAAGCCTTCCGTGACCCCTCGGAGCAGGTGCCCGGCACAGCTAAGTGGGGGGCGACAGCCTGTCGTGTCCACCTGAAGCCTGGACTGCAGCAGGGTCCGAGGCCCAGGCTGTGCCGGGGATGGGGCCCCCTTCCCCCTGGTGCCCCGCCCCCTAGCCCCTCTGTCACCCCCACTACATCAGTGCCCCAGGGCTGTAAACCCAAAGCTCTGCCCAGGAAGCCCCTTGCCGCCCGACTACTTGCTCTGTACCCAGTTCCCTGTCGCTCAGGGGGCCGCCTGACCCCACTGAACCTGCACCCCGCCCCGCCCGGCACGTGACAGCAGTGAGGACATCACATACTTTACTCTGTTCAGCCCCCCGCCCCCCGCCCCCACCCTCCGAGCTCCAGGTCTGTGCTCTACCTCCCACTCTGGGGAGCCCGGGCTTCGGGCAGGGCCATAGAGCAAGGCTGGCCCAGGGAGGGCCCTTCTCGCAGACCGGGCAAACACACCCGTGAGGGGGCTGGTGGGCGGGTCAGACGCTGGGGTGGGCGAGGAAGGCCAGGGCCCCCGCCCCACCCGACAAGGCGGCCTGCACGGCCTCTCCTCCGCATGCGCACAGCACACCCCCCAGCTCCGCGTGGAGGACGGTCACCCCAAGTGCAGCACTGCAGGCTGGCGTCCGCGACTGACAGCAGCGCCTGCTGGTGAAGTGTGGTACTGCAGCTGCCGGGTGACCCGGGGAAGGGGGAGGGAGGGGGGCGGTCCTCCGGGCTGCGAAGGGGTGGAGGCTCCAGAACCATGCAGTCAGCCCTAAGGAGCCCCGGCTGTGGGCGTGGGCCCTGCTTCTCCCAGGAATCCTTCCCGATGCTCCCTCCACTCCTGCGTCACCAGGTGTCCCTCTGAGAGTGAAGCAGGGTCGCTGGACCGCGAGTGCCCAATAGGCAGGGGCTGTCCTAAGTCCCCACTACCTGGCATGGGGCCCGGCACAGTGAGGAGGGGTCCCACACCAGCACACGGTCAGGGAGCGAGCTGCTGCCCTCTGAGGCTGGCCACCCCTCCCGCTGCTCCACATCCTTCCCCTGGGACTCGGCCGGGTGGACAGATGGACAGATGGGTGATGGATGGATGGATGGACAGATGGGGGATGGAGACGTACAACAGACTGTATACGGGACGCTGGCTGAGTTGAGGCTACAACCCGGGGAGCCAGCAGGCTCTGGGAGCTCTATGTAAGCAAGTGCATGTGAGTGTCCGCGACACCCTGCCTGTGCCTCAGTGTGGTCCCTCTTGCTGGGGGACAGCGGTGGTGTGCCATGTCCTGCCCCCAGTCGTGCCAGTGGACTCTGGGTGTGTGTGCCACCAGAGCAGGGTCCCCTGGGCTCCATCTCACCTCCACTCTTTGGCTGAGCCACTCAGCCTGCTCCATTGCTGTCCCCATCTGTCTGCTGAGTCAAGCCACAAGCACCTCCCCGCAGCTGCCCAGCCCTCCTCCAGTGTGAATTTTGAAACACATAACTCAGCTCATGTCACTGTGCAGCTTAAAACCCCCCAGTGGCCCTCTGTGGGTGAGTGGCATTCACACTTGCCCAGGCCCTGCGCCACCCCCATCCCAGGGTACTGGCCAGCTGGCTCCTCGTCACTCGGGCCTCAGCTCGGGTCACCTCCTGGGTGAGGCCGCCCCGATCCCCTGGTCTAAAGCAGCCCCCTTCCGTTTCCAGGCAGGCCTGTTGTCACCCCCAAATCTCCCCACTCCTGTCACGCCTGTCTGGAACTCCAATGGGTGTCATAGTCACCGAGGCATTCCTGGGCCCAGACAGGGACTGACAACAGAGCCCAAAGAAGTACACGCCGAACAGGCTGTGACAGCATGGCGGGCCGGGGACGTGGGGTGGGTGCCGGCCGCGCCCCAGGCGTCCACTCCCCTCCGCCCTCCTCCCAACAGCGCCCCTCAGCAAGTCTCCCATGCTCCGTCCGCGTGAGGGTCCTGTCTGGGGTGGGGGCCCGTGTTGCAGGCCGCCTCGGCACCCAGCCTGCTGCGCCCGAGGCTGCAGGCCCCAGGCACAGGCGCCAAAGCCACGGAAAGGCCAAGCACTCTGCCCTTAGGCCCTGCCAGGCCGCCGGATTCCCCCCGCAGGATGGGGCCAGGTGAGTCTGCCAAGGAGGCCAAAGCTGAGCCTCGCCCGGCCAGGCCTCACCCAGGAGGCGGGAGGAACCCTTCTACAAGGAATAACGATAAAGCAGTAACCACAATAAGAGCAGCAAACAAGCGTATCTAGCACGGACCGTGCACGCCAACTCAGTTTTTCATCTCAGCAACCTGAGGCGCATGCAGTAGTGACAGCCCCACTTTACACATGAGGAAACAGGCCATCTGAAAGGAGGAGTCCTTGCCTGGGGCCACTGCAGAGCCCGGGCCCCTAACCCTGGAACTGCACCTCCGCGTGTGTGGTCCCAGCCAGGCTGGCGCAGAGCCGACGATGACGATGACGATGACGGCATGATGGGGGGGGAGGGGGAGAGGATGAAGAGCGACCCAGGAAAGCCCCCCGCGGCTGCCCCTCCCCACAAGCTGCAGCCCAGGCCTCAGAACAGGTGGAGGTGGGAGAAACCATCCACATTAAAGGAGCCAGGCATTTACAGCAGCTAGCCAGGACCCAGAATGGTTCTGACTTTAAATTGACTCACCGAAAATCCTTAGGGAGGGGTGTCATTACCCCACCGTACAGATGAGAAAACTGAGGCACCGAGGGGCAGTCACCTGCCCAAGGCCACACCGCTAGTAGGTGTCAGAGCTTATTCCCCACCACGATGCTCATCTGCCAGAGGCCAAGTGTGAATCTTCTGGAAGGACTCTACCCGGCCCAGTCTGGAAACTGTCTTGTGAGTGATTAGAAAACCCCTGAACAAACTGGCAAACAAATATGGGCCCAGCCGACAGATGTGATGGTGAGGAGCACGGACGGGCCAACGTGGAGTGCACCCAGAACTCTGTCCCTCTCTGTCTCACTCTCTTGGCGTCTACGGAGGCTCCAGGGGCCCAGCCCTCTGCCAGCCTCGGGGTTACCAGGCCTGGTGGAGGGGTGCAGATGAGAAATAACCACACCGCAGAAGGGTGAGCTGAAGAGAGGGGCAAGGGGGACTTCCCTGGTGGTCCAGCGGTTAAGAATCCGCCTTCCAATGCAGGGCTGGATCCCTGTTCAGGGAACTAAGATCCCACATGCCGCGGGGCAACTAAGCCCGCGCACCGCAACTAGAGAAGTCCACGTGATGCAACGAAGGCCCAGCGCAGCCAAAATAAAACAAAAAAAAAAAAGCTGGAGAGGGGCACCGGCACAGGGGAGGGAGGGCGTGCGCGGAGGGGTGGGCGGTGCGGGAGCTGAGCCACAGGGTGAGTGAGCTGGGAGGCAGGCTGTGGGGGGAGGGGGGAGCTCAGGCCATATCCAGGAGCCAGGACTTCCCGAGGGTGGAGGGGACCTTCCAGAATGCTTTCAGCAAGGGAAGGGCATGCTCAAATGAGCTCCTTAGAGGAACCTCACTGCCCGCAGACGGGCAGGGAGACGGGGGCCGGCCAGCTGCTGCTGTCTTCCACGGAAAGGTCAGGGTCAAGGACAGAGACTCTGGAGCCGAGCCACCTGGTTTGAATTCTGGCTCAGCCACTTTTCCTGCTTGTCTTGGGCAAGTTACGGAGATGCTTCCTCGTGTTGCTATTGCTTGTTTTCTGCTTCAGTGCCCTCACCTGAAAACGGCACTAGCAACACGCTGCCTCACAGGCGTGGTCGCTGAACACAGCCCCTGGACCGACTGTGGGGTCAGCTTGTCTTTGCTGGTGAGACGGTGGTGGGCTGGCCGTGACGGGTAGGCACGGCATCCGGTGACAAAGTCAATTTCTTTAACAGGTACAGGACTATTCAGATCACCTATTTCATCTTATGTCGGTTTTGGCAAGTTGTATTTTTCAGAAAATTTGTTCATTTCACCTAAGTTGTTCAATTACTGGAATAAAATTGTTTCTGTGCCATCCTTTCCATGTCTGTAGCACCTGCAGTGGTAGTTCCTTTTTCGTTCCTAACATTGGTAATCTGTGTTCTTTTTTGCTTGATCAGTCTAACTAGGGAGTTCTCAATTTTGTTGGTGTTTTCCAAGAAACAATTTTTGGCTTTATTTTCTCTATTGTTTGCTTTCTGGTTCACTAATTACGCTCTCATTTGTATTCGCCTTTCTTCTTTAGGATACTTTCCTCTTCTCTTTCTAGCTTCTTCAGGTCACTGATCTTGAACCCGTCTTCTTTTCTAACACGAGCACTGAAACTGGAGGTCTCACTCCGAACACTACTTTAGCTGCACCCCACACATTCTATACGGTGAATTTTTGTTTCCATTTGAATTTTCTAATGAAACCCTGCTCAGAAGGACAGTCAGGAGGCAGAAGCGAAGGACCGGCCTGGGTAGGAGTGAGCAGTGGAAGATTGCTCCCCGTTTCTGGCCCAATCACCGGGGCAGACGCAAGGCTCCCCACTGAAGTGCGGGGAAGCTTTAGAGCTGTGTTCTGGCTTGTTCTCGCTCAGTGCGGGGGCCGTGGCATCTGAGTGGAGGGTCTCGGCTCTGGATACACAGGCCTGGTGCTCAAGGGGAGGTTCTAGGCTGACACGCGCTCGGCTTTGCGGTCCAGTGGTGAGGGGTGAAACCAAGGCTGGCTGAGCGAGAGAATGAGGAAACCAACAAGAGCAGCAAGTGTGGGGAGAAAGTGACCTTGGGAAGGTCACCTCCCCGGCCTGCCGGCTCTGAGACACACTGGACCAGTCTGAGGCCAGTCTCAACTGAGAAGGGCTGCATAAGGGCAGAGTAAGATACACGCTGCTTTTCCAAGACTTGGTACAAAAAAACACTGGAATATCCCATTGATAGTTTTCATACTGACTACGTATTGAAACGATACTACTTAGAATGTAGCTGTCCCTCGGTGTCCGTGGGGGGCTGGTTCCAGGAGCCCCCTGCAGATACCGAAATCCACGGTTGCTCAGGTCCCTCATATAAAATGATGTAGCCCAGTCAGCCCGCTGCGTCCGCGGATACACAGAGCTGACGGTACATGGATTTAAAATACATTAGGGTTAATTTTGTCTCTTCTCTTCACACTTGCAATGTGGGTCCTATTACAGTCCTATCAAAGAGCGCTGCTCCAAGCTTTGTCTGCAGGGTCAGGACCTGCCTTTTGACAAGGCCCCTGGGACCCCTCCAGGGGTTTGGGCGGTGCACCCCTCCGTCTCAGGCTCCCCAGTCCCACCCCTGGGATAGGTTTCTTGCCAAGCCCCCCAGGCAAGGGCAGGTGGCTGGGCATGGACACCATCTTCCTTAGACACCACCACCCCTGCTCTGACGAGCTGCTAGGGGCGTCTTGCGGTCAATGCAGCCCCTGGCTGGGAGGAGGCGGGCCAGCCAGACGTCTGTGCACACCAGAAACACGCTTGCCTCTCCTAACGTACTGGGGGACTGAGTCACGTTCCGCGTCTGCTGGGACAGAGGCTTCACGGGGCGCGGGTGATCTGCTTCAGTCGGGACGCATCCTCAGCGTTGGCGCCCTAGGTGCTGACGAAGTCCTCGTGCGGGGAGCGGCCGGTCCAGGGGCCTGTCCTCCCCAGAGCGTCTCCCAAGTGAAGGAGCAGACCGTGTTGGGAGCGACCAGGCGTTCACGTGTGGAGCACCTCCGTGCTCAGAAGAGGTGCGTGCACACGCGCACGTGGGGAAGGCCTGCGCACAGCAGCAGACGAGCCATCTTCCCCAGGAAACTGCCAGCCTGGACTGGGTGCCCCAGGTGGGCGCTGCAAGTGGCGTGCGGTCCCCTGTGAGGGCCGGGGACTCATCAGGGGTCGCCCATGCTCACCTCCCGGGGCTGCCCTGCCACCCACGGGGTGGATCCCAAGGGGTCTCCTTAGTAAGCACCTGCACAGTACGCTCCATCTCTGGCTGCTTTTGGATGGACCACCTGCTCACCCCTCCCTCTTCAACCTGGCAGCAAATCACAACCACCACTGCCCTTGCCCATCACAGGTTTAACAGGGACGAGGCGCCGAGTCAGGGGCTCCCGCCCAGAAGGTGCCTGTCCCCTCCCCACGGCCCAGTCTGCAGAAGGGGAGGTGGGCTGCAGGGCCAGAGGAGAGGTCCCAGTAGAGCACTGTGCCCAGGCTCTGGTCTCCGTCCGAGGGCTCCCTGGGGCAGCATGGGGCCTCCCCCAGAGCCCCACGACACCCCCAAAGACTCACTCCAGCCCCACCCATCAGGCTGGGCTGCCCTACTCTCCCTGTGACGGGGTAGGCCGCACCCCACACCCCACACCCCTGACCTCGGGGCCAGGTCAATTGCCAGGGCCCCAACCTCTGCCACCAGGCCATGAAGAGCCCACACAGCTGTGTCCTGTGGCCAACAAAGTGAGTCATCAAATTAGAATTAGCCACCAAAGTTTCAAAAATCACTGAATCCACAGAAAAACCCAGGTTTCCAGTTGTTCGCAGAAACAAAGATCTGGCCACACTGGACCTATATATTCTCATGGCAACACGGGTCCCCCAGGACACGACACACGCAGCCCAGTCTCCTCCGTGGCCAGTGGGTGCCTCACCAAAGTGCACACCCCTCAGGGTCCCAGCACTCTGAACCTGAGGCCAGCCGCGGCCGTGCGGAGCCCCGGAGGGGTTAGAGAGCCCCTGCAGGTTCAGGCGGAAGCCAAGCCCCTTCCTCAGCAGCGATCACGCAGGGAACAGCCCCACCCCAGTCACCACGGAGCTCCCCCATGGCCGGAGCACTTCTGGAGGGGAAGAAGGAGGGTGGCCCCAGCCGTGGCGTCCCTGTGGGCTCAGCCCTCTTCCCCACCC
Source organism: Eschrichtius robustus (assembly GCF_028021215.1). Lineage (NCBI taxonomy): Eukaryota > Metazoa > Chordata > Mammalia > Artiodactyla > Eschrichtiidae > Eschrichtius > Eschrichtius robustus. The sequence goes on from NC_090837.1 coordinate 699,680, forward strand.
CCCTTCTGCCATCAGAGACGGTGCCCCGACAGTCCTGTCTGCCCCACTAAGTGGCACCCAAGCACTGCAGCCAACATGCCCAGAGCAGAAAGGCCTAGAAAGGCAGCAGCTGCACCCGTCCAGTCCTGGCCTGCCCGTGCCACGCCCAGACAAGAGCATGGGGCCGGGGGTGCGGGCGGTGCAGCGATGCTCGCGCTGCCCCTCGGGCTGGGAGGTCAGGGCAGCGGGAGGGAGGGGGCGGCCTGAAGCCTTGCCACCCTCAGTGCATGACAACAGGGAACAGTGGGAACGAACGTGAAGGGTCAACGACAAGACCTCAGAAGCGCCTTCAGTGGCATCTAGAAAATGACCCCTTCCAGAGCCGGGGCTCCAAAACAGGACAGGTGGAGCCAGTCCATCAAGGAGGCTGCCAGGGAGGCCTGGAGGGTGATTATGGCCAGCTGAGTGCCCCCAGGCCCACACCATGTGACGCAGTGAGCCAGGTCCAGGCCAGGCGCCCCCTCCCCTGGCTGCTCTCCCGCAGCTCAGCCGGAACCGAATGAACAACAGGCAAGTCCAGATGTGCAGAAAACCACTTGTCGGAGTAAATCACTTCCCGTACGACACATACTTTGTTAAATTACAAACACTGATGCTGTTGTAAAAATAATGGCACAGCACTTTTTATTTTCTTTAATCAGAAAAATAAGCCCCATGTTTCTGGGAGGGAGACCAGGTTATCTGTAAGCTCTGCTCTAGGTGTCAGGACCCCTGGAGGGCCAGGGCCCTCATGACCAAGCAGGGAGGAAGGCTCGGGTCTGGAAACCGGGGGGCACCTCCGTGGCCTCCATGAACCGGGTCGGTATTAGAGGTGGCTGTCACAGCCGGACGAGACTGGGCGCACAGAGCACTGAGTGGGAGCCTGGCCAGGGCATCCCTGGTGGCCGACGCTGCTCTCCCACCTTGTGCCCAGGACTCCAGGAGCACTAGCGTGGGGCTGCCCTGAGCCAGACGCCAGGGGCAAGGGGTGGTGACCCTTGAGCGCAGGTGCGGGTCGGGTGGGAGTGGGGGGCAGCAGAGAAAGTTTTGTAGTGTGAGGTCTGTCCTGATAGGGGACGTCCTAGGGGGCCAGGCGCCGGAAAGCTGTAGGGGACGAATGGGATGCTGGGAGGGGACACTGTGGGAATGGCCTCAGGCCCTGCAGGCTTTCTTGGTCCAAAGCTGGGGGGTGGACAGGAGACTGCCCCCGGCTTCAGTGCTCAGTCACTGGGGTGGAAGAAGAGTGCTGACGGGGGGCCTCCTGTCTCAGCAGCAGTTGCTACTCAACCACAGACAGCCCTGAGCACCCCTCGTGTCCCCTCTCCACAGTCACAGGACTCTAGAGCTGGACAAACATCCCCTTTTGCAGAGGGAAGCAGCAGGACCTCAGGCCTGGCTCTGGTTGTGCCCACATTCTGCCTGGTGGGGGGCGGGAATGCACACTGGCCAGATGGGGTGGGGCCCGAGGAGGGCAAGGCCTACAGCCGGCACGCCCCCCGAAGTCACACACGCACACACTCCACGCACACGCAGACACTTGCAGACCACACGCCGCGTATATGCACACACACACTCACACACTGGCTGCGCAGCACACACTGGCTGCGCAGCATACCCGGGCACGCAAGGCCAACATTCAAGGACACGTGGGCACTTCAGAGGCACAGACAGATGCTAAAGGACCCCACACAAGCCTGAGCCCCTGGGGGTGGCTGTGCGCTCTCTCCCGGGGGCGTGCGCGTCACAAAGCAGCGGGCACGGCGGGGGCCAGCCTGGTGGGAGGTGGGAAGGCGCTGTGGTCCTCTCCGCTCTTCCCGGCGTGGGGGGCCTCAGCTCGGTGGTGGCCCTGCAGGGGCTCCTGTCTGCTGGGCCTCAGCCTCCAGCCGCAAACGGCCCGGCCTGTCCGGAGAAGGCCTCCGGCCAGTCCGACAACACATCTCGGGCCACAGGCTGAGGGGGCCTTGGCCCGGCCCAGCACAGCCACACCTGGGGTGGTCTGGGAAAACGGGCGTCAGGCTCCAGGGCTCACAGATGGGGCCTGGCGGGCCACTGCAGGGGTGGAGGATCGAGTCCGTCGTGACCTCAGGGGCCGGCAGGGTTGGCCCGGGGCCAGGAGGGAGAGCTGGGGCTGATGGGCCCGGACCAGGTCCAGCAGGGACTGCCGTGGCTGGCTCGGGGGCCCCAGGAGAGGCCGGCGGGGTGGGGCTGGCCGGCCCAGGAGTGACGGGCGCTCAGGTATGGGGAGTAACGGCTGGGGCTGGCAGGGCTGGCTCGGACCCAGAAGTGACCGCAGGGGCTGGCAGGGCTGTTTCGGGCCCAGAAGTGGCCGCTTTCGTCGGCACGGCTGTTCTGGGCCCAAGAGTGGCCGCTTGGGCGGGTGAGGCTGTTCTGGGTCCATGAGTGGCCGCTTTTGCTGGCACGGCTGTCCAGGGCCCAACAGTGAAGGCTTGGGGGGGCCTGGCTGCTCTGGGGTTTCGACTAATTGCTGGGGCTGACTGAGGCCCAGGAGTGACCGCCGGGGGCGGCTGGGCTGGCCCAGGAGGGACCTTCGGGGCTGGCACGGGGCTAGGGACACCCGCCGGGGGCAGCAGCACTGGCCTGAGAGTGAGCTGGTGGGCCGGCGACGTGGACGCAGCATGAGGAGTGACTGTGGGGGCTGGCACCGCTGGCACTGGCCTAGCAGTGACCGAAGCGGCCGGCACCGCTGTCCCGAGGATGCCCTGCTGGGCTGGCCACGGAGACACGGGCCCATCCACGACCGCGTGGGCCAGCAGCGGTGCCAGAGGGCCAGCAGGGACCGACAGAGGTGGCATGGGGCCAGGACAGACCGCAGGGGCCGGCAGCGGTGCCACGGGGCCAGGATGGACCGCAGGGGTCGACAGAGGTGACACGGGGCCAGGATGGACCGCAGGGGCCGGCAGCGCTGCCACGGGGCCAGGAGGGAGCGCAGGCGCCGGCAGCGCTGCCTGGGGGCTAGGAGTGCCCAACGCGGCTGGCGGGGCTGAGCCGGGAGTGACCGCTGGGGCCGGCAGGGCTGATCTGGGGCTGGAAGCAGCTGCTGGGGCCGGCAGGGCTGACCTGGACCCAGAAGTGACCGCCGGGGCTGGCTGGGCTGTCTTGGGCCCAGAAGTGACCGCTGGGGCCAGCTGCGCTGACCCGGGAGTGGCCGCTGGGGCTGGAAGGGCTGCCCAGGGTCCGGGAGAGCCCGACGGGGCTGGCAGCGCTGACACGGGGCTGGGAGTGACCCCTGGGGCTGGCTGGGCTGGAGCTGCTGCTGGCGCTGGGCCGGGCCGTTCTGGTCCCAGTGGTTGGCTGGGAGCGGCCCCCCTTCTGGGGAGCACACCTGCATGGAAGAAAGAGCACGTGTCCACCTGGGCAGGTGTGCCTGTAGACCCCCCATCCAGCCCAGGCCCCTGAGACATGCTGCCCCCTCACCAGCATTCCAATCCCCAAGGGAGTTGAAAGTGGAGTGTGAAACACCAAGAAAAACCCCTCTCGGAAAAGAAGGCGCAAACCAGTGAGTCCCTGGAGAGGAAGACAGCTGTACTGCTGAGCCGACACCTAGGACAGAACCCTGTACTCTGGGAGAAAGCCCCTGGCCCCAGTCTCCCTGCCCCATGCCAGCTGAGCTCTGGGTGACAGCAAGGATGGCTCCTCCCACCGAGGGCCCGCTCCCAGCGGGGCTGCTCCTTGCACCTGGTCCACCAACCACAACTGACGTGACTCCCTCCCTGTCTTGCAGACCCACTGCGTTTCGCGTAAGTTTAGCACGTGGAGAGCACCCAGCGATGAGCCCGGTCCCCACGTGTTACAGACACGCTGGACACCCCACAGTCGGCGGAGCCTGACAGACGCAATGGGGAAACGGGGCCAGCCTATCCGCGGGTGCGCCCTCCAGCCCCGCCCGAACCAAGCACCCCCTATCCCCAGTTCCTGGGTTCCTGGCCTGGTTTGCCACCCCCCTCCCGGGGTGCCTGCCTCCGCTCAGAACCCTCAGACTTCCAGCAGGCGGCTGCCCCCGGCCCCGATCCACGTGTGCCCCTAATCCCACACCCGACAACGATGGAGCACGTTGCCAGGCAGGCCCAGATGCCGATGGGTGGTGTCCAGGTGCTGCTGTGGCCCCCAGGCCGCCCGGGAGCCCTTGATTCGCAGTGGGAGGGCCCAGCGCTCACCTGCTTGGCGGGCTGCAGCGGGGCCTTCTTCTCCCCTCGGTCGCAGGTGGGCTCCAGGTCCTGCTCGGAGCTGCCTGCCTCCAGGGGCCGCCCGTTCTCACCAGGCTCTGCAGACGGGCAGTTTTCTGACTCACGGGGCTTCTTGACAAGGCGACGTTCCCACTTCTCCTTCCGCTCGTGTGGCTTCAGGGCCATGTCCTTCTGTGGGGTGAGGAAGGACAAAGCCAGTTAATCGGCGGTGACACGATTCCAAGTGTTATCCCACCAGTGACACCATGAGAGACTACGTTGTGCCAAAGGTGGGGCCCTGGGCACGTGACAGCACCTACCTGGAGATGCCACTCCCTGCCACCCCCCCACAGTGGGCTGTCAGGCTGCCACACCTCGGGAAGGAGCCTCCCATCCTGGGAGGGCCGCACGAGGGGGAATGAAGGGAGATGGATGAATGGTAGGGGGCAGACGGGTCTGATGAGCGTGGGTGGGCCTGTCAGGACTGGGGGTCTGAGGAGGGTGACTGGGGTGAGTTTCCCGAGGAGCCCAGCCAGTAACGTGGGGCCCTGATCCTTGGCCCAGTGTGAGGCCTCACCCAAGCTCAGCAGGAAGCAGCTCCTGAGACCGGCAGCTGTGCTGGCCTTCAGGAGGCATGGCCCATCCTGGGGGTGCCCTCTGGATCCCTGGTCTGAGACCAGGGCGAGCCCTGGGCTGAGGGCCATCACCGCAGTAGCTGGCCATAGGCAGAGATGCTGCAACTCCAGCTGCCCCATCCCCTGGTCCTGAGCCACCCGTGGGTTTATCAGCCCAACTCCAGGATGCCCAACTGGCATCCTGACCCAATGGGAGCCTGTCTTGGGAAAGCAGTCTCCATGTCAGCCAGGTGTGCAGAGCTTCAGCGACCCCAGATGTCATCCCTAGAGCAGGGACCTGGGCCCGCCTTGCTCACAGCTGTGCCCAGTGCCTGGAGCCGGGCCTGACACACAGTGGGTGTGTAATAAGCACGTGCTAAAACGATGCCGACAACGGCAGCATGGGCGGCTGGGCCTCTGCACTGCCCGCGCAGCTCCTACTGGGCCAAGGGGGCCTGGACCCGCCCCCACCTGCAGCTCTGCCAATGTGCCCAGAGATGCTGGCATTCACTGGTGGTGAAGAGGCAAGGGGCACCCACCGGCCTCTTGCTTGGGTCCATGGGGAACCAGGGGCAGCGCCAGCACCACTGGGCTGCTGAAGAGAGAGCTAAGGAAATGTCAACAAGGGACCCAGAAGGTTCCGAAAGCATCTGCCCAAGAAGGAGGGAAAGAGGAAAGCCTGAATGAGGGCAATGGTGACTTGTCCCAGGTGACACCCTCACGGCCCCCCAGGAAATGTCCCCTGGACCGGCAGCAGGGAAAGGGATGTGCTGTGCTTGCCGCGCGGGGTCCTCTGACCTGGAGCAAGCAGCTCCCTCAAGGCGACTCCCCACACCCCTCCTCCCGTCCAGTGAAGGGGGCCCACAACTCCCAGAATTCGAGAGGAGTGCCAATGAGGTCAGCCAGACTGGAGCTGCCCCTCCAGGCACGGAAGCCCCCCAGCTGCCCCGCATGGTGTGGCCCGCGGCCCGGCCTGGGAGCAGCCACGTCCAATCGCAGGCTGACTGACCACCCCACCTCGGCGGCTGCACACAGTCGCGGCTGCACAAGGCGGCGGCAGCAGCAGATCCCTCCCCTCTCCCAGGCCCAAAGACCTGCGGCTCAAGGAGGATCTGGGGAGGGAAGGGCCATCCATGGCCTCAAGAGGGGGCATGTGGCACCCCTTGACCTCTGACCCCACACCAAGGGCTGGCGTACTCACCTTCCTGCACGCCCTGCATCCCTGCCCTGTCCCCAGTGTCAACTCAGGGGTTGACTCAGCGTCAACCGGGAAGAGAGAGAGGGATGGTGTGCCAGTGGGGGCTCCTAAAGGTCAGCTGAACCGTGAGGCCGCAGGCAGGGCGCTCGTCCTGGTGCATCTGTGAGGTCAGACACCCTTCCACGCAGAAGCGCGCTCCCACCACATGTGGATCTGCCCAAAGTTCCACAGGCTTCCGCCTGAGCAGCAGGTGGGACCCCAACGTCCTGGATGCAGGACTGACCCTTCCCCCTGCTCACACTCTGGGCTATCAGACCCCAGGGACACCCACAGGTCATCTACGCTTCCGGGGCCACTGCCGGAATCCCCAAGGGCACCAGCTCATCTCAGCCCGAGGGGGTCGCTCTCCCTCACGCCCTGCCGACAGAGCCCCTGCTGACACCAGGACTTCCCAGCGCCTGCCCTGCCCACAGGCCAACTCATTAAACTGGCAGTGAGTCTACGCTAGCTTGGCGCCAGGCACCTGGGACCAGATCGGGAGGGAGCTGGGCCAACAGGCGAGTTGTCATGACACCCAAAAAGGCAGGAGGGTGACACAGGCAGGGAAGCGGCAAGGAAGGAGCCGCTTCAGAGCTGCTCGGGGAGGACCCTCGGTCAGAGCCCAGGGAGCGCCAGTGCCAAGCCCCTGAGGTGACGAGGAGTTCCATGCTCCCTCTCTGGTGCCCGTCTCCTCAGGACGGTGATGCCAGGAGGGAGGCTCTACTGGTCAGCAGCCGGCCCAGCATACGGCCAGGGCTTCCCTGGCAAAGAACGCTGAGGCCGCCCCTCCGGCGGCGAGGAAGCACTGGTGAAGACGGCTCGCTTTCCACACGCAAAGGACTTAATACGCATGGGCTCCTGGTGCGCCCGTGACGTGTGAATGTCACCCCCCACAGACAGAGGCCGAGGCCCAGAGAGGCCCAGCGACGTTCCTGGTCACCCAGCGCGCAAGGGTCTCCCTGCTAACAGGCTGCTGCCACACAGGCCCTGGAGCGCGAGGCCCCCAGAGTCCCTACCTGTCCAGCCTGGATGCCACCTCCCGACCACGGGGCGCCAGCCTGCAGCTCCGTTGCCTCAGAGCCTCACTGCCCACCCGCGGGCGCCCACCTCCCCCCAGCCCCATCGTGGTGCAGAGGGTGGGCCCAGCAGGCTGCGGTCAGAGGCCCCAGGGAAGACACAGGGCAAGTCCCCAGGCACCACGCTGTAAGGGGTGCGTCAGTCAGGGCCCCCGGCGTGCGTGCGCAGGCGAAGCTCGATTAGAAGGAGGCGGCGGCACGACCGTGCAGGCCGACGTCCCGAGACCCGCTGCGGGCGGCCTCGTGACCCCAGAGGGCCGCGGGAGGCGGAGGAAAGGCCCTCAGGCAGGAGCCCCGTCTTCCTCGGGGCACGGCGGGCCTTTTGGCTCCACACGGCCTTCAGCAGACAGGACGAGGCCTGCCCGCATGCAGAGGACGCCTGCCGCACTCAGTCTGCGGTGGAAATGCAGCCCCGTCCACACGCCCTCCCGTCTGGGGCCAGGCTGGCCCGGCTGGCCCGGCAGGTGCCACCTGAGGGGCCCGCGGGCATGGGGAGGCGGGGCTTTGACGCAGCCCCACCCCGCACACCCGGGACCCTGGAGACCCTGGGGCACCGGGCAGGACGCGAGTCTCTGGGCTGCGGCCGTGCTGGTCAGGCCCCGGGCCCAAGCCTGCCCTGACAACGGGCCTCTCGACTCCCACACCTCGGAGCCCCCCCACCGTGGGCCACCTTGACCTTCTCATCGCCACAGAAAGTGGCAAGTTATCTCTCCCCACGGGCCACCTCCTTCCGGAAAGAGTAACTAACTAACCATCTTGCCCCCGTGCGACCTGGTTCCGAGATGCGCATGTCCCACGTCACTGCGGGGTGAGCCTCGCCTTTACAGGGCAGGAAGGGAGCAAGAACCCTCCTCAGGGTCTTTCTAGGGCCGCCCGAGGCCACTTTTGACCTACCTGGCTAAAGTCACAAAGACTGCTTCTAGCCCGCGGGATAACCTCTGAGCTCTCAGGTCTGAGCCCTGGAACAGAACAGGGCTGCCCGTGGCGCGTCTGAGCAAACACAGAGAACGTGTCCACTACTAACCATGAATCTCCAGGGGCAGCCTGCCCCAGGGGGACACCTGGGACCTGTCTTTCTAACAAGCATTTGTGAACAAAGAAGAAGGACAGGGAAGGGCAGACGTGCAGCGAAGCAAGCGTGGTGCTGACTTACGTGGTGAGCACCTCAGACAGACCCGCCCCCCGCCGCGCTCCGGGGCCCACCTCGGCCCCTCCACAGGTTCTGGAAGGGCCTCAGGAAAATTCTAGGTCATCTCTCCAGACACATCCGGCCACCGCATCGTTCATGTGGTAAAAAGGACGCATCTGTCAACCACAGATTGTTCTAGCTCGTCACATCTGTAAACCTGTTTTTGGCATTGTTGTCTTTCGTTAGAAACAACTAGATTGTCAGAATCTTTGAACCACCAGTGCCTCTCCCCTGGCCTGCACTCAGTCCAGCTCCATGCTGGCCACAGCCCACAGTGGCAGGTGGGGCCCAGGGCAGGACCTCCTGCATCTGGAAGAGTTGGGGGAGCAGGAAAGCCACCTGCCTTGGCCGGGCTGAGGTGCACCAGGCGTGGGCCTTGTGCAGACGGAGGGGACGGCAGGACCACGGGCTCTCTCCTGGCTTCCGCAGGCAGGAGGCCTCGTGCTGCACACGTCCCAGCTCCAAGAGAGGCCCATAGTGTTTCCCGCCTGAAGGTTCGAGAGGATGAACTCTAAGCCAACGGCCCTGCCAGTTTCCTCTCCTGGAAGGAAAATCGCCATCTCAGAAGGACTTCTCTGGAGCAGGGCTTACCAGGGTCCAGATGCAGCCGCTCCTACACCGAGCCACTGCCATGAGAACGACCGCGGAGCTCCCTGGGCTTCTGTTCTGTACCGCACTGCTGGTGAGCGCGAGCCAGGCCTGAGCTTGGTGCCCAAGGCTGGGGCTGCCCTCACCTGTGACGCCAGACCCGTGGGGGGGGTGTGTCTGGGCCCGTTTTGAAGGCTCAGCCATGCTTGGGCACACGCAGTGCCAGAGTTCTGCCCTCACTGGCCTCCGTTTCCTCATCTGTAGACTGGCGCGGCAGCTGTGCCCAGGCCTGCAGGGAAGAGCGAAGCTGGGGCGTGCGGGGGTTTTACCCACAGCCACACTTCTGAGCCACACTGCGGGCCCACAAAGTTGGTGCTACGAGTGCTCCCGAGTACAAATGGGGAAACTGAGGCACCGCCAAGGCTGCGACAATTCAGGGTGAGCCAGGACGAACTCCAGTGCTCCAGGGTCTGGGGTCATGTCCCCCGGAAGTGGCCAGCTCTTGCCATCACCAGAGGGTGTCCGGCTGCAAGTGGGGAAACCCAAGGGGGTGTCCAGGCAGGGCCTCAGTCACCACAGAGCCTCGGGGCACCATCCCCTCCAGATCTGCCCGTGCAGTCACACCTGTGAGCACACAGGGACAGATGGGCAGATGCGGCCACACAGACCCCAGCACCCACGCCCGCATGCAGGGGACCCTCCAGAGCAGGCGCTGCCAGGCACGGCGGTGACAAGCCCTGGGACCTGAGGCAACGGCCCTGCAGCGAAGCCCCCCGCAGTAGCCAGGCCCTCTGACCCTCCCGGACCACGGGGGCGGCGGTGTGCATGTTGCCGTGAAATCAGACTAGATCTTCCTGCAGCGATTTTACGTGACCAACTGTAGCTCCCCTAAACACGATTACTATGCAGCACTGAATTTCTAACTCGCTTCTGTAAACCGACCGCGGAGAGATAAAAGCAATGACAACTAGTAAACACAGACTCGGAACGATTCCCCTCACCGGGGGCTGAGGCTGCCTGCTCCCACCTGGATCAGGCCCTTTCAGGCCCCCAGACCCTGCAGGCAAAAGCGCAGCCACACCCCTCTGACCAGGCGGGGGGCCCCTCTACTCTGCGAACCACGCTGGGGTCTGCTCCCCAGTACCTGGGCTCCAGCCCATAGAGCTCACCCCTCGTCACCAAACTTGGGTAACTCTCGCCGCCGGGGGCAAGAAGGCAGATGGCCCACCTGAGCCCTCACCACTGCCCCCCACCCCACCCCACCTGTCGCTCCACTTCCCGGAGGGAGGCTTTGTGGGATGTCCATGTCACCCTGGGACAGGGCCAGGCCTGGAGACCCGTCCCCGTAAGGTGCCAGGAGGCTGCGGGTGGCAGAGGTTGCCTTCTCCCAGAACCTCTGGACCTGAGGGCCCCAGCAGCCCTCCCGACGCATGGTTCAGGCACCTGCTCTCCATGGTTCCAGGAGCTCGCGCCACATCCCACCCACGTCCAGTCTGAGTGCGGCCCCACCCAGTCCACCTTCAGAGCCTCGCCCATGGCTCACCGGGCAGGCTGTCATCCCCCGACCTGGACGCCCTTCAGAGCACGTCTGCCTCAGGGCCTTGGCGCGGCTCTTCCCTCTGCCCTGGCACCCACATGGCTCACTCCCCCTCACCTGCAAGTTCTGGCTCAAACTTCCCTTACCCCACCCAGGGTAAATCCGCAGCCCCCATGCCCCGCCCCGCCTCCCCACTCCTCAGAAACTCAACGTGCAGGTGCTCCTTTCCTGTGGTCGGGGGAGCACGTGGCTTAGCGCAGGGTCTCTCCCCAGGCGGGAACCCCCTCCCTTTCCCCCTGGCCAGACAGGAGGCAGCTTCTGCACCACCCACCAGCAACTGGTGCCCGACACCCCCAAGTGACCAACTCTCCATGCCTACCTGGGACTAAGAAGGTTCTGGCGACGACGTGGGACTTCGGTGCCAAAATCAGGGAAGTCCTAGAGAAACTGGGGAGGCCCCGTGAACCACGACGACAGCATCTTCCATCATTTAGACAGCCTTCGCCAGAGCCCCTCCCTGCCCACACAGTGGGCTGGGGGCCAGGATGGAGGGGTGGGAAGGTCCCTCTGCCTGGCCTGACCCCCACCCCGGGCCCTGCTCCAGGTGCAGGAAGGCCGGGGACACCTCCAGCACCTGCCACTGACCTCTCTCCGGGCTTAAACGCTGAACTGGGAGCTGGCCCGGCTGTCCCAACTCTGGTGTGGGGACCAGGTCCAGTCACCCCCTCCAGCTATGCTGCTGGGACAAAACTGTCCTCCCTGACCCGTCCACCGCCTAAGTCACACTCACACCGCACAGGCACCGCTGCCCGTCTTCTCCTCAATCCCACGGCCCAGTGCGCCAACCCCCCCAGGCAAGTCATCCTGCCTGAGAGTCACCTGGCCCTTGAGGACCATTTCCTGAAGGCCTTACTGACACCTCAGCTGCTCCAGAAGCTTCCGGAACCTGACTCGTTGCATCCTGGTCCCTCTGGGTCCGTTTCCCGCTGGCCCGCTGTGCTCCTCCTCAGTGCCCTGCCCCGAGCACCCGCCCACAGTGGGCGCCAGGCACTGAACACCTGGTGAGGCCGGCACGGCTGGATGGCAGACGGTCAGGGAGCCAGGAGTCAGGAGCCGGGCCTTCAGCAGGACGACCACGGCATCTGGAGTGCTTCCCGAGCGCCAGCCCCCTGCACGCCAGTGGGGAGCGCCTCTGGGAGGGACGCCCCTCCCAGGCCCTTCACACATCCAGTGAGCCCCCGCCGTGTGCCGGGACAGAGAAGAGTCACCTGGAAACAAAACACAGACCTACCCCATTGCTGAAGACAAGCCAGACGCCGCCTGGTGGAAGAAGGCGGCCGCCTGCCCAGGTCTGCGCCCTGTGGATCCGCTTGAGCCGCCACCCAAGACCACGTCCACGTGTGGGTCCCCCACCGCGACCCTGGCCGACGGCCTGGGCCACCCTCTGCCCCGCACTCGACTGGGATCTACGGTCACAGCCACTGTCCTGACAGTGACGTTGCGAGGTCAGTCTGTCCAGGCCCCTCTCAGCATGACCGCCAGTCCCTCCACGCCCAGACAGCGCATCCCGCACTCGCCCACGACTGCCACAGTTGCTCTCACGCTCGTAGCCCTGGGAGCTCCCCCTCGGCCCCGGAATGTTTACAGCTGCTGCCGAGGCCTGCCTGGCCCGGCAGGGGAAGCTGCGGGGGCCAGGGCCGCTGCTGCTGAAGCACCTCGTGCCTGCCTTCCGTCCGGGTGGGGCACGAAGAGAAACAAGCTCAGAGAAGGGCCTCGAAGAGGAGATGGGGAGGGCACAGGACCACACGGCAGGTACTTCCACCTTGTCACTCCCTAGACTCCCTAGAGGAAACTGAGACCCGGAGCAGGCACAGGGCTGCCAGGGGCCACACGTGAGGAGAGGGAGACACTCACTAGCTTCACTGGCCACCTCAGCTGGCGGGGAGGGCCTTGGAGGAAGCAACCTGAACTTGCTCCTGGGTGATGGCAAGAGGTGGGCAAAGGCCCCAAGGCAGACGTTCCTGGGTGCTGGGACCGAGGTGAGGAGATGGGCAGGGCCAGGCCTTGAGGGGAACATGGGTTCATTCCACAGATGACAGACAGGGGACCCCTAGGGGATCTGGGCCAGGCAGAGATGTGATCTCCAGAGCCAGGGGCCACTGGCTGTATCCAGACGAGTCTATGAGCATTCCTGTCTGACAAGTCCTCACTGGGGCCGCAGGCGGAGCCAGGGCTGAGGGCAGGCCAGGCAGCACGTGGGAAAAGCATCGGCCAGGGGCTTGCCAGGGTCTGAGGACCAGCACGTGGGTCCAGGGCTGGGGGGCAGAAGGGACAGCTGTGGTGTGTGAGGTCAGCTGAGTGATGGGGTCGTGGCAGACCCACGGTCCCTGTGGGGACTGGCTCGTACAGAGAGGCGGGACCCCTGGGGCCACAAGAACACCCCACCCAAGGCTGCAGAGTATTTGCAGGGAGGGTGGCAGCTGCCAGGCACCCGAGGTGGCACAATATGTCAGATTGGGGGCGACCAGTGGGACAGGGCCAGGGGAGAGGATTCAGGACATGGCTGATGGCCACGCAGGGCTGGAGCTCCCATGGAAGCTGGTCTGGAGGACCCAGCAGGAACCTGATCCCCATAGGGTCAACTCTTGACTCAGCGTGAAACTGTGAGGACCGTCCCTCCCAAGGACAGGAAAGGCAGGGTGGCCAGACACGCAGCCCTACACCAGAAAGGTGAGGCCCAGGCTGGACACGTGGGAGCGCTGCCGCTGTCTGGTCACATGGCCTCCACCCCCAGCCCCCAAGGTGCAGCACAGACCCACGCGCCCTGTGCCTGGTTCCCATCCCGCTCTGCCACTTGCCAGCCATGTAGACTCAAAAAGTGACTTAACCCCCATGCCTCAGTTTTCTCTTCTATACAATGGAACAGCAAGCATCCACTGCAAGGGCTGCTAGGAGGATGAAGTGAGCCGAGGCCCTGACTGCTATCGCTCCTATTTCCGTGACTTTCGGCATCACCACGGATCGGGCCGGACTTGGGCCTCCCACTCCTCCCTGCCAACGGTGTATGAGTGGCGGCCCTCTGCCAGGGCCACACGTGTGCCTCGCACAGATGGCTGCTCTGCTCCCCACAGCCACCGGCTGACGCTAAGCTCTCACCAGAGAACCCTCCCTTGTCTGGGACCTGCAGGCACCTGCGGCCGGTCAGCGTGTGCTGCTCTGTGCAGCATCCAGAGGGCAGCGACTGCCCCAGATGACTGCTCCAAGGAAGGAGCAGAGCCGGGGCCACTGAGACGCTTCCCCAGGACAGGGTGTGACCCGGCAGTCCCTGCCCTCACAAACATTCCATGCGAACCAGGATCCCATCAGCTCTCCCGGCACATTCACACAGAGTCCTGGTGAGCTGAATGAAGGGAGTAGCGCAGTGCGTTTTCCTTCCAGGACTAATGTGGGAAACCAGGGCACTGGAAGGTTCTCCACACCCAACTGGAGTCAAATACATTTGCCCCAAGTCGCCAAAGCACTTGACTCCATGCAGGTTTCAGATTCCAGCTCCCGAGGGAGAAAGCACCTCAGGTGACCCCAGTGACCACCCACGTCCCCACCCTCACCCCAGCCGCGAGCGCCTCACCCACCTTCCCCAGGCCTCTCCACCTGAGAGCCCCACCCGTGCCGGCTCCCGCCCAGCAGCCGCTGTCACGACAGCCCGTGACCTCCCCCCAGCCTCCCTCGAGTCTAGTCACCTATCTGCCTGGAGCCAAGCCCGCAGCCGGCTCGGGGCATGGCCACTGCTTATCGATGCTCAGTGAGTCAGGAGAGAAGGACGGGTCAGAGCCCTCCCTGGTGGCCAGCGGTCGCTGCCAGAGGCCCGGCAGCCTCATGCAAGCCTGCCTTCGCCTGCCTCGGGGCCACCACTGCCTGGGCCCCAAGGAGCGAGAGCGATGAGAGACCGTCCCGAGCAGCAGTCCAGGAGAGAAGGGCTGCCAGGGCTGGATGAGGGAGGCCACGGCTCAGCTACGCAACCCACGGTGCTGAAAACCTCAGACTGGGAGGTGGCCCGGCTGCCCAGGGGCCTCACGAGACTGCACCCGGGGACGCGTCCTCAGGGCACCAGGACCAGCAGGTACGCCGGTCACCAAGGAGGCAGAAAGGGGCTCTCGGCAGAGGAGTGCAGGCCGGCGGGCAGCACGGCCTGGGCAGCAAGACCACAACAGGCACCTGGGCCCTGCCCCTGACCAGCTCTGGACTCGGGCCCCAGGTGAGTGGCAGAGGCCAGACCAATGCTTCCGTCTCCCCATCTGCACAGGGCCCCCGTGACCACGGCTCCCCGCTCCCAGGGCTCCGCGCAGAGCACGTGAAACCACACGGGTCAAGGCCAGGACGGTGGTGTCCCCCAGCGGGTGTCTCACTGCGTGCCACTGTTGTCACTCTGCCGGCCCCAGCTCGCAGTGACCCCACGCCCACGGTAGGGGTGGTGTCCAGGCGCCAGCATCGCTCCTACAGAAGGCCGACTCTGCCCTCCTGACACGCATACCCGGCCCCCCAGCCCTCCGCGGTGCAGACATGCGCACACTGCCCAGAAGCCAGGGCGGGGCAAAGGGAAAGCGGGCTACAGCTGCCCCCGGGCTGCGCCACCGGGGCAAACTCAGCTTGTGGGAAGGGGAGGCTGCAGGCCGTGGGGGTCCACGACGCTCTGCCCCAGGCGCAGCACAGCCTCCAGGCGCCCGGGAGAGGGTGGCAGTGGGGAGACGGACGTCTGCCACCTTTCCTGTCGTCAGCCCCCCGCCGGCCTTCACAGTGTGGGTGGGACACATAGGGAAACCAAGGCCCAGGGGCCACAAGTGCTGTGCGCGCAAGCCCCAGCCATGGGAGCAGGGGAGTGGGCCAGCGTGCCGGAGCGGAGATGGCCCTGGCCCCCGCGCATGGGGCTCAAGACCCTCACCTGTGCTCAGGGGCAGGCGAGGGTAATGAGCTGACCGTCCGTCGGGACAGCGGCTGCCTCCACGCTGGGTGTCACCTCTGAGTGTCTGCTCTGTGATCCTACTGCCCGCGATGGATACGTGGTGACGGGGTGGGGGACGCAGCTGAGCCCTCCCAGCCTGGTGCAGCCTCAGGCTCTGCAGTCTGGTCGATCCCCACGGTGCTCAGAGGGGACAGCCCTTCCCTAGAGGTGGGACAGCCGGCCCGGGCCACAGTGCTGCTCCTGCAGCCCAGGAAAGGCTGCCCCTTCGATGTCGCACAGGACCACCCTCTGCCTCTGCCCATCTGCGGACTGGGACTGTGGCGGGCAGATCCTGGGCGAGGACTTGTCCCCCGGCCCAGCCTCAGTTTCCCCATCTGAAGACTAGAAGGCAGCCTGGAGGAGGTGCTCTGGCCTGGAGGCTCAGGCGCTCTCCAAGCTGAAGGCTTCTCTGGCTGCTGGCTCTCCTCACAGAGCCCAATCATCTGCATGGTCTCAGCCCTGCTTCCCCGTCAGAGGGCTGGGCTGGACACGTGGCCCTCCAGGCACACCAACAGCATGGGCTTCCGTCCACGGGCCGCGGGGACTACACCCCAGCTCCCTACACTCCTGGCCCTGAGCACCCAGAGGCGGCACAGACCACGTGCCCTCCGCCCCCGTGGGCCGCTGAACCCGGCTCGCAGACAGACCGCCACCACTGAGCCTCCTCGGCACCCCTCACCGACTCCCCGACCCGCCACGGGGCCAGGTCCAGACCGGAACCCACCCCTCCGCGGGCGTGAGGCTCACATCCCAAGCTGGAAGAGCGCCGCTGTTTTCAGGGGAAATGCGCAGCGAGCCCCTGGGCAGCCCCCGCGTGGTGTGGAGCAGGCACGACTCCACGTGCAGCAGCTCACGTGCGGCCTCGGGGTCTGCTTTGTGCTCATGAGAGTAACACGTGTTGGTCAGCGTGTAGGAAACAGGATTAGAGAAAGGAAGTCACCTGCGACCACAGCTAAAATGGGGGGTCTTTTCCTTTCCATCTCTATTCCCGGGTACACACCTCCCAGACGTGTGTACAGATGTGGTAAATAACCTTTTCCTGCTGCAAAAAAGGAGACACAAGACCGAAAGCGTGGTTACAGCTGCACAACATGCTCTGGAAAGGCCAGGGGCTGGCGAGAGTGGTCACTGAAGGAGGCTGAGTTTGGAGCTGACTTTTTTCAAAACATACCTTGTCATAAAGCTTGACTTCTGAAGCACGTAAAAGTATTCTGCTGTTCGAAAAGCAAATTAACAAAGAATCATGTGGATGCCTAACCAGAAGAGTGGTTCTAGCGGCAAATGCTTTTCTCTCCAGACCTGCAGAGACGGAGCTGAGGGCAAGGGCTGGCGGCCCTGAGGGAAAGCCCCAGGAGGCGCACAGTAGGTCTGCTGGGCACGTCCTGACTGCCTGCGAGGCGACCTCTCGGGAGACCTCGGGGCCCGCACAACCTGCCCTGCGGTCGGAGGGCAGATTTGCCACAGGGAAAAAAGGTTGAGAGGACCTGGGGAGAGACCCACAGTGCTGCTCTGGCCTGCCCCCAAGGGCCTTCCCATCACCTCTGGTCAACACACCGGGAGGCGGAGACATCACAGGAACCAGAGGGACAGCAAGGGCTGTCCATCAGTCTGTCCCATATGTCCCTGCTCAGTGAGAACAGAAGAAAGAGCCCCTGTCCTGCCCAAACCACAAGACCGCTGTCCCACTGCTACCTGCTCACTGCCCCCACACGGATAGATGGAGACTCAGAAAGCCGATGGGGACCAGGGCTCAGCTGTGTGACCCCCTGCCCAGACTGTGGCCTCTGCACACCCGCAGCGCAGACGCTGGACTCCAGCCGCCCGACCCAGGATCCCAGGAGACAACTCTATCCCCAGGACTGTGGACACATCCTGAGCCAGGCCAAAGCAGGTGCTGCCCTCAGCCGACAACATCACTGCCACGTTGTGGAGCTCCTGCTGTGTCCACAGCACCTGACGGAGGCGGCCGGTGATCCTCTCGGCTGCCCCAGAGGCAGGGATCGGTCTCGTCCTCCCTCAGGGGCACACTCAGGTACACAGGGTAGAGGGTGAGGGTGCCTGGGACCTGCCCGGGACGCGGGGGGCGGGAAGGCCTTCCCCGGGCAGAGAGGGGGAGGGGCCTGTCGGGATGTGGTGGCGGGGGGTGGGGGGGCCTGCATCCCCAGGACAAAGGCAAGGAGGACTCGAGGGACACTGGCACCGTGCACAGGTCCCACCTCCGGAGCAGGGCCACACCTAACAGTAGGTTATGCTCCAGGGGTGGCAGCCTGTGTCCGCATGGAGGCCAAGACGGACTCCCAAGGGCCTGGCAGAGCTCTGAGACCAGGCAGGCTGAGGCCTCCACGCTCACGGTGCCGGGCCTCAGTGTCCCCATCTGTGCCGTGGGGACAAGCAGGCCTCAGAACAGCACCTGGTAGAGCGCACTCATTTGCTGAGTGCCAGCTGTCACTATCAGCCTCGTTATCAACTATCTGAACTCTGGGGGAAAACCACTACACTTTAGCAAGAAATGAGGCCAAACAAGCGGGGCTGATCTAGGAGTTATGACTCGTCCAGAAGTCCCGTACTTTCCAAGGCAGGCAGACTCCGCCCTGGCCCAGCAGGGCAGAGAAAGGTGCATGGAGTGGCCCCGGGGTGATGCGGCCGCGTGAATGCCAAGCAGAAAGCAAGCTCAGTCTCACTATGACCCGGCCGGGGCTGGTCTGAGCCTGCAGAAGTCCCCTACAGCCGAGGCCGCACTTTCCGGCCCCTGATGCAGAAGGGGTGCAGCCAGAGCCACCGCAGGCAGCGTGTGGGCCCAGCAGGTGCGCTGAGTGACCCTGGGCGCAGCTTTCCTGAACCTCAGTATCTCCTCTCACTGGTTCGTTCCACAAACACGTATGGGGCACTAGGACCCCGCAGGGGACACACACACACAGACATGGGGCCTGCTCTCTTTCAGCTACAAGTTCTGGCGGGGAGAGCGTCACGACAGAGCAGACAGCTTCGGAAAGAGTGGTAACTGACAGCAAAGAAAGTCTGTGAAATAAAACGGGGAGATGGACAGCTGGAGGGAAAGGCACGCTGCTTCAGGCCATGCCCGGAGAGGGCCTCTCAGAGTGACATCTGCGCCTGAGACATGAAGGCGCCAAACAACCCAGGCAGAGGGAACAGCAAGTACGGAGGCCCTGAGGCAAAACCTGAAAGGGGCTGATATCCTGGTGTGAGAGGATGTCAGGTGGCAGAGGCCAGCTGATGGGCCGCAGGGACTTGGAGGCCGCAGTAGGGGTTTTGTCTTTTCCCCACGGGGCAGAGCGGTTACACACCTGGAAGGTGGGTGGTGTATCCCCTGTCAGAGGCCGCAGGGCAGGACCTGGCTTGTACAAAGGCAGAAAACTCAGCCCTGGGACCTCCCCTGCCCAGAACGGAGCCAAGGCACGTGCCACCACTCCGCACCAAAGCGCGTTCGCTGAGGACCCCCTAGGCCCAGGAGCCATCTCAGGCCCCCCAGATGTGCACAACAGACGATCCTGGGGCTCTGTGTTAGCACAAGCTCTGACACAGGTGCCCCACCTCTGTGCATCCATGTGCCCAGACAAGAAGGGGCAAACCTGTCCCTGGGCCACCTCTCCCTGGCTGCCAGCACCCGACCCTGAGGCTCTCTACGGACCCGGGGCACCCCTGGGAGGGGGCTCACTGCAGAGACCTGAACTGTGGGGGCTTCCCTTCCCCCAAAGCTCAGCCTCTGCGACCGGTGAGTCCTAGGCCACTGGCCCCCAACCCCCAGGAAAAGGGGAGCTGTTAACTGAGCGGCCCCTGGGGCCCCAAACCCAGTGGGTGCCGGTCCCTCAAAGTAAGTGCTGCCTGGGGCCCCTGGAGGGTGGAGGGGCTGGCGGGCCGGCCAGCTGGCTGCGGCTCAGGGGACTCCGCGGCCAGGCGGCATTCCTACCCAGGCCAG
This sequence comes from Eschrichtius robustus, assembly GCF_028021215.1. Taxonomy (NCBI): domain Eukaryota; kingdom Metazoa; phylum Chordata; class Mammalia; order Artiodactyla; family Eschrichtiidae; genus Eschrichtius; species Eschrichtius robustus. The sequence goes on from NC_090837.1 coordinate 719,059, forward strand.
TTCTAGGAGACAGCAGCTCCCAACCGGTCCACTTGCCAACGCTGACAGCGTCCATTTCCTTCTCCACTCACTTGGTTCCAGGCGAGAAGGGAAGCATTTGCTCAACAGATACTTCCATGATAACTCAACCAGACAAACAATATTTTTTTGCCATCCTATTAACCACGCAGCAAACAGCGGTCGCAGAGAGGGGGACAAAACATGACCCTCCCTCTCCCCGTCTGAACAGAAACCTCGAGGAGGAGGAGAGGAACAGAAGGAATTCCCCGTGTATCCATTTTATCACGGCCTCCACCAAGTCCAGCAGTGTCCACCTCCCTAGCACATCCTGAACCGAATCAAGTGATATTTTGGCAACAGAAACACAACTGAAAAAAGACCGGCTGAGTAGCTAAACGGCCCCCAGTTCGGACAGTGTAATTTAGAGATTTTTCTCCCCAGCACCTCAAGACACAAACACACCTGCACCCAACGCAGGTTGCCGGGTCCTCCAGGAGCAACCCGCCGGGCGCGCGGGGCCCACGCAGCCCGGGGAGCCCTAAGGGGTGGGTGTGCCCATGCCCCAGGGGCTTCCCGCTCGCGACCCCGCGGCAGCCCACCTACCTCCAAGGCCTCCAGCGTGCTGAAGCTGGCGATGGCGAAGCCATCGATGACCTCTTCCTCCTGCGAGCTGGACTCGCGGCGGCGGCGGCGCGGGGGGCGCGCGGCGGCGGCGCGGGGCGGGGGCGCGCGGGGCAGGCCCGTGTTCTCCTTGCCGGGCCCGGGCTCGGGCTCGTCCCCCGACGACGCGCTCTGGTCGCGGGCGTCGCGGGCCGCCTCCCGGCGCCGGCCACGGTCCCGCTGCGCGCGCGAGCGCCGGCTCTGGCGGACCTTGGCCTCCATGGCGCGCGGTGACCTTGCGGCCGCGCCGTCGGGCTCCCGCTCCGCTGCCGCTGCGCTACGCGGCACCGCCGGGCTCGGTGCGGACCGCGCGGACTCCGGCCGTGGGCGGCGGCGGGCGGCGGGCCGGGCCAGACATGCCGCGCGGGTGGCCTCAGCCCCGGGCCCGGCGCGGCCTGGGCGCCTCGGCGCGGGAGGCCGCGCGCATCGGCGGGACGGCCGGCGCTCAGCGGCCCTCGGCCGCGGCCCCGGGGGCACGCCCCATGCGCGACTGGCGGCGGGCAGCTGGCGGCGGGCGAAGGCTGGGCGGAGGCCCGGTGGGCGGGCGGGGCGCGGACCGGAGCTGAGGCGCCTGGGCTCGTGAGGCGGCGGTGGCAGCGGCACCCCGAGCGGATAACAACTGACGTACTTCCGCCAGGCAGCCGGCGCCAGAGGAAGTGGGCGCTTCAGCGGGGCCGATGCAAGCCCCGCCCCGCCATGGCCCCGCCCCTCCTAGCCCCGCCCAGGCCGCGTTCTGCCCCTCGGCCTGCCCCACCGCCCCGCCTCCGGCCCCGCCCCGCCCAAGCCGCGCTCCGCCCCTCCCTCACCCCGCCCTCACCCCGCCCCTCGGGGGAGGGAGCTGGGAAGCTGCCCCCCTTCCCGCCCCTCCGCTCGCACCTGGGCAGGCGTCCCTGAAAGTGGGAGGTGTGGGGAGCTGGAGTGCTGCCCGTTATTTCAGTTGCGGGGTCGGGGGGGGGGGCGTCTTTGCGCCTCCCCAGGCGCAGCCTCGTTCCGAAGAATCTTTAAATGGGAGCGCATGAGCAGAAAAGTGCGGGGCCTCTCCACGCTCACCGTCACCCCACCCCGCCCCCGCAGGGTGAGCACGGATGAGGCGTCCTTGTCCCAGCCCTGATGCGAGGGCCGAGGGTGGGGCGTCCTCGCCGCCACTCCTGATACAGGGGCGGGTAAGGGTCTTACTCCGCTCGTGGAGGGGCACAGACCACCTCCGCCCCGAGTGGGGGCGTGTGAAAGTCGGGTGAGAGTTTCTCGGCCCCTCACTATCCTGCACCCCAATCCAGGACTTCTTCACGTGTCTCCTGCCCCTCTTGTCCCGGGGTCTTCCTGCAGGCTGGTCTTGCCACTCCACGGCTTCCCCGTGCTCTCCACCGGCCCCTGCCCAGGCACCCCAACCTCTGGGTTCTAGTCTGGGAAGGGGAAGTGCTACACGAAGTGCGTCCCCTCTCCCTTCTCCTGGGTCAAGTTCCCCGCCTCACCCCTCTGGGTGGGAGGCCCCGGGCGTGCCTGGTTGGCACAGAGACAGCAATTTGGGGTGCAGGGGCTGCTCCCCATCCAGGGCTGCATCATGGCAGGAACGGATGAGAAAGGGCAGCCTGAGAGTTGAAAGCTAGGTATAGGAGGACCGTCCTCTTTCACCCATGGAGACTGTGGTGAGGACCCACTGCAGGTGGGAAGGGGCCCGCTGTCTTCCTCAAATCTTAAGGTCATCAATTCATTTAACACATATTTACCAAATGCCCTACATCCCAGCACTGTTTGTGATGCAGTGGTCGATGAGACAGAGGGCCCTTTTAGAAGTGAGAGAGAACATTAACACAGAGCCAAATAACGTACTATGGAAGGCTAACTTGAAGAAAACTGAACAGGGAAGTGTCATAGGAAGTGGGCATGGGGTGGTCCCGGAAGACCTCTGAGGAGTGGCAATTTGAGCTGAGACCTATCAGATGAGAAGGAGCCAGCCAGCAGCCAGCCCAGGGCCCCAGCGTGCGCAGGGCAGGGAGCTGTGTGGCCTGGGTTGTCACAGGCTGTTGGCAGGGTTGTCCCTGGGGGCGGCTGCGAAGGCTGCTCTACAAGCTTCTGGATACAGGGGGTGGGGAGCTCAGGCCTCCAGACCAACCTCCAGTCCTCCCAGGCCCATCCTGTCAGGCTTCCTCTGCTCTGGGCCCTCCCCGCAGCCTCTCCTAGACTCCCTGGGGTGGGGGCAGGGTCCCCCTCCCCCTCTTCCCATTCCAGATTTTGTTATAACTCTGACTACCCCCAGCAGCGTCCCTTTTGATTTTTAAGAGCCTTGTTAGGAAGACGGAAAACTTTCTTTGCATTCGTCCTCCCCTAATTCCCCTCTGAGGACAGAAGGCCAGAAAATCTGTGTTGGGGGGTGGTCCCAAGGGAAATACTTTCGGGTTTCATCTGGATCTAGGCCCTTGGGCCTGCCTGCCCATCCCCAGAGGGGTCTCCAGGCCCCATACCTGCTCCAGAGGCCTCAGAGACCTGCAGCCTGGGCTGCTGAACTGACCTTGGGGACTGTAGGGGGCTTCCTATGGGCCCTTTCTTGTCACCCCTTCCCCACCCTCCTAGAGCAATGCTTGGGAAGGTCCAGGTTCTAGTGTTGAAATTTTCAAGTGTAGAAATGACTGTGTCTGCTCATCTGTTCTTGAAGACGCTTGGATGTGCGTTCAGGGTGAAGGATGGGGTCTCTGTAGACCCCCTGTGGGAACACCTCTCTGAGTTTCTTAGCTCTCCTGGGGAGCAACCCCCCTCCCCCCCCAGGTGTTTCCCTCCCTCGATTCATTTCCAGGTGGCTGGCCAGCGCCTTAGGGACCAGCTGCCGCCATCTCCTCAGGATTCTGGGCCCAGGGAACCTCCCCTCTGGAGAGGGGCAGGGTGGGGTGATCTGAGGCCGAAGCCTGCTTGCCTGCCTTGTGCGCATTTTTCCCCCAGCTCTGCACATCGTAACAGAATGACTGGGTACCCATCCCAGGGCTCTAAACCTGCTCCGCAGGGTTTGCAGGGGCCTGCAGAGCTGAGCGCCTGACGCCTCCACTCCCTGCTGGTGTAATGGGTGGCAGGGCCCCTGTGCTTCTCGTTTTGACCTGTTTGCTTGCACACACATTTGCCCTGTTCTTCCTGGAGAGACATGGGGGGCTTTGGAGTGCAGACACCAACAGTGGCTAAGGGATAGCTTCTAGATCATGCTAGTGATGGGAACTTTCTAGATCTATGCTGTCCAGTCCAGTGGCCACCAGCCATACAAGGCTCTTGAGCCCTTGAGATGTGGCTCATGCAACTAAAGAACTGAATTGTACATTTTAATTATTAACTTTAATCTGAAATGAAATAGCCCCTTGTGGCTGGTGGCTACTCTGCTGGGCAGGGCAGGTCTAGGACCTGGGCTCCAACCTCAGCTTCTGTCATCGGACTGTGGGCAGGTGGTCTAACGTCTCTGCATCTGCTGTCCCTTCCATAGACCCTGGGTGGGGGTGTGATGTCGATACTCCCTGTGGGGGGGGGGTCTGAACTTCACCTAGAGTGACACAGGGGCAGGAGAGACTCATCCGGTCCTGGAGATTTGCCTTTCCGACAAGCTGGGCTGAGGGTCTGGGGACCACAGGTTGTGCGCCCCTCTTGTTCACGTGAGAAAGGGCTCCTTCGCCCCTTGCTCCGCCTCCCCCGAGAGATACGCCCCTCAGGACCTGGCTCTTGATGACCTTGATTTCCTCCCTCTTCTCTGCCTTCCTACGAGCTCCCTCCAGGCCCCTGGGGCTCAGCTTTCTGATCTGCAGCCAGGCCAGGTCTCTCCTGCCTCATCCCATCCCTGAGGACTCATCCCTCCCAGTCCAACAGGGGAAAGGGGACCCTCCCCGAGGGCAGGACGCTGCCAGAGAGAAGCCCCCCATCCCACCCCCAGCCTGCTGGCCCATTGCCGTGAGGCCAGAAGCCCAGCCTTCCCCTGGTCCCGTCCCCAGAGCCAGGCCCTCGCCTGGTCACCACACACAGCAGAGCTCCGAGAGGCATCGCTGAAAGTTATTTGCTTCCAGGGTGGCCTGTCAGCCCCATCAGTCTCCGCTGTTTGGCTTTGCTTTAGAGTCACTGCTTTTCTGTCAGGCTCTGAGCAAAGTTAATTGGTGTGGAATTGTATTCAGAATTCAGTCTGCCCTCACAGAGCCCCTTCAGGCCCTATAAATCATCAGAGTCAGCTGCTCCTTTGGGGTTCAAACATACTTTTCGCTTGTAGGGTGACAGCCAGAAAATGAGTTCCTGCTAACAGGCCAGCCCCTGCTGCCCCGTCTGTGAACAGCTGTTTGCTCCAGCACGGTGAGAGATGCTGCTGGTTTCAACCTTCCCAGTATCCATTCCCCCTCCTTCTGGCAAGAGCGCCTCAGTGTACTCGGACACCTAGCCCGCTTCCATGGGTGCAGTCTGGGAGGGGCGGACAGCTCACTGTGTGCCCCTCCCTCCTAGCCAAGGAATGGGCAGGTGTCCCAGCTCCTGCCGTATTAATGCTGTGTGACAAACAGCCCCTGGAATCTCTGTGACTGGGAACATCAACTCTTTCTTTCTTGCCGGTGGGGCTGCAGGGTCCTGGAGGGGCTCGGCTTCAGCCTGTGGGTCAAGTTCAGGTCTGTTTCAAGGGTCTCTCTCTGGGAGCCAGGCTGCAAGAGGTGAGCTACCTGAGGCATTTTCTTTGCAAAACTCATGGGGCCAAGCCACACTGCACAGGCACTTTGAAAGTCTATGTTTAAGCCTCATCATGTCTGCTCACATCCCGTCCAAAGCAAGTCACTCAGCCAAGACTGCCACCCATGGGGCAGGAAGTTGAGGCCTGCCGCTCCAGTGTGGGTGGGGAGGGTGGCACTGTATTCTCATGGCCGGGGGTGGGTGTGTGTGTGGCCCTGCTACAGGAAGGAAGTAGAGATTTGGGGACCATATTCCCATTTGTCACAACAGGGGCCCAGGCTATGCCGTGCCGCAAGGCTTGTGGGATCCTAGTTCCCCCACCAGGGATGGAACCTGCGCCCCTTGCAGTGGAAGTGCAGAGTCCTAACCACTGGACCGCCAGGGGATTCCCTAGAATCTGCTTTGAGCAGGGTATCCGAGGGGTTGGAATTTGGGGGGTGCTCATCCAAGTGTGCCCCTCCCACTCATTCCTGCTCCTCAGGATCTGCTCTGTGCTTGGGCTCTGAGCCCACTGCTGTGCGGGGGCTGCCCAGCCGTCCTGACCCCCTACTGCCCCACCCTGCCCACAGCCTCCCTCTTCATCAGCCTAACTCAGATGTCACTCCTCCCCGAAGTGCAGTTGGGGGCTTCGTGCTGGGTTGACCCAGCTGAGTGGGAACATTTCTCAGAATTCCCCTCGCCCAGTGGCCGGTCAGGGCTGCCCACGTGAGAAGTCCGTGCGCTCTGGCAGGCAGAAGTGAGAGCGAGAGCGGTCAGTTCACCTCCGGGGGCCCTGCAAGGCGCCCGGCCTGCCAGCGTCACCCACGGAGTCAGGATCCACCATCCCCCATCCCCGAGAGGCTCAGGCAGCTCTGGGCTGCAGCCCCGGGGGCTTCCTCCATCTCCTGCCCCTCCTGGAGCCCCGAGGAAGGGCTTGGCTCCCTAGGCCGGCCGTGAGAGGTCCCTCTGGAGTTCGGGTTTGTCCAGGCTCTATCTTGACAGCTGCTGCCCGGCCTCCTGGCCATGCTAGAGACACACAGGCAACACCCCGTAGCGCTGTCCCCGCCACCCCTATCCGCCCGTCGTGGAAGGCCAGGCTTCGGTGCCTGGTCCCACAGGCAGTGCACCTCCCTGGGCCCGAGGCCTCTCCAGGCACAGGCTCCCTCCTGCCATCTTGGTATCCTCTCCTTCGTGGGTGCGTCAGCTCCAGAAGAGCAGCTGTGGGCCTGACTCCGTGCCGGACACACAGGGGGCCCTGAGTATCCTTTGTCTGGGGCACGCCAGGAGTCCCGGCTTCCTGATTCTCCTTGAAGGGTGTCTTCCATCAGGTCCAGCCTTGGAGGAGGAGTGGAAGGCTCATGCAAGAAAGGGGTGTTTGGGGACTTCTCTGGTGGCGCAGTGGTTAAGAATCCACCTGCCAATGCAGGGGACACGGGTTCAAGCCCTGGTCCGGGAAGATCCCACATGCCGCGGAGCAACTAAGCCCGTGCGCCACAACCACTGAGCCTGCGCTCTAGAGCCCGCGAGCCACAACTACTGAGCCCGCGTGCCGCAACTACTGAAGCCCGTGTGCCTAGAGCCCGTGCTCCACAACAAGACAAGCCACTGCAACGAGAAGCACGCACACTGCAACGAAGAGTAGCCCCCACTCGCCGCAGCTAGAGAAAGCCCACTTGCAGCAACGAAGACCCAACACAGCTAAAAATAAATAAATAAATAAATTTATTTAAAAAAAAAAAAAAAAGAAAGAAAGGGGTGTTTGCAAGGCAGGGAGGTCCTGTCTGCACAGTCCCTGTGTCCCCAACATGGCCCTGAGTGGTATGCACAGCAGGTTGGGGGTGGCAGCCTGTGGGAGGGAGGACAGGGCCGCAGGGACCCCTGGGGCTTTTCCACTTGAAGTGGACAGACACCCAAACCCAGCCTGGCTTCCTCTGCTGTGGAGCTTCAGGTGTGCACCTGGGCCTCAGGTCGGGCTGGACTCAGACAGGCTTCACCTGGGGAGGTGAGGGGTGCAGCAGCCTCATCCTGCTAAGTTCAGGTCAACAGTAAAGAGGCAGTCTTTTCAGAGCCTTCAGAGGGAGCACAGTCCCACTGGCACCTTGATCTAAGACCTCTGGCCCCCAGAACTCGGAGAGAGTGAGTTTCTGTTGCTTTAAGCTGCCCACTTTGTGACCACAAGAAATGACGACAGGCTGCTACCCTGAGGGGGGTGCGTTGCTTCCCCTACCAGCACCCCCTCCTAGAGCCCCCTACAACCTCGCCTTGGTCCACAAAAGGGATGGAAGTGGCCATGTGCCCATTCTGAGCCTAGACTCAAGAGACCTTGTGTGTTTCCACTTGCTCTCTTACGCCTCTGCCAGGGCCATGAGAAGGCCGTGCCCAGGCTAGCCCACTGGACCCAGGAGGATAGGGAGGGTGAGACACACCCAGGACTGAGTGCTCTGGCTACAGTGCTGAGCACGCCCATCCTAGAGTGAGTCCAGCTGAAATGAGCAGTCCAGCCAACGTCCAAACACATGAACCATAAACACTTATTGTCCAAAGAAGCTGGGATCTTGGGGCTGTTTGTTACTCAGCATGTTGTGGACTAGCTGACTGATGCAGATGGGGATGAGGAGGGTGGAGGGGACGTGCAGCCAGGCTCAGAAAAGACCTCACATAGCTCCTCAGCTACAGCTTGGTGATGAGCCCAGCGGTCAGGGACTGAAACGTTTCTGCTCTGCCAGCCTGTGGGAACCAGCTGTTGGTTCTGCAGTGACTTTCAGGACATCTGTGTGTGCAGCAGAGGCAGTGGTGACCTCGAGGGGCACAGACCTGGCCTGCGGAGGCCTGCGGTCTGCACTGGAGGTGGGTAGTTAGCAAGTCATTACACTCGAAGTTACCAGGTTCTGCCATGGCTGGTTGGCTGTGGGTGTGAGGTTAGGAAGCACAGGCACCTCTTTCAATGAGTGTGACAGTGAAGGGGAACATGGTGTGGGACGATACATGGAGAGGAAGGTAGGGCCGGGAGAAGCTCCCCATGGAGGGAGCACCGTGTGGTGGCACAGCAGTGGTGATGGTGACAAGGGCACTAATAGCCATCGCTTTTTGAGAACTTATCTATCAGATGTGGTTCCAAGTCCTTTTCCTGCATTAACTCATTTAATCTCTTAGTTGAGCTAACACAAGACTCTTTGTAGGTGTTCTTATTACAGGTTGCCATTCTTTTTTTTTTTTTTAATTTTATTTATTTATTTTGGGCTGCATTGGGTCTTCGTTGCTGTGTGCAGGCTTTCTCTAGTTGCGGTGAGTGGGGGCTACTCTTCCCTGTGGTGCGCGGGCTTCTCATTGCGTTGGCGTCTCTTGTTGCAGAGTATGGGCTCTAAGCGCCCAGGCTTCAGTCTTTGTTGCACGTGGGCTCAGTAGTTGTGGTTCGTGGGCTCTAGAGCACAGGCTCAGTAGTTGTGGCACACGGGCTTAGTTGCTCCGCGGCATGTGGGATCTTCCTGGACCAGGGCTCGAACCCGTGTTCCCTGCATTGGCAGGCGGATTCTAAACCACTGCGCCACCAGGGAAGCCCTATAGGTTGCCATTCTTAATTGCAATTCTTAATTGTCTCCAGATGGAAAAGTGCAGGGCTCAACGCATTCTCATAAAATGTTATGTGTTCCGTGTTACCCATGTAACAATCAAGAAATAGAACGTTACTTACAGCACTGGCTTTTATTTATCTTACTTGATGTTTCATTGATACGACATGATTGCTGCAGTTCCAGCCATCATGTCCTCACTCCAGCACCCCATGAGGATAGGAAAGCAACAGTGGTGCCAAGTCCCAGGAGTTCTCATCACCAGAATAGTGTGTCTCATGGCCATTAATTGTTGTAAAGGAGGCTGGGAAAGTGAAAATCCGGCAAAGGGGGGTGGATTTACTAATGGCTGTCTTCAACCAAATATGATTTGTCATACGGCTGGGGTTGGGGGTCAGACTTTCCTGTGGTCCTGGGGTTTCTGCCTCTAAAGGAACAAAATGGGGCTCTGTGAGCCAGGAAGCGGGGCATGGATGGCTATTCGGTGGCCAGTGAGTATCGTCCAGCATACATTGTGCAGCATGTCTTTGGTGCTGGCACCCTGATTTTCCTCTGGGGAATCCCTCCTCTCCTGTACTCAGTCCATGAAATTAAGGAGGTGTTAACTTCATCTCTGGCTCCAGGTGTGAGTGTGTCACTCCAGCCTTGCCAGTTGGAACATCCCATTTATGTGCCCAGTGATTGGTCCAGGGGTGGGCACATGACCCAGGGCCTTGGTGGTGACCATGGAGGGAGGCTCCCTCTTTCCCTCAGGTCTTGGGGGCAGGCAGGTGTCAGCTGGGGTCCTGCCATCACAAGAGGAGTGCCTGCCAGAGACTGGATCCCACATGTAGGACATCTGAGCAAGGAGACTGAGGGGACTGAGATCTAACGACATTTTTAACTTCGGATCCAGCTGCACCCGAAGCCAGTTCTATGCATGGACTTCACATACACATGATTCAGTATATTCCCTTTTTGCTTAATCCAGTTTGAGTCTTCTGCCACAAGCACATCTTACTGAAAGAGTGCATCTGAAACGACCCCGTTACCTGTCAAAAGCCCATGAAAACCACAGCAAAGGGGTTGGGACCCGGGTTCTCTGGTTCCCTGTGCCTTGAAGCTTGATACTCCCTCCCAGGCTCCTGGCTGCCCCTCAGTCAGGGCTGATGCCACCCACCACCTCCTCAGGCAGGAAGTGGCCCCTGAGGGGTCTGGCCCTGGCAGCTCTCAGGCACCCATGCCACGCTTCGTTTCTTTGTTTATCCAGCAAACATTTCCTGAGCTCCTCGGAACTCCAGAACTTACCTTCGGTTATGGAGAACCCAGAGAAGAGCAGGACAACGTTGGATGTGTCAGGTTTTCTTTGGCTGTTCTTGCAAATGGCAGACACCCAAGTTCCGGTTCCACTGACTCGGTCAGGAGGAGCGTATGGAGGACACGGGAGGGATGTTGAGCAAATAACCCCTGGAGGGCGGGGCGGGGTGCTTGGGAGTCAGCGGAATGGGGGCTCAGGCGCACGTCCACGCACGCTCCGAGGGGCGGCGGCTGCTCTTGGAGCTGTTTCCCTCTCCATTGCCTTGAACTGTTTGTAAACACCTAGGCCTTAGTCGTGACAGGCTAGCTGACGGTGCGAGTGGAGCTGGCAGTGCGGTGCTTCTCACAGGATCGTTCTATTCCTGCTCCACGTGGTCATTCAGGGACCCAGGCCGGTGGAGTGTCTACTGTCTGGAACGGTATCAGTTGCCCGAGCCATGTAAGAGGGAGCTGGGTGGGAAGGCCCCAACCCATCGTGCGGTGGCCCTGAAGTGACACAGGGCAGAGCAGCCACATGGGTCCCCAAAACACGAGAGGGCTGAGAAGTGAGAGGAGCTCACAGGTATTTGTAAGCAGTAGATGTCTCTCCAACAGCGTTTTCGAGTCCTGGAGTGTAGACAGGACTCGATACGTACCAGCTGTTGTGCTTATAACTCTCTGGACTCGTACGCAGAAGCCCTATTTTCTGGTCCTTCAGAGATCACACGAGGTCTCGAGTCTCAGGTTAACCCAGGTCAGTGTTATTACCGAGCACCTGCTCTGCTGGGCTCTCTGTGGGACACACAAGACTCCATCCTTGCTTAAGGCACAGTGTCTCTATTTCAAAGATTCTGAACTTGATCTGAATTCTGCTGTGGGCTCACTTTTTTGGCAGGTGGAAGGTCAAGGCATTTGAACACCTTTAGGCAGAGTCCGTGCTTCCCTGCCACAATCCGCACCACTCCTTTTTCCCTTCCACCATAGGCTTCGCTCATCTGGTTCCCACCTGTCTCTGCAGATATCTGTTGCCCCTGGATTTCCTTATCTGCTTGTCCAGGTTACTCTTTAAGCCTTGTTTCAGGTGGTTCCAGAGAACTGATGATTAACCTGACCTGAGCTGACCTTTAGAGATTTGGGCTGAAAATTTTCACTCCAAATACAGGCTGGAAAGCCTAAGTGCTGAAGGTTGGCGTCTCCTGAAGTTGTGCGGTGTACAACCTGTGTGGGTGTACTTGGCGACCCTTGTCTGGAGGGGAATGAGAGATGGGCCAATACTGGAACCTGGCCACCATGGTGTGAGGAAGCTCAAGCTGCTGCCCGTGGCCAGGTCCTCTTCTCCCTCCTTCCCTCACTCTTCAGACCTTGCATGTCTCATCCTTCACTTATCACCTGCCCTCAGGGCTCAGCAGAGGCTCACAAGGATCCATTGGGGCCCCTTCCGTTGTGAAGAACCTAAACCCAACTCAGCTGGCTTACGTAGAATGAAAGGACTTTATTCATGTTGCTGAAAAGGGCAGACCCGGCTTGACCTAGGGTTTCAGATAATCTGCCAAGACCCTGTCTCCTTCCATCAGCTCTGCTGTCCCCTATGTTGGCCCTGTTCTTGGCCAGGCTCACACCCTGGGGTGCAGGTTGTGGCAAAATGGCCCGGAACTGAAGCTGCCCGATCACACTCTATCAGGGCAGTGACCCCAGCGAGACGGTCCTAGTAAAATCCCGCGGTTCACTCTGATTGGACTCACGTGGGGATCCTTGATCACACACTGCGAGTAGGGGGTGATGACAATGACGCGAATAGTCAGCAGTTACTGAGGGCTCGTCAATGGCCGGAGTACCATCTTTCTCCCTAGACATTTAATCGTCATAGCAACCCAATGAGATCAATCCTTTTTTATCCTCATTTTATCACTGAGGACACTGAAGCACATAGAGGTTGAATAACTCGACCTGGAAGTCACGTAGCTTTCAGTCATGAGCCAGGCATGATGGGCCCCAAATTACCACCCTCACCTTCATCATCACCACCGTCATCACCACCATCACCTTTTTCATCACCTGTTTCACCATCTTCCTCCTCCTCTTCCTCCTCCTCATCGTCTCCACCACCATCGTCAACATCCTGAGAGTGAAAGTGGAGACGGAGGCAGTGATAGTGGTGAGGGATGCAGGGAAGATTTCTCTGGTCACTGGGGTCTCCAGCCCAGACGTCAGGCAAGAGTGCTTTGCCTGCATGGGAAGAGTCAGGGGAGCACGTTGGAAATATCAAGCCTTTGCTGATGGATCAATATATTGGCTTCAGGCTCAGTTCCTCTGCAGTGTCACTACTCATAGATGTGATGTGCTGGGGGGGACATGAGGACTTGCTCACAGTTGGGGTAAGTTGTGGAATTCTCCTCCAAGAAGGCAGAGTTGGATGTGGAGTGACTCCTTCCCAGTCCCTCGAGCCCCGCTTGGAACACCCACACCAAGCCTTGCAGGAAGTGCTGGGGGCCATGGGTTCCCATCCAGGGTGATGGACACACAGTCTCCCACCCAAGGCTCCTTCTGGCTGAGCCCAGGCAGAAGCGAGCCTGGGAGGCGCTACCTGCAGGGTCAGGAATGAGCAAGGAATGAGTCCCAGGCAAATAGCTGGGCACAAGTTGGAACACAAGGGTGGACACAAGAAAGAACCTCCCAGCTGGCTACGCACAGACAAGTCTCTTCTTGCTCCAGTGAAGCAGGCAGCTCAAACCTCTGTTAAAGAGATAACGCTCAGCCCTTCTTGCTTCCCTGGGTGCCCTGACATTTTTCTGAAGATGGGGAAAGGCTGACGTCACAAGGAGATTCTTCTGACGCCCTCCTGATGGCACAGAGTGGAGGACGGTCAGAGTGAGAGGCCATTGTGGGCACCCAGTCCCCATGACATAGAGACCCAAGCTCCTGGGGGGTGATTAGTTCAAAGGCACACAGGGCGGGTCAGGGTGGAGCCAGGACACAGCCTACCTGTAGGGATCTTTTTAGGACCCAAAGAGTGTAAGTGAGGGCTCTCCCCAAAGTGACAAAAACCCAACCCAATCAGGCATGAATAAAAATGGAACTGTGCTACCTCAGGCAATTGGAGATGCCAGGGATACTGGTTTCAGGTATGGCTTGAACCAGAGGTCAACCCAGGCCGACACATCTGAGTCTCCCTGGCTCTGTGCTCAGCCATTCGCCTTCGCTAGGTGTTTGCACGTATCCAGGAGTATCACTGGTTTGACTAAGGTTACCTGCCCAGACCTGGACCAACCTGTGTGACACGGACAGAGGTAGGGGGAGTGACACCTGCTGACTGGCCAGACCTGGGTGTGACCAAGGTGAGGGTGGGGCCCCTGAGTCTGTGCTCCCAGGGGGAGGCTGCTCTACAAAGCAGGCTGGGGTGCCATTAGCAAAACGGGGGAGGGAGGTGGGCAGGCAGAAAGAGCCCTGTCCCCCGCAGTGGGGCTCCCCTGGCCCTGACGGATGCAGAGGGGCCCAGCATCGCCTGTCCCTCCCAGGGAAGGCCCCTGGCCGTCCTCAGTGAGGCCCGCTGGGAGCAGGTCCCCAGCCACGTGTGTGCTCTGGGCACTGGGCCAGCAGCCTGGCCGGGGGGTCCCAGGGGAGCGGGTGTCGGGCTGCCAGGCGGCCCACACGCTCTGGGCTTTTCCATGGCAACAACTGGGCCAGCTGGCAGCTGGGCAGGCACTTCACGAGCCTCTCAGAGGACATGAGGCCGTGTCCTGCATCCTGATGAGGGAAAAGGCTAGGCTTGAGGGTGTGGCCCACGGCGGCGTTAGCGACACAGCTGGCAGGAGGTGGAAGGAGGCCGGGGGCTCCCAGGAGGGCCAGGCAGGGCTGGACCAACGGAAGCTCATCTCTCACCCATCCTGCAGAGTCTCCTGGGCGCAGATGCAGTGGTTCAGAGCCTGGCTTTAAAGTCATTGTGTGGGTGAATGACCTCCAACGCTGTGCACGCAGCAATCTGGGCCTCAGTTTCCTCACTTGTAGGACACGAAAAAGCATGCCCATGTCATAGGGTTGTTGAAAATTGTAGGTTTAAATGAAATGCAATGAGTCAGGCACCCCCCACCTGGGCCCTTTGAGGAAGGTATAGAAAAGAGACAGGCGCCAGGAACCTGCCTCGAAAGAAATGCTGGACGACGGCCTGCAGGCAGACGGAGAATGATTTAGGCCAGAGCTGAGGTCTGCGGAAGACGAGAGAGCTGGAGAAGGAATAAATGAAGGCAGAATAAAATCTTCGCTTTTTCTTATTCTAATTGTCCTAACACGTAACAGTTTCTTCAAAATGATACCAGCACAATGTATCGGGTGATTATAGCTTGTGGGGATGTGAAGAGAGCAGTGTTCCATGAAGGTGCTGACGTGCCTGTGGAGCCCGGCAGTGTTATTGGAAGTGGACTTGGATTGGTTGTGAATGTACATTGCAAACTCTAGGGCGACTACCAAACATTTTTTTTTTTTACAGGAAGTACAGTTGCCATGTTGCAAAGGGACACAGGTGTGTTTGGGGCGTGGGCGTCCACAGGTGGGGCAGTACTGGCACAGGAGGAGCCATCCCACCTGGGGCTGAAGGGCGGAGGGGAGGGGACAGACGTGGGAACCGAGGGAGTGAGGCAGACACACGGGGAGGGAGAGAGGAGGGGACCCTCCGTGGGCAGGGTGCCCGCAGGAGCTGTGGTCCAGGTAGGTCAAGGCCGCAGCCAGGGGCCCTCCCTCTCTTGCCCCTGGCCCTGCTCTCCTGTGGGTGCTCCCTGGGCTGGACTCAATGGTGGTCGGAGGGCAGGGAGCCCCTGACTTGCCCTCTCCGGGCCCACAGCAAGATGGTGAAGTGTGGGGCAGGGAAATTCCAGGAAAGGCACAGATGGATGACCTGCCCCCGTTCTCAGTACCCGGGAGCTGCTAGACGCCCGTTTCTGTTCCTGGGCTTTAATTCCCGGCCCCCCCTTGGGGGGTCTGGAGCCTAAGCGATGGGGCCAGGATTTTGTCCTCGGGGGCTGCGCTCTCTCATGGCTGGATCTAGTCCTCAGGATGTTTCAATCACCGTCTTTTTAACGACCTCAAACAGATGCTCTGCCCACCAGGGAGAGACGGCGTGGAGTGCCAGGAGCCTGCCCAGCAAATTTAATCAGCCACGTTACTCATCTAACAAATGCGATCCTTCTCCACCCCACAGCCTTCAGGCGACCACAGGCGCGTAGAAGCAGGGATGTAGCCAGAGGGTGGGGACGGCCCAGGGCCATCCTGGGGCTGCGGGGCGGCCCTGGGGGAGGCTCCTGGCACCCACCAGCTGTTGGTGACAGCTGCTTCCGTCTGTCCCCCCACCCCAGGGCTCTGTCAGAGGGTTGTTGTTCAAACAGATTGATTTTGGCAAAGCCCGTGGGATGGATGTGCTCTCACAACTGCCACCGGGCGTGCGGTTTCCTGGTTGCCGGAGGGGGGGGCCACGCCAGAGGCACTCCCTCGGTCTGGAGGCCAGGAGCCCCATGCGGGTCTCACGGGGGCCAAGGGGTCGAGGGGTCGGCAGGCGCTCCAGGCAGCCGGCTGGCCCTGCTGGTGAGGGCTGCCTGCAGTCAGGCCCCAATCCTCACCCCAGTGAGACACAATAAGTGAGTCAGATGGGTGACAGTCAGTGGAGAGGGCTGGCAAAGATGGGGCCCAGGGGGCTTAGGTCACAGTTAAAAAGGAGGCCAGGGCTTCCCTAGTGGTGCAGTGGTTGAGAGTCTGCCTGCCAATGCAGGGGACACGGGTTCGAGCCCTGGTCTGGGAGGATCCCACATGCCGTGGAGCAGCTGGGCCCGTGAGCCACAACTACTGAGCCTGCGTGTCTGGAGCCTGTGCTCCGCAACAAGAGAGGCTGCGACAGTGAGAGGCCTGCGCACCGCGATGAAGAGTGGCCCCCGCTCGCCGCAACTAGAGAAAGCCCTTGCACAGAAACGAAGACCCAACACACCCAAAAATAAATAAATAAATACATAAATAAATAAATAAATAAATAAATAAATAAATAAATAAACAAATTCATTTATATTAAAAACAAAAGGAGGCCAGGGGCGGGGGAGGCTTCAGATAGAGGCCTGGGTGAAGGCCTGAGGCGCGGACCCCGCTCTGGCAGTGGGGAGAGCGCGTGCACACGCGGCCACCACTGGGTGAGGGGCAGAGGCTGTGAGTACAAGTGGACGGCCCAGCACCCAGTGGGCTCAGCATACGTGACGTGGGTGTGATCTGCGTCCTGGGTCAAGGTCAGACCGTGCACTGAGGGCCCCTTGGCTCATCAAAGGCCACCTGGCGCTCCCAGGACCGGGACGGAGCCCTCGGAGCAGGAGCAGGGAGCCCCTGCAGCCTGGGAGGACCCGCCGTCCACACAGATGCGACGGAAGGTCATCTCCGACTCTCACAGGGCCAACGCTTTCCCTGGGAAGCAGCAAGGGGCCAGGTGCTAGCAGAGGGCTCAACCCGCCCCCTGGCCTTTCTCTCTGTCACTGTGCCCCAGTGCCTGGGTCCTCAGGCCCAGACAGCGCTCCTGGAATCTGGAAGGCACCCCTGCTTCTCCCCCACCCTCACATCCAATTGACTGATTCCAACCGATATTGATTAAGCACCTGCTCTGTGTCAGGCTCTCTTCTCATTACCGGGATGCAGCGAGACAGCACAGAAGGTGCCCCCGTGTCAGTTTTTGGAAGCAGTTGTGCTGGCTATTGTGTGAGCGTTAGTCACCCTCAAAGTTAGGGAGAGCCCATTGCACACAAGACCCCTGCTTCTGACCCCGACTCCAAGTCCAAGGCCCCTGAGATCCCCTCGGGTTGGACAACCCCCCGGGAGGACTACCCGAGCCCCCTCAGGGCTCTGTTCTCACGGTCCTGCTTCACTGCAGGGAAGGGGCGTGAAGTAGCCTCAGCCAAGGGAAGGGCGCAGGACAGACCCAGGAGATCCCCGACCACGAGTGTCCGGTGTCTTCCCCGTGGGCCCTGACGTGTGACAGCACACGCACGGGGTGCTGCCAGCCGGGGGCTCCCCGCCTCGGCATCCCGTTTTCACCGGGGCTGTGGGACCCGCGTGGCTGCCCCCAGTGTCCGGCCCCTCCGGAGGGGGAGCGGATGCCACTCAGCCCAAAGCCCCGCCGTGACCGCATCGGGGACTCTGACGGGCCGCGGCCCCGCAGACGGCGCTCCCATCAGGGCACCCGGGGCCTCGGGTCCCTGCTGGAGCCGGACAAAGGCCAGCCCTCAATGTGGGGGGGTGGTTAGCTCTACACCCTCTGCAAAGCTGGCTTGCTTTCATGGGCGTCTCTGGTTGGAGCAGACTGAGGTCGGGGCAGACTGAGAATCCCCGAGGCGGGGTCAGAACGTGCTACCTGCCACACAAAGTCCTTCCATGAGGCAGAGCCTCACGGCTACAACTGGCAACAGTGCCATCTGGGTCCCGTCACCGTGCTCTGGGCCAGGGCGGGGGCAGGGGACACACTAAGTGGCCACATGGTGTGGGGCTTCCGCGCTGCCCCAGCGCTGTGCCTCGGGCTCCAGCTGTCACTCCCTCGGGTGGCACGGCTTGGGTGCCCGCTGTGCGCTGGTGTTCTGGGCCCGGGACGCAGCTGGCCTGCTGTGTGTCCTGTCCAGTGTCACACAGAGAAATACAGCAGGAAGAGGGTAGGGAACGAGGGTATTCAAAGGGCAGAGCAGGGCCGGCTGAGAAGGTGGGTGCCTTATCTGGAAGGGTGAGGGAGCGAGCCACGTGATGCCCGGGGAAGGTCAGCGGGGGCGAGCGGGCTGCCCGGGTGGGCGGTGCAGGTGAGGTTGTCGGGGAAGCAGCGGGGCGTGTGCGCAGGCCCGGCACCTATCGCTGCTGTGACACCGCCTCTGAGCCAAACCCTGGGCGCCGGGGAGGGCGTGAGACCCGGGAGGCGGGAGAGGCGGAGACGGCGCCAGCCTGGCCGCCTCGTGTGTCAGCTCGCCTGGCCGCTGGAGCCCACACCCAACACTGCTCAGGGTCAGCGAGGGCGTTTCCGGGCGAGATGAGCCTCTGAGGGGGGCCCCTGCCGCAGAGGCCTCGCCGGGGCAGGGCCTCTCCAATCCGGAAGGGCCTGAATAGCGCCCACGGTGCAGGCAGGAGGACGCGCCCCTTCTTCCCGCCTCGCTGGGGATCAGGGACGCCTCGTCTCACCTCCTCCTGCCCTCGGACCGGGCTTCAACCGTCGGCTCCTCTGGTTCTCAGGCCTTAGAACGCGGGCTGATCTACCCCACCGGCTGTCCTGAGCCGCCGGCTTGCAGACGGCAGGTTGTGGGACTTCCCAGCCTCCATAATCACGTGAGCCCCTTCCTAGAATGAATGAATGAATGAATGAATACAAGCAGGAGGCCAGCTAAAGCCACTGCGAACCTAGGCAGCAGAGGCGGGGCTGGGGAGGTGCGTCTGGATACGAGTCCTTCTCTTCCCAGTCGAATGCACTTGCCCCGAGACCACGTCCCTGGCCCACTGTGCGCACCGGCACCCAGCCGCCGGTGACGCGCCAGCACGCGCCAATGCGCTGGACGTGGCCGGGAGGACAGGAATATGGGAAGGCGCGAAGGTCCTCCTATCGACCTAAGAAACCAGCAAGAAGTAGTTGTCTCTCAAGGGGGGGACGCTGCGTGAGGGGCGGGTTTGGGGTGTTGTACTTGCTTCCTGGGGCTGCTGTAACAAAGCACCACAAACCAGAAACAACAGGAATGCATTCTCTTACCATTCTGGAAGCCCGAAGTCTGAAGTCAAGGCCACGCTCCTTCCAGAGGCTCCAGGGGAGGATCCTTCCTGCCTCTTCCAGCTTCTGGTGGCCCCAGGTGTCCCTTGGCTTGTGGCCCCATCCCTCCTGTCTCTGACCTGCACCCAGCTGGACTTCTTCCTCTGCCCAGCCCTCCTCCCGCCCTTTTCCTCTCCGGGGTGCGGGCCCCTCCCAGGCATCTTGCTTACTTACCCAGGGCCCGGGAATAAGACCTGGATCTGTCTGTGTGGGCGTGGCCTGTCTCGACAGGGATTTCCCCTCCTTCACCCCCACATGGACTTCGTTCCAGGAGGAAACGTCTAACGCCAGGTGGCCGTCGGAGCACCAGCAATGCAACGCTGCTCAGCCAGTTGCAGGCTCTCTATGGCACTTCACCCGCATTACGCCCCTGGCTCTCAGGTCGCCTCCGAGGCTGGTGGCGCTGTACCCGTTTCACGACGAAGATGGGGGCCAGAGAGGCAAAGCGACTTGCCTGAGATTGCTCAGCAAGAGGTTGTGGTGCTGAGGTCAAACAGAGGCCTGTGTCCCGCTTCCAGGCCGTATCTCAAAGGGGAGGGGACAGGACCAGAGCCGCTCTTGGTGGAGGCCCACCGGCTCCTTGGGGCGGCGGGCAGGAGGCCAGCCTCCAGCTGCTGGCTGGTCATATTTATTCTGCTTGAATAACAACAGCAACGACATGAAAAGAGCTAAGAGATATTTTCTCTGCCCGAGACAGGGGCTCACCTAAACGGCTGTGAGAGCCCTCGTGTCCCCACGGCGTCCCCAGGACAGAGGCAACTGCGGGGTGGTGGCTGACGCTGTCATTCACTTGTCACTTGAACGTGGCCTGTGGGTCAGGCCCTGTTCTGGGCGCTGGCAGCAGGCAGAGCCCGGGCACGGAGAGGCCCTGCTCCCACGGGGTTGTCCCGCTCCAGGGCTCTCGGGGTGGCCGCCATGGGCGGAGCAGGACGTGGCCCCGCCCTCCGTCCCTAGAATGTCCAGCCTCACACGTTGGAGAGAGACAGGCTCCTCCTGCTAAGGCCTCACCAGGACGGGTGACCCGATGGAGGTCAGGCAGGGCTGGGGTGCAGGAGGGGCGCCAAGCTGAGGTGGAGCCGGGGAGGGGAAGGCCTCTGCACGGGTGGCACGGGGACATCCGGGTGGCCTGGATCCGCTGGCCAGAGTTCAGCTGCCCTTCAGACTGCTGGTCTTTAAACATTTGTTCAGGTTTTGTTAAGCGGTGTTGGGGAGAGACAGGTTTTTATTCTGCTAACATTTCATTTCTCCCCCAACATTTTGTCATGAAAAATTTTCGAACACACGGGGAAGCTGAAAGAACGTTCCAGTGCAGACCCACAGCCCATCGTCCAGACGCGGCTGCACCATTTACTGTACCTGCTCTCCACCCAGCTCTCACCCGCCATCCAGCTGGGCCGGTCACCTTGGGCAGCTGCAACAAGTAACCACAAACTGGGGGCTGGATACAGCAGACTTTACCCTCTCACAGCCTGGAGGCCAGAACTCTGGGATCAGGGGTTGCAGGGCTGGTTCCTCTGCGGGTTCCGAGGCGAATCTGGTCCGGGCCTCCTCCTGCTCCTGGAGTTGCCAGCACCCTCGTCCTGGGCTGGTGGCTGCATTGCCCCCGTCTCTGCCTGCGTCATCACATCACCTCCACCTCTCTGTGTCCCCTCCTTTTCTCATCTGATGACCTTTAGGGGCCACCAAATGGTAAGTGAGAGAGCTGGAATTCAGGGGAACAGGAGTCCCCCAGCCCAGGAATAAATGAATTCGTAAATGCAGGAGTGATACGGGTAGCACCAGGCGGAGGCTGCTTTCACTGTAAATCAAGGGCCAACTCTGTTAGGGCCTCTCGGGGATGGGATGAGAGATGCGGATGCCGGAGGTCGGGGGCATGACCCCGATTTTCATCTTGTTCCATCGTAGACTTCATTTCTGAGCATATAATACCTGGACAATGATGGTAATTAAATGCAGATTAAAATTTAAATTAGAAGTGTGACCTACAAGTAGGAGAGAAAGATGCGAACACCAGCACCTCGATGTCCCCCAAAGCCAGTCCTGGTCTGGGGGCTGGGGGGTGGGTGCTGGCCGCCAGGTGGCCTGGCTGCAGGTGCAGGAGGCTGCTGGCCTGGGAGAGCTGGCGGCACGGGAGAGGAAGTCCTCTTTATGGGGGCCCCAGGCTTGCCGCATTGGGGCCCCGAGGAGGGCTGGCTCCCTGCCTCTGCCTCCTGATTCCTGCCCACTACCCCCAGCCTGTGACCATGAGACCTTGGGATGCAAGCCCGGCCCTCCAGCCCTCCCAGCAAACATCGGACTGAAGTGGTTTGCTGGCCAGAGACACCTGACCCCTCCATGAAACCCTCCCCGGGGGCACCTCTGGCCTGGCGGTGTTCACCGCGCCCCAGCCAGCAGTTCAGGGAGAGACCTCGCAGCCAGGAGAGGAGGCTGGGGACCAAACAAAGTGAGAGTTCAGTTTCCAAAAGGGGGCCAAGCCCTCAGACCTCTGAGATGGATGTGGTCTTGGGCACAATTCCGGGGCAGAGCTCGAGTGGACACTGGAGGCCCTGGGAGAGGGAACAGTCACCGGGTGGCAGGCTCCCCTGCTGCATGACAATCACACGAGCTCGTGGCTCAAAGCCACCCGCCCTTCTTCTCCCCGCGAATCCCATTCCAGGGGGTCAGGTCCGGGCAGGTGGTTCCTTTCGGAGGTTCCGGGGAGAGTCCTTTCCTTGCCTTTTCCAGTTTCCAGAAGCTGTCCTCACCCTTGGCTCCCACCCCTCTGCAACTTCAGAGCCAATCCTTCCAACCTCTGCTTCCGCCATCACGTCCCCTTCTCTGACTGACCCCCCACCTCCCGTTATAAGGACGCTTGTGATGACACTGGGCCCACCCACATCACCCAGGACAATCTCCCCATTTGAGGACCTTAATTAATAATGTCTTGCAAGGCCCTTTTGCCTTGTAAGGTAACTCTTCACAGGTCCCACGGATTGGGACCTGGCATCCCTGGGGGCTGTGACTCTGCCCCCCACCCCCGTGTTAGACCAGCGAGGAATAAGGCGGCTGGCGAAACGTGTGTGAATTTCAGCGTTTGGCCAGACTTCCAACCTGTTCTGTGGCGAACAGCAAACAAGGCTGGATGCTGAAGGAGACAGTGACCGCTGGACCGCGGGTCGCCGCCTGCTGACGGATGGGGAGTGCCGACCGGGCCGCCCCTTCGCCGGTCCTGAAGGTGGACGAGGATCCTTAGGGGACACTCACCAACCTCGTGGCTGTCATCGTGCTGATTGTCCAAAAGATTCCACTCGGCTGTAACAAGGGAATGTCCACCCCCTGGGGACGGATGGTCTGGGTGTCAGTCCCAGCTCCGCTGTCCTTGTGCGTGGCCTTGGGCAACTCACTGACCACGCCGCATCCCCGGTTGCTCACCAGGAGCACACGTCTGCCTCAGATGGGGCTGTGAGGATTACAGTGAGGTGATCCACGTGTAGAGGCGAGTCTCTAAAGATGCCGGCATAGCATCTCGCACTTGCGTGCCCTCCTCTGGTCCTGGTGGGGCCTGCTCCCTGCCCTGGAACCGGGCCGGCCTTCGTGATGCCTTGGCCGACACAGCACAGTGCGTGTCGGGCCGTGTGCTGGGCTGTGTGACGCTGGATGTTTGCACTTGGAACCAGCCGCCGTGCTGTGAGGAAGCCCCAGCAGCTCACGTGGGGAGAGGCCACGTGGGGAGGAACCGAGGCCCTTGGCCCCCAGCCGTGTGACGGCGCTATCTTGGAAGTGGGTCCTTCCGCCCAGCTGAGCTGCCCAGGTGTGGAGCAGAGGCAAGTGTTGTCACTGAGCCCTGCCCACCTGGCAGGTGCACGAGCAAAAGGACGGAGTGCAGTTGGGTTGAGCCACCGAGTTCGGGCGACTTGTCAGGTGGCAACAGAGAACTGAGGGCCCACTGGAAGCCCTTAGCTAGGTGGGAAAGCGCTCAGTAAGTGCATGGGGCGCAGGGGTGGGTGCAGGGCGCCTGGCCTGCGCCTCCTCTGTGTTCGGGCCCTCACCTCCAGCAGCTGAGCCCCACGTGGCTCAGGGTGTGTGGGTCGTGGGGACCCCAGCCGGCACGTCAGGCGGGGCAAGGGTCTCACTGGGGTGATGTTGCCCCCGGGGCATGTCTAGAGACGTCTCTGACTTACGCACGGGGGCAGGGGTGACACCCGCTCTACATACAGCCCCTCCCTTCCTCCTTTCCCACTTACGGGCACGGTGGTGGCGCTGGGCCCGCCTGATCACCAGGATCATCTTATTCTGAGGTCAGCCGATTAGCAACCTCCATCCCCTGCCGTGTCTGGTTCTGGGGATTTAGTGCGGCAGTAAGACCTCATTTTAACTTGATCACATTGGAAAGACTTTTTCCAAATGAGGTCGCATTGACAGGTGCTGGGCGCATCATTTTGGAAGGCCATTCAACCCTTCGACCCGTAACACGTCCTTGGATGAGTGTTGACGGCCGCCAGTGCTGTGCTATGTTGGCCGCATGCTCATGCAGCGGGAGGCCTGGGGCCAGCCTCCTCATCCTCATGGGGCTTCCCGCACACCCCCTCGGCCTCCAGAGGGCCCGGCCTCAGCTGCTCGGCTGTGCTGGGAAGGGAACCCCTTCCACGTGCTGCTCCAGGTCTGTCGGGGCTCTGTTGGGGCACGGGGGGCGTGGAGTGGTGGCTTCTCGCCTCGGCTGGCTAGCCCAGGTCTTCTGTCTTCCCCGGAAGCCTCCCCAGGGGCTCCCCGGAAGCGGGGGCCTCCTGAGGCCTGGGTCTGGGGCTCGAGCGATGACACTCTCTGATCTGACCATCCGGGTGGACACAGGCCAGCCCTGATGCCGGGGGAGGGGAAGTATACCTCCCCCGAACCACCTTGATGGGAAGACTGTCACAAGTCACGGGGCGTGGGTGCAGGGGTCCGGAGCGCCCTGGCCGTCTTTGCCACCGTCTGCCGGCACACAGGCGGCCTTGCCCCACAGCCCAGTGGGGCATTCAATTGTTCTGTTGTTCAGAACTTCAGGAAGGGTGCGTCACACACGTCACCTTAGGCCACCCCAGTCAGGCAGCACATTCACACACTATACCCACCATTCAATGCTCACACACGCATTCACACACATGCCCACACACTCCCGCACATATGCACACACGTTCACACATGCTCACATACAGACCCAGAATCTTCTTTATAAAGCCGTGACCCGTAAAACCACACACACCCCTATTTATTCCAAATTAATGGCTCCCCTCCCCCGCGTCACCTGTCGGAGTGCCGGTGCAGGGCCGGGGGCAGCAAGCCCTTCCGGCTCCTCCTGGTGCCCCCTGGCTGACCCCCCAGGCACATCCCTGCCCTCTGCCCTGGGCCTTTGAGCAGAGAAAAGGCGAGACCCTGCACTGGTCAGCACCCCTCCCTCTTCTCCAAGCGGTCCCCCCACTTGAATAAAAGCCAGTCTTTATAAATGGCCTGGGGGGCCCTGCTCTCTCTCGGCCTCCTTGCCCCCCACCTTCCTGTGCCCCGGCCAGGTGGCCTCCCCAGGCTTCTGTGCTGGCAGCTCTCTCTGCGGGCACTCTTCCCTGGGTGGCAGAAGGCTGAGTATCTGGTCCCCCCGGGCCTAGGAACGGGGACAGAGCCTTCTGAACGCTGGGCGCTGGCCTCACAGCTGCCTTGTGCCCTCACGTGGGGCTCTGACGTGTCCATCTGGGGACGCTACTCTGGCTACTCTGCGGACTGAGCCCTTGTCCGGCTCTGCCCTGCCAGCTGGCAGGTGTGCCCCCGCTTGATCCCTTGGATGACACTGGCACAACTGAGTTGCTGGACAGATGTTCCCTTAACCCCTTCTCACGCAGGCCAAGGAGCAGACCGGAGAGAACTGTCCAGACTGGCTGGGTGCTCGTCCTGACCCCCAAGGCCTGCTGGGCACGGCTGGGCGGGCGCCCCTAAACCTGCCGCCCAGCCACCCAGAGCGAGCTGGTTGGCTGGAGCCAAGCCAGGCTGCAGTGCCTTTGGCCCCAGTAAAGCCTCCCACGGGATGTGTAACAAGGCCTGAGGCGTCTGCCTGCTCCGCTCAGCCCCACAAATTGCAGGTATAAATTTCCTAGCTTATTGCAGGGATTCTGGAATTCAATTAAATCAGCCATCCTCCTGCTGCTGGGCATGCTGAGAGGGCAGCACTGGGGGACCTGCCAGCTGCCGGCTCTGCCTGGGACCCTCACCGCCTCCACACAGGCCACGTGCCTGACGCGGCTCAGGCGCCTGGGGTGCCTCTGCGAGCAGAGATAGAGCCCTGCCCTGGGGGCGCCATCCGGTTAGAGGGACATGTGGCCTCCTGAAGCCACATGGCGTGCCACACGGAGGCCAGTGCCTCGCAACGGGGCTCAGGAGGCCCAGGACGGCTGGTTTGCCTTGGATGACCAGGAAGGTGATATTAGAATTCAGTGAGGAACGAGCCCCGGGAACGTGGGGGCAGAGGGCAGAGGGAGCAGCCCGTGCAAAGGCCCTCGGACACGAAGCCGGAATGCTGGCCGCACCCGGAGGGGACGCGTGGCGGGAGCACAGCGCGGGGAGCCGGTGGCTGAGGCAGCAGGCCTCCAAAGCCGTTTATACGGACCGTGGTTTCATAATGTGCTGCGTGGGAGAGTGTCCCCCCAAATTCATGTCCACCGGGACCTCAGAATGTGGCCTTATTTGGAAATGGGGTCTTTGCAGATGTAACTAAGTTAAGATGAGGTTATACGGGATTAGGGTGGGCCCTGAATCCAAAGGCTGGGGTCTTTATAGGTGGAGAGACAGAGACGGAGACACAGAGAGGAGAAGGCCCCCTGAAGACGGAGCAGAGATTGCAGGAGCCGCGGGACGCTGGGAGAGGCAGAAGTGTGAATAAACACGCATATAGACATACGAATAGGGCTTCCCTGGTGGCACAGTGGTTAAGAATCCACCTGCCAATGCAGGGGACACAGGTTCGAGCCCTGGTCCGGGAAGATTCCACAGGCTGCGGAGCAACTAAGCCCGCGAGCCACAACTACTGAGCCCACGTGCCACAACTACTGAGCCCGTGTGCCATAATTACTGAAGCCCACGCATCCTAGAGCCCACGCTCCACAACAAAGAGAAGCCCCTGCTCGCGGCAACTAGAGAAAGCCCACACACAGCAATGAAGACCCAACGCAGCCAAAAATAAGTTAATAAATAAGTAAAGTTATTAAAAAAAACAAAACAAGCAATACCGGTGCGGCCATGGAGGGACAAGTAGGGCTCCTTGATTGGGAGAGATGGGGGTACTCTGATGGGCGGTCACTTTGGGTTTCTGTCTCTTAGCACAGGGGCTCAGTATGGAAGTCAGCAGACAAATTACATGGACCTGGTCCTTCTCGAGAGCAATTTCATAGTGGTTCAGACCCTTCTGACCTAGTGGTTTCACTTTCAGAAATTATCTTCATGAAATAGCCATAGCTATTTCCTTGTGGGTATATGTGTCCATATTCTAGAACTTTCTGGAAAAGGGAGAACCTGCGTGGGCTCTGGGCTGAGAAGGGTGAGCCGGCAGCCCTGACAGAGAGGGCGTAGGAGCTAAGCTGCCCTGACAGCAAGCTGACCGGGTCTCTGGGGTCAGCCTGGGGGAAGGCGGCCCAGGATGGGGCCCGTCACACCCCCACACCCCCCCTCGTACACCTGCACGTGCCCCCGTGGTGGGAGCCGCTTGGGGTGATGCTGGGCCTGGCCCTGCCCCCCGCTCCACACCTGCCCCTGACGGCTCTGCAGCCCTGGTTGCCTTTCCCAGGGACCTGAGGGCTGCGAGGAGGGGCCGGAGGAGCCGGCAGGAGAGCACAGCCCCTCTGCGGGGGCTGCAGTCGCCTCTTCCAGGCCTGGCCGCTCCTCGCCAGCGGTGGACGTCCTGCCCTGTGACTCGTGGGCCTGGCCTCTGAGCCTGCCCTTGGGAGGCCTGTGTCCTCAGAGCCGCGACACGAGCCCGCCTGGCTGGTCCCCTGGGCCGCTGCACATCAGTGGAAGGGGGGATGGGTGTGCCCTCCAAGCTCCCCTCCCCGCCTCCCCTGCCCAGTCTCTCCTGTTTAAGAGAGCATTCAGCTCACTCCTGACGCTGCAGGAGGAAAACCAGTGAAATCCTCAGCGAATCCCCCAGAGAGTGAGCCCTGGGAACTCTTTATTCAGACACTTCTGACCAGTGGCAGGAGGCACCAGAGAGGATGTGGTCCTGGCATGGGGGTGGTGCGGGCAGGCCCTGGAGACTTCCGGGCGGTGCCGGGTGGCCCTCACTGCCCCCTGCCGTCCCGGGCCGGTTGGGCTCACCCTCCTCCCATTGGCCTCTTGAGTGGGGACCGCTCAGCCCTGCCCGGCCTCCTGGGGACCCTTTATTCCATTGGGCGAGGACTGCCCAGCAAGCCTGGCCTCCTCTCTGCTGGCTTCTGTGTGGCTTCTCCTCACAGGCCAGCGGGCGTCTCCGAGGGGCAATCAGGCCTGGCCCTTGGCTCCTGGGGGTCCTCCCATGGGGGTGACTCGGGTGTCTGTGATTGTGCTTGCAGTGCCTGCCTTGAGCGCCCTCCCTGACAGGGTGTGTCCACACACCGGGGCGGGGGGAGTCTGACCCCCAAGACCCAGACATCTACACCCCTTACGTCAGCCCAGGGGTCCCCGGAACAAGCCTCCCGTTCAAGTGGCCCTGCTGGGAGATCCAGTTCCTGGGTGGTGAGCTCAGAGGAAGTCACTTGTCACCTCCCGGAGACCTCTGGTCGCCAGTCCAAGCTGAGTGGAAGCGTGTTACACTTGAACTTCGGAGAATTTGCCGGAAGGTCGACTCTGCACAGGACGCCTGGCCCAGCTCGGCCGCACTCAGCACCCGTGGCCTCCGCCTGAGGCTCCCCTGGCCTCTCTGCCACCCGCGGCCCCGGGGCTGCAGCGGGAGCAGCGGGTGCCAGGGTGCAGCTGGAAAGCTCGCCTGGCAGATGGGGGCCCCGGCCTCCGGCCGGTGCTCTGAGCAGCGGCCAGTGGGTTAGCACTGGACTCTCTTCGCAGAGCTGGTGGAGTAGCACTTGTCCTGGGGGCTTAGGACTGAGCGGTCCTCTGCAGAGCACTTACGGGCTGTGTTCCCAGCACCCGAGGGGGTGGCCCTGGGGGTGGGTGGAAGGGTGCCAACAGCACAGAGGAGGAGGTGCTGTGACCTCGGACTCAGGGCAGGCGTCGGAACTCCTCGTGGGAGCTGTGGCTGCAATCTGTCAGTCCGGAGCCTCTGGGGGGTCCAAACAGAGGAGTGGGATGCAGGGGGCGGCCAGCAGAGTGCTGGCAGGGCCGAGGGCAGCAGAGGGGAGGGAGACGTGCCCTGGCGACCGGCAGCTGCACGGGGGAGGGACAGAGGGCGTTGGCCCTGCCAGCGTGGAGGGTCCTGAAAGAGGAAGCCCTTGTCCCAGCAGCCTCCCAGGTCCTGTGGTTCACTCACCACACTGGCTCCGATAGCGCCCATCCCAGGACTGGTCACGCGGCCAAGGAGGGCCACGAGCCAACACCTTAGGCCTGGGTTAGTGCCCGAGGTGCCCCATTCAGACAACACGGCTGACGGGGGAATCTGGGGCACCCTCCGCCCAGGGCGTGGTGATGCCAGGCGGGAGCATTTGCCGATGACCACGTGTCGGCAAAGCAGACCCAGCCCTGCCCACACCTGCCGGTCAGGAGGGCCTTCAGCGAGTTCCCGGTGATGGAGGGCACCCTCCAGGCCTTTTCTCTGGCCGTGGCCTGGGCCTGTCACCCCTGGTGAGTCCTCCCTACCAGGCTGGAGTGGGGGTGGTCTTGAGCCCCAGGACCTCGGCGTCCCCGCCCCGCCTTCCCCGAGTCCTCGCCAGGCGCTCAGGACCCGGCAGCGCGTAAACCAGGGGCACCTCCACCCCGAGCGGCTGCCCCTGTGCAGGAGACAGACCACAAGCAAACAAATGCACGTTATGCACGATTGCTGGAGAGAAACAAATGCACGTTATGCACGATTGCTGGAGAGAATCGCTGTTAGGGCGAGGGTGGTCTCGGGGACCCCCAAACCGCAGGTGACAAGGAAGGAATTAGATAAAATAGCTGAGCCGACCATGAATGAAGCTGCACCGCTGAGCCCTCCTCTGAGCGTGTCCCTGACTCCGTCATGGGCCTGGAAGGCTCCCGGTGTCTCAGTGAGAAACCCCACTCTGGACTTCATGTCTGTCCCTCCTTCTGCCTCAAAGAGCACGACCAGCCATCTCACCTGCGGCTGATCGCTGACGTGGCACACCTGTTCCCACTCAAGGCTGCACACCTGCTCCTTCCTGGTCTCCAGGTGGAATTGCCGTTGGCATGACGACCTTTCTCGGTGGTCCCGTCTCAGGTCCCGGTGAGACTGCATCCTTTGGATCAGTCAGCATTCTGGATCTGGAGCAGCAGAAATCCGCTCAGTGATCTACGCAGGAAATGAGTTCAGCACAGAGGATGTTGGTTAGCTCACAGGTGCAGAAGACACACAGGGAGGTCAGAGGCCAGAGCATGACAGGTTCCCCGTGCCAGGGCTCAGGCTGGTGAGGGGTGACTGAGGCTGCCTTTGAAGGCAGAGCCCTCGGCTGCCCCCCTGCTGGCTCTGGGTGCTCTGCACACCTGGAAACACCTGCACATTTCCTGCTTGTGTGGGGTCCTCAAGACAACCTCACTTCTGACACCCACTGCAAGTTTGGGGGTCCCTAAGACCACCCTCAGTTTCAATGATTTGCTAAGTCTCACAGGACTCAGAAAAGCTGTAATGCTCAGGGTTACAGTTTATTACAGCAAATGGTACAGGTTAGAACCTGCAAAGGGAAGAAACACACAGGACCAAGTCCCAGAGAAATCAGGCGTGGGCTCCCGGTCCTGCCCTCTCCGGGGAGTCGCGCGGGCAACGCTGGATTCTCCCAGCTGTGATGAGTGACAACACGTGCAGTGCCGCCGACCAGGGAGGGCCGCCGAGACTTGGGGTCCAGGGTTCTCACTGGGTTTGGTCACATAGACATAGCTGCCTGCCCACGTGGTTGCTCTCAGCCTCCCACCCCTCTGGAGGTGGAGCTGATGCTGTGTGGCCAAAGGCCTGACCATAAATCACATTGCAGCAGAGACAGTCTGGTGTGGCTCAAGGCCCCAGGTAAACAAAGACACTCTTATCAGGCAGGACCTCCCCAGGGCTCAGAGGTCACCTCCCTGAAGCTGGCGAGGGCCTGTCCTAAGGACCTTGGGAGCTTGCAGAGTATGGACGCGCGCGGGACCTTCTGAGTTAACCCTTTCCTGCCCACGCTGCTATAAGCACAACTTCTGCCCTGCGTCAAAGCCGGGCATAGGAGGGTCTGGGTGGCCAGAGCTGGGTCCCGTGCAGCGGGGGCTGAGAGGCAGCATCTGGACTTGTCAGCATAGACAGTGGGAGACAGGGGCTGCCCCTCACCACCCCTGAGCTCGTGGGGACTTGCCTGAACACAGGAGGGTGCTTCCCCTCCCCCAGGTCACGGAAGGTCCATCCACCGTTAAACGATGGATCCAGAGTCTCACACGTGAAGGTACGAGGTCCTGGTCTGCCTCTGTGTGTGTAGGATCTGCCTTTGTCTCGTTCTGACCCCAGAGGACCAGGCTTCGGGGACGCTCCTATTCCCCGCCACCTCTCCGCTGGCCACGTGCGTAGCAGCGACATCAGATTCTTCCAGGCCGGGAGACCTGAGCCCATTGGAGCCTGGCGCCTTTGCCACGTGGGCTCTGGTGCCCTGCATGTGCCCACCTGCTGCTCTGGCATCGTGGGGTCTCCCTGGTGGAGCGGGCAGGAGCAGGACAGCATCTCGCGTCCCTGACGACTCGACATAATCAGGCCGGCTGGTGTGACTGTGCAGCCTCCGTGGGTCCCTCCTGCCTGAATGGGCCCGAAACGGCCTCCCCGTGGTCTGGGCTGCCCTCCCCCCCTGCCCTCCTCGCTGGGGTCTGGGCTGCCCACTGCCGGGCGCCCCTCACTCCCTGAGGCGTTCAGGTCCGGCTCCCGCCACACCCATCCGCTGTACTTGGGTCGCCGCCTTGCCCATTTCAGGGTCCACAGAGGTGACCTTCCAGCACGTGCCGGGTCCCCTGACCTCCCCCCACGCTCAGCCTCGTCTGCAGCGCCCCGTCCTTCCGCACCTCAGTTTCCAGCCCCGTCTCCAGAGCCTTGTCCAGTCGTCCCCCTTCTTCCTCCGCTGCCCCAGGACCGCCGCCTTCTCGCGGTCCCCTCCTCTCCCGCGCGCAGCTCCTCGGCGGGTAACCCTCATGGTCACTGCTGCACGGGTGCCCTGGCCCCGTCATGCTCTCCCTTCATCATGCGCTGTTGGAAATCTGTCATTCTGGGTCAGTGCAGCTCTTCGCCTGCTCTCTGCCTCGTTCAGCTGAACTTGGCTGCGGGGAAGGTAAGGACAACGTGCGGATTGTTCTCACTTTAAATTCACAGCCACTGACCCCCGGGAGCGCCACAGCTGTCAGTCCTGCGTTCCCCAGTTCTGGTCTCTCTCCCGGCGTCCGTCTCTCCTCTTCTCCGACATCAGGTGCCCCCTCCCCGTCCTCACTCTCGCCCCACCACCTCGTTTCCTATTCCAGCAGCTGGAAGAGGGCTTCCCCAGCCCCGCACCCTGCGTCTGCCCGCTTCCTGATCTGCCGGGAGCCCGCCTGCCCGCCCGCGAGGGCCAGCTGCCAGGCTCCTCTGGCTTCCTGCACCCGGGCCCGCATCCCTCATCTGGACCGCATGACCCCCAGCGACCGCCTCTCTCTTGCACCGTCCACAGTCTCTCTCCAGGGGCTTTTCCATCTACACACGTGACTCTCCCTCAACACCCCCCAGCTTCTGTTTTTCTTCCCCTGGCCTGCTGTCTGTCCACGGCTGACCCCCTCCTTCCTGCATCCTCTCTGAGCTCATCCTCTCCCCTGTTCATCTATTCCGGCCACACTGGCCTCCTGCCTGAACCCGCATGGCTGCCCTGCTCCCTCCTCGGGGCCTCTGCCGGGAACCACCTTCCACCCGGGCCTGAACAGCACAGCTCTCTCCCTGGGCTCCTCTGGTCCAAACACCGCCTAGGGATGGCCTCACAGAGTGTCACCGGAGCAGCGCATGGGCCCCCAACCCAAGACACCGCACTTAAGTTTAATGCTCTGCGGTCCCTGCCTTGAAACTTCTAATGATTCTGTCTTTGAGCTTGTTCTGTGAGTGGGGTTGTATGGGATGGAGGAAAGTGTCCCTCCCCCACCCCAGGGCCCCAGGCCCTGGCTCACTGCCCTCCACGGGGCCTGGTGTGGGCAGAGGGGTCAGATCAGGCTGGGAGCCCATCCTGCAGCGTCTCAACGTTGGGTGGCGGTGGCCGCCCCACCCGGATGGCAGCACGGCAGCAAGCCTGGTGGACGCAAGCCTCTCGGGACCCTGATCAGGGACGCACGTGCGTCCCAGCGCGGAAATCTAAATTCCTTGGGGGATCTGCGTGGTCTGTTGGGGTGAAGGCCTCTGGGAAGGGGAGACACCTGGCCTGACTCCCCCAGACCCTGGCTGGCCGTCAGACCATCAGGAGGAGGACCTTCAGTCGTCAGGTCCCAGCACACGCCCGTGTGGCAGGAACAGGCCCCACAAACGTCCCCATGCCCGGTACCCTCCCTGGTATCAACCACGCCTTCCAGCTTCTGTAATTATGAGTGTCTGGGGCCTCGCTGACCCGGAGGGACGGCCTCTCCCAGGTTCCCGATTCCAGGAGGCTGTAAACCACTCACCTGAGCGCCCCTGTCACGTGTAACCCAGCCGGCCCGAGCCCCACCCCGACCCCCCTCTGTGGGCTCTCACACCCAGGGCAGGGCCAGCCCCGCGCCCCAGAGCCCCGGGAATGGCTCAGCCAGCCACTGCTGGGCTCCCCTGAGGCATCTTCCCCTGGGAACCCCAGTAAAGGCTCTGACCCCGGTGCACCGCCCCCCCTGCCTCCGGACCTCCCCGTGGCCCCTCCTCCTGGGAGCCTCCCATCAGTGGGCGTGGTCTCCTGATCCGCTGGCCTGGTGGCACCTCACATTCCCATCAGTACTCTGTGCTTTACAACGTCCCTCAGACAGGCTCCAAGCTTTGGGGGGGGGTCCTCTCTTCCCCCTGCGACTTCCCTTGGTCTAGGTTGTGTTTTCTCTTGGGCCGGCTGAGGGACGAGCCCCACACATCGTGTGAGTTTGGTGACGCTGCCCGTAGATGACAGGCTCTGGCACGTGCGCTGCATGGTGCAGAAATGGAGAGAAAATTCGTGCTAATAGTGTCAACATTTTATTTAGTTAGAATGACATTACATAGCAAGTGAGAAACACTATGACAGTTAGAGAGAGAGAGAGAAACAGCGGGAGAAAGAAAGAAAGAGAGAAAGAAGAGTTTAGTGCCTACGACACTCTCCCACCGTGTTTTGAGCAAGGGGCCTTGCTTTTCAATTTTTACACTGGGCCCACATAGCCGGCCCACAAGTGCTGTGTATCTGCGTGGAGGTTTGTTCGTCATCTGTCCCATGTCACTGGAATGCAAGCTACCTGAGGGTGCGGACCTCGGCTCCTGAACCCCCAGACCGTAGACGGGTGATTGGTTCGTGACGCTGTTGGCGGGGGGTGGTGGAGATGCCAAAAGCGGTGTGGGCAATAGCGGTGCCGCTGTGTTTGGGGTGCTGTGCATAATGGCGTGGCTGTGGGTGACAGTGGGTGACAGTGGTGCTGGTGAGGGAATGCGGATGTCCGCTTGGTTTGGGTTTTTTTTTAAGATTTCTTTGATGTGGACCATTTTTAAAGTCTTTATTGAATTTGTTACAATATTGCTTCTGTTTTATGTTTTGTTTTTTTGGCTGCGAGGCGTGTGGGCGTCTTAGCTCCCCAACCAGGGATGGAACCCGCACCCCCTGCATCGGAAGGTGAAGTCTTAACCACTGGACCACCAGGGAAGTCCCTGTCTGCTTGGTTTTTAGGAAAAGGACTCACATGAAGACCCTCATCTCTGGTTCTCACGTGTCTAGGCTCATGGCTCTTTCCAGGCAGCGGTGGAGCCCTGCTGGGTTTCTGCCTGTATCATTCAGGCTACCAGCAGGAAACAGAATTCAAACAAAGAAACCGTATAAATTGACGATTTGCAGACGTTCAGGCAAGGCTAAGGGATGCTGAGGTGCCCAGGGGCGGGCGAGAGCGGGAGGCCTTGCCTCCAAAGTAACTGGGCAGCGAGCACTGCTTACGTGAGCCCAGTGGGAGCTGGGGACCGGGAGGGGCTGCCCACGTGGCTGACTGGCCGGCCAGCGCAGAAGCCAGTGGGCAGGGAGCCTGGGAAGTGCAGCCGTCAAGGCATCTCCGGGACGGCAAGGCGGCCAAGGACAGAGAATGGATTGGGCGGGAGGGAGGGTGCCACATTGACCGGCCGCACACCAACCCAGCCCAGGAGGACCATCCCAGCATCCAGGCACGTTTGTGGGGAAAACCTGGAGCAAATTTGGGGACGGTGCTCTCGGAAAGTGATCTGGAACCCCATTCACGGGGTTCCCATCCACCTTTGGGGGCATTGGGGTCATGATGTGGAAAGAAGGCAGATAGAAGTGCCCCCATGATCTCAAACCCAGCTTCCGAAAGTCCCCCAGCTGATGCCCTACTATTCTAGAGCTGGGCGCCCACCTCAGACCTCAGGGAAGGCCCGTCCGGCCCAGGCCTGGGCTCTCGTGACCCCACGACGCTGAGCACGGCTGGTCACCCAGTGATCAGGGAGCAGCATTAAGGTTCCACCAACTCATTTGTTCTCGTTGTTTTCCCATAACCCTCACCCCCAACCCCGGCCCTCCTGTTTTGTTTCGCAGCAGCCTCTCTGAGTCAGCCCACCAGGCCCCAGCTCCCAGCCAGCCCCGCCTCAAACGTGGCAAATTCCTCTTATTGATAACGTAAGCCCATCCCTGCAGTGACAGCATTAAGCCATCAAATTCCTCCAAAGGGAAGTTTGTAATGGCAAGGGTTTGGCGGTGAACAGGGCTGCTCTCCCCTCCATCCTGGGGCTGGGGCAGGACACGGGTCCTGGAGGAAGAGACAGCCTGGACCAGCAGGGACTCGCGGACGCTGGCAGGGTGGGGGGCCCCTTGGAAGTTGTTCTCAGGCACCTGTGCTCCATTTCTCTGGAGGGTTTTTGGTTTCCTCTCCCTTTTCTGTACTTTGTTCCTCCTGCAGGCTGAGCTTGGGGCAGAGGGACAGATGCCTGGGAGGTCAGGGGACCTCTGGGGGCAGGTGCCACCTCCCCACCCCAATCTGTGCACCCACTGGAGAAAGGCCCGCCCTGGGTGGGCCGCGCAGGAGAGGAGAGGCCGTGCCCAGAACACTGCCGACACCAGCTCTCTGATGGCAAAGAGGACAGACTCCAGACCTTGGAGGACCCGCCCCTGCAGGTGCATCCTCTCTGCCCCCCCGCTGTCCCATCCTGCACATGCCTCAAGCACACACATGCATTTGGAGAGGAGGACACACACAGATCCACACATGTACTTCAAATGTAGAAACCCCGCCAAGGTAAACATGAGCACACCTGCACACACACACTCACAAGGCTCTCACATATACACACACACTCAGACACACACTGTCACACATGCACACATGCATGTGCACACGCTCACACACCCTGCGCACATGCAAACACCCCCTCCACATATGCGTGCACACACACACACACTCACGCTCATGCCTACCCAGGCCCAGCTGCAGACCCAGACGCAGCTGGCCACGCATATTTCCGGACGCTCACAAACACATGGGCGTCCAGATTCAGACTCACACGCCTGACTCACGCACATGCCTCGTGGGCCTCCGTGCGTCCATAAGCAGAGGCACACATGTGTGCACCCACAGACACACCTGCATCTCCTTGTGCACGTGTGTCCACGCGGGCCCGTGTGCTCACAGACAGACGGGCCCGAGGACACAGGGCCGTGCACACCACGGCCTGGTTCTCTGGCCTCTGGGGGGGTCTTTGTCTCCACTTGGATTGAACAACCGACTCTGTTCTGGGAACTGGGGTGGGGCAAGGGGCAGGTTCCACGCTTAAATGCCTTTGGCAAAACTCCCCAAGGCAGGAGCGAAGGCAGGCCGTGCTTCGGAGGAAAAGCCCCGAGCAGTTGCCGCCCAGCCCTGCGCTGGGCCCACATGGCAACATCACCCCGAGGTGGGCGGCCTCTGAGCTGCCAGCCCTGGAAGTGCAGGAGGGGGCTGCAGGGCTGCAAGTGCCGAGCGCCCGTCTCCACCAGGCAACCCAGGAAGCAGAGGCCTGGGGGCTGAGATGGGGTCTCCAGGGCTGCGCCCACCCCGTGGCGGAGCTTCCCAGCGGGGCACCTGGGCTCGGCGCAGGGCGGCAGCAGTGTGTGCCCGGGGCCGGGCGGGGCTGGTCTCCTGCCCTCGGCCCCGTGCCCGTGGAGGCCATGCTTGATGCCAGCTCTCATGAGAACAGCCCTATGCACTGAGGAGCAGGGGCTTGCTAGAAGATTCCATCCCGGGTATCCCGTTAGGAGCCAGGGGGCCCGCGGCAAGGGGGATTTTATTTTATTATTACCTTAAAGTTAGCATTTTCACCCCAGCTGGAATCTGGCAGCAGATCTGGGTGCAGGATGAGGGACAGCGGATGCTTTCTCAGCCTCTCTCAAAGCGCGACTGCCCTGGCTGCTGTGACGTCACCACAACTGCGCGACTAGAAACAAGGGCAGTTTATCCTCCCCCGGTCTGGAGGCCAGACGTCCAAAATCACTGTGCGGGTGGGGTGGCTCCCCCCGCAGGCTCCAGGGGGGTCCCTCCTGCCCTCCCCAGCTCTGGGGCCGCCGGCGCCCTGCGTGTTGCCTGTGCAGACACGTCCCTCCGGCCCAGCCTCCACCTGCGCTCAGCCTTTTCCCCCCTGCATCTCTTCTGTGCTTCTGTTTTCTCTTCTTGTAAGGACACCAGTCATTGGATTTAGGTCCCACCTTAATCCAGGATGACCTCACCTTAACTAATTATACCTGCAAAGACCCTACTGCCAAATAAGCCACATTCTGAAATTCCGGGAGGGGCATGCGTGCTTAGGGGACACTATTCAACCCGGTGCATCACATATACATTCTTACTTAACCCTCATGATGCTCACGAGGGGTGGGCACCTTATTATCTGTAATTACACACGTGGAAACGTGCACAGAGGCCCTAAGAGGCTTGTCCAAGGTCCCTGAGGGAGCAGACGCTTTTCAGCTCCCTGTCGTTGAGCGAACAAGCCAGCCCAAACTTAGTGGCATACACTACGACAGCAGTGATTTTGATCGTGAATCTGCAGTTGGGGCAGGGCTTGGTGGGGGCGGGACAGCTGGTCCCAGCTCCACTTGGCAGGAGCTGGGGTGAGGTCCTCTCCCAGCTCTGGTGGGTCAGCTGGCTGTCGGCTGAGACCTCAGCTGGACCCTGGCCTCACCATGTCGCCTGGGCTTCCTTACAGCTTAGCGGCTGCTTCCAGGCACACGCATCCCGAGCACAGAGAGAAAACCAGGCGGAGACTCTGGCTATAGGCGACCAAGCCTCAGAAGGCTGCGGCATCCCTTCTGACAGCTCTGCGCACTGAGGCCGCCACTGGGGCCCACCCAGTTTCAAAAGGAGGAGACTAGGCCCCGCCTCATGGCGACGAGGGGTGTGGCAGGTTCTGGAAGAGCGTGGGGGACTGAAAAATATTGGGTTGGCCAGTTTTGATGCAATCTACCTACAATCTGGGAATAGACGTGAGTTCCAAACCCAGGCTTTCTAGATCCAGGGCCCATGCTCTCAAACACAAATTGGTTTATTGAGCACCAGCTGTGTGCCAGGCCCTAGGGCAGGTGCAGGTGCTTTATTTGGACCATCGTTGTCATCCTACAGCTGCCCGGTCAGGGGATGACATCTTTTGACACATGAAAAAACTGAGTGGAGGCCTGGCCCTCCACCCAGGATGTGGTCAGTGCAGACGTGGAATCCACATGCCACCTGGACTCTGAAACAGAAGTCACACTCCAGGGCCTGTCAGGTCACATCCAACTCACAGACCCATTTTGTTTGGCCAACAGGATGCTTCTAAAAATGGGATCTTCACCCCCAGATCCAGGCTTGCAGCTTCTCTCGAAGGGCCAGATGTGGGCATGCTGGTCATTTCTACAGGGTGACGGTCAGCTGGTGCTGCGTGGAGCGGCTGCCCCCGCACGTGGGCTCCTGGTCTGACGTGTCCCGGTCCCCACCACTCCCTGTTGTGTCACAACTGGCTCTTCACCAGCCTTGCAACTCCTTTCGCTTTCTCGTGCGGCCTCAGCTTTGGTGGCCTGCCTGGGAGGATGCCACAGCCAAATGAGAAGAGCATGGTGGTGTGCAGGTGTACGCAGGTGTGCTCAGGTACATGTGCAGGTGTGCACTCAGGTGTGTGCAGGTGTGCTGGGTGCCAGGACCAGGAATCGAGGCACTTCAGCATGTCTTACCCTAGACTCCTGAGGCCCGAGGTCTAGTGTGGGAGGTCTGCTGATGCCTTACGACCACCTGCCCAGGAAGCAGATGGGACTTTTCCCCAATTCTCGGCCACGCCGCTCAGAGTCTCTTCTGGCCCGGCTAGGGCTGAGGGGCTGGGCCCAGGCGGGATGTTCTCACACTGCCACCTGGTGGTCTCTGCCCCGAGCGCAGGGACATTCCGGCCCACCCAGGCTGGCCCCAGCACACCTGGGGCTCTTCCAGGCCAGGATGCAGACTCAGCGGCGGTCCCTGCCCAGAGCGCTGCTCTCAGGGGCATGTCTCACGGGTCACGAGACTTGGCCTGGCCCAGATGCCTCACCCCCAGCCTCCTTCACCTTCTGCTTTGTCCTCTACCGGGCATCGTCATCCAGGGGCTTTGGGAAGAATTTGGAGACTGAAGAGGGGCAGGACCCTCTGGAACACTTGGGCTGGAAGCACCCAGACCCTCTGCCTAAAACAGTGAAAAAGTGCCGCAGACGAGAGGAGGCTTCCAGGAAGCCGATGTCCCTGCAGCTGCCCCATCGAAGCCACCGCAGCCCAGGGAGGACTCCCTCCGCTCCAGGCAGCTCCCTCCGTCCACGGTGGGTGCCTGGGCTGACGCCTCATCTAGGGTGCAGGGGTCACCCAGCCAGCGTGGGACAGGGCGCTGGCAGGACAGGCTGAGGTGGTGACTGGGCTTGTGTCCTTGAAGAGGTGGGAGTGGCTTCAGCTGCCCCTGACCCCAGCACTGTTTGGCTGGGCTGCCTTTCGAGCGTGGTCTGCTAAGGTGCCGCCCAGCGCATGCTGGCCCCTGATCCGTGCTGGGCCCACGCCCACTTCCGGCTGAGAGAAGGCCCTGCCTCTCAACCTGCTCCTGTCCAACCCCACATGTCCTCCTGATTCATTCATTCATTCACCCACCCACTCACTCATCCAGGCCCTCCCTGGATCAGGGAGAACACCTGCGCAAGGCCAGTGAGCTTCTGGGACATCCATCCTGGGGAGGGAGTCGGGCACTGGGCAAGGAAATTCACTACAAGTTAATTTCAGGAAGAGACGAGTGCCCTGAGATGGGCTGTAGAGTGATGGTGGGGCGCTTCAGGCGGGCGTCCAGGAGAAAGAGTCGGCAAGCTGGGAGCTGCGGAGGGGCACCCGGGTGTGTGAAAGGCGGAGGTGGGAACCGCCCAGCAAGCACAAAGGCCCCGAGGCAGAGGCCGGCATGGTTGATGCAGAGGACAGGAGGCATGCGGTCAGGGAAGTGGGGAGATGGAGCTGCGGAAGCCCCTGGGGGTCCCCTTCCCTGCGAGAGCCCTCAGAGACCGAGTTCTGGGGCAGGATTGTTTTCTCTGGCCTTGGGAAGCCGGCCTTAAACTGCGTCCCCAGAGAACGGAGACTGAGGTCTTGGGTCGGTTTCCTTCGGAACCTGGTCTTCCCGGGGGAGGTGCTGAGCGTCCCCTCCGCTGGCCGGGTCCTTGTCAGAGACGATCAGTTCAGGGAATATTTTGAACCGAAAGGTGCACTAGGAAGGCAGAACTGGCTGAGATGAATCCCTGTCATCGGTCTGCATTTTTTCCCACGTAAATTCTTCTTTGCGTTCACGCGCTCTCATGACACAGCCGCAGATCCCTTCTCGGCCTCAGGCAGAGCGGGATAAACTGTAAGGATGAATCCACAAGGCAAGTAATCCAATCTCAGGCCTGGTGCTCAGCCCCACACCGTTGCCCTGGGCAACCACTGGAGTGGGGATGCTGTCTGTAACCTTAAAAACTGATTACTGGTCCTCCCCTTGAGGCTTCAGTCTTAAAGCGGATTAAGTGGGAGGGTTAGCCGGCTTAGGGCCTCAGGGGGGCCTCCGAGGCGTCTGCAGCTCCCTTTTCAGGCAGCGATTAACTCGCTTAGTAACTGGGAGATGTGACCGGGTGGGGTGATTGGAGCTGGGGCGTGGGTGGGCATCTGCTCTCAGGGGGCTTTGGGACTTGGGGTTTCCTACACGTTCTTCTCACTTCCTTCTTCTGCTGGGAGGAGGGTCGCAGAGTATGGGAGGGACCCCTGCCCAGAGTGGGTCTCGGTTAGTCCCATCTTAGGTCAGGAC
Organism: Eschrichtius robustus; assembly: GCF_028021215.1. NCBI lineage: Eukaryota > Metazoa > Chordata > Mammalia > Artiodactyla > Eschrichtiidae > Eschrichtius > Eschrichtius robustus. Next base: position 759,572 of record NC_090837.1, read on the forward strand.
AACCCCTTCAAGCTGAAAGACAATCAGACCAAGACGCCTCTCTTGGTCTCACAGCCCCAAAATCACTTTCAGCACCTTCAAAAAGTGGCCAAATCTGGCCACTTCCTACCACTTTCACTCTGCTCCGTGCTGCTGCCATCCAGGCCTGCTTGACTCCTGCCCCCTGTGCGGGCTTCCAGCTGATCCCGGAGCCTCACCTGCTGCTGGTCACACCCCGGGGGATCCCTGCCCCTGGAGTGTGGGTGGGGCCTGTGACTCGCCTCCAACGAATAGAAAGTGGCCAAAGTGATTGGAGGTCCCTTCTAAGTGGGGCTGTAGAAAGACTCTGGCTTCCACGTTCTCCCCCTCTCTAGCTCTTGCTTCTCAGTCTGATGAAGTCAGCAGCTGCCACGTTGAGAGCAGCCCTGTGGAGAGGCGCACGTGACAAGAGACCGAGGATGGCCCCGCTGAAAGCCAGCCAGGAGCTGAGCCCTCGGAGGACTGGTCCTGCTGAGAAGCTGTGAGTGAGCCTGAAAGTGGACCCTTCCCCAGTGAAGCCTTCGGATGAGACCTCAGCCCACCAACACCCAGCAGCAGCCTGCCAGGAACCCTGAGCTGGGGAGCCCGCTAAGCCACGCCAGGTTCCTGACCTGAGAAAATGTGAGGGCGTGAACTCGAGTTGTCTTAAGCTGCTAATTTTGGAGTCAATTGTTACGCAGCCACAAATAACTGGTACATGCCCCACACCCTGCTCTTGGCCAGCAGCCAGACTGCTCACATCACTTGTCTGCACACAGTCCCCAGGGCCCCCATCACACACCAAGCAAAGGCCCGAGTCCTTGCAGCAGCCCACAGGCCCCACCTCATTCATCACCCCTCGATCTGAACTCTCCTCCACCTTGCTTCCTCTCCTCCAGCCCCGTGCATGTTGTGTTCTTCTTGGACAGTCCAAGCTGCCTCAGGGCCTTTGCACTGGCTGTCTCATCTGCCTGGGATGCTTTTCCCTGAGTTATGCGACTAGATCACCCTCTCACTTTTCGCACGACCCCCTACTTAAACTTACCCCCTCCCACCGCCCTGTCCCTTCCTGCGTATTTGTCATCAGCATTCGGCACTCTGTTTCCCGGCTCCCCCTCTTGCTGCTAGGATGTGCACGCCATGAGAGCAGGGGTTTCTCTGTGTGTGCCTGTGTTTTCTCCCCTGCAGCACCCCTACGGTCTAGGTCAATGTCTGACATAGAGCAGATCCTCAATAAGTATTTGTTGAATAAATGAATGAATAAAGGGAGCGGAGGGCGAATCCAGCAGAAACTCGCCCTTTCGTGCTCAGCGGCATCAGGTGCTCCACACATATTTACTGAGTGCATCTGTCCCACGGGATACAGGTGAGGATGTGAAACTCTGAGCCTATCAGAAGGAACTTAATCCTCAGGCTGACACTACCTAGATCTGTTCCGATAATGCTCTGATGAAGAAAGGCGGGCCTCAGAGCGCCAGCTCGCGGCGTCGGGAACCCTCAGAGCCCTCTGACCACTGGGCTGGCGGCAGCCGGCCGAGCTGTGCAGGGGGCCTCCTTTGTTTCCTTTCCCTTTGCCGCGTTGTACAAGTGTGTACTTTGCAACAACACTCCAATTCTTCTCTCCCAATTTTCTTCTTAAAAATCACAAGAAACATTTTTTAACCACACAAGTTTATGCCTGAATCCATTCTTGTAAAAAATTCTATAACAGCAAGTAACTACCCACCCAACCCCCCTATTGATGTGTGTTAGGAAACCGCAGGCACCGTCAGGAGATGAGACGGGACCACAGGCCGGGCGGCAGAGGCCTCGAGCGGCCACGCTGTCGCCATGTCCCCTTTCCCTGCCCACAGTCGTGGCCGGATGGGTGGACAGAGTGCCCGTAGCCTGGGCCTCTGAGTGAGTTCAAGGCTCAGGTGGCCTGAGGACCTGGGAGGGTAGTGATGTGAGTGAGAAGTGGGCCTTCGTCACTTTCCATCCCTGAGGCCTGGGGATCGTTTAGTAGGTGCAGCAGAACCTAACCAGCCCTGACTAATACTGAAACTGACACCCAGAAACGGTGCTGCTGTAACAGAAGATGAACACTGGAAAGCGTGTGGCATTGGCTTAGGTGGAAGATGGAGAGAAAGCTCCACACTCTGCGGTGGGAAATGTTTGGTCGGACGTGACTGCAGCGACTTGGACCTCAGAGCGTGAACCTAGTGAAACTGTAGCTCCGGGGCGAGAGGCCGTTAGCAGGATCTGGTGGCAGCTGTCTGTCGGCTGCCAAACTCAGACGAGAATTGGCCAGCTTGAAGCAGGAGTGAAAGTGAAAAAAGGGCTTCCACCAAGTTGGAAAGGCTGACTGAATTTAAGACCCCCCAACTTAAACTCAATAAAAACACAGATAGGACAAGAGTCAAGTTAAGGGTGTGGCATCGTGCCTCTGTTAAAATCTCCCTGTGGCTAAAGGCGTGTCAGACATGCTTTTTGGACACGGTGCGGGGGCGGGGAACGTGGCCACCCGCTGACAGAGGAGGGCGAGGAGCCGGACCATGCAAACATGGGGGCGTCGGCAAAAGAACTGCGGGTGCTGTTGGCATCAGAGCTGACCAGGATTAGAAACAAGCCACCTGCTAAGGTTCTGAGACAGCTGTGATGACAAAACAAGACCCGTTCAGGAGAAAAGAGGAAAGGGTGCGTCTGAGACAAACTTCCACTCACCGCCTGTGACCAGAGAACAGGCTGAGAAAACTGCCCTTCCTGGGGGGCGTCCACCCGAACCCCACATCACACTGGCCAAGAGGACAGAGGAAAGTCCGGAAGTTCCCAGAGGGCAGAGCTGGGGGGCTGCTTCCAGGCAGGACCCGAATCTGGCCACCAGGAAGAAACAGGCACACTGCAGGGGCTCAGAGTGTCCGCCAGGAGGGAGGGCTCCTCTTCTATGACAGCTGCATCTCCGTCCTTCCTCCGCTTACGGTGGTTTTCCTGTCTCTGTTCCGTGCAACATTGAGTGTGTGGAAGGAAAGGATTTATCTTTCTAGTTTTGGGGTCTTCGGATGCAGTGGGGCCCCATGTGGACAGGGTACAAAGGTACGAACCCCCCGGGCTTCGCCCAGAGGTCCTGGTTGTATGTGGCTGGAATTTTGGGGTCGTCTTGCTTGGGGAGATGAGGGAGAATAGAAGTAGCTGGCCTGGAGTCATTTGGGCTGTTCACCAATCATTTGGCTTCCTTTTCCAGACACCTGGGGAGATTATGCTTCTCTGCTCCCTTGAAGTCTGGCCTGGCCACGTGACCTGCTTTGGACAATGAAACGTGAGCATTTATTTTTTTAATTTTTCAAAAAATTTATTTATTTTTGGCTGCATTGGGTCCTTTGTTGGTGCACGTGGGCTTTCTCTAGTTGCGGCGAGCAGGGGCTACTCTTTGTTGTGGTGCGCGGGCTTCTCATTGCAGTGGTTTCTCTTGTGGAGCACGGGCTCTAGGTGCGCGGGCTTCAGTAGTTGTGGATCGCGGGCTCTAGAGAGCAGACTCAGTAGTTGTGGCGCACGGGCTTAGTTGCTCTGCAGCATGTGGGATCTTCCCGGACCAGGGCTCGAACCCCTGCCCCCTGCATTGGCAGGCAGATTCTTAACCACTGCGCCACCAAGGAAGCCCCACGTGAGCATTTAAAGGTCAGTTTATGGCGTTTCCTAGTTCCTGCTTTGGTGATTGTGGAAGCTTGTGTCAGCCTGGTTTCCTGGCTCCCGTGTGATTACCCAGAGCAAAGGGCCCTGCTAACCCACATTGGACACATAGCATGAGCGAGAGGTGTACCTTTGATGTGTTCAGCCGCTGGTGTGGAGAGTGTTTGTTACACAGCAGACCCTGTTCCAGCCTGACTGATACACTCCCCCAAACATGCATAGGCGGCTGTCTCTCTGCTCCTGGTTCGGAGGGAGTGGGCACAGGTCTGCTTCTCAGTGAGGTTCAAAACACCTTACTTCTAGGGCATCAGAGAGAATGAAAAGAAAGGCTCCAGGGGTGCTCTGTGTGGTGTGGGCAAGGCTGGGTGGAGGCACAGCTCTGGCTGTGGGGGGCAAGGGGTCTGGAGGACTGGGATTATGAGGGTCCCAGGGCTCTGTCACGAGGGAGGGGCAGGTCTGAGCCCTTTCATGAGCGTGTCCTGGACTGAGGCTGGTGGATGCACAGTGAATCTTGCCCTCCCCGCCCTCAGCTGGGGGACCCCACAGTCCATCAACTGCCCGGGGCGATGGACCCAGAGCCTTCCTCAGTAGCCCCCAGAGTTCCCGAGTGACCACAGACACGGAGAAGTCACCAGGAGCCTCAGCTTTGCTGTGCTTTGAGATGCTCTGATTAAATTCCACCCACAGTGCATCATGTTTATTGTGTCGTTAATAATCATGATGCCGTCTTATGTACATCCCCACGGAAGAAGCCTGTTCCCCGGATGGAGCATGGGTCTATTCACACGCAATTTCCATACATCTCTAAAGATTACCACTTTAACAGCTTTTGGTACAGACACCAGGAGACAGTTACATCTGACAGGGCATAAATCTAATTCCCTCTGCACTCAGTTTTCTCGGGCGGCAGAATCAATTTGAGTCTGTCAGGATTTTATCCCAAAGTCTATTCACACCCGGCTCTTTCCCTCCATGTCCCAGCTCTGTCTCTCTCAAGAGTCTCCCGCCTTTCAGGAACTCAGTCCTGCAGAAGAAGATGCCTTGCTGATACAAAGTAACAGCCTTTATCTCTCTACAACGGAATCCAATGAGGCCTGAAGGAGACACAATTAGGCCTGGGCCTGGAGGTCGTGTCCTGGGATGCCGCCTGGGCCATCTCACCTCTTAGGGTCTGCCCTGGGCCCTTTCTCCCTGCACCCTGCTGAGGTATGGTGCGAGGAGCTCTTTCCAGTGTCTTTTCTGGGGCGTCAGGAGTGTCCAAGTCCTGTGAGTTAGCCCCATTAGTTCCAGGTGAATTCTTCTCCCTGGTGGGATGAGGCTTCTGTAGTCGTATCGGTAACCCTGAGGCACACAGCTGTGTCTGAGCGGATGCACACGTTCCTCACTTAAGGCACACTCACCCCTGAGATGTAGATATTCTGTTATTCCCATTTTGCAGATGGGAAACAGACACAGAGAGGGTAACTCATCCAGGGCGACACACCTATTAGGGGAACCACTGACTGAAACTGCCCACCCTGGCCAGGCACGATAGTAACCACTTGCGTGAGTTATCTTACAACAGGGGGTCCCAGTAAGGAGCACGGAACTAACAAGCTACCACCAACCGGAAGAATTCGGGAAAGGTCAAAAGGAGAGGGGAAACGCCAGTCCGTATGTCCTACCAACCTCCCAGAATCCTTCTCGCTGGAATGCATCTTGGTTGAGCGACGTGCGAGCCACCAGCAAGGACCCTGAGTCAGAGTGATTGGCCAGAGACGACCCGGAAACTAACCCCATCACCACAAAACCCGAAACGGCGAGCCACGTGGCAGAGCCGTTCTCCTGGGGTCCCTTACCCTGCTGCTCTCCGCCCGGGCGCCCCTTCCCAACAAAGTCTCTTGCTTTGTCAGCACGAGTGTCTCCTTGGACAATTCACGTTTGCGTGTTAGACAAGAGCCCACTCTCGGGCCCTGGAAGGGGTCCCCCTTCCTGCAACACAGCTAGCGAGTGGCTGAGGAGGCAGCACTCAACCAGAGCAACTCAGGCTCTTTCCCGCTGGTCTTTGTCAAAGTCCCCACCCCATCCGGGGCAGATCACGGTCCCATCTTCTGCTAACAGCCCCAGCGTCTCCATTTAGAATCACCTCTGCCTCCTGAGCCCAGATGTCCTTGGGCCTGGACACACCCCCTGTCCAGCTCTGCTGATTGGCTTCTGCCCCAGGCCTGGTGACAGCACTCTCCTCAGAGCTGTGATTGGTGCAGGACAAGCCTGTGATCCGAGCTGCCTGGAGCCCTGGGTGGGGCTGACAACGGAAGAGAGGCCTGGGGGCAGCAAGCAGGTGGGATTGCATCAGGACAGCTGCCGGAAGTCACCTGGGGGAGGTCCTGGCTGAGAATGGAGCTGACCATGGGACAAACAGGGCTGCCGGGGAGAGAGGAGGGCAAGAGGGAGAGAGGAAGAAAGTGGGGAAAGGAGAGAGAGCGGGAGGAGAGAGGCAGAAAGAGCGAGAGGATTATACTCTGATGACATTATTTGAACCCCTCCCATTCATCCCATCCACTGGCCAAATGAGGCCCGGTCAGCCTGGGTTCACTGCTGCTCCTTTTGGCCCAGGAGAACCCAGGAAAAAAAGAGGATTTTTTGAGCTTTAGATTAATTTAATCTCTTTATCATGTGATGATCACTTAGTTCCCTGTGGCTGGGTTTCCTCAGCTATGAAACGATGTTAGCAATGATGGTGATGATGTTGGTGGTGGTGCTGATGGTGATGGTGGTGCTGATGGTGATGGTGATAATGATGGTGGTGCTGATGATGAGGATGATGGTGATGGTGAGGATGATGGTGATGGTGGTGGTGAGGATGATGGTGATGATGGTGATGATGGTGATGGTGATGATGATGGTGGTGATGATGATGAGGATGATGATGATGGTGATGGTGAGGATGATGTTGGTGGTGGTGGTGATGATGATGTTGGTGGTTGTGGTGGTGAGGATGATGGTAATCATGAGATTGTGTGCCCTTAGTCTAGAGTAACAGGATGCTGAGGTGAATTTTCTCTTGTTGTCTTAGAGAAGTAACTAATACCCAAGGATTAGAACAAAGGAGCCAAATTCTCCCTATTTGAAAGCACCAAGGAGCTACCAAGAGATGGGACTGGCTCAAGAGTGGCATATCTTGTCCTACCATCACCATCCCCTGCCCAGTGAGTCTATGTAAAAGGGGTCAGGGTCATGGACATTTGGGGCAGTGCAAGATCCCCTCCCCCAAAGTGAAATCAGAGGGCTCTGAGAGAATATCTTGTGGGAAGTCGTCTCAAGAAGGGAAGGCTGCCATGCATTCCCTGGCTTGATGCTTTCAGAGTGAGGATACCTACCAGGCCACCCAGGTTGTGGCTAGAGAACAGTGTGGTGAAAATGCTCTCGCCACATGCCATGCAAAGTTTGGGGACATATATGAATATACTGGATTAAAGATGGCTGCAAAGCCTTTGTACTCCCGTGAAGAGGTAGAGTCTGTTTCTCCTCCCCTTGAATTTGGGCTGGCCCTATGGAGCTTGACCAATGGGAATCAATGGGAATGCAGTATAAGTGACCACCTAAGGCTAGGTCTTAAGAGATCCGCAGCTCCCACCTTCTCTACTTGGGATGCTGTCTCTTGGATGCTGGCTGCCATGTAAGAAATTCAACCTGCTGGAGAGGAAGAAAGGCCCTATAGGAAGACTCTGAGCCACCATGGACTTTCCAGCCCCAGCCAAGCTCCCAGCTGAATGCAGCCCAGTGAGTGACCCCAATCAATGCCCATGGAGCAAAAGAACTGTCCAGTTGAGACTTGCCAAATTCCCAATCCATAGGATTGTGAAATAAAATGATTGTTTTAAGCCATCAAGTTTTAAGGTATTTCTTATAGAGCAATGAATAATTGCAGCAGTAGACAGAGACCAGAGCTCTTTTCTGGTCTGGAGATGCCCAAAGGAGAGCCCTGTGCCATCAGAGCTTGGAGGAACCGTGACACACACATGTCCAGGAAGAAATGGGGTAATGCCTGCCCTGTCTCAGGCCTTGGGAGGTTGGGGCTGGGGAACCCTGTGGCTCCTATAAAGGGGTCCCCTCAGGTTGGAGGTGGGACAGGGGCCAAGAGGCTGCCACTCTGTGGTGGACTGTGCTGTTCTGGAATCTTCCCTGCTCCTTCCCATGAGAGGATGCCACTCCCCACCATGGACATCAGGTTTAGCTGTTGGACTTGCTTTGGTTATTGAAAAATGAGGAGGAGGGTGATGGACCACTTACAGGTAGAGGTTTGAGAGCCATCACCTGGCTCCACTTCTGCCCTTTGCCATGATAGTGAATGCTCCAGACTGGCTGTTTCCCCTGCCTGAAGAATGAAGAATAAAAGGGAATGAAGAATAAGTGGGAGCAAAACTGCAACCAATCTTCAACCAACATAGAATGGAAGTGAGAAATAAAGCTATAGATGTGAGGATTGTTTGTTACCGCAGCGCAACCTAGTATGAGCTGATCCATACACATCCAGAGAGATGGTCTAACTTCCCCTGGTAAGGGGTTGGGAGGATATGCACCATCAGGGTCCCGCAGAGCTATGGCTGCCCCTCTGAGTGGGTGCTCAGTGGCAGAGGGGACCAGGCATGGAGCTGACCACCACCCCTGCAAGCACTGCCTCTCCTGGGCGAGGCTCCTTCTCTCCAGTCTCCTTAAAGCCCTCATCCTCAGGGAGTTCCTGCTTCTCTCATTTTCTAGGAAGCATTTCCCCTTCCTTGGTAATTAAGGCCCAAGGCCCTTCTCTGATGTGATTTCTGCGCCTCCAGGGTCAGCTCAATCAATGGAGGTCCCTCTCCCTGTTTTCTCTGGCCGAGGAGGAGACGGAGTCTGTGGTGAGGGAGGACAGGCATGGGGGGCGGGTGTGTGGTGGTGGCGGAGCCTGACTCTGCCCCTCCAGGCCGTGGGTTTTTACATCCTCAGCAATTGTTCACAGAGCGAGCACACTCCAGCTACAGGAATCAATTTCTTTAGAAAACCTTCGTTTTGTCCAGAGCAGACATTCCTCCTACTGCAGTCACCAGGGTTTGTTATCACCAGGGTTCGTCATGCCAGGGGAGCAGCAGCCCCCTCCTCACGTCAAGTTCTCTCCCACTCCCCTGACACAGAAGGCAGGTGATATTTTTAATGTCTGTGGAATTGCTCACCTGCTCTGGGAACAGGGTCATCCCTGCATCTCTTTCCTATAGTTTTCAGGAGGGCTCACATCCAGGGTGCCCAATCAGAGCTCCCTTTCCTCTTGATTGACACAAGACGGACCAATCAGGGTCTACCCTGAGATTAGATCACGGATACCTAGGTCTCTTCCTCTGGAATTAAAGGCTATAAGAAGGAGGTCAGTTGGAGTTTATCGCCATCTCCTAATAGTGTTACTGAGTCCAAGCTCGCTCGGCTCACCGCACCACAGGCCAATGAATCGGAGACGAGGTGCTGAGGCAAGGAAGGCGACTTCATTCGGAAAGCCGGCAGACTGAGAAGATGGCAGACTAGTGTCTCCGAAAAACCATCTTATCTGGGTCTGGATGCCAGTTTCTTTTATAGAAACAGAGAGGGAGAGGCGGTGAGGAAGTAGAGTAAAAGGGCCATCAGTCTTGCAAAACATCTCCTGGAATGTCCAGCCTCGGGGAGGGCATGTGTTAGTTTCTTTTTTCTTGCAGCCATCCGAAGGTGGGCAGGGTTCCCTGAGGCAGGCCATCATATATGATGACAATAACAAAAGCAACGAAAAGCAAAAGTTAAAGTCAAAGAAATAGATCGAACATGGAGTCTGATTTAGCTCTTCCCTATTACAGTAGCACATAGATATTGTTTTCAAAAGAGAAAAATGAAATAAAGAGAAGCAGAGACCCACAGACAGAGGCCCTGAAGTTTTTGCCCCTCGTGCAGGATGCAGATGATCTCTCCCTTGGCTTTTGTTTATCTGTGTGTTTGTTGAAGCAGTTTGAGTTGAGTTTCTGTCACTTATAACCAAACCAAACCCTACCAGCCAACCTTTGGGTTTTTGCAGGGGCTGCCGAATGCAGTGGTGTGGGTGGAGGCTCATGGAGCCTGGACGACCTCTCAGTTACAGTGTTAACGGCAGACACGCAGGACCAAGCACGGGCTGAGTGCATCGCACACATCACCTCACCGAGCCCAGGCACCGTGGGTGCCATGGCTCGTCCTCCGTGTTTAGGTGAACAAACAGGTACTCGGCTAGAGAGAATGCCCAGGCATTCTGTTCCAGGCTGCTCCCCTCCCCTCCCCACCTCGCGGCAGCTCGGCTTACGGGAAGGAAGGCAATTGGTTCATCTGATAGCAAGAGTGATGAAGGGACTAAACCAGGCATGTCCAGGTTAGGGACGGGTTTCGGAGCTCTGGGTGGAAACCAGACGGAACGCAGATTTCCAGCTGCCTTGGTCGCGTGGAAGGTTTTCCATCTTTTTCCAAGAGGCGAAGTTACAGTTTATCTCCCCTGTTCAGGGGAAACTCTTGTTTTCAAAATGGTAACAGTTTGGTTTCTGCACCCGGTGCCCCTCCCGTGGTTCACTAGGCCCTGAACCTACCGATAAAAAAACGATTTGCAGTGGATTAGCTTTTACACTTTAAGTATGAGGAACCACCCAGTTTCTTTTTAAGTGCTGATTCTACCTTACGGCAAACTAGTTTTCCTCCCAGATGCCAGCATCTCATTTTCCTCTTCTCTTTTGAATACAGTTATGTTACCCCAATTGTTCTTTGTTCCTTTCCATAAGCTGATACGAGGGGTTTGTTGCCTGCTGACAGCACACTTTACCTAGCAGGTCCCCGTTTGCCATACGGTGTAGATTCTGCTTAAAGTAACTTCTATTTTGCCTAAGCATTTGCATGACTGTTGGCGCTTTGAAGTCAACATCTGTTCCTCTGTGTGTGTGTGTGTGTGTGTGTGCGTGCGCGTGCGTCCACACGTGTGTATATGTGTGTGCAGGTGTGTAGGGGTGCAGGGGGGCGGGGTGGGGGACTCCTGGTGGGACTTGCACGCATGGTCACCAAGACTGTTCACAGGGCCTGGAGAGAGAGGTGTTACCAGCATGCCTGTCTGCCGCATCACGCCTTCTCTTAATTAGCACCGGACAGAGAGGCTCAGGTAGGGAAGACCAGCGCAGCCTTTTATCTGCAACACCCTAATTACCCGGCCCGAGCTCCCAAGGTGGTCTCATGAGTCTTGCCACTTAGGATTTGGCCGGAGCCAAACAGACGGGTGGTTGCTTAGGAGACCTGCCTGCGCTCTCCTCTCTGGGCCTGTTCATCTCCTCCTTCGTGTGTGTTTAGAGAAAAGCTGAGCCCCGAAGGGCCTCCCTGCTGAAGGCAAGTGCCTGGGTGTTCTCCACCCAGAACAAAGTCCAGCCTATGCTGCCACCACGTCCTGGGAGTGTTTGGAAAACCTGTGAGCCTGGGAGGGGAGGGGCCAGGAGTGGTTGAGGTGGGTCTGGGGGCCCCAACTCCTGGAATGTTCAGCCTCCCGTGAAGAGGCTCTTCATCAGTGGGCCCGTTACGGAACCAAACTTGGGTTTGCTCGCTGGTGTGCGGTAAAGCCAACCTACTGACACCAGGTTGCGGTGAAGGAAGCGGCAGCGTTTACTGCAGGCGCCAAACAAGGAGTCCAGGGCAGCTAGTGCTCAAGACACCTAAACTTCCTGAAGGCTTTCGGGGGAGCATTTTTTTTTTATATATAAGTTTATTTTTATTTATTTATTTTTGGTTGTGTTGGGTCTTCGTTGCTGCGCGCAGGCTTTCTCTAGTTGTGGCGAGCGGGGGCTACTCTTCGTTGTGGTGCGCGGGCTTCCCATTGTCCTGCAAACTGAGAGCAGAATATCAGCCAGGGGGTCAGGGAGCTGGTAGAACAGAGAAAGTGTATCGAGAAGTGGCGTCCAAGACACTCTCAGTTTTGGCAAAGCTGGGAGCTTGATCTACAAGGGGGGGATGCCAAGACTTCGCAGATGAGGCGCCTACAGGTGCCGCGGACTCCGGGAGTGAATCTGGAGCAAGGGTCCCGCCTGGGTGGGCTGCGGGGGGCTCGCTCTGCCTGTGCCCCTGGCGTTGCCCCTCTTGTTTCACCTGTGGGAGACCAGAGCCAGGGCAGCCAGTGCCCTGGGACTGGACTCGGGTTGGGCCGTGCCTCCCTGCTGACCCCGGCCTGGCTTCAGGCCTCCAGTTCTTGCTCTGCCCTTACTAACTGTGTGACTTTAAGAGTGTTGTGGAACATTTTGGGGCCTCAGTTTCCTCATCTGTAAAATGGAGAGAGTAATTGTACCCGCCTCATAGGGTTACTGTGAAGATTAAATGAGATAATCCACCCAAAGGACTTTAAATAATGCCAGGCACAGAGGAAAAGCTCAGCAAGTGTTTGCTATTATTATTACTACTTGAAAAAACTATAGTCGAAGTGGAGGATGGCGATTATTTGACTTAGAAGCAGGATGGGGAAGCCTTCTTGCAATTAGTGGTCATTAATTATGTATAATACGTGTTGCTTTCATTCCCGAGTTTTAATGTAGGACGTAAGCCCCTGGGAGATGTGGGGTCTTCCTGAGGACAGCCCAACCCGAGACCCCCAGTATCCCGGGCTAAGGGGAGGCCTCCCCTGTGTGAGGTGCCCAGGGCAGGGCCCAGGGTCCGACCGAGCAGGGCTCCCCCACCTGCTGCCCGGGAGGGGCCTGGGGCGGGCCGTGCCCGTGCACCCTGTGAACGAGGCTTGTTAGGAGAACGGCAAAGGCCCATGGGGCCCGCTGCCTCATTAGTTTTCCATTTGGACTCAGCTGCCAGTGGGAGCCTTCCCAGTGGTGCAGAGATGACGTTCGGTGCGGGCTCCACGCACAGCCCCATAAAAGCCCCCCTTGATTTGCTGTCCCTGTCACGTCCTGTCACAGCAGCCTTCCCGGCCTAATCAGGGCTCTCCAGACCCTTCAGACCACAGCGGTTGCCACGGTGACAAAATGGCCCACCATAGTCCCTGCCTCCTTCAATGAATGAAGGATGCGACGGAGGTTTCCGAAGGATAACGGACAGTTGAGAGGGAGGGGGCGAAGGGGTACTGGTGAGGTGATGGGGGACCGAGGGCCGCAGGCACCTACCCTCCTGCCTGTCTCGGGGTTGGGACAGTGGGCTGGTACACGTTCAAAAGCCGGCTTTCCGGGAAAATGCCAATGTAAACGTGCACGTGTGTTACGGTCCTGATGGGGGACGAGGGTAGCGCACAGCTCACAAGTAAGGTCCACAGATGACGTCCTCCTGACTCGGCGGCCAGCGGGTCCCCGCACACAGCTCTCGCAGGTCTTCCTGACTCACCTGTGGTCAATCTGTCACGAGTGTGGCCGCAAGGTGCACGCTGACACTTCTGCTCAAGTTCAGGAGCCAGAGGGAAGCCCAGCCACGAAGGCAGAACATCCCCGTGTCCCGTGTCAGGACACGTGTGGCTTATTTGCTGAATTGGGTAAGAGCTGTAGAATCCGGACGAATATTGCAAGGCTTTGGGGGTCTGTTCATAAAGCAGTGGCTGCAGACCTCCTCAGGTTTGATCTGCATGATTCACCTTTTAAGCCCTAGACAATCGACACAGTCCCCCGGGGCCCGGCTGGGGGCCGATGCTAACGACCGTGGTGTGAACACGCCCACGTGGCCCGTTTGCAGCTTCCCTGTGAGCGGGGAGCACCAGCCAGCGGCCCAGGGCGCCTGCCCACGTGCTGGGTCACGAGGGTGCTTCTCCCTGAGAGACAAGTCCTCCACCTCATGCCTGGACTTGAACTTGGGTCACGGCCAAGGGCTCCAGTGCATTTGGGAAAACACGGACCCTCGTCACGCCTCCACTTTCTCCTCTGTAAAATGGGGGTAATTACACCTAAAAGTGATCATCAAAATATTTGGTGACCAGTAAAGCACCCAGCAACCGGAAGGGCGCAGGTGGCAGGGAGTGGGCGGCTGTGCCTGCAGGGGGCCCTCAGAGGCCGGAGCAGTGGCCTCGACTGGCTGGAGGCGGGGCGTGCTGGTGTTTGACCTCCAGGGTGGCCACAGCAGCCAGCGGCACGAGGGAGCCCGGCTCACGTCTGCTGCCGCGTCATCCTGGGAGGCCGTGTCCGCAAAGCGCAGAGGGAGCTGCCAGGAGCCCCCGGGAGGACAGCAGGCGGCAGTGCAGACGCCTCTCCCCTCGCCTCCCCCGCCGTCTCTGTTCCTGTCTCTCCCTCGTCTCTCCGCCTGTCCCTCTCTCCCCATCTCTGTATCTGTCTCTTTCTGTCTCTCTCTCTCTGCCCCCCTCCCCTTCCCATCTCAGGATGAGAGGGACCGGCTGCCCTGTGCTCGCTCCACGGCTGATGGGACAGTTCGGGCCAAGGACCGGGTCACCCAGGGTCCGTCTGGCTCTCGCTGTGGTCAGGGCCTAGGCAGTGGGAGGGAAATATTACGCGACGGGACGGCCAGTCAAGAATCAAGACGAGCCGAGGTGAATCCAAGGTGGACCAGAGCTGAAGCAGGGCCGCTCGGCTGGCTGGGGGCCCCTGAGTGTCCCTCCAGGCAGTGCGGGTGGTGTGGCGGCAGCAGGACTGGGAAGGGGCAGACCTCGGCAGAGGGCTGGGGGTGGTGCCCGCAGTGCCAGCGTGCCCCCCACGGGGAAGGCGAGGCAGCCACGGGCAGCCTGAGGTCCTCGTGGCCGAGTGGCCTCGACGTGCCCTCACCTTCTGCCGAGCGAGAAGTGTCCTCCCGGCTGCGGGGCCAGCGGGACGGACCTCCACCTGCCTGCCAGAGGGCAGCAAGCAGAAATGGGGACACCAGCATCCGTCGGAGGGACAGAAATTGCAGGGCTCACCCTGGTTTTCAGCTGGGGAACCAGCTCCCTTGTCACTCTGCTGAGCGCCTGAGGCCTGCGGGCAGCCCACCTGACCTCTTGGGCTACGCTCTCCCCTGGATGCCTTTGCTGCCTTGCTGCCCCGGAGGTCGTGCCTGGGCTCCTGGATGCCTGCCTTCCTTGGCTGTGCCCATCTCTTCCCATCACAGGGCTCCGGCCTCCACCCTCTCCCCAGGGTGTCCTCTGCTGTGAAGGGCCCTCCCATTCTCCACCCACACCGCCCTTCCTCCCAGCAAGGCCAGCTGTGGTCTTGCCTCCTACAGGCAGGCTTCCAGGATTGTTCCCACTGGTGCCTTGTCTCCTTTCTCCTCCTCTAGGGATACCCAGCATGACCGGCCCCCCCACTCGGGCTTCCTGTGGGGGGGCTACTTTCTCCCTTCCGTGTGCTGTAGTGGGGTGACTGGTGTCCCCGCGGTGCACGTCCATCCAGAACCTCGCCCACCAGGTAACTCACCCAATAGCATCTGCGCACGTTAGTGCAGGGAAATGTGCACCATGCAGACCCCCAGGGCGGAGCATCTTTGCGGATGCAGCGTCCCTAACGGGTCTGCAGGCCTCAGGCTTTACCAGCTGCTGCTGTGCTCTGATGCGCACCTTTTGGCTAAGTGAATAATTCACCATGACACGGTCCCAGCCAGCCGTCGGAGCAGCGCACCTGGCTCCCGGGGGGCCCAGGTGGGCCGTGCTTCATGGCCCGTTCGGGCTCTGCCACCCCCGTATCATCCCTCCAGTACCCCGTCCCCCCCCCCCCCCCGAGTGAGCGCCAGGCCCCAGGCGACAGGAGCTCACTGCCTGGTCCCCTGAGGCTGGGAGGCTGGGCTCTGCAGGTTCATCCTCAGAAACCCGGAGCCAGTGAGTTCTTGACCCAAGCATTTATTAAGCACCTACTGTGTGCCGGGCACCGTCGTAGGAGCTGGAACGTGGCTGCAAGCCAAGGGTCAAGCTCCCTGCTGTGTAGGTGCAGGCGGGAGGATGTGAACAAGACGGAGGCGGGTGGCACGCGTCGCCCAGGATGGGGCCGGGCGTCCGGACGGCCTCTCCTTGGCTGGCGGCTGGGAGCGCTGCTGGGAGACACCTTTGATCTTAAGGGGTGTCTGAGCTGCCCTGCGGTGCTCTCAGATCGTCGGGCTGGTTTGAAGCCCTGTGAGAGCACAGCTCTGCTGAACGTGCCAGGCCACTGGCGGGTCCCGGCCGAGGAGGGCCTGGCCGTGTCATTTCGTCCCCTGCAAACCCTGGTCACCTCCATTGTTCATCTGGAAAAGTAACGTGCAGACTTGGTTTAAAAAGAAATGGAAGCAGTACAAAGAGAAAACGGAAAAGTCGCGTGTTTTCCGCTGCTGAGGCCCCTGAGCCCCTGCCCGGAGATGACCAGCTTCCAGACTCTGAAGGTACCGTGGGCAGGGCACGGCCAGCAGCCCACTTCGGTCCCCGCGAGCACCTGCTCCCCCCCTGCTCCGGGAGCCCTCACAGGCAGATGGGACAGGCTGGTGTTTCCAGATGCTTCTTCTCCTCCTCCCACCCTCCCAGGAGACGCTGACGCAGCCCCTTCTGCCAGCCAGGCAAGCTTCTGGGTCCTGAGAGTACCCACCCATCTGGCCCCTCAGGGGCCCTGGGGTGTAGGAGCTGCTGCTTCCTCACCTGCAGATGAGGATGCCGGGCCGAGAGGCCGAGCCAGCTGCTGTGGTCGCCCAGCCCACAGGAGGCAGAGCTGGGACCCCGACCCAGCGTCCACACTCTCAGCACCCGGGAACGCGGGCTGGCGCCCTGGGGACTTTCTCTGGGTGGAGCTGGGACAGGAAGCTAAGGGGTCCTTGACTCTCAAGGTGGACACAGGCAGGGCATCCTGCCCACAGCCCCCTGCGGCGTCCCCCCTCTGTCCCCTCCCCTCCGAGGGAGGGCGATTTTAGGCGAGCTGGTGAACTGACCGGGTGGGCCGGGTTCAGGACATCAGCACTCCTCGGTCTTCACGCGGGTGGGCCGGCCGAAGTCGTCTTTTCCGGGGGTGAGTATTCCCTGAAGTAGGGGCTGAGTTGTCACGCGTGGTCTGAGATAGATTAACGGGTGCACAGGGAACTGCAGGGTTCCAGCTCCCAACTCCTACCTGAAAGGGCCCCCCAGGACCAGGAGAACCGGGGTCCCCTCAGGTCATTGCGCTTCCGCGGGGACTCAGACACGGGGCTGGCGGGAGGCGTCCAGGCGGGGACACAGGACGGTGGCTCTGCACGGTGGTCCCTGCCGCCACCGGCTCAGGGCCTCTCCAGGGGCCCCCGGGCCAGCAGCAGCAGCATTGGGGAGCCAGTTAGGACTGCAGCCCGCCTCCCCTCCCCGCCCTGAGTGGGTGTGGTTAGAAGAGGGGGGGCCCTGGCCCACGGGTGCACGGGGGCGTTGGGGGTCCGAGGGCTCCAGTCTGAGCTGCTCTCCTCGCCAGGGGCTGGGCGGGCAGCCCACGGGGGATGCAGCTGTAGGGCTTGCTGACGGTGCAGGGCTCCAGCCGCCAGGCGGCGCAGCCAAGCACGACACCTAGTGGACAGAGGGGACATGGCTCCCGGGGCGCCCTCACCCCGGGTGGACCCCTGAGCCCCAGCAGCCCCAGCGGCTCCTGCCTTTCCCAGCGCCTTCCCTGCATGCGGGGTGGGACGAGGAAAGGGCGGGTGCAGGCACTAGAAGGTGACTACCATAGACTCAGGACCCTCCTCTTTCCCCAGGGAAAAAGCACGGAGGCCTGGCCATCTGGAGACCCAGTCCTGGCCCCAGACCCACGGGGCTTGGCTGTGCTTTTGCCCAAGTTTGTGTATGCCCAGCCTGGAGATGGCGGTTGGGACCCTCGTCCTTGCTGCGCGTGGGGGGCGTCCTGTGGCCTCAGCTGGGTGGGGGCAGGGCTTGTAGGGGTGGAGTCCCCGACCGGGATGCTCCGCCTCCTCCCTGGCTCCTGGCAGCTGTCCCGGGACCTGCTCCTGCCCAGGTCCGCCCCAGACCCAGCCGCCTGGTCTGTTCCCGCTCCCACCGGGTCTGTTCCTATTCCCACCTGGGCCTCCAAGGCCGTGGATATGCAGAGCCACACTCAGCCCCACCTGTGCTGTGGGGAAGCCCAGGTGATGGACCCGCTGATTAGGACTGCCACCTTCTCACCGCGGCTCTGTGACCCAGCGAGCCGCCCAGCATTCCGGAGGTCCAGCAGGAGTAATGAGGCAGACCTGTGAAGGCCCTGGGGTCACAGCCCACAGCCCCCTTCCCTGACTGTGGCCTGACTGAGTGACACACTTCTGGACAGAGGAGGACCCTGGCTGACACCTTAGCCCAGGGGTCAAGGTCAGCAGCAGCAAGTCACACTGACAGCAAGCACCCCAGTGTGATGTGCCGGGAAGGCACCTCACCTCTGCGCAGTTATCCCAAACCCACCACTGCAGAGAGCCACGCAGACGGAGGGAAGGTGTGGGAAATGCCCTGCCGGTATTCCTCAGAGCCGTCGAGGTGAGTGAGGACAGACCATGGGAAGACAGCCTAGATGCGGCAGGGAGGCTGCTGGGTCCTGGACACGGGTCGGGAGCGGGAACCCGTCTGTAGTCCAGATAAGGGCGGTGCCCCGTCCCTCTTCGTTTTGACCATGAACCGTGGGAGGTGAGGCGTGAACCTACCCACAGGCATGGGTCCACCTGCCGACAGACAGGTGAGCAGGGCTGAGGCACCTGCTGAGGACTGGGTGGGAGGGGGCTCCCCGCGCATGCAGGACCCCACGTGCCCACTAGATGGCAGCGGCGCCCTGCAGCCTGGACAACCTCCCCTGACCCTGGAGAAGGGCGGGGTGGTCGGGGTCAGGCGGCAGATGGCCGGCCTTCCCTTCCAGGTAGGACATGTGGGGCCGGGCCGCTAAGCAGGACAGAGTCTTGATCTGGGGAGCAGAGGGGGGTATGGACGGCTTCCTCACCGAGACCCACGTTCCCCAGCTTTGGCCCCGAGTGTCCGTTCTCTCTGTCTCTCTGATTCCTTGTCTTTCTGCCTCTCTCGTTCTCTTTCTCCATCTCTGTCGTCTGTCTCTCTCCTGATGTCCCGGCCCCTTTACCAGACCCTGTACCAGACCGTCTGGGCTGAATGCCAGGCTCCTACATTCACGCCTCAGTCTCCTCACCTCCCCGGGGCTGAGAGCGGCCCTGCTGGGCGGGGCTGCTGTAAGGACTGGACGAGCTGCTGCGTGACAGTGCTTGGACCCTGGGCTGGGGGACAGGAGCTGACCACGTGTGCCAGGTCGTCAAATGCCACACAAGCCCTCCTCTGCCTCCCCTGGACACTGGGTCTGAGGCAGGAGATAGATGGGCTCCTGGAGCAAACGATGTGAGTTTGTTCCTTGCGAACCGATACTCTGAGACGGGAATAACAGGACAATTGAGAGAGGAGGCTGGGCCCTGCCAGACAGAAGATAAGAGACCACATATTCCTCATTCTCGAAGTCAGGAGGCCTCCCCGACTACACAGGCGCAGGAAGGCTCCTTGGAGGTCAAAGGGGCAGTGATGCTAAGGGGCTAAATCTACCCAGAGGCCTTTTCGCTAGAATCCATCTTGGCTAAGAGATGTGCGCGCACGCATGGGAAAATCCTGAGCTAGACCAAATGCGGACTTTGAACCAAGCAAATCAAAATGATTGGCCAAAGGAAACCCGGGAGGAAATGCGCCATATAAGTGACTGAAACTACCACGAGGGCGCGACTCTCTTTCTGAGCCGCCCGTGTGTCTATCCACACGTACTATACTCTTTTCTCCTAATAAACACTTTACTTGTTTCACTACTTTCCGCCTTTGTGGGAGTTCTTCTTCTGCGAAGCCGTAGGGCCAGGCCCGTGTCACTGATCCCTGGTCTAGTGGCCAGGATTCAGTGCTGTCACCGCCGCGACCCGACCTCAGTCACTGGTCGGGAACCGAAACCCTGCTTCCAGCGGCTGCAGGCCGAGGCCACCCGAGATCAGGTCCTGTATCCAAGCCCAGCCGTGGGACGTGTCCAGGCCCCGCTCCGTGCCCTTGTCAAATCACAGTCTCCTGGGATGGATGAGAAGCCAGGGCCAAGCAGGTGAGGTCGGAGGCAAACCCGGCAGCCGGCCCAGGTCCCCGCCTGGCCGCCTTGGCCTCCAGTCTCCGTCATCTCACAGGCTCAGCTGAAAGCGCCGTAGGCCGAGGGCCCTGCCGCGGTCTCCGGGACAGGCCCCAGGCCTTGGCACTTGTGCCTCTGTGACACTTCTGACTTGTCCCTACAACACGCTGAGCGGCCTCACTGGGAAGCCCATGTGTGATCGGCCCGGCACCACCAGACCCACGGCTGACGTCCCTGAAACCTGGCCGGCAGAGCCGCAGGGTAAAGCCCGGCTCCTGGGCGGACGGCATCCCGGCCTGGCTGAGCGCCCGGCCCACACTGCCTTCCACGAGCCAGGGTGCTAGCCTGGAGGCACAGTTGTGCGGCCACACTCTCAGCCACACGCGCGGAAGGCCTGGCGACACTCTAGTTTTGTTTGTAATTAAAGGAAGCTGCCGTCTGAAAACTGCTGGCTGCTTCGCCATGTTGGCGGCACATTATCTTCGAGAGGATTTGCTTTGTTCTGGGAAGTCACTTGATGTGCTGTGCTGTGTGCGTATGTAGGTCCATATGTATTGGTATACGTGCATACATGTGTGTTTGTGTATTATGTGTGCATGTGTGTGTGTACAGGGTTTATGTGTGCACATATGTATGTGTGTACTTTTGTGTGTGGGGTATGTGTGCATGTGTGTGTGTATAGGGTTTATGTGTGCACCTGTGTATGTGTGTAGTTTTGTGTGGGGGGTATGTGTGCATGTGTGCGTGTGTGTGTATAGGGTTTATGTGTGCACCTGTGTATATGTGTAGTTTTGTGTGTGGGGTATGTGTGCACGTGTGCATGTGTGTATAGGGCTTATGTGTGCACGTGTGTATGTAGTTTTGTGTGTGGGGTATGTGTGCGTGTGTGTGTGTATAGGGTTTATGTGTGCACGTGTGTATGTGTGTAGTTTTGTGTGTGGGGTATGTGTGTATGTGTGCATGTGTGCGTGTGTGTGTATAGGGTTTATGTGTGCACCTGTGTATATGTGTAGTTTTGTGTGTGGGGTATGTATGCATGTGTGTGTGTGTGTGTGTGTGTGTGTGTGTTCTGGGTGACCAGAGGGAGGTCCTGAGATCATTCTAGCGTCTGGAGGTTGGGGAGAGCCTGAGGTGTCCCCCACCCCTTCAAGCCTCGCGCCCCTGCCCTCTGCTGGTCTTGCTCGTATCCAGGAAGGGCGCCCCCCCTCTGGAAGGTGCCCTCACCCCTGCCCCCCAGGGCGTGGCGGGACGAGGCCCGTCCTCCACCATGCAGTCCCCGCGCCTCCTCAGCACCTTCCCTGAGCCCTCACGGTCCCGAGATCCAGGGCCTGCGGCCAGAACGACCGGGTCGGCGGGCAGGGAGGGCTGGCAGACAGTGGGGCGGGAGGACGAGCACGGAGGCACCACGCAAAACCGGAGACGCCACGCAAAACCGGAGACGCCACGCAAAACCGGAGACGTTACGCAAAACCGGAGACGCCACGCAAAACCGGAGACGTTACGCAAAACCGGAGACGCCACGCAAAACCGGAGACGTTACGCAAAACCGGAGACGCCACGCAAAACCGGAGACGTTACGCAAAACCGGAGACGCCACGCAAAACCGGAAACGCCACGCAAAACCGGAAACGCTGATGACGCGTGCGCCCTGAGTTGCGGACAGCGGCGCTGATGTGAGAGGAGCAGGGCCCGGTGAGGAGGGGGTCGCACGGAGTCTCGGCGGGTGGGTAGGATCTGTCCAGCTCTCCCGCCCAGGCCAGTGTTTGGGGGGCACCTCTGGTGATCGCCGGGCTCCAGCCCTGACCCGCTGAGTCTCTTCCATCGTCCCGGGCACGGGCGCTGACGGACGGCAGACAGTGATCGGGGTCCCAGAGCAGGACGCTGGCTGGACCGGGGTGGAGAGAGGAGTTGGCTGGGCGGGGAGAGCTTTGAAATCGGAGCCCACAGAGTGGGCAGCACGGAGGCGGGGCGGCCCTCCTGCTGGCCGTGCGAGGCCCTGCGTCCACGCCACCTGAGGACTTCCCACCCGTGCAAGCCAATGACTTTCCTTGTTTTACTTAAACCAGCTTAGGAGAAGATTCCTGCCACTTGAGATGAGGACAGTCCTATATGATAAGTCACCTGGGCTTTGTGCTGTAGTTTTGGGGCCCAGGTCAGTAGGTTCGTCCCATGGGAGCTCCCGGCTCCTGGCTCTTGATCTTCTCACAATACGAACATCTTAAATGGGCCCTTTCTTCCCACTCGTGCAGAGTGACTCCCCTCGCTTACCCTGGGCCGAAGGGGGCAGGTGCCACATTTCAGACCCTGGAGCATCTATTGTGACGTGCTCGCGACGCTCTCCAGGCCCAGGATGTGCTCCAGAAACGGGAGGATTTCTCTCTCGTCGCACAGGTATTAAGTTCCTGAAGTCACAGAGCTTTTAAAATCCACCAGGTTTCTTTAAACTAGAAGGGACAGAAATACAACTCAGAGTGGTTTAAGAAAAAAGAAATAAAGGTCAATTTATTTGTGTAGGTAACTGAAGTCCCACGGGCTTTGGTAGGACTGGCCCAGGCCCTCACATGATGCGAGTCTGCTGTTCTCCATCTGTGGATTTTCTCCTTCTAGGGTGGCTTCGTTCCCAGCAAGCTGTGAGGTGGTGGTGCACTTGGGCCCAGCAGGTTACAGCCCCGCAGAAAGAGCTCCTTGCTCCCACAGTTTCAGCAACAGTCCGGGGCGACTCAAGTGGCTGCAGACCATGATCCTGTCCATCCCCAAGGCAAGCCTGTGACTTTGATTAGCCTGGTCTGGATCGAGTGGCCACCCCAGAGTGGCAGGATGAGATTGGCCTGGAACCCAGGGAGCTGGTACCGGGAGGAGGGATGCAGAGTCATGTGACAGGTAAGCAGAACCACTCCCACCTGGATGCACCTGAGCTTAGGTTTCTGCTGCCACATGAGGGGAGCTTGGGCACAGGGCAGGAAATGAAACACTTTGTGTTCAAAACTCTGTTTTCCATTCAGTAAATCACAATTAGCTAACTGACCTTGAACAACTGTTCTTGGAGCAGGAGGTGGGAGAAGGTGGGTGTCTCTCAGCTATGGAAGTCGATGCAAGAAAGGACACAGGGGGCTTCCCAGGTGGCATAGTGGTCAAGAACCCACCTGCCAATGCAGGGGACACGGGTTCGAGCCCTGGTCCTGGAAGATCCCACATGCCGCGGAGCAACTAAGCCCGTGTGCCACAACCACTGAGCCTGCGCTCTAGAGCCCACAAGCCACAACTACTGAGCCCATGAGTCACAACGACTGAGCCCACGTGCCACAACTACTGAAGCCCATGCGCCTAGAGCCCGTGCTCCACGACAAAAGGAGCCACCGCAATGAGAAGCCCGCGCACTGCAACGAAGGGTAGCCCCTGCTCGCCGCAACTAGAGAAAGACCGCGCACAGCAACGAACACCCAATGCGGCCAAAAATAAATAAATAAAATAAATAAATTAAAATAAAAAAAGAAAGGACACAGAAGGGTTGTCATCCAATGGCATCCGAGGATGTCTGAGGCTGCAGGGCCTGGACCCTCACCTGTCTGGTCCAGTGGGCTTGCAGAGGAGACGGCTTAAACTTTCTGGGTTCTCTCTCTAGGGTCTCAAGTACCCTTCCACCCTTAAGCTCGGGCCTGCTCCAGCACAGAGATCCCCTCCTTCAGAGTCTGGTCTGCTGTGACTGCATGATGTTGCAGCTTACCCCTTAATGTGATGGTGTTAGGAGGAGGGGCCTTTGGGAGGTGACTAGGTGAGGAGGGTGCAGCTCTCATGGATGGGGTTAGTGCCCTTATTAAAGAGGCCCCAGGGAGCTGTCTCGCCCCTTCCACCAGGTGAGGACACAGCGAGAAAATGGCCAGCTATGAATCAGGAAGCAGGTTCTCACCAGATCCTGAATCTGCAGGTGTGTTGACCTTTCAGCCTCCAGCACCATGAGAAATAAATGTGTGGTAGTTTACAAGCCACTCAGTCTGCGGCATTTTGTGACAGCCGCCCGAACAGACTAAGACATGGTCCCAGCTTGCCTTCTGCTTGGTATATAAGGAATCACCCTCATCTTCGGAGATGGCTGTGGTGGGAGGGTCCCTAGGCTCCATCCTCACTTCCTACACAGCCACAAATCCTCTGACTCTCAGCGGGCACCTTCCAGCCAGCTGTGGCCAGGTGACTCAGTCCAAGCCAGTGGTTCAGTTCCCTCCCTCCATCCCTCCCGTCCTGCAGCTTGGAAGTAGATGAGGTGGCGACCCCACTGGATTACTTGATAAATAACAGTACCCTGGGGAGAGCAGAGTGCCACTGTCAACGGAGCTTCTGTTACCTGTGGCCAAATCTAGGCCTTGGTGAGCAGGACAGCTGATCCTCTGCCGGAGAGATGGGCGAGTCGGCGAAGTGTTGGCAGCGACGTTTCATCCCATGCGCTGTGCCCGGGATGCTGTGCTCATGGGTCTGGTTGATGATCTGCACTTACCTGCCGTCATCCCAGAGAGACGGTGTCAAGGGAGACTGCAGTTATTTGCACTCACTGGAATTCTCATCTTTTGTAGCACTTGGCATTTTTCCCCCCCCCGCTCTGAATTTACATCCTTAATGTTGCAACCGATGCCACTTTCTTTTTTCTTTCATTGAAAAGGGGATTTATTAGGATCATGTATTTCACTCTGAAATACCAAAAGGGAAAAATTGGGGAATAAAGAAACAATGAGTCCAGCTTTCTGAGCCAACGTTAAGGAGAGTTTCTCAAAAGGAAAATCCCGAAGCTGCAGGTGTCTGACAGTGTCCTCCGGCTGTGCGCTAATGCTCTCTCAGACGCAGGCTTTGGGGAGAGCAATTTGTCATGCGTTTCCCCCATGTCCTCCTTTGTTCTCAGTGGATGTGAGTTTGCAGCCAGGAGACGTCGGAGCGTTGATGCTCCTGTATGGGACTCTGCATGCAAAGAGAGGTGGTTATGGACACGGGAGGGGGCAGGGCTGAAAAGGGGACCTCGGACCTCCTCAGTTTTTAGTCTGAGGTTATTCTGAATTACTTTCACCTCAGCTTGGTGAAATGGCTTCTCCAGAAAGAGAAGCCAGCAGCCTTCATCCCCTGCCCTTCTTCTTACCCATCCCTGGACGCAGGCGCAGGACTCGTCAAGACGGGAAGGGCTGGGCTGGCAGATGGCTCCTGGGCACCCCCGTGCCCCCCTCCTTTCCTGACAGCTCAGCAGGCCTCTGCAAAGTCAGACAAGTCTGTGAGCGGGGATCACAGAGCCCCTGGAGGACAGCGTGCCCTGTGTGGGCAGCAGCTGGAAAATGCCCCGTTCCTGCTCAGACGGTCTGTGCGGGGCTCTGCAGCTTGCGGAGAGATTGTGCAGGCCTGGTGCTGTGCAGAGGGCCTGAAGCCACAGCCCCACCAGGGGCCGCCAGAAGTCGGACAGCACCCGCTCTGCACCCTCTATCTGCTGGATGTGACCACAGGCCCAGCCCCCCAGACCTCGTCTCTCGCGGGGAGGGTGCCCTAGCACTTTCCGACACATCATGAAAGTACCCCTCGGCTCCGCGTCCTTGAGGCCGCGCGCCCGCAGCCAGGCTGTCCCAGGCTGCCGCCGCGTGGCTGCAGGACCTGCTGGGTTTCCTCCTCCGATGTGAGGCTCTGTCCTCCCGTTTCCTGAAAAATCCCATTGGACCAGCCGAGGCTTCAGCCACTGTGAACCAGTCCTCAGTGGTCCAGTGGGTCATGTGACTAGCCAACCAATCCCCGTGACTCAGGGGTGGCTTCGAGCTGGGTCCCGTGACCAGCCTCTAGGGTGAGGGTCAGGGGGGAGAAGAGAGCCCCAGAGGGGAATGGGGGCGGCTGGAGGAAAGGGCGATGCCTGGGCAAGCTGTGCCCACCTCCCACGGCCGCGCAGGGCAGGGCAGAGGATGCCACCGTGGACATGCTGCCCCCTGCGGCGGTGGGTCCCGCTGCCCAGCTGGCCCCAGGAAGATGGCTTCTGTGCCGGGCCGCGAGGGCCCGCTCTGCCTCAGCTCCCCCGCCTGCACTTGCTCGAGGTCACATGCGTTCAGAGTGGTGGATTCAGACCCGTTTTACCTGGACCCCTGGGGCTGTGTGAACATTCACAGGAGAAGCTCTTGCAGGTTTGCCGATGGCGCCGTGGTCGCACCACTCGGGCGCTGTTGGTCCTGTATCTGGGCCCTCGCCGGGCTGGTGCTGTGTCCTGACCTGGGATGGACAGCAAGTGGGATTCAACGACAAACCCAAACCCCTCTGGTGGCTTCGTCCGCGCTGGCCGGGCGCTCTGCGGGGTCCCCGCCCGGGCTGACCCGTGAGAGCCCGCCAGCACGGGGCCAGGCGCGCAGGGGGTGGGTGGAGAGCAGCCCGCGGGCAGGTGCGCTCCGGACGTGCCCCCCTCTGGACAGCTGCATCCCGCAGCTGCTAGCGCGGAGGGGCCTGAGCGCAGGCGGGCGGGGGTCCCGGGGGATGCAGGGGCCACGTGGGGGAAGGTCCCCGGAGGCTGTCACCTCAAGAGGAGGGAAATCTGTATGGAGACGACAGCTTGGAGAGGCGACAGAACCCCCTCTGATGATTACAGACGCGTCCGAGGCATTTGGGGCCAGAGGTTTGACTCCATCCAGGAAGGCCCTGAGAGCAAGCCAGACTGACTTCCGGGGGTGACCCTGGGAGCCCCCTCACCCACAAGGGCAGGCAGGGCCGTGGGGCAGACGAGGGGGCACTGTGTTAGGGTTGGTTTGTATGGATGAAGGTGGTGGTGGGAGCTGGGAGCTGGTCCGGGGCGGCCTTGACACGCCCCCGTCCTCCGTGGATGCGGGCAGAGCCCCCCAGCTCCCCGCGTGGCCAGGCCCCTCTGCAGATCCGTCGCTCCGCCAAGGCATCCACATGTCCTCCTACTGCAGACGTGGGCCATTTCACAAGAAGAGGCCTTTGATCCAAGCTCACCCCCTCCCTCAGGGGAGGAGGCCGGGTCGCGTGGGCACCTCCGTCCACCGAGGAGATGCGGGGACACCCTGGTGTGGTCCCAAACCGCTAACTGCCTCTGTTTGCAGGCTGGTCACGGTCGCTGCTGCCGGGGGAGGGGCGGGCGGGGCGCACAGCCCCCTGGGTGTGGGTTGAGATTGAGTGGGTCTAGGGACTAGCTTTCCTGAAAAGAAAGCCTGAGAAAACTGTCCAGATAGAGTGAAGGCCCAGGAGTCCAGGAAAGTAAAGCGTAAGAATTTAATGAGTTTTATAAACATCCCACATTCTTCAGGCTAAGTGCCTCAGGAACTCCACAAGAGGGAGAAGTGTTTCTTACGATCAATACCTCGTGCACAATAAATCCAAGCCGCCTCTGGGGAAAAGTGCTTTGCCATCGGCCTGGTCCTGTATGTAGGCTGCCCACGTACGTGGGAGGTGCTCCTGGGTCTGAGGGCTGGGAGTTCAGCTGGAAGGGGGCTTGCTGCACAAGAGGGCTAGCTCTGCCCGTGACCTCACCGTATAGTGGGCCAGCTCTGCCCCTGAGCTCCCCCTGCCACGGGCTAGCTGTGCCCCTGACCTCACCATATAATGGGCTAGCTCTGCCCCTGACCTCCCCCTGTCACGAGCCAGCTCTGCCCCTGACCTTCCCCTGTCACGAGCCAGCTCTGCCCCTGACCTCACCATGTTATGGGCCAGCTCTGCCTCTGACCTCACTGCCCTGGTTGGGGGGAGGCTGTGTCTCTTCCCACGTATTGTCCCCCATGAGATGTCCTCCTGTAGCCCCTCTGATCTTCACTCCTGATTATCGCTGGGCTGTGATCTCAGTCAGCGCTGTAAGGCTGGCCCCACTGCCGAGGATGCTGTGAGATGCCCCTTGGTGGTCTGGGAGGAGCATCCCACATCCCTACCTTCATGAACCGACAGACCAGGACTACCGCACTTCTGCTAATCACTTTCTTTGCCCCAGGGACCCCGGAGCTGCCAGAGAAAGTCCTGTGGAATGTAGACCCAACCTGCCCTAAACTCATGATTGCCAACTTAAAGGGCTCTGGGCACTGAGCAGTGACCTCAGTCCAGCTCACAGGGACGATTTCAAACCTCTTCTCTCCTCAAAACCCTCGCTGTACTCCCCCATTCCTGCTCACTCTCAGCAGGTGACCCCTCCCACTTTACTGAAAACATTAAAGCACTGAGATGGAAAAGGTATCCGTGAGAATGGGTTCGGCCGCATAAAACAGAAACCCAGCTAATAGTGATGTAACCAGTAAAACTAGTGGTGTACCAGGGCATGGGGTTGTGAGTGACCTGTCCTGGAAGGGAAGGTATTTCATTACCATCATAATGGTAATAAGCAGACTGACTTTTACTTGGTTTTATGATTAGTATTCAATTCCCTCCAGGAAATACACCCCTATCGCCTCTACACAGGGCAGGCTGCTCCCCATGCCTGAAATGCCATTGAATGAAGACTTTGATATTATCACACAAAAGTCTAAAGGTAAGCAATTCTAAGTTTGGTGAGGCAGCCCAATTACTCTGCCATGTCTGTTTTTTCCCTCAGTCTCAGTGTGCTTGCCTCATGAACACAAAATGGCTGCCATAGCTCCGAAGGTCACATTCTCATGGAATGATATTTAAGTCAAGGGAAGAGGGCTGAGTGGAAGAGGAGGTTTCCCCTGTCAGGGTAAATATTCTTCTAGAATCCTCCAGCAGATTTCCTTGTAGTTTCAGTTGAACATAACTAGCAACCCTTAGCTGCAAAGGAACTTTGAAATAATGCATGTCCATCGATGGGAAATGGATTCCTGTTTTAATGATTGCGTAATGCTTAAATAAACTATGATTTATTCCATGGGGCTGGGCATTTGCTGTCCTGGACAAAATTGGAGCTCTATTTGCAAGGAAGAAGGAGGGTGATGGCAGCAGGAAATTCCGCATTCTCTCCTGTTCCAATGGAAGGAGTAACTCCTGTCAGCAGCCACCCTCCCTGGTCCTGGATCACAGCCCCACTGCCTTGTCAGGGCCTTTATCCCCCAAGTTTCCCTCCTTTCTGCTGCCCCATCCATACCCCACCCCCGCCCCCCCGGAGCTGGCTGTGTCCAGCTGGCTCACCCTCAGCCATCCTCACTCAGCATCCCTGTGGAGCAGGGCCCTTTCTCTGGCCCTTCACAGCCCACGTTTTGAAGAGGCTGGCTCCGACTCCTGGCCTCTCTCCACCCCCCACCCCGCCCCTTCCTGGTCCCCGGCTCACTCCCACCGCCTTACACGTGCCTCCCCTGCCTGGAATGTTCCATCCATCCCAACCCCATCTTGGAGCCAACCCCACTCGCCCCTCAAATCCCAGCTCAAATATCAGCTCCCCCACAAAGCTCTGCCCCCCCAACCTAGACTCCCTCCGAGGACATCTTTCCATTCGGCATGAAGTCATTGATGAGATTATTGATCAATCTCTCTCGTCCTGTAGACCTCCCTTAGTTTGGTGGCCTTTGTCCCCGCATGTGGCTCAGTGGGTAAGCTTGTGACTGGTGGTGGGCAGGAGAGCAGGGGCCAGACCTTCCGGAGGACCTGTGTCCAGCACTCAGGGCTTCCCCACCCGCACGCAGGCCGTGCCCCTGGGGACCAGCGCTCCCCGAGTTGTCATTTATGTTCGCTGGCACTGAGGGTTTTCCAGCTCTCACATAAGAACCGCTTTTTTCCCCCGACCTACTTATAGGAAAAAGAGGCTAAAATAAACCTACAGAGTAAAAGCCCCAGAGAGAAGGAAAGGAAAAAGTATATATTTGTCAAAGGTAGCTCTCATCTCCACCTGCAGAAAAGCATGCTCCGTTTCCTCGTCTTCCTGGTTGAAGCTGCTGTGCTCAGGGCCCCAAGATAATGTGCACCAGAGGTGCCGAGTGAGTCCCGACTAACGCCACCCTGGGCTGCACAGTGATGATGGCAGTGCCACAGACTGGAAACACCCGGGGTCCCTGAAGCCCCTGTTGGTGTCCTGGGGCTGCATAACACACACCACAGACGGGGTGGCCTAAACAACAGACATTCACGGTCTCCCGTCCTGGAGGCTGGAAGCCCAAGGCCGAGGTGTCACGGGGCTGGTTCCCTCTGAGGCTTCTCCTTGGCGTGTAGACAGCCGTTTTCTCCCTGTGTCCTCGTACGGTTGTTCTTGTGTGTGTCTGCATCCTGATCTTGTCTTTTTATAAGGACACCAGTCACATTGGATTAGGGCCCACCGATATGACCTCATTTATCTTGATTACCTCTGTAAAGACCCAGTTTCCAAGTACCATCACATCTTGAGGTGCTGGGGGTTAGAACTTCAACCTGTGAATTTTGGGGGACACAGTTCAGTCCACAACATTAGCCCTGCCGGCACCTAGATCTCAGACTTCTGACCTCCAGACTGTGAGAGGTTACATTCCTGCTGTTTTAGGTCCCCCAGGATGTGGTACCTTTTATGGTCACCCCAGAAAACCAATACACCACCTAACTTGGAACATCTATGTAGGGCTTTACATGAGCAAGATATAAACTTTTATTGTTAAACCCTGAGACTTGGGGTTTGGTGTTTCTGCAAATAGCCACCTCTGAGTAACAAAACAACTTACAGCTTGTGTTTGTCTCAAGACTGTCTGTTTCCTACCCACACCCATAGGGACAGGGGCCCCAGAGATGCAAATCGCACCCCACCACTCCTGGACCCACTCGCACTGTGCAAAGTTCAGCCTGTTTGCTCTATTCTGACATACAGTGTGCAAGCAGCCAGGCAGGAAGGAGGAACCCTTGGGGGAAATGAAGCCTTGGAAATGTTGACTTAAAAAATATTCACAACCTAAAAGTTGAGAGTTTTGTTTTATTCGGTGGGAATTTTTAGGACTTCAGGCCCTGGAGGCAGCATCTCAAGTAACCCTGAGAGAACTGCTCCGACGAGGTGAGGGGGGAGCCAGGTTATACAGAAGTTTTGCAACAAAGGGTAGGTAGTCGGAACATGAAAGGATTACTGTAAATTAAAGAAAACCAGATATCCCAAGTTAGGGAATTTAGCGCTTTTCTATGTATGGGAAGATGCAAGAGCCTGGGCTCACTGAAATCATTCCTTTGATATGCACCTCAGCTCTCTGGGGCCAGTATCCTGTGTTTTCACATCCTGAGTTTCTTCAGGGCTCACCGCAGGGAGTGGCTGCAGTCTGATGGCTGCTAGATGGCAGGTGTTCTCTCCTTCCTGAGTTTCCTCAGGGCTCACGGCTCACGTTGAAGGGCTGCAGTCGCTGATGACCATGACACCCTTTGTTTACTGATATGGCAGGAAATATTCCATTTCTCAGAAACATCTCAGAAAGAAATTGGCCCTCATTTATTTTCAGACTGGCACGCTGGTCATTTTCCGTTAGTTAAGCTGAATTTTCAGTGACGGGGGTCCTGAGGCCAGAGCTCCTGCTGCAGGAGAATGACCACTGGTGCTGGAATTCGAAATTCCTGGGGGGCAGTAATCCCATCTCTGGCATTATTCATGTCAGCATGACTGTGCAACTCTGAGTTCCACTGACTCTGCTCAGACCCCAAATGAGAAGCAACAGGCAGCTGCCCATCGCCAGGGCCTGGGGCTACCTGCTGCACCAGTGCCTCCTTGGGACAAGCTTCTAGTCACTGGTTTTTCTCCAGGTTACGGGGTATGTGCTCCTGCTTCTTTGCATGTCTACTAATTTGTGATTAGATGCTGGACATCGTGGTGGTGTGTTGTCAGTGACTGGATTTGTCAGCTTCAGCTCCCTGGTTGCTCTCTTCCTGGCCAGCCCCGTGCGGTGTCCCCTCCCATACACACACGTCTCAGTTTCCAGCCAGACTTAAGGGGAGACCTTGCAAATCCTGCATCCCAATCTCCAATCTCTGTGTCCCCAACCCAGCCAGCCAGCTGTGCTCTGTGTGGGTCCCTGGAGAGCATGCTCAGTGCCTATAGCTTGAGGTCTGAAGACAGTTGTCTCGTATATGTTGTCCAGTTCTCTGGTAGTCGATGGCAGTGGGCACATCCGTGCCATTGCAGGTTTGAACTCTCCCAGGAAAATTGCATTCTCATCTTTTGAACCTAGCAGTGGTTTCTAGGGGCAGTGAGAATGCAGGCCCTGGGGCTTGGGTGGTGCCGCCCGGAGAACCGTCAGCAACCTGTTGAGAGGGTGCGTCCTGAATCCTCCATTTTCCCCAGACGACACGAGCTGAGGGTCCGAGCCATGCACGTAGCCCTGGACAGACGCCAGAGAGCAAGCGTTCATTGTAGGGGCTTCCCCCAGGCATCTCTAACTAAAGCCTGGCAGTGTGGGCTAGGGCGGGGGAGTAACAAATCCTGTTGGCCTCCCTACAAGTCTGGGCAAATCGCCCCTGTGGGCGGGGCTGGGGCTTCTCCAGGATCTTACTTGGAGGTGGCCCTCTGTGTCCTCGTGGTTTCCCTGACTTTGACACAGCTTGAGAAAGGCCATACCAAACTGGGGGTCAGTGTAGTGGGTTGAATTGTACCCCCCCCAAAGGTTTGTTTAAGCCCCAACTCCAGATACCTGTGAATGTGGCCTTATTTGGAGAGAGGGTCTTTGCAGATGTAATCCAGTTATGGGTCTTGAGATGAGATCATCCTGGATTATCCAGGTGGACCCTCAATCCAACAACTGCTGTCCTTACGAGGGACAGAAATGGAGACACAGACACACGGGGAGAAGTCGTACGAAGACAGAGGCAGAGACTGGAGGGATGGGACCACAAGCCCAGGACACTGGAGCACCAGAGCTGCAAGAGGGCAGGAAGGTCCTCCCCTGAAGCCTCGGAGGGAGCCTGATTTCAGACTTCTGGCCTCTGGAGGCGCGAGAGGACAGAGTTCTGTTGTGTTCAGCCCCCCAGCGTGTGGTCATTTCTGGCAGCAGCTCCGGGAGATGAACAGTCCCAGCCTCACCTTCATGGTTGGAGCCCCGCCCCGACCCAGCCAGCAAGCAGCTCAGAAAGTCCCTTCTGCGTGTGACGCGGTCCCTGCTGCTGCCTTCCCGGTGCTTTATTGCACCAACACCCTCAAGGAGCTGCTAGATGTGAGTGACAGGGTGGACTCTGAAACTGTAGGAATAAATAAGACCCAGTCCTGCCCTAAAGACACGCAGTTTAATGCACCAGAGAAGCCTGTGAACCAACGTGCTTGTACCCAGGGTGATGCCGACCTTTGCAACAGATCCCAAGAGCTATTAATGAGATGTTTATGTGTTTTATGTACCAGTTTGTTTCATTTTGGACACACTGAGGCATGTCTGTCGTCTCGGATCAGCCCTCCCTATGGTCACCGATGTGTCCCTTGTGGGGACAGCATTCCATGACCCAAGACAGATGCCCATGACCAAGTGCACCCCCAGCATCTACTGATGTCGTGACCTCCGTTGATTTGTGGTGAAGGTCCCCTGAAGAAGTTCTGGACCCAGTGCCCTTCACGGAGGTCAGCTGACAACATCCCTGTGGACACGTGGCATCTTTATCTGCTGTGCTGACGCATTGCCGGTGTCCACATGGGCGGCCCAGGGGAACACCACCCTTCACAGTGATTGTTTTCACCTGCTTCTGCTGGGTGACAAGTGCAGGGAGCTCGTCCTCTCTGCCTCGACGGTCCCTCTCCAGTGTTTCCTGACCCCCGTCCCCCTGCCCCTCAGTTCAGGCTGTGATCTGTCCTCGTAGGCTCGGGCTCTGTGAGGAACACCGCCTTTATTTCTCACGGCTCCCCAGGAGGGAAGTCAGGCATCGGGTGCCTGTGGATCTGGAGTCTGGAGGGGACATGCTTCTTGGCCCTTCGCAGACGGTGTCTCCTCGGTGTCTCCTCGCTGTGTCCTCGCCTGGTGGAGAGAGCTGAGGGAGCTCGCAGGGCCTTGTTTATAAGGATACTATGCTGTTCCTGGGGGCTCCACCCTCACGACCCGATCCCCTCCTAGCACCCTCCCCTGGGGGTTAGGATTCGACAGGTGAGCCTGGGGCACAGCCTTCAGCCCACGTCACAGACCCTACGGCGCCTCCCCCATCTCACGAGCATTTCCTACAACCTCTGGAGGCTCACACGCTCCCTGTTTCTGCACCAAGGTTTCCTGCTTTCACCTCCTGGCCCTCAGGGTTGGGCGGGGCCCCGCGGCCAGTCTGCCCAGGGAGCCACGAGGCGACGCGGGTCACCTCTGGCGCGTTTCATTCCCGGTGCTGGTGCCGCCCCATCTCTCCCCTGCTGGGCCCAGCAGCATTTCAGGTGGGTGCCGCCCCGCGTGCCTGGCCCCAGAGTGAAGTCGAGGCCTCAGCTGCAACGGATGTCCCGTGCGAGCACGGAGAAACCCGTGCACTTTGGAACCACTGCGATTCGGGGCTTCCTGCCACCGCAGGGCAGCTCAGTGCACTCGACTGACACCCGTCCTGAAACTGCCGACGCTTTGCAGAGGCCAGTGAGCGCTCAGGACGCGTGAAGTCCTCGTCACAAAGATGAAGGCACACGCTTTTATGGGCACCCTTCATGCGTGTGCAACCGGGGCAGGCGTGACTGGTGTGATGCGGTGTAGAAGTTCTAAGCTCAGAGCCAGGAA
Source organism: Eschrichtius robustus (assembly GCF_028021215.1). NCBI lineage: Eukaryota > Metazoa > Chordata > Mammalia > Artiodactyla > Eschrichtiidae > Eschrichtius > Eschrichtius robustus. Next base: position 793,755 of record NC_090837.1, read on the forward strand.
GATGAGTCGGAGGGGCTCCTGGAAACACTCCCAATTCTCATCGCAGCCCCGCCTTGTCACTTGTCAGGGGAAACACGTCAAATCTCCGCATGGGTTTCCGCTTCGTCACCGACGGCTGCAGCGAGCTCCTGAGACGCCCTCCCCAGCCACCCTGGGGAGGAGGGATGTCTAAGCTTCCGTGCAGCCCACGGCCCTGGGGACCGCTCATCAGAGGGAGGTGCCCTGAGCGCGGAGGGGAGGGGTCTGCTCGGCTGGGCCGGCCGGAGGGCAGCCTTCAGGAAGCGGCGTGCAAGGCTGGAGTCGGGCAGGGGGGTGCCTCGGAGCCCCCAGCAGCTGTTCCTCCTCGGCCTAGGCGTGTCGCCCGGCTGCAGCTTTTCTGAGAAGCAAGAATCGTCCGGGCGTGAGGAGCTCTGAGCCCCCGCGCCTTCCTGTCTCCGAGGGGCACTGGCATCTCCCCCTCTTCTCCTCCCCCTACCCCCCTCCGCCTACTGGCTCCAGGGCCCCCAAGAGTGCCCCACACGGTTATCAGTGGCCCGAGCTGCGGGGAGAAGCTGCAGTCTATTAAGATTTAAAGAGATTTAACGTAAGGAGACAAGCAAGAGAAGGAATTTAATTTAGTGATAAAAAAGTAATCAAATCTCAACGTGCGGACAGAGAACAGTTGCCCGAATGGCCGGTTGTTCTCACACATCCATTATAAAGCAATTAACTGGGGTGGCAGCTGGCTTTCCCAACCCAGAGGGCAGGGTCCCTCTGGGGACCGCCGGGCCGCGGGGCTGTGGCCACCCCGACACAGGCACAGTGTGAAAATGATTTCTCGTGCAAAACTGCCGAGAGCTTGAGGTTTACTGCGGGGCCTCAAGAGCTTCCTTTGCTGTCCTTTCCGGCCCAGGCGCCAGGTCTCTGGTCTCATGTAGAGGCTGCGTGGGATCAAGGCCGGCGCCTCCTGCGTTCTTCCAGTTTTGGGAATCACGTCTGTGGGTTTGGTTCCACGCCACAACGCCCACCGTTTCCTCCCGCTGGGGCCCGTCTGCAATGGGGAGGTGGGGAGGAAGGGGGGGGGACGGGGAGAAAGGAGGAGAGGGTGCAAGTCGATAGCAGCCGTGGCTCTGGGAAGAAACAGGCTTTCCCTGGGGCCCAGGCTCCACGTTGCGGGGGGAGGGGGCAGCAGGAGTGTTGCCTGTGACCCCGACATCCTCCCTCCTTCCGTCCACCCCCTCCTCATGCTCTGCAGCCCCAGCTGGCGTCTGGTGCCCCGGGGTGGTTGAGCCTCAGGTCCACCTGCCAGACAGAACCCGCACGCTGCCCGGCCGAGGTGACCCCCAGGCCGAGAGCTCCCTGCAGGACGCTCTCATGCTCCCTCACCCTCCTCGACTCTGCCCGGGCCACCCAGGCCAGTGCAGCATCTGGAAGGGCAGCTTCACACGGCCCCTCTCTCTGCAGAGGGGAGATTCCCACACTGCTGACGCAGACTCCTGGATTGGGGCGAAATCCATCAAAATGCGAAATAGACAAAGGAAAACATCGGTTTGAGGGACTGGATGCACTCCCCATTCCCTTTTAAAAATTTAAAAGGACAGAATAGTATACAGATATTCAGGAGGTCGTACCTGGCATTAAGAGCTGGTCACAGCCTGGCATATTGCTTTTTAGGCCCTCTGTATTTGTCCTTTGCAGAAAGGTACTTTGTTGTTTTTGTAAAAAGAACGCCTCTGCATTACAAAGGTTTTAATCAATGCAGAGAGAACAAAGATAAAAATGCAAAAACTCACTCCAAGTGCCGTTGCCACGGAAAACGTGCCATTAATTGTGAATATCCGGTGATGGTTACTCCAGATAGGTACTGTGTGGAAAGACCAATAGGAGCGCTCGTACAAATGTGACCTGACTGCAGATGCTGTTGGCAGTAAGAGTTACATTTCGTGCACTTGAATTTAAGGTGATAAATGGGAACTAAGGAGTTTTTGAAATGCAAATAAATGTTTCTTTTTCTGTCAACTGTTCTTGAGAAATCTCTCTAAATGTAGTTTTAAAGTTTATGAAGAACAGGGCTTCCCTGGTGGCGCAGTGGTTAAGAATCCACCTGCCAATGCAGGGGACACAGGTTCGAGCCCTGGTCCGGGAAGATCCCACATGCTGCGGAGCAACTAAGCCCGTGCGCCACAACTACTGAGCCTGCGCTCTAGAGCCCGCGAGCCACAACTACTGAGCCCATGTGCCACAACTACTGAAGCCCGCGCACCTAGAGCCCGTGCTCCACAACAAGAGAAGCCACGACAATGAGAAGCCTGCGCACCGCAACAGAGTAGCCCCTGCTCGCCGCAACTAGAGAAAGCCCGCGTGCAGCAACGAAGACCCAATGCAGCCAAAAATAAAATAAATAAAATAAATAATAAATAAATTAAAAACAAAGTTTATGAAGAACAGTAAAAGCTTTGCATCCTCTTTTAGAAATACATGGCTTAGCTTTAGATATGGCTATAACATACGAAAAGTTAGTGTGACATAATAAGAAATATATATATATATATATTTAGTCCTTGATAAAACCCTTGGGGCCTCTGCAGTGATGTGTCTGTTGTATATTAATAGGATGACCAGTGGCTGGGGGCTCCTGAGAGCCTCTGGAGGGGGGCAGGTGGCCGGCGAGGAACCACGTGACTGCAGGACTGGACCGTTCAGCCCCACCCCCGACCTCTGGGGAGGGGAGAGGGCAGGAGATTGATTGAGTTCAGTCACCAATGGCTAATAATGTAATCAATCATGTCTACATAATGAAGCCTCCAAAAAAATCCCCGAAGGAGGGGCTGGAGAGCTTCTGGGTAGGTGAACAGTCCAGGTGCTGGGAGGTGGTGCCTGGAGAGTCCAAGGAAAGGGAGAAACAGTTTTCCTTTCATTAGCAAACAGTCTTCTGCCTGTCGTCTGCCCTTCCACCTTCTACTTTTGTTGGTTATGTCCTCGTTTTTATGTGGTCCAGCTTTACAACATTGATATTCTGTTCTGTAATGATAATTTCAAGATAGTTTTTGAATCGGATATGTTGCAGGAAGGGGACCCCTTCCAGGGTTCGAGAGTGGGCTCTTGTCTAACACGCGAACGTGAATTGTCCAAGGAGACACTCCTCCTGACAAAGCAAGAGACTTTGTTGGGAAGGGGCACCCGGGCGGAGAGCAGCAGGGTAAGGGACCCCAGGAGAACGGCTCTGCCACGTGGCTCGCAGTCTCGGGTTTTATGGTGATGGGGTTAGCTTCCGGGTTGTCTCTGGCCAATCATTCTGACTCAGGGTCCTTGCTGGTGGCATGCACATCGCTCAGCCTGGATGGATTCCAGCGAGGAGGATTCAGGGAGGTTGGTAGGACATATGGACTGGGGTTTTCTCTCTCCTTTGGACCTTTCCTGAATTCTTCCGGTTGGTGGTAGCTTGTTAGTTCCATGTTCCTAACCAAGACCTCCTGTTATAACTCAGGCACGTGGTTACTATCACGCCTGGTCGGGGCGGGCAGTTTCGGTCAGTGGTTCCCCTAACAGATACATCTTTCAATGGATCCAGTGCTCACCACCAACACCATTGCCACAGCTATTTTATTGCTGAAATTTCACTCAATGCTGGATTGGGTTGGTGGGGAAGGTCTGTGTTTTCAGGAAGGGTTTGTGGGTGCCTCAGTTCTTCATGTTGGAGAATGCACGCCTCTGCCTGTGTAGGGTCCTACAGCTTTAGCCATGGTTTTCCTGCTGTCTTCTGGCACTAAAGGTTGATAGAAACCTCTGAGGCCATTCTGATTTTTTTTTTTTTTTCTGCCTAAAGGATTCTTCTTTACCATTGGTGTTCTATAGCTTAACTAAGATATGTTGCAGTGTTGGCTATTTGCTGTCAAAATTTCCTGGGAAACAATATCCTCTTTAGATCTGCCAGTCCACTGTTGTTCATTATTATTATTTCAGGGCAATTTCTTGGGTTCTATTTTTTTTTTTTAATAAATTATTTATTTTTGGCTGCATTGGGTCTTTGTTGCTGCATGCAGGCTTTCTCTAGTTGCGGCGAGTGGGGGCTGCTCTTCATTGCAGTGCGCGGGCTTCTCATTGTGGTGGCTTCCCTTGTTGTGGAGCACGGACTCTAGGTGCATGGGCTTCAGTAGTTGTGGCATGCGGGCTCAGTAGTTGTGGCTTTTGGGCTCCAGAGCACAGGCTCAGTAGTTTGTTGCTCCGCGGCACGTGGGATCTTCCCAGACCAGGGCTTGAACCCGTGTCCCCTGCATTGGCAGGTGGATTCTTAACCACTGCGCCACCAGGGGAGCCCTGGTTTCTATCTTTGAAGACGTTATGTCTTCCACTTGTTGATTTCTTGTCTTCAGGGAAATCAATTTTCTTTATGTTGAATTTTCTTTGTACATTTTCCATATTGATTAGCTTCTCTCTTAATTGTCTTTTTCATCTATATTTACTCTGCTTATCTCAAGACTTTCTTCTATGGCAATAATTTGATTTTCAATGGCAGACAAGCCTAGACCAGCCTAGACCACCCGAGTCCAGCCTAGACTAGCCTAGATCAGCCTAGACCACCCGAGGTCAGTCTAGACTAGCCAAGGCCAGCCTAGACCAGTCTAGACCAGCCTAGACTGGCAGAAGCCAGCCTAGAACGACCTAGACTGGCCGAGGCCAGCCTAGAATGGCCTAGACGGGCCAAGACCGGCCCAGACAGGCCTAGACCAGCCCAGCCTAGTCTAGACCAGCTGAGACCAGACTAGACTGGCCAAAACAAGCCAAGGCCAAGACTGGATTAGACCAGCCGAGACCAGCTCAGACTGGCCCAGACCAGTCTAGACCAGCCGGCATCCATCCCACCCCCAGATGAGTGAAGGGGCCCAGGCTAGGCCAGGAAGACCACCCCACAGAGCCCAGTTTACTCGTGGACCTGCCGACTGGTGAACTAAATGAATACTTGTTGAAAACCTCTGCGTTTTGGGGTGACTTGTTAAGAAGCATGATTATGGCAGAAGATAACTGACCCCCCGAGGCAGAGTCAAAGGGGGCTGGGAGGGGAGCCAACCTCGCACCGCCTGTGGTGGTGCACGGGGAGGTTTGGGAGGCCCTGAGGAGTCTGGCTGGGGCCACGTGGTCAGTTTTGCTTTGCCCGGGCACTTCGCGCTCTGCAGGTGCTTCTAAAACATCTCTTTGCGTGAGGATGCACTCAGGGGACCCGACCCCGTAGGTTGTGGTCTAGCTGCGCGTAAATGGGGGGAGCAGCGGTCGTGCGGATCTGCCAGCGGGAATGCAGGTGTCTGCCCCTTGGTTACCAGGCAGGATGCATCTCCAGGAGCGGCTTTCTCCGCGGCCGCCAGCATGGCCACCGGGCTCACCGCGTCTGCTTCTGCTTTTTCCTTCAGAGAACGGGTCTCAGGTTCCTCTTCGGGAGGCAGTGCCAGCCCCTCCACTGCCCATCTCCCTGCAGGAGGAGAAATTACCATGCAGTTCTGTCCTTCCCAGGGCTGAGGGAGGATCTTAGGTTTTACCCGTGGGAAAACTCATTTGATTTTTAATGATTTTCATCATGGAAGTTAGCAGATTTTAGGAGGCTCTTAAGTGAATTGCCTAGAAATAAAGACGAGCTTCTTGGTTTACAGTGAAACTTGACCTGTCTTGACTGAAGCCTTTGCTGAGATGTGGTCCCGGGAAGGCTGCGGCCTGGCTCAGGAGCAGAGCATTGGAGAGCATGGCAGAAAGGCTGCAGGGTCTGCTTTTTAAAGGTGTGGCGTGTGAAGCTACGTTACTGGTGGCATTCTGATCATTCTTTGTGTTTTAACACGAATCGAAGTAAAGCGTGCTTTTCCCTGATCACGTTACAATAAACTTAGGTTTATTGTGGATAGTCTGTAAAAGGAATAGAAGTGTGAATAAGAGAATAAGTGTTGCCCATAAGTCTATAACCCAGTGGAGATCCCATTTGCATTTCAGTGCGGTCAAACTGTGCTCCTTGAGTTTACAAAATCCAGTCCGAATTCCACATGATATACTCTCTTGAAAATGCAATATATCCGGAATATCATATTTCTTATAACATGGTTTTAAAGACCAAAGAATATTCTTTTGTTGTAAATGGGTCCCGCTGATTTGGCCAGCCTCTTGCTGCTAGACTCTCCTCTCCCCGGTGGTGTTAGTGCTGAGTCTGCTTGGGTGAGGCGCCCCTGTGGGGAGCTGCCCCCGAGATCAGCAGTTACAACAAAAAAGAGCCATTTCACACTTGTCTCTGGGCCCCGGCATGCTGAGAAGCAAGGTCTGACTGGGCCGTTGCTGCCAGCACGGCAGAGGGGAGTGGGCTCTGCCACTCAAGGGCTCCGGAAGCTTCCGTTCACACCCCATGGCCCCAGGTGAGACCATGCCAGAGCCTGCCTTCAAGGGACAGAGACGCATAACTCCTCTCAGAGGGTGCGCTACTATCTGGGGACAATAATGCAATCTACCCTGTTAGAAAGAGCACCCCCTGTGGTGAGCATCCGTGTGCAGCATAATTGGGCCACCTGTGCAAGTGTCCTGGGGCAGCTGTAACACAGCCCCACACAGGGGGCACCACATAACGGACGATTATTCTCCCACAGTTCTGGAGGCTGGAAGTCTGAAATCAAGGTGTCTGCAGGGCTGTGCTCTAGGGGAGGGTCTTTCCTGACCCTCCCAGCTTCTGGGGTGGCCGGCTGCCCCTGGCAGCCCTTGGCTTGTGGCCACATCCCTCATCTCAGCCTCTGCGGTCACATGGTTTCTCCCTGTGTGTGTCTCTGTGTCCGAATTTCTCTTTTAATAAGAATTCAGCTGTATTAGATTAGGATGACCAGAATGACCTCATCTTAACCAACTACATCTGCAATGACCCTATTTCCAAACAAGGTCACCTTCTGAGGTACTGCGGGTTAGGACTTCAACATATGAATTTTAAGGGGACACAATCCAACCTACAAAAGACTACAGACAGGAAAGTTTTCTGCTCCTCACCCTGACTGTGAAACACTGGGGCACAAGCCAGCCTGCCTTGGGGCCCCTCTGATCGAGGGTAACTTAGAAACGTATAAAAGAAAATATTTCCTCTTGAGGTAGTGAATGCTTGGGAACTAACACAACTGAATGTAACAAATTACCCACCCCCCCAAACTAGCAGCCTAAATGACAATGAACAATTACTATCTTGCACATTTCTTTCTCTTTTTTCTTTTTTTTTTTGCATCAGAAATTCAGGAGAGGCCTGGCAGGGTGGCTCCAAGCCCATGGTCTCTCCTGAGGTTGCAGCCAAGCCGGCAGCTGGGGCTGCATCATCTGAAGGCCTGACCGAAGCTGGGTCCACTTCCAAGATGGCACCCTCACTGGGCTCCTTGGGGCTGCTCACTTCTGCTGGGAGTGAGCAATGCCAGAGGACATAGAATATGGTGAAAGCCAACACATCCTTTATGATCTGCTTCTGGAAGTCACGCTCCACAGTTTCTACCAGATGTTATTTGTGTCACACATCAGCCCGATTTAATGTGGGAGGGGCTTCTCAGGGTGTGACCGGCAGGAGTGGGGATCACTGGGGCCACACAGGAGGCTGGACACCACGGTTGAGTTTCATCCAGGTGGTTCAATCATCCGAAGCTGAGAAGGGGATGGATGATGAGTGCCGAGTGACCCAGGACTCCAGACCCTGAGTACCTGAAGACTGACCGGTGAGCAGGTGCTCATCTCGTCCAATCACATGCAAACTTCCCTGCTTCATCCACCTATAGTGCTGGCTTTCAATCTCTCATCAGGATAGCACCTATGAACCCCTCTTTCTAACACCCCAAGCCCACGAATTTCCCCCTCAAATGACGACTCAGGATTTCCTCACCGGCTCCTTCTTTCTTGCCAGGCAAGGTAGTAAACTCAGCTGGTGTCCACCCTTCCTTCTTTCCTCCTTCCTCCTCCTTCTCCATCTCCCCCCGCCACCCCTCCCCTCTTCCCTCTCCTTCCTCCCTGTCAACTCATGGGCTGCAGTGAGAGATGCTCCCGTCTTGCCATAGCTACTGATGCTGTGCAGGGCCATCTGCTTTACTCAAAGCCTACCGATCTAAATGTTAATCACTTTTCCCCTGAAATAGAAAACTCTATCCTACAATTCGTATGGAATCTCAAGGGACACTGACTAGCCAAAGTGAAAAATCTTGAAAAAGAGAAACAAAGCTGGAGGTCTCACACTTCCTGATTTCAAAACATACTACAAAGCTACAGTAATCCAAGCGGTGTGCCATAGAGACAGATGTATAGACCAGTGGAAGAGAGCAGAGAGCCCAGAAATAAACCCTCGCATATATGGTCAGATTATTTTTGGAAAGAGTGGCAAGACCATTCAATGGGGTAAGGACAGTCTTTTCAACAAACAGTGCTGGGAAAACTGGATACCCACATGCAAAAGAAGGAAGTTGGACCCTTACCTAATGCCACATACAAAAATAACTCAAAATGGATCAAAGACATAAATGTAAGACCTAAAATTATACAACTCTGAGAAGAAAACACAGGGGGAAATCTTCATGACACAGGATTTGGCAAAGATTTATTTGATATGACACGAAAAGACAACAAAAGGAAAAGAGAGATAAGTTGGACTTCATAAAAATAAAAAACTTTTGTGCATTTTGAGAATGATAGGACATTATCAAGAGTGTGAAAGAACAAACCACAGAATGGGAGAAATTATTTGTAAATTACATATCTGATCAGTGATTAGTGTCCAGAATGTAGAAAGAACTCCTTAAAACTTAACCAAAAAAACCCCAAACTGATTCAAAAATGGACAAAAATGGACTTGAAAAGATATTTTTCCAAAGAAGATATCCAAATGGCCAATAAGCACATGAACAGTTGCTCAACGTCACTAATCATTAGGGAAATGCAAATCAAAACCGCAATGAGATACCACCTCATACCCGTTAAGATGGCCACCTCAAAAAGAAAATAAATGTTGGGGAGAATGTGGAAACACTGGAATCCTTGGGCAGTGTTGTTGGGAATATAAAATGGTGCAGCCACTATGGAAAACAATATGGTAGTTCCTCAAAAAATTAAAACTAGAACTACCATATGATCCAGCAATTCCACTTCTCTGTAAACACCCAAAAGAATTGAAAGCAGGGTTGAAGGGATATTTGCACACCCATGTTCACAGCAGCATTATTCACAATAGCTAAAACGTAGGAGCAACCCAAGTGTCCACGGACAGATGAATGGATAAACAAAATGTGGTATATACACACACACAATAGAATATTTTTGAGCCTTAAAAAAGAAGGAAATTCTGACACATGCTGCAACACGGATGAACCTTGAGGACATTATGCTCAGTGAAATAACTCAGTCACAAAAGGACAAATCCTGTATGATTCCACTTATATGAGGTCCCTAGAGCAGACAAATCCATGGAGACAGAAAGTAGGATGGTGGGTGCCGGGGCTGGAGGAGGGGGATGGGGAGTTAGTGCTTCATGGGGACAGAGTTTCAGTTTGGGAAGATGAGAAAGTTCTGGAGATAATGGTGGTGGTGCTTTCACAGTATGAATGTACTTAACACCCCTGAAGTGTACACTTAAAGATGGTTAATTTTATGTTATGTGTATTTTACCACAATTTAAAAAAATGTTAATCACATCTGAAAAAATACCTTCATAGCAACATTTAGACTGGTTTTGACCAAAAACTGAGTACACAGAGATGGAGTAGGGCCAGATTCCTGGAAGGGAAATTGGGTTCAGCTACCAAAACTGGAGAGGTCGGTGCTGAGCGGACAAACCCAAGGGGGGAGCAGGCAGCTAAAGCCCCCCTGGAGCATGGTCCAGCCCCATGTGGGAGGTAGGGCTGACGTTGGCCTTCTTGTTGACGTTGCTGAAATCCCACACCCTGGATGGTTCTGTCTACTCGCTCTGGGGAGGGTTTAGGTAAGACTCACCTTGACAAGGCATCCCCTCCGGTCCTGTCATCCCCACAAAGCCTGAGGGGACCGGAGGTGACCCAGTGAGAGGGGAGTGGGGAGCACGGAGGGAGGGCAGGTCCCAGTGGGCTGCGAGCCTGCCACACCTTCCACCTGCGGAGGGTGCGCCCTCAGGGCCAGCGACCGCGACTCCAGGAGCTGACTCTTTGGGGGCCGTGGGTCGTTGTCCTGGCTTCCTCCTGGGGGCAGTGTCCCCGAAGCCAGCCCTTTGTTCCTTGGGCCAGTGGGCGGCACCGAAAAGCAGGGCGCTGGTGGACACGGCTCTGCCCAGAAACCCGTCCCAGCGACCGCTCAACTGCGGGCACACGCCTGTGCTCCTCTCCCAGCGCCCACACCCCTCCCATCCTCAAAGATTTCTCCCTGACGGGCGGGCTTGAGCCCCTTTCCTAGCCATCCCTCCGCTGTGCAACCTTGGCGCCTGCTGCCCCGGGGGTTCTGCTGAGAAGGATCGCTTCTGTTTTCATTGAATGTGGAAATGTGTTCCATCCAAGCGGCGCTGTTATTACTTGGTGTTGAATTTCAAGTAAAATGAAAATTGAAATTCCCAGCACTGGCTCATCTGCAATCATGAACTCGTCTCTGTTTGCCACACGGCGAGTTATGTGTTCGTGGAATAGTCACGCTGATGGATTCAGAAATGTAATTATAGTGGGAAACATAAATTAGCTGCTTCTTTTGTGGAGCTGGATGCAAAGGTCGGGGGCTATGTGTAGTGTCTATGTGTCTCTGCACATATGCATGTGTGTGTGTGTGCATGCATGTTCGTGTATGTGTGTGCATGTTCATGTGCATGCATGTGCTGTGTGTGCTTGTGTGTGTATGTTCACATGTTTATGTGCATGTTAACGCACGTGTGTGCGTGCGCGCGTGTGTGTGCACCTGTCCAGCGGGTATTTACTGAGAGAAACTCTCCTCTCACTCCTGTTCCTGGGCAGAGCGGAGTAAACCAGCAGGACAGGCCTCTCTGTTTGGTTGGGGCCCTGGGCCTGGCCTCGCTCTTCTTGGCTGCAGAGGTGGGTATGTTGGCATCAGGGAAGATGGAAGCCATCCCCAGGGACCCACCTTGGGATCTCGTGCAGATTCTCCTCTTTGGGACAGAAGGAGTGAGCAGAGTAGTAATGGTGCCAAGCTGGACGGGCTTGGGCCCTGGGTGCCCGGGAAAGCTTCGTCGGGAGTGGCCGCCTTGGGCCGCTGGGCTGCCCTGGGCCTGGCCTTGCACCTGTGAGGCAGCGTCCAGACAAGCTGACAGCAATTGGTGAAAAGGTGGCTGACACTGTTGGTTGCCAGGCAACCTTCCCCCCAGCTAAGCAAGCCCTGATTTTGCTCAGGCTTCAGGCAGCAGCAATGCACTCGGGGGAGGTGGTGCCTCCCCAGCCTGGTCTCCATCGGATGCAGCCAATCCTGCAATTCAATTGGCCACGCCGGAACTGGAGAGCCCCAAAGGGAACCGGCAGGCCATGCTGCCAGTGGGACTCCGGGAAAGTCTGCCAGGAGCTGCTGGGAAATTGTCTGCCCTCTTATAAAGGACACAAGGCAAAGACTGGCTCCCGGAGGATTTCAGATGCTGACACACGAAGATGGGCTGCCTGGAACTTGGAGGCGGCCTTGAAATCGCGAGGGGAAATCTTCATTGAGCCACAGATGGACCCGCCTGCAACCAGCCTGCTTTTACAGTCCCTCGGTTAAGAGACAATTAATCCCTCGCTCTTCAGGGGCTTTTCAGTTGGTTTTCCGTTCCAGCTGAGAACATTCAGGTGGTTCCAGGGACAGGGAGAATCTCACGTGGAATCTGTACACTCGGTCCAGAATTAAGGCTTATTATCGTGAAAGCATATTACCTTGTCCACTTTTCTGCTGAGGGGACGCTGGCCTCAACAAGGGAGTTGGTGAGATCTCCATCCTTCTCCGTTTCCAGGAATGGCTCGAATAAGATGAGAATTCCTTCCTTACAGGCGACGCTTTGGCTGCCCACAGCAGAAGGAGGCACCCTCGGGGGGGGTTTCATGCCGCGCTGGACACTTTCCTGGGACCCCCAGAGATTCATTTGTGTATTCCTTGTGCAGTCAGAACTGCTCCTGGGTGTCAAAGTTTTGGACTGGAACCCCAGGCTGGGGCCGGAGATGCTCTGGCCTCTCCCCCAGAGGGTGGCAGGGCCCCTCAGCCAGCCTCTGTCTGTGTTGGCTTAGAAGAGGGCTAGTCCAGCTCTCATTTTATCTGCCTGGGAAACAGGTTGGACCAGATCAGCGGTTACAAAATGTCTATCACGGGTCCAATCTGGGTCACTGGATATGTTTTTCTTTTTTCCGTCTCTATAGTGTGTTAAAAAGTATTTAAAAATCAGGAAATTTTTCATAAAAACCAGGGCTTCTGGTTTCCTTTAAAAGCCTGCATTCTGGCCACGTGGAGTTACGGTGAGAGCTGGCTGCCACTAGGTGGTAGCTACTGCCTTCCGTGGGGCATGTGCCCTCCGTCAGGCCACAGTCCCCACCACTCCACACAGCCCTGCCACCAGGCGGGCGTAGTTGACATTTGCAATACCTGTGCCGGCTTTCCTCCCCCGGCCTTTTTCTACCCACTGCCTCATTCACCCAACAACTATTTATTGAGCACCGGCTGCATGCAGGCACACTCTAGGGGCCTGGGAAACACACTGAGCATAGACGCCTGCTCCCCAGACCTTCCCTTACCTGCCTGGCACATCTGGGTTTATGGCCCTCGAGCCCAGCTTTTTCAAGAGCTCCTGAGGTTTAATGGCCCGTGATCCTGCCCTTCCCTCCCCTGCGGTCACCACACAGGCATCCGAGCTTGGCGGCCTGCAGGGGGCTGCGGGACCAGCTTCACTCACCTGGGCAGGCATTTGTGCCCATAATGCCTTGGGATGCTGCCAGGTGTGGTCTTCAAGGTTGAGGGCATCATGCCCATCAAGTCACAAAGGGTCAGGGAGGAGGAGACCAAGGCCCAGCATTTCCCCCGCTGCTAACCGCACCCTGTATTTCCTGTGAGGGCCCCCTCTCTCCCTCTTCCAGTCTGGTGTTCCAGGTGACATCATCTGTGAACCCACAGGTGAGCATGTGATCGGGCCTGGTCAATCAGAGTGTCACCTTCCTCTAACCATCCAATTGGTTCAGGGAAAACCATGTGACCCAGGCTGAGCCAACCAGGTGCGCCCAGAGCTCTACCTCAGTGGCGGGAAGGAGGCTTCCTTTGTCTCAAGTGCTTGGACACTCTGCTGGTGGCATCTTGTCGCCAGGAGGGGAGAGCTGGGACGGAAATGGAGCCAGTGCGGTGGAATCAGAGTCAGGAGAGAGACTTGGTCTCCATGACACTGGTGGGGCGCCTGGATCAAGATGTGCCTGAAGTTCATGCTACCCTTGAAACTTTCGGCCACATATACGTGCCCTTCTCTGATTTAAGTCACTTTCAGTTGGGGTGACTGCCATTTACAGGGACCCACAACATTGTAAATCAACTCTACTCCAATAAAAATTTTTTTAAAAAGTTAACAACAACAACAAAAAGCCCTGCTGTTACCTATATCATTTCAATATGAGGAACTGAACGTCACGGAAGAGAAGCCCGCTGCCCAGGGTCTCGCGCTGAGCCGTTGGTGAGGATCTCACCTCCCTGAGCCCCTGCTCTTTGCCTGCCAGCCCACGGAGGCCGGTGCTTCCACCCACATCTGTGCCGCCCGGGAGCGTGTACCGCCGCTGTGGGCGGCCTCTCCTCGCAGCTGGCGTGAGGCCAGGCCAGGCCTTCCCATGGTGAGGAAGGAGCGCTCTGCCGCAGCTGACGAATCACCTTGGATGGCCCCTCCTCCGTTCCCCGCCTGCTGCAGGAAGGACGTGGAGTCCACACCCCACCTTCTGAGCCTCCTTCAAAGGCGGTCACAGTTTCTTGAAGTCATCTTTGCAGAACTGGCCTCAAAGCCTCAAGTTCAGGGACCCCACCCCACCCCCAGTGAGCTGCTCTGAAGTAAGAGGTTTCATCTGAGAAAGAAAGTGAGAAGGCTGTGCTGAGGACCTGTGATGTTTTCGGGCTTCTGGGCCCAGCAGGGGAGGCTGAGACGCACAAATGTTCAGAGAACATGTGAAAGCTCCTTTTGTTTGAATTACACAAATTAAGAGGAAGCGGGGCTGAGGCCCATCTGCTGGTGCCCACGGAAGCATCTCCCTTTTCACTGCACCGCCCGAGACAAGGGCGTGTCCTGTGCTGCCCGGGCTGCCAGCATCCGTGCTGCTCTCAGACGCAGACCCTCTCTCCAGCTCTGCCTTGTGCCTTCTCGGATGACCCGGAGGTGGTGGCCTGGCTCTTCAGCTCTGTTCCCCTTTCGCCCCAGGCTGAGCGAGGGAATTTCTGGGTCAAGCTGGAATGAGTAGCTCCCTCCCTTCCCATGCTGGCTGAGGCCAATCCAGGGCCAGCTCAGTACTCCTTTGTGCCCCAGCTCTCCAGAAATCTCCCACCAGAGGAACCTGTCTTTCTCTTCCGTTGAGTCCTGATTACTTGGCCCTTCTCATTATCTGACTGGAAGCCTGTGTCATCAGGGTTCCTTGGCACTGACATGGCCACTGGTCAGGGGCTGGGATGCTGAGACCAAGGCATGGGTGCAGGGTCACCTGCCCATGTGTCACAGTGTGTAGACCTGAGAGGGCTAGTCTCAAAGGCAGCACATAGCATTTGGGATTATGTTCAGCTGCACCTAACAGAAACTTGATTAAGCAAATAGGGACACAAAAACAGTGTAGGGCTCGAACAACTGCTTGAGGATGTCAGTGAGAACTCAGACTCCCTTCCTTCTCTACCATCCTTAGTGTGTGTCTTTTTTTTACCTCACGGCTACAAAATGGCTGCTGCCCTCCAAGCATTACATCTACATTCAAAACAGGAAGGAGGAAAAGGGGCCACACCTAAGTCAGAAAAAAGCTTTCCCAGAAATCCCCAGGAGATCTCTACTCATTGGGCCAAACTCTGTCGCATGGCCACACCTCACTATAAGGGCATCTGGGAAATGTAGTTTTCTAAAGCTGTCCCATTGCCACCCAAACCAAATTAGGGTTCTGTTAGGAGGGGGAGAGTGGATCTAGGCAGACCGTTGGCTGTTGCTGCTGCAGACACTTTGGGGAGAAACCGTATCAGGGCGGAACAGACCACGGAACCAAGCAATCCATCGAAAGAGGGGGCGTGAGGCCTGAAGTCGGCAGACCGGCGTGAGAGGAACAGTAGTGAATAAATGAAAACTGACATTTTTTGGTTCCTTAAAAGAAGTTAATAGACTTTATTTTTAGAGCAGCTTTAGGTTTACAGAAAGTTGAGGAGAAAGTACAGAGAGTTCCCACATAGCCCCTCTGCCCCAATATCTCCTCTTATGAACGTCTTACATTAGTGGGTACACTGGTTACAACTGATGAACAAATACGTCATTATTAACTAAAGTCTGTATCCAACAAGGGTTCACCCTGTACGGTACATTCTGTGGGTTTTGACAAACGCATGGTGTCATGTCTCCGCCATCATAGTGTCATAAGAAAAGTTTCACTGCCCTGCCTGGACCAATGCTAACTCTGTGTTTATTTAATATTCATAAAACCCCACGAGGAAGGTTGTATTATTGCACCCATTTCACAGAAGAGGAAACTGAGGCACTGAGATGAGAACTATATTAGCCCAGGGCCACCTGGCTACCCAGGATTAGATTTCAGTCTGGCTGATCTGAGCCTGAATTTGGAGCCACTGCCCTGTGCAGAACCAAAGGAGTGAGACTCCCGGTGGGGGTTGGAGTGGGCCTTGCAGGGGTGCGGGGAGGTGCCCCAAGCCTGAGATGGGCCCCGAAGCGCTGGACCCAGGCGGCCCCCTCCTGGCGTCTCTGCGACCTCCAGTGCTGCTGGGGGGTGGGGGACCCCATCCCACCGCCCGCCTGCCCACCCACCTGTCAGGAAGCAGTCTCCAGGCAGAGGGAGCCAACCCTTCCAAATAGAGAGATGTCACAGCCTGTTATTTCTCCTGCAGAGGCAGAGAACAGAAATATTTCAGATGTGAATTTA
The DNA here is from genome assembly GCF_028021215.1 of Eschrichtius robustus. NCBI lineage: Eukaryota > Metazoa > Chordata > Mammalia > Artiodactyla > Eschrichtiidae > Eschrichtius > Eschrichtius robustus. The sequence continues at coordinate 809,777 of NC_090837.1, forward strand.
TTCTTCTTTTCTGCTGCTCCAACTTGCCTATTCATTCTCCAAGGCAGGGCAGGGTTTGCTGAGTAAACATCGTACCTGACAGTTGCATCAACAGCCCTTTGTCCGTAATTATTACACTTAGTCCAGGTATAATTACCCATAATTTGTGGAGGGAAGTAATCACGTTTTTGCCTTGCAGTTTGCAGTTGCGACTTAGACAGATGCACTGTCTCTTACTGCAGGAAGGTCCAGGACTCCCGAAGAACCTGGGAGGCTCGGGGTGGGGGGGCCGGGGGCGCGTGCAGGTTCTGTGCTGGGTTGAGGCAGGGGTGAAGCAGCACCCCTCGGCTCCATCCTGTGGGACCCTCCGGGGGTGCCCCAGGTCTGGACCCTGTGGCACTGCCGGACCTGCCCCCCGATCTGGCCGAGCATCCTGTTCTCCCCATCCCGGGGGCTGCCTTCATCTGCACATCCCGTGGACACCTGCTGGAGTGGCACCTCCTATTTGCAGTAGGAGCTCCTCCCTTTGCAGGTGGACAGAACCCATTACCTTGGAGCAGCCCCTCGTGGTGTGGGAAGGACTCACTTAGGGGGCCTCCCTTGTGATGGGAACGTAAGTACGCGGGCTCCCGAGGCGCAGGGCGGGCAGGACAGCACCGCCTCCAGGGAAGTGGTAACAGATGCACGGAGCCAGGATCTCCAAGAAGGGGTGCGCGTGGGAGTGTGGAGGGCTGTTCGGGGAGAACGTGCGCCGATGGGCCCATTTTCCAGACTTGGAATCTTTTTAGCAATCTGCCAAGATAACCTGTTTTGAGAAGCTTGAATGAGAAGATGTAGAGAAAGCACGTGAAAGTAAACGCATCTTGCTGGACAAACGTGCAGGTGAGCCCGTCAGGGGTCGGACACGGGTGGCTTCATTGTGTTTTTGTCGCTGCTTCCCCATCAGCCAAAGATGCGCCCCACCCCCACCCTGCCCCCAGACCCTGCCCCCACTGGGTGGGGGCAGAGCCATGCCTTGTACGTGTTGGTTTGCTTCTGCCCACTTTCTCTGAGACTCTAGGTTATCACACATCCTCTGGTGGGTTGTGTTTTCCAAAGATGGCTGCAACAGTATCTCCTTGTATCAGTCTCTGTGGCTGCTATAACAAAGTACCACAGACTGAGCAGCTTAAACAACAGACATTTATAGTCTCTCTCAGTTCTGGAGGCTGGAAGTCTGACATCCAGGTGTCTGCAGGGCTGGTTTCTCCTGAGGCCTCTCTCCTTGGCGTGTAGACAGCCGTCTTCTCCCCTTGTCCTCACATGGTTGTCCCCGTGTCCTAGTCCCTTCTAATAGGGACACTTATTAGAAGTGTACAGAAGTCATGTTGTATTAGGGCCCACCTTCATCTTAACTAGATCATCTACAAAGACCCTACCTCCAAATCAGGTCACCACTGACGTACTGGGGTAGGACTCCATTGTATTTTTCTGGGGGACACAAACAACACTCCGTTTTCCATGCTCCCATTGAGAGGTGGGGTCCCTGTCCCCTCCCTGGGTAGAAGTGATGTCACATGACTTCTGGGGTTAGGTCATAAAGGTGATGCTTCTCTCTGAGGTGTCTGCTCTCGGAACCTGACCTCCATGCTGTGAGGAAGCCCAAACGGCCCGCAGAGAGGCCACATGGGGGCAAACTGAGGCTCCTGGTGAGCCCAGCCAACAGCCGGCACCAACTCACAGGCCCCCCAGTCCACACCTTGTGGGACAGAGATGACCCCTCCCTACCAATCTATACCCGAATGTATGTTTGTGAACAAAACAGATGGTTGCTGCGGTTTTATGCCGTTAAGTGGTTTGTTAGTTATGCAGCAACAGGTGCAACCCCGAGTAAGTGATTCCAAACCCCCAAGGAGGCCTCAGGTGGGGGGTATGGGGGGGTACCTGGAGCTTGGATGACAGGGGACAGGATTCCTTCCAACACACTGGCTGGCCAGAGTGGGAATCTCCTTAGCTTCCTTCCAAACTAGCATGGCACCACGGCTTGGGGCCAACTGGCTGAGCCACAATACAGAGCCCAGGTGAGGCCCTGTCAGAGCCTCTGCGGGTCTGGACCAGCAGCCCACAGTGTCCATGGGACTGTGCAGGACCGGCGCTCAACAGCGCCATCTCGTGGCACTAGGCATGCATGCCACTCACTTCTCTGTCCAGCACTTGCAAACAGGGCTTGCTCCTTTGAACTGACGCCCCCATCACTATGGTTTCAGGTGGCGGGGAAAGCCTCCAGGGAGATGCACTGGACTTACTGTGACCACAGTGAATCATACGTCAATCCTAACTGACAGAAGCTCAGTTCAACCTGGACCCAGCCCCAAAGGGCTCGTGTAACTGAAGATTTAAGGACAGACAGAGCTTCAGGCATAGCTTTATCCAGGTGCTGAATCCATGTTGTCAGGAGTCTTCTGTCCCCAGCTCCCAGCTCTGTCCTCTCTTGGGTGGGCTTCATCTTCAGGCAGGCTCTCGCCATGAGGTGGCCCCTGGAGGTCTCTCTCTCTCTCTCTCCCGCGCTCTCTCCCTCTCCCGCGCTCTCTCTCTCTCTCTCAATAGCTGCAGCAAGGATCCTAGGGTTGCGTCTGACCTTGCCTGACTGGGTCATGTCTTCTTTCCTGAACCAGTCCCTGGGCCAGGGGGTGGAATGTGCTGATTGGCCAGGACCCGATCCTGGAAGCAGATAATGAGGTCAACCTCACCCACAGCTTGGGTACCGAGCGCTGCGGGGGACTCCCCCGAGGGAAGCTGTGCTGCTGGTACCCCACAGGAGGGGCACTGGATTCTGAGCGGGCAAAACACAGGTGTCTATTACACAGGAGTGAGTCAGGAGTGTGACTGATGGTTAGCTGGAAACAAAGGAAAGATGTGTAATTTTCTGTGCCCTGAGCTGATAGACGGTCATCGCTGTTACCTGTGCCTGGAAACGGGGCTTCCTGACTCCGCGTGTCAGAGGCGAGTCTGCCCCGACATCTCTGCCCGTCTCTTCTCCTCCCCCATGCTTTGGCCCCGTTGTGGTGGGACCAGGCCCTCCTGCGTGTCTGCCGGGGGCTCCCGCTTATACTACTGATGACAGGGTCCCCAGGAAAGCCCTTGGGCTCCCCCCTCCTCCACCTTTGCCCTTCGTGCCAGCCAAGGAACAGAAGAGGTCAGGAGATGGGAGGAGATGGTGATTCTGCTTCATGGCCTTGGGGGCTCCTTGGCTGAGCTGCGCCTGGCAGCGTATTCATTAAGACCAGGCACAGCCTCCTAGTTGCTTAATTATGGGCTTCATTAAAAGGGAAGATCAATAACCAGGATAATAAAAGCTCAAAGATAATGGAAACAATTAAACTGCTTTGTCCTAGGTAACATAAAAGGATACATCTGTCTAATGAATCCTTCCTTGAAGCCAAGCTTCCTGGCTCTTCCATATGGGCAATTTGGGTTGAATTAAAAATGATCATATATCCAGTGCAGTGTCTACACCACAGACAGAAGCTTCAGGAAGGGTAACATGCCCACTCTCACAATTTCCCTGATTTGGGTGTGAATCCCTTGTTTGGGGACCAACCCCTATGGAGGGAACCACAGAGAGCCTGTCTGTGTCATGTATGTCTGTGTGGCCTGTGTCTGCCTTTTTATCATTCATTCATTCATTCATTCAACAAACACTTGTATTCAGAAGACACAGTGGTGGGTGGGGATGGATATTTTGGTTTTCAGGGGGCCTTCCAGTCTAGCAGGAGAGACAGAAACTAATCAAATAACCACATGATTACATTTCTATAAACTTTGGTAAGTGCTCTGAAAGAAAGCATATGGGACTACAAAGAGAAAAGCAGGAGCTCCTGACATTCTGGGAGGGAGGCTAAGATTGGAAAGCTGAGCAGCAGCTAAGTTGATGGAAGGGAAACAGATGAGGCAGAGGGAACAGCACGTGCAGAGGCCCTGAGGCAGGAGAGGGCCTGGCACATCCAAGGAATCACACGAGGACCAGGTGGTTAGAACACAGTGAGAAGGGAGAAGAGACGAGAGGTGAGGTGGGGGCAGCAGGCCTGGACCCCCGGGGCTTTGGGAACAACAGCAAGGACTTGAGTATTATCCTCAAAGCAATGGGGGCTACTGGGACTGTGGGAGCAGAAGCAAACACACCAAGCAGAGGTCCTGGGAGGACAGAGGGGCGGGGGAGGCCAGAGCATGGGAGATACACTCAGCTGAGCCTCAAGGTAAGTTCTCAAGAACACTGGGCTCGCAGAAGCGCTGCTGCTTCTCCGTCCACAGGGATGGCTCTCGGAACCGCTGGACTGGAGCGATTCTGCTGGTGGGGAGGGAGGTGGAGGTGTGAGCCTGGGAAGACCCCTCACCCAATGGCCACACCTGGGCGAACTACCTGCCTGAATACCCAGCGACCCATGGCTCCCTCGGCACCTGCTAAACAAACACAGGTGCTTTCTCATGAAGCAGGTCACTGGGTTACCTGAGAGGAGGGAGACAGAACTTGACAGGCTCTCATGGACCCAAATCATCACCCAGTGGGAAGCAGGGCCCCAGAGAGGGCACCCCAGGAAGAGGTTTGGTCTGGAGAGAAGTTTTGTCCACCAGCAGCTGGACGGGGCTCAGGCTGAGGGACAGCTGGGGGAGGGACCCGTGTTCCACGCCAGGCCCTCGGGGGCCCTGAGCTCTGGGCTGTCACACACCTGGGGGGTGACCGGTGCTGAGATGACTGTTGTCTGGCTTACCTGTGTCCAGTGGGCCATTTCTCAGGCCGGCCCTGACTTGTCCAAGATCTGTAAGACATGCTGGGCATGTCTCCCAGCACCTTCTCCTTCCTTCGTTAGATGTGTCTGCTCTGTCTCTGCCCGTGTTGTTCTAAGGATGGCTCCCCGCCAGGTGTGTCTCCCACCTGGGAAGGGAGGACATGGTGCTGGACATCTCCCCGGGTGAGCCCAGCATCACTCTCATCACAGCTGATTGGCCAGAATGTGTCATGTGGCCATACCTTGCTGCAAGGGAGGCTGGGAAATGTAGTCTTTATCTGGGTTCTGTTACCAGGTGGGGGACTGAGAGGAGACATCTGGAGAATGAACAGCTCGCAGACTTTGCTACAGAGCCCAGCCGTATGGGGTGTGGGTCTGGGGGCTTGGCATGGAGGAAGCCAGGGGGAGGAGACACTTGGCAAAGGAAACCAGAGAACCCAGGCCCCAAAGCTCTGGTCTCCATCGCCCAGGAGCTTCACTCCACTCTTCCCTGAGTTAGACTTCATGAGGTAACACGTGCTGCTTCCAATTAAGTGAGTTCAAGTTGGGGTTCCACCTCTTACCAGCAAGAGCCTGGATGGCATGCGGGCCAGAGGGTCAGCCTGGAGCTGAGGCGCCACACCCTCCCCCCGCCCCCTCCCCCAGCCTGATGTCTCCGCGAAGCTTGGGCTCCACCCAGGCTGCTGCGTGGGACTCCCGGGGTGGCTCCTGCCGGCCTGTGCCGCGCTCACCCCTCACAAAAGGCCCTTTACGTGACCTTCACCTGGTACCTTCCTCTGCACCAACCGGGCACTCAAAGCCACACGGCTGGCGGTGCCCCACCTCTCAGAGCACCTTCTGTTCTACAATCCCCAGGGCTTCTCCTCTGCGGGGACAGTGTTTGGCAAAGGCTTTTCTTTCTTTCTTTCTTTCCTTCTTTTTTGGTTTGTGTTTTAAAGGGCTGAAAGCAAGCTGTTATGTGTCACTGGAACATATGAAAGGAAGCACATATTTTCCACACACAGTTGCTCCCAATCTCAGGCCCCAGGAATGCAAAGTTTCAGAAAGTAAACACCAGCAGATCCGAGACAGAACGTCGCAGATGGCAGGGCTGAATTAGTGGAACCGGCTCCCTCGGAAGCTGGACCGTTCCTCGCTGAACAGAAGCCGCCTGAGTCACTCTCTGCGGTGGCTGGGAAACTCCCGCTTCTCTTCTGCTTCTTCTCCAAATGTCTCCCCAAGAGTCCAACAAAAGCAGGGAAGGACCATGAGACTCAAGTCTAACCACCAGTATTTCCGTCTCCTGGGGGCGGGCGTGAAATATGGGTGCTTGGGACAGGGAGGTTCTTGCTATGGAGGACGTGAGACTGAGAGCAGGTGGGCCACAGAGGGCTCCTGGCTGGATTCCCACCAGGCAGACTCGTGCGTGACCATCAGGGACAGACCAAGTTACCAAAATTCCATCCATCCAGGGGCCGCTCTGTTGGTGGGGACCGTAGACCCACTAACTTCTTCCAGCCCATCTAGTTTTCCTGTGACCACAGCTGAGATGGTTCCAGAGTCCTCGGAGTTCTGGTGGCTCCAGGGCACCAAAGGGTGGGGTAAATGAAAGATATTGCCTGCCAGAACAGTAAACAAAGGATGTTGCAGCCATCAAGCCATCACTTTACGCCCGACTGTGAGCCCTGAGGGAACTCAGGCTAGAAACAGGATGCCCCCCATCTAGCAGTCACCTGCTGCAGTCACCCCCCAGCCCTGATAGTGTACCCTGAGGGCACTCAGGATGGGAAAACACAGCACACTGGCCCCAGAGAGCTGAGGTGCACGTCAAAGGAATGACTTCAGTGAGCCCAGACTCTTGCATCTTCCCATACATAGAAAAGCACTAAATCCCTTAACTTGAGGTATCTGGTTTTCTTTAATGAACAGTAATCTTTTGATGTCCCAACCACCTGGTCTTTGTTGCAAAAACTCCTCTGTATCCTGGCTCCGCCCCTTGCCTCTTCGGAGCAGTCTCTCAGAATTATTGGAGAGTTCTGTCTCCTGGGCTTGAGTCCTCAGGTTTGTCTGCTAAATAAAACATACTCTCAACTTTTAGGCTGTGAATTTTTTCGGTCGACAGTAGGGCGTGGGGTCTCCGTCTGCTTTTAAACGCGTGGGGAGATCACATGGTCATTGTACGTTACAGACCGATGGAACCAGCCGTGTGTTCTAAAGCTACTTTTATATAAGATTGAGAATATTTAAGATGATGAAATGTCAATGGTGCACGTCGTCGAGGATTGTTCCCATTGTTATTTTTACTGGTGGTAGATTCGAGGCATTGAGGGGGGAGGTGGGAGGGGTCTGAGGACGCTTGGCCGCATCGCCAGGCCAGACTTCAGGAATTCCTGGGGATGGGCCTGGCCCCAAACGGCACGAAGGGGTCCATCTGCGAGCATGTGTAGGTCTCACTTCAGGTCACAGACTAACTGAAAGGACTTCAGGTAAATCTAAAGTTTCATCACACACAACAGAGAAGGAAGAACTCCGTCTATAGAAGAAGTCTGTGTTTTCAGGTTCCTTTGGCTTTGAGTGATGGAAAATCGAACTCACTTTGGCAAAGGAGGGATGTGTTGAAGGCAGTCTCGGGGATGCAAGGCAGGGGCAGATGGCAGGGCTTGGCTCTCCCGTGCCTGAGTCTCGAGTCTTGGGGCTTTCAGCTCAGCTCCATCACACCGGGGTCTCCCTCCCAGGAAGGATGGGCTAACAGCCCCAGTGCCAGCGCCCTCAGGGTCTAAAGCCTCACTCTGTTCCCCCTGTGGAATAGAAACCTCAGGGCAGGACTTGGGCTGGGTTGGGTCAATCTGCATGGATTACGTGTGGAAGTGGAGGCCACCCCGGAGCCATTTGGTGGGACGGAGGGAGGTCCCCAAGGGAAGCGGGTGGGTGGGCTATGCTTGTGTCCAACATCTGCTCTGCCCCACGACCCTCCCCTGTGCCTGCATCCGCTGGCTCAGGCACCACGGTCTTCCCTGGAACCAGCCAAGAGTGCCCCCAGGATTCTCCAACGACAGCCTCCCTGTTGGCGTGCAGGTGCCCTTCCTCCACTCATGACTCTGATTGAGCTGAAGGGTCAGTATGCCTCAGCCTGGACAAATAGAGCTCATGTCCCCCGGCACATATGACCCCTCCAGAGACAAGGACTCTGGGGTGATGACCCCCGCTGGGCTCGGCCAGGCACTTCCGTCCCCACAGAGGTGAGCTTGGCCGAACAGGAGCCAGTGTAGAGGGGCTGTGCTGGGAGAGACATGTGTTCCTGGTGCTGTTTTTGGATCCCTGATCAAGCTGTGCCTGAACCCCACCTGTCTCTCACTTCACAGTTACAGGAGCTCATAAATTCCATCTACTCTGCTCAAGCCCCTCTGAGTTGGGTGTTCTGTTATTTGCCACAGATAAAGTCCTGACCAACCCACCAAATATTGCCTCAGAGCATTATATCAGAAAATGTAAAATATGCTAGCTGCTGGTAGAGATACACTGTGAAATTTCAAAATCTCAGAAAAATATTTACTTTCTGCATTAAAAAGCTCATGTCTCTATATGTACAATGGAATATCACTCAGCCATAAAAAAGAATGAAATAATACCATTTGCATCAACATGGATAGACCTAGAGATTACCATATTAAGTGAAGTAAATCAGAAAGAGAAAGACAAATACCATGTGATATCACTTATATGTGGAATTTAAAAGATGACAAAAATGAACTTATCTACGAAACAGAAACAGACTCACAGACACAGAAAACAAACTTATGGTTACCAAAGGGGAAAGGGGATAGGGGAGGGATAAATTAGGAGTTTGGGCTTAGCAGTACACACTACTGTATATAAAATAGATAAACAACAAGGTCCTACTGTAGAGCACAGGAAACTGTATTCAATATCCTGTAATAAAACATAATGGGAAAGAATAGGACAAAGAATATATATATGTGGGTATATCTATATATATATATATATCTGAATCACTTTGTTGAATACCAGAAACTAACACAACATTGTAAATCACCTCTACTTCAACTAAAAAAAAAAAAAAAGTAAAAAAAGCCATAAAAGCTCATGTCATCATTCAGTGTAGGTCATCAGGGTCAGTGACCCAGGCCCCTCTCGTGTCTTGCAGCTCTGTCCTCCTCTGGCCCTCTGAATCCTCTCCATTCAGCCAGCGGTGGGGACAGAGCCATGATCCTCAGGTCCAGGCCTGGAAGGGAAGCCCATCATCTCCGCTCACACACCATTGGTCAGAACTCTGTCACATGGCTACACCTGGCAGCAGGGGAGTCTGGGAAATGTAGTCCAGCTGTATGTCCAGGCGGAAGAGGCGAGAAGGCAGGCTCCGCCCAGCTTTGCTGCTGATCTGCCTGTCTGTGGGTTTGCTCCTTGCCGTATGCCGAACTGATGCTCAGCGCTGGGCCACACCCCCTGCTCCCTCTCCAGCCTGGATGTCGAGCTGACCGGCCCCAAATCCCTCGCTATTCAGCCCGTATTATGTAGCATTCCTCACCTGGGACCCTTGTTAGATTGACAGAGGCACGTGGAAGGTTCTGAGAAAATCTGGTCACGTTTCTGTGGAAACATTCGAGGCTCGTAGCAAAGGGAAGCTGCTTCCACTGATAAGCTAAGAGATCAAATATTTCTGCGCAGAGGCAGCCCTGTCCGCATTATCGAGGACGTTCAGGGCTGCCTGGGGAGGGAGAGAAGCTTAGCAAAGTCATTTCAGAGCCTGCGCTGCTTCCTGATGACAAGTCGGGATTCCTGCTTTAATCATCGCTTGTCGAGCGGGGCCCAGGCTCCCCGCCCCAGGGGGGAAGCCAGCTTTAGAAGCCAGTTTGCAGCAGTTCTGTCTCTTTCTCTGGACTGGTCTGGAAAACGTGAAAGGAAAATAGTCAGAATCACACAGAATTCTAAGTGAGTCCCGAGCCCACCCTAGACCCGCTCCTCACATTTATCTGTTTACGTATTTCTATGCCAGCGCACTTCCTTCTTCCTCCCTGAGCTTGCTCGGGGAGAGGCGGGGAAGGAAGCATTTGGACCCAAGGCATTGTCGAACTGCTAGGCGTGGGGATACTGGCAGGAGGAGAGGAGAGTTAAGTTCGTCTACTTGAGGAAGCGTTTCTTTGGGAAGGAATGTGCGGTGCTTGTTCAGTCACTGCCCCTGGTCCCCTCTGGCTTCTCTCCCGCCAGGACACAGAGTCTAGTACTGGGGGCCGTGGGGAGGCGTGGGGAGGAGAGAGGAAGGAAGGAGAGGGGGTCCTGGGTGTTTGACGGGCTGGGGGGAAGGATGGGGACCCTCGGTTCTTGGCGTGGGGACTCGGGGCACAGCAGCTAGTGGTCTGGGGGGTCTGACTTACGGTGCAACAGGAGGCTCAGTCCACCTGTGCTCTTTTCACGTCTGTTTCTAATTATTTGCCACGTCTGTAGGTCGGTCAGTCTCTTGGTGCCAGTTTCACCTATGAAATTATTGGAATCTCCACCTTATTTATCCACTGGGGCAATTGGGAGCCTCCAATGAAACAAGCTCTGCAGTGCAAGCCCCCATAACACATCTTGTCCCGCACATGTGTGTCTCAGGTGATGGCTGTTGTGGCCAGTGTGTGTGGACTCTGTGTGGGAAGAAGGTCCAAACTCTCTCTCTTTCATCCTTTCGCCTTCAGATTTTACAGATGAGGAAATCTGACGCTTGTCTCTGGGACCAGTACTTCTGAAACAACAAGAAAAATAGTACCTGGGGGGCCACGGCCATCTGAGATGGTAACTTGGTCAGCTTGAGCTGAGTGGAGGGTGGCCAAGCAGGGGAGTCAGGAGGTGAGGGCACAGGTGTCCTGCCCGAAAGCCCCACTCGCCCGGGGCTGTGAGTCTGGGGTCTTGGGTCTCAGCACGACTCCCTGGGGCAGAGGCGCGGACGTGGTCCCGTGCCGCCTCTAGGGATGTGTCAGGGTGTCTGGGGGGCCACCAACCTTTCCCAGCCTTAACTCCCTCCCAAAGAACGAGTGCACATCCCCAGAGGGCACAGCTGGCTTAGCTGGAAACCTTCGAGGCCAGACCACCACGGTGAAGCAGTCCCCAGGGTTGGGAGAACATGCTGGTCCCTGTTGCCCAGGAGTCCCAACTAGAGTTGGGCGGGGTGGGGTCAGGGCAGGACCCAGACCCTGGAGTGTCCACCTCTTGCTGGTTCTGAGGACGCAACTTGGGTCACAGCATGTGCGTTATTTCATCAAGGCCGGTACAATTACCCCATTTCTCCAGGAAGGAAATTGAAGCTGAGAGGATAAAGTGACCTTTGAGCCCTGGGCTGGAACATTTCCAGAAATGTCTTCTGCGAAAGGAGCCGAATATTCCAAGGCTATTTTGATTGTAAGTGACAGAAACCTAACTCAAAATGGCAGAAGAGCAGATTTATTGGTCATGAGAGCGGATTCAGGCACAACTGGGTGCAGGAGTTCAAGTGCTCACAGGGCCGGGACTTCCCTGGTGGTGCAGTGGTTAAGAATCCCCCTGCCAATGCAGGGGACATGGGTTTGATCCCTGTTCCCGGAAGATCCCACATGCCACAGAGCAATGAAGCCTGTGCACCACAACTACTGAGCCTGTGCTCTAGAGCCCGTGAGGCACAAATACTGAGCCCGCATGCCACAGCTACTGAAGCCCACGCACCTAGAGCCCGTGCTCCGCAACAAGAGAAGCCACCGCAATGAGAAGCCCGCGCACAGCAACGAAGAGTAGCCCCCGCTCGCCGCAACTAGAGAAGGCCTGCGCGCAGCAACCAAGACCCAATGCAGCCAAAAATAAATAAATAAACGAGTGCCCCCGGGGCCTCCCGCTCCACCCACCCTCTGCTTCTCTGCTGAGCGCTTCACTCTCAGCCAGGCTCCCCAGTCGCTGTGAAGATGACCCCCGGCAGCTCCTCACCCATATCCCACCAGATGTGCAAAAAAGTACTTCCACAAAAAAGTCCAAGAATTGAGTCGTGTTGACCTGTCTTGGGCCACGTGTCCACCTCTATAGCAGTCCTCGGGCCACGGGCATGGAATACGCTCACTGGCCTGAGGAGCCCTGGACTGTTCCAGAGCTAGAAGTGGGGTCTACCTCACCTCAACCAATGGGTTGAGAATAGGTGGCTCCCTGAAGAAATCTTGGATGCTCAGTCAATACCAGACAGTGGTTAACAGAAAATAATGGCACGGCTATCCTTCCTCAGCTGGACACGGAGCCAAAGCGAGATGCACTGTATGAGCAGGTTCCACCAACACGTCTTCCCCAGGAGGTCTGTGCAAGACGGGCGTTCTTTTCTTTTCTTTTTTAAAAATAAATAAATTTATTTATTTATTTTTGGCTGTGTTGGGTCTTCATTGCTGCGCAGGCTTTCTTTAGTTGCAGTGAGCGGGGGCTACTCTTCGTTGTGGTGTGCGGGCTTCTCATTGAGGTGGCTTCTCTTGTGCAGAGCACGGGCTCTAGCACGTGGGCTCAGTAGTTATGGCTTACGGGCTCTAGAGTGCAGGCTCAGTAGCTGTGGTGCACGGGCTTAGTTGCTCCGCGGCATGTGGGATCCTCCCGGACCAGGGCTCGAACCCGTGTCCCCTGCATTGGCAGGCGGATTCTTAACCACTGCGCCACCAGGGAAGTCCCAAGATGGGTATTCTTTTTTTTTTTTTTTCCAAGATGGGTATTCTTAACACAGGGTTCCAACCCCACCTCCACCTACCACCACTCTCACCCCCACCAGCTCTGACCCAGTTGTGCTAACTTGTACTTGCATGAGCCGCCAACACTTGGATACGTTGAGAGAGCTCTGAAAGAGGTCGGAGGTAAAGAAATGAATCTGGTGAAAGAGAGAGACAGAGAGATACAGAGAGTCTCTGTGTGAGTATATAGGGATATGCGTATAGACGGTGGTGGAGGAGGTGGAGATGACGATGGAGATGATGATGATGGTGATGATGGTGATGATGACAGTGGTAATAGTGATGGTGGTGATGGTGATAGTGATGCTAATGGTGATAATGGGATAATGATGATGATGGTGATGGTGATGATGATGGTGATGATGATGATGATGATGGTGGTGATGACAGTGAATGCACCGTGGGGGCATTCTTGGGAAAGTTTGCACGAGGGAGCTTCGCACGGGGGGCTTCCGTTGTTTCTGCAGCCCACACCCGCTCCTTCCACTTCTGGAAACTGCAGCCCTCTTCTATTTGGGGTCACTGCTGCCCCACTGTGTGAAGTCTTGGAGGGACCGGCCAGACGCCATTCCCTGCCCTCCAGAGAGAAGCCAGCTGGCCTCTGTCTCCTTAGCATCTGGCTCCTGAGCAGAGACGGGCTGACGGTGGTCCAACCAGAGGCCCACGGAGCTCCGCCCCCAATCTCTGCCGCCGCCCACTCCCGTCCAGGGGGGGCTGGCCTTTCTCCCAGCTCGGCTGTGCCCTTCACCTCCTATCTTGCTCACATCTTCCCAGTAGATCCTATTCCTGCACTTGTCATTCGGGATCAGTGTCTGTTGCCAGCGACCAAAGAGCTCTGGGTAGATTGATGGCATCTGTGACCCCAGCAGCAGCCCCCGCCCTTCAGCCCTTTGCCCCACACGTTGCGGGCCCCCCACTGTGACGCACCCCTTCCTTTGGCCACGGGCAGAGCAGCCTAGATGCAGCCGGAGGCTTGAGACAGCCCTTGTGCATTTTCAGGCCCTCTCTTGCCTCTCCGTGAGCACTTCCTGAAGGTGCCCGGGCCAGCCCGCCGGAGGAGCCGAGCCATCTCAGCCAAGGGTCCACGTGTGTGTGGGGGGGAGAGCTGTCCTCTCACGACAGCCGAGCCAGCCTGGAGAACCGGCTGACCTAGCCGTGGACAAACATTACTGTTCAGTGCGGGCCTCTGCTGTTCTGGGTGCCTGATTATTACTCTGCGTAACGGAACATAATTCAACAGATGAGGCAGAGAGAACCACAGTATCTCCACCAGGTCTGATGACCAGCCCGCCTGAGCACTTCGCCCGGACGTGACTCAGCAGGGCCACTAGTCAGGTAGACGGGAAGCTGCCTCCTCTGGGGGGGAACGCGACCCCACCCCGTCAGCGAGCTCTGCGCGTGGGCTGCTCCCCGCAGCTGCGTGGGTCTCAGAGTTGTGGAGATGACAGCTCCCACACACAGAGCAAGTCCCAGTGAGCAATTTCCTTTGATAAAGTCGTTAAGAAAATTATATGTAGAACTGAAATTATATAACTGTTATTACAGCTTGTTGAAAAATTATTTGGATTTAATTGATCAATTAGATTAAATTATATAGTAGTGAGAGCTGGCAAAGGCCCAGGCCGGTGCTCACAAAACTGAGAAGCCCATGCTCCCGGCTCCGGCTCCGGAAGCCTTGAAGCAGCACAGATTGTTTTTCTAATGAGGTTGTTACAGGTTATTCTAGATGGTTTGTTTAGGAAAACAGGCAGGTGACATTCCTGTGCCTGAACGGCCTCAGGATGTCCTGAGGACACCTGACAAGTCTCGCGGCAGCATGTGTGCCCGGAAGCCACAGCATTGGCAGTTGCTCTGCGATGCACCCCCGGCACAAAGCATCTGGGCGGCGCTCCCACTGTTCCTTGCTGGCTTCCCATTTTCCTACCTTCTCCGGACACCCTTGCGATGGCCGAGCCCCCAGAGGTCCAGAGATGACCGTGGCGAACACTGAGCAGCCAGCTTTCTCACGACGGTAACTTTGTATGCAGGTGACCCCAGGGCACCAGCTCTGGCAGAGGCTGTGATCTCCTTCAGCCTCAGACCTGGACCTGTCTTGGCGGGTTCCAGTGACCGCTGCCTGGAGTGTCACGGGTGCGCCCGCAGGGGACACATGCGTGTGGGCAGAGGGCAGGTGAGGTCTGGGGGGGCCCGCGAGTCCATCTGCCACTCTCCCAGGCGCCACTTTGGCCAAATCCGATCCCATTGGGTCAGGGATGGGAAGAGCTGCAGAAATGTTTTCTTGGCCAGCACAGAAGAGCATTGATTTCCCCTAAAAATTAACTCATGGAGTTACGACAGGGTGGAAAGCTGGGTGTCCTCCAAAGCTTGGAGCGATTCAGCCACCCACACGCCCTCTCTGCCGTCTGCTCCAGCACCCCCTTCTCTGTGAGCTTGGTGAGGAATTGAGGTTTTGATTAGAGCTCACTGCCAGCTCGCCTTCACCAGTACCCCCGGCCAGCGCCTTCCCCTCCTTTCTGGATCTGTGTTTGCAGACACCCGGAACCTCCAGCTGGGAATAGGGCGTGGAGCCGGGCAACTTCCCAGAGGCAAGTCCCCAGCCTCGGGACTAGGTTCCTACTCGTACAGGAGCTGCTTAGGGGCCCCTCGAGACCCTTGGCGCCTCGACAAGAGGGCTAGTCTGGGGTCCCCGTCACCTCCACTGCCCACCCCACCGGTCTGTGTCCACTGGCTTCTCCGAGGCAGACCGTGCAGTTCACCTCTCCTCCGTCCCAGGAAACAGGAAGCAAGTGTTTATCAGGCACTGTCGCTGAGGCCCAGAGTCTGAACTGGAGACAAAGCCCAGGCACACACAGCCAGGACCTCTGAGATGCCTGCTCCGTGGTGACGAGGACGGTGAAGGACGGCGAGACAGACGGACTGCGGGGGCCCAGTGGGGGGTCGGGGCACGCTCAGGGGCGATGACACCAGAGCTCGGGCCTGGGAGGTGAGGAGGAGCGAGTCGGGTGAACACTGCGTACGGCGGTCCGCAGGTCAGGGGTGCCCGGGGCTGGGACTCTGAGACAAGCGGGAAGGATAGCTTCCTACTCGTGGACGCCCACCCACGCATTCTTCCTCCACGGACGCATCACACAGGGTGCACTGACACCCACCCCTGCACTCTGGAAGGGGTCTCCCCGCCCACCGGTTCTCGGGACCGTTCCCGGTAGCGAGAAGAAAGCCGGGAGCAGGGCAGTGACGCCCCGCCCAGAGCCGGCCGTCGCGGAAGGCGCTCAGAGATGTCTGATTTATGAGGACTGAGTACATGCAGTTTGGGACCCGCTTGCTCCTTCACACTAAATGAAATGAAAGGCAGCGGCTGGGGCGCTGTATCCGCGAGCACACACACGTGTACAGAAGTCTGTTGTAAATCTTCCTGCATGACGGCTCTGCTTTGTTGCCTACCTTGGGGGGTTCAGCTGGAAAACCAGAGTTGGGGAGACTGCCCGGAGGGGAGAGGAATGTCAGATGGCCCGCAGGGGGGCCCGTGTCCTACCCTGACTCTCACTGCTCCCAAATGTCACCAAAAGTGGTGAGCTTTCCTGCTGTCAGCTTGGACAAGGTGCTTGGCAAGTAAAGATATTTTTGTGATTCCCAGGAGACCCCTTCTTAGAACTAAGAAATTATATCCTGGGTAATATGTTAGTAAGAAAGCTTTTGTTGGGAAGATCTCACATGCTGCGGAGCAACTAAGCCCGTGTGCCACAACTACTAAGCCCGCAAGCCACAACTACTGAAGCCTGCATGCCTAGAGCCCGTGCTCCGCAACAAGAAAAGCCACCGCAGTGAGAAGCCCGCTCACTGCAACAGAGTAGCCCCTGCTCGCCACAACTAGAGAAAAACCCGCGCGTAGCAGCGAAGACCCAACGCAGCCAAAACTAAATAAATAAATAAATAAAAATAAATTAATTAAAAAAAAAAAAAGAAAGCTTTTGTTAGCAAGCAGTAGAGTCCCAGCCCACACAAGTTTAACCAAAAGAGGAAATGTACTGATTTATATAACCAGGGGTTGTGTGATGGATCTAGGGCTTCAGACATAGCTGGCTCCAGGGGCTTAAATGATATCATTACAATTTACACCCATACATATATATATATATATATATATATATATATATATACACACACACACATATACACACGTGTTTGTGTATTTGGTCTATTATCATTATTCTCTGTAGTTATGTTCTATAAAGTCACTGCGAATACTGAATCAGTGGATACTAAACTGCTGTTCTTAGGGGTAAAACAGAGTTGGGTTCCTGTGAGCTTCTGGTCACAACATTTTCATCAACTAATCAATACATAACCTTGTTTTATGTGCGTTTCTGTTTAAAGAAATCTCAATTAATGTATGTTGTTGATTCAGGAATGTGGACTTCACGTCCACAGCGCTGTGACCACACCAGAAAAAAACCCCTCTGACACGCATTTTCTCAGTGGCACATCACAGCCTTCTTGTCCTTAGGACACTGGATGGCGCTTCAGCTCTGTGCTGAGGGCTGTTTTAAACAGTGAAATCACCCACAAAAAGCACAAAAATGCAAAAAACGTGGCCCTAAACAGACACGAAGTGCACTTGCTCACAGCCCCGGAGCTGACACAAGACGGCAGCATTGCCTGGCTCCGCCCCTGCCAGGAAAACGCGTGTCGGGCCAGCCACGTCTCTCCTGCTCTGCCACGTCCCCGAGTGACCAGGAAGAACCATGAGTACCGATGGTGAAGTTACAGATAGATTCCAGTGTGCAGGCACATGCGCAAGTATGGAATCTGCCAACAATGCGGAGGGACTGCACACGTGTGTATGTATGTACTACGCATGGATTCCCTATACTGTGTGTGTTCTATGTGTGTGTGTGTGTCTCCCTCTTCCGCCCTCCCTCCTTCCCTCAGTTCTGCTGCCCTGGGCGTTGACTGTATTCTCAGGCAGGCTCCCTCCCAGAATTGCTGCCAGGACCTCCAGGTGTGTATCTCATGCTCTTAGTGACCCCAGCAGAGAGAGAAAGTGCAGGCAGCCATCCCGGCCACAGCCAAGCAGGCGGCCCACCGCGCCCAAGGCGGAGAGAGTGGGGTCAGCCCAGGTGGGCTATGCGGGTTCTGGGCCCGTGGATTAGAGGTGGGGAGAGCCTGACATTAGCCCGCCTCCCTGTGGTCATTGCATGGAAAAGGGCCCTGCTTGTGGGGAAGAAAGGGCCAAGCTGGCCCTGGTGGGGAGGGCATGCTGGGGAGCAAGGGGTTAACAAGGGGCCGAGACTGTGCGGTGGAGGTGGAGGGGCGGCGGGAGCTGCAGCCTCTGCCAGGGTCTGTGGTGTGAACCTCCCGCCACGGCCAGTTTCAAGCCCCAGCGGGATGTCAACCAGCCCCCGGGAGTCCTGATCGACTCCCGACAGCCCTCACTGCTTACCAGGCGCTCACTCCCGGCTGAAGAGCGGGCGTGAGCCCCGCGGGGTCTCCAGAGAAGCTGCCCCAGGTGTCTCAGACGCGGTGTTGACCCACAGCATTTTAGCACATGCTGCTTCTTGCCAACATTTAAATACTGAGAAATTTCACGTGGGATTTGAAATTTCTAGTTCTCTTGAAAATTTTGGAACCTCTGACAACATTGGGGCCACAGTTGGCCAGAGATGAGATTTGTGAAGCCCTGGCAACAGTGAGGACCATATAAACATCAAATGAAATGAAGTCACCTCCCCTCCCCCACTGGCAGACACTCCCTGTCTAATCTCTTGCCTGCAGGGGCCGCCACAGAGTGTACAGGGAAACAGGACTCCCCTCGTGTGTTCTGATGTTCATTGTTATCACCGTTTATACGTGAAGCTTGTTTTAAAGCCTCGTTATGAGTTCCCTGAGCGCTGAAAACCGCAGGAGTTTGTCCTCTCAGTTCTGGAGGCCAGAAATCTGAGCCCTGGGCGTCGCAGGGCCGGTTCCTCCCGGGGGATCTGAGGGCAGATCTGCCGCTGCTTCTCCAGCTCCTGGAGTGGCGGCCCCGGCCCTGTGGACCACACACTCCCGTCTCTGCTCTGGCCTCGCCTGGTCTCCCTCCCGTGGGCCCTCATCCCCCCTTTCTCTCCTCCCTTAGCGAGCCAGCCGCTGGCTGTAGGGCCCGCCCTAACCCAGGATGATTCATCTCAAGATCCTCACCTTAATTCCACCTGCAAAGACCCCGTCTCCAAGTGAGGTCACATTCACAGGCCCCGGGGTTGGCACATGGACGTATGTCTGGGGGGCTGACATTCAGCCCACGACAGTCGGAGGCCGCTGCGCCCCACCTGCCCCACCTGTTCTCCCGCCGGTGACTGCTCACAGCTTCAGCCAGGGCCCTGGAAGGCAGCGCAGAGACTTCAGAGGAGAAGTCAGGTCGGCCCTGCCCGCTCCCGGTCCAGGCTCGGGGTCACCCATATCCCCAGGAGCACGACAGGTCCCCCTCCTCCCCTTCCTCTTGGACACCAGTGTGCACCTCTTCCAGGGAGAAACCCGAAGCCACAAAGCCTGAAGTTCCTGCCACCAAGCCCCCAGCCCTGCCTGCGCCTGCCTTTGCTCCTTTCTCCATGGGGGAAGCTCTCCCCCCCTCCCCCCTGGGAAGCCTCTTCCTGGCTGCGGAAGCCCCTCCATCTCATGGCATCTCCGCCCTCGCTTCGCTCTCCTGCGCATCCAACCCGCCTGCTGGATGCTTCCCAGCCACGCTGCCTGAGCCGCACTCCGTCCCCCGACCGCCCACCGCAGGGCAGAAAGCCTGACCTTCTCTAATGAAGCGTGAGATGCCCTCCGTGATTGGAACTCGCCCCTCTCGTCCGCGACACGGTCAAACTGTGCCTTGGGCTGCGCGCTTCTGGCCTCCCTGCCTCGTCCTGAACGCCCCTTCCCTCTTGCCGAGCTCAGCCACTCCAGCCTGCTCCCGGTTCCAGAAGGTTCCCCCACCCCGCGCGGAGCCCGTCCTCACCAGGTTCCCGCGGGATGACCCTTCCCTTCTTCACCTGTCAGGGCCTCCTGCTCGGCGGCTTCCTCCAAGGAGCGGGGCGCCTGCCGGCTGCTCAGATGCCCTCTGCTCGCGCAGCTGCGGGCCCTGCCCGGGGCAACAGCGCCTGTGCCCCGTGCGAGTGAGGCTGGGGCCCGAGCTGCCGGGGGTGTGGGTCTGTGTCTGGCTCAGAGAAGGGGCCGCGCCGGGGCCTCCACGGCTCCCCGGGCAGGGCCAGGGCCTCTGCATTCAGACGGGCCCGTGTGGGGTCACAGCCACCACGGGGCGGACGTCGGACTGCGGGACGGCAGCACCGGGGGTGCACGGTGGGGGGACGCTTGTGCGTGTGGGCCCCTGAGCGGCGCCGGCAGCCTGACTGCGCGAGGTCAGGATCCCAGAGGCAAGAGCGGTGCGCCTGCACCCCGGTCGCCGGGGAGAGGCGAGCCCGCCTTCCGTCCCTGCCGCCCAGGCGTGGCGCCCGTCCTCCGTGCCCAGAAGAACCAAAGTCCGCGCAGACGTCAGGCTTTCACGCCGAGACGACGCGCTGTGGCCTCCTGGCCTCTGACCCTGGCCTCCCTTTCTGCAAAGCAGCCTTGGTGACTTGTGCAAACCAGTATTTCCCCTCTCCACCCGGCCGCATGCCACCCACTCCCGCCAAGTCAGTCAGGCCCTGTCGCCGTGGGGGGCACACACGGGCACGTGCACGCATACAGTCTGACCCACCTGCAAGTCACCTCCACGTACACACACTGCACACACTCACACTCACATGCACACCTGGCAAAAAAGCGTTCCCCACCCCATCCTGAAACAGCACTCAAATCTCCTTGCACACCTGTCTTTGTTCACATCTCTCTTTTGGAAGCACACATGACTAGACGTGGTTTTGCGGTCGAAGGCGGGCTGTGACTGTGGGGACTTGGGTGGGTAGGGCTAGGTCACCCCCAGAAAGCGCCCATTTACTCTCCCTGCAGCGGGAGAGGCAGTCCCCGCCCCACTCCCTCCCCATGACCTCATGCTGTTCTTTCAGCCCCAGCTGGTCTAGCGGTTACAGTGATATTTATGGATGTTTTAACCTGGATTTCTTTGGTCACCAGAGAAGTTGATTGTTTCCCCATAAATGTACTGGCCATTTGTCTGTCTTCCTTTGTGAACTCTCTTTCTGGGATGGGTGCAGGCCTTCCTGCAGGACACGGGGCAGCGCTGGCTTGAGGACACCGTCAGCCTGGCTGAGACTTTCCGGCTGCACCTCAGACTGGGCTCCTCGGCCCTGGAGCTCCTTCCTCCTGCCGTCCCGCAGGCGCCAGACCTGCTCGGTCTGAAGACGTCCCTGCCCACTCTGGTTTCCCCCCTCTCACCCTCTGCAGGCATTTCTTCCAGTAGATTTCCTGTACCTCTCATCTGGTCTTGGCGCTGAACTGACACAGTCGTGTACTGGCTTCAGGCATAGATTGATCCAGAGGCTCAATTGCTGCCTCAGGGTCTTAGCTCTTCCCATCCCAAGGCTGTAGTTTCCCCAGGGGTTGGCTGCACTGTCCTTTGGGTTATTTCCCTGCAGCGGCACTGGCTGCACCAGGGTCACAGCTCACAGCCCCCAAATCCGTCTTTCCTGGTCACTCAAGCGGAAGTCTTGGGTCACCTCTGACCAGATTCAACAGCTTGGTCACCGTCCATTTGCGAGCCGATCACGGTCACCAGCACAACGCAGCGTCTGATCCGCCCACCTGATGCCTGCCTGCCACGGGCTGAGTGCAGGGTGGGAGGGGAGCCATGCAAGCCCCTGGACTGTGGCTGAATGAGGGGTGGCGCCCCAAACAGACATTATTTCCAGAAGAAGGGGTGATGGGTGGGCGGCAAGAAAACAGAGGTCCACCACAGGGCCGGTCACTCTCCAGGCCTCAGCCCCACCCCTCCCCCTGCGAGGCTGCCGACTGAGCAGTCAGGGGGCCCCCTCAGGTAGCTTCTGTTCCTACGTGGAGCTTAAAAAGAAGACCATGTTGGGACTTCCCTGGTGGTCCAGTGGCTAAGACTCTAAATAAATAAATAAATATTTAAAAAAAGAAGGCCATGTTAAGAACACGTGGGGCATGGGTGTGTGTGTACAAAGGAATATGGTCCCGCCTTAAAAAAAGGAAATCCTGCCATTTACAACAACATGAATGGACCTAAGTGAGATAATCCAGACACAGAAAGACAAACACTGTATGATCTCACTTACATGTGGAATCTGTAAAAAGCTGAAATCATAGAAGCAAAAAGAGTAGGATGCTGGTTTCCAGGGGCTGGTGGGGGGGTGGGGAATGGGGAGATGCTGGTCAAAGGGCACAAAGTTCCAGTTGCAAGTGGGATCTAACGTACAGTGTGGAGACTATATTTAACAATCCTGCACTGTGTACTTGAAATTTGCTGAGAGGAAATGTTAATTATTCTCACCGCACACACAGAATGGTACCTAAGTGGGGTGATGGATGTGCGATTAGCTTAATTGTGGTGATCGGTTCACAACGTATACGCGTATCAAATCATCACATTGTACACCTTAAGTATCTACAATTTTTATTTGTCAATTATACCCCAGTAAAGCTGCGAAAAAACCCCGATCTTATTGTGCGATTGTTCTGTGTCTACATACCTCCTCCAACTCCGCCCCGACGCTGATATCTTTCCAGGTCAGGTGGAGGCACAGAGCGTGTCCCCGGGACAGGGGCCCCTTCCGGGGCCTTCTCCTCGCTCCCGAGCCACTGTGTGTCCCCAAGCTTCCTCTGTGGTCAGGCCCCGCCGTCAGCCCGCGGAAGCCCAGGCGGGACGCTCCCAGCCTCTCAGGGCCGTGTGTGGCACGGGGCCACCTTCGCTCACTCACCCGCGCCCCGTGCCGCTCTGGGAGCCTCGGCCCACGAAGGTCTGACTCCGGCCGGCCTTGGCGACTGCGTGGGTAGCACACCGCAGCCATCGGCGGCCCACAGCTCCGCGCCGGGGCTGCTCCCCGGAGGCCGCAGCCTGCTTCTGCTCGGACAGGACCTCGCGAAGGCCGGGCAGTGACTCCACTGGGAGCCGTGGGTCCCTGGAAACTGTGAATGCTGTATTTTCAAGTCAGCCTGGGTTATTAGAACCTTTCAAGGGACCCAATAAGGGCGGGCTGGCCAGCTTACAGGTCTACTCCAGGCCTGAGAGTCGATGGAAATGAAAACCGTTTAGACAAAGATTTTCTCCTCTGGCAGAAGGAAGAGTGTCCAGGAATGGCCTTTTCCAGCTGAAGTGTTCTCTGTGAGCTCTGAGCTAATTCTACCTATAGCAGAAAGGGAAATCAAAGATCTCCCTCTGGAGAGGATGGTAGTTTCATGTTCCTAATGCAAAGATGTCTGTTTCTCTTTGATAACGCGCTGACCCAGGTCACGGCACTTCCCGGCATGACAGCAGCAGGAACCCTGGCCAAAGGCCATTCGTCGTGGTCTTCCTGGGCCTCAGGAACTGGCTGAGCCCCCTTATCCCATCCTGGCAGCACACTGGGCGTCTCAAAACGTGTCCTCCAGGTAAGGGGGAGGTGGCAGCCCTGGGCCTGCGTGACTGAGGCCTCGCACTCTGGACGTCTTGAGATCCAAGTTCGCTTCCAACGAGGCAGAGCCTGCTGGCGGGGTGTGGACCTGGCACACGACTGCCCTCGTGCCAATCCTGGCTGTGCGGCTTCCCCGCTGTGTGGCCTGGCTGGTCACTTCACGTCTCTGAGCTTCAGTTTCCTTGTTTGCAAATCGGTAGTGATAACACCATTACCAGCCAGCAGTGTCTGGGGATTCCTGGGAAGGGACAGTTGAGCTCAAGCACAGGGGCACAGGGCAGGGTGTTGAGGAAACAGCGCAGGTTTCCATTTTATCGACCAGTGGTGAGGGGTGATGGGGAGCTGTAAGAGATGATGTTGGGAACATAGCGCAGAGCGAGTGTGCGGAGGCCTGAGGCTTGCCGGGCGGACTTTATCCTGGAGGCACTAGGGAGCCGTGGAAGCATGTGAGGAAGTGTGGCACCCCTGCTGGAGCTGCGCTTTGGAAGGAATCCTCATGCCGCCGTTGATGACGGACGGCAAGAGGGATGGGGGTCACGGGGAACAACTTTTTTTTTTTTTTTTTAATTTATTTATTTTTGGCTGTGTTGTGTCTTCATTGCTGCGTGCGGGCTTTCTCTAGTTGCAGTGAGCAGGGGCTACTCTTCGTTGTGGTGTGCGGGCTTCTCTTGCTGCAGAGCATGGGCTCTAGGTGCGCGGGCTTCAGTAGTTGCAGCACGTGGGCTCAGCAGTTGTGGCTCGTGGGCTCTAGAGCACAAGCTCAGTAGTTGTGGCGCACTGGCTTAGTTGCTCCGCGGCATGTGGGATCTTCCCGGACCAGGGCTCGAACCCGTGTCCCCTGCGTTGGCAGGTGGATTCGTTTTTTTTTTAAATTAATTTATTTATTTATTATTTATGGCTGTGTTGGGTCTTCGTTTCTGTGCAAGGGCTTTCTCTAGTTGCGGCAAGCCGGGGCCACTCTTCATCGCAGTGCGCGGGCCTCTCACTGTCGCGGCCTCTCTTGGTGCGGAGCACAGGCTCCAGACGCGCAGGCTCAGTAGTTGTGGCTCACGGGCCTAGTTGCTCCGCGGCATGTGGGATCTTCCCGGACCGGGGCTCGAACCCGTGTCCCCTGCGTTGGCAGGCGGATTCTTAACCACTGCACCACTAGGGAAGCCCCCGGGGACCAACTTGAAGAGGTGATGAAGACTTGCACTGTGTGGTCTGATTGGGAAGGAAAGAGAGGTGTGGTGTGGAATGAGGATGACGAAGTGCGGCCCACCGACCCACAAGGTGGGCAGAGACCGGGAGGGGACCAGTCGCCGGGACGGACCCGGGGAGTCGGCGTCTCCATCTCGCTGAGGTCTCTGCCATTCTGGTCTTGTATCCGCAGGCTTTTCTCCTCAGCTCCCCAATATGGGAAGAAGATGCTGACTTGGGACGGTCGGACAGAAATGGAAGCGGGTGTGGATGCAGTCGGGTGGAGTGAGTTGAAGAAAGGTCTAAGGGCCCTGAGGGGCGCCACACTTCAAGGCCGAGCAGGGAAGACCAGTCCCCCCAGGAGACCCAGAAGGCGAGGCCAGAGGCGCAGGAGGGAATCCAAGGAAGGGTGGTGCCACCCAAGCTGGAGAACAGTTTCCGAGAAAGGCGAGCTACCTGGTGTCAATGCCGCCGAGAGAGGGGCTGGCCGGGCGGAGAGGCTCCAACCAGCCCACAAAGCCCGACTGGGCATGTCCCCAACTCTACGTTCAGTGGTGTCACATTGTCAGCTTGAAACCAGCCATGATGGGAGTATTTACACCATGGAAATTGGCAAACCCTACACAACTGCTCTCTTCCCCCTGTAGAGCTGATTGTTAAACACGTACCAGCACAGCGTGGGAGGGGTGTGAGGGAGGAGCCCACAGCAGGTCCCTGAGTCTGGCAAGTACCTTCACGAGAGCCCTCCTGGTGGAAAGGCAGGGGTGCCACTGAAGGGGGAACCAAGGATGGGAATCCAAGCAGGAAGTGAAGGCAGCCGCACCAAGAAGCTTAGCCACAGAGGGCAGGAGAGAGGGACAGGCGTTCAGGAGGCCCTGGTGGTCCATCTGCCCCACGGGGGCCAGACTCCAGGGCAGCACGGACCACAGAAGGCGCTCCGTCAGAGAGAAGCAGGTGTGGGCTGAGCCACGCCCAGGCAAGGTGGGCGCAGGTAGGATGGGGGTGGTGCCATGTGGGGCTGGCAGAGCCTGCGGCGGCATTCCCACCTGGGCGCGGGTGCCCCTCCTCAACCCGCAGGGCGCTCAGCTGATGACAAGGTCATGGGAAGCTCCCTCCCTGCCTCGTTCGCTGCAAGGGCACCAAGCTGCCTGCAGCCTCTGGCCTTGGAGCAGCCTGGGTGCCCTGGGCCAAGTGACAGCCCTGGATGCACACAGCCCCAAGCAGAGGCCATGGGTGCTCAGGGCAGATCCAGGTTATGTGTTGCTTTGGCAACAGTCTGCTAGTGACGGTCACTAAAAGCTCCTTGCTCAGAACACAGGACAGGGAAGACACATCACCCTTGTTCTCCAGCTAGGATGGTAGACATTTATGGGGGTTAATGAGTCAAGGGACCATGGAAGTTGTGCTTGCGGTGGATGATTGAGTGGTTCAGCCGGCCCCAAACCGTGGAGCAGCTCATGAGGTATATTAGCTAGGAAGGCATGGCCGAAAGCCTGGCTAATAGCAGCTCAAGCCATAGCAGTTCATTTGTTTCACATAACAAGATTCCACAGACCAGCAGCCCAGGCCTGGAGAGCTGCTCAGTGGTGCTGTCAGGGACCGTCCTCCTTCATTTTTCTGTTTTGTCATCCTTAACGGGTGTTGACCTTCATCCATATGCTTGTAGCTTCACGGTTACCAAATGGCTGCTGTTCCTCCAGGCATCATATTTGAGTTCCAGAGAGGACAAATGGAAGGGGGAAAGGGAAAATTGGCCAGATCAGTAGAATCAGTGCCTCTTAATCAAGGAAGAAAACCTTTCCTACAAGCTCTACCCTGAAGACGCCTGCCTACACTCTAGGCTACAACAGGTTAATATGACCACCTGTCTTAGCCCATTTGAGCTGCTATAACAAGATACCGCAGACTGAGTAGCTTATAAACAACAGATACTTATTTCTCACAGTTCTGGAGACTGGAAGTCCAAGATCAAGGCACCAGCATGGTCAGGTGAGGGTCCTCTCCAAGGCTACAGACTGTCGACTTCTGGTTGTGTCCTTACATGGCGGAAGGGGCGAGGGAGCTCTCTGGGGCCTCTTTAATAAGGGCACTAACCCCACCCATGAGGGCTCCACCTCATGACCTCATCACCTCCCGAAGGCCCCACCTTCTACTAATACCATCACCTTTGGGGGTTAGGATTTCAACATATGAAATTTGGGGGGGACACAAACATTCAGACCATAGCACCTTCCATAGACCTATCATGGGTTGGTTTCAACTAATCAAGATTTACTTCTTGGTCTGAAATAGGCGTTTGTGGCCCAGAGGCATTTGTTGTTGCTCTTGCATCAGGGAAGGAAGGGAGGTTGGGTAAGCAACTGATAGCATCTGCCCCGCTGGGACTCCAGCCCAGGGTTTATGACATTAGACTCACCTGCTCAAGTGGTGTAGTTGTTAAAACCTAACTGCAGGGCTTCCCTGGTGGCGCAGTGGTTGAGAATCTGCCTGCCAATGCAGGGGACATGGGTTCGAGCCCTGGTCTGGGAAGATCCCACATGCCGCGGAGCAGCTGGGCCCGTGAGCCACAATTACTGAGCCTGCGAGTCTGGAGCCTGTGCTCCGCAACAAGAGAGGCCACGATAGTGAGAGACCCGCGCACCGCGATGAGGAGTGGCCCCCACTTGCCGCAACTAGAGAAAACCCTCGCACAGAAACGAAGACCCAACACAGCAATCAATCAATCAATCAATAAAAAAATACCTAACTGCAATCAAGAATAATGCCCATACACACGAGACCCCTGGCCCCACCGGGGATTGGTCCTCCATGCAACTAGCCTTGAGCCATGTCCTTCCAACAGCTGGGAGGTGAGAGCAAGAGACATTTCATCAGACTGGTTAGGGAAGCGGTCCCCAGGTAGAGTGATTCCAAAACATGTCCACAAAGAGATGTTGTCTGTGTCCCTCCCCTCAGTCTGGGTGGCGGAAGCAACACTGTGTGAATTCTGAGGCTGGGTCACAAGAGGCAGTGTGGCTGGCCCTCTAGGCAGGCTTGGTCCCGGAACGGGCAGTCACGTTACAAGGGAGCCCTGGCCACGTGGAGGGGCCCGTGTGCACGGAGGGGCCAGCATGTGTGTTCCGGTAGCGCAGCCCAGGGCCCAGCCAACCACTGGCCACAACGACAGACACGAGCGAATGAACCTTCAGATGACCCCATTCCACTCCTTAGTGCCAACTGGGGCCCCAGACGTCATGGAGCAGAGATGAGCCTGACCTGTGAGCCCTGCCTTGGTTGCAGACGCACCTGCTGAATGACTGAATGCTGTTGATTTAAGCTGCTGTTTGGTGGTGCTTTGAATACCCTGGTGGATTAATGATGCAGCAGCCCAGGCACCTGTGATGAAGGGACAAGTTAGCATTATGGGCGAGTAGGAAACAGGCGAGATTAATCTTCAATATGGCAAAGGGAAGAATATATTTTAGATAGCTTACTGGCAGCAGAGGCAGCTGAGCGTAGAGTTTAAAAGCTGGAGCCAGATGGCCTGGGTTGCTTCCCAGCTCCATCTCCGATACCTGTGTGACTTTAGCCAGTTATTAAACCTCTCTGTGCCTCTATTTCCTCATCTACAAAATGGGCATAATGGCGCTTCCCTTTGAGGGTTGCTATGAGGGTTAAGTGAATGCATTTTGTAAAGTGCTTGGACCAATGTCTGGCACGTGGTAAACGCTCTTTAAGTGTCTGGTAAATAAATTAAGAGTCAGACACGGAAGGCCTCCTAGATGCGGTTTTGTTCTACCTGAGACCAGTGAGGAACAGACATTCGAACCTGCTGACAATTACTGTCGGGAAATAGATGACGCCATTGTGCCGGAGCAATTGTGAAGCTGGGTTGACTTCAGAACCCAAGGGCCAGAGGTGATTCAGGTAGTGACGTCGCTCGCAAATTCTGTCACCATTTTAGAATGTCTTGGGGAGAAATGACAGCAGGAGGCGACACCCAGCGCCTTCCATTGTGATGAACACTCCCTTCCACCCCGCCTCCCACCGAATTCTCTTTCTCCTCCACCCTCCCCGTCCTTCCCCTCTTTCTCTCCCTGTCCATCTCTCTCTCTCACAACCCCCTGCTCCCCCCTCCCCACCCCTTACACGCACCTTCTGGTCACCCGGGCGCTACTTTCCTCTCTTGGCTCAGTGGAAGGTGCCCTTTGTGCCCGGAGAAAGCAGGTGGTGGCCTGGCCTGCAGATCTCAAATCTCCCTCCTCTCCACCCACTGTGGGCCTGCATCACCTGCCCGAGGACTGATGTACCCATCTGTGGGGGTAATGGGCTGCGGCCCACCAGCCGTCATGGGGGGCATCCAAGAGGGGCCCGTGTTTAATGAACAGGCTCCGCCAACATCTCTGTTGCCTCTTTAAAGCTGCTTAGAGTCAGGTCTGGTGGCCTAAGTCAGAGGCAGGGGAAGACAAGACTGGAGTTGGGATCCTGGGGTGTCATTAGCTCCCCACTTTGTCTCTGGTCATGAACTGGAGCTGTTGGAGCGTTCCTGCAGCTCCGCGTTTGGGGGCCAATCACTCAGCAAGAGCTTGGCCCGCACAACCTCTGCCCTCGCCTCGGGCCCCTGCCAGCTGAGAATCCCCATGGGGAGGAGTCCCATCATTCAGAAGCTCAAGTTTCAATTCTCAGAGGACATTGGCTCAGGAGCAGATGCCTGAGATCCAACCTCATCAATGAATCTTGTCTAAACCAAAATTCACCGCACGTTTGTTTTTTGGTTTTTTTCTTTTGCTTTAGTCTTCCATAAAATGGTTGCATTAAATTTTAATTTGACAACAATCATGTGTTGCTACCCCGGGGAGCCTTGTATTTGGGAGTGTGGGGGGAGTTTGGAATAAAATCCTAATTTTCTGGAAGGTTGCTGTGCGGATCCTGAGTGTTATTCACCCAAATATCTCCAGATCGCCCTCTTCCAAGTGCACAGCAGAATTTCACTTCTACCCCAGCTGTTGGTGCAGGGTGGTCCACATGACACTTTCTGGACAATACGTTTTGAGTGGAAATAGCAGGTGTCGCTTCTAGGCTGGGAGTTTAAGGACCAGCGTGAGGCCCTCCTAAGCTCTCCTCTCCTCTCCCCTCGGCACAGCCGGAGGCAACGCTCAGGATGGCTGCTCTCCGCAGACAGGGTCCCGAAGTGAGTGGTCAGCAGAGCTCCGCTGTTGGCCCCCGTGGATATGCAGCTTGTTCGAGAAATAGCCCTGCTTTGTTTGAGCTGCTGAGATCTGGCCGTTTGTTTCTGCAGCATCACCCAGGCTCTCCTGACTGATACGTTTAGATAATAAAACACGGCATGCTGTATACTCAGGCTGAATTCTGAACAGGAAATGCCCTCCTCTCCATGAGCTAGGAGAGAAGCATCTAGTGAATCTTGAGTTTCAGTTTGTGGTCCACAAAAGGGCAAGGCCCAACTCAGAGTGAATTCTGTTCAGACAAGAGTGTTGTCTCAAGGCAAACCTCGGGACGGAGGCTGACTTCAAGGACATTAGAGGACCTAGCACGTCCCTTCCCAGGGCCACTTTGTGTTTCCATGGTTCCGCCTTCCCGTGGCCTGCATCAGCACAGACGCCTGCCCTCCTCAAGGTTGTGACCACAAGACTCCCTTAGTCCCGTGGGTACCTTCCCACTTGGTATCCGCAATTCCAGTGAGGGTTTTCCCAGGCTGGCAAATCAGCACTCTGGACTGCAGGCTCCCTTGCGGCTTCTGAAGGGCTGGCATCTGAGGAAGCCCCTGGGAAGCCAGAGCTTTGTCAGAGGCAAGACGGTGGTGGTGGAAGCGGGGTGGTGCTTCTCCTTCCATGGTCCTGCGTTAGATCCACGTTACTGCAGCACATCTCACAACTCACTGCTGAGCATTCAGTATATTTAAAAAATCAAATGAATACCAGTTTGCTGGACTGATGCATTTCCCTCCCTGCAAAGTACCCCCCAATTTTCCCAAGTCAATGTGCTTGTATTTCAAATGAAATGTAGCCAAATATTAATGCATATTGGGGATGTATCATTCCCTGCTAAACCTTAGAATGCAGCACAATGTATTTACATGAACAAAATAATGTTTCCTTCTGCAAAACCACTTTAACATCATGTTCAATAGACATATAATGAAAAGTGCTTGATTTTTTTTTCCTTGAGTGACAGTGGCTAATCAATTTGATTCTGGAGCCAAACTGTCTGGGCTTGAAGCCCAGATCCATGCTTTGCCCTTGATGTGACCTTGAACAAGGCACTCGCCCTCTCACTGCCTCAGTTTCCTCATAGTTTAATTAGATCATGCCAGTTGCTGTTGGTCTTAATCGGTTAATGGCCATAAAGGACCTAGAACAGGGTCTGGCACAATCTTACCAACTGTGTAAATGTTAGCCGTTTGTATTTTTATTCCAAAAGCCATCCTTGTAAAATGGGGAAACATCTTACAAATTGGCATTTTGTAAACAGAAAAATACCGTATTTCTTAAGGAGGGACAGGGGAATGGCTATTTATCAAGAACAGACCAGTGTTTATCAAACTTGCCGCATTGTGAGACTCTCCCAGAATGATGATGAAAAACAGAATCCCAGCTTCCTCTCAGAACAAGTGATTTATCTGGTGAACACCCTGTAGACAGCTGGCCTCAAGTCCCAGTGGCTGGGTCCTTCCTGGTGATGGTCTTCTGCATTTCTTGGACAAACGTCCTGAGAAAGAAAAGAAAGTTTTGATGAGGGAGAGGAGCGAGGGGTCTTTTGGATCTCAAGAGAATCTACCAAGAGGCATAAAACCTCCATGTTGGATAGGCTAGTATGTCTGATGTTTAGAAATGTATGCTTGCAAAAGGAGCATTGGACTAAGAGCCAGAAGACCCTGAAGTTCCCCTATACACGCATGCATGGATACACACACATCTACACATGAACACACACATAGACACATGCCCATGGACACACACATAAATGCACACATGGACAAATACACACATGTACACATATGTACACACATAAATGCGCTTTTGGACACACAAATGCACATACCTGGACACACATATGAACACACACACTCAAATGCACACACAGAGGAACTTCCTTGGTGGTCCAGTGGTTAAGAATCTGTGCTTCCACTGCAGGGGACACAGGTTCGATCCCCGATCAGGGAAGTTCCACATGCCACGTGATGTGGCCAAAAAACAAAATGCACTCACAGAGACACACATGCATACACACATGTGCACACACACACACACACACGCCAAGAGCTCCCTGAAGCCCAAGGGTCAGTATCTTATTCATCTCTGTATAGTGAGGGACCAGCACAAAGCCAGCTCTTTTTTTTTTTTTTAATTATTATTAATTTATTTATTTTTGGCTGCGTTGGGTTTTCGTTGCTGTGCGCAGGCTTTCTCTAGTTGCAGCGAGCGGGGGCTACTCTTCGTTGCGGTGCGTGGGCTTCTCATTGCGTGGCTTCTCTTGTTGTGGAGCACGGGCTCTAGGCACGTGGGCTTCAGTAGTTGTGGCGCATGGGCTCAGTAGTTGTGGCTCACGGGCTTAGTTGCTCCATGGCATGTGGGATCTTCCTGGACCAGGGCTCGAACCCGTGTCCCCTGCATTGGCAGGCGGATTCTTAACCACTGCGCCACCAGGGAAGCCCCACAAAGCCAGCTCTTAATGCATGTTCCCACATTTATTCTCTCAACAGATATTTACTGAGCACCAACTAAGCTTCAGGCACTGGCGAGACAGCGTGAAGTAGACAGAACCCCCTGCCTTCTGGGCGCTCAGGTTCCAACGGAGCCCGGCTGTCTCATTTATAAAACGCGGGCTTGGGGCTAGATTGGAGATGGGAGTGGAGAGGCGGTGAGCCGGGTTTGCTCTCCCCGGAGGTCTGAGGACCCCGACCTGGAGCACCCGACGCGCAGGAGTCTGCGCCTTTCCCCCCTCCTGGTGGGTTTCGCAGTTCCGCCTGGAGGTGCCCGTAGGTACCACCGACTCTCAAGCGCGGTCCACCCGTCCTTGGACTCAGCTCTCCCCAGCCTTCAGCCCCAGAGAGGGCCAAGGGGAGGGAGGCCGGGAGTAGATTCAGTTTGGCCTAGGGAAGGGGAAGACGAACCACCGAGGTGGCTTTGACCCTACTGTCCCCCCTTTCTGCTCATAAAGACGCCCCCGCCTTCCCCTGCTCATCCGCGCGGACTACACCGCCTTGCCCAGGCGCTCCCCAGGACCCCGCCTCGGCCGGTCAAGTCTGGGGAGGGGGTGTGGAGAGAGACTGCGCGCGCGCTCCGCCCCCCCGCCCCCGCCCGGATGCCCTTGGTCGGGGTCCCCTGAGCGCGAGGCCCCGCCCCACCCTGCTCTGGCGCCAGGAGCGCGCGCCGGACCTTGCGCCCCGCAGGGGAGGGGAGGGGAGGGTGGTCCCGGAGGGGGCGTCCCGGGAGGGCGGGCCTGCTGGGGAGGGTGCGGGCCCCGCTTGCATGCTGATGAGCTGGGCGGCCGCGTCACTCCGCACCGGCGCCGTGGCGGCGGGGCGGGCAGGAGCCGCACGCCAGCCGAGCGCCTGCCGGCCCGCGCCTCCGTCGTTTCTCCGGGCCCCGAGGCCCGCCCCGCCGCCCCCGAGACTGGGACGCGCCCCTCTGCGGAGGATGCCGGGTGCCCCCTGCATCCGCGGCCCCGGGCAGCCCCTGCGCGCGGGGAACCCGGGAGGCGGAGGGGCGTGCTGAGCGGGCGCGGGTGGTGCTGAAGGGACAGCTCCCGGGGACGGGCGGCAGAGCGCGCAGCCGGTCCGCAGCCCCCAGCCCGCGGCAGGCTGGGCTGGCTCATGGTCCCCGAAGCAGCGGGCCAGACGGAGGCTCCTGTGGCCGCCGGGCCCACGGGGATGCCCCGCGGGTGAGGCAGCCCCCAGCTTCCAGCCGCGTTCATGGCGGTGGCCAGGAAGATCAAAACTTTGCTGACGGTCAACATCCTGGTGTTCGTCGGCATCATCCTCTTCTCGGTGTACTGCCGCCTGCAGGACCGCTCAGAGGGGCTGGTGCAGATCGTGCGCGGCGCCGACCGCCGGGTGCGTAGCCGGCACGCCAAGGTGGGCGCGCTGGCGGAGCGCGAAGCCATCCTGCAACGCCTCGACCACCTGGAGGAGGTGGTCTACACCCAGCTGAACGGTGAGCCGAGCCAGCGCCCCGCTCGGGACAAAGGGGCTGGGCAGGGGGGAAGTGTCCCCGTGCTTGGGACACTGCACTGTGCCCGACCGCTAGAACCTCCGAGGACCCCAGGGGCCCGATGGCCAACCAGGGCTGGGATCGAACTCCTGTTACTTGGGAGGGAATTAGGTAGGAGGCCGATAGCAATGAAGGCTCCGTGTAACAGAGGGCACTGGCCTGCATGGCCACTCGCGCATTCACTCGCCCAGTGGACCCTTGAGTACCGCCCCCCCCCCCCCCCCACAGCACACATGAGGGAAACCGCCTTGTTCCCCGAGGGGATGTGAGAGAACTTCTAGGGGTTGTAGGACCTGCGTTAAGAGCAGGCGTGCCCAGGACAAGAGCTGAGATGCTCTGGGAGATGTGGCGCATCGGGGCTTAGCCCGGACCCGCTCCCCTCCCTTGGGGAAGAAGTGCAGAGAGGTGGGGTGGTGACACTGCCCGTCAGGGGTGTCCTTTAAATGTCGGTGGAGGAAGGTACCCCCGGCCCCTGGGCCCGATCAGCCCCCTGTCCTGGGGATGCTTGGGGCTCACTCCACAGAGTCGTGGGCCGCGTCTGAGGCCGTGAGCCTGTGACTCGTGGATGAAGAGACTCCAGGGCCTCTAGCAGGGGCTTGGCAGGTGTTAATTACCTAGATGGACCCTGGAGTCCTTGGAAGCTTCTACAGGAAGCCCAGCTCCTGGAGGTGGGCCCCTTGTTTCATCCCAAGCCGGTGTGGGTCACCCTGAGAGTCAGAGTGGGAGTCAAGGAGGGTCAGGGCCAATGTGCAGCCGGGGGTGAGGGGGTGGGGGGAGGAGTGCTTTTCCACTTGGGGACGCAGCGGAGCGCCGGCTGCTCCCTCGGTTCACTTGGTGCCGAGGCACAAGGAGGAAGGAGGAAAGTTTGCGCTTACCTCATTCGTGGGCTCCCCTCTGTCCTGTGCTATTCTGGTTTCTGCATCAGCAGACCCAGCAACGCCCCTCAGGCAGCGTCAGTAACAGGCTCCGGCAGGAGCTGGGAGCCAGCTTGCACAGGCAGGGCCTGCTCTGCATGTCGCCACCCGATGTGAGGGTCATCTCAGGATTTTCTTCTGGAGGCCCAGCCGGCCTCGGAGCAGCGGCTCTGAACCTGAGGCTTGGTGACGCCCGGGCGCAGGAGGTGTCCGCAGCCTTGCCCACCTGCTCAGGGAAGGCGGAGCGTCCTCTGACTTCCCAAGCACCTTCTCACCACCCCCGAACTCCTGGTTTTTCTCTGGAGGTACTTTTGGTGGGCTCCGTGGCTTTTCTGATCTCTCCTGCTCAGCTGAAGCCACGAGGGGAGAAAAGTTTGGTTCAACTGCCACTTGACCATTCCGGCAGTGACTCGTCTCCGGGAAGGCGGCGTGCCCCAGTAATAGCACACAGCTTTATTGAAGTGTATCTGCCAGGGTGTTATGGTCTGTTTTATGGGGAAACCAGAGGATTATATAAAAACACTGGCAGCGCGTCGGGTTGTGTCACATCATGACGGCCAGCTCAGCACCGAGAGCCATTCTCCCCACCCTTCAAGGTGAGAAGGGACCAGGATTCTTGGAGCCAGAAAAAGCCAAGACCTTCGACCGACTTTCCCGACACTGATGGGAGATGATGAAGGGTTTCGGGAAAGTGGAGGGTTATCCCCAGGCCCACCCCAGCCTCTCCCTCTCCCGTCTCCTGGCTTCTCCCTCCTTCCTCTCTCCCTCCCCCCCCCTTTCCTCTTCCGGCTCCTCCTCCCACCCCTTTCTCCTTTCTTTACCCACCCCTTCCTCCAACTGTTCTGCCTCTCTGTCCCCTCCCCCCAGCCCCACTCTCTTTGATGAGTCCATCTTGCATCCCTCTCTTAGGCCATGTGCCTAGCATAGCATCTTACCCAGGGGTCCTTCAGTATTTGTTCCTGGAAATGACAAGAGAGCCCCAGTCTGACCCTCATCCCAGGTCGGTCCCTAAGGATAGGGCAGTGCAGGGGTGGGGTTGACCTTTGTTCACAAGAAGCTGTGTGAAAGCAGTGCTCACGCCTTCAAACTGGCACCGATTCCTGTGTTAAAGGATGTTGAAGAACAGCAAAGAGAATGCTTCCTGGAAGAGGCGAGCCGCTGCCCTTTGCACTAGTGTCTATTGTGTTTTAGATCCAAGAAATATGAAATGGATTCCTGGAGTTTCTACTCGATACTAAGTCAGCTGAGTTTAGAAAGGAGAGGGAGAAACCCAAACAAAATTGATTTATTGCTTATATTTCCTTTGCCTTGACTGCTTTCTAGAAATACCTCTCCTGGCTTGAAGGAGCTGGTGGGAAGGAAAGGCTGTCCCCAGGAGCAGGGCCCAGAGGCAGGGTATTCTCCCCAACTCTCCCCACACCCTTTCTTTAGCTGGTCCAGTGACCTTTACTCGAGATGTCTTGTTGACCTCAGCAAAGACTTATTAAGTGGTGTGTGTAGATTCAAATTCACAGGACCCCGGGGAAAATATTCTTTAAGGAAATGCAGTGTAGTCACATCCCGTATGTACACGAGAGTTTCCTTCTAAATTCAGTGCTCAAGGCAAGAAAAAATGTTTATAGACAAAAATCATCCTTCTGAATATCTTAAATTGCACATAAAATACAGCATCCCTGGTTCCGTTGCCTGCAACTGGCACAGTGAGTCTTTTGAAAGTGGAATTGGAGAACCTCTAAGCTCAGTGAGAAGGGAAAGAGAGTCCCATTCAGTTGATCATATGTTCAAGCCCTTCTGCCTTCTTATGACCCCTTAGGAGCAGAGGCTGAATTCAAGCTGGGGATGGGATGGGAGGGTTTCCATTTGGGTTGGTTGGTTGGTTTTTAAAATTCAGACACATGTGCGTTAATTCCCTCTAACCAGACCCACCCCAGCCCAAGTGCTTTACAGTCAGAGGTCAAAGTCATTACAGTCAGAAGTCAAAGCCATGGGCCCATTGTACAGATGGAAAAGCTGAGGGCCAATGAGACAGCAGGACTTGCCCCAGGTTGTTTAGAAAGTTAGTGGTGGCAGCTGCTAAAAGCATACTTGCTTCAGAATGATCTACATTTCTGCACTTATCAAAAGTTCAAGTTAAAATAACAGAAGGTCCAATTGTGGTCTATCAGGCAATGGCCTTGGACATCTCAGGAGCAGGCCCTCTCCCACCAGCCCTGCCAATGCCACTTCCCCTCCATTGGGAAGAGGTACTTGCTGCCCCTGCTCTCTCTCAAACTAGAGACATTCACATAAGACTGGTGCTGTTTTACCATATTTGTGCACAACACCTGTTCTGCTATTCATCTGAGGGTGGGAATTTTTGTCTGTTTTATTCACAACTCTAAATGCCAAGGGTCTAGGGAGGTACCTTGCATATAGTTAGTGCTCTATAAATATCTGTTGGATGAGCGAGTGAGTGGATCTTTCTCTAAACAATTGATTGTTTTTGTTTAGAATAAATTTATTTTGAAAGACAATCGCAAATCACCGCTGTACCCATAAGCAGGAGGGGACTGTGTGAATGAATGCAATGAAAACAAAAGCACACTCTTCAATTCCAGCGTGACGCATGCAGCTGTCACCGGAGGCTCTGAGCCAGAAACCTGCCCTCTCTTTGTTAAAAGGGAGATTCTCAAGTATGGGGGATATATTGGCATGAAACCAAGACTTTCTCCTTGAAGAAATGGGGAGATTGAGACAGACTTTAAAAGGGGATAAGTCACATGGCGCGAGTCAATGCTGTTTAACACCGTGTTCATTTTCTGCCAACAATCCTGTCCCGCGTGCCGGTCCTGCCAGGGTTCCGACCCCACACTTTGGGAAGCCCGGGTCTGCAGCAGAGCAGCGGAGGGGATGGTACGGGGGGTGCGGCTGTGGAGGAAGGGCTGGGAAGAGTGGGGAGCTGGGCTGTCATGTTGCTAAGGGGCGTGTGTCCCCGAGGCTGCCTCTGCTACAGGGGGGCCCAGGTTTCAGATCGGGAAGCTGAAATCCTACCAAGGGTCTGAACACCACGAGTTTTAATAATCGAAGCCTATAGGAGCTGGGACCAGGAGGGCCCCGGGGGGAAGGTGAGAAGCAGAAGGGTGGAGAGAATGCGTTTACCTTGGACCCTCGGGCCACAGAGGGAACAAGTATCTCCTCGTGCAGCCGTCTTCCCTGTGCTGTGGTGCTTGCTTTGGCAGTAGGCAGATGTCACAGTTGAGAAGCTGAATTTGGGGAGGCGTCCAAGGTTTCCCCACCTGCGACGGGGATTCACACGTCACACGAGAGCACAAGCTACATGAGGACAGCAAGTGCCTCAAACTCTGGCACCGGGAGGTTGCCTCATCAGTACCGTTTACGTGACAAAAGGATGAGTGACACACTTGGGTGGAGCCTGCAGGAGAGCGTCGTGGAGAAGGGGCTGGGTGGGAGTCTGAGAAGCGCATGGAAGGTTCTTGAGGCCAGAGAGGGGCTGGCCGCCCCACTGGACCACCCCTTGCCTCCGTGGCACGCCTGTCCCAGCCCGCCCACCCCTGAGAGCCGGCTTCTCAAGAGGGGTTTCCGAGCCCTTTCTGTGCATGAGCAGCTCCATTTTGAAGACCATATTCCACCTGTAGGGCATGTGCATTTCATCAGAAAGCTTTCCCTATTCATTGTGAGTTTTAATTCCAGAAGTAGCTCCCCGCTGGCTCTGGGGCCTTTCCAGCTTGAGTTCATCTATCTCCATCCTCCTTGAATCTGCTTTATGAGTTAAACTGTCCTGCACTGCCGATCCCAACAGTCAAAGCTACCGTGGCTGAATGAATGGCTGCAGTTTGTTCGGGATTTAATCACGGGTCCTGGCAGGTCTTGCTTCAAAACGGCAGCATTTAATTGGTTGGCCGTTTCGTCCCCGTCAGATCATTAATTGAGTGGCCTTATCCCCCTGCATCCGTCTCACACCTCCCCCACTGTTGTTGATTTACTACAGAAAGTGAGAAAATAGTCGGTGCTCCCAACTAGAGCCCAGGCCTCACACAGCCTCGGCTGGCGGGGTGTTTGACAAGAATCACCTTTTCCCTTCTACTCCGCTGGAGCTGCCTGCGATTACATTTCACTCACCCTGAGAAGATTAAGAGCGTGTTGGTTTTGCTTTTTTTCCTCTTCTTTGCCTGTGCTCCTCTGCCTGCTGGTCTGGCTCTGACCCCAACTGACCGCTGGTGAGTCAGAACAACCGAGGCCACTTGTGGTCACAGAGGTTAGCGCTGTGCAGACCTGGGCCTTGGCATTTTCAGGGGACGAGAGGCAGGGATGCTTCACCCTGAGATAAACACCCCTCACGTAATTCCCTTGGGAGGAGCGGACCTCACCCGGGCTGGCTCTATCCGCAGACTTCTGTCTGCAGATCCAGTGGGGCCTCGATTCTAGGGATAATTCATGCAGGCGGTGATCCCCGCCTCGGGAGTGTGCTGGGGCTAAGTGATTGCATTTACAATTCAGCTCAGCAATCTGCATATTTCAAAGTTTCGGCACTATATTCTGAAAGGACAGCTTATCCTTCGTTGGCTGGAAACTCGACAAAAAAAAAGTCTCTATCCATCTCCATATCCGATGTCCCACTGAGGACATTCCCAGTTGGGATCCAGGTCTTGGAACAGTTTGGTCAACTTCTCTGTTCTGCTCTCAGAAAGCACAGGTACCCTTGAAGGGAGGTTAGCCAGGTGTCAAAGGAGGGAGGGGCAAGGCCGGAGAGATGGGTCCTTGGAAACTCCCCTGCAGGCGGAAGCTCTCCCTCTCTGGAATGATGGAAAATCTCTTATCCGTGTGTTGTTCACTCCTCACGTGTTCCTGATGCCGAGTCAGGAGTGACTGAGGCACGGGTTCCTGCCTCTCGGGGCTGACGTCCCAGGGGGGACGGTAGTGGTGGGATTTGGACCCCGGCACGCTGGCGCCAGGGTCCCTGCCCTGGACCGCCTCCCTGGGGATGGACCGGGAAGACATCAGCCTGGTCAGCTCAGTGGTGAGGGCTTATGCCTCCGGCTATAGCCAAAAGGACTGCTTGTACTTTTAACAGAATAGTCCAGTCAAGCCAGTTCTGGGTGCAGCCCGCATCTGAAACCCAGCAAGCCTCGATTTTATTTCAGAGAAAGAAAGTAACAGAAAGTGCCTGGGTTATGCAAGGGACTATTTTCGCACTATGTGAGCAGACTGTGGAAAATGTGTTAATATTCCACGTGCTTGAGCTCTTAGCAGTGGACGCAGGGAAGGAAAACAGCTTATCTTCCTCGGTGGGGCAGAGCTTTGCAGCCAAAACGTGGCTGCATAGCCAGACGGCCTGGGTAAGCAGCCCTGCTCCCTGCAGCCTTGGGCAGCTTCCTTCACAGCCTTGCTCTCAGTTTCTTCACCTGTAAAATGGGATGAAATACTAATGATCTCTCGGTATCACTGTGAGAAGTAAGTGAGGGAAGCATGTGAGCTCTTGGGCGATGCCTGGCACGTGGTTCTTGCTCAGCTGACTTGGCTGAGAGCTCCAGCTCTCTTTTCCGCCTGTCCACAGTCCCCTGACCTTCCCCCCACCGACTCCGCCAGCCCTGTGGTTCCCTTTCTGGTGCAGCCCCACCCCTGCAGAAAAATGCATGGGGCCCAGGCATCCACTGGAAGTTGGGGAGGGGGGATCAGGGAGGTGGTTTCATCCAGTTCACACTTTATTCACAGAACCAACGCTGGCTGTTGTGCAGAGCACAGGGGGTGGGGGGTGCCCAAAGCTCAGAGCCTGGGTGCCTTCCTCTGAGGGTTTACAGCCAGGTAGCGGGGAGGGAACGGCCTGGCATTCTCTGTTCTCTAAGCCAGTGAGTGTGAGTGACAAGAAAGAGCCCTGTGTTGATGGGCTGTGTTGAAGGTCAGGAGGGCTTCCTGGAAGGAGAGGAGTTTGGAGCTGCACAATGGAGTTGGATAGATGACCCAAACCCCAACTGGGTGACCGTGGCAGGTCAGTTCCCCTCGCTGAGCCACGGTTTTCCCATCTGTGAAATGGGGAGGAGGATCATCCTTCCATGAAAGGATTTTGAGGCGATTAGGCAAGATGATGCGTGTGAAAGTGCCTGACACATAATAGGTCCTCAGAAATGTGAGCAAAGACAGTGGAAGGAAAAGAACTGAAATGAGGCAGAATTTGGACAGATGGCTAGCATGCTGCCTGACACATAACAGTTTCTCAATAAATATTTGTTCACTGAATGGGTGGATGGATTTATGGTTGGGGGGAGGGAGGGAGGAAGGAAGGATGCTTGAGTGGACACGGGGATGGGTGGGGAGGTGGATGGATGCTGGATGAATGAATATGGGAGGAGACCCCATAGAGGGTGCAAAGCCAAGCAGTGAGAAAGGGGGACAGGCATCTGGAATGGCTGGAGGAGGACAGAGGGCCAGGAAGGCGGGGGCCCCATGCACCCTTGTGGAGGTGAACAGCTGGCCTGGCGCGGGTGTGAGGAGGACAGCCTCGTATCCGGCGTGGCCCTGGTGTAAGGGCGGCCCCGCCTTGTGGCACAGTCAAAGAACGCTAGGCACTGCCCGGGGCTGCAGGAAGCCCTTGCTGCCCCTGCGAACAGGGCTGTGAGGCACGTGCTCCCTCCCGGCTGCAGATGTCAGAGCAGATTCCTGGCAGCTGGGAGTGAGTGTGTCCAGAGCGCTGTCCAGAGAAAATTCACGTGGTTCTGAGACCTGCGGAGGTCACACTGCCAAGCTCTAGGCCTTTATCTCCTCACTTCCAAGGTCCCTCCGCTGCTGGAAGGGCTGGCCTCTCTGTCCCTGACCTGGTGGCCTTTGGGGTCAGAAGGACCCAAGAAGCAGGGACCTGCTGGTCCTCAGTCAGGGCCACTTAGAGCAGGTACCTTCACGCTGCACCCCACCTCCCTCCGGAAAGGCAGCTCTTCCCGGCCCAGGACTCTGCCCCCGACCTGGGGCCCTGCGGCTGGAGGGGTCTCTGGGGATTAGAGGGAATCCCCCCGGGCGGGCGGGCACCACAGGTCCCCAACCCTCTTCCTGGTCTCACTTCATCCCAGCTCTAGCGAGGAAACAGGAAGCCACAGAGCTGTGTTCAATGAACTTGGAGCAGTCGAGGGCGATTCTGAGGGTGGGTCCGGGGACAGGCGGTGTGGGGGTGATCTGTCCTGACTCAGCAGCCAGCCCTGCTCACGCAGCCCTACGCTGGGCCAGGAGCAGCGGTTCTGCAGATTGGAGCCTGCAGACCACACCCCAGCAGGAACCGCTCTTCCCATTGCAGCCTCGCCCAGCCCTCCGTTCCCTCCTCCACCCGAGCACCCTAACTGTGGTCGCAGGTACCTGCCCACACCTGGCTGCACCTGCGCCACTCTGCCCCTGGGTCTTCTCGAAGGCACTTGACAGTGGGCCCATGACTCTCCTGTCTTGGTGGGAGTGGCTGGGATGCTAAACGTGGGTGAGAGAAACCCAAACGGCAGGGAAATGTGAACAGCCCCCGTGTCAGGAGGCATTCGACTGTGTGTTGCCAGAAGGACAAATAACACAAGCACCTGTCGTCCTGAGTGTCACG
Organism: Eschrichtius robustus; assembly: GCF_028021215.1. Classification (NCBI taxonomy): domain Eukaryota; kingdom Metazoa; phylum Chordata; class Mammalia; order Artiodactyla; family Eschrichtiidae; genus Eschrichtius; species Eschrichtius robustus. The sequence continues at coordinate 851,641 of NC_090837.1, forward strand.
TGCCCCACAGCAGCCCTGGGATGGGGGCACTGCCCTCTTCACCCAGATGGAGGCATACAAAGGCTGAGCGTTTCGCCTGAAGTTAGGACGTGGGTGAAGCTGGGGTTTGAATTTTGGTGGCTTGGCTCCAGCCCCCAACTCAAACACATTCCAGCTTTCTTTAGGGTGGGCGGGGGAGGGGTTGGACCAGGAGCAAAATGAGACATCGGACTCTGCCCCGGCCTGGCTCTGGGTGCTGGAGAGTCCAGCACCACAGCTGTCCAGGTGGCTCAGATTTGAGGGGACGTGAGTGGCTGATACACATTTAGAGAAGCCCTTGACTTGAGACTTCCTAGTTGACGCTAGAGCAGATTAAGGCTTTTGGGGTTGTTGGGAAGGAGTGAGTGTATTTTGCATGAGAGAAGGACGTGAATTTGGGGGGCCAGTGGTGGAATGAATGGACTAAATGTCTGTGTCCCCCAAATTCCTATGTTGGAGCCCTAATCCCAGTGGGCTGGTGTTACGAGGTGGGGCCTCTGGGATGTGGTTAGGGGGAGGTGAGGTCATAAGCGTGGCCCCCATGATGGGGTTAGTGGCCTCATAAGAAGAGGAGGTCGGGGATCTCATTCTCTCTGCGTGCACACACCGAGGAAGGACCACTGAGGACATAGCAGGGAGGCCGCCATCTGCAAGGCAGGGAGAGGGTTCTCATCAGGAACCAAACTGCTGCCTTGATCTGGACTTCCAGCCTCCAGAACCGTGAGAAAGAGATGTCTGCCGTTAGGCCCCCTGTCAGTGGTACTCGTTACGAAGCCCAAGCTGACTGAGCTGGGGTTACCATGCCAGGGGGCGTTCTGAATCTTCAGGGTCAGCGTGAGCTCTTAGGCTTGTCCATCATTCTTTGTCTGGAAGGACACTCTCTCCAGACGGAGCTTGGGGGCAACACCCCTGGCTCCAGTTCCGTTTCCTTTGGTGGGCGCCCTGCAGTGGCCCATTCATTCATGCATATGTGCCTTCATTCATTCATTCATGCATATGTGCCTTCATTCGTTCATTCATGCATATGTGCCTTCATTCATTCATTCATAAGCACCTACTATGCACAAGGTCCTGGGGCTCTGGCCTGAGCAAGGCAGGCAGCCCCTGCCCCGGGATGCCAGCAGCTAGGCCCAGGGCGGCGCCGGGCCCTCTGTACCCACCCAGTGGGGCTAGGGGGACAGAGCCAGCCTCACTCTCTGGGCTGCCCAGACTCTCGGCTCCCTGGGGACCTGAGTGTGGGCTCTGAGGTCTCCTCCTGCCTGTGACCCCCAGAGCGGGGCTGGCCCACGGGACAAGCATTTCCCGGGAGATTCTGCTGTCGGGACCAGAGCCCAATGCGGTGGGCATGGGGAAGGTCGGGCCCCAGCCACCCTGACATCCTTGGGCAGCTTCGCTCAGAGCCAGGTCACCACTGAAGGGACAGGATGCCCAAATGTCCCCCGTACCCACTCCCCAGCAGTGATCAGGCCCAAATCTGGGGCAGGTTGGCACAAGAGCTGGCCGAGGGACATTCCACGGCCCATGTGCTTTGCAAAGTGAAAGAGCGAGGAAACGCATTTCGCCAGATATTTCCAGTCATCCCTTATCTCCCAGGCTTTGGCCCCATAAATATTCATATTAGTTGAACATGAGTATTATGTATGAAGATTTATCAAATACTATATTAGTCTCAGTGAGAATATATTTTACAGGTATTGCCATGGCCTGCAAAATATTCATGACTTCATAGTTTCAGAAGGGCAGTCCTTCTTCCCACTATTGACAATATGTTATTGGTTTGGGTCCCCAGGGAATCTTAAAAGACCTGTCTGTAATGAAATTAGCCGTTGTGTTTGGAGAGAGTGGCTAAAACTGGAGCTGGGAGGGATGTTATCTTCGAAGGCGAACCAGGGGCTCTTGCTTTAATCTCCGCTTTGTAATCATCAAAATTAAAAATCAGGCACGTTAAATCAGCCTAAATTCTCATAGGGGGAGAAAAGAGGGAAGCCGGGGCCACCGCTGCCACCCCTCATCCCCCCAACCTCAAGGTCACAGGCACTGGAAGAACACTACCTGGGGCCCGGCAGGTGACGGGCAGGTGACGGGCAGGTGATGGGGGGTCTCTCCACTGCACGCTGTGGAGTCCCGCTTGCTGGGTGATGTTAGGAGAGGAGACTCATGGCCTCTTTGATCCGAGGGCAGCGTGAGGACCCACCACCCAGCAGCGCCCGTCTGAAGCCTGTCTCTGTTCTCTCGAGTGTCCTGGTGTGTTTGCTGCGTGCTGGTCATCGTCAGGAAACATGGAGTTGCGGCCTCGTTGGAGGCCTGGACGGGCAGGGTCTGTATCTGCTCCTCCAGGCTCGGGGCTGGGGGCGGGGGGGGGGCTCTTCAGTGGAGCCCCTCCCACCCCGTTCAAGGCCTGCCGTTCCCCAGGCCGCACGGAGGCTGAATGCCCCACACGGGGGTCCATCTGGCCCTCTGACTTCCTCCCCCCGCGCCCCCAAGTCCACAGAGTTCAGAACACCCTCCGGGAGAAAGCAAGTCCTGGACTCATCTCCCAGATTCCCGCTGTCCTTCACGTTCAGCCCAGTAATTTCTTCCCGTCTCGTCAGATACTTAGTGCTTTTTCACAATTGATTTTGTTACTTTGTTTTAAATCTTAGTGGCTTTAGGGCGGCAGGTCAGTCCGACTGGCCTGGGCTGTCCCTATGGGGACCCTGCTGATGGAGTCCCCTTCTCTGGGCTGCTGGCGGCCGTGTGTCCCCAGGGGTGTCCCGACACTGAGGCCGTACCTCACGGGCCTGTCCAACCCGGTTCCCGAAGGTGTCTTCATTCTACCTCTTCCTCTCAGATTATCTTGTGACCGGCAGCCTCTCCATTTGGGCTGTTTCCTCTCTCAGAATATTGGCTTAAGTCGCTATGACAGATGGAAATCAGTGACTCAAAGAGAAGCTGGAAGCTTGAAAGCCACGCTTCCTTCCAAGTTGAAAAATCGCAGCCGCCCACATAGCCCAGGTTTCTGTGCTGGAAGGAGTGGGTTGGCCAAGTGTGAAATGACTCTTCTGGGGGACAGGATGTTCGGGGGGTGGTCCTCGGGAGCTGGCGGCTCCATCCACGTCCCTGGAAGGCTCTCGGCTCAGGATGGGCAGCCAAGTCCTCCTTGGGTGGGAGGCCACTGGCCGGGGAAGGCGGCTTGGCCTTTCTTGTTGCAGTGTCCTCTTATTCCTAACTCGAACCCCCTTGCTTCTCTGGGTGAAGAATTCAGAGTCCCGACAAAAACCCAACTGACATGACCTAACTGCACCGTGCTTTGTTTTTCTTGTGGAACATGAAATCCCGAGGCTGGTAGATGTCCTCAAGAGCCCAACCCTATCTGAACTGCAGCTCCCCCCTTCCTCTTGTGTGGCATTCCACCTCATGGTCACACGATGGCTGCTCCAGCCCCAGACATCGAGTCCTAGTTCCAGGTAGGAGAAAGGGGGAAGGGCTGTAGATAAAAGGCAAAAACCAAAAACAAACCCCACATATACCAGCTGAGTCTCTGCCCCTTTTAGACACGTTTCCCAGAAATTCCACCCAGCAAATTCCATTTAAATTTTATTGACCAGGTCTTGGTCACATGCCACTCCTAGCTGCAAGGTCAGCCCAGGGAGGCGAGCCTTATAGCTGAATGCATTTCTCTCCAAAACAAATTGAGGTTCTACTAATAAAAAGGATGGAGAGAATAGATGCTGGCCAAGCAACCACAGGGTCTGCAGCTGGCCCTTTTCCTCCTCCTACCCACCCCTCCCTCTCCCCCTCCCCCTCCTCCTCGTCCTTCCCTCTCCTATGAGCTTCCTGGGGCTGCTATAACAAATGACCACAAACGGGGTAGCTTTAAACAACAGGAATTTCTTCTTTCACAGTCCTGGAGGCCGGAAGTGTGAAATGAAAGTTTTGGCAGGCTGATCCCTCCTGGAGGCTCTGAGGGCATCTGTTCCAGGCCTCTCCCCAGCTTCTCGTGCCCCTGGCAATCCTCGGCAGTCCTTGGCTTGTAGACACTTCATTCCAATCTCTCTCTCCCTCATCATGTGGCTTCTCCTTCTGTAAGTGTCTCTCTAAATTGTAAGGATGCAGGTCGTCGCATTTAAGACCCACCCTCATCCAGATGATCTCATCCAAAGTCCTTACCTTAGTTACATCTGCAAAGACCCTTTTTCCAAATAAGGCCACGTTCACAGGTTCCTGCTGGACAATGCCTTTGGGGCCACCATTCAACCCACCACCCCTCTCCATCCATCTAAACCAGGGGCACAACCTCTCGACCTCCAGGGCACCGGGCAAAACCTGCAGGGAGGGCGAGAGAGCAGAGGCCCTGCCTGGGTCAGGGGTGGAGCTCTCGGCTGCAGCCCATCGCTGCCCTGTGGAGAAGCAGGCCCATGTGGCCAGCATGCCAGGTCCTTCCAAAAAGCTGGAGTCAGGCTTCCACGTGAAACCTGCTTGGGCTGATTTCCAAGAGCACCACGTGGGGAAAACACCACGACCCCACAGCGCACCTGTGGGACTTCATCCCCTCTCCAGCCCCGCTGGTTCCTCCTGCTGGCTGCTCCTCTGCAGGGTCCAGACCGTCTGCATTAGCTGAGGGTCAGCGCCCGAGGGTCCTGAGGCGTGTCCAGCTGCCGGGCACCTCAGAACCCAGGCACCTGCTCTCTAGCCGGCTGCCCTAAGGTTCTGAGGTGCCCAGCAGCTGGAGAATCCCCGGGCCAGGGCTCATCTCCAGAGCACCTGGACTCCAGGCCTGGCCCTGCCTCCGCCAGCTCATGTGGCGCCTCAGCAGATGCCTTCCGCCCCCCAACCCCCCGAACCTCCGGGTCTGACAATCTGTGCTCCCGCCATCCCTGGGGCACCACGGCTCACGTGTGCTGACGGCAGATGAAAGGGCTTCGACTGCTCAGCCCAGGGCTACTGGCAAGGGCTGGTGAGAGCAGACCATCCCAAGACCCCAGCTCTGGGGACCTCCCCACCTTGGCGGGCAGGTCTCCAGCAAGCGCTCTGCCTGGTCCCCTGCCGCATCCTGGGGACGTCAGGGCCCCAGGGCAGAGGAGCGAGGGAGGAACCACCCAGGACTTTAGCTTCCCCTGCTGTTACAGCAGCTTCGTCTGTCGTGTTCATTTCCTGGAGCTGCTGTGACAATTCACGTGCTGGGGACTTAACACCACGCAGATTTGTTCTCTCACAGTTCTGGAGGTCAGGAGCCCAGAATGGGTTTCCCTGGGCTACAGTCGGGGTGTGGGCAGAGCCACGCTCTCTGAAGGCTGCAGGGGAGGATCCTTCCTGCCTTCGCTGCCCGCTGAGCCCCCATGTCACATGGCTCCCTCTCTGTCTCTGTCAAATCTCCCCCAACGCTCTCCATTCAGAGACACTTGTGATGGTGCTTAGGGCCCTCCTGGGTAAACCCATCTCTCCCCATCTCAGGGGTCTTAACTTAATCCCAGCTGCCAAGTCCCGTTTACCATTTAAGGCAACGTGTCCACAGGTTCTGGGGATTAGAACCTGGTACCTTTGGGAGCCATTACTTAGCCCACCACAGCCGTCCTGGCTAACTAACAGATAGAGACCCTATTTGTTAGTTAACTTCATGCAATTTTTTTCCAAACTATGAATGAGTTGCTGATATTTAGAAAGATGAATCTGTACTGCTGCTTTCTCTCGAAAGTCTAGAAGATCTGGTGTCTTTGGACCTGTTAGATCCGGAGCAGTGGTCCCTGAAGGTGGGACGCGTGCACCCACTCACCCCAGTCCCCACCCCTCCCTATTGCCCTATGACACACGCCGAACGACAGTCCGTATTTATCATGCAACGCCATTGTCACTTTTCTTAGGGCACAACAAGAGAAAGCGTCTGGGAAACGGGCTCCAGACTCCTCCCCTCAGCTCCTGAGTCGCCCCCGCAGTCGCACCTTCCTGCTGTCTTGCCTTGCAACCCAGAGTCCATCCCCTGCCCCCCGCGTGAATAGGGCCTCCAGCCCGCGCTCGGATAGAGCCATCTCCTCGCCACTGCGTCTTCCAAATTATCTCTTGCAATTAGAAAAGTGTGCTCCCTCAGGTCGTGGGAAAGGAACTTCAAATGATTATTCCATAAAAGTAGAATTGCTGTGGGCGATCGGCGGCCTTTCACATAAGTGCACAATCCCTGCCAGTTACCGCAGAGATGATGAATTTGAGACGGTTCACCCAGGCTCTCAAACGGAAGACACTTTACCTCTGGAAAGTCAAATTGTTGCCTCTGAAGCCAAATGCGTTTCACCAGAGGTGTCCCCTCGGGCGCTGGGCAAGAGCACCAGAGCAGAGAATGTTCTGGAAGCAGTGGGCACCCCGATGGGCACTCCATCCGTAGGGGCATGCTGGGACTTTGGATTTGAAAAGGGCCTTGAGTTGTGCCTGCCCCTCGGAGCCTTGCTTTCCACCCGACCTTGACGACTTGCTTCCTACAACCCGGGACCCACCTCTGCCCCCTCCGCCTGGGCTCCCAGCTATCTGGGCCCCTGGGAGAGCCACCCACCCACCAGGCCTCTGTGCTGGGGCCTCAGGCCCTGTTCTGCCTTGGCTAGCTCAGCTCCTGTTTACCTGGGCTGGGCTGGAGTGCACCTGAACGGGCAGCCTCCCTTTGTGTAGACAAAGATGGCCCTCAAAGCTCTTATTCGTGGTGCTCAAGATATCAGAGGAGGGGGCTGTGTCTCCTGGTTATTAATCTTCCTGGGGCACATGCCCACCGTTGGCCAGTGTCCAGGGGATGAAGTGTCTCATTGGAACCCTGTGGTGGAGAAGGCAGGCCACGTGGGTGACAGCCATGGAGAGGGCCGGTTCCTGAAAGAACCAGAGAGGGTCTGCTGAGGTCGGGGGGAGAGAGAGGGAGGGAAGGTACTGGGTCATCCGTGTCCACAGGCCATCTTGCCCGCAGGGAGCCCTCATCCTCTCCCACCTGGACACCACCGCCAGACCATCAGACTCAGCACAGGCCCCTCCAAGCCCCCTCCACCCGATGGTTAGTCTTCCTGCCCCTTCTGTGAGCCCATTTCCTGCAGGCTCAGAAAGCTCCCTGGAGGCTCCAGGAGGCCGTATCTGAACCCCCAACCCCAAGCTGTGGGGTCAGCTGCCCTGTGTCTTCCCATGAGCGTGGCTGACCTCAGCACACTGGCCCACGATTGCCTGTTTGTGTGACTGTCTCCTGCCCGGACAGTCAGCCCCTTGAGGGCAGGCATTGTGCCTGTTCCCCCGGGTACCTATGCACAGCACCTGGCACGGCTCTTGGCATTTGAGATGCTTCGTATATTTTTGATGAATGGGTGAAGGAATAAATGGTACAGCCACAAGATGAGATTTTATGTTTTCAGTCATAAAAAGTTATGCTTACGCAGACTTTTTGTGACATAAGAAAATGCTTAGGATGTAGTGATAAGAGCAGAATGCAGACTCGTGTATACATCATGTGTATTTATTAAACTTAGTTGAAACTATTATATACAATCTTATAAAAATAATATAGAGCACTGAAATACTGATATTGGTTTTCCCTGTGGAGTGAGACCCTGGGTAGTCCTGTGGGCATGTGTGTGTGTGTGTGTGTGTGTGTGTGTGTGGTTTCAGAATTTTCTGCAATAAGTATTTATGATCTTTTCAATCAGAAGAAATGCACTTTCTAATTAGAAAAGTAAGAACATATATCGCTGGCAACAATATGAAACAAATCTAAACTTTCTGGAAAGTAATTTGGCACCAAGATCCACAAAAATATTTTATCCTTGACCCAGTAGTTCAATATCTGAAATAAGGAAACAAACCTAAATGCATAAAATAAATAAATAGGGCTTCCCTGGTGGCGCAGTGGTTGAGAATCTGCCTGCCAACGCAGGGGACACGGGTTCGAGCCCTGGTCTGGGAAGATCCCGCATGCCGCGGAGCAGCTAAGCCCACACGCCACAACTACTGAGCCTGCGCGTCTGGAGCCTGTGCTCCGCAGCAAGAGAGGCCGCGATAGTGAGAGGCCCGCGCACCGCGATGAAGAGTGGCCCCCGCTCGCCGCAACTAGAGAAAGCCCTCGCGCAGAAACGAAGACCCAACACAGCCATAAATAAATAAATAAATAAAATTTAAAAAATAGATAAGTAAATGTATAAGCACATAGGAACTGTTGAGTAAATGTTTAAATATCGTGGTGGTTTAAAAGGTGATTATTAATTATAATTACTATCGAGTCACATATAACAGTGTAGGAGACACTGACAATAACTTTAAGTGGCAGCAAAAGCAGGATGCAGAATTGCCCCTTGGTGCCCCCCCCCCGGCCCCTCCCCAAGGGCAATGCAGAAGCGGGGAGCCAGCGGGCGCCGGGGAAGGCTGGGTCATCCTGGGATTCCCACTGAGCTGGAGAAGCTTCCTGAATGCCAGTTGGCAGCCCAGCTTGTGAGAGAGATGTGAGGCCCCTGTGGGTGTGCAGAGGGGTTCCGCAGATCTCCTGACCAGGGCTTTTATTCAGTTTGGATGCTGTGACACGGCTGCACCTGTTATCCACTGTCACCTGGTCGGTCCTCGTGCCGTGCTGGCTGTGGGTGTTCCCAGCACCATCCCTGCCTCTAACCTTGACTGGCATTCCCCCCCTCCCCGCAGAGGGAGCCCCTTACCTGCCTGGAGGGGAAGTGTGCAACCAGGAGCACCGTGGGCCAGCAGGGGCTGGGAGAGCCTTCTGTGGCTCATCTGCAGTGGGGGCCTGATGCTCACCCCAGCGCCCTCCACCTGCCTGGGCGAAATGAAAGTCAGATGTTATTTCACTAAAATACTATCATGAGGGCGCATGCTTCCTGCCCAGGGTGTAGTGCAGGACCTTCCTTTCATGAGATGGTAGTAACAGCGACAAGTAATTGTAATTAAAATGTCCTTGATGTCAAAGTGAAAAGCTGGTGACCTTTATGAGTCCCCTCTAAGAAGCTTCTCTGAGATGCTTTGAAGTTTACAGCACGTGGCTAAGAGGCTGGGCTCGCCACCTCCTGGCTCTGTGGCCATGGCGAGCCACGGTGGTCTCCTCCGTGAAGTGGGGGGATGAAGGCACCTGGTATCGAAGGGCCCGTGGGGAGTAAAGGAAGCAGGTGTGGGCAGTGCCTGGCACGGGCGGGCCTGTGCAGCAAACGTCAGCTCTGACCTCCAGTCCCAGAACTGCGTTGAGGATGCTGGCTTTTGTTTCTTTTGTCAGAAAAGCTGTCCAACAGAAGTTTCCGAGCTAATGAATGCAAATTTCCCATTGTTCTCAAAATCACGTCTATTCAAGGATGAAACGACAAGTTTGCGGCACCCTCCACTGGAGGAGGAGGTGGAGGGCTTCAAACAGGAAAAACAACCCCTCTGCTCCTGCGAAGGAAGGCGGGTGCCTCTGGAATCTGCACCCACGTCCGCGCGGGTCAGCCTGACGACGGCCTGAGCGTCCGTCGGACGTCAGGGATGCTGCAGCTCGGCACGTGCAGTTCTCGGGACCCACGGGCTGCAGGTCACGTCCCAGCGGGCGGTGTGAGCGGTGGGTCTGTGTGTTCGTTTCCTGGGGCCACCCTAACAAAGCACCGCAAGCGGATGGCTGAAACAAGAGACATTCGTTCCCTCACGGTTCTGGAGGCCAGAAATCTGCAGCCAAGGTGTGTGCAGGGCCACGCTCCCTCTGGAGGCTCCAGGGGAGGATCCTTCCTGCCTCTTCCAGCTCCTGGTGGCCCCGGGTGTCCTGCGCTCGTGGCCACATCACTCCCAACTCCGCCTCTGTGGTCTCATGGCCATCTCCTCTGTGTGTGTCTGTGTCCAAAATTCCTTCTTTTAAGGGACTCAAGTCATTGGGTTAGAAGCCACCACAATTCAGGATGCCCTCATTGTAACTGACTACATCTGCAAAGGCCTATATCCAAATAAGTTTGCACCCACGGGTCCCAAGCGTCAGGACTTGGGCGTATCTCTGGGGGCCACGGTTCAACCCAGAACCGTCTGGAGAATCTGGTTTCTTGCTTTTTCAGGGGCCCTCGCACCGAGGCTGGCTAATTGGAGCAGGAGCCCCCAGAGGCAGGGCAGGAACGAGGGCACTTTGCTGCCTCCCCACACACCCACCGCCACCCCCCAGCACCACCCCCGCCCCGCCCCGCCCCACCCCCGGCCCCGCCTCCGGCCCCACCTCCGGCGCCCCCCTGGCCCCACCCCCGGCCCCAGCCCCGCCCCAGGTCCCACCCCGGCCCCACCCCCGCCTCAGGCCCCACCCCCTCAGTCCCACCCACCCCCCGGTCCCACCCTGGCCCCAGCCCCACCCCGCCCCCGCCCCCGCCCCCACCTCCGGCCCCAGCCCCAGCCCCAGCCCCACCCCACCCCCTGCAGGCTGCTTGCTGAAGCCAGGAGCTGAGAGATGTGAGGACAAAAGCCCAGCGCAGGCGTGGCTCCAGCAGGCCTCGGCAGGCCCTTCCTGGCCATCAGTTCAGTGGGCCTCGGACCCTGCAGTAACGCCCGAGCCATCTTTAATCTTGACAATTTTCTTCTCTCTCCGTTTGCCCTCATTTCCCGGGGGGATCAATCAATCCCGCCTCTTTAGAAGGAATTCTTTGGGAGAAAAGATGTGAGGAGTCAACGCTGGGATACGAGAAAAGAGGGGGGATGAGTGCTCCGGGAACCCTGCGGGGAAGCACCGATGTGCGCGACTTTCCTTAAAAGTGAGATGAGATCCGTGGGTTCTCAATCAGGGGAGCGGTTACAGATCTTTACCGCTCCGGAGACTACGAAGGGGACTATCAGAGACCCGCGGCGGGCAGCTCTGACCCCTCGCCTCCCCGCAGGGGTGCTCCGGGCGGCCAGCCTCTGAGAGCCGCTACAGCCTCCCCTGGGTCGGCCATCACCGCAGGGCCAAGAGGGCCCAGGGTGAGGCCCGGAAGGTGCCGACCCAGGAGCCTCTCCTTGCCGCCAGCCCCACTGGAGCCCAAAGGCAGGGCGTGCACCGTGTTCCCGTCTGCAGTGCGTCTTGTACCCGTGGCGGGGTGAAAGGCGGTGAGCGCCTGTTCCACGGCAGAGGTCCTCCGAGTGGGGTCCCCAGCCGGCAGCACCAGCATGCCCTGGGGACTTCTCAGAGATGCCAGTTCTCCGGCCCACCCCGGACCTGCGGAATCAGATGCTCTGGGTGGGCCCCTGCAGTCTGTGTCCTCCAGGGCTCGCTGCCCACGTTTGAGAACCGCCACCTAAGGGCAGCTGTTCCTCCGCGGAGCCCCCGCCTCCAGGGCCCAGCAGGAGAGGGTCTCAGGGGTGCAGCCCCTTGGGGTTGGCGTGCTGGCTCCCTGCCCACCCTCTCTGTCCATTGGGCTCAGTCATTCATTCTCCATCCACTCTCCCAGCTCACGTCCCTCCGGGCTCTGTGGCTGCTGGGACATCAGCAGTGAAGAACACGGACAAGGCTCCTGGGGCTTTGGTTCCAGCGATGGCCAGTGTCCAGCTGGTCCCACCAGCACGTCCGCAGCGGTGCTTTTGTGGTCTTTTGCGGACGTGGGCATCTGGCAAATGGCTGATTCAAGGAGCAAAGTCGTGGAGGACTTTGAGAGACGGGGACCCTGAAGGCGGGCGTCTCCTTGAATCTTGCACCCCAGGCACCTCACTCTAGTCCCAGCTCTGCCGTGAGGAGTGTCTGCAAGAGGAAACTGGACCCTATCTCACAAGGCAGGTGATTCGGAAGCTCTTGGGAGTCAGCAGCACACGACAGTGAAGCGCCTTCCCTTGGTGCCACGTTGCCTGCGTACAGATGCAGGTTCCGGTGCTTGCAAACTATGTGACCTTGAGCAGGTCACTGGACCTCTCTGTGCCTCAGTTAACTCATCTGCAAAATGGGGTGAATTATAGCCCTACCTCACAGGGGTGTTGTGGGGAATAAACGTGCTGGTATCTAAAGGACACATGCTAGCTGAATGTTACTGTTATCATTCTTATACGTTCATCTTAAAAAGCTGTACAGAAAGTCAAGATGCAAACCTAAAGCAAACCAAAATATGCATAATTTGCGGAAATTAACAGAGCATCACAAAAGCAATCAATACTGCCTTGACATTTGGAAATTCTTCACTAAGTGCACGGGTTCAGTTAGTGATAGAATTCCACTTCGGTCCGCATGGTCCCTCATTGCTTGTCTCCACAGTGAATAATATTTACATAATCACAGTGTGGCAAATGTGGACTCCTCTCTCGTTTTGGAATCAACCCACGGACAAATCTGTGGAAAGCCCAATCGCAGTTACAGAGCAAAATGTAGATGTTACAAATGATCTTTGACACCATAAAAGGGATGGCACAGCTAAGCGGGAGACGCAAAGGAAGTATGTTAATGTCTTTTCTTTTTCTTTTGCAATTCAACATTTTATTTATTTATTTATTTTTATTGTGGTAAGAACACTGAACATGAGATCTGCCCTCTTAACACAGTTTTAAGTGCACAATACAGTATTGTTAGCTAGGCACAGTGTTGTACAGCAGAGCTCCAAGTTTATTCAGAGATGTGTGTGTGTGTGTGTGTGTGTGTGTGTGTGTGTGTGTGTATATATCCCTGAAACAAATATATATAACCAAAACTTTATACCCATTGAACAGCAACCCCAGGAGTATGTGAATTTCTCCTGTAACCTGGTAAGGAGTCCATAGACAGCAGCTAAAGTTGATACTTCCAGAAATAGAGCCTTAAGTGTTCCTTTTAAGGTCACAAAAGTAACCACCAGAACAACTAAAAATAATAACATAGCTAAGAAAAATCAAGGGAGGCAGGAGCGGGATGTAGGCGGTAGGGGAAATGGACTAAATCCTCATCTTTCATGCCAGGAAGTCAAGGGAAATAGTCTCTGGCTGACAAAGCAAGAACTAGACCCATAAAATTACTCTGCGTGTCCACAGTGGACAAAATGAGAAGGCCTAAAACCAGAAAAAATCGTTTCCTTTGGAGAGAGGGAGAGAGCGCAGGAAATGTTAGCTCTTCATTTTATAGCTTTCTGGATGGTTTGAATTTTTCAACATGTGCACATTTCACTTTTGTAAGCGGGTGTGATGGCCTCAGCCACACTGGCAGGGCCTGGCTGCTGCAGGCGGTCCCACCCTGGGCAATCCCTGCCCTCTGGAGGATTCCCGGGACTTCCCTGGGGGTCCAGTGATTAAGACTCTGCGCTCCCAATGCAGGGGCGCGGGTTCGATCCCTGGTCTGGGAACTGTGGGGGTCCCTGGAGCCTGCGGCCTTGGCTCTGGTGATCAGAGGAGACCCTGGCTGTGTGGAGGATGGAGGTCGGCTCCCCACCCCTGCCCTCGCTGGGAACCGCTAAAAGACAAACTGAGGCATATTACAAATCTTAAGATTATATTGGACACGGGAATTCCCTGGTGGTCCAGAGGTTAGGGCTCCGGGCTTACACTGCAGGGGGCGTGGGTTTGGTCCCTGATTGGGATCCCGCATGCGCGCTGCCAGCCAAAAAACAAACAAAAAGGATTATATTTAGACAAAAATTAATTGGAATGGGGCAACCTAGAACTGGAAGTGGTTAGGAGCACCCCACCCATAGCAGCTGGAAAAAGTATAGATTAAACGCTGAAGCAAAGCAAAAGTGATCGTTAACTGGTGTGGCTTAAAGCCCAGCTGTGAGTGGTTGACTGTGATTGGCTGTGTGTGATTGGCTGTGTGTGATTGGCTGTGTGTGATTGGCTGTGTGTGATTGGCTGAGATTGGCTGTGTGTGGTTAGCTCTGTGTGATTGGCTGTGTGTGGGTGTCTGTGATTGGCTGTGTGTGATTGGCTGTGTGTGGTTGGGTTTCCATTTCGTAACCTTGAGGCATTCACAGGCTTAGGTTTGGGTTTGCTTGCATAGAGGCCATGCATTAGACCCCCTCAGCCAGTGGCCTCCTTGTTTAACTAATTTAAAAAGCTAAGGAGGGAGTGGGTGTCACAAAAGAAGATCCTGGTACCCAGTGTGGGGCAGCGTGTGACATCAATGTTGGATATTTCCCCGAGTTTATACTTCTAGTGGCCTGAGCTAGGACAAGAGACTTCTCTGTGGAAGCTAATAAATGCATCTCCGGGATGGGAATTCATCCCAACTCTTTCTGGCTTAAACTTCTGCTCCCTGGACCTCACTCCCAAAGCCAAGATGCCCCAGAATCATCCATCCCAGAGAGAGCAAGGGGTGTTGTCCTTGCTTGATTGGCACTGTTCTGGTCCCTGGCATCAGGGGGATGATGTCTCCTCTCCTGGCACAAGTGACCAAATAGAACATTCCAGAAAACACTCCCTTGGCCTGGCCTGGCCTTCTCAGGCACCCACACATGCATACACACCCTGGTCATCCCAGGAGGGCTCCTTTGCAGCCAATGCCACCTTCCCCCCCGGCGGTCCCTGCTCTCGCTGCTGTCACCATAGAGTAGCTTCCTCTGTTCTCCCAGTTTCGTAAATAGAGTCGCACATACGTTTTCCTCGGTGTCTTTGGAGGCTTCTTCCTCAACATAATGCTTTGAGACTCATCCAGATTGTTGCATATTTGGTAGTTCCTTTGTTTTTATCCCAAAGTAGCATTCCACTGTGTGGATGTACAATTAGTTTAAATTATAAAGACCAACAATATCAAGGATTGGTGAGCAAGTGGGGCAGCTGCTTTGCATTTTTAAAGTTAATTTATTTTTATTTTATACTTAAAAAAAAAAACCATGGGACTTCCCTGGTGGTCCAGTGGCTAAGACTCCTTGCTCCCAATGTAGGGGGCCCGGGTTCAATCCCTGGTCAGGGAACTGGATCCCTCATGCATGCTGCAACTAAGAGTTCGCATGCCACGGCTAAAGACCCCGTGGCAATGAGGACCCGGGGCAGCCAAAATAAATAAATAAATATTAAAAAAAATAGCGTTTGCTTCTTAGAACAGTTTTGGGTTTATAGAAACATCGAGTGGCGAGTACAGAGAGTTCCCATGTAGCCTTGCCCCCCACCCAGTTTCTCCTGTTATTAACACCTTGCATTAATGTGGTACATTTGTTACAATTAATGAACCTGCACTGACGCATCATAATCACTGAAAGTCCACAATTTACATGAGGGTTCACTCTTGGTGCCGTACTTGCTCTGGGTTTGGACAAATGTATATGGACATGTATCCACCATTACAGAATGATACAGAGCAGTTTCACTACCCTAAAAATCCTCTGTGCTCTGCCTACTCATCCCTCCCCACAAACCCTGGCAACCACTGCTCTTTTTACTGTCTCCATAGCTTTGCCTTTCCTGCAGTGTCCTAGAGTTGGAATCCTGCAGTATGTAAGGAATTTGCTGAGTTTGCACCTGAAACAAAGGGCCTTTTAGGGCGAGGCTGGGAGAAGGGTGGGGGAAGGACACGGTAGGTCCTGGGACGTGCCTGACCCCCTCTTTTCTCCTTTCCGCCAGGGCTCGCCAAGCCCATCGGTCTGGTGGAGGGGCCAGGCGGCCTGGGCCAGGGCGGCATGGCGGCCACACTGCGTGACAACAGCCAGGAGACAGAGGGCAAGTTCGAGGAATACGGGTACAACGCGCAGCTCAGCGACCGCATCTCCCTGGACAGGACCATCCCTGACTACAGGCCCAAAAAGTGAGTACGCGGCCCCTCCCACAGACACCTCTAGGCAGCCCCCCGCAGGCCTGGGCTCCTGGCACCCAGATGTCACAGGATCTGCTGGACAGGCAGAGCGGAGTGTGGGGGGGCCCTGGCAGGTGGGGCCCTCCGCATCCGTCTTCTCTTCTCCGGTTTCTCTGCTCTCGGCCATGGGCATCCTCTGCAGGTGCCAGTACAGGACTGAGGCTGCTCAGGGACGGCGCTGCCCAGGAAGCTGGGCAGCGCCATCACCGATGCTCCAGGTGCCGCCACTTATACAAATGACACGAGTGACAAGTGACACAGCTTGAAGCATAGTCTCTGCCAAATGCGTTTGTCCTCCCACTTTTGGTGCAGGAGCCGCGATGGGTGGAGGTTCTGCTTGAAATGAGCATCGCCCGTGTCTAAAAGGCATTCCATTTCTGTCACTTGCCTGTAAACCCCTGTCCCCGCCACTCCCAAAGCCACAGCAGTTGATGAGTCAGAAAAGTCAGACCCCTCGATGGCTGTGCCTTGCCTTCTGGTCGCTCAGGACTCCTGGTCTCAGATCATTGCATCCTGTAGTAAAGCAGAGGCGAGACTGGAACAAAACTCCATATTGAGTGGACCTCATTGCTTTAATAACTTCAGCCAAGCAGGGTGCCTGCACCCTGGACATGAAGCCAGGCTCCTTTCTGTGGCCCTGGCCACAGGATCTCAGCCTGCCGCTGGCAACCTTGATCAGGAAAGCACTTTGCAGCAGCACCTTCTTCCTGGCAGGGGCTGCAGCTCTGGGCTGGGCTGGGCTGGGCAGCCGTGTGGTCAGAGTTGCCGCTCTGACTCCTGAGTCCGTGGAGAAGCCTTCAAGGAAAGGTGGATGGCGGGTGCGGGGGAGTGTCTACTTTAGCTCCTGTCTTGGTTTGCCCCTCTTCCAGTTGTGGCTTCTGAGATAGGACTCTGGTTTGGGAAGTGGTCCCAGAAGCCCTGGGAGGGGGTGGGAAGGCTGACAGGCAAAAGGGCCCGGAGCATGAGACAGGGCATCATCGTGCGGGTACAGGTGGTCGGCAGCGGATCAGCTCCACTGGGGACACAGGGGGCTACGGAGCCGGCCTCGGGGCTACCCCAGCCCAGGGAGGGCCAGGGAGCGGTTCTCACGGACGCCCTGTTCCTCCAAGCTTGAGGGCTTGCCGTGCGAGGAGTGAGGTGAGAGGCCCAGAAACGAGTTTCTAGGGCGCTGGGGCAGGGCTGGCAGTGAGCGCGTGGCCGCCCCAGGGAGTGCTGGGGCCTGGGGCGCGGGGACCGGCGCGGGGACCAGCGCGTCTGCCCACGTTCCGTGTTCTAGCCGCAGCCGGGATGTGCGGTGGGAACTGGCGGGCCTGAGCTGCATAGTGGGAGGTTAGGCCCTCTGTGACTCCATTCCTGAGAAACCCCACTCTGTCGCGTTATACCCGGAGAGCCTGGAGCAGGCGGCTCCCCCTGCCTTGACCACGCGCTGCTCGTGGTGATGCTATTTTATCTTCATCGCATTTATTTTCATGGTTACCATTGATTTAGCATAAGTAGTGTGCTTTCCATTTGCAGCAATGAAATAAAGGTGCCGTTTTGAATTTTAAAAGGCCAATTTGGAGAAACATACAAAGTAAATAATAACGCAGGTGGTGCCGAGATGTGACGGCAGTCACGGACACGGACCTGAATGAGTCAGGTGCTCTGAGGGTGTGTGTGAGTGTGTGTGCGCGCGTGTGCGTGTGCATGTGTTTGAGTGTGAGTCGCTTGCTGAAAGCCCCCGTTGTGTCCTGACTTTTGGAGGATGAACTAAGTTGCCCACCAGCAGGGTCAGCACATCTGCTGGAGTTTAGCTCTGAGCGCCTGGGCAGCCCTGGTGCGGTTCGGAGGACCCCCAGGGCCAACCTCAAGTTCAATAACTCACTAAAGGACTCATAAGGCTCAGCAAAGCTGTTACACACGTGGTGCAGCTTGCTACCGCTCAAGGACACCAGGCCGGAGTTTCCAGCTGGCCCTCACGGTGGGGCTCACAAGGACGGTGCCTGATTGCCCCAGCAGTGAGGTGTGAGCACGCTATGACATATTGCCCGCCGGGGGCTCCCTTGAGCCTTTTATTTTTTTTTTTTCCCTGGCGCCTTGGTGTCTGGGTTTTTACTGGCTGACCTCAGTCTCCAGCCCCTGCAGAGGTCAAGCCGAGACCCCACATGAATCCCACTGTAGCAAAGACTACCTGGCAAGGCCCCAGGCCTCCAGGTGAAGGTGACGCCCTCCTCAGGCAGGATGTGCCAAGGGCTCAGAGGTCACCTCCCAGGAGGTGCAGGGCCTGGACAAGCCAGACCTGCTGCCTTGAGCCCGTCCTGTGCACGTGGTACTAGTGGGGACACCTCAGCCGACTTGGTACGGAAGTGGCGCCGTGCTCCACCTTCCTGAGCCACGCGGCACATCGGGTCACGGCACCCCGTCCCTGTGACTCCGGGGGTGCAGCCCCTGGACTTGGGTCGGAGGCAGTGCGGGGGCGTTCTGCTGCATCTCCTCCTTCACCTCATAGCATTTGTTGTCATAACTGAAGAAAGCCCCTTCTTGCCCTGTCTCCCAGAGATCGTGTTCTTTTGGTGGTTCTGCGGAACCCTCTAGAACCCCTCCACGCTGCCTCTGCATGGCTGGACCCCTTGCCCAGTGGGCATTGGGCTTGAGTCCAGTCATGACCAAATTATGACGAAGCTGAAGCCTCTCTGTGACCCCCTGAATCCCCCCAGGGCCTGCTTTCAGAGCAGTCCCAGCCCACAGGGGTCAAGGCCACCAGACCTCTCGCTGTCCAGCCCACCACCCCCAGCCCTGGGCCAAGGGCAGGGGTCTCCCAACGGTCCTGCCGCATCTCCCAGCAGCAGAGCAGCGGCGCTTACAGAACAGATGTGCGTCTGCGTGTAGCAGATGCCTGTCGTTCGCCTCCTCAAAATCCAGTTCTCTTTCTTTGGGGCAGTAGCTCCCTGCTTCCATGTGGCAACCCATGGAAACTTCCCACGCCTGCTGCAGGGTGGGTCACATGACCAGGGCTAAGCCAATCAGAGCTCACGGTCCACCAGCCACAATGATTGGCTCAAGGAGATCACATGGTCTAGGCCAGTCCAGCGTGAGCCTTGGAATTACCTGAGGCTGTGGG
The DNA here is from genome assembly GCF_028021215.1 of Eschrichtius robustus. Classification (NCBI taxonomy): domain Eukaryota; kingdom Metazoa; phylum Chordata; class Mammalia; order Artiodactyla; family Eschrichtiidae; genus Eschrichtius; species Eschrichtius robustus. The sequence continues at coordinate 870,399 of NC_090837.1, forward strand.
GGGGGGGGGGGAATCAGGATTTTCCCCAAAAGTAAAGCTGCAAGTTTAGGAGCCTGGGGATCTGCACTATCTTATCATCATGAGGGGAGAGCTTGAGCTCCCAGGGCGCAGTTGTGAAACCGAAGAAAAAAATCCAGTTGCAGGGCATGGCAGAGCTGGGAGGTGGGGAGGAACTGGGTTCCAGTGCTATGAGCACCTGGATCCAGCTGTCCCTGAAGCCACTTGCAACAAATTGCAAATAAATTTAAAAAATAAGTCCTCTAGACTCTGCAGTAAATTAGTATACACACATACACATATATATTTTACATTTTTTGCTTAAGCAAATTTTCACTGGATTTTCTGCTTTTTAAGCCGAAAGGGCTCCACCCGATGCGTATGGTGTGTCACCGCACGCTCGCCTGTCCTTGGGAGCCCTCTCCTCCCATGTCTTGCTGGGCCTGCGATTTGCTCTAGCAGCAGGAGCGATTCTGGCTTTCGCTTTGAGGATTCAGATCCCCCGTAAGAAACCTCAGCCTGCCGAAATAAAAACTGACAGAGTGATCAACCCCAGTTGTCACTCTCACGTCACAAAAGAAGACATCTGGGCGAACTTTGAAAGAGCTGACCTTTACAATCTGCCTTAATTGATAGAAACCTGCTTTACAGAAACTCTGATTTGAAGGGGCAGAGCTCTCTGCCTCCCTGAATTAGAGAATGTGGATTTTATTTAGTTACTTACCTGCTTGTTTATATCCCATTTCTTCCCAAAAAAGAAACGAGGAGGCTTTGGCACCAGGCACATGTGCAGACCCCCCCTCCTACCCCCATGGGCGATGTGGCCGATGAATCAGAAGTGGAAAGGGGCCTTCCCACGCCCCTCCCCCGACACCCCTCCTGTCCCGCAGGCTCTGCCCGGGGCCTCTCTGGAGCTTGTTGCCGCTGTCACTCAACCCAGAGCTTCCCTCTGCGCTCAGGGGACTACATCACGGGGATTATTCAAAGCAGTGACAGCCCTCATTGAGAGCCTCGCTTAAAACACGGGCTCCGGTCCCCCCAGGGGCCCTTCTGACGAGGAACTGGGGTCTTCTCATGAGCATGACCAGGCATCCCATCTTCTATATTTGGAAATGAGATCTTCCCCGAAACTTAGCCCTCCAACAGGAATTCCCCTTATTGCCTACCATTCTGGGGGCTGGGTTGGTAAGACTTAAAACCCAGTTTGAAACGGCTTAAGCAAAAAAAGGGAATTTATTGGCTCAGGCCCTGAAGGGTAGGCTTTCAGGCACGGCTTGATCTAGGGGATGCTGCTGTTAGCCATCAGTTCTGCCTGCCTTCAAGTCGGCCCTTGGGTCAGTCAGGATCCTGGAAGGAAATTGGTGACATCCTCAAGTGGGATGTGGGCAGAATCTAGGAACCCCACGAGGGATGTTGAGGCACCCAGGGAGTGCAGCAGTGGGTGAAAAAGCTGCTCAGTAAAATACAATATCCTTGTGCCTGATGTTCTGCAGTGGGCGGTGTCAGAAAACTTTTCCTGAAAAAGGCCATGTGTAAAAACCTCACCGTTTTTCTTTACTCTCACAAGACTGCCACACTCACAACACTTGTGACATCAGATGTGTGGGGCTTTCCCACACCAACCAATTCTCTGACACCAGCTGGGTGTCCTACACTTCGATTCAGTTCTGGCACTATCTGCCTGGAGTCGGCATCAGACCCCGCAGGTGCAGGGCTCAGATGCCAACCTCAGATCCAGGCTGCCCCGGCACTTCTGACCCCTGCTGAGCCTCAGACACTTGCTAGGACTGCTCACGAACTTAGGGAAACACTTGTGTTTACTGGCCTGTTACAGAATGAAGACGTGATGAAGGACATGGGGGAAGAGCCAGACAACGAGCTGCACGGCGGGAGGCCTGGGAGGGCCCTGAGCACAGGAGCGTCTGTCCCCGAGGAGCTGGGGTACCCCACCCTCCTGGCACTGGGTGTGTTTGGGACCCCAGAAACTCTCCGAATTCCGTGCTTTAGAGGCTTTTACGGAGGCTTCATCACGTCGGCATGATCCAGAGGGTGGGGAGGAGGGGCTGAAAGCGCCCACTTCTAATCGTGGTTTGGTCCTTCTGGTGACCAGTCCCCAACCAGGAGCCCACCCAGAGTTGCCTCATTAGAACAAAACTCCTTCCCGTCACCCAGGGACTCCCACGGCACTCGGGAGCTCTGTGTGAACGCTCCGACCTCGCCCATCGCCCTGGGGGTTCCAAGGGTGCGGCTCTGTGTCTGAGAAGCTGGCGCAGGGACCAGTGCGTGTTTCTCATTACCTCATGAGCCAGAGAGCACACGTTTCAGGCTTTGGGGCCGCGTGAGAGCAGCCCCAGCCCAGCCAATAGCTACATGAACGCGCATGGCTCTGGCCCCAAAGAACTTCATTTGCAAATCCAGGAGGCAGCCTAGATTTGGCTGAACCCTGTTGTGTGGCGTGTTTTCCCCCCCGAGTCTTACCTTCCTCACGTCACCCGGTGTGACAGATCGTATCTTCCAAAGGTGGATGCAGACTCCTCGTCTGGAACCTTGCCCCGCCCGCATCGAGAGGTGGAGACAGTGTCCGTCCCCTTGCAATCAGGTGGGTTTTTGGGGCTGGTCATCCCATCGAGGAGGGCGGAGGTGAGCTGTGGAGCTTTAGGGCTCCCCGCCAGCCCGGCAGGGGCCCTGGACCAGGGGCCGCCACGCTGTGAGGAAGGCCCTGCGTGCTCCCGCAGGGCGTCCACGTGGCCGGGCCCTGAGAGCCGGCGCTCGGAGACCCCCCAGCCAGTGCGGCTGCCCCAGCTCCCGCGGGCCGCCTCAGCCCCACCCGACAGCCCGCCCCACAGTCCCTGACCCGGCGCTGCCAGCTGAGGCCTTCCAAGGGGCCGCGGCAGGAAATGAGATGCCGGCGATCCCGCGCTGAGGGTGCCTGGCGCCCGCGGGACTCGGAGGCCTGAGGCTGGCGCCGCCGCAGGCGACATGCGGGCTCGCGAGGCCCCGGGCGCTGGCGGAGGCTTCCGCTCCGCGAATAGCAGCAGCTCCGCGTCGTCACACATCGGTGGCCGTGCCTGGTGCTTAGGAGGCCCTCAGGAAATATTCGTGGAGGATTAAATGAGTAAATACGTACATGCAAGCTCCGTCTATGCCCGTTTGAAGCCTTCAGAGTTTGGTTTCCTGAACAGCCTTTAGCCCCCGGAGCCCATCCACCCAGTCTGGCAGGTGTAGTCATCAGAAACACGCGGGTGTAGGAGCGTGTGCGTGTGTGTGCAGGCACACGCGTGTGGACATGTGTTCCCACCTCAACTGGCAATTCCAGCCACTCTCAAACCAAAGTTCTCTCTACCTCTCTCCATTAGATACATTATAGATTTCCCTTTGTCTGGAGGTAGATAGCTTTTCTGACTAAGCGGTGGCTTTAATTATGCCACAAAGCACATAACAAAGATCTTCTTGATCATTAAGACTGGCCCACGGGATGGCGGAAGGAAGACTGGCAAACCCAAATTAAACAGCATCATAAAAGTGAACGGCCTTGTCCGAGGCCCCGTCCTGCATTCCCGCGCGGTGCTGCCCCGCCCCCCCCCCCCCCCCATAGGCGATGGAGAAGTCTGAGCGCGTATGAACGTCTCTGCTGCGCGTCGCTTGGCGGTCAAGCGTAATGAGTGCGGATTTAGCGGATGGTGATCGCGAGGCACTGGAAGCAGGCGCCGCGTGCCACGTGCCAATGCGGCTCCACGTGGGGGCTCCGATGCCACCGGCACTGAGGGTCTGCAAGTGGAGGCAAGGGTCCCAGAGGACGGGACGGAAAGCACGGTGCTGTCCGGGAAACGTGCTGGTTCCTTTCCTCCTGCTGCAGCCGGTAGACGCCCTTCCCTTCCCACCAGCCCCAGGAGCTCAGGGAAGGAGATGCTTGGGCAGGGCGGGGGCCCCTCAGCCGAGCCTGCCCCTCGGCGTGGGATGCTCGCCGAGGGGAACAGACCCCACCCGCTCACCCTCCTGCGGGCCGGGCTCTTCTTTAGAGCCAGCTGGCCCCCCTGGAGCAGGGTTGGAGGCTAACAAAGTCAGACAGGAAAATCGGAGGCCACCTGCCCCGTGGCTCCGTATCAGCCGGGGATCTGCTGGGATGGGGGATTCCACTCACGGGCCCCGTTGAGGGTCCACTCAATGTGGGGCTGCCCCAGATCCCGTCGGGGGCCGGACAAACAAATGCCGGGGTCCCGCCTCTCCCTTCCCTTCCACTGTGCACCCTAAGGGCTCACTGATGATCCCCAGGGCCCTGCTGGGGCTGCTGGGGCAACAGAAGACAGCTGCGCTGAGCTGGACCCTGGCATGTGACGGGTCGTCGGCCTCTGGCCCAGCGACCCCAGGGGCTGCCCTAGCGAGTGCCTGGAGGGCCTGGAGGTCACAGGCCCTGAAGGTCGCACACTTGGGCCCCGATGGACCTCACTGCCCAGGCAGAGACACTCCAGGTGGGCCCAGGGGTCCTCTGCAGCCCTGCACCCAGGGATGGGTGGTCTGGCCACCCTTGCAGTCCACTTGCTCTCCTGGGCGCAGGCAGGCCTCCAGGCAGCCAGACGGCGACCGTGCCCATGAGCACACGACCCCACGTGCTACTGTCCCACCGGGCTCCTATGAGGGGGTGTGTGTGAGGGGTCTTTCTGTGCACGGTCCAGTGTTCTGTTTCTGACCGGCTTTTGCTCTGAGCTCTGAGGGTGGCGTGTGTGCTCGTGTCTCCTTGAACGCGTGGTGCGGTGATTCTCACGCATCTCAGCCCAAGGGTCTCTCCAAAGGCGCGTGTGGGTCGCCCGCAGCTGTGAGCGAGGGCCTGGGTGTGGAAGAGTGAGTCCGAGATCTGTACTCACCCTTAGCTCCGCGCACAGGCTCCTCCAATAAATATGAGCCCTTAATGTCTCCACGGAGCGTGGCTGTGTGTAAGGTGCCCTGTGAGTGCACGCGTGTGAATGCATCATGGGCGTGTGTAACGCGCGTGTGTACATCTATGTCGTGTGTGTGCAGTTGTATGCATGTGTATTTGCATTGTGTTTTACTTGTGTGCACGTGTGCTTGTGCACGTGTGTAGTATACGCACGTCTGGGTGTGTGCACGTACATATTGTTTCTGGGAGGTCTTGCAGCCAGCTGCCGGGACGGATGGGTGGACTCAGGCTGGGAAAGACAAGACCCCAAAGCAGGAGGCTCTGGCGTTTCTCGTTGCTCAGGTGTCCTCCTCCCCACCTTCCCAAGCAGCCTCTCTTGTGCCGGCTTTCCGTGGGGCTGCTCTGTCTCTGTGCCCATCAGGATCCTGCCTTGGGCTGGCAGGAAGGCCAGGCGTTGGTGTGGGATGCACTGGTCTGGGATTCCAGGCTCGCACCGACGTTCCCAAGAGGGCAGCAGCATGTCAACCCAGCAGGCAGACGCTGCCGCCAGGAAGGCATCCCCACTCCCCGGTGACGCGCTTCCAAGAACCCTCCTGACAGCGGTTCCCAGAAGCGTCCCTCTCGGTTTCCGATGGTGCAGCTTCCTGGGTCTGTGCTCAGCCCAGACCCCTCTCCTCTGGCAGGAGATGGATGTGTGTCCTGTTGTCACAGGCAAAGCTTGCCGCTCCCCGGGAGGCCACTGCCACTTCATCCCCTCTCCATCCTGCGTTTACTTCTCCAGCGGCACAAAGGGCGTCCCCATAAATTTCCATCAGTGTCGCTGCCACGGCCCCGTTTCCCGGAGGCCAGCTGGGACGCCGCGTGCGACACATTGCGGTCACGACCTCGGAAGTGGCTTCGAGAGCTCGTAACCACGCCTGCTGCTCTGTGGGTTTATAAATCCTCTGCGAAATGGCTTGGTGCTTTAGGATGTCCTGCTTCTCTGGCTCCAGATGGGACATGCGAAGCCGAGCCAGAGCCTCTCTGGGGCCCGCAGCCCAGCCCCTCCTCCGGCCTTGACCTGATGGGGTGGGCGTGAAGCCCGCCAGCCTGTGGGAAGCGTCCAGCGTGTACCCAGCACCGTGCAGGACAGCGTGTGTCCAAGAAAAGGACAGAGCCGCCGGACTTTGGGGAATGTACCTGTCCTGGTTACGACTGCTGCTTAGTCAGCTGCGTTAAACCACGTTTTAATGGACTGAGAGGCAGGAGGTCAGACGGGGTGCAGGGGGAATAGCCTCTCTGAGCAGTACTTCCTGAGACCTCAGCTGGGAAGGTGTGATGGGGGGTGCTCAACGGCGGGGGCTGGAATCATCTGGGGGGGCCGTCGTGCACACGCCTGGCAGCAGATGGACGGTCCACCCGAGCACCCACACGGGGACCCTTTGTGTGGCCTGGGCTTCCTCACAGCGTGGCGGCCTGGGCAGAGTCCGGTTGCCTCTCTGGTGCCACACGGCCCCGGAACAAAGTCCCAGCACACGAAGCCTTGTTGCTCTTCGTGACTCGGCTCAGAAGGCACGTAGCGTCCCTTCCCTGTATCCTGTTGGTGAGAGGCGGCAGAGCTCACTGTGGTTCAAAGGGAGGGTGGCAAAGTCCCAGGGGACTTGGGGGCTGTTGTTGCAGCATCTTTGGAAAGCGTGATCTGCCACAGCACCCATCTCGTACTGTCGTGAGGTGACGTCTGAGGGTACAAGGGCTAGATGACATTCCGAGGGACGAGTGGGATTCCCCTAAAAAGAATGGATGTTCTTTCTGTGTCACTGAGAATGCTTTCAGATGAAAAACCTAGCAAGTCTGAAGTGGCTGCAACAATACCGGGATTCCTGATCTCAGATAGTGAGAAGTCCACAGCTCGGGGTGGGGGGGCAGAGTTGTTCATTGATGGTTCAATGACATCATCAGGGACCTGGGCTCTTCCCAGCTCTCTGCTCTGCCACGCTCAGTGCATTGGGCTTATCTCCTCATGGTCACAATATGGTTGCCATAGCTCTCAGCATCACATCTTCACAGGTCAAATTTCCAAAGGGCTAGAATAAATATGTTCCTACACCTTGTCCCTCTTTAAGAACAGAGGAATCTTTCCCAGAGCCCCCTACAGACATCCCCTCATGTGTCCTGGGTTGTCTGTGTGTCTCACCTTGCACCATGGAAGGCAAGGATGTTTTCCTGCTCCTTCTCAGAGCCCCTCCGGTGTTTAGTTTGCTAAGTCTTTGCCTCTCAGGATAGCGGGGACACCCAAGTCTCAAAGAATGGGGTTTGCCGAGAATTTAGCTGAGGAGGTTGGCAGCTGGCTCTCTCCTCCTCTCGAGGCAGCCGAGGTCCCAAGCTGGGACTGTCTGTGTCCTAGACAAGGACAGGGTTAGGATGAAGCAGCTGGTGTCATCTCTACCAACAATGTGAGAAAGCCCCCAGCTCGCCTGGATGGGGACGTCCTGAGACAGGGTGTGCAGTGGCCAAGGCAGTGGCCAGACTAACCTCTGTGAGCACTGGACCCACTGGTCCCCTGTCTTCCCCTCTCGGCTTGGTCTGGGACTCTGGGGTGCGGCTGACTGGGCAGACCCCTCCTGAGGGGGGTTTCACAAGTGTGTCCCTTCATCACGCACATGTCAGGACCTGTGCAGGATCAGGACTGACAGAAGATCCATTTCAAATTGGCTTAAGCTGGAAAAAGAGAGAAAAAGGGAGAGACGGGGAGAGAATGTGTTATTCCTGCAACTACAAAGTCTGGAGGAAGCACTGGCTTCGTGTAGACTTGGATTTGAGGTTCATCTGATGTCATCTGGACCTGGCATCTCACCATCTCTCTGCTCTGCTATTGGCCTCATTGGCTTCATCCTGACCACTGGATGCAAGATGGATGCAGCTGCTCCAGCCTTACATCTTATCTCCCCAAGGCCCCAGCCAACCTCTCCATGGCTCTGACTGTGTGTCTGTTCCTGAGCCTATTGCTGAGCTGCCTGGTTCACACCCAGTCACGTCCCCCCCACCCCTTCATCCAGGGGCTGGGATTCCACCCAGTGACTTAGAGTGTGACAGTGCGGGGTGAAGCACACATGTTATGGGGGACAAGGGAGAGACTGAGCAGGACCACAGCAGACGTCCACAGCCTGAGGCAGGATGGACAGGACTCCGGCTGGAGTTCGATTTTCAGGGGGAGGAAGGGACCTAGGGAGGGTTGCACTCCAGCTAACATCAGTCACCGGGCACGCTGGGCTGGGTGCCGGGAGCCTCATGATGCTGGAACGGTTGCCAAGTCCCAGCCCCCCCAGGGCCAGACCCCAGATCCTGGACCAGGGCTTCTCACCAGGCGATTTCGCCCCGGGGCACATTTGGAGATGTCCAGAGGCATTGTGGGTTGTCTCAGCCTGGGTGGGGGCCAGGCATGCTGCTAAGCACACACAGGACGACCGCCACACAGAGGATGATCCGAATTATCCAGCCCCCAGAGTCCACAGGGCTGAGACTGGGAAACCCTGGTCTGGATGGATTAGACGTGGCTCAGCCAGGACTGGAGAGACCCCCAAATAAGGCAGATGCCCCAAGCGGGGTGGGGGCACAGCCCTGTCAAGGGCTCATGGGTGTGTGTGCTGTGTGTGAGTGTGGGCATGCACGTGCCCATGTGGTGTGTGTACGTGCACATGTATCCTCAAATTCAGCTCGAGGCTCAAGTTTAGACTTTTAACGTTTCCCTCACAAAATTATTCAGAGCTCCGACACATGTCACAGCTTTAAATGTGCACCTCATGCCCCACCTTTGATTCCACCAGGAGCTGTGAATGGAAGCTTCTTAGATGTTGTGGATTGAAGCCCATGGAGCGTCTGCCGTTCTAGATGCCGTGAAGCAGTGACCAGACAAACAGGAGGCCCTGCCTGGGGGCTCCCAGCCCAGGGTAGAAAGAGCAGAAGAGCAGTCAGTGACGTGGCCGCGTGGGGGAGACGTGTGCCGAGCAGGAGAGGGCGTGCAAAGGCCCTGAGGCAGGAGCGGGCCTGGCGTGCTCCTGGAAGCACTGGGGCCACTTGGGGCCATTGAGTGAGCCAGAGGAAACAGACAAAGAGGTCAGGTCAGAGAGGGTCCAGCTCGCACATCCTAGAGACCGTGCCCTTTCTCAGTGGACGGTGAGCGCATCCAGGAAGGGGGTCAAGGGAGAGGCGGGGGAGACCACAGCCAAGGCCAAGGCTTTGCCAGAGCAGGCAGGCCAGAAAGGGACCGGGTTCATCGCTAAGGGGAGCAGGTGGGGGGCAGCAGGAGGGAGGGCTCAGGGAGATGTCGTCTGGTTCTCTCCTGACCTGTACCTGTTAGCTTCAAGTTTGAATGTAGAAATGTTACTCGGTTAAGTTGAAATCTTTAAAGTGTATCACCCGTCTTCCTTCAGTTTTACGGTGAACCAAGAGCCTCGGCCTGTGGGAGCGCTCTGGGTTTCCCTCCACCTCCAGAGGCTCTGGGAGGGGGCGATGGGGTCCTCCTGCCCCAGTGCCCGAGCCCCTCTGTCCCGGCCTCTGCCCCACTCCTGGGGCCCACCCTGGGTCACCAAGCTCTCAGAGCCGCCCTCTTGCTGAACTCTGATTCTTTCCAATCACCATAAACGTGGTTTATTTTCTGTCGGACAGGAACGGGGCTTTCAATTACACAGGAAAACCCTCTGGCTCCGCTTAGACAGACTTCTTCCAGGGCTGCAGCGTGGCGGTCAGTTTCGTTTCCCCCACCCCACTGAGTGCCCCCCGGGCTTCAGCTCAGGGACAGTCCCTGCAGGGTGGGGAAGACACTGAGCCCTGAAGCTGAGGCCGATTCAAGGGCAGAAGGAGACCCGGAAACACAGCACCTCCTGCCCGGAGGCGGGAAGCAGGGACATCGTGGGACAGTCCCACCCAGCGGCCACCGGAGCTTGTGCGGGTGCAAAGGCGGGACAGGAGGACTCCGGCCTAAGGTCAAGTCCAAGTGTGCTACTGGCCAGGTGCCTGGGGTCAGAGACTGTAAAGGAAAGCTCAGGGGAGGATGGTAATCGCCTTTGTCTTCAACGGGGTTTCAGGTGTGGGTTTCTTACTTCCTCACTGACGTCATACCTACCTGTGTGTGTGAGGGACATCCCCTTCGGTCCGCTCAATATTTATTGATTGATTTTTGTTTTTTTTGCCTGCGCCGCTCGGCTTGCGGGGTCTTAGTTCCCCCACCAGGGATTGAACCCGGGCCACAGCAGTGAAAGCACCAAGTTCTAACCACTGGACCGCCAGGGAACTCCCTCTGCTTGATATTTAACACAACCAATTTTTTTTTCAACTGAGAAGGGGATTATATTATAAGGAAAACAGATTATTTTTATGCAAATTTGTGCTGGACAAAAATGAGCCATGTATATTGCACGATTTCTAATTTAAACAACCATTTGTAAGCTGCACATGTTTATGATGGGAGTGATTTGTCACGTGTAGGTGAACAGAATAAAGTGAGGCAGTGCATCGCCCCATGGGAGACGTGCCCACACACTCCTGCCGCACCGGACGGCCCCGGTCCTAGCCTGGCCGGGCCCTCCTGAGCCTTTGGGTCTCGTTAGGGGCTGAGCTGTGTCCCCCGACCCCAATGCACAGGTTGAAGTCCTGAGCCCAGGACCTCAGGATGTGACTGTGTGTGGAGACCGGGCCTTTACAGAGGTGACTGAGGTAAAAAGAGGCCATAGGATGGGTCCTCATCCCATAGGACTGGTGTCCTTAGAAGAGGAGATGAGGACACACACACGCAGGGACGACCACGTGAGGACACGGGAGCAGACGGCCGTCTGCAAGCCCAGGAGAGAGGCCTCAGGGGGAGCCAGCCCTGTGACACCCCGATCTCGGACTTCCCGCCTCCAGGATGTGGGACCATAAATGTCTGGGTGTTTGCTTTGGCGGCCCTAGCAGAATGATGCAGGTCTGGGCTCCTGGCACCTCCCCACGGCTCCCCCCGGACTGGTCTGAAGACACCTCCCCATCCCGGCACTCTTGACCCCATCGCCCCGTTTTGTCACTCCACAGGCCCACCCACTCTGAAGTCAGATCCTGCTTCCTTGCTTCTCCCCGGTGCCCCACCGGTGGAAGCTGTGCGGGCAGGCACACCCTTGTCCTGCCGAGCCCTGCCCCCAGCCCCTGGAAGGGTGTCTCGTGCGTGCTGTATCCCCGGGAGATGGCTGTGGATGCTGGTGCCTTCTCCACGGGCAGCAGGAGTTGTCTCTTACTGGCTGGAAGCTCTTAGGACAGACCCTCGTGGCCCAGTGGCCAAGCCCAAGAGGTCCATGGCCTCCTGACCCGGTCGTGGAGGGAGAGGAAGGGGGTGACGGCGCCCATGCCCTCCGAGTCCACCTGCCTCCTCCGCGCCCTGGACATGCGTGGAGGTTCCTGCTGAGGCGAGGATGCTTCACACTGAGACGGGGTCGGGGGAGCCACGAGTGTCAGGACTTGGCCCTGTGTGGCAGCCCGTTCACTCGCTCATGTTCTTTCTTCCCCTTGTCAGCAAATGCTCATAAGCCCTACTGCGTGCGCAGCTCTGGGGTCTTGGGGTACGGCGGTGAAGGAGCAGCTCTTGGGGGGCCTGTGATGCGGGGTACAGAGACCCTAAAGAAGCCGCGCGAGGACGCCTGAGGATGGTGAGCTGGGGAGAAGGCACAGGAGGGCAGAGACCAGGCCTCTGGGGCGGGGGAGGGGCGGGGCACTGCAGCCCCTCCCCCAAAGGCACCTGCGAACTTCCCATATGCAGCTGCAGCCACAGTCTCTCTCAAGATGTATTTCCTTCCTCAAGGTGGTGTTTTTCCTGTTTTACACAATTTGCAAGTTCATGAAAATTATGCATTCCAGCTTTTTTCCTCTACAGAAAAATGGAGTGAAGTTTTCTTGTCAGAAAGCATTTTTCTGAGTAATGAAATCTCCCCAGCAGCACTGCAGCCCATATCAATGCGACAGTGACGCAGGGCTCTCATCCATCTTGAAGTCAGTCTGGCGCTCAAACCCCAGCTGTGCGCAGGGGCTGGAGGGCAGCCTGGAAGGGTGGGCAGGAACACCACCTCTGCCTGAAGCTGGTGGCTCGGGTCCGGCTCTGACGCCAGCGCGCACTACGGAAGCGGGGAGTTACCCCCCCAGGAGCCTCAACTTCAAAACGGGGATGTTAGGTTCCTGTTAGGGTGGCTCGGGGGGGGCAGAGCGCGTGCTGCGTGCTGGGGGCCCTCAGCTGTTGCTATCATCCTGATTGGTTGTCATCATGATTGATTATCCACTAGTATTAGTTATTATCATGATTGGTCATCGTCTGTATCAGTTTTCATCACTATTATTTATCACCATGATCCGTTGTCCTCATGATTGGTTGATATAGTTATTGTTTATCATGATTGGTTATCCCCAGTACTGGTTATTTTTCTCAGACAGCTCTGGCCCACGTCCATCCTCAGCCCCCGATAACTGCAATAACCTCCCCACCTTCAAATAAAACTCTTTCTCCAGGTGTGGGATAAGAATAACTGACTATGGGCTAAGTTGTGTCCCCCAAAAGATATGTCCAAATCTACCCCCCAGGACCTCAGAATGTAACCTGATTAGGAAATGGGGTTGTGGTTAGTTAAGATGAGGTCATACTGGCGCAGGGCGGCCACTAAGCTAATGACCTTATGAGAACAGGAAGCACATGGGCACACCGGAGAAGCCTGTGATGGGAGCGAGCCCTTCCCAGTGTGGGCCCCATGGGACTGCCCGGGTCACACGCCCACAGACATGGCCCTGCCTGTAAAATCCCTGCTTCATAAAAATCTAAGGTTTTCTATTCTCCTAATACATGACCACTTTCTGTAAATGTCCTATGGGCATAAGAAAAAAAATTTTCCGAGAAGGAATTAGGGGATTCGTTACGTAATTCCTTCATGGTCTTACTTTTTCAGTCTGCCCAGTCTGAAGGTGATGCACGCTTGTAGACTTTTCTAGTAGTTTTTCCTTTTATACCCAGCTGCCAGGTCACTTTGTGATAATGGTTTATAACTAGTCTACCTCCTTCATCCTATGTGATATCTGTGCTGAATTTCTGGTTTGCGGGGGGTGGTATTTGTCTGGCATCCCTTTCTCACTTGATTATATTTCCAATCTTTTTTTAAAAAAATCACTCCTGGACTTCCCTGGTGGTGCAGTGGTTAAGAATCCGCTTGCCAGTGCAGGGGACATGGGTTCGAGTCCTGGTCCGGGAAAATCCCACATGCCGCGGAGCAACTAAGCCTGTGCACCACAGCTGCTGAGCCTGTACTTTAGAGCCCACGAGCCACAACTACTGAAGCCTGTGTGCCTAGAGCCCGTGCTCCGCAACAAGAGAAGCCACCGCAATGAGAAGCCCGCACACTGCAACGAAGAGTAGCCCCCGCTTGCCGCAACTAGAGAAAGCCCGCACGCAGCAATGAAGACCCAATGCAGCCATAAATAAATAAATAAATAAATAAATTTATGAAATAAGTTAATTAATTAATTTTAAAAATCACTCTATTTGAACTGTATTTATTGTAAACCGCGCACAGCAGAGCTGTGTGTGACTGAGTGAATGTGTGCATGTGTAAGTGTGCTTTAGTGTGTATGTATCTAACTTCATTGAAAAGCCTCTGCCATTTTAAGGAGAGAGTAAGTTTATTTGCATTTATTGTAGCAGCCAACGTACTTGATTGGGTGCCTTCTGCCTTACTTTATTTTTTGTTCCTTTTTTCCCATTTCTCTATTTCTGAGAGCTCCCTTTGCCCCTTGTGAATGTATTCCACTGTATTATTACATTAATAGCCACTCACTGCCCTCATCCTACACCCAACAAGGAATATTTTGCTTTCCCTGCCCCCCATCTTTTCCCTCCCACAACCCTACAGCCAAGATAAGCCCTTTGGAAGAAGATACTTCATCCTTCTATTTCAGCCTCGATGCTAAGGTTAGGCGGAGGCCACGATTAGGCTGTCCCACGCAGACATCTCTCCTGCTTCAACAGCCCTCGTCTGGCCCTAGCGCTCCGCCCTCCTGGGCAGCCCAGCACTGTCTACTTAGACCCCACTTCAGGGGACGGTGCCCGCCGAGTGCAGGACCCACTCAGTAGATGCCACCTGCTCCATGACCACCCAGCGCTCAGACAGAGCTGGGCATCAGGAGCTGACGTGGGCTCCGGGCTGGGGCTCTCTCCCAGACCCTCCACTGGACTACGCCGTGAGATGACCACCATTCCTTTTATCTCTCTTCCACGCCTTCCAAGGCATCAAGGAAAAATGCTCCGTGTGATCCCGGGGGGACTTTAACCCCTTACAAGTGCAAGTTCCCTGCCTTCCTGCAAGGAGACAGCAGGGTTCAGGCTCAGAGCCTTGAAGTCCAGAGCTTCCGAGACAAACGTCATCGTGCTGTTTCCCTCACTGCGCTCGGTCCTTTTCCATCTGTGGCATTGCTGTTGCTCTTCCATTGGTAGCAGGATTTAGAACTGGTCCCAGTGGGCATCCTGCGGGGGCACCAGGCTCCCACCTCCCCATCACATCCGACACTGACCACTGCCCCCAAACCCGCCTCTCCCGCAGGTGCAGACAGATGACCTACTCGGACGACCTGCCCCAGATCTCCGTGGTGTTCATCTTTGTCAATGAAGCCCTCTCGGTCATCCTGCGCTCCGTCCACAGCGTGGTCAACCTCACGCCCTCCCAGCTCCTCAAGGAGGTCATCCTGGTAGACGACAACAGTGATAATGGTGAGTGGGGCCAGCCCGGCCCCCCGCGAGGGAAGCATGTCAGAGCCCTGGAGGCCAGAAGTCTGAATTCGGGCTGTGAGTAGGGCCACACTCCCTCCAGGGGCTCCAGGGGAGGGTCCTTCCTGCCCCTCCCAGCTTCTCCCGGCTGCCGGCATCCCTGGTGTCCCGGGCTTGGGGCCACATCCCTCCCACCTCTGACTCCATCTTCACAAGGCCTCTTCCCGGTGTGTCTGTGTCTCTCCTCTTCTTCTAAGAACACTTGTCCTTGGATTTAGGCCCCACCCTAATCCAGAAGGTTTTCATCTCAAGATCCTGAACTAGTTATATCCACAAAGATCCTATTTCCACTTGAGGTCTCATTCTGAGGTTCTGGGTGGGCCTGAGCTGTGGGAGGGTGCTATTCCGCTCCTCCAGCCAGAAAGGCCCCCAGAGTGCTGAGTTCTCCCATATGCTAACCGCACCTGGACAAAGCTCCAGTGGGAGGCTTGCTGGTGGGGAAGCTGGGCTGGCGCTCACGGCGGAACCTGGGCCCTTGGCGTGGCCCTGCGTCAGCCTCAGTCCAGCCCAGCACGCTGTCCACACCCAGCAGGCACCGGGGCTCCGGGCCCCTAACAGGCGTCCGGAGGTGCCCCGCCTGCCCGCGTCTGCGGTCCCCACACCGAGGTCCTGGTGCGCTGAGCTGGGCCTGCCGGTCCCTCCTCGTCCCCAGTCTCTCCCATCACAGCAGCCTCTCCTCCTCACCGCGGGAGTCGGGGGGGCGGGTGGAGGGGAGCGGGGAGAGGCCTCCCAGAGCCCTCCAGGACGGCAGAGGTGCCGCCCTTGGGCCTGAAGGAGCTCCAGCCCTGCGTGTGCTCTGCGTCTACGCCTACGCCGGGGAGAGCCCCGCCTGACGCTGTCAAGGCAGCAGGGAGCGGGTGGCTGGCGCCGCCCCGCGGGGCCCTGGAGAGGCCGGGACAGAGCACGGGCAGGCTGCTCCAGGAAGCCCTGGCCGCTGCGGCTGGGGGCACCCCTGGGACCAGGGCTGCCCTCACAGGAGTGCCCATTGGAGCCTGGGATTGAGGGGGAGGGATGGGCGGTAGGCGTCTTCTGCCAGAAGCCCGCTCAGCCAAGGTGCGGGGATACTGACCAAGGCCCAGGAGCCAGGATCGGGTTCCAGCCCCCCGCAGCCCTCCTGCTCAGCGCTGAGCCCATCCCTCCTCCCCACCCCTGCCCTCACCCCCGGGGACGGGCCAAGGATCCGCCACGGGGCTCGGGGCTCCTTTCCCACGCCTGTAACTGTCCTCCGCTCTGCCCGCGCCGGCATCCCCGTTACGGCCCACGTGTCAGCTCCGCAGACAGGCCGCCCCCGCACCTGCCCAGCGGGCCCGGAGAGGCTCCCGCCTCACTCAGACGCCACTCCCTTTTCCCCTTTTTCTTTTCCTACCGGCTAAAGTCTGTTATTGTGACTTATTTTGTGGCTTGCACTTTTGGCCATTGGGAGCTTCCTCACGTAGACGCCTGTGCCCTCATCAGTTTTTTAAATAATTTACTGAGTTGAAATTCTCACAACATAAAATTAACCATTTACAGAATAAGTGCAGAGTTCAGGGGTATTAAGTACATTCACATCATTGTGCAACTCTCACCATCATCATCTCCAGAACATTTTCACTTTCCCAAAGTGAAACTCTGTCCCCATTAAACACTGACTCCCCACCACCCTCCCCCAGCCCCTGGCACCCAACACCCTGCTTTCTGTCTCTGTGGGTTTGTCTGCTCTAGGGCCCTCATATAAGTGGAATCACACAGGATTTGTCATTTGGCTACTGGCTTATTTCACTGAGCATAATGTCCTCGAGTTTATCCACGTAGTTACATGAGTCAGAATCCCCTCCTTTCTCAGGCTGGATCATGTTCCACTGTATGGATGGACCACACTTTGTTTATCCATCCGTCTGTCCATGGACTGCCTTCCTTTTTACAGCTGAGTAATTCAGCCCCGTTCTCTCCTGTCTTTATAACACGTGCCTCTCTGTCTGAATCAGTCAGGCTTGATTGTTCATTGTCTCTCCCGCTGGAATGCAGCTCCATGAGGTGGGCTCTTATCTCTCCGAGGTCCCCCCAGCACCCCGAGCCCACACCCAGCAACGGTGGGTCCTCTTAAATGTTTATGAAATATGGATCCAGGGCACACAACGACCGTGGGTCTCAGTGACCTCAGGCCCTCCCGAGGTGTCACGCCCGAAACATCTCTGTGTCCCCCGCAGTGGAACTCAAGCTCAACCTGGACCAGTACGTCAGCAAGAGGTACCCGGGCCTCGTGAAAATCGTCCGAAACAGCAGGAGAGAAGGCCTGATCCGGGCTCGGCTTCAGGGCTGGAAGGTCGCCACGGCCCCTGTCGTGGGCTTCTTTGACGCCCACGTGGAGTTCAGCATGGGCTGGTAAGGGTGGGGCTGGGCCCTGAGCGGGGTCGGCGGGGTCTGCTGGCGCCTGCAGGACCCCCGCAAAGAGGATGAGCCTGGCAGGGCCGGGGGCAGCTGAGTCCAGCCACACTGCCACTCCACGTCCAGCTCCTGAACCCAGAACCCTGTTTGTGATGCATATACATGAAGATTGATCTGTATCCCCACCTTGCCCCCAGAGGAATTTGAATTGGCCAGTCGTTCCAGCAGGTGACAGTCAAATGAGGCTGCTCATGTGACCTCAGGCCAGGGCAACACACAAGGCTGGGGGCAGTTGCTGCACGGACACGTGGTCTGTAGGGTCTCAGTTAATGGAGACCTAAGTCTAGGGCACAAGTTGGAAGCAATTTCTCATCCTTATGGAAAATTCTAGATCAAAGCGTCCGCCCATTGTCTCCCACCCATCCATGCAGGGGTGAGGTGGGCTTCTAATGAGAAACCTGGAGGCGGATGTGGCCGGGGAGCGGCAGGGGTACCTCGGTGGCTCAGGAGCACCTGCGCGGGATGATCTAGAGGCGCCCCGGGGCCCGCCCCGCAGGAAGGCTGCGGCACCTGTCCTGGCTTTGTGTTTGCCCTGGGGAGGCAGGGCCCCTGCAGGTCCTCAGTACTCAGCGTGGACCCCAGACCAGCAGCATCTGCAGCCCCCGAGAGCTCGCAGGATATGCAGCTCTGTGTGACCTACGGTCTCTGGGTGGGCCCAGGGGTCTGTGCTCCGCCGCCCGGGACTCTCACGCGGCTGTGCCCGACGGCGGCCAGTGAGGCCTTACGAGCAGTCATCTGTCCAGCAAAGTACCCACATCCAAAGGGGAGGCGGGCATCCACACGGGGCGTCAGAGCTGGGGTTGGCCCTGGTGCCTCTCTCCAGACCCTGTGGTCCCTAGGCCGGCTGTGAGCCGATGTTCCCACAGCAGGTGCCTGAGGATGTGTTGATAGAACAGCAGAATGCGCCTCAGAGTTTTCTGGAAAGCGCCCACTGGGCTCTTGGCACGTTTCCTTATTTTCCTCTCTGGTGCCTGCATCTGGGAGGCGCCACGCCCCGCCCCCGGCAGCCCTCGCTCCTGCCGGGACCTGCAGTGGAAGCGAGAGGAATAAATGGCAGCAGGCGGGGCGGGCAGAGGGTGACATCCCGCGGGAAGGCTCCCGGCGCGCAGGACTGCGGCGTGACGCTCGGCCCGCCAACGTGACGCGAGGGGTTGAGCCCCCGGCGGGGGGCGGGGACCTCAGTTTCCTCCGGCGCTGAGTGGGGATGTTAGAAAGTGGGATTGTTGCCAGGGTTACACGTGAGCCACACCTCGCACCCAGCGGCGCCGGCTGCAGCCACGGGCCTCAGGCAAGTGCCTAACGGGGACTGCAGACCAGGACCCCAGGGGACCACCTGTGTTGCATGAGCGGCTGGAGGGAGGGCCACCCAGTGCGTGAGTGTCCTGGGGCTGCCATAATGAATGACCAAAGGCCGGTGGCTCAAAACAACAGAAATTCAAAATTCAAAGTCAAGGCGCAGGCAGGCCTGCACTACACCCCCCCCCACCCCCCCCACCCCCCCCACCCCCCCCCCCCCGGCAGCTCTAGAGGAGGAGCCTCCTCCCGCCTTCCCAGCTCTGGGGGCTCCAGGCGCCCAGGGCTGTGGCCACCTCCCTCCATCCCCACCTCTGTCATCACGCTGCTTCTCCTCAGTGTCCGCATCTCAAACCTCCCTCTCCTTTCTCTTAGAAGGAGGCGTCTTGCATTCAGGGCCCAGCCCAATCCAGGGTGATCTCATCTTGGGCTTTTTAACTGAATTAACATCTGCAAAGGCTCTATTTCCAAATAAGGTCCCATCCCAGGTTCCAGATGGACAAATCTTTGTGGGAAGACACCGCTTAACCCTCTCCCAGCTTCTGGGGGTTCCAGGAGTCCCTTGGTTTGTGGCCGCATCCCTCCAATCTCTACCTCCGTCTTCACATGGCTTCTCCTCTCTGTGTGACTGTGCCTCTCCTCTTCTCTCTTCTAAGTACCCTTGCCAGTGGGTTTAGGGCCCACCCAGGATGATCCCATCTCGAGATCCTTAAGTGAAACCCACAGTGGGAGGGTCTGCAGGGGGTCCACAGTGGGCAGGGAGTATGAGCCCTGCATGGGGTAGCCTTCAGCGCCTACCAGATGAGCTGCAGGGAAAAGTCAGCCCCGGGGTGGGTGGGCAGCTTGCCCTGTTTCAAGAGAAACTAAGCCTCACCGTTTTTATATCAAATCTCCCACATTATACCTCCAAACTCTGTGAAGCCTAAACTAGGACGTTCACTGAGGTACTCCCTTGGGGGAAATGCGGGGGGTGCGAATGCTGTAAGGAGGCGTTCGTGGTGGACGTGCTGATCAAGTCCCACAGCGCCTGGCCGGTATCCCCAGCCGGGGGCCACGAGGGTCTGGCCTTCGCGGTCTCTCAAAGTTCTTGGTTTTCCTAACTGCTCCTGCTGGCTGGACCAGGGCTTTGGTGCCTGTAACCACCTGCTACATCCTACACCTCCTTCTCCACTCCAGGTGAATGGAGCCCTCTCCTTCCACGTTCCCTCCACTCTCGCCGTGGCATCTCAGTCACCCCAGGACTACGAGCTTGTTCTCAGTGCTGGTTCTGTCCCAGTACGTTGCTGACCGAGATTCAACTTCTTTCTGCTTTGAGTTCCCCTGCTGGCCCCCGTTTCCCTCTCCTCTGCCACCCTCCTGAAGCGAGTCTTCTTTTCCCATGACACCTGTCACGTTCTATCATTAATGACATGTTATGGGCTGCCCCCCCCCCAGGGTCACTCCATACTGTTGTGCGGGTTGTGCACTGCACAGCTGTACCTGGAGGCCTTTCCGTCCCTCTTATATACGTTAAACTCCCTGGAGCATTTGGAGGGCATTTGGGAGAACCACAAGTCTACCACATCGAAGTGCAACTTTAAACCCGTGTAACTTTAATTTTCACAACTGAAAACCCAGCTATCCATCTGCAAATAGCCCTTTCCTCCAAGAACTGCCTCCACAGAGATCCTGCCTTATTAGCAGACGTGGCATTTGCAGAGAGCTTTTCATTTCTGAAACACTCTGCTAACAGTAATTAATTAATCCTCCTCATGAAGCTGAAAGGCAGGTAAATACCAGGCTCTCGCTTGGAAGGACAGCGGGCCACGTGGCGAATCTCGCCAGGCAGGGTCAGAGAACTGCCCCAGCGCCCCCCCCCCCCCGCCCCCGCTGTCCCTGCCTGAGCTTGGCCCCCTGTCCCCCTGTAGCATTCGTCTCTCTGGTTGCCCCGTCAGTGGGCTGCTCACGACCACGTTGAACTCCAGCTTGGTGACGGGCCCTCGGGCAGTATCTCATCCTTGCGGTAGACAAGGCCGTCTCTGGGGCGAAGCTGAACCTGCTGGCCTCTCGGACTCCTGCAACCGACAGCCCACGTCCTCCGGTCCCTCTCCTCTCCGGCTTCATTGCCTACACTGCCCCCATCTCTCTACTCCAGCCCCCTGGCCCGCTCCCCAAGTGCACCAGCACGTCCCAGGGGCTCAGCGCTGGCTGCTCCCTCTGCATGGAACGCCCGCCCCCCCACCCCCATCTCTCCCACCACCTGCTACATCCTACACCTCCTTCTGGTCATCTCCCAGGGCAACTTACACCGGGCACCCTATTTAAAAGTGCAATTCCAAACCACCCTTACTTACTCTCTTTTCCCACCACAACAACTAACACCTCCTAATATATTATATCATTTATTTACACATTATTGTCTGTCCCCTGACCCCCACCCAGTCAGGGCCACCACATACTGTTGTGTAGGTTGTGCACTGCACAACAGTACCTGGTAGCCTTTCTGTCACTTCAGTGTATCGTAAGTTCCCTGAGGCGTGGATTTTTTTTTCTTTTCTAGTTCGTGAATGTACTCTGCTGTGTTAAAACAGGGTGTGGCTCATAACAGGTTCTCAGTTCATGCTTGTAAATGAACGTGTGGCCACCCGTGCGGGGAGGGAGGGCCGGGAGGGGGAGGCCGAGCTGTGAAGGGACAGACTGAGCTGACCCACAGGGCCTCTGGAGCCAGGACGGCCCCGTAGAGGTGTCGGAGATTGGGCCCAATCCGTGTGCCCGTATCCCTGGGGTCCATCAGTCCTTAGCCACGGGCTGCCCCGGGAAGGGAGAGACCTCGGCAGGCGGGTCTGCAGCCCAGGCGACCCCGGGGCTTCCAGAGGTGAAGCCCTTGGATCCGCCGTCCGCAGGCGCCATCAGACACGGGTGTGGCCACCTCCCTGGAGGAGGCCTGCCTCCGGCGCCCCCACCTGGGGGAATGGGGCGGGGGGTCCCGGCACCCATGCCCTTCCCCACGGGCATGCACCGCCCCGCAGGGCCGAGCCCGCCCTCTCGCGGATCCGGGAGGACCGGCGGCGCATCGTCCTGCCGGCCATCGACAACATCAAGTACGACACGTTTGAGGTGCAGCAGTACGCCAGCGCGGCCCACGGCTACAACTGGGGGCTCTGGTGCATGTACATCATTCCGCCCCAGGACTGGCTGGACCGCGGCGACGAGGCAGCCCCCATCAGGTGAGCCGAGCCCGGGGCCCTGCGCAGGGCCTGCCCTGGGAGGAGCCGGGACAGCGTGAGGCGGCGTGGGGCGGGGCTGCCGCAGGGGGCTGGGGGGCTGGAGGGACGGGGCGTGCTCCTCTGCAGAAAGACGGGGCCTGGCGCCACGTGGGGAAGTGAGTGTGGTGGGATGCAGCGTCTGCCCAGATGTGCAGAGGGACAGGGTGATGTGATGGGGAAACTTGGGAGCGGCTCCAGTTTGTGACCTGAGAGATGACGAGGTCGGGCGGGGGCGGGGGAGAGGGCGGGAGAGGGAGGGAGGCAGACAGATAGACAGAGCTAACATCCAAAGAGAAAGAGCCAGTAAAAGAGACTGAGAAAAGGAACACAGACATGGAGAGAGCAGAACAGGGGACACACCAAGGAAAGCGAGAGGGAACAAGAAAGAGAGATGAACAGAGGAAGACAGAGTCAGGGTAGGGGGCAGGGAGACCAAGAGACAAAACTGGGAAGGTGTCATGAGCAGAGAGGAAGAGAGATGCAGAGACGGAGAGAGGGAGGGAAAGGAGACAGAGACCCAGACAGAACGAGGGAGAGACAGACACACAGACAGACAGAGGCAGAGACAGCACCACAAGAGTCAAATACACGAGCTGGGGAGCAGAGCAGAGACCTGGAGACCACAGATGCTGTGTGTGCTACAGAGACCCCAGGCGTTTCAGCAGACCCCAGAGATTGTCCTGCAAAGCGTTTATTTTATTTTGAATCGGTTCCCAAACATGAAAACGGAGAGATATTCACATGTTAAAAATACACGACCCTGGGACTTCCCTTGTGGTGCAGTGCTGAAGACTCCACGCTCCCAATGCAGGGGGCCCAAGTTCGATCCCTGATCAGGGAACTAGATCCCACATGCATGCCACAACTAAGAGTTTGCATGCCTCAACTAAGGAGCCCGCCTGCTGCAACTAAGACCCGGCACAGCCAAATAAATAAATAAATAAAATATTAAAAAATAATACGCAACCCAGGGCTTCCCTGGTGGCACAGTGGTTGGGAATCCACCTGCCAGTGCAGGGGACACGGGTTCGAGCCCTGGTCTGGGAAGATCCCACATGCTGCAGAGCAACGAAGCCCGTGCGCCACAACTACTGAGCCTGCGCTCTAGAGCCCGTGAGCCACAGCTACTGAAGCCCGCATGCCACAACTACTGAAGCCCGTACACCTAGAGCCCGTGCTCCACAACAAGAGAAGCTACCGCAATGAGAAGCCCGCGCACCACAACGAAGAGTAGCCCCCGCTCGCTGCAACTAGAGAAGAAAGCCTGTGTGCAGCAATGAAGACCCAATGCAGCCAAAAATAAATCAATAAATAAAATTAAATTTTAAAAAACCCCCACAACCCAGCATCTTTATAAAAATGGGAAGGTGCACATTCTCACAAGGCAGCAGTCCCTGGGGCTGAGAAGCAGTCCCCTGTCTAAATAGGGCAGTGGTCTCCAGTTCCCGAAATCCCCACCACTCCCCATTGTCTCCCTGACGCTCTGCCTTCCTACCTGCGCTGTCATTTCTTGCACCTGGCTTGCTTTGTTTGTTTCCATCACCGACTGAGCTTCTGTAGTTTGCAGCCCTTCCTTCCACTTCCCTAGTCTGCTGAGCCCCTGGGAAATCTATGTTTCAAAATCTAGTGGGGCTACCACTTTCTCCCGGGGGCCCAGCAGGATGGAGGTATTTTTTTCCCAGAGTGCATGTGCATCTGCAGGATCTGCTAACCCCTTGGAGCCTTGGCCAGGTCTCCCCCTGTAGAGGTTTGGATTTTAGGGCCTCGGGCTGGGACCCCTCCTGCCTCATCTGTACAAACTGATGTGTCCCTGCTGAAACAAGCCACTCTGCCCGCAAGCGACCAAGACCATCCCTCACTGCGCCTTTGAAAGCTCTCTCCTCCCCTAGGAGTGTCTTACGGGGGCTTCCGGGCACCTACGCTCCATTAGCAAAGAGCCGTCCAGCGAGAAATCAAGTCTCAAGCAGCCTGGATGCCCCGAGCTGCAGGAAGTATGCTCTGGCCAGACTGTGTGTTGTCTCAAACTTTGCTCCTTATTAGCATCACCGGGAGAGCACTTGAAAACCCTGATGCCCAAAACCCAAATAAAAAATGGGCGAAGGCCTTGCACAGACACTGCACACAAGAAGGTAGACAAAATGCTGACACACTCACAGAAAAACGCCCACCGCGGAGTCACACAGTGTCCCAGTGAGGGGCCCTGCACGCCTGCTGGAATGGACAGACACACCAGTGGCAGCGGGGCTGGTGACACGGAGTCGCCGGAACTCTCAGCGCGGCCGGTGGGAGAAAGCATCGGCAAGACCACTTCATAAAACTGGCGTTTCTCATAGAGGTAAAAACACTTCCTGTATGACCAGCCGCTCTGCCCCAGGTATTTTCCCAAAAGAAATGAAAACACACGTCTACAAAAGACAGACGTGATGTTTGTGGTGGCAGCTTTATTCACAATAGTCCCGAATTGGACCCAAATGTCCACCAACAGGCGAGTAGATAAACGAAGCATAACCTATCTATGTAACGGGAGACTTCTCAGAGCTAAAAGGGAATAAACGGTTATGCCCATAACAGTGCGGGTGCAACTCAAAATGGCGAAACAGAGGCAAAAGAGCCAGATACAAAAGAGCACGTAGTGTGTGACCTGATGCCCAGAGAAGCCCAGAGAACGCAGTCCCCTGGTGGAGGGCCGAGGAGCCCGGGATGGGCGCATTCTCCATCTGGACTGCGTCGGGGTCACCCGGCGTTCCCTCCATCAGACCACTCGGACCACACGCTTTCAAGGGCTGTGTCCTGTTGTGTGTAAATTTACCTTTGCTGAGTTGATTTTTAAAATGAATTTCAAAACATACAAAAAAGTAATAATTCCAATGCCCAAGCTGCTTACCATGCCAGTTAAATTAGCATCTCTGAGCCGGGACCAGGAGGGTTCCAGCCACAGAGAAGGGCGCCAGCTAATGTGAGCTGAAGCGGCTCTGGGGAGGAACCGGCAGGAAAGCCAGACGGCTCCCCGACACTGCGGACGGGTGTCCCTCCACCTCAGTCAGTCCCTGGAACAGAGGTGGCAATGGCTGAACTTGGGCCGCAAACCCCTGCCCCCCTCTTTCCTGGAAGCAGACGGGAGAAGGGGTCCTCCAGTGACCCGCTGACCTTCACAGAGGGGAAGGTCTGGGGACTCTCCGTCCCACAGGGAGTATGTGCAAGGAGAGAGGCGGTCTCCCTAAAAGATGTTGGGGTGTTTATAAGAAGGCTGAGATGGAAGGCTGGGTGCAGCAGACAGCCGTGTCCACATCCTGACCCCCAGAGCCCATGAATGCGACCTCATTGGGAAAAGGATCTTTGCAGATGTAATTAGGATCTTGTGATGGGGAGATTACCTTGGATCACCCGGCTGGGCCCTGAATGCCGTCATGAGTGCCCTTAGGAGAGACACACACAGAAGAGGAAAGGCCACGCCATTCTGGAGTCAGAGACGGGAGGGATGCAGCCAGAAGCCAAGGGACACCTGGGGCCACCAGGAGCTGGAAGAGGCAGGAAGGACCCTTCCCTGGAGCCTCCAGAGAGAGCGCGGCCCTGTCCGACACACCTTGACCTCAGACTTCTGGCCTCAAGAGCTGTGAGAGGACAGATATCTCTTGTCTGAAGTCCCAGTTTATGGTACTTCTTTTCGCAGCCACGGGAAATGAACACGCTGGGGAACCAAAAATGGCCAATGTCCAGAACAGACCCTCTGCAGAGCCCTGCTCCAAGACTGGAAGGTCCTAAGCCTTGCTGGGCATCTGCCAGGAGGGTGTCCCCATGGGGATGGAGCCGACACACAGCCATGTTGAGATGAGACCACAGTGGCAGTTTGGAGCCGATGCTGCGTGTGACAATCACAAACATTCCTCGGCTCCACGCGGAGCCACCATCACAGCCGGTCCCCGATTGCGTCCTCAACGCGCATGAGTGCAGCCCGCGGGGAAGCAGAGTCCTGACAAGGGCCTCTCATGGCTGCCTGCGGGGCTGATGGCCAGCTGGCCCGTGTGATGGCTTTAACCACGCCCAGCCAAGGCTCCCTGGAAATCAGATGTGGTGTGTCCCTCGGGGAAGAGAGGAAGCCGACCGGCGCCTCCCCAGATCCCGCCTGGCCCTCAGCAGCCTCCATGCCGGGACTCACTGCCCTGCTTGTGATGCTTCAGGACGGCCCCCCAGACCCCCGGCCCCTCTTCTTGGGGAGAGAAGAAGTCACTCTGAATCTCCCATCTCAGTGTGCACGGCGCCCAGGGAGCCAAGAGTGGCGTAACCGCGTCCTTCAAGTTCTAGAAAAGGCCGCCTCTGAGTTACAGCGTGTTGCCTTGATTGTACCATGTATGTTTTGAAATTGGAACCAATGTTTACACTTAAGAGATTTCACATGAAACTGATATCTACTCTCTGAAAAGTAGAAGATTCTGGAAACCCAGGCCCCCATTCCTACCTGGTGACGGTGCACTGGAGCTGAGTTGCTAGTGACCCCCCGGGAGGGGCAGCGCCGCAGTCCCCACTGCTCCCAGCAGCCTGCTTCACACACCCCTCGAGCTGGAGGGTCCGGAGTAACAGGACCCCAGGGGCAGCCTCAAGGCCCTCTGCGTCCAAGGTTGTTATCCAGCGGACGGCCCTCCTCGCCCCCTTCTCACAACCTCCCCGCCACAGCAGAGCCCTCAGGAGAAGCCCTGGCGCCCCAGTGCCTGCAGAAAAGGCTCCTGGCCACCCTCTGATGGAGCCCCTCACCCTGCACTTCCCGAGACCCTGACCCCAGGCTGGGAAACTGCATCCCCGGGGACAAAGCAGGCCTGGAAGGGTCTCTCCTGAAAACCGCTCTGGGATTTCTCGTTTCCCTCCGACCTGGGCGCGGAGCCGCTGCCCTTCTCCTGAAGGACGCAGCTCGCACACCCGCCCTGGAGCAGCCATGGGAACAGGCTGGCGTGTGAAGATCTCCTTTAGGAAATTTCCCTACCATTTATTATCCTTGAAGCTCAAGGAAGAAAAAAGAGTGAAAAGAAGGCTTGGATTGCTGGAGGGAAATATCTCAGTCTTGACAGAAGGAGAAAGACGGCTTCCCCCGCACGTGGAAAGGGGAGGGAGGGGCCTGCGGGCCCGGTGTGGGCCCAGGGGTCCTGCATGCTGGGGGCGGCTGGCCGCACGCGTGAACTTCAACTTGTCATTGAAATGGAGCTATTTCCCGGGTCTGAAGGAGGTCAAAATGGGACCCGTGACCAGTGGCGTGTTTGTCCCCGTCTCCGCGTGGCTCGGAGCTGCTAGCGGGGCGCGGGTGCGGAGCATCTTGGCTGTGTCGTATGGACCCCCGCCTCGGGGAGGGCCGTGCAGCCCCTTGGCGCACGCGGCTCGCATCTTCCAGGGGCCGTGGAGCTCGTGCGAGGGTTCGCACCCCGACCCCCGGAGGGGAGCCCAGTGTGTCTGGTGGACGCGGAGCCACCGTGGGTGCAAGCCGGCTACCAGTGGGGCCAGAGGAGCCCGGAGGAAAGGGGGATGCTCTGGGGGTGGCAGAGGGGCCCCCCCAGCACCCAGTCCCCCCCACCAAGCAGGGGAGCGTGGAACGCGGCCCCAAGTAACACACGCACACTCACACACACATGCACAAAATCACACACAGACGCACACGCGTGCATAGAGGTGCACACACAGATACAAATGCAAGCACACAGACACGTGTACACACTCACACACCCACAACCACACATAGACCCACCCACCCAGACACACACGCACGCACACACACACGCGCGCAAGACCACACATAGACCCGCGTGCACACACACACTCACACGTAATTGCTTCTCTGGTCACGGTGGTAGGATAGTGACATTTTCCTTGCTGACTTGTCACCCTCTCCTGAGGGTCACTTCCCGTGGTGCTGGGGGGTCTTGGTAAGCACCTCACCTGCTGGGTAAGTAACAGTCCATCAAAGGGAGGGCTCGAAATTCATTCGACCGTCTACAGTGATGGACTCTAAGTTGATTTCCCTTTGGCCACTATAACTCACGCTGCAGTGCACAGCTTTGTGCGAATAGCTTTTGGATTAGTCTCCTGGGATAAATGCCAGCTGTGGAATCAGGGGATAAAATAATAACAGCAAACGGTTCCCAGGCTCCAGACACTCCTCTATGCGGTTTTCATCTGCACAGCAGCCTGTGGAGGAGGCACCGTCCTGCCTCTCATGTTACGGGCGGGGAAGCTGAACACAGAGAAGCTGAGTGACTTGCCCGAGGTCACACAGCCGGTGCGCACCGAGCCGGGTCGTCGTTGCATCACTGCACAAGTATTGTTGGCTCCCTATTCATAGCTCTGGACTTTTCCAAGACAGTTGAGCCAACCCACACCAGTTTCTCCACAAACTCGCCACCAGTGCGTGTGGCCCCTGCACCCGTTTTGGCAGCGAGTCGGCAAGATTCTGCACATGCCTTCCCTGTGCCTGTGCTGATTGCCTGGCCATGCCCTGCCTGCAAGCACGTGTTCTTCCTCAAGATGCCAAGAGCAGATGACCCTCTTGTCCCTTGTCACTCTCCTGAAGGCTGAAGGGCCCATTTGTGATCTTAATTTTATCCGCTCCCATTTATACAGAACTCCAGAATTCCATGGACTCGAGGATGTGTATTGTCTATGTGTGGGTGTCTGGGTGTGTCTCTGTGTGTGCATGTGTTGTATGTGTATCTGTGTGTGTGTTCACTGCAGGTGTGGGCCTGTGTTTATGTGTGCGGGGGGTGCACATGTGTGTTTCTCTGGGTGTTATGTGTGTATATATATGTGTGTCTGCATGTACCTGTGTGCATTTGGGTGTGTACGTGTAGGTCTGTGTGTATGTGTATCTATCTGTGGGTACGTTCGTGGGACCATGTACGTGTATTACATGTGTCTGTATATCTGTACATCTGTTTGTTGGGTGTGTGTCTGTCCTTGTAGGGGGTGTGTTGCGTGTGTGTCTACATGTGTCCGTGTGTGCCTGTATGTCTGTTGCATGTGTGTATTTGTGCATGCATGCGTGTGTGTTGTGTGTATCCATGCATCTGTGTGTATCCGCATGTCTGTTGCCTTTACAAGGCAGGAGCCCAGGTGAGGACCCTTTGCAGAGATGCTGCTTGCTATATCCCGGCATGCTGCACTTCAGCCCCGATAGAAGGATGCCCCCAGGACGACAAGTCTCCCTCTGCCCGGCCGAACCTGAGAACCCCTCGCCCTGGCTGTTTTCTGTAAACACAGCAAGAATTTCTCATGCAAATAAATTCAGTGCCAGCTGATTCTGCTTCCATCGCCTTCTGAGTTTACTTTGGAACTCTGAGCAGTAATAAAAAAATTATTACTAGCTACAACAGACTTGGCAGGGATTTGGTATTAAATTCACCAGAGATCACCTGAGAGTTTTGTGTCGTTAAGAAAATGAGAGAAATGTCTGTCTTCGTTGGCGAACTATAACTTAACCGGTCAAACGCTCGCTATTACACATCACAGATGACATTAAAATTTCGTTGCTGTTAGATTTGGTGACTCAAATGTCATGACTGAACAAATTGGATCTTTTTACAAATAAAAGGATAATCGCCTTTTAATGCCTCTGTTATTCTTGGACAACTCATGGGCATTTGCTTCTGAGGTCCTAGTCACATTTAAAAGAAATGCTTCTTTTAAATTGTGATTGAGAACAATTTATCATGGCGTTTTCATGGGTGACTTCATACCTGTGGGAGCAGCGGGAGGGCACAGCGGGGGGAACGGAGGAGGAAACAGCCTTAGCCTTCAGCCTTGCCAGGACCACAGGGGCCTTCGGGGACAATAGGGAGCCTTTTTTTTTTTTTTTTTTTAATTTATTTGTTTTATTTATTTATTTTTGGCTGCATTGGATCTTCTTTGCGGTGCGCGGGCTTCTCACTGCGGTGGCTTCTCTTGTTGCAGAGCACAGGCTGTAGGCACGCGGACTTCAGTAGTTGTGGCTCGTGGGCTCTAGAGCGCGGGCTCGGTAGTTGTGGCGCACGGGCTTAGTTGCTCCGCGGCATGTGGGATCTTCCCGGAGCAGGGATCGAACCCTTGTCCCCTGCATTGGCAGG
This sequence comes from Eschrichtius robustus, assembly GCF_028021215.1. Lineage (NCBI taxonomy): Eukaryota > Metazoa > Chordata > Mammalia > Artiodactyla > Eschrichtiidae > Eschrichtius > Eschrichtius robustus. The sequence goes on from NC_090837.1 coordinate 900,114, forward strand.
CGGATTCTTAACCACTGCGCCACCAGGGAAGCCCCAGTGGGGAGCCTTTACTAGTCCTCTCAGAGCTCGGAAGAAACTAAGCCCTCAGCCTACAAGGGAGGTGTCTTTGTTTTGAGGGAAACATGTCCTTCAAAAGCTTGGAAGGTCCTGCTTTCTTACAAAACAGAGACTGTGCCTACTTCTTGCTAGCAAGATATTTTTCCGTTCTCTTTCCTTTCTCTTTTTTATCCCCTCCAGCTAATAGGCACTCAGTATATCCTGCATTCATGACGTGACTGTATCATAAACGAATGAATGAGTCAGCAAATGTGCAGTTCTGTTCACAGTGACACCGTCCACTTGTCTCTGCCACTCTGTCTCACCGTGTCCTGCGTTGCTCACCGCTGCTCCATGAGACCAGTGGAGGTCTCAACACCGATAGATTGTTAATGCATTTTAGAAAAAACTATAACCAGCACATTGACACATGACTTTACAGATACAATTGCTCGGGACAAGGCAAGATTTACTGACATTTTAAAAATATGTAGCTGTAAAGAGAATTATTACAGGAATAATAGTACAGTTGGCAGTCTTTTGCAGACAGCTGCACAGGTTGTGTACGGTACAACTTCAAGGTGTGTCATTCAGAGAGAGTCTGATATTGAGGAGGTTCTGTAGAGTTGAGCAGTGCACAGCCTGTGCAACTGCCCATTACAGCCCTGACTACTGATACACAGATAAAATAACGAAGGAGGTAGGCAAGTGACTGCTGGTCAGGGCAACTAAACAACTCATTGGGTAAACAGATTTTTAAAAATTTACACTAAGTTGCCTGAATTGAATACTGGTTTTTGTCATCTCTGAGGGATGCCAAGACAAGTCCTAGGCAGCCCTGCCTGTGTCCCAAGCCCTGGGCACAGTGACCAAGCGGAGGCGAGGAGCGCAGGGATGAGGTGTGAGGACTTGGAGAGAGGATGGTGAGCCCACCCAGGCTGTGGGGGTCCGGGGCCACACACCAGCAGCCAGCTCACGCACTGTCTGCTTCCCTGCAGAACCCCGGCCATGATCGGCTGCTCCTTCGTGGTGGACCGGGAGTACTTCGGGGACATCGGCCTGCTGGACCCGGGCATGGAAGTGTATGGTGGGGAGAACATCGAGCTGGGCATGAGGGTAAGTGTCACTGCCTGGCCACCGAGGCCTCCTGAGGGGACCGTCTGCCGAGCAGACCTGTTGGCCTGGCTGGTCCGTGAGCTGCATGTTACCAGTAAGGGGGACGTAAGGCCCCAAAGCTTAGGTCAGTGTAAGAAACCTCGATGGCAACGGGACTGGGAAACATTATGAATATGGTAACAAGAGATTGTGTTTTGGATGTGACTTTATTTCTCAAGCCACGCGTTCTGTTGCATTACACTAAAGTGGGGGCTGGTGGGGGTGGGTTGGAAATTGTAAAAGCTGGTCCTCGGCTTGGGGAGTTTGCGCGATGGCAACGAGGAGACCCACCCTGTTTCGTGGGCTTGTCTTGGTGGATGTGTGGAAAGCAGGGTGCAGATGGGGTTATGAGCATCCGAATTCCCCACGGCTGCTCCTGGGGGCGGGGGGGCAGCTTGTAGAGAAGGCTCCAGAGAGGACGTTTTCTTCTAGGAATTTTGTGATTCCAGGTCTTATGCTCAAAGCTTTAGTCCATTTTGAGTTAATTTTTCTGTATGGTGTAAGATAGTGGTCCAGTTTTACTCTTTTGCATGGAGCTGTCTGGTTTTCCCAGCACCATTTATTAAGGAGACTATCTTTTCCTCATTGTATATTCTTGGCTCCTTTGTTGTAAATTAATCGACAATGTGTGCATGGGTTTATTTCTGGGTTCTGTATTCTGTTCCACTGATCTATGGAATGTTTTTATGCCAATGCCGTATGTTTCGATTCTTGTAGCTTTGCAACGTAGTTTGAAATCAGGGAGTGTGTTGCCTCCAGCTTTGTTCTTCTTTCTCAAGATTGCTCTGGGGTCTTTGTGGTTCCATACAAATTATAGGATTGGTTGTTCTATTTCTGAGGAAAAATGTCATTGGCATTTTGATAGGGATGTACTCAATCTGTAGATTGCTTTGGGTAGTACGGTCATTTTAACAACATTTTTCCAATCCATGAGCATGGATACTTTTCCACTTATTTGTGTCTTCTTCAACTTCTTTCATCAATGTCTTGTAGTTTACAGTGTGCAGGCCTTTCACCTCCTTGGTTCAGTGTATTCTTAGGATAAAATCAGGTTGGGTTTGGAGCCCAGTCAAAGGCTAGTATTCTGGGCTCTGTTCACGGCTCAGTGGAACGGTCACAGCGTGATTAACGTGACGGGACACGGCCCATCCGGAGAGGGATGGGCAGGGCTTTCAAGGACTGTGGACCTGGGGTGCCAAAGGACCCTGCTTCCAGGAGAGTTCAGGTTTGAGCCCTCAGCACCAGGTCGTGGGTTACGACCAGATCACCAGGTCACCAATTCCTTGCCCTTCACGTGCAAGTGCTCCTTCTGAGGTGCGGTGACCCCACTCCACACAGAATGCTCAGAGGCCCAGGATGGGGAAGCAGCTTAGCCATTGGTACCAGGGGCCGGAACGCAGGCCCACACTAGCTCAAGCCTCACTAACCAGCTGGTTAGCTGTCTCTGCCCAGTGGCGACACCAGAGCCCCCAAATCAAAGAGCTTTTGACACTGGATCTGTTAGCCTTGACAGAGTACCGTCACCCGGGAGGCCTAAAGCCACGGCCCCCTCCTCTTACTGCACTGAGGCTGGAGTCTGAAGTCTCCGGGGCTGCGCCCCCTGGGGGCTCCGAGGGAGGGTCCTTCCTGCCTCTCCCAGCTCCCGGTATTTGCTGTCAAGCCTGGTGCTCGTAGATGCGACGCTCCAGTCACAGGGCCGTCTCCTCCCTGTGTCTTTACGTCCCCTCCCTCTGTGTGCTCCCCGTTAGGAGGACACCGGTCACGCTGGATTAGGGCCCACCTGAATGACCTTGTTTCAACCTGATTACCCCTTTATTTATTTGTTTTTTAAAGAAACACTGTTTTAAGTTTTCTCTCTCTTTTTTTTAGACCTATTTTTTAAAATAAATAAATTTATTTATTTATTTATTTATTTATATTTTGGCTGCACTGGGTCTTCATTGCTGCGCACGGACTTTCTCTAGTTGCGGTGAGCGGGGGCTACTCTTCGTTGCGGTGTGCGGGCTTCTCATTGCGGTGGCTTCTCTTTGTTGCCGAGCACGGGCTCTAGGTGCGCGGGCTTCAGTAGTTGTGGCGCACGGGCTTAGTTGCTCTGTGGCATGTGGGATCTTTCCGGCCCAGGGATCGAACCCGTGCCCCCTGCGTTGGCAGGCGGATTCTTAACCACTGCGCCACCAGGGAAGTCAGTCCCTGATTATTCTTAATTATCAGCATTGCCAGTACCAAGAGCGTCCCATCCCGGGGCAGACTAACTTAGGCAGCTGTTGGTGCCTCCCTCCAGGGGAAGCTGACTGAGCTTGGTCATGGGTCCAAACTGTGAAGCAGGGCAGCTCCAACGGCCTGGGAATGACGGGTGGCCCACGGGGCTCTGGCTGTGTGGGAGCGAGGCTGCCAGCAGCTGGGAAGCCAGAGCCGGAGGTCAGGGATGTGAACCCCACGTTGTCACCTCTGACCTCACTCCCGTGCCCTCCTGCCCCTCTTCAGAGAGGCCAAGACTCAGGGTTTGGGGACGGCCAGTGAACTGACCAAGTCCTGCAGCAGCAGATGGGCCATGAGCTGCCCACCCACCAGCAACCAAGCCTGAGGTTCAGAGCTGTTTCTGGATTTAAAACAAGAGGAAGCCAGCGTGTGCGGTGCCTTCCCAATCTTTAGGACATTCTATGGGACAAGAATCACAATTAGCCGTGGTGCTGAGTCCTGATGATACCGACCGGGGTTCTTGACCTTCCCCAGTCAATAGAAATCGGCCTGAGGCCAGACAAGAAATTCAGGCAAGGCTTTACTGGGGCCCCTGCTGCAGCAGGGGGGAAGAGAGAACAAACAACAGCTTCGCTTGCTTGCCCGCTCCCTGAGCGGGTGCGAGCTGGCTCCTTATAGGGGGTGAGGGTAGGGGTGTGTCCAGGGGTGGGGCTGGAGGCGTGGCTTAGGTGGTCTGCCCGCCCTTTGGTGGTTCTGAGTGCAGGGGGCATGCGCAGTGCCCTGCGTTGGCTCCCGACACCCTGTTTTCGCTCCCGGCTCTTCAGAAGTGGCAGTTGGGGTTTTTTTGGTCTTTTTGTATCTTTTGTCCAGAATTTGCCCCAGCTGCACATGCGTGCATTTATTTTTAGTCCCTTATAGTTTCTTTGTATTTATTGCCGGAGGAGACGTGTGTCCAGGTGCAAGCACTGCAGCAAAGGGGCCCAGGTTCCAGGTCCCAGCCTGTCTCACTGAGGCCCCAGGATGCGGTGACAGCCGCTCTACCACTCAGAGCTCTGAGCAGAGCAGGAGGGGCCGGGAGACCCACCAGGAGGGTGAGGCAGGTCTCTGGGCCTGGTTCTCAGACTCCAGCTGCACCAGAATCCCTTAGAGGCTCCTTAAAATAGATCACCGGGCCCCAACCCAGAGATGTGGATTCAGTACGGCGGGGTGGAGCCCAGGAATCTTTTTTTAAAAATTCATTTATTTATTTATTTTTGGCTGCGTTGGGTCTTCGTTGCTGCACGCGGGCTTTCTCTAGTTGCGGCGAGCGGGGGCTACTCTTCGTTGTGGTGTGCGGGCTTCTCATCACGGTGGCTTCTCGTTGCAGAGCACGGGCTCTAGGCACGCGGGCTTCAGTAGTTGTGGCACGCAGGCTCGGTAGTTGTGGCTTGCGGGCTCTAGAGCACAGGCTCAGTAGTTGTGGCACACGGGCTTAGTTGCTCCGCGGCATGTGGGATCTTCCCGGGCCAGGGGTCGAACCCGTGTCCCCTGCACTGGCAGGCAGATTCTTAACCACTGCGTCAGCAGGGAAGCCCAGCCAGGAATCTTAATTTCCAACAAATTCCCAAGGGCCACTGACTCTGCTGGTCCAGGGAACCCACTTTGAGAACCAGCCTCCGCCCAGCCGCCTCTCTGAGGACCATAGGCCAGCCAGGCTTGCTCTGCACAGGGCCTGGAGCATTACTGAGCGCTCTGTAAATGCCCACGGATGGAGGGGGAGGGGCCAGGGGCCAGGCCTCGGGGTCGCCTGTGGCCGAGCTCTGCTGATGTGGGGCTGAACTCTGATTGGTTTGGGGTCCTTGGGATTTTGTGGTTTTTTTCTGGGGTTTCATTTAGGTTTTTGTTTGTCTGTAGGGACTTAAGTCACAGAAAAGATTATTTAAGGCTAGTTTTAAAAAATTTATATACAGTTTATTGAAGTTACACCTTTCCAAACCTGTTTGCTTTAAGCTTTTAAGTTATACCTAGAGATCATATTATTGTGGTTATAAATAAAATAAGAACGCTCAACTTCCCCTTTTCTTTGATTAATGCTTGAGTAACTCAGATTGAACAGATTAAATGCTATTAAACAACGATCAGTTCCATTTCTGCCTTTAGTTAATTAAATTCCCTTGAACTTTTAAAATGACACTTATAAATGTGGCGTATTTTCTTTTCTCTTTAAGTACCTTGAATGCCTGATATCATTGCAGAAATTCCCCTAAGCACTTAAAAAACTCTAGTGTGTCTAGTATATTAAACTTATACACTACAGATTTATACTTAAATCTCAACTTCTCTGAAGCATTTCGGTATTGTTTGCAAATGTTTTAAATTCTCTGACAAGGTCCAATTTTAAATCACAAATTTAGAATCAGTCCTCAGTTATACGTGTTAAAATGGAATCAGAGGATTAGCCCGGCAGAGTCTTCAGTAGGCTGACTTTTCTCAACTGTTTTCGTCATTAAAGACAAATCCTTTCCAGTGATTCCTGAACCTGGCAGAAAGTGCCAGTTCTCCGTGCTTGACTGATTCCTCCACCTCTACATTGGATTCTCACCCTTCCCAGTGTTAGAGGATGTCAGCTCGGGAACCACAGTCGGAGTCCCAAGGAAGCTGCAGAGGCCCTGGGGGCTGGGGGAGCCTGGCCGCTGCCCCCGACCCCCGGCCTTGGTGTGGGTAGCAGGGGGCTCAGTGGACATGCGCCTGGGCGGAGGGACCGCCCTGGGGAGGATGAACCACCACTGGAGACGCAAGGCACCCACACGGGGAGGGGCAGGGGAGAAGCACCCTGACAGACCTCTTGCTCCCTGTCTCCTTCCAAACCAGACCCAGCTGGGAGCCTGAGGGCTGGAAGGGACCTGCCTGGAAGGGCGACCGGGCCTGCTGGCTTGCCAACCCAGCCAGGTGGGACCGGACAGAGGTTGGGGGCCATGAGGGCGGGAGGAGGAATTTGAGGGCAGGGACCACCAGGGGCTTGCAGTGGCTCAGGTCGGGGGCAGCGCAGCGTCAGGCAGAAGCCAGCATGGGGGAACCGACAAGGGAGGGAGAAACAGTGGGTGTGGTCGAGGTGAGAAGATGCCAGGTGTCGGGGAGCCGGAGGAGGGCGACAGCCACATGCCGCACGCCGGGGGGAGAGAGAAATGAGGCTGGACGCCACCGCCGGAATCCAGGAAGCAGGCTGTGTACGGCGTAAGGTTAGGGTTGGGGTCCATCTGAGACCCCGATCTGTCCGAAAGAGAACTTGTTATGGGGGGTGGGAGAGGCACTGCCCTGGGTGTCACCGCGTAAGCGCCTGGGAGAGGGAAATGGAGAGACTGGCCAGTCTTCATCCCTGGTGGCACCTGGGTGGGAATATCCTCCTGGAGAATTTTGCAGCATGGGGGACAGCCGAGGCCGCGTGGGGGTCACGGGGTGCTGACCGGCGCAGCGGGAGGGCAGAGCTGGGGAAAGACCCCAGTCCCAGCTGGTGAGGCAGGGAGGGGTCCAGGTGTGGAAGTTCCCTTGCGCCCAGCTGTAGCTGGGAGCCCTGAGCTCTGTGCACACACGGTGGCTGCGGGTTTGGCCATTAGACTGCGAGCAAGGGCCAGGGTGATGCTCACCTGGGTGAGTTCTAGCCGGTGGTCACAGTGACGAGGGATTGGGAGGCCAGGCGTTATGTTAGCAGGAAGACAGAAACCCTCCGAGGTGTTGAAGAAGGGGCGTCCAGCAAAAGGAGGCCTGGCAGCAGGCTCCGTCTGGCCCTGGTGCTTTGACCACAGGTGGGCCCCCAACGCCCCTGGCCTGGGTCTCCACTTTGTAAAGGGGGCTCTGGGCTCTGAGCTGGGCAGGGTCCCCCTAGCTGTCGGGGAGGGGTCTGGGGTTGGCGTTGCCTGTGGGACATCAGGGGACGTTTGCTGACTGGGGTGATGCAGGTGTAGGTGTAGATATGGATTAGGTGTGGAAATGGGTATGGATGTGGCTACAGAGGTGTAGATATAGATATTGCTGTAGATCTGGATGTAGATATGAATAGACAGGCATGTAGAGTCCATACAGATGACAGAGATAGACATGCATATACAGAATCACACATACTTATGTACATTAAGTGTACAGATGGGCGTATATATGTATATATATTTTTAAACTTTCATTTTTTTCAGTTATAGATATATATACATTCTTTTTTCTATTCTTTTCCATTATGGTTTATCCCAGGATATTGAATATAGTTCCCTGTGCTATACAGTAGGACATGTTGTTTATGCATTCTACATGTAATAGTTTATATCTACTAACCCCAAACTCCCACTCCATCCCTCCTCCACCCCTTTCCCCCTTGGCAACCACAAGTCCATTCTCTTTCATAGATAGGTTCATCTGTGTCGTGTTTTAGACTCCACATGTAATTGATATCGTATGGTATCTGTCTTTGTCTGACTTACTTCACTTAGTATGATAATCTCTAGTTGCATCCATGTTGCTGCAAATGGCATTATTTCATTCTTTTTTATGGCTGAGTAATATTCCATTGTATATATGTACCACATCTCCTTTATCCATTCATCTGTCGATGGACATTTAGGTTGTTTCCATGTCTTGGCTCTTGTGAATAGTGCTGCTATGAACATGGGGGTGCATGTATCTTTTTGCATTAGAGTTTGGTCCGGAAATATGCCCAGGAGTGGGATTGCTGGATCATATGGCAACTCTATTTTTATAAACTTTTATTGTTGACCTGATTTAAGGCAGCTTGCCAGGAAACAGAAAAATCCCAGCAAGATAAAGTAAATTATAAATAGCAAGAAAGAAGAAAGAAAAAATCAGACAGAGACATGAAAGGGAGGCGGGACCTCCACGGGCGAGCCCGGCGGCCGGGATCAAGAACCCCAGGACCTCACCTCTGGCGTCGGGTAAAGGCAGGCCCACCATCCAGGGGCAGCAGGCTGTTCTTGCAGAGGCCTGGGGGTGGCGAAGGCCAGCGGGAGGCCTGAGTGATGCCTGCCCTGTGGTCTGCAGGCTGCCCTCTGCTGTTAACAGCCAGTGGCAGGAGACCCGAGGGCCCGAGGGCAGCAGCTCCACTGTCTGTCACCCGGGCTGGGGGCTCTGGCTCAGTCCCTGAGTTTAGGGCAGGGTCTCCTTACAAGCCCAGCAGCCCGTGGGCCACAGCAGGGTGCAGAGGCGCGAGGCAGCAGGCCCGGGCCGTGGGGGGATCAGAGTGGGCAGGTGTGCCCCGCCCCCGTTTAGAGCAGAGACAAGATTCATTTCAAGGCACCTTTCCTAAATGTCGTTCTCAGTGGAACAGCTGTTTAACGGCCTGCAGCAATGTGTCCCCGTGGCCGTCCCTGACCCATGGCACTGGAGCAGTTCCATACACCACCGCTGGGGGGCGCAGGGTCCCCTGCAGGCTGCACGTCCAGCTCCTGGAGATGCTCTGGCGGGGCCGGGCTGGGCGTCCCTCCCCCATGCCTGGGGCTCCAGCTCCTGCCCTGACGGTCCCTAGGTGCTTCCGGCAGCTTCCAGGGAGAGGCCTGGGTGCTGAGCACCCCGTGCCCCTCACAGCCCGGCTCTTGCTGGTCGCTGGCTGCCTGAGCCCTGCCTTCCTCACCGCCCGCCCTACCGGTGACCAGTCCTGTGTTGCAGCCCCTGTTTGAAATGACCAGAGCAGTTTCTGTTCTGGTCGGGGGCGCCTCGCAGCCCCGGGCAGTGTCCTCCCAGAAAAGCCTCCTGTCCCTGGAGGAGGGGGCCTGGGTAGAAGGGCTCCACGCACAGGACACGAAGAGGGACACGAAGTGAATGGAACGCGGGCCCAATGCCCAGGAAGGAGGCTGGACCGCGAATCCACCCTGAGGGTGGATGCGATGGTAAATGGGATTGTTTCTTGAATTTCTGTTTCTGAGCTTCCGTCGTTAGTGTATAGAAATGCAACAGATTTCTGTGTATTAATTTTGTAACCTGCAACTTTACCAAATTCATTGATGAGCTCTGGTAGCATCTTTAGGATTTTCTACGTATAGTATCATGTCATCTACAAACAGTGACAGTTTAACTTCTTCTTTTCCAACCTGGATTCCTTTTTTTTTTCTTTTTCTTCTCTGATTGCCATGGCTAGGACTTCCAAAACTATGTTGAATAAAAGTGGCCAGAGTGGACATCTTTGTCTTGTTCCTAATCTTAGAGAAAATGCTTTTTGCTTTTCACTGTTGAGTATGATGTTGGCTGTGGGTTTGTCGTATATGGACTTTATTATGTTGAGGTAGTTTCCCTCTATGCCCAGTTTCTGGAGAGTTTTTGTCATTAATGGGTGTTGAATTTTGTCAAAAGCTTTTTCTGCATCTATTGAGATGATCATATGGTATTTATTCTTCAATTTGTTAATATGGTGTATCACATTGGTTGCTTTGCGTATATTGAAGAAACCTTGCATCCCTGGGATAAATCCCACTTGATCATGATGTATGATCCTTTTAATGTGTTGTTGAATTCGAATTGCTAGTATTTTGTTGAGTATTTTTGCGTCTATGTTCATCAGTGATACTGGCCTGTAATTTTCTTTTTTGTGGTATCTTTGTCTGGTTTTGGTATCAGGGTGATGGTGGCCTCGTAGAATGAGTTTGGGGGTTTTCCTTCCTCTGCAATTTTTTGGAACAGCTTCAGAAGAATAGGTGTTAGCTCTTTAAGTGTTTGATAGAATTTGCCTGTGAAGCCATCTGGTCCTGGACTTTTGTTTGTTGGTACTTTCTGTTTTTGTTTTTTTTTATAAGTTATATTGACTCTTTTTTAAAATTTTATTTATTTAATTTATTTATTTTGGGCTGCATTGGGTCTTCGTTGCTGCGTGCAGGCTTTCTCTAGTTGCGGCGAGCGGGGGCTGCTCTTCGTTGCGGTGCCTGGGCTTCTCATTGCTCTCGTTGCAGAGCACGGGCTCTAGGCGCACGGGCTTCAGTAGTTGCAGCACACGGGCTCAGCAGTTGTGGCTCGCGGGCTCTAGAGCACAGGCTCAGTAGTTGTGGCACGTGGGCTTTGTTGCTCCGTGGCATGTGGGATCTTCCCAGACCAGGGATCGAACCCGTGTCCCCTGCATTGGAAGGCGGATTCCTAACCACTGCACCACCAGGGAAGTCCCAAAAGTGTGCTTTTGAGACAGGCTGGGACCTGGGATCCTTTACTGGAGTGCTTGCAGCTGGACAACAGAAAACGAAGAAACTATACGGGACTGAAAATAACTGCACGCATGCTCAGTTGGGGAAAATTTTGAACAATAAGGTACAAAAAGGCCACAAACCAACTGCCATTTCTGAGCTGCAGGGAGCAAAACCGGGTCCTGCCCACGATCCCTGCACGCAGCATCACTGAGTGGGTGGGCAGGCCACCTAAGGCACCCCTCCGGCCTGACCCCTGGACCCATCCCTGCCTGCTCCCCATTTAAGGGGCCAGTCCCCCTTCCCCGGGAGCTAGCAAGGGCACCTGTTACTAGTTCTCACTCCCTGGTGCTTCAGCACAACCCTGATAAAGCCTAGCCTTGCCTGAATTTCTCACCTGGCCTCTTATCAATGTCTACTGATTAAAAAACCCAGGTCGGTGTCAATCCCACCTGGAGTTCAGCTCATCTCCGGCCTGCATCCTTCTCCCTTCTCATCCGCTCTACGTAAAAGCTAAGAGAGGGCTATTTCAACCTCATTAGGGCTTCCCCACCCTGAGAATTAATCCCAAACTCCCTCCCATGGTGTGCAGGACCCTCACCATCCTGCTGACCATGTGTCCCGGTGCCCACCCTCTCGCCCACCCGCACCAGCCCCTGACCTTCGGCCTCCCTTGTCCAAACCGAGCTCCATCCCGCTCAGCCCAGGAGCCCTGCCCAGCCTGGCTGCTTCCTGACCCTTGGTCTTGGCCCTGCCCAGCCACAGCCCACCAAAGCCTGGCTGGGTCTCCTCACACGACGTGGCTCTATCCATCACTGTCTCACTGGTTTGCTTACTTTTTACTGCCTGTCTCCCCCCTCCATCACCAGTTGGGATGTGAGTGAGTCCTTGTGCCCAGGGCTGGGTCTCCTTCACTGCTGCGTGCGACTGGCTGTCGACGTTCAGGTTTACTTACAGAATAAATAGATGAATCGTTTGGGAAAGAGGGGGCCTCTGTGCTGTGCTAAGTGCTGGGTTGGTGGGGGGGCATCAAAGGGAAGCAAGCTGTTCATTTGCTGAACAGTGTCTTGTTGATGAATACGGGTGTCCGAGTGCCGACCACCATCCTAGGTGCTGGGGATTCAGCAGGGTACAGAGCCGTCACACGTCCCCTCATCCCCAGGGTAGCAATGTCCGGGATGGGGGAGGTTGTCATTTTAAAAGGGATAATCAGGGAAGGGAATACAGAGATGTGACATCTGAGCAGACGTGAAGGAGAGGAAGCAAGCTGTGTGGCTACGGGGAAGTGTTTCCGGCGAGGGAATAGCAAGTGCAAAGGCCCTGTGGCAGGAGCATAGTCCTCCTGGCAGAGCCCGTGGGTGGCGCTGGTCCGCGTGCTCCTCCCCCGCCTTCCTGGAACCCCTGCTTCTGCTCAGATGGCCCTCGAAGCCACCGCTGAATCTGATCCATCGTTAGCACAGATGGCCACGCAGCCCTTCTGATAGATTCAGTCCAATCAGAGGAGTAATTCTGTGGTCTCGGGGCTAATTTACATTTCTGTAATTGTCGAAATGCCCACTGCTCGTCCCGTAATGAGGAAAGTCCTAGAGCCAATTAGGGGGAAATGAGTCCGTCGCGTCCATTAGGTTTAATAAAGGTCAAGACAGACTCGAGAGGCACGCGCCTGGTTAGGCAAGCTCTGCCACACAGAAATTGGAAATCGTTTGCTTCTCTATCTTAAAATGTTCCGACTCGCTGCCTTCCCAGGGTGTTACAGGCAAACCTCTCAGCACGGAGGGCAGTTGCTGCGCCTTCAACTCCCGACCCTTTGACCCTTTGAATGTCTTGTTGTGGCTGCCTTAGCGCTAGACATCGGGGGCCGGGTGGCAGGTTCTCCCTATTCCCCAGGAGTGGATCGTTACAGGCTCCTGTCCTGCCAGAGCAGGGACGTGGCCTCGTTACTCGTGGAGGAATCCACGCTGCTCCACGGTCCACACCAGAGGGGCTGTGGGTGTACCCCAGGCTGGTCCTGGACCTGTCTTGGTGGCGGTGGGGAGTGGGCTCTGAAGTCCCGTTCCGGTTCTGCTTCAGGAAGGGCTCGTTCTAGTCACAAGTGGGTCTTTCTGGTTCTGCTTCAGGAAGGGCTCGTTCTAGTCACAAGGGGGTCTGTTTGCCTGATAAGGTGAGGACGCGCGTCCTCTCCCCAGTAGCCCGCAGGGGGACCCCTCACCTGCCCAGCCAGCCTCCGCTCCCCCAAACAGATGACCCAGGCCTCCAGACAGCGGAAGCAGGTGCAACGCGGGGGAGGGAACGTCTCAGTCCACTTGAGTGTCCTGTGGAAAAGCCCCGTGGCTACATGGGGTCTTCAGATGTCCCCTCGAGACTCGCATTTGGAGGTGGCCCTGCCCGTCAGCCACCTGGGCACCTCCTCTCTGAGCCTCAGTTCCCATTTCTGTCCCCAAGGGGCGTGTAGGACATAACTCCTGGGACCGGCTGGGGATGAAATGAAATGTAACCAGCATGTGATGGTGCTCAGTGTTTGTGCAGGGATTTCTGGAATACTGTTTTTCTTCCCTTTATAAGAGCGACTTTTATTACAAAAACACAAGGTCAGCTAACAGGAACAAAATCAAGTCACCCAGGATTCTGTCTCTGTTGTTGCCAGGGTGGACATCCTCTCAGAGGTGCCTTGCATGTGTCTAAACGTTCTCTCCACGTGCACGTGTACACGTACACATAACGTGCGCCACATTTTTGCTTATGTTTTATGTATGTGTACATTTCTTGAAAGCCATGACCCCAACAGTTACTCGACGGTGGGTCTCTGTCTGTAATGGGGCAGCCCCGCCACACGGCACAGCCCTGAAATCGTGTTCTCACGTCTGGATTTTCCTTCACGTCTCAGCATTTCCTCAGGACGAGCTTTTAGAAATGGAATTGCTAGATCAGCTGAAACACATAATTTTATGGCTTTTGATACAATTTGCCAAATCCTCCTCCTTGCCCCCCACAAAAGTCTGTGTGTGGTGTGTGTCTGTGTATGTGGTGTGTGTGGTGTGTGTGTCATGTGTATGTGGTATGTGGGGTGTGTGTGTGTGCTTGGTGTGTGGTGTGTGGTATGTGTGTCCGTGTGTCTACATGTCTGTGTGTGGTGTGTGTGCGTCTGAGTATGTGGTGTGTGTCTGTGTATGCAGTGTGTGTGTGTGTGTGTGTGTGTGTGTGTGGTGTGTGCTCTCTCAAATGGTACATGAGGAGGCAGTTTCCCCGGCATATAACACATGTGATCTGATTAAATATAATCTTCCTTTTTTCATATATGACAGACACACAGGGAATGTCTTGTTGTTTAACTTGCTTTTCTTCAATTACTAATGAGGTTAATATTTTTGTACATTCGTTGACCATATATTTTTCTTTCTTTGCTCATTTTTTTCTCGTGACGTCCCTCATTTTCTAGTAGATTTTAAGAGCACTTCATACATTAGGGATATTAACTCTTTATTGTGTGACACAAGTGCTTTCCTTGTTCTTAATTTTATGATGTTTACTTTTTATAGAGAGAATTTTTTAATGTAAGTACCTACTTTTTTATTAAATGGCTTGTGCATTTGCTGTCCTTCTTAGGCCTATTTGAAAGACTATTTGACCACATTTCCTTCTGACACTTATAGTTCTTTTTTTACATTAAAATCTTTAATCCATTTGGAATATGTTCTTTATATAAGTAAGGTTGTGATCCTTCTTCATACTGTTTTAAAAGATGGACTATCTCTTTGCACACCATCCACTAAACATTCCATCCTTTCCCACTGATGAGAAAGGCAACCTTTATCATATTCTAAGTGCTTCTAGATATGCTTGTGTCTATTCTGAACTTTCTACTTTTAGCCATTATCTCCTGCTTTATAAAATATGCTAATGTCTAGCAACTGAATGCTTCCTCATTGTTATTTTAGAATCTTCCTGGCTGCTCTCTTGCTTTTCCTCTTTTGTATGAACTTAGAAACATTTTATCAGACTCTGTCCACCTGTACGTCAGTTGAGTTTACAGAGTGTCACACAGGAATGGATGGGAAGATAGTCCTGGGCCCTGAATCCCTCGTGTTCTATGACCCTTTGCCTTGTATTCTTCTTGAGTCCTGGTCCAGATGACTATTTAAGCCACCTATTTAGCTTTGCCTTTTAATTTTAATTAATACATCTTATATTTATGAGATATTCCCGTGGTATTTTTCATATCTGCTTGTTCTTTTTTATAACTGCCTGTTTTGATTCATAACCTCCTGTTCTATGTTGATGAGTGCTTTTCCCTCATTCCTTCATCTCTTTGAAAAATCTTAATAGTCTGCTTAAGACCTTTTTAGCCACTTTTTCTCTCTCTCTTTCCTTGGGTTTAAATTCACCCATCTTTGGATTTGTTGGTGACTCTCCTGGAATCAGGTTTCCTTGTGTGCTTTTTAATTTTTTTGAGAGCTCATCTTTCATGGGAGCTGTATCTTCACAGCACACTCACTCATTCCTGGGAGGAAGTTTCAGGTTATCTTGTCCCCAGATCCATGGCTGAGAATTTAGTGGCTTAGGTTTTTTTTTTTTCCTTTTTTTCTTTTTACTGAACCATAGTTGATTAGCGATAGTTTTCACCCTGAGATCTCCAGTTTCATTTCTCATGCAGAGAACCAGCCTGATTCCAGGTGCTGTGTACGTGTCTGCTTCCTCTCTCGGTAGATTATTTCTGGCTGAACCCCAGGGATCAGTCAGAGCTGGTTTCACCTCCTACTCGTAATCAGGGAGCCTAGTCTCAGCCCCAGGCTTCACACAAGGATCCTGGCTACGCATTCAGCCCCCGTCCCCTCATAAGGGTGAGATGCATGTGCCTTAGAGCTTCAGTCTCACTTACGCCAGCGCATTTCTGCTCTTTCTGAGCTGAGCGGAATTTCATCTTGTTTTCTAGTATATATTTTTAACTTTTAAAATCATTTTGTCTATCATTTCTATATGTTTGGGGCAGATAGGGGAGATTTTCACATCCATGATATTAGCTAGATGTCTTCTTTGTCATTTCATCCAGCTACAGTGGGCTTGGTTCCATGGGAATCATGACCTAAAAAGTATAGCCTCACTTCTGTTTGAGGACAGAAAATTCAAGAAGATGTGGTCCCACCCTCAAGTAGTGTTCAAGGGACAGAGCTTCTGAAATAGACGATTATGCCAAGTGCTCAAAGTACTAATGAGAAGGTGGGGGGAGGGATGAGAAGCCTCAGCATTTAGCACAGCTGTTCTCAAATTGCAGCAAACATCAGAACCTCCCCCCCAAAGGGCTTATTAAAACATTCCCAGAGTTTCTGATTCAGTAGGAATGCAGCCGGAGTGCAGCCTGAGAATCTGCATTTCTAAGGAGGGTTGGGGGATGCTGATGTTTGTGGTCCGAGAACCACACTTTTTTTTTTTTTTTTTTTTGGCCGCCTTCCCCAACCAGGGATTGAACCTGGACCCCTGGCAGTGAGAGCGCCAAGTCCTAACCACTGGACCGCCAGGGAATTCCCCAAGGACCACACTTTGAGCACCACTTGTTTAGAAGGAAGGAAACTGGTTTTTTCTTTTCTTTTGTTTGAGAAGTTCAAAGCATTCAGTGAAGCAAGTGGGAGGAACCTGGAATGAAAGCTCAGCTTGAAAGTTTCTGTGTGTCTGGCATAAGAGCAGAACACTGAAACAGCAGTTTTTATAGCATATGTGTGTATACATATATATATATATAGCCTCAGATAGTCCAGGAAGAGATGTTTTCTTGTCAAAAATTTATGAATTGAGCCCAACCGAGCCCTGGGAGATGGGACTTGCTTTTCCAAAGCTAAATCCAGTCAAATTCTGCCCCTGGAGATGAATCATTCCTGCAGAGCCAGGAGTCTGTGTGACAAGAGGGAGGCATCAGCCTTGGCAGGAATTATTTCCTGAAATTGGACCTGGGCTGGGGTGGGGGGCAATTGGGCAGATTGTAAATCTTTTTTAAAAATTAGGTTCAGATGTGAAATCTCTAAAAATGAGGCACATGGTTTTCCTCAGAGTGAATATAAAGCCCTGTTTTTTTGTTAAAGGCGGAAACTCTGTACTGCCAAAAGGAAGATGATGGTTGGTACCTCTTGGGTATGTGCCAGGTGTGAGGCAGGATGCCTGGGTTCCTCTCAGCCTCAGCCTGGACCACTGGTGCATCCAACCTTTTTCCTAGAGGCCTGGGCTAGGAACACTGAGCTTGCTTCACCTCTCAATTTGATTTCCTAATCTTAGTACAGCTTTGCACATCGCCTAGAGTCATGTTGATTGTATGCACTGATGCAGATGAATGGGTGGGTGGATGGATGGAAGGATGGATGGATGGGTGGATGGATGGATGGATGAGTGGATGGATGGATGGGTGGATGGATGGATGGATGGATGAGTGGATGGATAGATGGATGGATGGATGGATGGATGGATGAGTGGATGGATAGATTGGTGGATGGTGGAAAGGTGGTGGATGGATGGATGGACGAGTAGATGGGTGGATGAATGGGTTTATCAATGAGTGAATGGGTGGATGGATGGACAGTTTGATCAGTTTTGGATCCATGGATTATTACAAAGGTAAAAAAGAGAGGGGCCAACCTGAGTAGATGTTGGCCATAGCTTGACAGGCAAAGTCCCATCCTCAGTATTTTCAAGGTGAAAACCAGCTTCTATCATGTTCAGTGGATCCCAACACCCAGAAGGAAACGTGTGTGTTCATCACATGTAAACCTAGGAGTTAAGAACTAAATTATCCCCAAGTTGTCCTCACCATTTACAAACGCAGGCTAGCCCAAGGACGACAAGCCCAGAGACTCAAGAAGATGTTCCTCATAATGGACCGCCTGGACAAAGCCAGCTTTAAACGCAGAATAACACTCAGTAAAGACACCAGCTTCAGCCCCTGAGGCTCCCTCTGGCCTGGCCAATGAGTCCCCTGCTCACCGGCCCGAAGAGAAAACACGTGCCCCACAGACTGTGGAGCCCCTTCCCAGAGGGGTGATGAGGGCACACGGATCTCAGGAGGAAGATGCCCAGTGCAGGCCAGGGACACAGCGAAGGGAAGCCGGGAATGGGTGCTGCAGGGCTGGGAACCCACCGATATCTGCTACGAGCCCTCCTCCTGCCTTAGAAAATGCCCTTCAGGGCTGCAGGGCGGCGCAGCGAGGAGACGCCAGGCTGGGCTCCCACACCCCACCTCTGGCTTCCCCACTCCGCCTGTTATACTGCTGCGGTGCCTCTTGTTCGGAACCAAGGAATTGACTCACGCGGATAAGCCCCCCTGGGAGAAGCCTCGGAAACGCCAGCCCCTCCCCAGCTCTGGCACAGAAGCCCCTTAGAAGGGATGAATGGAGGTGGGCTGTTCTGGACCTCTCATTTGCTTCTCCAGCCTTCACTCAGCACGTGCTCCTTCTCTTCCACGGGGTCTCCCACGCAGGCCTGATCATCTCCCTCCATTTTGCTTCTCTCCCCTCCCCTCCCCTCCCCTCCCCTCCCCCTCCCCTCCCCCTGCAGCAAAGCTCCCTGCGTGATCGCAAGCCTCCCTTTCCTGGAGTCCAGCACCAGCCCACCCCATTAGGTGTGGCCTCCCCCCCCCCCCCCCCCGCCGCTCCCGGATGGGGCAATGCAGGGAGGGGGCGGTGGCTCCACCCCCAGGCCTGAGCAGGGACGTCCTCCCACGTCGTCCTCCGCGCCCACGCCGCGCTCCTTCTCCATCCAACAGCCGCTGGGAGAGCACGGAGCCGCCGCGAAGGTGCCGGGTTCCCAGTGGCTGCGTGGAGCCGCCCGGCCTGTGCCCCGCTGCCTGCAGTGCGCTGAGACGGAAGCCAGGCGTGAACTCCTGTGCGGATCCAGTGAAATCCGGGTGCTGATTAGAGCGATCAGCCTATCCTGATATCGCAAAGCGAGCTCCCCGGACGACGGGAGAGGCCGTCTGCGTGGGTGAGCCTGTCCACGCGTCAGCCGGGGCAGCTGCCAAGAAACAGCGTCACCGGGAGCCGAGGGCCGCGCCCAGAGAGCCCTTCCCGCCTGGACGCACAGCAGAGACCGCGGAACAGCCGTGACTCGGCCGCCACCAGGCATCTCTGCGCACACGGGCAGGGCTGATACAGCCGCAGCTCAGGATGCGTGCCAGGGATGGTTTGCGGTACTGAAAGCCTCCCTATGTCACCTGCAAATCACGTGAGAAAGACTTGAGGGTGCCGAGCAGGTCGCCTGTGAAACTAACGACTTCTGTTCTGCCGAAGTGGCCCCGGGCGGGGCCCACGGCGCCTGACTGGGGTGTGCACCCCCGAGAGCCAGAGTTTGTGCATCATTCCCTCCCAAGTGGCCTCCAACAGGCTGGACCAGAGAGCAGTCACGAGGACGCTGGCAAGCCCACCAACACCAGCAGAAGTTTCTCCCGGGCCCGCACGCGGGAGCCGGCAGCTCTCAGCTCTCCCGGCAGCACGCTCTGAGTTTGCCCAGCAGCCAGAATCTTCCTCCAGGGCAGCTGGAGAATAATAATGGGGACGGGCCTCTGTGGAGCGACCAGGCGCGCCCTGCTCTGTGAGATGAAAGCTGAGAGGGAATTGGGGTCTAAGGCTCCGCTGTCACCTGCTGTCCCAGCCCCCAGGTAGCCGCCAGCCCTGGCCAGCTGTTTTATTATTATTCAGGTATGGAGCGGCCAGCGGATCAGGAGACCACGCCCAGTGATGGGAGGCTCCCAGGAGGAGGGGCCACGGGGAGGTCCGGAGGCAGAGGGGGGGGTGCACCGGGGTCAGAGCCTTTACTGGGGTTCCCAGGGGAAGATGCCTCAGGGGAGCCCAGCAGTGGCAGGCTGAGCCATTCCCGGGGCTCTGGGGCGCGGGGCTGGCCCTGCCCTGGGTGTGAGAGCCCACAGAGGGGGGTCGGGGTGGGGCTCGGGCTGGCTGGGTTACACGTGACAGGGGCGCTCAGGTGAGTGGTTTACAGCCTCCTGGAATCGGGAACCTGGGAGAGGCCGTCCCTCCGGGTCAGCGAGGCCCCAGACGTCAAAGTATCAGAATAAAGAAATTTAAAAGACACAGTTAAGGGAATTCCCTGGCAGTCCAGTGGTTAGGACTCCGAGCTTTCACTGCCGAGGGCCCAGGTTTGATCCCTGGTCGGGGAACTAAGATCCCATGGACCACTTGGAGCCACCAAAAAAAAAAAAAAAAAAAAGACAGTTACTACACAGGCCAGCCCTCCTTTCCCCTCTGCATAGCTCCCCTCTGGCCTGTCTCGAGTCTGTGCAAGCCCAGGCCAGCTGTCTCCTAATGAGCCAGCATTATAGGTCATGGACGTTTGCATTTGGGCACATGAATCAATGCCCTCTTTTCCAATGCCCTTTGGGGTGATCCTTCTCCTGAATAATCCTGAAGGAGGTGGTGTCCCCAGCCCTGACCCAGCCTGGCAGTGGCCACGTGAATCAGGCTGGGCCACACCAGCGGTGCTCCCCGGGTTCTCTGAAAGTACAGGAAGGATGGACAGACGTTTGGGGAGGGGCTCAAGGCTCAGACTGCCTGCATTTCCAGGCTGGTGGACCAGCCCAGTGGTTTTGTTTGTTTTGTTTTTCGGGGTGTTTTTGGCCACACTGTGTGGCTTACGGGATCTTAGTTCCCCAACCAGGGATTGAACCCTGGGCCATGGCAGTGAAAGTGCCGAACCCTAACCACTGGACCGCCAGGGAAGTCCCGCAGCCTGGTGGCTTATCTGTTATCCGGCACTGTTTGACCAGTCAGCGCCCACCTGTGGTGGGATTGGATACATAAACAGGAGCTCTACCGTCGCCGTGGCACCTCCCGCCAGGTCTCCCAGGGGCGCTTCTCAGTTCTGATCAGGGAGGGCGGGCAGGGCCTGACCACCGCACTGCTGACCGGCCCCCAGACCACGCTGAGAAGCTGCAGCAGCCCCGGCCTCTCTCCAGCTTCGACCCTGGGACCCCTGACGGGGTCAACGCTGAGGCAGCAGGGAGCAGACGTCCGACCCCCATTCCTCCTCCATCCCCCTCGGGGACCAGGGCTGCGTCTGGAGAAGCAGCTGCGGTTGTTTGCTGGGCCGCCAGCTCCAACGGACCTGAGATTGGCTGGGTCTCTGCTCTGGGCCCGAAGCTCTTTATTTCGGGTCCAAGATGTGTCAGCGCAGAGCTGCCTTCTGTCCCATTGGCCGGCGCGCTGGGCCCTAGGGCTCCAGCAGAGGCCCCGTGGGGCTCCTGGATGTCCCTCCTGAAGTCCCCTCCACGGGGCAGGGGGCTGCTCCACAGAACAGCTGCACGTCCACAGGGCAAGCTGTCCCCAGTGGCGGGCGTGAGTGTGCGTGTGTGCGTGCACGCACGTGCGTGTCCTTTCCCACCCACCTGGCCGCCCTGCGGGTCTCGCTGCAGGGTCGAGCCGCAGGCCGCGTCGCCTCTCTGGGGGGACCCAGTTAGAAATCCTGGTTGCAGCAGCAGAGGCCCCTGTGTTCAGCTATATCCAAACAGAACCGCGGGGCTTGCTCCTTCCGCCTCCCCAGGAGGCCCCGGGACAGCACGCCCCACCCCGAGTGCAGATTCGGGCCCCAGGGACCCGACCATCAGACCGTCAGTTCTGACGCGGTCAACAGGGGTGAGGAGTTTAACCTCCACCAGGAGATGCCACCGCAGAGCAGACTGGGGAGCTCCTGCCCTGGCAGCGCGGCAGTCCCCCTCCGCGTCCCTCGGCCCTCACGGGAAGGCTCACGGAGAGGCGGGGCCGGCGAGGGGCCGCGTGCCACGCTCCTGGGCTGCGCGGCCAAGGGAATGAACTCAAGAGTCCGGAGAAGCGTCTCCATACAGGTGATGCACAGACACGTGGCCTCCCCCGCCAAGCGGCCGGGACCGTTTTCCTTCTCCGCTCAGGTTTCAGGAAGCACCGGCTTTTTAGCAGCAGGGCTCTCCAGAAATGTCGTGTTGACCATTGTGGTGCAGGAAGAAGATGGGGAAGAAACCATGAGAAATGGCAGCTTGATTCACGATGGACGTCCTAAGAGCGTCGATTCGAGGGAAGGCACTCAGGCCCTGTCGCCCACTCTGCCATCCGCAGGCCACACGCGGCCCCCCGTCACCGGGTCCTGGTCCCAGCCCCTCGGCTCCTGTTGGGGCACCTGTCGGGCTCGCATTACCAGGGCGGCTGGAGGGTAAATAAACCTTCACTGGCATTCCTGCTGGTGGACCATTATTTCCGGACTTTTTAAGGAGAAGGGCTTATGTATAAAGGCTGCTGCTCTGGAATCCCAGCCTCAGAAACCAGCACCAAGGCTCCAGGAGCTGAGGAGATCTGCCGGCTGAGGGGCGGGGGCCCCTCTGGGTGGGCTGGGCTCCCCCCTGCACCCCTGTGCCCTTCGTCCTCCCTCCAAGCAGCTGCCTGCAGGCCTGACACCTGGTCCTCTGCCTCCTGTTTGATGTTTCTGTTTGGGTGGCAATTAACGAAGTCGATTGAGATAATTAGTGGTTGAGACACAGGGTGGGTGTGACAGGAACACTTAGATCGTGTGAATCGTCCCCGTGACACCTTTCACAGCTGTGGGTGAAGCAGCAACTTCAGGGTCTTCGTGCAAGGGTTCTGAATCCCTGTCCCACCACGAACCAGCTGTGTGACCCTGGATGTGTTTCTTAACGTCTCTGAGCCTCAGTTCTTATTTTCATCTGCAACGAGGACGAGGTTAATCCCCCGCCGCCCCCGCGTGGCCTTGTTGGGGTTTATCTTCATCCCACCGCTACTTCCTGGTCCAGCTTTGTCAGCTGGGAATGCAGCAGTGGAAAACCCCACTGACCGAGGCTTACATTTTAGTGAGGCAGACAGACAACATGGAATCAGCAGGTAAACGGTGTCACACGTTAGAAGGACACGAAAGCCACAGAGGTAGACAGGGCTGGCCGGGGAATGAGGCTTGAGAGGCTGCGCTGTAAATGGGGTGGTAAGGAGGGAGTCGCGGAGGAGGTGGCATCCGAGCAGAGTTGAAGGTGGAGAGGCAGCCGGGCAGGCAGAGGTCGGGGAGGGCGTCCCCGCCAGAGGGAGCAGCCAGCACAGAAACCCTGGGCAGGGTGTGGGGTGGGCTCTGAGACGGGCAGGGGCGAGGGGTGGCGAGTCCTGGGAGGTTCATTGGACTGGACGGCTGGACAGAAGC
This sequence comes from Eschrichtius robustus, assembly GCF_028021215.1. Lineage (NCBI taxonomy): Eukaryota > Metazoa > Chordata > Mammalia > Artiodactyla > Eschrichtiidae > Eschrichtius > Eschrichtius robustus. The sequence continues at coordinate 922,808 of NC_090837.1, forward strand.
CCCGGCCCCGGGTGGAGGCCAGGCAGGCACGGACGGCAGGGAGGCCCCTCAGGAAACGTGCGGTGACGGTGGCCCCAGAGGATGGGCAGGGGGACCAGGCGCCTGCCCTGCGGGTCTGCAGAGCTTCCTCTGCTTGTTTCAGTGTTTGGCCTCCTGGAAGGTTCCCGGCTCACCAGGTGTCCACCTGCGCTCCCAGCCTCCTGGGCAGCTGGGCCACGCGCCGCGGTTTGACAGAGTTGTGTGTGAGCGGAAGTGGTGGGAGTTGGGCAGGGCCCTCAGCCCTCCCCCTGCGCCCCCACCTCCAGCCACGTGGAAGCAAAGCCACGTGGAAGCAAGACCGCGTCTGCCGCTCGGGACCCGGGTGTAAACATCCGGCGCGTCTCTGATACGGAGCATGCGCGGTTCTCACCATCGGGCGGAGGCCGTGGGTGCTGCCTGCTGAGCCTGCAGGGGGCCAAGCGGTGGTCCCGGGTGGCCCTGAGCCGGGCCGGGGGAGAGCGTGCTGGGCACGTGCTCAGTGAGCCACGAGGAGCGGGCAGCCTCCCCTCCCGCGCTCAGGTGATTTCTTATCCCAGCTGTGGGTGGTGTCAGGAGGGGCCGCCCGTTACCCGCTGCGAGATTTTCCTGCCTTCTTCCTCTGCTTTCCGGGGGCAGAGAGTGGGACCGAGGGAGCAGGCAGGGCTGGGCTGTCCTCTTCCCCGAGACGGGGGCTTGGCGTCTGTGGTGGGTGAATGGCAGCCCCAGAGACCTCTGCCTGGAAGCTGTGAGGGGGTCTCAAGATGAGATCCTCCTGGAATTAGGGTGGGCCCTAAATCGGATGGCTGCTGTCCTTACGCAAGAGAGGAGAGGGGAACCTGAGACACAGACCCACAGCGGGGGAGGCTGCATGGCAGGAGGGATGGGGCCACGAGCCAAGAGCACCTGGGGCCACCAGAAGCTGGGAGAGGGAGGTGGGACCCTCCCCTGGAGCCTCGGAGGGAGCGGGGCCTCAAGGGCTGTGAGAGAACGTGTCTGTTGTTTACACCTGGTCTGTGGTCCTCGTTACGCGGCCCCAGGAAACGAGGGCGGCCTCTAGTTGCTGTGAGCTCTAGCAGGCTCTGCCTTCCATGCCTCCCGTGAAGCCAGCCCCGCTTCTCAAGCCCCTCTCCTCATGGGCCCCAAAGTGGGTTCTGGAAATTCAGGCTGGAGCCCCGAGGCATCAAGGCCACTCTGTGCAGTCGCTATCTGGGAGGAGTGGGCCTTGATGAAGCCGGCGCCACTTAAACTGGGCGTAAGGGAGAACGTTTAGGCTGAAGAAGGCTAGACAAGAGGCCAGAGGGACCCACGGAGTGAAATCCATGCCCAAGACTGAGAAACACCCAGCTGTACTTGTCAGCAAGACTTTAGCTTAAAGTACCCGTGCCTGCCAACTTACGGTGATGGTTTAGCCCAAGAAAGTGTTTCTAATATGGAGTACAGCCTTGATTTTAATAGTGAAGAAACTACAGGAGGAAAATCTAAACGTCTAATAACTGGGGCAATAGGGAAGTGAATTAAGGCCCATCCTCTCTGCGATAAGAAATGACAAATTTCAGACTTCCCTGGTGGTGCAGCGGTTAAGAATCCGCCTGCTAATGCAGGGGGCACTGGTTTGATCCCTGGTCCGGGAAGATCCCATACACCGCGGAGCAACTAAGCCCGTGCGCCACAACTACGGAGCCTGCGCTCTAGAGCCCGCGAGCCACAACTACTGAGCGTGCGCACCACAACTACTGAGGCCCGTGGGCCTAGAGCCCATGCTCCACAACAAGAGAAGCCACGGCAATGAGAAGACCGCACACCACAACGAAGAGTAGCCCCCACTCGCCGCAACTAGAGAAAAGCTCGCACGCAGCAACAAAGACCCAACGCAGCCAAAAAAAAAAGAAAAAAACCCACAACATTGTAAATCAACTATATTTCAATAAAAATTATTAAAAAAAAAAAAGAAACGACAACTTTCAACTGTGGCTGCATGGACAAATGTTTGTGAACTGATGTTATATTTCAACTATAAAAGACAACAGTTTCCAGAAGACAGTGTCTGTGTGTGGGAGGTGTGGGCAGCACAGCATTGACATTAAGAGGCTGTGGGATCAGTCAGGCCTGGTCAGGTCCCGTGAGCTCGTGTGACTGGCTTAACCTCTCTGACCCTCGGTATCTTCTTCTATACAGTGAGGAGAACATTGCCTGTGGTACCCGTCCTTCCTGGGTCGTGGTGGGTTGAGTGAGATGAGGCGAGTAAGGTGCTTAGCACATGCCTGGCACCTCCAAAATGTCTGAATTAGAAGAGGCTTAGGGGTAAGAATCTGACCGAAGAACGCTTGGGCCAAGTTGATCAGACTGAGTTGTTCATGGTGAAGTCAACCTGGTGGGTTGCACCAGCATTTTTTCAGTGGGATGGGGCGGGGTGGGATAAGATACAGTAGGACATTAGTCTGGGTTCTCCAGAGATGATAAGGAATTGGCCCACACAGTTACAGAGGCTCAGAAGCCCAAGACCTGCAGTTGGTAAGCTAGAGGCCCGGGAGAGCCGAAAGTGTGGTTCCAGACCAAGTCTGAAGGCAGGAGAAGACCAGTGTCCCAGCTCGATGACCGTCAGGCAAAGAGAGTGAATTGTCCCTCCCTCCGCCTTTTTGTTCTGTTCAGGCCTTCAACTGATTGGTTGGGGGCCCACCCATACTGAGGAGGGCAATCTGCTTTACTTAGCCCACCAACTTGTGTTCAGCTCACCTGGAAACATGCTCCTGGACAAACCCAGAGCTGTGTGAACCAAATATCTGGGCGCCCCGTGGCACAGGTAGGATCGCATAGGATGGGGTAGAATAGAACAGACTAACACAACCCATGCCTAGTAAGGCTGTTTTGTTAGGTGAAGCAGTGCAGAAACAAGCAGGCATGAAAGGAGATCCTGATGCAAGATAACATTTCTATTACAAGTGAGGGTTCTAGCAGTTAGGGACTTTGGGGAGCCTTATTTGCAGAGGAAACAGCTGTTTGTTTAGACTTTTCCTTTAGACCGAGACTGTGTCTGGGGTGCTTGAAGCACTGTTTGCATAGCAAGCTGCTCTTTTTTTTTTAAATAAGTTTATTTATTTTATTTATTTTATTTTTGGCGGCATTGGGTCTTCATTGCTGCACACGGGCTTTCTTCTCTAGTTGCAGCGAGTGGGTGCTACTCTTCATTGCGGTGCACAGGCTTCTCATTGCGGTGGCTTCTCTTGTTGCGGAGCACGGGCTCTAGACGCACGGGCTTCAGTAGTTGTGGCGCATGGGCTTAGTTGCTCCACGGCATGTGGGATCTTCCCAGACCAGGGATCGAACCCGTGTCCCCCGCGTTGGCAGGCGGATTCTTAACCACTGCGCCACCAGGGAAGTCCCACAAGCTGCTCTTTTAAAATTAGATTGTAGGTCGGTTCTTCCAGCTGTGAGGGAGGACAGCTGCTGGTGGGAAGTAATCCCTCTCAGGCCAGGCTCTGGGCCCAGAGCAAACACTGAGTGGGGGCGGGGACCATAGGAAAGGGGTAGTAATGAATTGTCAGGATGTCAGGAAAAATCCCTCCATTGTTTAGATCGTGGAACGTGCAAGAGAAATGAAATTCGGTGGGCAATCCAGAAGGGGAGGCAGCCTTGCCCCCAGGCTTTGGTGGGCTTAACCCAAGGCCACGGCTTCTCTTTGGCATCTTCCGCTGGAGCGGCCCAGGAGGCCAGGCCTCCTTGCCTTCTGGAAGGCCTGTCCTGGGGACGGCGAGCAGGGGATGCGGGGAGGCAAGATGGTGCCCTTGGCCCCGGGGGCTGCCATCCAGGCCCGGGTCCCCACAGGTGTGGCAGTGCGGCGGCAGCATGGAGGTTCTGCCCTGCTCCCGCGTGGCCCACATCGAGCGTACCAAGAAGCCCTACAACAACGACATTGACTACTACGCGAAGCGCAACGCCCTGCGGGCGGCCGAGGTGTGGATGGACGGCTTCAAGTCCCACGTGTACATGGCCTGGAACATCCCCATGAGCGTAAGCTGGCGGACCGCGTGGGGAGGGGGAGGGCTGGGGGCCTGGAACATCCCCATGAGCGTAAGCTGGCGGACCGCGTGGGGAGGGGGAGGGCTGGGGACGGGGGCTGCCCCCCCGGGAACAGCCTCGTGGGTCCTCCAAGGCGCAGCCCGGCCACGCGAGGGGGGGCCTCCTGGACAGCTCAGCCAGGATGAGTCTCAGGAACGTCATGACCTTCACCAAGCAGAGCCCGTTTCCAGCAGCTGTGACGCTGGTCGGCACGCCTCCCTCCCGCCACGAGAGCTCCTCCCCTCCACGGTGTGAGCCCCTGAGCGGCTGCAGACGTGGCACTGCGGGGTCGCAGTCGCTGCTGCGCTGAGAGCTGCCCCAGGGTGACCACAGCCCCTCCTAGGACACGTAGCCTACCCCTCGCCACGCAGAAGCCTCCCCCAGTCAGTTCTGCACGAGGCCACAGTGATACGAGGACCGTAATGATGACCCCGTCACTTCCACACGGCGGACTGGGAAACTGAGGCACACGAGGGTGCGCGGCTGAAAAGAGGCAGAGCCGGAATGTAACTCGGTCCTCCGCAGGACCCTGTCACGAGGCTCTCAGGGCCCGCCTGCTGTGGGGATGGCGGCTTCTCCCACGTGTGGTGTCTGCAGCCAGATCTGCCTGCCCTGCAGGGAGCGGGGGCAGGAGGGGTCTGTACGAGGGGTCTGCCTGTGGCCGGCGGGAAGCAGGATCCGGGTGTGAGCCAGAGGGTCCCAACCAGCGCCTGGGGGGCGGGGCAGCCCGGAGAAGGGGGCTTGGGCGTACACGCGTGTGTGCCCTGTGTGCATGCATGTATGTGCGTGTGCGTGTGAGCGCTGAGGACAGGCTGCCCGCCCCGCTCACCCCCACTGGCTGCAGGGCCAGCCTCACGCACTCGCTGCTCCCCTGGACACGGGAGGGTTCCAGTCTCTGGGGTAGACATCCTGGAAACAGCTGTTTTTTTACATCCACCCACAGAAGGAGCTTGATCTTTTATTAGGATACACACACACACAGGCACACGCGTGCATGGATTTCTAGCTGTCAGCAGATAGAGCTTCGTATATATAACAGAAAAGTTAAACATTATCTTCATTATGTGCAAAACGTCCTGGTATTTTAAACATCTTCACCGCAACCTCCTGACCTGAGTCGGATTCACGGCCCCGTGTCTGGCTGATGCCGCCTTGTAGGTGGAGGGCTGCCAAGGCCACTTGCTCCCGTGTCCAGCCCAGAGTCTGCCCTTCACACCAGGCCCACGGTCCTTTCTTAGCTGGTATCAGAGCCTCGGGGACCTGGGCTTGGGGAGGGGGCTTTCTCGAACCCACCCACGTCCCCAACCTGTCACAGAGTGTCAGGGCCCCCAGGACCACCCTCAGGTTCAGTGTTTGGCTACAAGGACCCAGAGCAGCTGTTACATGGGGGCTGTGGTTTATTAGAATGAAAGGATATGGCTCCCAGGGAGTCACAGAAATTGCGCCTAATTCTCCCAGCTGCAACGTGTGACAATACGTACAGCGTGTCACCAAGCCGGGAAGCTCAGCCGAGCCTCAGCACCCAGAACTTACGGGGGCTCACGTGCACGTGGCTGACCTCCACGTGGCCGGCCTTGGTCTCCAGCCCCTGCAGCGACCCCCGTAGATCACCCTGTAGCACAGACGACCTGGCCTGGCCCCCGTAAACAATACTCAGGATGTTTGAAGTCACCTCCCGGGAGCTGGCTGAGGGCAGGTCTTTCCCTCGGAGGGCGCAGGGTGTTACGAGCCTGGCCCACACACACCGCCGGTGGCCGTCTGTCCAGGCCGGCCGCTCTCCAGCTGCGCCTGCTGCAAACAGGCCGGAGATGCCAGGCCTTTCCCATCGGCCCTGCTGCCCTGGACCTTCCAGGGGCCTGGGAGGGCAGAAGGCCCCCAGACGAGGCTCGGGGCCAGGAAGCCCTGAGCGCGGGCACGCTCCTGGGATGGGGGGGCCTGCAGGTCCTGGGGCTCCCCCCCACCCCCGGGCAGAGGCCTGGCTGGTGCGGGCTCTGCACACCGCAGCGCCCGTCCCGCCTCGCTTCCGGCTTCGCAGAACCCCGGCGTGGACTTCGGGGACGTGTCCGAGCGGCTGGCCCTGCGCCAGAGGCTGAAGTGCCACAGCTTCAAGTGGTACCTGGACAACGTGTACCCGGAGATGAGGACCTACAACGACACGCTCACGTACGGAGAGGTACCGCCTCTGAGCGATGGCTGCACCCTGCACCCCGCACCCGCGCCCCGCCTCCCGGTGTCCTGGCCTGTCCCCGGGCGCACGTTCACGGACAGCAGCCAGCAGAGCACACGGGCACACTCACGTGCACGTGGCACACACCAGTGTAAGGGCCGCAGGGACACACACTCGTGCCTGCATACCGAGGTACCCAAAGTAGATTCAGAGACACGTGTGTGTATACGAATCTGTGTCACACACATGTGTTTATACATGCCCTCATGCACATGCATTGATCCGTGCAACAACGCATATGTGTGTAAGTGCACACAGACACAGAAGTGTACATTTGCACACAGTTTTGCTCACAGACACACAAAAAGCTACCTGTACATCTTCACCAGTGTATGCAGACCCCACCCAAGCTGCCTGCCCTGCACGGTACAAATACTTGTTACTGAGACAAAATGACACGTGAACACGTGAGTACATATGCGCAGAGGCCTGCACATGGATGCATTCACACACACAGCCGTGTTTGTGTGCCACGATACCTGCATGTGAGTGCACGACGGAAGGACACACAGACGCACACCAGTACAGGCACCAGCTGTGGGAAGACCCACCTGTCTGCACCGGCCCCCAAGTGCACGGTTACGCACACCTCTCCTTAACGCCAGGGGAGGGCACCGCGTTCCTGCCCACTCGTCCTGGTCTGTGCTGGGGGACGGGCCTCCCCCTACCCCAGGCCTCAGCTCCTCCATGGGGTCCCAGGCTCCCCGAGGCGAAGGAATGCATGAACTTAGGTGGGCCAAGCAGAAGTGATACCAGGGGGCGGGGGACAATCCCAGAGGGCCTGTCCGTTCCTGGAGCTCCTGGTCCACCCCCAAGCCAGATTCCCACTCCTCTGGACACAGAGGTTTCCCACGTGACAGGGAGCACCACTGATGCGTCTGTGGTGTGGGCAGGAGACCACTGTCCTCCCAGCCTCTCCCAGGCTGCCCTGCCTGCTCCTGACCACTATGAGTCAAACTCATGCGTCACCCACCCACAGAAGCTGTAACATTAGGAACTTTGCCAGCTGACAAGGTTCAAACCTGTGCTACCTCTTGGGGTGGGAGTGCTGTGTCAGTTAGTTAGTGCTGCCAAACAAACATCCCTAAAACACAGAGGGTTCAGGCAGTAAGCCTCTGTGCTTGCTCACAAGTCTAGGGGTCATCCAGGTAGCCCTGACCTGGGGCAGGCTGAGCTGACCTCGGCCAGGCTGACATCAGGTCTCTGGGGACAGGCTCACCCACACACCTGGAGGGTGGCTGGCTGTCAACAGGGCACTGGGGCGCAGGTGACATGTCTGTCACCCCCAGCAGGCAGCTCGGCTTGTTCTCAGGGTAGAGTCAGGGTTCAAGGCAGAGTGGGAGCTGCGGGTGTCCTGAGGCTCAGAGCTGCACACAGCCGTCCCTGTTGCGTCTATTGGCTGAGCAAGCCTCCAGGCCAGACCAGACTCGGGGACTGTGGGAGTAGCCCCCCCACCCCCGTTGACGGGAAGAGCTGCAGTCACTTGGCAAAAGGCGTGAATGTGGGGAGGCCGTTCCCGGGAGCCAGCCAGGCCCTCCTCGCTGTTTCCCAAGGCTACCGCTTCTGTGGCGAGTTTCACCTGGGGAGGGTGGCTGGGTCTACACACGCACGCACACACACGCACGCACACGCATGCACGCGCACGCACACGCACGCACACACACACACGCACGGGAGGCACATCTGTCCATGTCTCCCCCAGAGCCAGGCACGGTCATCCCTTCCGAGGAGCCCAGCCAGTCGCTCCGCAGCCAGCCCGCCGGCCAGAGCACTGTCCTCTCCTCCTCCCCCTCCCCCTTTCCCCTCCTCCCCCTCCCCCCTTTCCCCTCCTCTCCCTCCTCCCCCTCCCTCTTCTCCCCTCCCCCTCCCCTTCCTCCCCTCCCCCTCCCCTTCCTCCCCTCTCCCCCTCCTTTTATCCCAGGAGGGCCACCCCTTCCTGACACCGCAGGCCCTGGGCAGGGGACAGGTGGATAAAGCTCCCTCTAGCCGGCCTCTGCCTTTAGGACCCTTGTGATGGGGCCTCTCCTTTGGTTTCTGGTCGTAGGTGAGAAACAGCAAAGCCAGCGGCTACTGCTTGGACCAGGGGGCAGAAGACGATGACCGTGCCATCCTGTACCCCTGCCACGGGATGTCCTCCCAGGTAGGGGTGGCAGTGATGTTCCTGAGGGACACAGCCCGGGACACAGGTGGAGGCGGCTCCCGGGGGGCAGAGGCGGGCCTGCCGGGGCATTCTGATGCTGTGCAGGCTGTGAGCTCAGGCCCTGGGTAAATTGAGAGCAACGGCTTTGCTTTGGGCGACTCACCTGACACCTGTGCCTCAGTCTCCTTATCCATCGATGGGATGATCATGGTACCTATTTCTCAGGGCTGCTGCATGGACTGAAGTGGAAAATGAGGGTAAATGGTAGCCACAGTGTAGACGTAGCCCAGGAAGTATCACATTAACCGCCAGTTCTTCTCAGCTGAATGCCTACCAAGCAATGCTCCAGCCCAGAATCACCTGGAGGGCTTTAAAAACACCCAGGCGGGTGTCCAGACCCCAGGCAGGTACGTTTCCAGAGCTCCTGGCGGTGCTGGTGTGCTGGACCCCGACGCGGAGCCTGGTGTTTCCAATCCCAGGGAATCCGCCTTCTGCTTGCAATGACAAGGCTTCTTCTCAGTGGGTGTTACTTAAATTAACCCCCGAAATGACACTCGGCCCCCCTGAAGCTCTCTGAATCTGCTCCCGCTCTGGGACATCCACGGGTGCTGACACATCCACACAGCTGCGCGGGGGCCCATCGCGGGCGCGAGGGGCCAAGCCTGTGACGACGGAGAAGACCGTGCTCCCCTGGCACCCCTGCAGCCTCTTCACAGGACCCCCGCTGGCACATGGCCTTGCCTTAAGAGAGCGAAGCAGAATCACCCATCGAGGTACAAATGTGGCCTCCCGGGAGAAGTCCAGTTTGCTGGGCCCTCAGCTGCAGGAGGGGAAGCCTCTGGCCGGCACAGACCTGAGGCGAGAGGCCACGTCTGTGGGGCGTCGCCGGACACGCCCTGCTCCTCTGCGAAGCCAGGTGGCTGGATAGACGGTGGTCATTTCCCAGCGAGCCCTGCTGTGGAGAGACGCAGCGCGGGGCCAGCTTCGGAGGTGTCTGGGGCAGCGAATCACGTGGCTGAGTGAGGGTGGGTGTTCCAAGGACCCCGCGCCACGCCTGGGGGAGCCCCCCCCCCCCTGCGAGTGGACCCTGGGGCGGCCGGCAGAAGCGGCCTCGCTGCTGGAACCGGGGTGGACGTGGACGCAGGTGGACGGGGAGGCCAGCCCACGGGGCCGCGCCCCACAGAGAGGTCGGATGGACCCATGTGCCCACCAGGCCGGACATGCCCGCGGTGGTGTCTCCTTTGCAAATGACCTCAGTCAGTTTGGTCTCAGTGGAGGCTGCTGAAGTGTTCACGGGGACGAGCTACATCCCCAAACCCCGATCCCCGGCTGTGTTAGTGTCCTGGGGCCAACTGGGAACCGGTTTAAATGACAGGTGTTTATCCTCTCAGCTCTGGAGACCAGAAATCTGAAATCACGGCATGGGCAGGGCTGTGATCCCTCCTGAGGCTCTAGGGCCGCCCTTCCCGCCCCGGTGGTCCCACAGTTCTTGTCTGGTGGCCGCATCCCTCCAGGCTGTGCCTCCGTCATCGCGTGGCCTGTGCAGGCCTGTGGCTGCGTCTTCACCCTGCCTTCTCCTTGTGTCTCTGTTTTCTCTCCTTATCAGGACGCCAGTCGTGTTGGATTAGGGCCGCCCTAACCCGGTATGACCTCATCTTACCTTGAGCACTTCTGCAGTGACCCTATTTCCAAATAAGGTCACATTCACAGGTGCCAGGGGGTTAGGACTTCAACATGACTTTTGGGGGGAAACAGTTCAGCCTACAACATAAAGAAAGCCAGTCTCGGATCAAAATCTGCACACGTACAGATGGTTAGTAAACAGTCTTCAGGGAGCAGACAGACCAGTGCATGGACCCCTCACGATGGGGCCCAGCCCCCTGTCCTCTGTCCGCTGCGCTGGCCTGACCAGCGTGAGTGAGAGGGACACGGGGCAGGCGCGTCCACCTCCGTGTGGGCATGGGACCCCTCCTGGGCTGGACTCAACATAGCCTGGGGGTCGTTAGGAGGCCCTTCCTTTAACTTGCCAGGTTTTATTCTGACCATTTTCAAACTTCCAGAAAAGTAGAAAAGTCTTCAGATGACCAACCACACACTCATGGGGTCAACAAACAGCAGCCTGCCGGCCAAAGAAAAGTTTTTACCTTTTTCAAGGTTTACGGAGGGAAAAGAAGGAAAAAAACGTGCAGCAGTATCCATGAAGCACACATGCTTGTTCCCTGCCCTTCACAGACACCGTTTTCCACCCCTGATCCAGACGCAGTGGTGTTCAGATCGGGCCGTATTTGCATCATTTATTTTTTTCTGAGTCATTTTAAAGCAAGTTGCAGGCATCAGGTCCTTTCACCTCGGAGTGTATCAGAACGCATCTCTAAAAGTATGGCCTCCCCACAAGCCAGCGGCGACACCTAAAGTCACCGAAGCCCTTCCCAGCCCGGCTCGCTGCCCCGCTGGGCGTCTGAGACAGACCTCCCTGAGCACAGGCCGTGCTGGCTCCCCGGCACTGAGGCTCCCGCTTCCCAGCTCCGCCAGGTCCTTACCTGCGAGGCTGAAGCTACAGGTGGCAGGCGCTCCGGCTTGGAGCTTGTGCTGGACGTTTCAGGGGCTGCGGGCCCCATAGTCAAACCTCCGTGGCTTCAGAAAGTTTACAGAGAAGGGACACGAGCATATCTGTGATCACCTGTCCCCAGACAGAGCCGCCTGCAAGGACCACAGTCTTTATTTTGCTCACAGATCTGCAGCAGGACCCACCGTCTGCACGGCACTGCCCAGGCCACCCGGCAGGCTGGTGAGGCCACCTCTGAGCCGCCGTGGGCGGGCCGCTCCAGGGCCTCGGCCCCTCCCCACACAGCCTCCCCCCGCTGCTCGGGCCTCCTCACCTTGGAGCGGTGATGCCGAGGACAGTCGCCCCAGGAGACGTGGGAGGTGTCACGCGCGTTTACGCCCAGCCCCCGAGTCGGGCGGCACCACTCCGGCGATGTTCACACGCCGCCCCCAGGAGGACGCGGGAGAGAACGCGGGCCCCACGCTAAGCGGGGGTGTCAGAGTCGCAGGACCGCGCGAACATGCAGGGGAGGTGCTGTGCCATCAGATTGTACTGGAAAACACAGCAGAGTGTGTGTGTGCGCGCGCACCCACTCTTATGGGAGAGAAAAAAGGAGAGAAGCACTTGACCGACACCGGCACCTGCTGTGCTCAGCCTGCGCTCCACACGCCCGTGGGTTCCTCACGGTGGCCCTGCCAGGCAGGCACTGTCATCACCTCCCGCTCACAGATGAGGAAACCGAGGCACAGAGAGGTGACGTGACTTGCCCAAAGCCACACAGCCGGGGAGCGGAGGAATCTAGGGCACTGGTCTCGTGAGCGCACAGGTGTTACTTAGATGGTGTTTGGCAAATGACGTGACCTGGAACCGTGAACTTGGGGCAGCCTCCGGTTCGAGGGCAGATGGGCGGCCTGGGGCACGTGGGAAGTCCTCCTCGTCTGAGGCCGAGGCTCTGGGCCCCATGGAGGGAGAGGTCCGAGCAGAGCTCCGGGGAAGGAGTCCAAGAGCATCCTGCTGGGGGTATTTGTGGAAGAAAAGGGGGCTGGAGCCGCGGGGCCACCGGAAGCCGTCCCCCGGGGACTCCCCGCACGCGGCCTCCCCGGCGCCCTGGGGCCGAGGGGGCTGCTCGGGGCCCGGCCCTTCCCCAGCAAGGCTGGCCCCGTGACCGGGCTGGCCCCGCCCACCACGCCCCACCTACTCCCTCCAGGGCCGGGGGGGGGGGGGGTGGGGGGGGGGTGGGGGGCGGCCCCGTGTGAGGCCAGCCCCCGCCCACCCGCCCGCTCCGCGCCTCTCCCCAGCTGGTGCGGTACAGCGCCGAGGGCCTGCTGCAGCTGGGCCCCCTGGGCTCCACCGCCTTCCTGCCCGACTCCAAGTGCCTGGTGGATGACGGCAGGGGCCGCACGCCCGCCCTGAGAAAGTGTGAGGACGTGGCCCGGCCAGCGCAGCGGCTGTGGGACTTCACCCAGGTCAGCGGGCTGCTGGGACCCTGGGCGCTGGACCAGCCTGTGGGGAGCTGAGAGCAGCGGGGGCTGCCGGGCTCGGGGGCTGGACCAGCTGCTGCCACGTGACCCCCTCACGGATGTCAGGGGACCTGCCTGCAGCCACAGCCAGGGAAGGGCCGGGCTGCTCACAGCCCCGTGGCGGCCTCTTCTGGCCTCCTGGGGAGGGGCTTTAGGCAGAAGGGATGGGGTCTGACTGCCCCGGAAGCCCCGCCCCAGCTGCTGGCCAAGTGGGACCAGACTGGACTCCCCAGAGATTTGTTGAAATCGACCCAACCCCTCCCACGCAGGAGACCCTGGGACAGATGTGTGCACGTCCTGTCTGGGGGCTCCCGGTCACAGGAGAGGCTGCAGGGGTTAGCTGTCACTGCCTCAGTGGAGCCAACGAGATCAGCGGTCCCCAGGAGGCCGTGTGTGCGGCCAGGACGCTGAGGGCCAGAGTGCATGGGAAGGACCTGTCTAGAGAAGGATAGAGAACCTACAGGACATGAGCCTGGGGGTCCTTGGGTTTGGGCCAGGGCCCTCGATGTTTGGGGGACCAGAGGGCCTGCAGAGGTGACCGATGGGCAAATCAGACGTGCCAGGGGTCAGGGAGGCATTCTGGGGGAAACGCCCGTCTCAAGGGCCCTGGCGTCCATTGTCTTGATCACTCCTGGGACTCCAGGAGAAGGGAGATGGCTGATGGGGGCGGGGGTGGGAGGACAGAGGGATTGGGGGACAGAGGGATGGGGGATGGGGGTCAGGAGGGACAGAGGGATGGGGGACAGAAGGTCACTGAGGACAGAGACGGGGGAACAGAGGGTCAGGAGGGACCAAGGGATGGGGGACAGAGGGACCGGGAGAGTCAGGACCCCGAGTCTCAGGTGGCCGTGCAGTGACCCGCTTGGCCTTGGTATCACCCCCACTCCTTGGAAGCTCTTGCGATGGGACCCCCGGGCTGACTGGGTCTCCCTCCCATGCAGGGCGGTCCGATCGTGAGCAGAGACACGGGCCGGTGCCTGGAGGTGGAGATGTCCAAGGACGCCAACTTCGGGCTCCGGCTGGTGGTGCAGAGGTGCTCGGGGCAGAAGTGGACCATCAGAAACTGGATCCAGCCAGGGCGGCACTGACCCCCAGGCTCACCCTGTGCCCCCGCCCCAGCGCAGACCCCGAGGACCTGGGGCAGGCGTGGGGCCCCTCCCACTCAGCCCACCACTGGAACCCAGAGGGCCCTGGCCGTGCCCGCACCACCTCGGGGTTGGGGGGGGGGACCTGTCCTCAGCTGCCGGCGGGTCCTGGGGACATGGGGACATGGGGACCTCCCCCCCTCCAGGAGCACGGACCCCCCGCAGCTGGCGGCTCTGCCTGAGCGCATCAGCTGACCGCCAACTTTAGATCCGAATCACGTGCCTTTTCTACGGTATTCCTGTCGAGCCGCCAGTGGCCACCTCCTTGCATGTGCAGAAGCTCCCGTCCATCCCCCAGGCAGCAATAGCCCCCTGTGAACTCCGAGCTCCTGACCTCTCCGCCCCTTGGCGGGGCTGCCCCAGTGACCACCTCCATCTAAACTGAGCGGAGCAAGTCCTCTCCCTGGCTGGTGAGGGGGGATGGGGACAGCAGCTGCAGTGGCCTCAAAGACAACGCCCCGGCAGCGCTCGTGCGAGGAGACTGATGTGACTGCTTCAGTCCAGTAAAGAGTGATTAAACCATACAGACCTGACGTCTCGTCCACAGGAGCCAGAGCTGGTCGGCCGTCCAGGGAGGGACCCTGTTCTAGCGGCTCACCCGGGGCCAGGCACCTCTTGTGTTGCTCAAAGGCAGGGGTCAGCAAACGATGACCCGCGGCCCCTCGCCTATTTTTATAAATAAAGTTTTATTGGCACACGGCCACACCCCTCAGTTTATGTACTGTCCACAGCGGCTTTCACACTCCAGGGCTGGAGCTGAGAAGCAGCACACCCCCACCAGGGCTGTCCCAGGGCCTCCAGGATGTCCTCTCATGATTGCACTTAAAATTGCAGGACAGAAAGTTCTGCCTGTCCCTTTCCCCCATCAGGTCCAGTGCCAAGCTAGCTTCTTCCCAATCCTAGCTGCTTCCTCCTGCCTCCTGCCCGATGGTGGAAGGCCTCAGCTGTGCAACGGTGAGGGGCCCCAGGGCTTGGCTCACCCAGCCATGGAAATGAAGAGTAGATGGGATGCCAAGCTCCTGAAAGCCAACCCACCTAGCTCCCCCCGCCCCATGCACAGGGTCTCCTGGCCCCTTTGGTGGTCTCCCAGGGACAGAAATTGTGGGCACCATCAGTAACTTCCAAGTTTCTCCCCGTTTGTATAGAGTAACCTGGAAAGCAGGCTGGCAGGGTTTCCAGACATCAGGGCTTCAAGCTGGGGGGCTTGAAGATCCTACCTGTTCTCACTTTGCTGTGGCCAGGCAGCCCGTCCTTCCAGAAGACAGGGAGCCAGTCCATTCCCCACACCTCCTGGGCTCCCCCTTCTTGCTCCCTGCCTCTCAGTCATTAATCCCATAGTGCCTCTTTCTGGGAGAGGAGAAGTCACTTCTGGTAGTGCCCTGGATCTTATATCTCGTGGGGGAATTTTCCCCAAAGAAGAGATGAAAATTTTCCTGGAAGATATGAAAGAAGCAGAAGAAGTGTTACTGAACCAAACTTGGGTCCGGTCGCCTGCACACAGTAAAGCTGATCTCCTGACGCGAGTTTGTGGTGAAGGGAAGGGCAGCGTTTATTGCAGGGAGCAAGCAAGGAGTCCAGGTAGTTAGTGCTCAAAAGACCCACACTCCCTGAGGGCTTTCAGGGAAAGGGAAAGACAGGGTGAGGGAAGGAGGTTTCCAGGTGCATGATCACCTTGTGGACATTCTTCTGATTGGTAGTGAGGTAATCGGGAGTCAACATCATCAACTTTCTGGTTCCAGCTGGTCTGGGGTCTACATGCTTGTGGTCAGCAGAGAGTTAACTTCCTCCACCTGGTGGGGGTCTCAGTATCTGCAAAACAGCTCAAGGACACAGCTCAGCATAGTATCTACAGCCCTTGAGAAGGAACTAAAGGTCCTTGACTTTGTTTAATGGCTAAACTATTATAGTCTTGCTTGACTGTTTTCCTTTCTTTTTGCATTTTCTCATTTCTCTGATTAAATTTATTCTTTGAAACTTGGGGAAGGCCTAGGAGGCTAAAGTTTTTCTGCAGACAAGAGGCAGGCAGAGGACATGGCGGGGGCAGGGGGTCAGCCCCAAGAAGGCCCCACAGGGTCCTGCTCAGTTACAGAAGCGAACTCTGGGTCTCTGGGGAGAGTGAGGGCCCTGGCCTTCCCTCAGAGTCTGAGGGGGCGTGTGGGTGATGCATCCATGGCCCCCTTGCCCTGGGGTGAAGTAATGAATCTACACTTCACTGTCCTCCATTCCAAGCCCAGTGGCATGTGCCCCTCCCCCAGTGCCCTGCCCACTGGGCACCCTCCTCCGCTTCTCCTTCCTTGGGGATCCTGACCCCATTCCTCCAATTCCTTGCTTCCTGCTGCTGGGAGAGCTCTGAAGTGTCCCAATTTCTCCATTCTCGGCAGAGGATTCTATCAGCTCTAACCCAAATCCCCCAAACCCTCTCTCTATTCCAGATTTTCCCCCAAATTTAAGACGATGATGGAGGCAAAAAAAACTGGCAATGAGTGAAGCCTTAAAAGCCAGTCTCGGGGCTTCCCTGGTAGCGCAGTGGTTAAGAATCCGCCTGCCAATACAGGGGACACGGGTTTGAGCCCTGGTCCGGGAAGATCCCACATGACGCGGAGCAACTAAGCCCGTGCACCACAACTACTGAGCCTGTGCTCTAGAGCCCACGAGCCACAACTACTGAGCCCACATGCCACAACTACTGAAGCCTGCGCGCCTAGAGCTGGTGCTCCGCAACAAGAGAAGCCACGACAATGAGAAGCCCGCACACCGTAATGAAGAGTAGCCCCCGCTTGCTGCAACTAGAGAAAGCCCGCACACAGCAACGAAGACCAAACACAGCCAAAAATAAATAAATAAACTTGTAAAAAAAAAAAAAAAAAAAAAAAAAAAGCCAGTCTCTAGCCAAGGACTGGTCTGCAGGAATCCAGAAGTTTCTTAAGTGAAATTACGACACGTAGCGGCCATTAGCATGCAAAGTGCATTGCCTGTGGTTTAAAATAGAAAATATCACAGGCTCGAACTTCTAAACCTCACTTGTGTTACAATTCATTAGGCAAATTGACACTCCCATCAAAGTCGGCTGGTTTGTAGCCCACACAGGATCCCATGAAAGCCTGACACCTGGAAAATTGCTTCTCAATGTCTTGACAAACCTCTCATCCCCTTGGGAGGTGGCGAGTTCCCATGTTTTGAAACCCTGCTTGTTCTGCCAGGGTGCTGCCTGGCACCAGGACACGTGAGGACAAAGGTATTGACCAGGCAGGGGGTGCTGAGCTGGGTCCACGGGCAGCAGGACTAAGTCAGTCAGCCCATGACGGCCCAGAATCGTCCATGGTCTCCTAGCGGGAGGCAGCTGTCTATCGGATCCGAGTGGCCTTCGTCCTAATACGTGACCCTGGAGCACTCATGTCTATTCCCTGCAGTCCTTACCTGCCTCGTGAGCAGGTGTATCCCTCGTGAGGATTGCCCTTTTCTAGAAGAACCGCCCGAGAATCCTGGGGGTAACTCCATGCAAAGAGTCCCCACCCAAACGTCAGCTGGAAAGAGAGTTGAAGATGGACCACGGTTTCCATGCTGCTGTGTGGGGGGCAGCCACTTGGTGGTGCCACTGGGAGCGGTCCCTGCAGTTTTGTGGTCGACACTTGGCCACGGCTGGTGGGAACGTCCCTGCTGGTCGAGACCCCTGCCTGCACCCCAGGCGTGCCTCTGTCTGGGGCCAACTTCACAGAGCTTTCTAATTCATGGTGACGTGCACATTCATTGACCCCCGCCTCTGTAATCCTGGGTTCAGAATAACCAGTAACGCCATCCACGGACGGTACTGAAGCCATCCCGGCCCCCTAAACCGTTTGGCCCTCCTGTTCATACTTCCCTTACCTTAGGGACAATGTTTCTTCTTTGTCTTGTTTTCCAACCACTGGCCCATGGCTGAGGCCACCCAGATTGTACCAGTCTGCATTCCATCTGTCAGACAAAGGGAATTTGATACCAGGGATTGATCACACAAGTTACGGAAGGGCTGAGGCATCCCAGGGACTCATCCTCCATCGGCTGAAGGGACCCCGGAGGGGGTGGTGCAACTAGAGCCAGGAGCCACAGCCAGAAGGAGGGATGGACGAGACACGGCGCTTCCAGAAAGAGCCCTAAAACCAGAGACGCGGAGGGAAATGCCCTGGTTTCTCTGCACCCTCCAATTTTCCAACATATCCTCTTGGCTGACACTACCTGGAGCTGAAGGACAAGAAAGGTGGGTCACAGAACTCTCTGCTTTGCAGGGCGGGGCCACAGAGGCGGGAGGCGGCTCTGAGCGCAGGCCCAGAGGCGGCGGCCACAGCTCAGCTCAGCTGGACCAGATTCCCGACTCGGACAGGTTGAAGCCGGGCCAGAGGGTCCCCCTGCCCTGCAGAGGGCCCAGGACGCCCTCCCCTTCGCGGGGCCCGGGCTGAGAGGCACCCATGATGAAATCAGGCTCGCTCTGTCACCCACAGCAGCACCTGAAGCTGGACCACTCCAGCTGGCAAGAGCCAGTTTTGAAATTTTCAGGAATTTTGTGCACCAGTCGTGAACCAGAGCTATTACTAAAAATCAACTGCATGAACTTACAGTTCAATCAATTATATTAAAAGCAAAGTTAATAAATACTCAAAACTCACCACTTCCTGGTGATTTACTCTATTTGAGATTATTTGCGTTTATGTATCCGTGTGGTGAGGACGGTGGCGAGCTCCTGTTCTCAACTCCACGCTCCCAGAGGGCAGGCTGGTAGCTGGAAATCACCCGTGGCGGGAATATTTGTAGATGGAAATGGGCCAGGCTGGGCGTCACGGAGCCGGTGGTTAGGGTCTGAGCAGAACACCGCGGCTGTGTTCTCCCCCGGGACCCCGACGAGGAGTCTTCTCGGTCTCGTGACAAGGACTAGGATAGACACACAGAACAAAGGGGATCTCCTGCCCAGCGATTTCCTACCCCCGCCTGCTTGGGGAAAGAGCTGGCAACCATTCTCGAGAAGGAGGAGGAGAAGGAAGGAAGGGAGAGAGGGAGGGAGAAATATGTTTAAAATGCCAGGTTTTAATCCCACTTAATTCTTGAAATAACCCCAAGTAGCACTGAGAACTTCTGTGCCCATTTTGCGGATGGGGCAACGGAGGCCCGGGGAGTGAAGTGACCTGGCACAAACACACGCTTTGCCCAAGGCAGGCCCGGGGGGCCACTTAGATCTGCTCGACCCCAAGCCTCTGCTCTTCCACTCTGCCCGGCTGCCTAGTGTTTTTTTTTTTCTTTTTCAACAACAGTCGTGTTTTAAATGGCAAAGATACAAGCAACTAGAATTTAATAAAACTTAATAACAGGCCCGCTTCTTTCATTAACTCAATTATAAATTGGCTCTGTAGCAAATTCAGAAAAATCCATGTCGTGTGTTTAAAACGGTTCATTTGTAACCCAACCTAATAAACGGGTTTCTGGGAAAGGCCATTAATAAGCAGGCTGCTTCTGATGGAAAACAGTGAACGTGCAGGGTTGGGTTTTTTTGTTTTTTGTTTTCCTTTCCTCTGCTCTTGAGAGAGATAATGTATATCAGAATTTAATTTTGTCTAATAAAAATGTTCATCGCTCCAATGCATCTTCATTTATAGCTCAGGCTGTCTGAGTGAGTGACCCTGGGGGAAGCAGACTGCAGTGGGATTGGGCCCAGGGAGTGGGGTCCCCAGGAGAGAGGCAGCCCCCAACACCTGGGAGCAGGTGGGAGAGGCAGCCCCCAGGGGCTCCAGGTGGGGATGCAAGCCTGGCAGGGGCTGGCCAGGGACCCAACAGACGCAAGGGATGGATAGTCTTCTGAGAATCCAAGAGAAGCATCTTGTCTCTGTTCATGAGCAAAATTTAGCTAAGAAGGAAGCAAAGGCAACAAATAAACAGAGGGGCAGCTCCGGGGTCTGCGGGACCTTTGGGAAGCAGCCCTGTGTCCTAGGGAGGGACACCAGAAGCAGCTTCTACTTGCTGTGTGGTTTTGGTCAATTTCTTTCCCCGTCTGACCTGAAAAGGAGAAGTAATTCCTGCTCCAAAGTTTGCTCTGAGGATTAGGAAAAAACATATAACAGATCTTATCCACGGTGGTTTTGATTTTTTTTATTTGCTTCTTTTTCTTATCTGTATTTTTGAAACTTTCTGCCAAGAAACGTGTCGGCTGTGAGCAATAATTTACTCTTTCACGCATTAGTTTATTCAACACCTGCCACACGCTGTGCGATGTCCCTGGTGCGGACGACCCGCCCTGCCGCGGACCTGGGCCTCACCTTCACAGAGCAGGTCAGACAATGATAAGCAATAGGCAAAATGCGTGTTGGATGGTGGTAAGTGCTGAGGAGAAAAATAAAGCACCACAGAAGAGGGAGAGGCTGGTGTGCAATCCTTAAAGAGACACGAGGGGAAACCCCACGGAGAAGGTGCCGCTTGAGCAAAGACCAGAGAGGACAGCCCGTGCAGATGCCCTGGGGCAGCAGCAACCAGAGGGCAAGTGCCCTGGGCTGGGGCAGGCGAGGGGAGAGGAGTGGAGATGGTCAGAGCAGGGCCTCGGAGACAAGGAGGCCCTGGGGAAGGAGAACCAGTTTGCTGGGGCCGCCAGACAAAGTGCCACGAAATGGGCACCTTCAGCAACAGACACGCATGTCTCCCAGCTCTGCAGCCAGAAGTCCAAGATCAAGGTGCCGGCAGGGCTGGCTCCTCCTGAGGCCGTGCAAGGGGGTCTATCCCTGCCCGGACCCCAGGTCCTGGCAGTCCACTGGCAACACTCCTCGGCTTCTAGAAGCATCACCCCATCTCCACCTCTGCTGCACGTGATGTTCTCCCTGTGCGCGTGTCTGTGTCCAAATTTCCCCTTTTATAAGGACATGAGTCCTGTTGGATCAGGGCCCACACCCTAAGGGTCTCATTTTAACTTAATCACCTCGGTAAAGACTTCATCTCCAGATAAGGTCACAGCCTGAGGTCCTGGGGGTTAGGGCTTCATGTTTTTTGGGGGGACACAATTCAGCCCACAGCAGGGCAGCTCAGATACTGAGGCCAATGAAGAAAGCACATCACGGAGGAGAGACAGAGCTTGTGTGCGCATAGATGGCATGAGAGGAAAACTGAAATGACCGCCAGGCAATAAAAGAGCTCTATAAAACACCGCCCATCACCGTTTGGAGAAAAGCACAGCACACAGAGCTCCTGGCATGAGTACAGCCAAAGACAGTCATTATTATTAATAGCCCTCGTGCAGCCCCGAGGGAGGGCCTGGCGTGGAAGCAGAAATGGGATGAGGGGGCCCCCAGCACCTACCCCGTCCTGGTGTCCCTGGGGTCCCTGTCCCAACCACAGGCACAGAGGGGCCATCGCTGTGCTCTCAGCCTGCCGGGCGTTCTCTTGGGGATAGACCTCACCCCCAGGCACACTCACTAAGGGTCAGCACGGTGCCGCGTGGCATCGCCACGGTGCCCCCCTCCCCGCTCAGAAGGACCCCAGCTGCATTTAATACTTACCTGAGGTCCCTAATCATATTTGAACGAGGAGCTGGGCAAATCGTGTGGTTGGTCCAGCCACACGCCTGCCGCCCCCCAGAGCCTGTCCTGAGACCCCCTTTCAATGGTGACTGGAGGGAAATACCTCTTGCCTGGGCCATTCATTCATTTATTCACTCACTCACTTATTCAACGAGGGTGTTCTGAGCACGCTGGTTGGGAGTGGGGAGCCTTGGGGAGTGAACGCCGGGGAAGCAAAGGTGCCAGGAGCCCCCAGCCCCGTGGCAGGGCCCCCATAGTCGGGGAGAGGGTCCCAGCCCTGCCTCTCCAGGGCCTCCCTGGAGAGGCGAATTACGAGCCCTCTCTCAACAAAGGTGTACAAAGAACTTTATTCATGACGAGAGCCTGGAGCTCGCTTGCGATGTGGGCTGAGGTTTCATGAGCCTGCAGCCCCGACTACGGCTGGTGGCCGGCTGGCAGGCACTGAGTTCGCCCCTACTGCGTACTGGCCCTGGGGGAAGCCCCGCTGGTCGGTAGATCCCTGCCATTTTAAGCCCAAAGAGCTGCTATTTTCCGGAGTCACCAAAGCTCTCCAGAAGGAAATAAAAGAATCCCCATCAGAGCGGCTTTAGCGTGTGGCTCCCGGCTGATCCATGGTCCCCACCTACTGGGTGACCAGGACGCTGCCTGTCATCCCCGTCACAGCATCCGGAAGCCGTGCCGTTTGCCTGGGAGGGGACCCTGGAGCAGCCCTGAGGCTTGGGAAAGGGGACATCCTCCCCTTCCTGGACCCAGACCGTCACACCCCTTTCGCTTCAAAATGCTGCTGCTTCGGGCCGCAGCGCACGGTGGATCTCCCAGCAGCGTCGCGTGAAGGAAGATGAATGTCGGCACAGCGGGAGCAGGAGGAAAATCGATCAACTGTCTTTGAAAAACGTCTTCTGCGTCTGGTGGCAGAGGGTTACAAATGAGGACATCAACTGCCCCGGCCCACGGAACATCTCAGGCACAGGGTCCCAACCCTGCCTCTCTCGGGCAGGCAGGGCAGCCAGAGACGCAGTTTGTCCTGGGGCTCCGAGTAGATGGCAGAGAAAAGACCCCCAGAGCCCAAGAAATCTCCTTCAACAGCTTTGAGAAAGCACGGGGGCCTCCTGCAGAGAAAGGGATTACTCAGGGCCACACAGCAGGCTCAGGGACCAGGGTCTCCTGGCACCCTGTGCAGCTGGGACCCCCAAAGACACAAGAGAGGTCTCCTGGACAGTAGAGAATGGTGCTGCCTTGGGCACGGGGGAGTGGAGCCCGCGAGAACCCTGCCAGCCCCGAGGCCTGGAGGGGAGCCTAAAACGGCACCACAGCGCTGCCTGCCAACCACCGTCACTCCCAGGGGAGCTGGGGGCGTCCGGAGGCACATCCCAGGTGGCCCCCACCGGGACCCCGCCCGCCAGGCTGCCCAGGACACAGAGTCACTCCTTTAGCGATAACTCCCGTCTCAGAGATGCGTGAGGTACCGTGCTCGCCACCCACGGCACCTAAAGGACAGGGCGGGGACCCGCAGCCTGGGCGCTCAGCTGACGTCTCTGTATCCCGGACGCTCCCCTGCCAACAACCCCTAACGCTCCCCACTCCCTGCCGGCATCTCGGGGCGGCTGGACCAGCACGCGTCCACCGCCTTCAGGGGCTGCAGGGCAGAGGTCAGATCTCCTGGTGGCCGAGGATGTCCACGCGGAGACTGCACAAGGATGAGGTCCACACGGACTGACAAAAGACACGAGATTATAGAGGAAACCAGTTCTACTGGAATCCAGCCAGCTGTCAAAGTATTAAAAACAAACACGAGTGTGACAGACAGAATCGCCTGATTTATTTGAGCTTCAGCTACGAAGATGCAGCCGCGGGCGCGAGAGCTCCTCAGTGTCACAGCCGTGATGAGGCGGGAGATTTCTGCAGCGGCGGCAATGTTGCGAATTGAAACTCTGAGATTTCCGCTGACACATCGCCACCCACAGGCTCCTAACAAAGCCGAGGTTTGCCGCCGCGCAGCCGCCCGTGTCATTCGCAGATTCTGTATCTGTGATTCACCTGCTTGTTAAGTCTCCCTGTAACCCCAACGTCAAGAGTTGGGTGCTTTTGTGGGTGCTCAGAGCGTGGCAGAGCAGGAGAGACGTGGCTGGCCCGACGTGCGTGTTCCCGGCGGGGGCGGAGCCAGGTGACGCTGTCTCGTGTCAGCTCTGGGGCCGTGAGCAGGTGCCCTTTGCATCTGTTTAGGGTTTTTCGCACTGCTGTGCTTTGTTGGTGGTTTTGCTGTTTAAAATGGCCCCAAGTTCAGAGCTGAAGTGCCATCCAGTGTCCTAAGGACAAGAAAGCTGTGACGTGACACGGAGAAGATGCGTGTGAGACGGGCTTGGTTCCAGCGTGATCACAGCGCTGTGGGCCCGAGGTCCACGTTATGAGTCAACAACGTAGATTAAATGAGGTGTCTTTAAACAGAAACACATCGAATAAAGTTGTCTATCGATCGGTTGACAAAATATCGTGCCCAGAGGCTCACAGGACCCTACCTAAGCCGGCATTTTCCCTGGAGCAGGTTTGGTAACCACTAATTCCGCGTTCATGTGACTTCACAGCGCGGGACTCCTGCAGGTGATGAGAACCGAGCATGTCTATAACTGAAGGAAACACTGCTTTCCATTTAGGAGTTAGCGAGGATGAAGATGTGGTGTCTCCCCCTCACGGTCACAGGCCCTGGGAACGGCTGCCGCGTGCTGGCACTGTCACCTCCCGCGACCGGGCTGGCCCTCTTCTGGCTCCTGTCACGCCCTGTGCGGCCATGGGAACTCAGGCCCAGGGGAGGGGGATGAGGAGCCCCTCGAACTGGCTGAGATGCGTGTCCCCCACTCCAGCGCACAGAGGTGTTTAGAGCGGCCACGTTCCGTTCCTCGGGCGCCCGGACCCGGGGAGCTCAGTCAGGCTCGGACGCCCTCACGTGCGTTGGGCTCCGGGAAGCAGGAGGAGGGACCAGCCCTGGGGTCTCGGGGTCTGAGGAGGAAAGAGGAGAGGGTGGCCGAGGGCTGCGTGCTGGAGATAGGGCCGATGGGGCGTGAGCCCCCCAAGCCGCTGGGCCCCAGAAGAGCCACAGCTGCGTGAACGGAGAGGGACCCGCAGGGTCCGGCCCAGCCGTGCTACTCCCTCTTCTTGATAAGAACTGCTGCCCAGGCGGAAGTTAATTCAACTGACAGCCTTGATAAGTCGCAGGGGTAACTGCTCAGGGATAAATAAGAGGAGACGCCTTGTTTGTTAGTCCTTCTTGCTCTTTTAAGCACCCGATAGACATTTTAAAGTTAAATCAAATGGCTTATCTGGGCTAATGCAGGTGGCCAGGGTGATCTTCCTCCAGAGACTAAGTGATGGCTGATAGTGTTCTCACCCCGCAGGCATCACTCATCTCAGCCGCAGCTCCGCCTGGCCCCGAGCTTCCAAGTGATGAATATCAAAACCAGTGCTGTTTTCTCCCTGAAGCTTACAGTTGAGTGGGCTCCGGGTTTTGTCCTTTCTCACCTGAGACCCCGCCTTCACGGGATGTCCAGCGCGGGGTCCGGAAGCCACAGCAGCGGGATCTGCTCCCAGCGTGCCCGCAGAAACAGGGACATCCTTGTGGCGGGCTCGCTCCTGTTTCTGGGCAGGGCCGTGGGGCTGCAGGAGGGAAGACCCCGTGCCCACCATCAGGACCGCACGGCGGCCCGGCTGCCCCTCGTCCCCCCCTCCTCCCACAGGTGCAGCCAGAAACTCAGAACATTCCAGAGAGAGACCCTGGCGGGTGCAGAGAAACGCAGGCTGGCCTGGGGCCTCGGGCCTGAGGAGTGACAGGTGAGGAGTGCTGCTGAAACTCGGCCTCTGTGCACCAGTGCCAAATAGAAATGCGGAGACAGAGTTCTGGGTGAAGGAGAAAAGAAATAGCTTGATTGCTGTGCCAGGCAAAGGGGGCCACAGCGGGCTCCTGCCCTCAAGACTGTGTGTCCCGACCTGGAGGGGGTAGGGAGGAGCTTTATAGCAATGGTTCAAAGAGGAGGGTGTGATCAGCCCATGGACCTTCTTCTGACTGGTTGGTGGTGAGGTAATCAGGAGTCGGCACCGTCGACCTTCAGGTTCCAGCCGGTCTGGGGTCTCCGTGCTTGTGGGCAGCAGACAGTTAACTTCTCCCACCTGGTGGGGATCTCAGTATCTGCAAAACAGCTCAAAGGACACGGCTCAGCATAGTATCTACAGCCCTTGAGGAGGAACGAAAGGTCCCTGACTCTGTTTAATGGCCAAAGTATTATTATTTTGTCTCACTTGACTGTTTTCCTTTCTTTCTGCATCTTCTCACTTCTCTGATTAAATTTGTTATTTGACTAAAGTCTTTTCTACAGACCGAGGGCAGGCGGAGGAAACGGGCAGGGTCTATTCTGGGAAGGCCTCACGGGGTCCTGCGCGGGGACAGGAGTGGGGTTCTTCTTGCCGCGTCATCCCACGCTGACTGGGAGCCTCAGACGCCAGCAACTCAGAAACCACAACGCGCCCAGCAGACAAAGCCTGCTCCTCGCCAAAGGGCCAGGAAAGGGGCAGCTAGCAGGACAGAAAACTCCCAAACCCTAACTGCTCTCCTCCACCCAAATGCCGTGGAAGGTCTGGGCCTCACACCCACGCACGCTGGCCAAGGCCCGACCGTAGGCTCAGCGGAGGCCACGTGGGGAGCCAGCACCTCTGCCCCCACCTGCAGTACCAAGCCCTCCTGCTCCTGCCAGGGTCCTCGGCACAGAGGCCAGCGGGGGCTAGGATCCCCCGGATGGAGGCGGAAACAAAACATCAAATGTGGGGGGCATTTGGGACGTGCAGCCCCCAACGCTCACAGGAAAGAGAAATGTATCAGATCCGTCATCCAAGCTTCCAGCCCAAGAAGCTGGGAAAGAAGATCAAAATGAGCCCAGAGCAAGCAGGCAGAGGAGAGAATAAACAGCAGAAATCAGTGACCCTGAAAACAGGAAAACAGTACAGACCATCAGAGTGCTGGTTCCGCGAAGAGACCAGTAAAGCGGACAAATCTCTAGTGAGAATGACAGAAAGAAAAGGTGGAAGACGAATCACCAGAATCAGGAATGCAACCAAGACACCACTACCAACCCTACAGACGCTAAAAGAATCAGGGAGGCAGGGGACGGCTTGTACAGATGCGGGCTCCCCTTGGCACCTGGCCCCATGGTGTCCTGCTCTACCTTCTGACCATTTTCTGCTGGCCAGGCTCCTGGTCAGTGTCGTGGAAGGGACAGTCTTCCCAGGAGGGGCCAGCGATGTCATCTGTCACCTGGAGTTCTCCAGTCCTGACACCCGGAGCTGAAGGTGTACTCCGATGAGGCCTCACGCTTGATCAAGCCCCAGACCCCCTGGCGGGCTCCTGAAAGCAGACGTGAGGCCACTCCCAGAGCTTCTGACTCGGCAGATCTGGGCGGCCCTGAGAATTTGCACTTCTGGCAGGTTCTCAGTGGATGCTGATACGATGGGTCCAGGGTCCCCACCTGGGCAACCTCTGACTAGATGAAAGCTGGAAATAGGATGTAGGTTCAAGGAAGATGGAGTCACGTCTCTTAGATGCCTCCGTGGAGGATGGAAACCTGCACACGTGGGAACGGAGAGCAGATAGCGATGGCAATGGTCACAGGGGGCACCTGTGAGCTCCCGCTGTGCACAGCACTTTCATACCTTAGTTCTTTAATCTTCACAAAGAGCCTGTGAGGGAGATGCCATATTAACTCCCATTTTGCAGACAGGGAAAGTGCAGTAGAGAGGGGCTCGGTAAATTGCCTGAAGTCACACTGCCAACAAGCGGTTATAAGAGTCAGGGTTCTCCAGAGAAGTCGAACCAATACGATAGATGGATAGGTGGATGGGTAGATGATAGATAGATGATAAATGGGTAGATAGATAGATAGACGGTAGGTAGATAGACGATGGATAGATAGATAAATAGATGACAGATAGATGGATAAGCAGACAGATAGAAGAGACTTATGAGGGATTGGCGCACATGGCTATGGAAGCTGAGAAGTCCCAGGACCTGCAAGCTGGAGACCTAGGAAAGCAGGTGTCGTTCAGCCCAAGTCCCAAGGCTGAACTGAAGTCAGCGGAGCCACCGTGGGGGGGCAGGAGAACATGGCTGTCCCAGCTCACGCAGAAAAAGCAAATTAGCCCTTGTTCTCACTTTTGGCTCTATTCAGTCCTTCCGTGGATTGGATGATGTCCCCCGCACTGGAGAAGGTGGGTCTCTTTATCCACTGATTCAAGGGAACACCCTCACAGGGCCTCCCAGAAACAGCATGTTACCAGCTCTCTGGGCGTCCCTGTGGCCCGGCTGAGCGGACACCTGAAACTAGCCATCTCAGTGGCCCAGCTGAGCTCCCTCAGAGCCCACACTCCCAGGGCGACAAGCGACACGTCCTGATCAGCGTTTGGACGCCCGATTCCCTGCTGAAAGCGGGCAGAGGGCGGGAAGGCCCAGACACATGGTGGTGTTCTCCTCGGAGCCCCCCAGCCCCTGCCCCTGAGACAAGAGGGCTGCTCAAGGCCCTGACAACCCTGGGCCGCTCGCTCCTGAGACGGCGGGTCCGAGGAGGGAAGCGGGGCGACGCAGAAGCTGCAGCGATCGCCTCGTCCGACACACACTCTGCCCGGAGGAGCCCCCCCGGATGGTGAGAGGGAGCTCCTGGGGACCGAGAAGTTAATTTTATGGAGAAACAAATGAGAAGTGCTGAGGGGATAAACCTCACAGCTCCGGGGACATCTGCTGGGGACAGGCGTCTGTTCTCAGCCTGGGTGGCACGCCCGGGTCATCAGGCAAAGCCAGGACCCCCAGGCCCGCGGAGGGGCCTCCTGAAGGTGGGGGACGGGGGCCCTTTGAGAGCCCTCTGCACCAGCTGGGCCGGCAGGACGTGGCTCCTCGGCTCTGAGTGGTACAGACTCGCCGGTCGCCATCCCGCCCCTGCCTGGATCCCACCGTCAGGCTCGCTGTGGACGGGGAGGCCCAGAGCCGGCGTCAGGCTGGCTCAGCCCCTGCGAGAGGCACAGGCTGCAAATGGGACCCACGAGGAGCCCAGAGTGAGTTTAAGGAGAGAGTCATGTCTTAGATTTGCTTTTCTGCTCTATCTATAATAAGAAAATAATATTCCACCACTTCCCATAACTATAATTGTGGTTATAATGAATATCTATAGTAATTATATTAATAATTTTATTTAATTGTTAGTATAATAGAAATTATTTAAATAATGATTTATTATTAATTACATAGTGATTACAACTAAAACTATACAATTTATAACTAATAATTAGTATCTATTAATTATATAGTTATAATTAATGATTATATAGTAATATAATTAATAACTGTTATTCATTTAAAATAACTGAGTTATAATTAGTTATAATTATAATTTCTATAGTTATTCTATAATAAGATAATATTTTATGTCAAGAAATGATTATTTCTTTGTGTTTTTAAAAAATTTTTATTTATTTATTTTGGCTGCGCTGCGTCTTAGCTGCGGCATGCAGGATCTGAGTTGCCACGTGCAGGATCTCTTAGCTGCGGCATGCATGTGGGATCTCGTTCCCTGACCAGGGATCGAACCCGGTTCCCCTGCATTGGGCGCGCAGAGTCTTAACCACTGGACCCCCAGAGAAGTGCCGAAATGATTATTTCTTAAATCAGGGATGAGTTGGGTGAGGGCCCAGGGGTCTCTGCTGGGCTGAAGGGACCTGAAAAGTCACCTTTGGGCCCATCGGCAGCTGTGCATCACCGAGACCGCCTGCTGGGCAGGGGTCCAGGCAACCCATCCTGGGTCCCTGACTGGTGCCCACCTGCGATTCCGTGCAGGGCCCACCTCGTCCCGGGAAAGCTCAGGCCTGCGGGAATGAGTGACGACATCCTCTGGGAGAGCCGCCGCCCCTGCAAGGGGAAATGGGCGGCAGGATCCTCCAGACCCGAGACCCCACCTTGCTGCTCAAAGGCAGACCTAAAAGCCTCGGGTCTGGCTAGTGGGGCCCTGACCCCATCCTTACCGCCCGGCTGGCCGCCCCCCATCTCCAGCCGGACGCTTCCCGTCTTCCCGTCCCCAGCCCCCTCAGGACATCCTCTCATTTAACTCCGGGTCCACCCCACAAAGCGAAGCGTAAGGGCTTTAGGCAACCTCGTGCCCCTTGCAGTAAGAGCAGGTCTATCTCTGCCCCACGCCAACCGGTAGGCAAAGCGATGCCTCTTAACAAACTCTCTACCGCGACTTCAGGCGCCGCCCGAGACAGCGCCCCCTGCCAGCCCGCGGCGGGAGGGCCCCAAGCACGCTGGCACCTCCAAACCAGTGCCGCTCGCCCTGGGGGCCTGTGTGAGAGCGAGGCCACCCCACCCTTGGAGCTTCCAAGCCACGTGAGGCCAGAATTTGCATTTCTTTTCTTTGTTTTTAGGGCAAGAGATACTTTAATACATATAGCGAAGAACCACAACCAAAATGTATATAAAGAACATCTACAAATCAACAAAAGTTAAATAGAAAAATGGGCAGGGTGCTTGACCGGACTTCTCAGCACTAAAGACACACGTGAAGAGCGTAGATCTCACATTAAGAGTTCTTATCACAATAAAAAGTGCTTTAAAATACTCATACTAATAATTGGCGTTTCTAACAAGTTCCCACGTGCTGCTGACGCGGCTTTGAGAACCAGGGGTGGGAAGCAGCCCCCGCTCCCTGAGAAGCTCAGGT
Source organism: Eschrichtius robustus (assembly GCF_028021215.1). NCBI lineage: Eukaryota > Metazoa > Chordata > Mammalia > Artiodactyla > Eschrichtiidae > Eschrichtius > Eschrichtius robustus. The sequence goes on from NC_090837.1 coordinate 952,726, forward strand.
GTGGCCTCGAGCCCCGGAAGACACTTCTCTTGTTACTGGGACCTCATTACAACGAGCGTAAAGGTGAGTTCATCACATGTTCATTCTGAGACACGTCATCACGGTCTGGGCAACTTCTGTTCATTTCACTCTTCTGCACCCCCCTCCCCAGGTGCCCCCTCTCCAGCATGTCTGATATTTATCTTCAAATAGACACGTATCCTTGCAAAATGCGTAGGATTGTTTTGTGTGTGTTTTCCAGTCCCACCAGTGGTATTGTGTTTCCACATCTCAGTCTATTTCCTCTCCGTTTTCTCGTCAAACCCTGCCTTTCACCATCTTTCCACGTTGCTGTCTGCGTATCTGGTCCCCGCCACTGTGCCCACCACATTTCACTCATCCATCCCGTTGTTTTGAACGCTCAGCAGGCCCCCAGCTCCCTGTCCTTCAAACAACCAGCACATAACCTCATCCCTTCTTGGACGCGTAAGAGTTTACCCAGTGCCGCAAAGCCCAGATGTCTGAAAGTGTGTCCCTGTGGCCCAGCATCCTGCCCCACCTTCACACTCGTGAAGCAGCTCATCCGCCCTTGCGCTGGCCGAGGATGGAGAGGCCGGCTACCGGCCCAGGACACCACGGGCGCCGGCAGCACCAGAGGCTGGGGCGGCAGGGGAGGCAGGGAGGCACCTCCCCTAGAGCCTCAGGGTGACGCAGGAGATGGACGGGCCCCCGCGCTGGACAGCTGGGGTTCACCCAGTGGAGGAGCACTAAGCTTGTTCTCACCCAGACGCTCCAAGGACAAAGCTGGTGGCAGAGGCTGAGCTCTGCTGGGATACAGAGATGAGACGACCCCTCCCGGGGTCAGGGAAGCTGCCCTGTCTGCACATGCGCAGGAAGGCTTCTTGGGGGTCAGAAAGGGAGGGGGCACCACCCACAAGCCTCTGCAGTGGGATCCATGTTGGAAAGAAGCTGCGCACGCGTGTTAGGGAGGGTCCTAGGGCAGGGCGGTGTGGAGAAAGGAGCCAGATGATTGGCCGGAGGTGAACAGAGACCCGGAAGAACTGCCCTACACAAAGGATTTAAATCACCTGTTTACCGGGGTCCTCCTCATTAGAGAGGACGCCCACACCCCTTCTTGCTGGGTCTTGCTTCTGTCTTAATAAACAAACTGTTTCTCTGTGTGCTCTCCCATACGTTGCGCTGTGTCTCTAATAATGAACTTTGTACCTGTTTTTACAGTTTTTCCTCCTTGAAACATTCTTGCTTTCAAACGGGGAAAAGAGCCAGGGCCACTGTGCTTCTAGCCTCGAGCCCCTGGTGGTCTAGCGGCTAGGATTCCTGGTTTTCATCCAGGCTACCCAGGTTCAGTTCCTGACAGGGAACTAAGATCTCTCTCTTGTCCTGGGACTTTTGACGGGGCTGCCAGGGTCCATTAATAACCCAGACTTGTGGGCGAGGGGAAAGTTCAGGCATGAAAGCTCATTAATCACCAGTGTGCCCAGGCGAGCCCCGGCCAGGCCCTTGATGGGAGAGGGACGGAGACCCGTCCCGGAACTTGGCCTTTCCCTGCGGCTTCGTGGATGCCAGCCTGGATCCAGGCCCAGAGCTGGGACCCAGACCCAGGTCCCCCTCTCCCATCGCTGTCTGCTCCGCCATCTTCCCCCTGGGCCACTGCAGCGCCTCTAAGAGTTTTCTGGGGCAGCTGTGACAAAGCACCCCAGGCTGGGGGCTTTAACCCAGAGCTGGGTCTGTGAGGGGCACCACGTCTCCCCCATCCAGGCCGCATGGGCAGGGCAGGCGGTGACTTCAGGGCCGCAGGGAGCGGGGAGGGGGGGCGGGGAGGGGGGGTCCCTGTCTCTGCCAGGGCCTCTAAGCCCTGCTAAGGGACACCAGGTTCTCCTGGGACCGGGGCCCCTCACCTCCCTCGGCTGGTAGGGGTCAGGAGGGCCTGGGGGGCAGGTGGCAGTTTCAAGAACGCAGACCCGGAGTTCGTGAAGACGCACGGCAGGACCTGCAGCCTGGGCTGAGGGACGGCTCAGGCCTCTGTGCAGGGAGGGAGCTGGGGAGAGGCACCCCTCACTCTCCCCCCACCCACACCGAGCCCCAGGTACAGCCCCTCGGGGGCTCCTGGGCGTAGAGCAGGCGTGAAGGGCGGCTGTGGAGGGGCAAACAGATGCTCTGATGCCCGTGAGGGGGAGAAGCCAGGGTGCCCGCCCTGCAGAGCCCAGTGCCCCGGCAGCTCAGCCCAGAGGCTGGAGGCGCTGAGGTCCTGGAGGGCCAGGGCTGGGAAGGCAGGCCAGCCAGGGCCACCTGCAGGGCGGGGACCAGGCCGGGAGCCTGTGCGTGCTGATCAAGCTCCCCAAACCCAGACGCACCTACCCTCGGCCCCGGCTGGGAAAACGCGTCGGGAGAAACTGCCCCCTGCTTCTCGCCTGCCCGGTGTCCCCTGACCTGGGCCACTCATCCCGCTCCTGGCTGGCTGCAGGCTTCGCACCCAAGGCTGCTGAGTCGCAGACGGTGAGAAGAACCCGAGAGGCAAGCCTCCACTGACCTGGGGAGCAGGGCTCAGCCTGGGAGCAGAGGCTCCCACCCTCTGCCTGTGCTGGGCCCCCCCAGATGAAGCCTGTTTCCCAGGCTGTGAGCTGAGAGCACGCAGGGACCCGGCAGAGTCACCCGACTTGGCTACTTGCTCGGGGAAAGCTGATCCCGGCGCCTCAGCCTGGGAACCCCCCGGAGCCGCTGCTCTGGGGACCCTCCCCAAGACCCTCTGCTCCCTGCGCCCCCAAACAGAGGGAGACGCCCTGTGCTTCCGGTGGTCGCCCTGCCCCGCCCTGTGTTCAGGGCTCCAGCCCTCAGCCTCGCCTCCAGCCACTCTGGCCTCGAGCGCGAGTGGTCCCTGTACCGAGACCCCTCTCCGCTCCTGCCCCTACCCGGCCCCAGGGCTCCCTCCTGGCCTCCTGTCACTGCCCCAGCGCTCTCGCCCTTCACCGCCTACTACACATTTTAAACATTCTATTTCACTTGCCATCCGCTCCCTCGATCAAACACAAGCTCTGGGAGGGCAGGGGCCTTGTCCTGCTGTGTTCCGTCTACAGCGCCTCAGGCACACAGGGGTGCCAATAAGAGCGTTGAATGAACAAAAATTGAATAAATGAATGAATGAATGAATGAATGAATGAATATAAGGGGAGAGGGCCCCAAGGGCAGGCCCAGAGGGCATTCATCCCACTTGCTACTTGTCTGCCGGCAGCCTCTGTCCACAGCCCCAGAGCAGCCCTCGAGCCCACAGCCCACGCCCAGATGCAGGCCTAGGGCCAGACCACCAGGAGCCAGTTCTCACCATGCGGGACACCTTCCTGGAGAATCACGCCCGCCCTGCCCGCACCCTGTGTCCCTTCTCCCCGGAAGGTGACCCCCAAAGCCACCCAGCTGAACGGGCCTCCTTCAAAGACAAAGCCTCCTGACCAGCCCCTCTGACAGCCCTGCCTGCCCAGGACGCCAGGCGTTTTATGAGAAAGTACTCAATTTTGTTTTTCAGCTCAGCGGCTAACTCAGTGGGAACACGACGTCCCGGCCAGGGAGGACTCTGAAGGCGGATCAGACAGGTCAGGCCGAAACGCCAGGCGGACAGTCTCCAGCTGACAGGCTTACGAGCCTCCTGGGGGCCAGACCGTGGCCGGAGTTGAGTAGCGGGCATTGTCGTCCGCGTGGGGACGGGGCGCCCTCCGATCCTGGCTGGAAGGAGGAGGGGAAGGACCTCTGGGCGGGCACAGCAGAGGCCCGAGCTCCCGCCCCATCAGCCACAGGAAGCAGGTCTGTGATCGTGTCACCAGCTGCCCGCCTCCTGCTGACGTGCAAGCTCTGCTCCAGGCTCCGCGTGGTCAGGCCCGAGGGTCCCCGCCCAGCCCTGCACGGCTTGCCTTCGGCCGGCGGGTCCTGCACTGAGACTCCGGCTCCCAGAGTGCCCGCGGCCTGGGGGCTGCCACAGAGCCTGTGCGCAGCGGCTGTTTCTGCCCCGGTTTACGCGGGGCGGAGCCATCGCACGACGATCGGGAAGCCGAGGTTCAGGGCACCCCCCCCACCTCCTCACCCTCCCCCCGTCCAGGCCGACCACAAGTCCACACCAGGGACGCCCGGCCCGTGCGGCACGGCTCTGAGGGCTGGGACAGACGGTGAGGACCGTGGTCCACTACTCACCAGCCCCATCGCAACCAGACCAGCCCCGAGGACGGGTCGGCACCCCCGTATCCTGCCCACGGCGACCGCCCCTCCCCGGAGCCCAGCCCGACCTCGCCTCCTCAAGAGCGGCTCACAGGGCTGGGCATGGTCAGGCCTCCACTGCCTATGGGGCTCCTGGCTGCGGGACCCCCATGCTGGGACCCGCAGCGGTCATCCACTCTGGGTGGAGAGTGTGAAGAGAACTCGTGGACAGGTTTAGACCACACTCACTCAGAAGTCGCATGACTTTAGGCTCTAGGGACAAATTATCCGAGATAGAAAACCTCTTCGCACTGATTCAAATGATAAAGGGAGATGTCGGCTCAGAAACTAGAAAAAACACAGGGTTCTGGCTTAAGGCTTGGCTCGACCTAGGGGCTGGATAAATTCAGTGGTGTGCCCAAGACTGCTGAGGGCGCCTGGGCGTGCCCCTTTGCCCCACTGTCTCAAGAAGATCCTGTGCAGTAAGAGACTAACTGTGCCCAGGGTGAGAGCTGGCCCTTGACCAGCTCCGAGGAGGTGACCTCCAGACCCTGAGTCCTGCCTGATCAGTGTCTCTGCTTACTAAGGGGTCTTGGGCCATGTGGTATCAGCTTGACCTCTGGGGGCTGGAGGTAGGTCAGCCACGTGCCACATCTAAGTGGCCAAGCTCCAGTAAAAATCCTGGACCCCCAGGCTCGGGTGAGCCCCCTGGTTGGCCACACACACTCCACACGCTGTCACGTGTCGCTGCTGGGAGAGCTCAGTCTACATTACCCCCAGGAGGGGATGGATGGAGCTCGTGCCTTTCTCCTGGACCTGGCCCCATGCACGGCTTTTCCTGTTACCATTTTTAGTCTGTGCCTTTCACTGCACTAAATTTTGAGTGAATCATGAGTACACTGGCTTCACCGAGCAATGTCGAGCCCTTCTATCGAATTGTTGAACCTCAGTGTGGTCTTGGGGACCCCTAAGCTGCAGAACCAAAGCATTTTCACATGATTTCTTGGAAGGAGGGGTGGGGTCCGGCTTCAGGCACAGCTGGATCCAGAAGCATGAATGATCAGGTTTCCCCCCATGCACTGTCTCTGCTCTGCCCTGTGTCCCACCTGAGCCCCATGCACTGAAGAGGCTCCCTTTGCTCATGGTAGGTAGTACGGAGCCTCGGGGGCGGGACAGGGACACCCCAGTCCTCCCACATCTCCCACCCCAGACGGTCTGCTGAGCCCTGTGGGGCAGAGATGGGCTTTGCAGTCCTCAGGAGGCTACAGTCCGGGGCTCAAGGGTCCGTCCTTGATGGGATGGGTGCAGCCGGCCCCTGGTCATTTATCCATCAGAGATGGAACATCATACAACTCCAGAGGCCTTGCTGCCTGTGCGAGCAGCCTCGGCAATGACTTCTGGCTCTGTGAGTGAGGCTGCGACACTCTGAGGCCTCAGGGCGGCGTCTTCTGGGGATGGCCCCGCGCTGTCCCCATCCCTCCGGGCGCCGGACAAACTCAGAGACTAGCCTCTGTGGTCGGTTCTGCACAGCACCGTAAGTAAGTTGTGAGTAAGTTGCTGGCATTTAAACTCAGGAGAGATCGCAGGTGTGTGGGGGGAGGTGAGGTGTGACGGTGGTGACAGCTCTGGAGCTCTGGGGTCTTCCTGCAGCCCCTGCCCACCTCAGCCCAAGCAGCAGAAGCCCCCTTCTGCCCACCCGAGCCCCCTGCTGTCTCCCGAGGGGCCGGAGCCCGTCAGTAACCCTGCGCGAGTCAAGTGCGTTTTTGGGAAAAGGAAACGTAAAGGCATCTAAGTGCTCCCACTTGCCAAGAGGTGAACCTGTCAGCACAGCGTCATTTAGGAGGCCCCGGGCTGGGTGGGTGCAGCGAAGTGGGCTGTCAGAGGGAGGAAGGGCCAGGGAAGGGGGGCTGGAGGGGGAGAACATGCAGAGGGAAACAGACACAGAGTGAGATGGAGAGATCACAGGAGCAGGAGAGAAAAGCAGTGAGCCAAACAGCAATGGAGCCAGAACCCCTGAGCAGACGCCCCTGGAGCCGCCACGTTACAGCAGGACAGGTAACGAGGGTCGGCCCTGAGGCCCAGATGGAATAATCAGCAAATTCAGAGATGATTTCCCGGTCTTCCCTGAAAAATTACTAACAAGGCCATTGCCCGATGGTGAGGAAATTGGGGGAAGGGATTTCCCAGGAGCCACGTCGGAGACCAAGACCTGACGAGCCGTGCCCCTGCCCCGCCCTGGGCCCTCGCGGGTGGGCCGCGTCCGCCGTCCACCCGGTGCTGGAGAAGCAGGGCAGTGGCCGCGGAGGTAGTGAAGGAGCCCTGCCGGCCCCTACCTTCCCCTTTCCAGCCACCGCTGGCCGGGAAGACGGCCGTGCCGTTATTGCATCTTAAACAAAGCCCAGCTCGACTGTGGAGGCGGGGGAAATGTTTCATGACACAGTAATTATTCCTCGGAGTGCAGTTGCTAATCCCATGAAAATAGCCTGCTCCGGAATCAGGCAGTGGTGTGGGGCCCGCCTGGAGGACCCCGCTTGTGGTCCCGACCCGAGGCACTGGCCGAGCCCCCCCCCGCCCCACAGACCACCTGGCCTCCTACCTTTTTCTTCCAGACCCTCCCACGCAGCTCTCCCCAGGGCTGCCGAGCTTCCTGGCGGCCTGGCATCACCCAGGGGTGAGTGATGGAGAGAGAGGACACCGTAGACCGAAGCCGTGGTCTTTCACGCCGAATCTTGGAAGCGACACACCGTCTCCTCTGCCAGGTGCTTTTGGTGACGGTGACATGGCTCCACCCTGGTCCAAGGCTGCTCGGGCAGGGATCACTGGGGCCACCTGCGGGCTGACCCCTCACCCAGGAAACGCTGGAATGTAGACTCTAAGATGGCAGTGACCTCGTGGGAGCTGGGGTCAGCACAGGTGATGGCCATAGATGTTGAACCACAAAGGGCTGGCTCGCTCAGCCAGCCATGGACCGACGGCTGTGTAACAAAACATCCCCAGTCAAAGGTGCAGAACAATTGCTTCCTTACACCATCGGTTCTGTGGGTCAGGACCTGACAGGACACAGCAGGGCTCTGACGCAGGACCGGTGGCCTCTGCTGGGAAGCTGACTCCATGTCTGGGGGCTAGAATCATCCAAAAGCTCGTACACTCAGGCACCCTCTCAGGAGCCCCTCCCCTGGTTCCCAGGAGCAGGCAGAGCCCCCCGGGGGGTGGCCCCCTCTACCCCGATCACCACGGCCACCCTGGCAGGCCCAGAACTCTGCAGACCTGGAAGTGAGACCCGTCCCTGTGACCCGACACCCTTATCTCTTGATTACTTCTCTCGGCTCTCTGACCGCGGTTTTCGTTCTCTTCCGCAGCTGAACCCGGATGGCATGGGGTCAGCTGGCCTGCCCACCCCCGGCTCAGCCCCCAGCCACACCGGCCTCACCCGACAGTCCTGTCAGCCGCCTCCGTCGGGCCACGGTGACGACGCTTGCAGCGGCTGCCCGCTGCTCATCCGCCGCGTCAGACCCAACGCCCAGGCCCCAGTGACAGCAGAGGGGCCCGCAGAGCCCACCTGAGCTGGGCCTTGGTGCCCAGTGCGGGGATTTCGGAGTGCCCTGGACTTCCGTGTGGACAATGCCTGGGTCCATGGGGGGCGGGGAGAAAAGCTGAGAGAAGGGGAGCCGTGCCCGCCCCCCGCCCAGCCCACCTGCCGTGTCCTAAACCCAGAAGCCTGTGCACATGTCGCCTCACGGGGCAAAAGGCACTTTGCAGATGAGATTAAGTTAAGGGTCTTGCGATGCGGAGATTGTCCTTGGAGACGGATCCGTGGGCCCAGGGTCATCCCAAGGACCCTGATAAGAGGGAGGTGGGCCTGAGGAAGCAAGCAGAGGCTGGAGTTGTGAGCTTTGAGATGAGGAAGGAGCTGGGAGCCCAGGAACACAGGCGCCTCCAGAGGCTGGAAAAGGCTGGGAGCGATTCTCCCTGGAGCCCCAGGGGGACCAGCCGTCCCACACTTCATTTCACCCAGCAAGACTAGTGTGGGATTTCTGACCTACAGACTATAAGGTAGTAGGTTTGTGTTTACTTCCAGCCTTTAATTTCCCACAGCAGCCAGGAAGCTCTGATACTCTCTTCCCAGCGACTTGGCCTCGGCCTCCTGTGGATGTGAGCTGGCCCGAGGTGGCCGTCACTTGCCGTCAAAGGGTCCCGGCCAGTTCAGAAAGGGGGCCCGCAGTGCAGTGCTGAGCGGCAGGCCAGAGGCTGCCTAAGTCCAGGAAGGAGGTCAGCGGTGGGGACCGTCCGTCGGCAGCTGAAAAGCCACAGGCCTTGGGACAAAGGATCCAAGCTGTCACCCCCCCAAAGTGGGACTCAGACCACGAGCCACTGAAGCCAGAGGCCCCGGGCGCATGGTGACAGACGTCTAGGGGCCGTGGAGAGAGAGAGAGAGACCAGGGATGGCCGCTCTGTCGGGGGAGGGGCAGTGCAGTGGACAGCTTTGTGGAGGCCCTTCCTGCCCGGGACCCCGGTCCAAGGCTGCTGCCGCCAGAGAATCATTTACTGCAAAAACAGCTTCTCTGTCCCGTGAGGAACATCCCTCAAGCAAAGGCACAGAGGTGGGGGACACGGTGAACAGTGAGGTTGGGATGTAGGGGACCAGGGGTGAGGGCCTGCCCTCCCCCCTCCTGATGGCAGGTGCCACAGTCTGTGCGTGAAAAGGCCCGTTCTGGTCTCACGGCCAGAAGACCTACGGGCCCCCCGGGTGACGTGCAAGTTGGGCCGCTGGCCCCTCTGCCCCCTGCCTTTTCCAGCTTCTGGAGGCGCCCATGACCCTGGGCTCGCGGCCCCTTCCTCCATCCTCAAAGTGCCTCCCTCCAGCCTCTGCTAATGTCTCTTTGCCTCTGTATTCTGACTCTGTCCCGCCTCCTCCTCCTAGAAGTCATCCCCGCCCTGTGATGACACAGGGCCCCTGGACCGTCCAGGGCAGGCCCCCATCTCAACATCCTTAACTTAATCCCATCTGCCCTGTGAGGTTCCATCTGCCCTGTGAGGTTCCAGGCTTAGGAGGTGGACACAGCTCTCTGGGGACACAGTTCAACTCACAGCGAGATCTGCAGAATGGCTCCAGCCCCTGTTAATGGTGGATGAGGGAGTCTTGTATCTTCCCTTCAGGGAGAATCTGCATGTGAGTAGGCGATCCTGTACCCTGATGACACCAACCACAGGCCAGGAGGACAATTTGGAAGATAGACGGTAGCGGCATTTTGGTGCCCACCAAGGCACACCTGCGGGGATGCTTGGCATTGCCGCCCCCCCCGCCCATGCCGACCGTGACCCTGGTGGCTACTGCCCCCGGCAATCCTAAATCGTGGCCGACTTCACTTCCAGCCTGAAATTAAAGCTCTGCCTTGTTCTTCTATCGACCAACGAGCCCAGAGCAGAACAGCTGCAGGTCCAGCAGCCCGTCACGCCCTCCTGGTGAAGTCAGGGCACCTTCCAGGAAGGCTGCCCAGCTGCCGCCGCCAGAGCTGCTGTCCCCTGGGGAAATCAAACCCCAGCCCCACGCCTCCCTCACCTGCGGGGCCCCGGGCTCACTCGTCACCTCTGCAGAGGCGCCCAAGAGCCAGATGGAATTCTAATCAAGCCACAGCCTGAGGACACTTTTTTGATGTCCAAAGCCTGGAAGTCAGTGGAACTGGCCTTCAACCAGATTTCTTAAGGGGCTAAAGCTGACCAGTCCAGGCGAGGAGAGGCTGCCCCAGCCAGGCAGCAGGATGGAGAGACGCCAGGCCCCAGCCTCTGCTCACCCAGTGTGACCATCTCTGGGTCACCTCCCCACAGCACTGATCCCTTGAGCTGGACGCTGGTTACCATCTAGTAAATGCCAGCTGGGTCAGGGTTTGCACTGCAGTGGGTTAAACAGAGTCTCCCAAAAATTCACATCCACTTGGACATCAGAAGGCGACTTTGTTTGGAAATAAGGCCTTTGCAGGTGTAAGTAGTTAAGATGAGGTTACATTGGAGTAGGGTGGGCCGTGAATCCCATATAAGGTGCCCTTATAAGAAGAGACACAGACAGACACACAGGGAGAAGCCATGTGAAGATGGACCCTCCTCTCCAAGAGACTGGGGGGACGCGGCCACAGCCAAGGACCATCGGCCATCACCAGAGCTGGAAGAGGCAGGAGGGCCCGCCCCTAGAACCTGGGGGCGGGGTGGGCGTGGTCCCGTGACACCTTGATCTTGGACTTTTGGCCCCTAGAACCGTGAAAGAATAAATTCCTGTTGTTTTATTTTGTTTAATATTTATTTATTTATTTATTTGTCTGTGTCGGGTCTTAGTTGCGGCACGCAGGATCTCTGCTGAGGCGTGCGGGATCTCTTGTTGCGGCGTGCGGGATCTCTTGTTGCGGCGTGCGGGATCTCTTGTTGCGGCGTGCGGGATCTCTTGTTGCGGCGTGCGGGATCTCTTGTTGCGGCACGCGGGATCTCTGCTGCGGCACGTGGGATCTCTTGTTGCGGCATGCGGGATCTCTTGTTGCGGCATGCGGGATCTCTTGTTGCGGCGTGCGGGATCTCTTGTTGTGGCGTGCAGGCTTCTCTCTCTAGTTGTGGTGCTCTAGGGTGCATGGGCTCAATAGCTGCGGCGTGCGGGCTTCGTTGTCCTGCGGCAACTTAGTTCCCTCACCAGGGATTGAACCCACGTCCCCTGCCTTGGAAGGTGGATTCTTAACCACTGGACCACCAAGGAAGTCCCAATTCCTGTCGTTTTAAGCCTTGAAGTTTGTGGTGTTTGTTACGTGGCCCCAGGACACTAATTCCCCCCAGTTCTTCATGTACCCCTCGTCATCCCCCATGGGACGTGTGCTGTTCTTGTTCCCACTTTACAGGTGGGGACCCTGAGGCCCAGCCAGGCCAGGTCACTTGCCCACAGTGGCAGAGGCGGGTCAGCGTTTCCCTGCATGCACAGCCCTCCTCCCCATGCCTGTAAGAGGAAGGACCTTCCCTCCCACCAGCCCGGGGCCAGCGGAGGCTCCGCGGTTTGACAGCCTTGCAGTTCAGAGCTGAGGTCCGTGTCCCCTCCCTCGAGTCTGGGAGCACAGCCGGTGGCCCTGGGTGACTTCTGAAGCAGGGTCATTAAAGGCCACGCAGCGTCCACCCGCCCTCAGAGCCCTGGCCGCTCTGTGGAATCCACAGGCCCGAGGCCCCCAGAGCCACAGAACCAGCCCTGGGAGTCCAGCTGCCTCGAAAAGACCCGGCCCTGCCATCGAATCACCGCCAGGCTCCCACCGTCCTGCTGGGGCCCAGACACTGTGGAGCGAAGTGAGCCATCCCAGGGGGCCCTGTCTCTGAATTCCTGACCCAGAGGACTTGGGAACATAGTAAAATGCTGTTTCTTGCCACCGAGTTTGGGGGCGGTTTGTTTCACAGGAACAGTAAGGGGAGGGATAGGAGGCCTGCGGGGAAATGCGCACATCGTCCCAGAGACTGTCAGGGCCGCACCCTGCTTGGGGAGGCTCGCCTGGAGGCCCCGATCACACAGCTTGCGATGGGCTTCCAGAACCCAGCCGGCATTATGCGGGGAGGGGAGCAGCGCTGAAGTGCTTCGCCCAAGAGGGAGGCCAGGCAGGGAGCGGTCCACAGGGTGGGGAGCGGGGGCAGGGGCCCCTTCTTCTGGTAAGAGATTCAGATTTCCGGGCAAACGCTCACCTGTCTGCCTCCACCACATGGGGGTGGGCACCAAGGAGAGGCCCTGCCACTCGGGACCATCCCTCCCCTCTGCCCCTCAACTGAGATTGGTTCAGCGGCAGCCTCTGCAGCTTCTGGGGTGGTGAGGATGCAGAGGGAGGGATACAGAAAGTGTCACAGCACAGACACTGTCACGTTCTCCCGGGAGAACACCTGGTCACACGTTTAATATTTAATCCACTTCCCAGGAATCTGTTGTGCCCAGTAATACTAGAAATCAGTTAACGGCCTCTCGGAAATTCAAACAAATTCAAACAAATTCCTCACGGGTCAAAAAAGAAAGGGGGAATCAATACTTCAATGACAGACATTCGATGACAATTCAACACATCACAACTCAGGGGACATGCGGGGCGGCCAGTCAACGAGAATGCCACGTGCACACACTGTGTCGTCATGTTTCCGAGGCAGAGGGGTGGCCGGGGCACACGAGACCTGTGATGTGATGCTGGGATTTTTCATTAAAGGGGTGCTGGGGAGAGGGCAGATATGCACCAAGCTGGCAACCGTGGTCGTGTCTGGGACTGGGGTCCCGGGGACTATTTTTTTTATATATATAAATTTATTTATTTATTTATTTTTGGCTGTGTCGGGTCTTCGTTGCTGCGCACAGGGTTTCTCTAGTTGCGGCGAGCGGGGGCTACTCTTCGTTGCGGTGCACGGGCTTCTCACTGCGGTGGATTCTCTTGTTGCGGAGCACGGGCTCTAGGCGCGCGGGCTCAGTAGTTGTGGCACGTGGGCTCAGTAGTTGTGGCTCGCAGGCTCTAGAGCGCAGGCTCAGTAGTTGTGGCGCACGGGCTTAGTTGCTCCGCGGCATGTGGGATCTTCCCGGACCAGGGCTCGAACCTGTGTCCCCTGCACTGGCAGGTGGGTTCTTAACTACTGTGCCACCAGGGAAGCTCGATCCCGGGGACTATTAATGGTCAGTTTCTGTAAAAGGGAAGAAGCATAACTCACCTACAGATACAAATGGACACCTGTCAGAGAGTCAATTTAACCGTTAATTAATGAAACGGCTGGTAAAACTTCAAAGTGTTCCTGGGGGGACCCGAGAGCAGGCCTATCGGGAGAACTGAAGTGAATCCCCCAAACTGATGCAAAGCTGGCCCCCTTCCACTTGCGGAGGGGACACCACTGGCCCTCCTACAGACCAAGTTCATTCCGTGGACAAGATCTGTTTGCATAACTCTTGGTCATGTCCACCAACGAAGACCCAGAGACAGACAGATAGACCAGGAAGGTCGCTAGACCAGGGGTGGGCAGGCTGTGGCCTGCAGGCCGGATCTGACCCCCTGACTTTGTAGAGAGCTTTATAGGCACACAGCGTTCATGTCCGCGCGTCCTGGCGGCTTTCTACAGCAGAGGTGAGCTGCTGCCCCTCGCCACCCTCTGGGCTTTCCAGAAGCCTCGTGGCCGGCCCGCCCCGGGCAGTGCCCATCTCCCAGAGCAGTCTCCTGGGAATCTCCTTGATCATTTCAGAGCCTCACAGGTTCTCCAGACGCAGCTTTCCCTTCCCACCTATGTCTATTTCTATAATAACTGAAGTTTTTATAATGAGCACAAATGAATTGTGTGGTGAAGAACAATTTTGCCCTATTTTGGCACGTCAGTCTTGGCAGGCCTTTAAGCCTCAAGCAATGTCAGTGGTCCAGGCCTCGTCTGACCTCTGACACGCCGTACTTAACGACCTCAATGGCTCCGGCTCTGACCCCAGAACAGCCCAGACCTCAGGGGAGCTCAGCCCCGACGTTCCAGCCGCCCCAGCTCCTGCCGAGGAGAGGAGAGACCAGCTGTCCCCCCCAAGCCCTGCGCAGGCTGCAGACTCATGAGCGAAATCGACGTTGTAGTAGCTTCATGCCTCTAAGTTTTGGACTGATTTCCTACGCAGCCAACCGCCCACTTTGTGGGTGAGAGGACTGAGGCCTGGAGGGGCCGGGCAACTTTCCCGAGCGCAGAGCGGAGCACCAGCCGGTGGGCACCGAGGCCGTGACCTCACCGGGCCATGATCAGCTGGGAGCAGGGGTGGGGCCCCGGGCGGCTTCCGTTAACCGCCGATGCCCAATGGAGGAGGGCGGATCAGTGCCATGGGGCCAGCTGCTGCCCCCCACCCCGTGCCCCCAGCCCAGCGGGAAAGCCCTGAGGGGGTGGGTGCACATTCCCCAAGGTCTACGCCCTGACTGAGGTTTCAGGAGATACCCCTCTGACATCCAGTTCTCTGCAGCTTGTTTGCTAAATGCCAATTAAATGCTTGAGCATTCCTATCGCTGGAGAGGGTTCTCCACGTCTCGTGACACATTCCTCATTACGCGTGTGACTATGACTTAATCATCCAACAGCCCCATTCATCTCCTGGAGGGAGACAGAGAGACAGACAGGGAGAGGGAGAGACAGACAGGGAGACAGAGGGACAGAGGGACAGACAGGGAGAGTTTTGCTCCAGAGACAGGGCTGGCCTGTTTGTGCAGCAGGAACAGGGGACGGTGCCCCGGGCACACAGCAGGCAACCACCCCGACAATGGGCCACCCCCGCCCTCCCTCCAGGCTTTTCTGAAACTCTGGACCCGACAGCCCTGGAGCCCTGGCATCGTGCAGCGGGGCAGTCAGCGGGGGCCCGCCGCAGATGCAGGAAGGGGTCCCCCGTGTCCCTGGCTCACTGGGTCTCAGTAACTTGAGAGGCAGGACCACGGGTCATGCAGGAAACACCGCGCCCCTGTGTTTTTGCCGCGGGATTGAAATTCTACTTCAAGCTCCGGCTCCGGATGCAGCAGAAATGAGGTCTCTGTTGGTCAAGGTCCCCCCTTTCTCCGGTGGTGTCGGGACGGAGGTGTATGTGCCGGGAACAGAGAAGCAGCGTTTGAGTCAGGGGGAGGGCAGGCTGCCCTGAGACTGGCAGCAAGGAAACCACAGTCACCCTGAGCGAGTGAGGCGGGGAGGGAGGGCCCAGGCCGGCTGGGCAGGCACACCCACGGCAGGGCTCCCTGCGAGGAGCCTGGACTCAAGCCACTTGGGAAGGACTTGGCGGTCCCCCTCGCTGGCACCCCGAGAGACCCGTCTTCCCGTCCGTCCGGTTGGAGACCACACAGGAGGCCGCCAGTCCCCTCCTCCCCACCGTGAGGCTCCTGCCTGCCCTGCTGCCCCTGGGGATCCTGGATGCCCTGTCCAAGGCCGTCCGCCAACCTTTCTTCTCTGGAGGTGCCTCCCGCCCTGCTCCGGACCCACATCATAGCGGGGTATCAACCCCCATACTGCTTGGTGGGGTGGCAGGTGCAGGAACCCTCTTTCTCAGGGGCCCTCCAACATCATGCACACTCAAGACCATCCCCACCCTGACCCCGACTCCAAGTCCAAGGTCCCTGAGATCCCCTCGGGTTGGACAACCCCCCGGGAGGACTACCCGAGCCCCCTCAGGGCTCTGTTCTCACGGTCCTGCTTCACTGCAGGGAAGGGGCGTGAAGTAGCCTCAGCCAAGGGAAGGGCGCAGGACAGACCCAGGAGATCCCCGGCCACGAGCATCCGGTGTCTTCCCCGTGGGCCCTGACGTGTGACAGCACACGCACGGGGTGCTGCCAGCCGGGGGCTCCCCGCCTCGGCGTCCCGTTTTCACCGGGGCTGTGGGACCCGCGTGGCTGCCCCCAGTGTCCGGCCCCTCGGAGGGGGAGCGGATGCCACTCAGCCCAAAGCCCCGCCGTGACCGCATCGGGGACTCTGACGGGCCGCGGCCCCGCAGACGGCGCTCCCATCAGGACGCCCGGGGTCTCGGGTCCCTCCTGGAGCCGGACAAAGGCCAGCCCTCAATTTCAACCAGGTTAAATCCCCCACCAGACGCCAGACTCCCGGGGGCGGGCATGGCAGGCTGGCAGCGCAGAGTGCGTGGACCTCCCTCCTACAGACCCCAGCCCAGGCGCCGCCACCCGAGGGGCCTGGCTCTGCGCGTCCACTCAGGTTTCCGATTCCTGCCGGAGGCCTGGGGCTGGCCCGGCTCCGAGTGGCCACCCGGCCTTAGAGGGAGAGGATGGCAGAGACCACTCTATGGGGCCCCGAGCAGGCCTGTGGGGACTTCTGGCCTCCAGACGCCTTCCCATGGGCCTCATCTTGAAGCAGGAGAGGTCAGGATACACATCGCCCCATTCAGGGTCGATGGGAAGTTCTAGAACGAGATATAGGCAGTGGTCACGTCATGAATGCACAAATGCCACTGAATCATGCATTTTTATAAATGTATTTTATTTTTGGCTGCACTGGGTCTTCGTTGCTGCGCGCAGGCTTTTCTCTAGTTGAGGTGAGCGGGGGCTACTCTTCGTTGCGGTGCGTGGGCTTCTCATTGTGGTGGCTTCTCTTGTTGTGGAGCACGGGCTCTAGGAGCGCAGGCTCAGTAGTTGTGGCTCGCGGGGCTCTAGAGCACAGGCTCAGTAGTTGTGGCGCACGGGCTCAGTTGCTCCGTGGCATGTGGGATCTTCCCGGATCAGGGCTCGAACCCGTGTCCCCTGCGTTGGCAGGCAGATTCTTAACCACTGCGCCACCAGGGAAGTCCCTGAATCATGCAATTTACAGTGGTTAGCTTTATGTTTTGTGGATTTCACTTCAACTTTTAAAATTTAGTGCATCTCAAATATCAAATGGGGCATACTCACGCTAAAAAGGTATTCATTCTGTGTCTGAAATTTTTTTTTAAGCAGTCTGTAAAAACTGGACCTAGGAAACGACAGCGTCCCCAGTGCCACAAACAAAACATCTACGTGGGCAGGTGGAGGGAGGCGTTGGGCAGGTGTACCTGGCCGCTCCCCCGGCACGGGCAGCATGAGGGTCTGTGTGGGCGACCAAGTGGCGGCAGAGGGGAGGGTGGGTTACGGGACTGGGGACCGAGCGGGCTTCCACGTCTCCTCACAGGCCCACCCTTTCACTTGAGTTCCTAGTTCGGCTCATGCTGCTTTTGTAATTTACAAACGACAAAGAAACTGGGGCAGAGCTTCAGTTAAGCAAAAGGCAGCTGGCTTCCCCTTCCTCCTCCGAGAGAGCCATCGGAGCCGTGAAGCTGCCAGCAGCGGATTCACTGGTGCCTTTTTTTCTTTTTAAACATATAAACGTTTACTCTTTCTAAGTGCCTGCATTCTCGTCTCTGGGCTCAGAGGTGGGTCGCTCACAAGCAGCTCAGGATGGTCTCCTGGTACAGACCAGGGAGCCGCTATTTCCTCCACCCTCCTGTACACCTGCCCGAGGCCCTTCCCTCCGCCTGCCCACGTAGACATCTTATTTGATCCCAGGTGGTTCCAAAGCCCTTGAAAGTCTGAGCTCGTACCTCCTCTGGAGCCAGGAGCCCTGCAGTCAGACCCATGTGCCCCGGAGGCTGTCCCGGCCACCCCTCGGGCTCCTGAAGGACAGGCAGAGCCCCAGCGGTGCCCCAGCCCCCGTTCAGTTCTCGCTTCCAACCCACCACGCAGCCTCTCAGCCAACCTCACAGCCGCTGGGAAGGGCACTCTCACCGCTCTTCCCCCACGGCCAACCAGGGCCAGAGGACAGGAAATGGGGACCTGCCGGAGGTCAAACACGGCAGAGCGCAGCTGCCCAGGGACCAGAGTGGCTATGGGCCACAGCAAGGACCTCCGGGAGCACAGGACGCCGAGTCCAGACACGACCACGAGAACCTGTTCAAGTGTTTTGTAGTCTGTAATTTTTTTCACATAATGGTATTTTTCAAGAAAAGCGGGAGGCCTCAGGCCGTCCAGCACTGCCCCCTGGCATCCCCACACAAGGCCACGGCGGCCTCTGGCCCACTGGACACTCCTGGTGCCAGATGGCCCGGCTCTCTCAAGACCGCCCACCCCCCGCCCCCGCTCCGGGCAAGCCCTGCGCCCCAGGGACCAGGCGGTTTCCAGGTCAGTAACGAGCATCCCCTGTTGCTCGTGGGAAGACGGCTGAAGGGCAGCGGGGCCACGTGGTGCGCTGCTGCCAGCAGGGCGCGCTGGGACCCCAGGCCGGCGGGGGTACCTGGACACCAGATTGGCGGAACCCTTCCCTGCTGGGACTCCCAGGGTGCCCGCCACGAGCTCCCACCCCGCTGCCCGGGGGGAGGGGCGGGGTGTGGCCAGGAACGGGGCACAGACAGGAGGCGGCGGAGGGCAGCAAGGTATCTCCCTGTGGGCTGCCCCACCCCCGTGCCCCCGTCAGCCCCTGCCAAGTGTGGGCTGGCGCCAGGCGTGTGCCAGAGCGAGTGGGTTTTTTAAAGGAAACGGGATCACCACCAGAGACAGAAAACCCGGCACCTTTGGTAGAAAAGAAACCTCGAAAAGATAACCCTGCAAACACAACGGGGCTGCCGGCCCACTCCGCGCAGGGGGTGGAGGGACGGGCCGGCCCGCCTGTAACCCCCGCGCTGGGGCAGGCGCTCACCCCCGGACTCACTGCGCTTCTGGGGACAAAGGTGACCTCAGTAGGGCCTGGCCGGGCACAGCGAGCTTGTACCCCTCCCTGCGCTCCCCACTGAGACTGACCGGGGCACAGAGCCCCCCCGACACCCCCACGTCACAGTCTAACTGCAGCAGAGAGGCTCTTGCGGCTGCCCTGGCGGAAGCGAGGCCCGTCCCGTGTCAGGAAGCACGGCGATGCAGAGGGCCTGGCGCGTCTGGGGGGGAATCGCGGGGGCCGACAGAAGCCACGACCCGGCGCGCTTGTAACTGAGGCCCCGGAAGCAGGGGCTGCCCTGCAGCGCCCCCCATACCCCACCTCGCCCCTCCCCACCAGGCCGCAGGGAAGGGAGGGCCCCCGGGCAGCACCCTCCGGCGAGGCCAGCAGCAGGGGGGCGGGTGGAGGGGCGGCGGGTGGACGGGAGGGCACCCCAGGGGCACAGGTGAAGGACCTGCGCCTCCCGAGACCCCCGCCCACCAGCGCCCCCAGCGGCTTTCCCACGAGACCACCCGTCGGGGGCAGCAGGGCGTGCAGGGTCAGCTCAGCGTGAAGTGCTGGGCACAGAGGTCGGCCCGCCGGCCCAGCAGGCCGTGGGCCGGGATGAACTCCAGCGGCACCGGCTCGGGCCCCTTCTTCTCCAGCTCCCGCTCGAAGATCTGCGGGGCGGGGACAGGCGGCCGGTCGGGCGCCCCGTGCTGCATGGCCCTCACCGCCCCAGCCCCCCGGCCCGCCTCACAGCCTCACCTGGAAGGCGGTGAGCTCCAGAAGCGGCGCAATGCTGACCTCGGCCTCGGACAACGCCTGGTTAACGGCGCTGGCGGCCTTGGACACCTCGGGGTGGTAATGCCGCTGGAGGGCCTGGAGGGGCATGTGGGATGTCACCGCCCCTCGTGGGCAAAGCGAGGGGCACAGGAATCACTGAGCAGGGGAACATCCCACCGCCTCTGCAGGCCAAGGATGGGACAGACGGACGCAAAGGCTCCCCTAGGTGACCGAAGTGACAGAGCAAGGTGGGATCCTTGGGGACCTGGTAGAGATGCTGGCAGGGGCGTGCAGGTGGGGCTGGGTGGGTGGCCGAGGGGGAGCGCCCAGGTGGGGCGGCTCCAGGAAGCCCAGGGAGTGACCAGGAGACAGGGCGCCCTCACCTGCAGCTCCCACAGGGAGCTCTCCAGGGCTCGGCTCTGGGCGGGGTCCTCCTCTCGGGGGTCATAGGGGTCGGCGTCCAGCTCTAGGAACAAGACCCAGGCTCCGGTCTGCCACCTGCGCCCACGTGTTGGGCTCTTGGCCAGGCCTCGCAGGGGCTCCGGCCGCACTCACCAGGGCCCCTGGGGCGGTGCACGAGGACGCGGCAGGCTGGGTGTCTGCGCAGCAGGTTGCAGATGAAGGGCAGGACCGTGAGCAGGGCCTCGGGGGGTGCCGTCAGGGCCAGGCGGGCCAGGCGCTTGGTGAAGGCGGCCACCAGGTAGGCCGGCAGATGCCTGGGGAGGCGGGGGGGGGGGGGGGGGGGGTGGGGGGGGTGGGGTGGTGGTGATGCGTAAGACTCCACCCCTCCGTGCCAGCCCCCAGCTCCCCGTCCTGGCCTGCAGTCGCAGCCCCGCAGCTCTGAGCCAGGCCAGGTGTCCCCAGCCCCGCCCCCACTCACGAGGACGACAGGAAGAGGTCGGCCAGGTGGAAGAAGCGGGCCCGGTACTTGACGTGGAAGACAGACGGGTCGAGCAGGCCATACAGCTTCCGGTAGAAATCAGGGTACTCCCTGCGGGGGGTGAGGGGAGTGACGGAGCACGTGTTGGGGTAGAGCCACAAACAGAACACATCAGGAACCCCGGCCCAAGTCAGGGATGAACGGGCAAAGCTGAAAAGCCCTCAGACCCCGAGGCGGACACTCACAGGTTGTGCTTATGAATCAGGATGAAAAGTCCGTTCAAAGCCAGGAGGCTGACGGCTCCACCTGCAGACAGACGCGCAGCCGTGGAGCCCAAACCAACGGCACAGCCCGGCCCCGGGACGCTGGTCACAGCCCCGCCGGCTGCCTGGCCCGGGGCTGCAGAGCACCCCTCCGCACCCCAGTCCCGCTCCGGCTCCGGGCCCGCCAGGCGGCCCCTGCTCACCGAGGTCACAGGCGCGGGCGAGGAAGTCGATCATGAGGCTGGGCTGTGCCAGGTGGGGCAGGATGGAGTCGTGCGTGATCACCAGCACCTTCTTGCAGATGCGGAGAGGCAGCTGCCAGAAGCAGCAGGTCAGGTCGGGTGCGGCCCGCCCCGCTCGCTGGAGCCCAGCCCCGGGGTCCCTCCCCCACCCCTACCTGGTGCTTGAGGAAGCGGAGCCACATCTGCTGGAAGGCCTTCCTGTGCTCCTGCGGGGAAGCAGCAGGGGTGGACGTCCCCCACGCTCCCGATCTGCCCACCCTCCTCCTGCCTCCGGTAGGGGGCCAGGGCCTAGGAAACCCCAGCGAGAGAACACCTCCCTCTCGGCCACAGGCCCTGTGTTCACAGCCACCCCGGCAACGACACTCAGCCCCAAGGAGGTCTGGGCAGGCTGCCTCTGACCTCCGGGAACCGTGCCTGGGCCCTCGGGGCCTCCTGTGACCCCGGTGGCTGACAAGGCCAGGCAGGGGGCGCTGGCCCAGGACCGGGGGATTCCCGGGGAAACCACCACCCACCCAGGGCGTCTCACCCTCAGATGCACGACCTTCCACTTGTCCGAGAGCTCTGCAAATAAAGCGAGGGGTCACCCGACACGGGAGCAGGCCAGGCCCCTGCTCTCCCGCCCTCCCACCCTCCCAGCCCCGGCGCTTACCCGCGTGCTTCACGTAGAAGCTGGAGGGGGCGCGCTCCTGGCGGGGCAGGCTCACGGAGGACAGCAGCGTGAAGGCGTTGTTCCAAAAAGTGAGGGGCACCTGCCACAGATGGGGCCTGAGCGCCCGGACGCCGCGTGCCCACCACCCCCCTCCACCCTCCCCGGACCCAGGCGGCTCACCTCAGGGCGCCCATCAGTGGCCCGGGCCACGGTGTCCGCGGCGGCCTGCATCGTGTGGTAGCGGATGTCGTCGTGTTCCAGGTACTCCCGGAACTGACAAAGCAGCAGGGAGTGGTCCTCGTCTGCAGAGAGCAGGCCTCCTACCACCGACTGCGGGGACAGGGAACAAGGCAGTGAGCGCCTCTGACCCCCAGGACAAGTGGCCCAGGCGTGCAGCTCACACAGCAGAGTCTGGGGGGGGCTGCGAGAGTCCCCCCAAACCCCACAACCCACGGGCAGCCGGGGCGACCCCCAAGTGGGCAGCCGGGGCCTCACCTTGAAGAGCTGGTGGGGGAACAGGTAGTTGCCTTCCCACTTGGGCTTCTCCAGGGGGTGCTCGCCCTCCAGCTGCACGAACTTCATGAGCGTGCTGAGGGCCAGCTCCTAGAAAGAGGAGTGGCAAAGGGACCGCAAGGCTCCCGCCACACGTCACCCCTGCAGACAGGCCCACAGAGCTCCCCCGGCCCTCAGGCCTGAATACCCGCAAAATAAAGCTCCTGTGAGAATCAGGAGGCCGGACGGACACAGCCACACCCAGAGGAACCAACCACAGAAAGAGACAGCACCCTCACCTGGACCGGCACCTGCAGCCACGGCCCCAGACCCCTCGCAGACCCCTGCTGTGCGGAGAGCCTGGGGTCGGGCTGCGCGGGCAAGCAAGGCCAGCCGCCCAGACTCACCTTGACCTGAAAGGAGGAGCGAGCCAAGAGCTCCCCCAGGCGGTTGCAGCAGCTGTGGTACCGGTGTCGCATCCACACCCTGTACTTGCGAGTGGCCCCCCGGGACCCTGCAGGTGGGGCAGGGCGGTCAGCCCACACCGATGCCCGCACACGCCAGACGGGACCCAGCCCCACCCTCCCCCTGCCCTCTACTCAGCCCCGCCGAGGAATGAGTGAAAACGAGTCACTGCGGCTCCAGACCTGGGGCAAGACCAGCACGTTCCCCCAGGCAGGATCCTCTCTCCTTTCACCCCAAGACCCAGACGTGCCAAGGACTGAGACACGTAACTCTAAACTTCCACGGAATTCACAGTCAACGATACGCAACATCAGATCCCACAAGACACACAAAACAAGCAGTCACACCCCACCCAACCTTTCCTTACACCTGGCTTCAACGTCCCTATTACCCACCCCTTCTCCCAAACACAATCTCCCGATCCCACCGACCCGCATGGCCTATGATGGAGTTTTGGGGGGGGCCTCATCCCATGTTAGCAAGATCCCCCTCTAACCTTATCAGAGACCAGGCCCTCCTGGACACTGACCTGCCATGACCATCTCCTCAGAGGGCAGCTGGCCCACAAACAGCTCTCCGCGGGCCAGCAGGGCCCCGAAAAGTCGGCTGCATGCGCGCACCGCTTCCTGGATCTCCTCCCGATCCTCAGACTGCGGGGAGATGCCGGTCGCGCGGTGCCCCGCCTGAAGCTGTGGCCCCTGCCCCCTTTCCCGACCAGGACCCCAGCCCCATCCCACCCCACCCCTGAGCCCGCGTGACCCTCCCATCCCACCTCTGCCAAACCCCGCACCAGATCCTCCCACCTGGAAGCCCTGCGAGATTGGAGAAGACCCCCAGTATAGTCCTGAACTCCGCTTTGCAATCATCTGCCCGCATCCGAACCCAAGCCCCATCTCGCCCGAGCCCGAGAAGGCCCCCATTCTGGTCTCCAACCCCGGGACCCGGCCGCGACCCCCGCCGCTCCCCACGGGCCCCCACCTGCAGCACGGCCAGGATGTCGAACACGGCGTTGGCCTTGCCTCGGTTTGCCAGCACCGCCTCCACCAGGCGGCCCAGCGCCCGGCGCGCGCCCCCAGGGCCGGCTTCCCGTTCCATGCCGCCGCCCCACGCGGCAGAGACCAAACCAGCCGCCCCCCGGCTCCGCCGCCCGGCGCGCCACTGACGTCACCGCCGGCGCCTGATGACGTCAGCGCCCCCGCCCGGCCGTCATCGCGGCGCGCCGGGCCGCAGTGGCGCGCGGCGGCCGGCATGGCGCTCTTCCACGTCGCGCGGTACTCGGGCCCCGAGGCGGCCGGCGCGGAGGCCGAGGCCGAGGCGGACGGCCGGGCTCGCGCGCTGCTAGAGCGGCTGCGGTGCCGGGCCCGAGAGCGGCAGCTGCAGAAGCAGCCGCCGCAGCAAGAGCCCTCGGAGCCTGCGGAGGCCGCGCAGACAGCGCAGGCGGCGGGGAAGCGGCGACGGCGGCCGCGCAGAACGCGGAGGCGCAAGAGCGGCGGGGCGCCGGGGAGCCCGCACGCACCTCCCTGCAAGCGGCGGAAGGCGGACGACGAGGATGAGGACGCGGGCGCAGGTGGGGCCTCGCGGGGTGGGGCGGGGCACTGGGACTCGGGACCGCGTGGGGCTGACGCGCCGCCCCGCCCCCGCTTCTGCCGCGCAGAGAGCAGAGAGGAGGCGCCGGCGGGGAACAGCGTGGGAGCCGAAGCCGCGGGGTCGCCGGAGGGCCAGGGCGGACCGCCCCCCGAAGAGGCCCCTGGTCCCCCAGCCCACGCCCTGGTGCTCGGGGGCTTCGGGAGGAGCAAGGCGCCGAAGGTGAGCGGCCCGGGGGGAGGCTGCAGCGCTGGGGTGGCTGTCGTTACCGCGGCTTGTGTTCGTGGGACGGCTTGGAGGACGGTGCTTGCGCCTGGTGGGTGTATGGTTTGTGCTCGGTGAGTGAACACCTGAGCCGGCCAACTGTTGATGTCTTAGCAGCCTTGTTTACGGTTTGAATCTTGTGCGAAGTCGGCACTTCTACTTTCAATTTTAAGAGTCCTCTTTTTTTCCCGAAATTAGCGGGTTGATTCGGTTTCCGTGCTGCTGTCACAGAGATCTCTCTAAACAGCTTCGCTTCCTTGGTGCACATTTAAGGAGCTTCTAATCTAGCGTGCTCACCAATCTAGCAAACAAAATGGGAGATCCAACCAGGTCTACCAGGTTCCTGGGCGAGTTGCAGATTCACGTTAGCATAAGAGATTTCAGTAGTCGAATACGTGAGCTAAAGGATGTGTGGAGGGTGAGCCTCATCACGAAGAATAAGAGAGGCTGGGCACAGGGCCCTTGGGGAGATCCACTCTGAGTTGGAATCAGAAGACAGGGATCAGCCTGGTTAAGGTGGGGTGGGGGCAGGGAAGTGTGTGCCAGGGAGAGGGCCGAGTTGGGGCAAAGGCCCCGAGGTAGCAATGAGCTTGGTGTGTAAAACGACAGAGGGTTTGTATGGTTGGTGCAGAGCCAGTGATAGCAAACAAAAGCGCGGGCAGGAGAGTGCCAGGTCACGGGCACCTTGCGGGTGTAGTCTGGAGCACAGATGTCATTGGAGTACGGGTGTTATTAGGTGCGAAGGTGAGCCCCTGGGTGGTTTGGCTCAGGGAGTGGCGCTTTCCGGTAGGTATTTTTCACGCCCTCTAAAGGCTTCACGGAGAGTGAGACGTGGGCGGTCCAGGAGAAGCTAGAAAGCTTGCCTCTTTCTTGCAGCCTTTTCAGCTTGAGTGTTTTGAGTGCTTGGCTTCTGGGGCCTTGCTCTGCTGGCCTGGCGGGTTTTGGAGTATTCACCTCGTCTCTTTCTCTTTCCCTTTGTGGTAGGTCCAGCCTTTCCTGCCAGCGTGGCTGGCTGAGCCAAGCTGCGTTGGAAAGAATGTCACCGAAGGCCTGGTGTCTATCGAGGATATCCCGGAAGTCCACCCGGACCTGCAGAAGAGGCTGCGGGCTCAGGGCATCTCGTCCTACTTTCCAGGTGCCCCTGCCCTGCGCAGGTGGGGTGGGGGTGGGAGCAGGGTTTCCTTCCAGCATCTTCTCCCAGAGCCACGCAAGGCCATCGCTCAGCAGCTGCCCACACAGGCAGCCTGTGCACACGTCCAGTGGCAGGTGTGGTCTTGGCCTCAGCACCTTCAGACCCTCAGCGCTCCGGGAGGCTCCGGTGCTGACCTTGAGCGAGAGCCCAGCCCAGAGGTCACAGACAGGGAGGCGGCCGTCTCCGGTGCCTGTGCTAGCACTGGGTGTCCCTGCACCGACGTGACGTGCGTCTCGCCGTTCCTTGTCCAGTGCAGGCAGCAGTGATTCCCGCTCTCCTGGAGAGCACAGCCAACGGGTTTCTGGTAAGCCGAGGCGGCTACCGGCCTAGCGACCTCTGTGTTTCTGCCCCAACGGGCAGTGGGAAGACCCTGGCCTTCGTCATCCCCGTGGTGCAGGTGAGCGTAGGGAGCCCTCGCCCTCCAGGCGGGTCTGCAGGCAGGGAGCGGCCCTGCTGACACAGGTGGCGGTCCTCCCCCCGCAGGCCCTGCTGCGGCGAGCCGTGTGCCAGGTTCGTGCCCTGGTTGTGCTGCCGACCAAGGAGCTGGCCCAGCAGGTACGTGGACCCCACGCCTGGAGGTCAGACCCAGGGTCTTCGTCACTGCGGCGTGGGGCCTCAGGTCACGCTGGTGATGGCTGCTCCTCCTCCAGGTGAGCAACGTGTTCAGCGTCTACGCAGACGCCACTCCTCTTCGGGTCGCCCTGCTCACCGGGCAGAAGTCGCTGGCCAAGGAGCAGGAGAGCCTCGTGCAGGACACGTAGGTCCCTCCGGTCTGTGGGCGCCTCCGAGAGGCGGGCCCACTCTGTGCAGCCGCGTCGTAGCCATCTGGCCCCGGGGAGCGGAGCGCTGCCGTCCACAGGGTCCCCACGTCGGGGGCGTCAGTGCGGGCGGCCCTCCTGAGCCACTCTCTGCTCCGCAGAGCAGACGGCTTCCGCTGCCTGGCAGACATCGTGGTGGCCACCCCTGGCCGCCTCGTGGACCACGTCGAGCAGACCCCAGGATTCAGCCTCCAGCACCTCCGCTTCCTGGTAGGTTGCCCACACGGAGGGAGGCCCGGGCCCAGACCCGAGGCTGACCTGCCCCCCCACCCCCACCCCACCCCCCCCCCCGCCCCGCAGGTCATCGACGAGGCCGACCGCGTGATAGACAGCATGCACCAGTCCTGGCTGCCGCGGGTGCTGGCCGCGGCCTTTCCCAGTGAGGGCACTAGGGACCCCTTTGCTCTGCTCCAGAGAACACAGCCCCGGGCTGTGACTGCAGCCAGGTACCAGGCCCTGCACTCTGCTCTGCGCCCAGTGGGGCCGCCCTGAGCTGGTCCCCTCCGCTGTCCCCCGTCTGAGACGCTCTCCCGCCAGGCTGGGGTGGGCTGGTTGGGCTGTGCTGCTTTCCCAGCGTTCCCTCCCCTTTCAGCGTCTGCTGCCCCCAGATGCCACTGCAGAAACTACTCTTCTCGGCCACGCTGACCCAGAACCCTGAAAAGCTGCAGCAGCTCGGCCTCTACCGGCCCCGGCTCTTTTCCACGGGGTCGGTGCACGGGGGCCCCAGAGACGCCGATGTGGACGGGGACGGGGACTCGGGTGGGAAGTACACCTTCCCTGCGGGGCTCACGGTGAGCAGGGCGCTTGGAGGGGGGGTGGGGCGCGTCTAGGCACCGGGCCGTGGCCAACCCCGCGCCGTCCCCCGCAGCATCGCTACGTGCCCTGCAGCCTCCGCCTCAAGCCCTTGGTCGTCCTGCACCTGATCCTGGAGATGAATCTCTCACGGGTTCTGTGTTTCACCAACTCCCGCGAGAACTCCCACAGGTGAGGCCGGCACGGTGCGGGGGCCGGAGGGGAGAGGAGGTGGTTCCCCCCGCCCACCGGCTCCGGCCTCTCCCGCCCAGGCTGTTCCTGCTGGTCCAGGCTTTCGGGGGCGTGCGCGTGGCCGAGTTCTCCTCCCGCTACGGGCCTGGCTCCAGGAAGCGGATCTTGAAGCGGTTTCAGCAGGGGAAGATCCAGCTGTGAGTACCTGGGGAGACGGGCCGGGGTCCTGCTCCAGGGAGGGCGCTCGCGCCGCGTCAGCCTGGGGTCCTGAAGGGCGCCTCGGGCCCTCCCCAGCTCCGTGGCGGCGTCCCCAGCAGGGCGGGAAGGGGCGTGTGTCCCCGCTCCCGGCCTCAGGCAGGGCCCGCAACCCCTCGTGTCCCGCCAGCCTCATCAGCACCGACGCCACGGCCCGCGGCATCGACGTGCAGGGCGTGCAGCTGGTGGTGAACTATGACGCCCCCCAGTACCTGCGGACCTACGTGCACCGGTGCGGGACTGGCCCTGGGTCTGGGGAGGGGGTGGCCTGGGGAGAAAGCCTGGTCCCAACAGCCCTCAGGGGCTGGGGGCCACCGCTCTGGAGGGGGCTGTGCTCCGTTTCAGGGTTGGAAGAACCGCCCGCGCCGGAAAATCCGGACAGGCCTTCACGCTGCTCCTCAAGGTGCAGGTCAGCCTGTGTGGTCTCAGCAGGTGGTGGGGCGCGGGCTCGCCCTGGGGGCCCCGGCGGGGCGGGAGCGTCTTCCCCTCACGTGCTCCTTCCGTGCAGGAGAGGAGGTTTGTCCGGATGCTCAGGGAAGGCGGGGTGCCCGGGCTGGAGCGCCACGACGCCCCCAGTGAGCTCCTGCAGCCGCTGGCCCCGCGGTACCAGGAGGCCCTGTCCCAGCTGGAGAGCGCCGTCAGGGTGAGGCGCCGCGGGGGCTCGTCCCGGGACGACCGAGGTGGAGGGAGGAGACGGGCAGGCGAGGCCCGCGGCCCGGAGGGTCCCGGCGCCGCACTCGCTTTCTGAGCGGGAGCCGGCGTGGGGCGTCTCTGCCCTCGGGGGTGGAGGGCAGGGCCAGCTGCAGGGAGTGAGGGGAGGGCGGCGCCTGCCAACCCCCATGCCCCTACCCACCCCCACCCCCACCCCCCCTGCTGCAGGAGGAGCGGAAGCAGAAGGCAGCCTAGGCCGGGGCTCGGGACAGCGGCGAGGGCTCCTCCCCTCCTGGCGGGGGGGCCGCCTCCTTTCCGGAAACACCCTGAGCACTGGTTGCCAGACGCACGAGCAGGAGACGGGGCTTCCTCAGCTGAGAGAGCCTCGGTCCCCAAGCGCGCCGCTGCCCTGGGCCCGGCCCCCTGGACACACGGCTCTGGCCCAGGCCTGAGACCTTCCAGGGGGCACGAGGTCAGCCCCGTCGGGTGGTCTTTCTGGAAACAAGGCTCCAGCGAAACTGTTTACACTCCCCCAGAACTGACGGCGTGGCATCTGCCATGCATTAGGCTGTAAGTCGGGGATCAGCCTTGAGGTACCTTCAGGAATTCAGGTTTTCTAACAGCGTGAGCCACCACCCTGCGTGGGAGAGGTGGCCCTGGGTCCCTCGCTGTCGGGGTGAACCACCGGCCGCTAAGTAGCCGTCCCCCGCGAGGCGTCGCAGAGACCGGAGGATGCGCTGCGTGGTCATTGCGGCTGGACTTCACGATTAGTCACCGCGCGTGTAAGACAAGCGTCCAGGAAACAGCCTTCAGAGCGCTGACCGCCGTCTCTGAGAAAGCCTCGTTTCCAAAACTCACGTGTTGACAGAGCCTTAATGGGAATGAACCGCGGCTCCTCGTGTCGGCAGAATAACCGCCCATGAGTCCTGGCGTCCCGTGTGCTCGCTGTCGCCCGAGTGGACGTCATGGGGCGGAGTGGGCAGCTTACGGGAGCGCACGCGGACCAGGGCTCGGGTCGCACCAGCCCGGACCTCTCGGGGCTGTAAACGCACTCTGCGTACCGAACCTACTCACATTTCAGTCCAGGCTTCGCACGGGACCCGGGGGGATGGCACAGCCATGCACGGCCTCTGAGAGGCAGCTTACCGGTCCGTGGATTGTATCTCAATAAAGCATCTGTTTGTTTAAAAACAAATATGGACTTCTTCCCTGGTGACGCAGTGGTTAGGAATCCGCCCACCAATGCAGGGGACACGGGTTGGAGCCCTGGCCCAGGAAGATCCCACATGCCGCGGAGCAACGAAGCCCGTGCGCCACAACTACTGAGCCCGCGTGCCACAGCTACTGAATCCTGCATGCCTAGAGTCCGTGCTCCGCAACAAGAGAAGCCACCGCAATGACAAGCCCGCGCACTGCAATGAAGAGTAGCCCCCACTCTCCGCGACTAGAGAAAGCCCGCGTGCAGCAATGAAGACCCAACGCAGCCAAAACTAAGTAAATTATTTTTTTTAAATAAATAAAAAAGAATAGTGAACACACACGTGCCCCTAGGTGATAGGATTGCTGGAAATACCAGATTGCCTCCTCAGCCTGCCTTTTTCTTTACATTCAGTCACGCTTGTGCCAGAAGACGGGAAGAGGCCCAGGCGGGTGACTAAAGACAACAGCTGAGCCTTTTGAAGTTTTGTAATATTGATAAATGCCAACAGGACAAAGAATTCCAATGTTAACCTTTACTGAGTATTGCGGAGTGGCCAGGCGCGTGGGGACAGGAGAGAACCTGCAGCGTGTGCAGTGGCCCCGAGCCTGCCCACAAGTTCTGGGAAGAGGTTCAAGTGGAGGCGGGGGGCCGGGAGCATGCAGGCACTCACGCGGGGGCCCACAGGCGCTGTCTGCTGCCGAGGGAGACCGAACCGAAGCACCTCGGCTGTGGCCTGTCCCGAGCCTTCCTGCGCCCTCACTTCTAAGGGACTGGGGGGGGGGCCTCGGGAGTAGCAAAGTGACCACCAGGCGGAAACGACATTGCCTGCTTTAGCCCTTCACTTTGAACTTGGAGATACAGGGCCTACCCTCCACCTGCTGGGTCTCTAGCGCCTTGGGCATGTGGGAGACGGGCGGTAGTAGTGTCTTCAAGGCAGGCTGCGGTGTGCAGGTCACTTTGCTGTTGGGTTTCAACAGCGACTCGCTGGGCATTTATCTGGAAAAGAAGAAGACTTCAGAGGAGAGTGAAGTAGCAGGAATTAACAGCGTGTAAGCCTATCAATCAATCATACTGCAAAACAAACTCATAGAAAAAGAGATCAGGTTTGTCATTACCAGAAGCAGGGGGATTGGATAAGACGGTCAAAAGGTACAAACTTCCCTTTATTAGATAAATAAGTACTAGGAATGTAATGTACAACATGACAAATATAATAAACACTGCTGTAGGTTATACATGACGTGTATGAGAGCTGTTAAGAGTAAATCCTGAGTTCTCACCACACGGAAAACATTTTTTTTCTATTATTTAATGTTCCATCTGTGTGAGATGACGGACGTTCACTAAACTTACCGTGATAATCACTCCATGATGTGCAAGTCAGATCATGACGCTGCACACCTTAAACGTATACAGTGCTGTATGTCAATTACATCTCAATAAAACTGGGAGGAAAAAGAAGGAAAGAGTGAAGGGGGTGCGAACGTGGCAGACCAGCCTCGCCGGCATTCCTGCTGCCACCGCACAGCAGGGTGGGCACAGATGCCCTGTGCTGGCAGGAACTGAGCTCGCAAAGCCTCCAGGGGGACCTCAGGCCCCGGAACGGCATCCCCCCCGAGGGTTAGAACTGAGCAGGGTTAGGACTGAGCAGGGTTAGGACTGAGCAGGGTCAAAACTGAGCAGGGTTAGGACCGAGCAGGGCCGGGCAGGGACCCACTGGTCCAGCAGCTGTGCTGGTCGTCCGACGGCCCTGGGCTGGTTGTTCGGCCCTCCTGGGGGGATCCTTCGGCCAGGCCGGCCCACGAGCACCGAGGCACGCAGATGACAGCGTGGCCTTGGTGTAACCATTCTGCCGCCCTCGCCCCCCTGGGCACGCGGGGCAAGGATGGGGAGCGAGGCACCCGCAGGTCTCGTCACCCAGGAAAGCCCCAGGTGCTGCCTCTCCGAAGGCTGGAGGGGAGGTGCCATTCTCTGGTGCAGCGAAGGCTCCCTCCTGCCGAAGAGCAGTCTAGAATGCGCCCACCAGTGCTCCTGGGAGCGTTCCCTGTCACGTGTGTGAAGGGGGTGCTGTGGCCTGCCAGCTTCTCCTCCCCCGGGCATATCTACGCCTTCTGGTATAAGAGACAGAGGAGGAGGATGGCGAGGCCACAGCCGCAGCTCTGGACACATGTGCCGTGTCTGCGAACCCGCACCCCCAGAGCATCACGACAGAGCCAGGCATGAAAAGGCAAATAAGGGGACTGTCAGGTACCATCCAATACTCCATCTACGACTGGACGCTGGCCATCACCCCACACTCCTCTCTGTGAATCCCTATTCCCGCTCCATCCCCCCCACAGATCTAATGTATTTTATGCTTGGAATTATTTTATAGATCACCGATCATGCGTCTCTGCAATAGAAATGTGCTCCAGAATTGACCACAAGGCTCTAAGTGTTCAAAAATAATCTTCTGGATTGAGAAATCAGTACAATTATTATTGGTATGCAAGTAATCAAAATGACACAAGTGGGGGCTTCCCTGGTGGCGCAGTGGTTGAGAATCTGCCTGCCAATGCAGGGGACACGGGTTCGAGCCCTGGTCTGGGAAGATCCCACATGCCGCTGAGCAACTGAGCCCATGAGCCACAGCTACTGAGCCTGTGTGTCTGGAGCCTGTGCTCCGCAACAATAGAGGCCGCGATGGTGAGAGGCCCGCGCACCGCGATGAAGAGTGGCCCCCACTTGCCACAACTAGAGAAAGCCCTCGCACAGAAATGAAGACCCAACACAGCAAAAATAATAAATAAATAAATAAATAAATGTATACAAAATGACACAAGTGTATTACAGTTATGGTAAATAAGTACTAAATATAAAAAGTAAAATTTAATAGATGAAGAGGGCTAATCTGTTTTCTTCAGTTCCTATGTCCACAAGGCTCAGCGTCAACTCTATTCTTATTATTTTTCCAATTTATAAATCAAAACACTGAAAAAATCCCATTCCCATAAATAAACTGATGGCACCAGAAAGAGCTTTGTTGTCGAAACGTCACTCGATCCTTTGGTCCCTTTCTGAGCTCTGTGAGGTCTGTTGCCAAAATCTACGTCCAGCGCTCTCTCAGCTGGAAGGAAGGATGGGTCCTCCAGGTCGTGCTGAGACACAAAGCAGAAGCTGCCACCTGGAAGCCGCTGCATCCCTGCCCCCAGCCTGCCTGAGAGCGTCCTGTCCTCAGACTTGTGCCCACGGCGGGCGGGCACAGTGGGTGGAGGGACACCCTGAAGAGGCGGCTCCCCTGAAGCCATCCGCACGGCACCCCACGGAGCCTGTGTTTAGCCCAACCCTCGGAAGAACTCTCCAGTTTCCATAGTTACCACTGAGAAGTTAGCCATTGGTCTAACTGTCCTTCTGCAGGTGATCTGTGTGTTCCCTCCACTCCTGTGACCTCTCCTTGCCTCCCGAGTTTACCGTTGGCCTAAATGTGTCTGCGGGGAATCTTTTCTTTATCCTGTTTGAGACCTTCTGGCTTTCCTGAATCTCTGGATTGGTACCGTAAGCCGGTTCTCGAAAGTCCTCAGATATTACCTGTCACGCATTCTCTTCTGGAACTCAACTCCGACATTAGACCTCTCACCCCTCTGCCATCTGTCTCTCCACACATCTTTCTTCCTGTTCTTTGTGTTGCAGTAGGCCAGACCTCTCTGTCACTAGTTCTCAAATGTACTGTTTACTCTCCCATTAAGTTTTTAAAAACTGCAGTAGAATTTGCATACAGGGGACCTCCCTGGCAGTCCAGTAGTTAGGACTCCATGCTTCCACTGCAGGGGACACGGGTTCGATCCATGGTTGGAGAACTAAGATTCCGCGTGCCACACAGCTCGGCCAAAAAATAAAATTCAAAATGTTTTAAATTAAAAAAATTTTTAAATAATTTGCATTCAGTAAAAATCACCACCCCCCTTTTTTTTTCTGGCTGCACTGGGTCTTTATTGCTGCACGCGGGCTTCTCCTTGCGGTGGCCTCTCTTGTTGCGGAGCACAGGCTCTAGGCGCGCAGGCTTCAGTAGTTGCAGCACGTGGCTCGGTAGTTGTGGCTCACGGGCCCTAGAGCGCAGGCTCAGTAGTTGTGGCACACGGGCTTAGTTGCTCCACGGCATGTGGGGTCTTCCCGGACCAGGGTTCGAACCCGTGTCCCCTGCATTGGCAGGCGGATTCTTAACCACCGCGCCACCAGGGAAGTCCCCCAAATCACCCTTTTTGATGTATAGTTTTATGAGTGTTGACAAAGGCCTGTGGTCATGTAACCACCAACGCAATCAAGAACAGGACATTTCCATCACCCCCCAAATCCCCAATGGCTCTTTTGAGGTCAGTCCTTCCCCCACCCCCGTCCCCATCCCACCCCTGAGACCCCTGAGCTATAGTCTGACCCTATAGTTTTGCGTCTCCAGGATGTCATATAAGTGAAATCATAGAGTATGCAGCCTTTTGTGTCTGGCCTCTTTTGCACAATACATTTGAGATTCCCCCTGCCGTCTGAGCACCAGCAGCCTGGTCCTGCTACCTGAGTGCCATGTCATCGTCCGGAGGGGCCATGGTTTGCTTCTCCATTTGCCAGTTGAATGACTCGGTTGCTTCCAGTTTGGGGAGATTACGAATAAAGCTGCTATAAACATTTGCATACAGGTTATTATGTGGATGTGTGTTTTCACTTCTGTGTAAACTGTGAGAAGTGAGATTGCTGGGTCAGAGAGTAAATGATTGTTTAAGTAAAATATATAAGAAACTGCCAAGCTGTTTCCAAAGGGGCTTTACTCTTTGGCGTGCCTACCAACAGAGCGTGGTAACAGGCTGCTCCACACCCTCACTAGCCAAGGTCTTCATTTTTTAGCCATCTTAATAGGTGTGTCCTTGTATCTCCTTGTGGTTTTTTTTTTTTTTAATATTTATTTATTTATTTATTTATGGCTGTGTTGGGTCTTCGTTTCTGTGCAAGGGCTTTCTCTAGTTGCGGCAAGCGGGGGCCACTCTTCATCGCGATGCGCGGGCCTCTCACTACCGCGGCCTCTCTTACTGCAGAGCACAGGCTCAGTAGTTGTGGCTCACAGGCCTAGTTGCTCCGCGGCATGTGGGATCTTCCCAGACCAGGTCTCGAATCCGTGTCCCCTGCATTGGCAGGCAGATTCTCAACCGCTGCGCCACCAGGGAAGCCCCTCCTTGTGGTTTTAATTTGTATTTCCCTAATGAAAGGATACTGACATCTTTTCATGTGCTTATTTGCCATTCTTAGAGCTTATTTGGTGAAGTGTCTGTTCAGATCTTTTGTCCACTTTTAAAAATGAGTCTTCTTTCTTTTGTAAAAAAAAAAAATATTTGGTTGCACCACGCTTTACTTGCAGCAGGTGGGTTCCTTAGTTGCAGCTCATGGGCTCCTTAGTCGCAGTTCGCCGGCTCCTTAGTTGTGGCACGCAAACTCTTAAGTTGAGGCATGCAAACTCTAAGTTGAGGCACGCGTGTGGGATCTAGTTCCCTGACCAGGGATTGAACCCGGGCCGCCTGCATTGGGAGTACAGAGTCTTAACCACTTTGCCACCAGGGAAGTTCCCAAAATGAGTTATTTTCTTGAGTTATTTTCTTGCTATGGAGTTCTGACAATTTTTTAAAAAAATAAATTTATTTTATTTATTTTCATTTTTGGCTGCGTTGGGTCTCCGTTGCTGCGCGTGGGCTTTCTCCAGTTGCGTTGAGTGGGGATTACTCTTTGTTGCAGTGTGCGGGCTTCTCATTGTGGTGGCTTCTCTTGTTGTGGAGCACGGGCTCTAGGCGCGCAGGCTCAGTAGCTGTGGTGCACGGGCTTAGTTGCTCTGCGGCATGTGGGATCTTCTCGGACCAGGGATCGAACCCGTGTCCCCTGCATTGGCAGGCGGATTTTTAACCACTGTGCCACCAGGGAAGCCCTCTGACAATTCTTTACTGTGAAATGATAAGAAATATATATTGTATATTGGTCTCTGCCCCCAGCTCCTGACACAGAGCTCCTAGAACCCTTGGAATACCCTGAGTGGCAGGGGTGCCAGGAGGGTCTTTTGTTCCAGTGAGGTGACTCTTGGTGGGCTCCTGGCTGGGGGTTGGTCACCAGAAAGACCAAACTATGATCAGACGCTTGGAACCTTCAGCCTCACCTCCCCCCCCCCCCCATCCTCTGGGGAGCAGAGAAGGGGTAGGCACTGAGGTAATAATCAATCCGGCCCATGCAATGGAGCCTCCACAAAACCCCAGAAGGACAGGTTTGGGGGAGCTTCCCGGTTGGTGAACACATGAAGATTCTGGGAGAGTGGTGCCCAGAGAGAGCAAGGAAGTTCCACTTCCATTCCCCACACTTTGCCCTATGAATCTCTTCCATCTGGCTGTTCCTGAGTTATATCCTTTTATCATAAACCACTAACCTAGTAAGTAAACTTTTCCTGAGTTCTGTGAGCCGTCCTAGCGAATGATCCAACCCAAGGAGGGGTTGTGGAATCCTCCAATTTATAGCCAGTTGGTCAAAAGGACAGGTGACAACCTGGCACTTGTAACTGGCATCTGAAGGGGGTCATCTGTGGGGCTGGGTCCTTAGCCTGCAGGCTCTGTGCTAGCCTCGGGCAGTCAGCATCAGAACTGGGCTCTTGTAGGACAGCTGGTCCATGTCACGGAGACCTGGAGAACTGCTTGGTGTGGGAGACCCCCATGCAGCTGGTGTCAGAAGTGTCGTGAGTAAAGGAGATGCGTTTTTTCTTTTATTTATATATCCTGATTACATGTGCTTCATTGGCTGCGTCTTTTGCAAATGTTTTCTCCCAGTGGCTCTTCATTCTCTCAATAATGTTTTTCACACAGCAAAAATGTTTTTAATTTTAATAAAGTTGCACTTTTCATTTTTATTGTTTTATAGATTGTGCTTTGGGTGTTGTAGCTAAGAAATCTTAATTTAACCCAAGGTTACAAAGATTTTTTTCCTGTGTTTCAGAACTGTGAGTTTCACATTTAGGTCTCTGATCCATTTTGCATTAATTTTTGCATATGGTGTGAGGTAGGGATTGAGATCACTTCCACTAAGTTTTAAATTTCAATTGTTTTATGTTTAATTTCTAGAAGAACTATTTGGTTCATTTTTTTTTTTTTTTTAATCTGCTTGGTCTCTGGTGACCCCTTGTTTCTCCTCCATGCTTGTTATTTCCTCCTTTGTTTCTTTAACCATATGAAATACATTTTGCATTTCTTATTCTAGATCCAGCAATTCTGGCGTCTTAACGTCTCTACAGGTGTGAGTCTGACCCTCACTCCTGAGGCCTCTTCGCTGTGTATGCTGTGATTTTCTGTCATGAGCATACATTCTGGGGGCCGCTGGCTGGAGTTCCTTGAGGCCTGGAGTTGAGGGTTCCTCCAGCCAGGCTAACATTTTCCAGGGCCAGTGCTCTGGGCTCAGACATGTGCTAATGGCTTCCCATCCCTCACTCAGTGATTATTCATGAGAACACCACCAGACCAATTCCACCATCTTCCTATTTGACACCAAGGGAACTGAGGATGAGAGGGGAACACCCTGCCCGAGCCAAGAGGCAGTTGGTGTCTTCAGCCCCTCCACTCCATCACAACTTGGGACTAAAGCCCAGAATACAGGTGATTCCCTATTTCCAAATATGTTTGTATAAAGTACGTGTATTCTATAGACAAATGTATTTTATAAGAGGCTCAGATCTCATTTTTTTCCATCATAATACATCATATAAATTCAGGGGAAACAGTTAAAAGTTTTTCAAATCACATGATCCTATATAGAATTTCTATCCAGAAGAATTGTCAAACTCAGTTTGAAGAAAAACAATTTTTTTAAAGCATTTTTTTTAAATTAATTAATTTATTTATTTTTGGCTGCGCTGGGTCTTTGTTGCTGCGTGTGGGCTTTCTCTAGTTGCGGAGAGTGGGAGCCACTCTTCATTGTGGTGTGGGGGCTTCTCACTGTGTTGGCTTCTTTTGTTGCGGAGCGCGGGGTCTAGGTGCACGGGCTTCAGTAGCTGCGGCATGCGGGCTCAGCAGTTGTGGCTCGTGGGCTCTAGAGCGCAGGCTCAGTAGTTGTGGCGCACGGGCTTAGTTCCTCCGCGGCACGTGGGATCTTCCTGGACCAGGGCTTGAACACGTGTCCCCTGCATTGGCAGGCGGATTCTTAACCACTGTGCCAGCAGGGCAGTCCCTGCACACAATTCTTAACATACATACCAAAAATCGAAAAAATCATGTAGTTGTGATTCTTTTCTGAACAGTTATTCCAGTGACTTTCCAGCTTAAAACTTGGAAGCAAATTTTCCTTAACAGGATAGCAAGTACCAATATCTTCAAATATTGATATGCTGTTCCATCATAAGTCCCACTAATTCACAATTTAACATCATATACTGGGGCTTCTCTGGTGGCGCAGTGGTTGAGAATCTGCCTGCCAATGCAGGGGACACGGGTTTGAGCCCGGGTCTGGGAAGATCCCACATGCCGTGGAGCAACTAGGCCCGTGAGCCACAATTACTGAGCCTGCGCGTCTGGAGCCTGTGCTCCGCAACAAGAGAGGCCGCGATAGTGAGAGGCCCGTGCACCGCGATGAAGAGTGGCCCCCGCTTGCCACAACTAGAGAAAGCCCTCGCACAGAAACGAAGACCCAACACAGCCATAAATAAATAAATAAATAAATAAATAAATAAATAAATAAATAAATAAATAAATAAATAAATAAATAAAATTAAAAATAAAATAAAAATAAAATTAAAGTGAACTAAAAAGAAATATATCATATACTGTACGTACTCAAATTGTCAATCGTTCACAGCACATTAACAAAGTTACTAGAACTGTACTACCACGACCAAAGATGTTACAGAGCACACAGAATTCTGACCAGGAGAGCCAAGATCAAGGAGTGAGTGGTTTGCTTCAGGAAAAATTCTACCAAAAACAACATGGGACGAGAAGTACTTTAAAGTGTTGGGGGTCAGACAGTGGGATGAATTGGGAGATTGGGGTTGATACACATACACTCTTGATACTATGTATAAAATAGATTAATGAGCACCTACTGTAGAGCACAGGGAACTCTATTCAGTGCTCTGTGGTGACCTAATTTAGAAGGAAATCCAAAAAAGAGGGGATGTATGAATATGTATAGCTGATTCACTTTGCTGTACAGTATAAACTAACACAATATTGTAAAGCAACTGTACTCTAATAAAAATTACCAAAAAAAAGTGTTCAAGACATTAAATGCACAACTGACTCCAAACTGCCATTTAGTAATGCTTTGTATTATAGGATATAAAAGCTACCCCCATCTATGGAATGTTCAGCTGACACCGAACACAGTCAAAGCCTCCCGTATTCAATATCCCACTATTTTCTGGTTGTACCAAAAAATAAATAACCAGCCAATGATTTCACCTCATAAAAAAAAAAAATTTTTTTTTACACTTAAGAAATGGTATGAGGGGGGATTCCCTCCTTTTAAAAAATGTTTCTAGGAAGAACACTCTTTGACATAAATCACAGCAAGATCTTTTTTGATCCACCTCCTAGAGTAATGGAAATAAAAACAAAAATAAACAAATGGGACCTAATGAAACTTCAAAGCTTTTGCACAGCAAAGGAAACCATAAACAAGACGAAAAGACAACCCTCAGAATGGGAGAAAATATCTGCAAATGAATCAACAGACAAAGGATTAATCTCCAAAATATATAAACAGCTCATTCAGCTCAATATTAAAGAAACAAACACCCCAATCCAAAAATGGGCAGAAGATCTAAATAGACATTTCTCCAGAGAAGACATACAGACGGCCACGAAGCACATGAAAAGATGCTCAACATCACTAATTATTAGAGAAATGCAAATCAAAACTACAATGAGGTATCACCTCACACCAGTTAGAATGGGCATCATCAGAATATCTACAAACAACAAATGCTGGAGAGGGTGTGGAGAAAAGGGAACCCTCTTGCACTGTTGGTGGGAATGTAAATTGATACAGCCACTATGGAGAACAGTATGGAGGTTCCTTAAAAAACTAAAAATAGAATTACCATATGACCCAGCAATCCCACTACTGGGCATATACCCAGAGAAAACCGTAATTCAAAAAGACACATGCACCCGAATGTTCATTGCGGCACTATTTACAATAGCCAGGTCATGGAAGCAACCTAAATGCCCATCAACGGACGAATGGATAAAGAAGTTGTGGTACATATATACAATGGAATATTACTCAGCCATAAAAAGGAACAAAATTGAGTCATTTGTTGAGACGTGGATGGATCTAGAGACTGTCATACAGAGTGAAGTAAGTCAGAAAGAGAAAAACAAATATCGTATATTAATGCATGTGTGTGGAACCTAGAAAAATGGTACAGATGAGCCGGTTTGCAGGGCAGAAGTTGAGACACAGATGTAGAGAATGGACATATGGACACCAAGGGGGGAAAACTGCGGTGGGGTGGGGATGGTGGAGTGCTGAATTGGGCGATTGGGATTGACATGTATACACTGATGTGTATAAAATTGATGCCTAATAAGAACCTGCAGTATAAAACAACAAACAAACAAAACAACTAATACTAAACTTTCATTGGGTTATTTGTATGGAAATATGTTAATATAACTGTTTCAGACATTACATGAAATTTCTAAAAATCTTATATTTGTATTTGTATGGAAATATGTATGGAAATATGTTAATATAAATGTTTCAGACATTATATAAAATTTCTAAAAATCTTATATTTGTATTTGTATGGAAATATGTATGGAAATATGTTAATATAAATGTTTCAGACATTACATGAAATTTCTAAAAATCTTATATGTTCTGGTATAATGTTATAAGTCATAATCCTAGTTATTACTT
This sequence comes from Eschrichtius robustus, assembly GCF_028021215.1. Classification (NCBI taxonomy): domain Eukaryota; kingdom Metazoa; phylum Chordata; class Mammalia; order Artiodactyla; family Eschrichtiidae; genus Eschrichtius; species Eschrichtius robustus. The sequence continues at coordinate 992,648 of NC_090837.1, forward strand.
TAAAATGTATATCTCAGAAATAACTAATTTTCTTGTCAACTGCATTATTATGAACTTTCATCAAATCTTTAACTGTGGTCATTTTAAAGTCTTTTGTCATTTACAGACAGTTCTGGGTGTACTCTGATGCTTTTGCAAATATGTTCCTGTAAAAGGCTTTCATCTTCAAGAAATTCATGGAGAAGACTCTGACAAGTACAGGTTTCTGGTAACTGACTGTACTGCTGAACTGAATGAATAAGCATTTTCAGAACTCTAATGAAAAACTGATGAACTCATAAAAGTGCTAACAAAAGATCAAGATGAAAAAAAAATTAATTACATGGGACTGAGTGAACTGATGAGGATGAGTATAATTTTTGTGACTTTCTGTCTGAATTAAAAAAAAAAAATCCCACAAGGACTCAGAGGCAAAGAATATACAAATCAATTTTCACTGCAAAGTAAAGGAGCTGTTACAGTGGAGGATTACTGGACTGAATGTCAATACTATGACATAGTATGAGTGTGTTTCATGTTTGGTAATTGCAATCATTGTTGCTTTTGTTGTGGTCATCCATGTACAATGCTTGGTGTCAGTCTATTTATCTCTTGTAAAAATAAAACACAGTGTGTGTGTGTGAAAAAAAAAAAAAAATGTTTCTAGGGCTTCCCTGGTGGCGCAGTGGTTGAGAATCTGCCTGCCAATGCAGGGGACACGGGTTCGAGCCCTGGTCTGGGAGGATCCCACGTGCCGCGGAGCAACTAGGCCCGTGAGCCACAACTACTGAGCCTGCGCGTCTGGAGCCTGTGCTCCGCAACAAGAGAGGCCGCGATAGTGAGAGGCCCGCGCACCGCGATGAAGAGTGGCCCCCACTTGCCGCAACTGGAGAGAGCCCTCGCACAGAAACGAAGACCCAACACAGCCAAAAATAAATAAATTAATTAAAAATGTTTCTAGAGCTACTAAAAAACTGTCATTTACGAAATAGTTGATAAAAATATTCCTCTGGATTGTGCAGGAAGAGAGACAGGGACCACTGATAGGACCAGGTGTGTGACACTAACCAGACTTGGCTTCTCTCTCTCCTACGTCAACAGAGGCTGGGCTGTCCTCGTTTTTAGTTTCTCCATTTTCTGCAGGTACACCTTCTTTAGTCTCTTGGCTAGCCGCTTCAGCCTGTTTTCCCTTTGCTCCCCTTTTCCCTTTTGTTTGCACCTTTTTTTGTCTGAAGATTTATTCTTTCCTGCCGCCTTTTTGGGCTTCGTTTCCACTTTTGCAGCCGGTTCAGCTGACAACCTTTAAAGGAGAAAGTCGTATTTCTCTTGCTACCTTGATGTGAATATTAAGTAGACACTTTTATAAATAAACGAACATCCTGTCTACCTGCTCGGCAAAAGGTTACAGAAATGCGTGCGCAATACCTCTGTGTCACCGTGTAGGCGTTGGGCATCACCACTCAACGCACGAAGCACCCAGGAATCATCAAGACCCAACACCACAACTGGAAACCAGTCACGTGGGCTGAGAGGTGCTCCACCTTCTCACGTGTCATTGGCGGACGCCGGCCCCGTGAAGCCCGGGGAACTGACCGGGGAGCTGGGGCTTGGCGCGCGAGCTGCGAGCTGCCCGTAGCCAAAGCCGTTTTCGGCGAGGAAGGGATCCTCACTCAGCTCTGGGCCCGGGTTGTGAAGTGTCTGCTAGGCCGCGCGGTCTTCGGGCTTGAGGGCAAAGCTGAGCGCCGTTCTCGCTCTCCGTCCTGGGAAAGGCCTCCGGGGGCAGGGGTGGCGAGGCGCCTCTCCCGACAGACGCCCCGGCGGGGCCGACCGAGGAGACGCCGCAGCCCGGACTCCACTCCGCCTCCCGGGTGTGGGGCGGGGACACCTCGACCAGCGGCCCCTCCAGACACGCGGCGCCGGCGGCGTCAGCACCGCGGCCAGCGGCCTCCCGGGGCCGGCGGGGCGGGGGTCAGCGGCGAGGGTCACAGGGGCGCGGGGGCGTTGAGGGGGAGGTGGCCCGGGGGAACGCGGGGGCAACGGGCGGGCGGGGAGGCCGAAGGAGAGCCGCGCGGCCCTGAGGGCCCGCCCCCGCCCCGGCGCGGACAGGCTGCGGGCCCTCACCGCGGCGGGCGGGCGACGCGGCGGAGTGTGCCGGAAAGGGACGAGAGCGGCGGCGGCCGAGGGCTGGCCCGACCCACCCGACCGGACCCGACCTAAGCCGGCGGCCAGCCTGGCCCCAGTGCGCAGGCGCGGCGCCGGCCGATCGGCGCGGGCAGGCGGGGCGAGGGCGGGAGGACCGGAAGCAGCGGCGGCTGAGGCGGGACCTGCGCGCGAGGCCCCCGGCCCGCGCCTGCGCACTCCCCCGGCTTCCTTCGCCGGCGGTCACTTGCGCGCCAGCCTCCGCTCGTTCCTGCCGTTCGCCTGCAACTTTCCGTCCACCCGTCCGTCCGCTTCTCCCCTGCCCGCCCACCCCCTCATCGCACACTTAACTGCCTGTTGCGTTGACCAAGCACGTCCTGTCCTTGCCCTGGCAGGACCTGCGGCCTAGGGAGAAGGGGGCACACGTCGGCAAATGGATGCCCGCTTAGAGGAAGTAGGGCCGAGCGGCTAAGGAGGTGGAGGTTGAGTGCCCATTTTAGGTTCGGGGGCGGCAGTCAGAAAATGCCTCCTAGGCTGTCGAGCTGGGATCTGAAGACCCACAAGGATGGCTTTTTCCCCTGCTTGTGACCAGGGAGATGGTCCAGCGGGTCTGTCCCTGGTTTCACTCTGGCTACCTTCAACCACCACCTCCCCTGCAGACACGGGGAGCTTTCAAACTTGTAAGTCAAGCTGTCTTCCAGGCTTCTGCTTAGCACGAAGTCCAGATCGCCGGCCGTGACCTTGTCCCTGTTCCTTCATGGTGCTGACACCGTTCTCAATCATTTTATCGTCTGTCTGGACTACTAGAATGTAACCTTTTCTACTTTGCTCGTAGCTATAGCTCCAGGGCCTAGACACACAGTATGCACTCAGTAAGCATCAGCTGAATAAACCAATACTTTACCCATCTATCTCTCATTAGTTTTGGTTTTCTTGAAGAGCCAAGTGTTGCTTTTTCTAAAAAACTTCCACCGTTAGTGATAAAGTTGGCATGTAATATGCTTCAATAAATACTCACTGCACAGGGACAGAACCACAGTGCAGCTGAGGAAGTGCTGCTGTCTTGTACAAGGTAGTACTGGAGAACAAGAACATTACGAAGAAAAATAAAACGCACCGGGTCCTTCCTCCTCGTGTGGCTTTGGAACACGGCGGCCAGGTGGACACGGTCTCTGCGGAGAGAAACGGTGATTTCACTGAAAAACTCCATCCCTTCTAGTTCTGCCTACCCGTCTGGGGGAGGAGTGAGAAGAAAACCTCCGTTCACAACACTACTTGGTTTCCCTGTGTCTTGTTTTCTCTTCACACAAATGAAATGAATACGACTGGTATCTTATTTTAACTTGAACAGTAGCTTTCTATGAAAGACAAAACAAAAAAGCATATAAAAAGGTCAATTTATTATACCTTTTGTTTGGTGGGGTATCAGTGCCCTTTAAAACCCTACTATTCAAGTACAAATGATTGTTTACAAAGTATTTACAATTTCGGTCTTCTTCCTTTATATTTTAAAACACAACAGCTATCTGGTTACAACAGTTAACAGAAAGCCCTGAAGGTGGCAAAAGGGAAAGCCTCGGCCTCAGGAGGCTGACTCCAGCCTCCTGCTTCCCCCGCCCCCCGATCCTCCAAACACCACCCGGCCTCCCTGGAACAAATGTCTCTGAATTAAAGAAAAACTGGCTGACTGCTTTCCATGGTGGCCAGTTCCAGTTCGACGGTGTTTTTGCCTGCTGTCTTTATATCTTATGTTCTGAAGATTTCTCTCCATCCTTACCATGCACTGGGTGCGAACCCTGTTCTACAAGGCAATGCGGGATTCTGACAACAGCAACAATCTGAGGAAGCCTGGAAAACATCGTCCTAAACTCACACTTATTCTTCAATATGGAAAGTTTAACCTTTAAAACAGAAGGCGAAGAAAACAATACACTGGACCCTTTACCTAAATGACACTGTAGAAGACTATGAGGTCAGTGCTGACATCTAGATGTTACTAAATCGACTGATACCAGTAACACTATTTTCTGTCCCATATTTTGCAACAGGGAATCGCTGAAGAAAACACACTTCTTTCACTCACATAGTAAGACAGGGCAGGAGTCCCACACTGCAAATATTCAGACCCTAGTTCTGTTCTTAGAAAGCTTTTGAGAGATTTTTCTAAATTCTCTTCTAGTGTTCTAGATTAATAGAGGACTTCTACTCAGGCAGCTATGTCTAGGATATTCTAAACACTCAACACTTCACCATCATCTACAAAGAGACCGTCAACACCCCATGAAGGGTAAGAACAAAACCAACAGGCTGCACAAGTTAAAATAAGCTAAAAAGGGGAATTCCTTCTTAGTTCTGCACATTTGAGGATTTAAAAAAAAAAAAAGTAGGAACTCTCCTCAGTACCCAGATACAAAGCCCAGAAAGCCTCCTGCATGCCGTACTCTCTCATTACAGCACGTGCTGAACCCACAATGAACAAGTTAGAAGGCAAATTATAGTGTTCTGTTTTGATATGTTCAATTAACTAGAACGTTAAATCCCGTCCACTTTGAACAACTGGTCTTTACTTTTTTCCAAATTTCTCACCAAGAACTCAAAAATGAGCTGCCCGGTTGGCTTCACTAAGGTATTAATCGCCATATTATTGTCCACATATATTGATGGGAAACAAAAAAATTCGGGACAGGACACTTTCCTTTGTGTCATATAAAGTGATATAAAGCGGGGGGAAACAGATTGATTAAAATTAAAAATCTCTCAGTATGCCGGAACTGTTCCTAAGTACACACAGACCTAACACAACCTGATTTCCTGGACCAAAGCTGTAAAAGAGGCACAGAGACAGAGCAGAGAGGGTGTCATTAGACACGCGCCTTTTGCTTGGGTGGACACTTCCAGGTAAGCAGACCTCGTCAGCCAATCAAGCCCTTTGCAGTTGCCACAGTAAAAAAATAAAAACAGCAAATACAGGGCCTCATCTTTGCCCCTCAACCACGGGCCCCCCACCCCAAGTTGCCTGGACGGCTCTCTGGTTTATGCAGAACCCCAAGTGGGCGATCTACTCACATACGAGACATGACAGTCTAGTATGAAGAGTTTACCACACCCATTTCTGTGGGTAATACTTGTAGGTGCATACACACACCACCTGTACAAGGAGGCTTCTCACCTCTGCACGTCACGCCTGGGCTGGGCACGAAAGCAAAGGGGTGATGGCAGGCCGCCCCCTTAGCAAGAGTTGCGCCTCACCGAGCACTCAGCAGTGCCATCTGCAACGTGACAACACTCGCACAGCACTCTGGGCCCCGAACCATTCCCAGACAGGAGCCTCACAAAGTTTGCTGGCGCTGCTTCAGTAGTCTAAGTCCAATTACAAGTTTATCCGAAACCTGGGGAAATATCGTGGATGTGCTGGGATGGGGAGCAGTCCCAAAGGTTCCGTTTACATGGAAACCGGTCACTCTGAGGGACGCCGCACGGGATGCTCTCTGGAATGAAAATTCAGTCACAGATCATTCCCCTTCAACACAAGCTGGGAACGCGTCATGAATGTGCTTCAATGCGTGTCAGTACTAAATCTCTCCTTTAAGAGTCCAAACGAGTCACATTTTAGGAGGGAGGGAAGAAAGCACCTTGGTTTTCCCTGATCTGAGATGACCTACCTTTGACATTAGACAGTCTTTCTCCTCTTGAGGGACCATACTGCGTTTTCAGTTAGGAATAAAGAACCAGGCAGAGACAGATGCTGTCAGACCACATTTTAGCCTCATAAGGTCTATTTTATGACTCACTGCACCTTCCAAATGGCTACTTGTGATGTGCAAAAAACACTGTACACTCACAGAGAAATTCTAAATGGCTTTCAAGACCCAGCACTACTGCTCTGGAGGAGAAATTAAAAGGTAAAACATCTAGGAAAAACTGCCACTGTCACGTTTTCAATCAGTCACGTAACACATGAAAGGGGGGTGTTCGCTGAGGATCGCTGCTCCAGGTGCTGAACACCCTGCATGACACTGTCCTGGGGTTCAGTAGATAAAGTCTACCCCATCTTGGCGGGACAGTGGAAGGCACGGGTGGCCCGCCTGGGGCCGCCCCGCTCTCCCGACTAGGGGCACGGAGGCTTGGTGGGCGTCTTTAGCCTGACGGCAGGGACTCTCATCTGGAGCTTGGGCTGCTGGTTTGGGCTGTCGGAGCTGGCCGGCACCTGGGCTGGGCTGGGAACCCCGGGGGTCTGCAGCTGGGCCGCCGCCGTGGTCACGACTTGCTGCTGCATGAGCTTCTGCTGGACCACCTGTGCTGTCGCTGTCACTGCGGGGATCATCTGGACCTGCTGCCCAGCTGCTGTGGCCTGGGTGAGGGTCACGGTCTGCGGGGAAGCCTGAACCAAAACAGAAACACACCCCTAGAAAACGCAGATCAGGCGACACGAAAAATTAGACATCCTTGGGGGTGGGCGTGAGAAACTTAACTGGCGCGAATGCTTCCGTGAAATGTAAAAACTACCCGACCTATCAAAATAGGACCTCTGGTTTCTAACCAAACAAAAACAGAACACGAAATTATTGCTGCTTTTAGCTACAAGTGGATGCCTGTGGGGAAATGATGACCGGGGAATGGTGCTGCTGGTGTTCGGCTTCTAATACTATCTGGTTTCTTGAAATCTACATGCCAGTGTGATTCTGAACAAACTAAAATTATTTTAAAGCACTGCTTTTATACAGCCACATTTTTAGCAGTAAAGAAACCGGTAAGAACCGAAAGCTAGGCTCTGTTGGGAAGGTAAGTCCTGGCTGTCCCCAGCAGTATTTCTACTCTAAGACCCAAGGTCGATATGAACGGACTCTGTTTTCTTTCTTCGTTTCCCTAAAACGAAGGTGTGGTGGCTTCAGCAGGCAGGAGGCACCTAAGGTTTACTGGCTGAAGGAAGGAGCCCAGAAATGAGCCCCTCAGCACGTGTGACACTGAGTCCAAACACATTTGTTCAGGTTTTTTTCCTGCTAATCTCAAGATATCAGGTGTTTTCCCCAAAGTTAATTTTCTTTTCTGTATTATAAAAATCACAAGCTGTTCTCTAGGAATTAAAATTCTATTTCCTCGGATGAAAAGCAAGAACTCTCTTCGTGGGAACCCCCGACAGCTGCGGGTCTCCAGGTCCTACCTGTTGGGAAGCAGAGGCAACCTGCTGGATGCTGGCCACGGGTGTCTGCTGCTGGACGACTTGAGGGAGTTTCGCAACCTTGGACAAAACAAAAAAGCCAAAGGGAGACGCCAAATGAACGTGTGCGCGAAAGAGACTTCTCGCCCTCTCTCCTTCTCAGTTCTTAATGCAAAAAAAAAAAAAAAAAAAAAAAGACGACGGTGGTCAGACGACACAAAATAGCAGTTCTCAAAAGTGTGCTCGCCTGGAACCCCGAGAGAACCAGTTATTTCACCTTTGCACTGAGTAACGACTGCCTTCCTAATCTGTAATCACATGTAATTTGAAGCTTATTATCGGTCTCGTATTTCAGACAGTCACATTTTTCTTTTATAAAAATCGCTACAAGTCATATGACAGAGTGACATGGAAGATGGGAGTGCCTGGGCACCACCCCACGTGTGCCCCCACTGTCAGGGGACCCAGACCAACACCAAGGTTCAGCCCTAGTCCAGAGACATCTACGCCCAAACTCTAAAGTGGTTATTTCATCATTTTTCTACATTCTTCTTCATCACGATTGAGATCTTCCTGTTTATAAAACAAAGCCTTCCACCCAATGGTCACTTTTTGTAAACCTGCCTATCTTGCTGTCCTGCTGTAATAAGATGGTTCCGGCCACTCGTGTCTACTCAGGGCTTCGGGGACACCAGCTCACAGAAGCAGAAGGGGCTCCCGCGTGGGTAGCTGCTGGGGGCCGTGGAAAGCCCCCTCAGGTCTCTAACTGCGGAACATGGATGAAAATAAGTCTTGCCCAAGATAGTCCTGGAGGAAGTGTGAAATTATATGATGTACTTGCAAATGACAAGCTCCCAAGTAAATATGAGTTCTCATGGAAATTAAAATGAATCAGCAGGCATTTACTAGTTTACTGTAACTTGAATCAAAAACTGTGAACCGCATTCACTGACATCAAAGGAACCCCTGAGTGAGCCTGTGCGAAATTTCCTGACGGGAGAGACGTTCGGTCAGCTACCGCAGCGCACGGGCCACAGCTCAGATCGGCAGCCACGAAAATGCTGAGACGCCACGCATAACACCAAGGTGACGTCTTAAAATGCATCGATAAACTTGCAGAAAGTCCAGAGCTCCCAGTGCCAAAACTTAAGCAAATGGGGGACCCCCGAGCCGTGAGAAGGTGCTATGGCAGCTCGTGCCCGAGACCACATGCTGCAGGGGAAGCCTTGCACTGGGTTTTCATGGCCTCCCAGGTGCAGCAAAGAGACCAAGTCCAAACCCACTCAAAGGAGGAGCTAACGAGAGGGCCGCCCGATGCCCCCTGCAGCTGCGATCCTGGCACTCAAAGGGTCTGTGAGGAAGCCGCCTGCCTTAGGCCTCGGTGCTAGGCAGGGAAGGGGGAGACACAGGCTGGCAGACCAAACCCTCAAGCCACAGCTGAGGTGGTCCTGACGGCACCCATGGGAGCCCAGTACAAGGAAGAACCCACCTTCAACCCAGACCTCAAAGCCTTCCCACAAACAGAGCTTCAAGGGAAACTGGCTCACAAGAAGACAACTCCTATAATGACAAAAACCCCACAGTTCTGGAAGCAAGAACAGCAGAAACAAGTAAAATGAGATGCACACGGACTTCAAATAGAGGAATTATCAGGCACGCACAAAACAGTGTGCTGTCCTGTGCAGCCTGAAAGCACGTATGGGAACAAGAGACTACAAAGACCAAGCAGGTTTGAGTCAAAAACAAACAGAACTTCGAAGAATAAAACACTTATAATCACCAAAATTAAAATTCAATGGACAAGCTTAACAGCAGATTAGACCTAATGAAAGGAAAACTCAGTGAAATGGGAGACAGGTTAGAGGACATTACTCAGAATGCAGCACAGAGAGACAATGAAAGGAAAAGCACAGAGACTGAAGAGACACGGAGGGCAGGAAATGGGGCAGAGGTGGCATCTAAAGAAACAGCGGCTGGTCATTTCCTAAACTGACAAGAGAGATCAATGCCCAGATTCCAGACGATCAACAAATTCTAAGCTAGAGCGTCACAGCATTTATAAAACGCCAAAGACAAAGAAAAGATCTCAAAAGGAAACAGAGGGAAAAAAGACAGGTTACCATCGAAGCAGCGACCCGCTGGACAGACATCTGACTTCTCATCAACAACAAAAGACCAGGAGCCAGGGAGTACTGTTAATGTGCTGAGAAAATAAATGTCCATCTAGAATTCCATACCAAGCAGAAGCATCCTTCAGGAACAAGAGTGAAATACAGGCATTTTCAAACACTATGGGAAACTCCAAAGGGTGTACTTCAAGCAAAAGAAAAGTAATTTTACATGAAAAGTGAAAATGAAACAGGATAGAAGGAAACTGCGTGATTGCAGCGGCATGTGAGTTGGGAGGGCCAGGGAGCAACGGTGTTGACAGACCAGTGCTCGAGAGCAGAGCAGAGACGGTGGTTTGTGCTATACTTTTTTTTTTTTTTTTTTTTTTTTTTTGGCTGTGTTGGGTCTTCGTTTCTGTGCGAGGGCTTTCTCCAGTTGCGGCAAGTGGGGGCCACTCTTCACTGCGGTGCGTGGGCCTCTCACTATCACGGCCTCTCTTGTTGCAGAGCACAGGCTCCAGACGTGCAGGCTCAGTAGTTGTGGCGCACGGGCCCAGTTGCTCCGCGGCATGTGGGATCTTCCCAGACCAAGGCTCGAACCCGTGTCCCCTGCACTGGCAGGCAGATTCTCAACCTCTGCGCCACCAGGGAAGCCCTGTGCTATACTTTGAAAAGGTAAATCTGCACATGGAGATTTTAGGATGACCACTTAGAGAACAGAAAGAAAACATGTAATTTTCAAACAAGTCAGAGGAGGAAAAAAACCCAGAATGACAAAAAATAAAAACATAAATGGAATAAGAGAAGGCAAGTAAGGCTGGAAAGAGAAAATAGAACAAGTTGAAAACCCAAACAACATGGAAGCTGAAGGCCGCCCCTCCCAGGCCTCACCATAAAGGGAGTGGACGCGTCACAGGTAAAGGACCAGAACCGAGACGCGGCATGGGGAGAGTGAGGTGGCGTCCAGCCGACTGTTCCCGTGACATACGGGTGGAGTTCTCGGTAGGAGGCACAACAGGCTGCCAGACCAAAACAGTACTTCAAAATAATAAAATTTAAAATTTCAATTTATGTGCAGCTAATAATAAAGCACCTAATATAAAAAGCAAAAATAGAAAGGAATATAAGGAAAAACGGATAAACCCATAACCAGAATGGGAGAGTTTTTTTTCCTCCATTTTTTGGCTGTGCCAGGCGGCATGTGGGATCCTCAGTTCCCCGACCAGGGATGGAAGCCGCGCCCCGGCAGCGGAAGCGCGGAGTCCCAGCCACTGGAGCGCCAGGGGAGGCCCAGAATGGGAGATTTTAACTCACCCCTCTCATAACTGACAGAAGCAGCCAACTAGTAGGCACAACACCCCGGATAAACCCGACCTGGAGGTGACAAAGGGACCCCACGCCGCCACAAAGCACGTCTCAGCGCACTTCACCGCGGGATCCGTGCTGGGCCGGGTCTGGAGCGTGAAGAACAGCGGAGGGTTTGGCCCAGGCAAGGCTGAAGGTCAGGGAAGACAGAACTGCTGTCCCAGAGCTGGAGGAGGAAGGGCTCAGGTACCAGAGGCACACACCTCCAGGGGGCCGTCCAAAGGCAGCCAGGGTTAAAACCCTGGGCGGGATGAGAGCTGGCTGCAGATGCGAATCTGGGCTCATGGGCACAGAGGTGGGCTCAAAGCCTCGAGACTGGAGGGACCACGAGGGGAGGGGTGCAGACAGAGGGTTTTTAAAAAGACAAAACACCACAACCAAAGGAACAAAAAGTTGTAGCAATCTAGATAAAGAAGAGAATTTTCTTACTGTGCTGAAGGGTGATTTTAAAAACCCAACCCCGCAGAATGACCATCAGGAGAGCGATGTGGCCGAGCTTCCTGTCTGCACCTGTCACACTGCCTGGCGGGCGTCCCCGGCACGATGAGGCGGGAATAAGAAAGAGAAGGACGAAGGGGAAGATGCCGGCCGCCAGGACTCACAGGTGATGTGATCGACACAAAGGAAATGCAAACCAACTAGAACAGATTGAGGCTGCGGGATTCAAAAGTCAACATACAGTGTCCTAGAGACACAGACAAAAAGAGGGAACTTAGAGCAGAGTATCAGAAAATGCCCATTACTTAGGAATAAATCTAATACACGCAATAAGATCGTTACGGAAAAAAAACTCAGAAAACTTACTTAAAGGGCATTAAAGAAGATTTAAACAGCAAATGATGTATCATGTTGGTGAACCTGAAGTCAAGGCTGTAGAGATGTCCACTCTCCCCCAAACTGATCTACAGAGTCAACGCAGTTCTAACAAAAACCCCATCAGTTTTGACCACGGTGTGTATACTAAATAAGCTGACTCAAAATCGATACGGAAGTGCAAAGAACCGGGAAAGCAGGACGTTCCCGACAGCAGGAGGTGGATGCCGAGAATCATCATGCAGCAGAGTGACGAAGAGAGGGCAGTGTGGGCTCACAGGGACCGAGACCACGGTGCTGAAGAGGAGCCCCCGAGGAACCGTACGCCACGTGTGCCTGGTCACACGGTGGGTCGGGGGAGAGAAGGGACTCCTGAATGAGTAGTGTGAAAGTAACAGGGCATTGCGTTCACGTGGAAAAATTAAACTGAACCCCTATTTTTGGATCATCTCCAAAAACCAATTCCAGGAAGGTTAAAGACATAAATGTGAACAAAAAAATTATCAAGTTTTTAGAAGATGATCCAGGAAACAGCACCATGACCTCTGGGAAGGATTTCTTAAGCAAAGCACAAAAGGCACTATTCAGACACAAAGAGATTGATAAATTCCAATACACTCAAATTCAGAAGCTCTGTTCGTAAAGTGAGTGAGCAGATAAGGCACAAGCCGGGAGAAGTGTGACACACAGACCCAAAGGCAGACGCCCGGGACGTGCAGCCCCACCGGGAAGCCCCCCAACAGGCTCGTCCCAAGGCGGGGGCCCCGACGGTCAGCAGATTCGCACCGCTGCCAGAGGAGGGCAGACGGCAGGCCGGCACGGGCCGCGGCTGAGGGACCACAGGAGCTCGGCGGGTGGGCGTGCCCACAGCCCCGCACCCCGTCCCGGGCGTCACGCGTGTGGCGGGACCCAGGAGACGGGCGATGCTGGGCAGCTGGCGGCAGCGGAGGGACGACCACGAGCCCTGGAGGAGCCTCACAGCAGAGCCTGCCACCGCAGCAGGACCTGAGCGTGGCCCCCCGGCCATGCTGCAGGGCCCCACGACGCTCTCCATGGGGCGCTGGTTGGCGGCGTCTCCCGCTCTACCTCCAAGTGCCCGCCGTGTCTGCTCCCAGCCCTCGGGCTCCCCGCTGCTCACCTGGATCTGGGTCTGCACCTGCTGGGTCCCAGCCAGTTTCTGGGCCTGGGAGATGGGCGTGGTGAGAAACTGGGTTTTAAGGGCTGGCTGGGTGGCATAGGTGACCTTCTGTGGTTGGCCCTGAGCAGCAATCTGCTGTGCCGTGATCTGAGGAAAGAGAGGCCGCCCAGGGTTAGAGCAGGCAAGGCTCTGTGTCCCCTTCTCAGAGCCACCGGGCCTCCTCCGTGGGCCCCGACTGCCCCCAGACGCCCGCAGCGTGACCACCCCGGCTCCTGGCCCTGCCTGCCCGCTGCCCTGTTCTTGCTGCTGCCCCCGCGGGGTGCCTGGTCCTGGGTCACCTCCTCCCCTGCTGGGAGGTCCCCTCACAGCCAGGCTGGGCTTCATCTCCCATCTTCTGAGGCACCTGGTGCCACGTCTGCTCATCACGTAAGTTAAGCGAGTGAACTTGACGATACAGAAAACACACACAGTTTCCCAAATCTAACTTTAAGAACTGGGCATATACTCAAAACTATTTAGCACAAACAGAAACAAACCTGTATGCACAATCTTTACACATTTAGTCTGATTTTCAGTTTTCCCTGCCAGGAGCGTTTAAATACTATTCAGAAAGCCATGCGTGTATGCGGCCCATATATTCGGTTTACAAAGCCACAGCTCTGGACAGTTTTAACGTCTCAGAAGTCTTCTTTCAAGTTACGTGAACATACCAACTGGCACTTTGGCTACAGCCCTTCTCCTTCTCTCTTTCAGACGCTGGCTAAGCCTCCGTGATGACCCAGCCCGGTCTCCGTCCTGTCACACTGCCTCCCAGCCCGGCACGGCCCACCCCAGAAGTCACTTCACGTCGCTGCGCGTCGGTCAGTCTCTGAGAATGGGCACCAGCCGCCTGTGGAGCCCTCAGCACACGGGGACGGTGCGCCGGCGCGCTCTGGTTCAGAAAGCAGCGCAGATACGACACGGCGTTCAAGAGCCAAGACGTCATCACCTGTACGCCAGGCTTCGGGCCACCAGGGGGCAGACAAGGCAGAAGCCCCGGGAAACAGAGCGCCTTGCCTCTGCTCCTGCTCGTCAACGCGGCCCCGAACCCCCGCCTCCGAGGAGGACTCGCCTCTGGGGCCTGAATCAGCTCAGAGCTGCCGCCCCGCCTTCTGAATCAGGGGGTCGCTGACAGCACTCCTCTCACAGTACCCTGTCCCCTCTCGCCCCTCCCTCCGTCCATCCTCTGATGGCGAGCGCATGTGTACACACGTACACACACACACACACACGTACACACACACACACACGGAGATGGTCCTCAGCTGGCTCCTGTGCACCCAGATGGGTCACACACCAGGAGCTACACCTGCTTCCCCGAGTCCTTCCGGCCCCTCCCAGTCATGAAGTTCAACACCCTGCATCCTTCACAGTTGGCCCCATGAGCCTGCAGTGCATGGGGGCTCCCCCTCTCATGAACTGTGCCCTCCCTCCAGGGCCAGCCCCAAGGCCGTCCTCTGTGCAGCCCAAGGCCACAACCACGGGGTCTCTGGTGCATGGAGGCCAGGCAGCCAAGCAGGGCCGGTTCAGGACCCTCTCCACCTCCGTGCACCCCACGCTTGGCAGCGGGGCCCGACTCACGTAAAGAGGGGACAACCGGGAACCCAGTACCTTCTGCTGGACGGCGGCCGGGCCTGGGGCGGCTTGCGGCTGGATGGCCTTCTGCTGCTGGACGGCTTGCTGCTTGAGCTTCAGCAGCTGCTGGACGTGCACAGGCTGGGCCACGACAGTCTGCCCTGAGAACACCGATCAGGTCATTTAATCACAAGCGCCAAGGAGGGACAAGGTCTCAGGGCTCACGGTGAGTTCAGCTTCGGTGATTTCTGTGCAGAAAACTACACGCTGAAATGACGCTGAGCTAAATAAAGCCTCCCTTACATCTACTTAAAATGTTTCCAGGTTCACAACGACATTTGGACAAAGGTTGGGGAAGTCAAGAAAGTGAACGGTTAAATCGAGGGACACTCCTGCTAAAATAAACCGTGACACACCCGAGATGGCTGCGGGCCACAGCTACTAACTAGAAAAGGCTTGTCAGCCCCACTCAAGGCTGTATGCAGAGGGGCAGGGGGCGAGGGGTGGCATGAGACAGGCACCTGCGGCTTTCTGCGGCTGCCCGATGGCCACACTGATCCCAGCAACGTTCATGGGCAGCGTCGTGACGCCCGGCGAGGAGACCACGGCTGCGGGCACCGACACCACCGGGGGCTTCGCCAGTGCCACCTGGGCTGGCTGGGGCGCCGGGGCCTGCATCTGCCCTTGAGCCTGCAGCTGTGAAGTGGGGACCCGGGTCTAGACAGTGAAAACAATGGGAGAGTCCAGAGACATTCAGCATTCCACACATCTGCAGACATTTCCCCACCAGCGGTCAGGTGGTGAGAAACTGACACATTCACAAAGGTGCCGCGTGGCGGTCAGCTAATGGAAAACAGCTCACTGTGGGTCGCCTACGTGCCCTGACCGTCACCAGCGGACACAGGGAGCAGGGCTCGGCAGCCCCCGGACGCCCGGGCGCACTGCTGCTCAGATGCGCTCCTGTCCCACAGCGAGCGTCTCTGCCTCCTGCATCTCAGAGCCTGACAGCACCCTGCTCCCGCCACACTTCCTACGCTCGTCTCCTATCCCTCAGCGGCCACAGAAGATCAGCCCGAAATTATGGCCTCGGCCTCCCACCAAGGGCCACCCTCGGTCTCCACCTCCTGTGACTTATCACTCGGCTACCAAGCACTTTTTTCCTTAAGTTATATTTTTTAAAAGGAAAATGGAAGTAGATCCGTTTTTATACATACAAAAACTCAGACTACCTAAGAAAATACGAGGAAGTAAAAATCAGCCATAACCCTAAGGTGCCCACATGTGAACGTGGAAATGATACCCAGCCCACCAGACCTTGTCCTTATCTGTGCGGCTTGCCAGGAAAGTGTGTAAAATGGGATGAATTCTAGACATTTTGTAACCTGACTCTCCTCCTTTTGCAACAATCCTTTTCCAAAGCTGTGTACTATTCCACTGTGTGCATGCTGTACAGTCTATTTAGTCAACTCCTCAGTAATGGACATTCAAGTCTCCCCTGATACAAGTTTGTACGTTTATTACTTTGTACTTGTTCTATTATTTCTTTAGGATATAGCAGAAATAGAATCATTGGGTAAAATAATGGGCACATTTCTTAGCTCAACTGACTATAAGCCTCTCCAGAGGGAGCGGGTTCCCGCTGGCAAGCCCCGCCCAAGGCGGGCCATCGTGCGTGATTACTACTCTGCTCATTTGAATTGGCATTTTCTTGTGAGCACAGGTAACACCAAGCTTGCTTTCACAGTTTTTATCCACTTCTAGCCCCTCTCTTACAGACTTAAAAGTGGAGTGAAGCACACGGGAAGCGGAGCCTGGGCCCCCAGAGCTCCAGATCACAGCTGTGTTGTGGGTGACAAGATGTAAGATCTGGGTAAGTTACTGAAGGTGTGTTGTGTGCCTTGGTTTCTGCACCTGCAAAATGGAGCTAGCATCAAAGCACCCACTCCTGCCTCAGCACCAATCAGGTGACAGGCGGAGAGCCTACGGCAGCACCTGACCCAGAGCAGGATCCCTAATGCTAGCTGTCGCCAGTGCCAGAAAGGGAGCCGCCCGCGCTGGGTACTGGCCTGCCTGATGTGACAGCATCTGGGCTCCAGGACACCGCCTCGACACGTGCCGAATGTAGTTGGCGTTCCCAGACACCCCTTTCACCACACCATCATCCCCTCCTTCAGAAACCTTCGATGCCTCTCCGGGCCTGCAGAGCACCGTGACCCCTGAGCCTGGCTCTGGGGCCTCGCTCGCCCCTCCACCTCCCCTCTGCTCTGACCACACGGGCCTCGTGCCTGGCCTCTGCCCCAGCAGCACCGGGACACCTTCCAGGGGCCACATCTCGCCCTCCCGTCGCGCCACCCCCCCCACGTAAAGCCTGCTCTCTCTCCGTGGTCGGGCTCGCTCCCCAACCCCCCAGCCTCTCAGGCCACCATAAGCTCTGCGACACCGACATTCTGGAAAGCGTGACTGTGTAAATGTCTCCCACGTGCTGTTTCGCCCTCTCCGAGGAGAACTTAAGTTCCTGGGGGAACGACCGTGCCTTTACTTGTCACTCCGCCATAATACCTGCAAGGGCCTGAGCGAGCAACAACGGTTCAGTTAAAACGGAAGGAGACGCTGCTCTGGAAAAACAAGCGTATCGACCGGAACTTACGAGCCGGGCCACCTGGAGGTTGGCCACGGTGGTGCCCGTGAGCAGGGCGCCGGGCCTCGGGGCCGTGACCGTGGTGAGCTGGGGGCTCTGCTGCTGCGTGGGCTGCGGGGGCTGCACCTGCACTTGTGCCGTTGGCTGCGGGGGCCCCGGCGGGGCCTGTGCTGGGGGCGCCTGCTGGGGCAGCTGCAGTTTCTGCTTCTGCATTTTGATCAGGTGTTCCTAAAACCCAGATAAAGTAATCTTTTCATCAACGTCAACCGTATTCCATTTCGTATATATCTTGGTTTTAAGTTACTGTTCTACTACCCGTTCAATGTTGAAGTAAACAGTTGCTGACGTGCAGTGTGCAAACCATCCTCCAGGCCTTGCCAACATTTTTTAAATGTTCCCTTACCGCTGATGAAAACTAGCAACAGTGATTCTCACAGATTAGCAAATTCATAGCAAAATTTCTGGGTTCTTATCGCTTACAAGCAAGGCGATTCAAATCTGCAGCACCACCAAAAATTCTTTAAGTCTTAAAATCGTCGTCCCTCTTGCAATTTTAAAATGTGCTGTAAGATAAGCATTAGCTCTAAATTTTGTACTCCAACTGTCTCCAAATGAAAGTTTAATTGGTAAATAAACCCATGTCTTTAAAAGAAGTCAAAATATCAAGATAAAGATAGCTCAGGAAATATTTTAGGGAATAAAAATGTTTTAAGGAAATTTATATTGAGTTATTCACGACCGTCCGATCTCGTTCAAGGTGCTGAAAAAGAAAAGGACTTTGCCACTGGTTTAGGAGAGGGAAGGGAAGGGAGTAACAGAACCAGGCAAGTGAGCCGGTACGTGGGGCTCTGAGCAGCTGGAAGAGGGGAGCAGGGGCAGCTGAAGGCCCCGCTGCCTTAGAGCGGGAGGAGCGGGGAGGTGGGAAGGCAAGGCCGTGGGGCGGGAGCGGCGGGGACCAGCTCTGAGAGCTCGCCTCTGCCGGGCGGGGCAACCCTGACTCAGCGCTGTCTGCTGTCTGCCAGCTTCGGCGGCGACGGACACGTTCTGGAGCTGGGCTGTCCAATGTGGCAGTCACAGCCATGTGTGGCCTTGCGCCCTTGAGCTGTGGCTGGTGTGATGGAGGACGGAACGCCTCGTTTCCCTGGCGCGCGTTCGGGTGCCTCCGGGACGAAGAAGTCTCAGCTGGTGCTCGCACGTCCTCACCGCCCTCCAGCGCCCTCGTCCCCTCTGTCACCCGCAAGGGGCAGGCCCGAGGTCAGGTACTTACTGTGGCAGGCCCGACAGCTAGCTGGAATTCTGAAGTACCATCTTGCTTTTATTACACGTTTTTGTGGTTACTTTCTATGGTGAGTATGAATGCTTTTCCATTTGTGGCAGGAATATAGTATTTCCTTTTAAAATGAATGTGTTTACTTAGGTAACAGTGCAGGTCGTACACAGATTGGCAAAACTCAGGAACATCAGCACTCAAATGAGAGAAACAATACTGCAAATGAGCTATTCCTCAAGAAACCGAGTCTTCACCACCTCGTCTCTTGAAACTGTCGAGGAACACTTTTCACGGACATTTTCTCAGGTTGGGAAAAGGGTCCCTGGAGCCTGAGCACAGAGCACAAGCAAGCGAGTGGGAGGGTCCGTCCGGAAACAGGGATTAAGGCCTCAGAGAGCTGTGAACAAGCTGGTCGCGTGATCATGGAAGCGGCCCTGTGTGCAAAGTGATTTCTAAAGACAACACAAACACACTTCCCACATAAAGACGATGGCAGATTGTGCAAAACACACTCGGAATCACATGGCACATCAAGGCATCATCACACAGTGTGTGCGTTCGGTTTTCTAGAGGACGCTCACCGGTGTCAACTTGCCCACCGCCTTGATCTGCGCCGGCGCCTGGGCCTGGCCCTGGATCTGCGGGACCTGCACCTGAGAGGCCGCCTGCTGCTGCTGCTGCTGCTGCCGCAGGAGCTGGAAGTGCGCGGGCGTGATGGTTTTCCCCGGCAGCTGGACCCCTGTGGCTGAAGAGGTCGCCTGGTGAGACTGCAGCCCCGCACACGCGTGCAAGCCTGAGCCCTAAGGAGCCTGAAGAGCAGGGCAGGTCACACAGGAAACCAACTCTGCCTTTACCTTGGGACACTTGAGTCACCAAAGACCGCGTCGGGGTCTGCACCGGGGTCAGGCTGGTAGTGACCACAGCCGAGGCCGTCACCGAGGTGACCGCTCGAACGCCCTGAGTCGGTGCCAGGGACACCATGTCGGACGTGGCCGTGGCCGGGGACCCAACTGCTCGAGGCTGGGCGTGGACCACCTGGGCAGGAGCAGAGCCTCCCGAGGTCTGGAAAAGGCGAAGAGAAGAAAACTGTCAGGCTGCTGCGCGACACGCAAGACTCTTTCCCGTCATCGGGTGCGGAGAAAAGGGCACCGAACTCTAAATCCTGGAAGACGAGGCACATTCCAGATGCTGGCCTTCTGACAGGGTGCTGAGGGACTGTTTCCCTTGTCAACTCCAAGCCTGTGCCTAGGGCTAGCGTGGATGGGTCGCCCGCAGAAGGGAAGATCGCGACGCTGCCACCCCCAGTCTAAAACACTGCCTGTCCCCGTCCCGCTGTCCTCACTCAAAAGACCTTGTGGTCCCAGGAACCATCTAGATGCCCGTGTTTATTCCCCGGAAACGTACAGGCCCCTAACCCCCCGCGGCCATCCCCAGCCAGGTGCGCAGGCTGCAGCCCTGGACCCGCGCGGCATCTCGACCTGGCCTCGCCTGCAGCGCAGAGCAGCCTCGCCGTGTCCTCGTCCCTTGGAGCCACGGCTGCCGCAGCCCCTCCGCAGACTGGGCCCAGCTCCACCGAGTCCGCCTCTGAAAGCACCCTGAAACGTGACGCTGGACCCTGCTGGCCCCCTAGGTGCAGCCGGTCATTATGTTTTCCTGTCTAGTTTGTCCCTAATCTTACATTTCATTACCTACATATTTGAAGCCATATCCAACATCTTATTCTGTGCTTCCTATTCAGCTCACCCGTTCCGTATTTCTTTTAATCACCTTTCTTGCCTTCCTGCAGATTACTTTCTTCTCATCCCACTTTCCCCTCCCAAAGTTTGGAAGTTATACTCTATTCTTTTTTTTTGGTTTTTCTTTTTTTTTTTGGCTGTGTTGGATCTTCGTTTCTGTGCGAGGGCTTTCTCTAGTTGCGGCAAGTGGGGGCCACTCTTCATCGCGGTGTGCGGGCCTCTCACTGTCGCGGCCTCTCTTGTTGCGGAGCACAGGCTCCAGACGCGCAGGCTCAGTAGTTGTGGCTCTCGGGCCTAGCTGCTCCGCGGCATGTGGGATCTTCCCAGACCAGGGCTCGAACCCGTGTCCCCTGCATTGGTAGGCAGATTCTCAACCACTGCGCCACCAGGGAAGCCCCCTATACTCTATTCTTATTCTTTTGGTGGCTTGTCTAAAAATTGTATCAAGAACTTACAAAAGTCTAATCCATAATTTCACACTTTTCCTGAACAATAAAGGGATTCTGGAATGTTTCAACATCCTGAGCCCTGCTCATGTCATTGTATCGCGTGTGTTATGTCTGCCTTTGTTGACCCTACAGTAAGTTACTGTTGTCTGTAAAGTCAGTTTTCACCTCAATTAGTTCATTTAGTCGAGATCTATAGGGAATTCTCTTAGGTTTTGTTTGGAAATGTTTGTTCTTCAAGGTATTTTCAGGGCTGGCAGTTATATTCTCTGACTACAATGAAGATGTCATTCCATTCCAGGAGCTGGTTCCTGGCTTCATTACTACCGCTGAGAAGTAAGCAGCTGTACCTCTGGAGGCAACCTGACTTTCTCAGGCTGCTTCGCAGACCTCCTTGTCCTTGGCATCATGTGCGTGTGGAGTCCCTTCCATCGCCCCTGACCGGGACTAGCTGAGCTGTGGTGTATGTGGATCAGTGTCATCAATCAGTTCTGGGAAACTCTTACATCTTCACATATTGTCTCTGCTCAACTTTCTCTCTGCCTGGAACTCTGATTACATCCTCTCACTCCATCTTCTGTGGCTTTCAATTCTCTTCCGCACTCCCACCTGCCGTCTCCCAGTGCTGCATTCGGGAGAAAACGTCTTCTCACTTATCTTCCAGTTCACTAACTCTCTCTTCAGCCGTGTGGAAAGTGATATTAAGCCCAATTATAAGATATTTATTTTTCAATACTGGTAACCATACTTTTCATTTCTTAAAGTTCTCTGTGTTCTTTTAAGTACAGTTTCCTGGTTTTTACAGACATTCGCAAGCTTCTTTTATTTCTCTAAAATAGAAAGTATCATTGTTTTCTAATCTACGCCTGATAACCCCACCATCTCAAGTCTTTGAGGATCTGCCCAGTGGCTGTTGTTTCTGTTGGTTCTCACTCGTGGTGCCTTCTTTCCGTGTGTGTTTGGTTATCTTCTATTATATGCGGCTCATTATACTTGAAAATCATTGTGGACATTCTAAGAAGTCCAGGATGAAGGCACATTCCTCCAGAAAATCTGCATTTTATTCTGGCCACTTACCCAGGAACACTGCTCATCCAGGTCTACGTCACAATTTGAGGGGCTTTGGGAGCCCTTTGGGGGAGCCATCAACGTGAGATGCAAACTGACAGCTGACTTGGGGCTAGAGCTCCACAGGAAGAGCCCCTGCCCCACCCTCTGCTCAGCATGATGGATTTTACTTCTATTTCACCCTGCCCTAAGGGCTTAGCCATTTGGGGGCCTGCCTCAAGGCATCAATGCCTCCTTTTAGACTCTCCACCTGGGTGAGTCGAGCCTTGGGCTTGAACGGGGTGGGGGGGTCCCCCTGCCTGAGAAGGTGAAGCGTACTCCAAGGCGGACACAAGGGCACCCTGTGTATCTCTCTGGGTTGCCTCTTCCCTTAGATTTTGGCCTAATAATTATTTACTCTTTTGTCAGCTCCTTGAAACTTTGAAGAGGATATTTAAACATTTTATCCAATAATTTCAGTTCTTTTCATTAGGAGAGTGGTATAAATAACTTAACTCACCTTATCATCAGAAACAGAAGTCCTTTCCTGCACTACTGAAACAGCTTTCTCTCTAACCTTTTCTGCAATCATCTACTCTACACATAAAACATCACATGAATTTCCCTAAAACACACCTCTGCTCAAAGATTTTCAAGGGCTCCCCATCGCCTGGTGAATGAAATCCACATTCTTCAGCCTGAAATCCAAACCCCATGACAGCCTAGGCTCACTGTCACACAAGACCAATCACACGCAGCCGCTCAAGAGCCTCTGAGAGGTTGTGGGAACTACCGCTTCTCTGCTAATGCATCTTGTGCTCCGTCCAAACAGAACCGCTTGCTGTGCCCAGTATACACCATTCACTTTCCCACCACTAAACCTTTGCTTGTACGACTTGCCCTGCCTTCCAAAGAGCCGTTTTTGTGGATGACATCTTCCTATTCTGTGGAAGCCCAATGCTCCCTTCTCCAGAAAACCTCCCTGTTATCTTTACCTCCCTTTACCTCTTTTAGGTGCGGCCACAGGACTGACTGTAAGAACCCCATGAAAGCAAGCCGTGTGTTTGAGTCCTACTTCTAGCCCCACATCACCAGGGAGAGTATCTTGTCTGTAAGAGCTGTTCAAAAAATACATTGTGGATAAATTGCTTTATCTTTTAAAAATATGACCACAGAAATAGGTCTTTTCAAAATAAAATACCAAGTGCAATGATTTGGGCTTGCCAACCTCACAGAAGGAGTGACACTGGTCATAGGAAATGATCCTAATGCCACAAGCCTAACAAATAGCTTCTGTATTCAGTGAAGCGGCTGAGTCTAAAGTGGTTTATTACAAAGTAGAAAGAAAAATAAATGAAATAATCCGGTCACATCCTAGAAAAACTGTTTTCATATTTACTCTACTGCTTAGAGTATTCTAATTTTTTAAACCCAATTTATTGAGGTGTAACTCACATACAGTAAAATTCACCTGTTTCAGGAATACAGTTCTATGAATTTTTATAAATGTATAAGGCCGAGTAGCCACCAGATACAGAACATATTCTGTTTTCTGTCCCTAAAGCCTTGCCTTTTCCATGTGGTTTAAATGGAATCACACACATATGAAGGCTTTCAAAACTCCTGTCAGCCAGCACAACGCCACTGAGATCCGCCGTGCAGCCGCACGTGCCAGCAGTCTCCTGCACCGCCGGGCAGTGCCAGATGGGACGGGTGCACCATATCTTCCCTTCTGCTCACCTGCTCAAGGACATTTGGGCTGTTCCCTTATATCGTAATTATGAACACAGCCACTAAGCACATTCATGCTCAGGTTTTTTGTGCAGATGTGTTTTCATTTCTCTTGGGAGAAAACCTAGGAGTGGAACTGATAGGTTGGAGAGTAGGTGTACGTTTAATTTTGTAAGAAATAAACTGTTTTCCAGAGTGACTGCTCAGGTTTTGCTTTCCCATCAGCAATGAGAGTTCCAGCTGCTCTGCATCCTCACCAGCATTTGATACTGCCAGGTTTTTCTTTTTTTACAGCCATTCTCAGAAATGTGTAGTAGTAGTAGATCACCGTAGTTTTAATTTACATTTCCCTAATGACTAACAATGTTGAACATCTTTTCGTATTTATTTGCTATCCATACGCTGTATATATATATATATCTGCGTATGTATCTTCCATGGTGAAGTAACTGCTCCAATCTTTTGTCCGTTAAAAAAAAATTTTTTTGTCCACTTTTGAAAGTTGTTTGTTTTCTTATCATTGATTGAAAAATCTTTGTATAATCTAAGTACCAGTCTTTTTATCAGATATGTTCTTCAAATATTTTCCACGCCTTGCTTTTCATTTTATTAACAATATCTTCCAAACGACAGAAGTTCTTGATTTGATGAAGCCTCATTTATTAATTTTCTTCATAATTTGTTGGCTTTTGGTATCCTAGGATATCTTTGCCTAAAACCAAGCAAAGATGTTCTGTGTTTTTTTCTAGAAATTTTATAGTTTTGGGTTTTACATATGGGCCCATGATCCACTTTGAGTGACTTTTCATATACAGTATTAGTTAACAGTTCAAAGTTCATTCGGCTTTGAATGGCTCCCCAATTCCTCCAGCACCATTTGTTGAAAAGACTGCCCTTTCTCCATTTAAATCCCTCGGCACTCTTTTGTTTTTCTTTTTAAATTTTGTTTATTTTTGGCTGCGTTGGGTCTTCATTGCTGTGTGCGGGCTTTCTCTAGTTGTGGCGAGTGGGGGCTACTCTTCGTTGCCGTGCGGGGCTTCTCATTGTGGTGGCTTCTCTTGCTGCGGAGCAGGGGCTCTAGGGGCGCAGGCTCAGTAGCTGTGGCACGTGGGCTCAGCAGTTGTGGCTCGTGGGCTCTAGAGCGCAGGCTCAGTAGTTGTGGCACACGGGCTTAGCTGCTCCGTGGCATGTGGGATCTTCCCGGACCAGGGCTCGAACCCGTGTCCCCTGCATTGGCAGGCGGATTCTTAACCACTGTGCCACCAGGGAAGTCCCTCCCCCGGCACTCTTAGTAAAAATTAATCAACTATGTACACATGGGTCTATTTCTGGACTCTCTATCCTACTCCATGGATCTATGTGTCCATCCTTTTCCCAACACCACACTATCTAGCTCACTACCAACAACACCTTCATAGGAAAGACATTTCTCAGAACCCAACAGGGACGTCACTCTATTTGCCAAAGCACTGCTGACTTTGAAGCAGCTTCTCACTCAGGGCACATGCTGTCTTTAGATCTGTGACTAAACTGGAACTCAGGATGTAAATGTAAACTCCTTAATTTCAGTTGTTTATTTTTGTTTTCTATGGTGAAACACCACAGACGGGCAGGTGTGTCTTTTGGTGAGTGCCCTGTCTCCTTCTGGTTACATGCTCAGAGGTCTTGTGGCTCTGCGTCGCTCTGCGTCTTTCCCTCTGCCCAGATCTGGCCCCTTCCTGCTTCCCACGCGTGGGCCTAGACACCCATAAACACACTGCCCCGCCTTGTGTCCCGTTGTGCAATGGCGCCACGTCCACACACACGGGCAAACCTGCCGCTACGGCACGTGGGCACCCTGTCCGTGGAGTTGGAGACGTGCCCTCGCACCCCCTCCCTCTTCCTGGAACCACGGTGGGGGATTTCAACACTCTCTCTCCCAGAAAGCACACGTGGAAACCATCCTCTGCACCCCTCAATGTCCTCGGTATTTTATGAAATGCAAACTAGATCAGGACTTTCTGTACCAATGGAACGGAATTTTTTTTAAGAAGCCAAAGGCTACTACAGCGTCCTGGGTCATGCATGCCACCCAAAGCGCCCAGGAGCAGGGGCAACTCACAGTCAAGGCTCCAGGTGCCACGGGTGAGGCGAGGCGCTTGTTAATGGACTGGAAGGTGGCGGCGGGGACGCCGGCGATGGTGTTCACGATCACGTTTCCGCTCACCGCGCCTGCGGGGAGAGGCCAGGAGGTAGGAGGACAGGAAAGAACGCACCTCCAATCGCGCCATCTCGCCCGTGTGACTTCTTACCCGTGGGCATGCTTGTCCCTGTGACGGATGTCTTGATGGTTCCTGCCTGCTGAAGAAAGAAAACCATTTGAATTTCAGGTCAAGCTCCGCCCCGCGTAAACACTCCAAAGCCTTCCACCTCATCAGGATCAAATCCAAACTCTTGGTCACGGTTACTCGGCCCGCAAGGCTGACTTGAGCCCCCTCTCCCCCCACCTCCTCCCACAGTGCTGAGTCCGTCCCTCGGTCACCAGGCTCCGGCCACACTGACCCTTCTGAGCCCCACGTCTGCCAAGTTCACGGCCTCTGTGCTGGCTGTTTTCCATTCTTTTCTGACTAATGTCACTTGGCCGCAGCCTAGGGGTCAGCCCTGCAGAAGGTCTCTTCCTGACCACCCACCACTGTTCTCCTGGGCAGGGAGCAGCCCTCACACCAGGCAGGTGCTTAGTTTTCTGAACAATGAAGGACGGAGCTGCCAAGTGCACACCGAATGCCACTGCGGCAAATGTAACAAAGAACATGGGGTGGAAATGACCCCATACGACAAGACCGTCCTGCGCCGGGCAGCAGTGCTTCCCCACGTGGGGCTCCAACGTGTCACCAGGCACACGCAGAGAGGGGACGCGGCAGGGCACGGCGGCGACAGCGCAGGGTGCGTAAGATCGACACAGCGCCTTTCTTTTTCTATGCATTTTACCACCTTCCTCTCACGGGCACTGAAGACGCACACGCGCGTGCACAGCTCTGAGGGAAAGCGGGGCAGGGTCGGGAGAGGACGGGCTGCACTAACAGTACCTGCTCTTCGAGTCTGCAGGGACAAGAGAGGGCGACCTCTCCACGCTTCACAAGACCCTAGTTCCACACCTCCCGCTCACCTCCACCTAGAAGAGTGGCCTCGTCTCCCACATCGCTGCCCAGTTAACCCAGCCCGGAGGGCGGAGCTGACCCAGCACGGGAGAGACGGGGTGAGGCACGCGCTTCCTGGAGGGGGAGACTGGGGGAGACTGGGCCGGCCTCCCACTTCCTCTGGGAGGAGGGTCTGCGGGCTGGAAGCCGCAGGACCCTGGACAGGGGCGCGCTGGAACCGACCGCTCTGTGTGCCTTCTCACCAGCACTGCAGCGCTGCCCACCGTCGTGATCGCGGGAGGCGCCTTTGGCGGGGGTGGCGTGGGCTGCGCCGGGGGCTGCGCCTGGGCCTGGGGCTGGACGGCGGGCGGCCCCGCGGGCTGCTGGCTGCCGGCCGATGGGGGCTGGGGCAGCGGCGGGGGCGGCTGCTGGGGCGGCGGCGGCTGCGGCTGTGGCGGCGGCGGTGGCGGCGGCGGCTGTGCCACGGGCGGCTGCTGCGCCTTCTGCTGGTCGGCCAGCGCCTGCGGGGCAGGAGGGAATGGAGCATGTGGAGGAGCTGGCCCGGGGGGCCCCCGGCCCCCCTCGCGGCCCTCGCGCCGCCCGCTGTACCACACACACCTTTTTCTCCTTGGCGATGCGCTCCGCCCGGAGTGATGCGACCTGAATAGGAGGCAGCGGTTTGTCGTAGTTGATTCCACTAAAGACAAAAGAAAAACGAGAAATAAACTGCAAGTTCTAAGTAGACAAACGTGCTAGAAATCCAAAGCCCTCATTTCCCACGACGTCAGGTGCCCGGATGCCAAGGCTGGGGCCCAAGCGGCTCGGCCCTGGAGAGGAGAGGCTGCCACTCTGCCCCAGACCTCGGCGGCTCCCATTCCCTCATGACAAGGACCGCCTGCCAGAGGCGGGCCTGGGCCCGGTCCCCGCAGCAGCGGCACTCGGCACGGCGCCTGGATACCACGCGTCCCCGAACACGTGGGGCAAGAAAGCCCCTCGGCGCCGTGCTCCTCACCGCAAACCAGCCGCCCCCGCCCGCCAAAGCCAGGCCTGCCCCCGCCCGCACTGAGCGCCAGCCCTCGCCCCGGGAGAGCAGCCGGCCACCCGCCCAGTGCCATGAGCGCCCCACAGCCCTCCGCACGCAGCCTCTCACAGAACCCTTGCTTCCAGGGGCTCCTGGGCTCCCACCCCACTGACGGTCACCTACCAGCCTTGAGTCCTGCCACAGGGAGGCTGGCTCTGCCCTCGTGCGCCACCTCTGCGTTTCAGGGCGGCCCAGGTGCCGGTGCTGCACCTGTCTGGCCCCTCTGGACACCAGCCCTCCCACGTCACTTGCCCCAGCTCGCGCAGTGCGTTCTCTCCCATTCTCTGACCTCGCCCACGTCAGTCCACTCAGCCCCCCGATCCCCCAAGGAAGTCGTGCAACCCAGCCTGCCGCCCCCATATTCGCATGCTGGCCCCCCTCACCCCGTGTCTCTCCATCACGCCTGGTGGCAAAGCCACAGCCTCAGCAGACTCCCCACTCCGCCTGCCCCAGGCCTCCACCACTGGGGGGAAATTCAACCGCTGGGCGTGGCGACGGTCCAGCCGCCCCAGCACTTCCTGCTCCACACCCAGCTCCCTCCCGGGGCACACAGCCTGGCCTCCCACCGCTTACAGACCCTGACCCTGGCCATTTCCTAGAGGCACCCCCGCGGCACACGTGGCCTGCATGTGGCCAAGGCCAGCCCGGCTCCACCCTCATCCTGTCCCCCGACCTCTCCCACCGGCGCCAGACACACAAGAACAAAACCGAGCCACCGAGATGCCCTGCAGGTCTGCACTCACCTTGCAGCCTCTCTCCAGCTCACTCTGGTCGGCCTCACACGGCTCCTGCTTCCGCCCCAAACTGCGGGCCACCCCTGTGCTGCCCTGCTCCCCACCACGGTGGCACCATCCCCAGACCTCCTCCCTCCCGTCCTGCAGGCCAGCCTTCTATTCACCCACCCTGCCCTCCGTGCCTGCCTGCCCGCCCCGTTCTCCTCCGCTCAGCCAGGCTAGGTTCTGTCCCCTGCAGGGTGAATCCTCGCCCTCCGTGAGGTTCACTCAGAGTCTGTGTCTCGTGCGAGAGAAACGGGAGGGCAGCACTGGGCCCGCCTCGTTCACTGCTGAACCCCGGCCCAGCATGCTTTTCTTGTTAAGAAAACCAATTAATGAAATAATCATCAATTCGATCAATACGCACATACAGAACACGTGCTCTGCGCCTCTAGCCTCTAGAACCCCTATGTCCACGGAGCTCATGCAGACGCTGAAGGGGTCAAGTAAAAACACAAAGACGATCCGCTCCAGGAAGAAACACAGAGAGAGGCTGGGGCGCGAGTACCAACAAGGAGAAGGTGACGTGTGAGGGAGGGCCTGGCGGGGGCCCGACGGGTCGAGAGAGACAGTCCCAGACGGAGTGACCCGCAAGGCAGAGCCAGCCACCAGGCGGAGGAGCAGGCCGTGGAGGCCGGGGTGCACGGAGCGGGCGGGCAGCGCAGGCCTTGGTCCTTGGTGCGGCCGGGAGGGGCCGGGGGCCCTTGGCAGGCACGGACCCGTGTCAGGCGTTATCTGCAAAACCTACCTGGTGACGAGGAAGGCTTGAGCCAGAGGAGCAACTGGGTTCCATCCAAACATGTGTTTTTTCCCGATATTTTATTACAAAAAGGCAAACATGCAGGAAGTTCAGGGATTTTATAGCAAAAGTCAATGTGCCGAGCAACTCAGACCGTACAGTTCTCTTTCCCTCTGTCCGCTCTCTCACACCTACCCATCTCTCTACCCATCTACCCAGTCATTTTTCTTCCTTTGCAAAATTTCAAGGCAAGAACACTCACCCCAGGTCTTCCCTGGTGGCGCAGTGGTTGAGAATCCGCCTGCCAATGCAGGGGACACGGGTTCAAGCCCTGGTAAGGGAAGATCCCACATGCCGCGGAGCAACTAAGCCCATGTGCCACAACTGCTGAACCTGTGCTCTAGAGCCCGTGAGCCACAACTTCTGAGCCCGTGAGCCACAACTACTGAAGCCCACGTGCCTAGAGCCCATGCTCCACAACAAGAGAAGCCACCGCAACGAGAAGCCCACGCACCGCAGCTAGAGAAAGCCCACGTGCAGCAACAAGACCCAACGGAGCTAAACATAAAGAAAGAAAGAAAGAAAGAAAGAAAGAACACTCACCAGCACCCCCCAACCCCGGTCAACTGGGTACATTTCTAGGGCGGGGCCGAGCAGACGTATGCCAGCTCAGAGGTGGCACAGCCGCTGTGACGCTGTCAGACTGCAGGCAGGACACCCCGTCCCGTGAACGGGGACACGAGTGTGCCCGGCCCGCCTCACCTCGACACCACCCCCAGCTGATGCCTGGACACACCATTCGCACAACAATTCACTGAACTTGTAGGGTTTAAGAAAACATTAAAATGAAATCATTTCAAATGATGAAAACCGTGTCACAAATACAGAAATACCTTTCTGCCAACACAGAAGCGTGCTTGGGGTTTTTCTGAAAGGGATTCATGCCAAGCCTGTAACACAGAGAGAGATAGAATTACTGAAGAGAGGAAAATGCACTGAAGAAGGAAGGGAAGGCCAACGACGAACAGTGGAAACCAAGCCCCCCTGACTCCGCAGAGCCGGCGCAGGGACACGGGACGCGTACAGAGGCTTGATGGGGGGGCTCCTCTTGCCCGCAGTCATCTTCATCAGGTCAAAGTGGCTCGTGTACAGCTGGGTGTGCGTGGCGTTCTCGTCCTGAGCGTACATCTGGCCCGTGCGCAGAGGACGGTTGTTCTTACTCTGAAACAGGACGGGGGTGGCACAGCAGGGTCAGACGCCGAGCCTGCCAACAGGGTCCCTGACTGGGAGGTCTACCGTGACATCCCCGGCTTACACAGTGAGTCCCTTCTTCCCGCCCTTCTCTCTGAGACCCAACACAGATGGAACAGCAACGACACAGCGGCCGTCGTCCACCGACCGCGAACACCCTCCCGGCCTGGGCAAGGCCTTCCCGCCCGCCCCGCCTCCAGCTCGGCAGGCAGCGGTGAGGCCGAGTGGCCGGGCTGACACAGCCAGCGGCCCGCAGCCAGCGCGCCTTCACCCTGGTCGGCCCCGGGGCACCAAGCGGCGGCTGGCCCCCAGTTTGGAGACAACTGTTTCTAGAAAAATGAAAACCGAGATTCGTTAAAGAGTGCTTATAGAAAGAAAGTCAGTAACTTCCATGAATTAGAAACCCAGGAGCAAACTTCATCAAAGCCCAGGATGTCTGCCGCTGCCCCGCAGGCCCTGGCCCGTCCTAGGCAGGAGACGCGGTCATCGCTCCCACCCTACAACTGGGCGCCGGCCACAGGCACACGCCAGCCCGACACCGCGTGCACAGGCTTTCCGCATGGAGGCCACAGACACCCTCCTAGGACAGGCGAGGAGCTGAGAGGCAGCAAGGCGGGGACAGAGCAGACGGAGAAATGGCAAGAGACAAATGCAGCTCAAGGGAGACAAGGAAAGGCAGCGCCCCGGAGACCTCCTCAGCAGCCACGCAGACTCGTGGGGCCTGGCCGCCCCACAGGTGGCCTCCTGATGACAGACACCACGTACCCGGCTGTTCTGCACTCAGAGTGTGTGATGCCCGCGGCTGGGACCAGAGTGTCTGGCGCCTGTCAAGCCGCCGCAGCGGCCAAGGCCCCGGGAAAGCACGGCGATGCAGGAAGGGGGAGGCACCGAGAGGCCCTCCTTCAGGGACGCTGAGAGCACAGAGCAGTGCCCGGCTACACACGCAGACCCGGGAGGCAAGACGAAGCGCCAGGACGGCGCCGGGCCACGGGCAGCACACAGGGTCTTGCGAATGACGCAGCAGCGCGGATGCTCTGTGCCGGGCAAGACCTCGGCGCAGGGGCTCCGGCCGGCGGGAACCGGGACTGCGGCCGTGTCTGCCCCAGCCCAGGGCCGCGCCCAGCGCCCCGCGCCCCTCCCTCCCCCTGGCCGAGCCGCGTGCCCCGCGGGAAGGGGGGCCTCACCTTCCCCTCCTCCCTCGGGATGAGCACATTCTCGTAGCGGCTGCGGCACTGCTTGGAGGAGCGGTAGATGCGGCTGCAGGAGTTGACGACGTCGCTGACGAGGTCCCAGTTGGGCGTGTGGGCCGGGGACACGATCGTGAGGTTCAGCGGCAGCTCGAGGAGCTGCTTCACGGCCTGGAGGACCAAGTTCAGGCGCCGCGGGTCAAGGCGCTGCGCGGCGGCGGGCTCCCCGCTCCCCGAAGGGCCCCGACGACGCGGCCGGCCCCGCTCGAGGCCCAGGTCCCACCTGCAGCAGCGCCCAGTCCTCGCTGATGAGCCACTCAGGGTTGTCGGGAGCAGCCTCGGCGGCCGGCTTGGCGAAGGTCGGCAAAGGCTTGGCGAACTGTGTCTGCTGCTTCAGCAGGATGTTCTTCTTCTGCTCTTTCCCCTCCCGGCGAACCTTCAGCATGCCGGGCGTGGCGCGGTCAAACAGCGACCGCGGGGGCACCACGGCCTCCCCGTGACGCTGCTTCTTCTTCCTGCCTGCGGCTGCACGGAGAGGCGGCTTCAGCCAGCGGGTCGGCGGGGAAGGGGGGCAGCAGGGCCGTGGAGGAGGGTTACCGGGGCCACCGGGAGCGCCAAACCCTCTCCCGCCACAGGAACCCACCTGAGGGGTCCGCCTTGTGTCTCCGGCGCTCCTTCCTCACGTACACGGGCGGCAGCTTGGACTCCGGGATGGGAGTGGTTTCGTACATGAGACACATGACCGAGTCGATGTAGATGTCGTTGTCGTCCTGGGGGGGCGTGGGCGGCGTCCAAAGCTGCGTGCGGGAGGGAGAGCCCTGAGCCGTGTGGCCCCAGGAGCAGCCGCCCGGCAGGGCGGGAGGCGGGAGGCGGGAGACGCGCCCAGGGACACGGGGAGGCGGGCACTCACCGGCATGACCTCCGTCTGCCCGTCGGCGCCCTCACACACGAATTCCTGCAGGAGAACGGGAGCTTTTCAGGTCCACCCAGCCCTGGCTTCAAGCTGCAGCCACCAAGCATCTACCCTGACGCCGGTTAAGCCTTGAAAACAAGCTGGCAGCGCGGCTGTGCAGAAGCCCCAGGAGGCGTGTGCGGCCCGCGCCCCTCCCGGCACACGTACCGCACCGCAGGCGTCCTCCCGGGTGTAGGTGAGCAGCTCCTCCTGCTCCAGCTCGCGCTGCGCCCTGGCCTCCCGCTCCCGCAGGCTCCGCGCGTTCCGGGCCTCCCACTCGCCCACAGCCGCCAGCACGGCGCCCTGGAGAGACAGCGGTTGTGCCCGTCGCCGCCCGCGCCCCCCCCCCCCCCCCGCTCCCCCGGCCCTCCTCGTTGTTCCCAGTGCATGACCCTCTTTCGAGCACCAAGCTGCTTCAGGACCGAGGAGAACTGCACCTGCAGGTTCCTGAGGCTTCTCCCTTCCAATCAGCTTGTACACGGGTGGGTTCGGGTTTATTCCTTTAATTCTAGGCAAGTCACACTTAGTTCCAACCCAGTTTAACCCACAAGAATTTGAAATTCTCACATGTTAAGATGGTCAAAAGTTCATTCTCTTACCTCACTAGTTCTCTCCTTTTCTTGATCAGTGGAAGTATGGAATAATTCCAGGTAATTCAAAGCGTATTTTTCAATTGGGGTGAGCTGTTCCAAGATGTATTTTTTGAACACAGTTAACAGCAAGTTCACAAGGATTTAGTTCCTCTTATAACCCCCACCAACACTTGAATCAAAACAGCGACTGTTCTTGGTCAAGATGAACAAGAAATATCTCCCAGAAGGGTCACATGTTTAAAATATTTAGGTGCCAAGAAGCAAACGAAGTAGAAAACGCCAAACCTGCCCCATGAAGTCCGCTAACTCCTCCAGCGGCGAGGGCTCCTCGTCCCACCGGGAACCGTCTGGGGGCCGAGACCCGGGCGCCAACTCCTCTGCCGGCTCGTGCGTGTCCTCCTCCTCCAGACGCTCGATGCTCCTGAGGGCCTGCGGGAAGTGTGCCCTTAGTGGACGTGACTCGGGTGCGCTTTGAGCACTTGAATTGAGGGGTACGGCCCACACAGCCGACTACATGCCCACACTGTACCGAGCCTCCCACGGTGACGCCTGCTCTCCTCGGCCCCCCTCGCACGCCTGAAACGACGGCGCCGCGGGCACAGGGAAAACGGGCACGCCCTCGAGGAGAGCCGCAGGCACACAGGCTGACACGCACAGCCCGGCCCCCAGACTCAGAGAACCGAGCAGGATGGGGTGTCTGGCTCCATCTCACACCCGCCACCTGCCACCCTGCCCCGGTCCTGACCATGAGAACAATTCTTCGTTGTGCACAAGATACAGGCCGTGGTCCGTGGTGAAGACAGAAACCAAGCCCCCAGAAAGCGTGCTGCAGACGGCGACAGACACGTAAGGGTCAGTGTCACCACAGTTCAAGAAAGGCCCATTAGACTAGCAGATGCCGCGTGCGCCTCTCCCAACACCCGACAGCCAGGGGCTGGCAAATTTAGACACACATGCTCACATCGGGGCCGGGGTTGGGGGGACCACGCAGCTGAGAGGATGTCAGTTAAGAACTGGAACCTCTTTCCAGGGCAATCGGGCAACATCTGCAAAGTTTAAAATGTAACCCTTCCTCACACGATACCCAGAAAGTATTTCCAGACAGACCGTACGTCTAAGTGTGAAGAACAAAACACTGAAACACGTAGAAGAAAATAAAGAAGAACCTCTCTTAGAACGCAAAAGCACCAACCATATGATGAAGATGGTCTGCTGGGTGGCATTAAGACCAAGAATTTCTGCTCGTTGAAAGACAGCATTAAAAAAGGCAAACCACAGGTTGGGAGAAGACATTTTTACATGTATCCCACAAAGGCCTCGCATCCAGAATACAGAAAAAAAGCCAACAAGCCATTAAGAAAAAAAGACAATCCAGTTAAAAAAAAAAATAGGAAAAAGACACGAACGAGCACTTCATAAAAAAGTATCCAGGCTGCCAATGAACACAAAGCTCACCAGCCAAGAGCAAACTGCAATTCAACCCGAGACGTGCCCACACTGTCCCCCACGCCTGTACCTCTGAACTGGCCCCCAGTCCAGTGTCAGCGTAGAGCCAGGTGATGGTCCTAACCCGCACGTCCGCGGGCAGCCCGTCTCCATCGCCATCGTCCCCCGGCCACACCTGACCCCCACTGTCCGGACCCGGAGGTGCTGCCCTCCGCCCCTAACACTCCTCCTGGACACTGCACGGCACACCATCTCCGCAGGGTGAGGGCGTGTCATCTCTCCTGTCACTAGAATAGAAGCCATGTGGAGGGCGAGAGTTCTTTCTCTCAACGCTATACCCCTTCTGCCTACAGCAGTGCCCAACTCACAGTAAGATGTTCAGCCAGAACACTTCAAAGAACCTGTGTGTTGAAACACCACACTGTGCCAACATCTCAGAGACGCACTGAGAAAGAACAGCAAGGGTGTGTAACACACTCAAATCCCTCAAACACACGTGCCTTCAGGCCTCACGTTTCTTCCAGGATCCATGTAAGATACGTATTTTTTAAATTTATTTATTATTTATTTATTTTTGGCTGCATTGGGTCTTCGTTGCTGCACGTGGGCTTTCTCTAGTCGTGGCGAGCAGGGGCTACTCTTCGTTGCAGTGCGCGGGCTCCTTATTGCAGTGGCTCCTCTTGTTGAGGAGCACGGGCTCTAGGCGCACGGGCTTCAGTAGTTGCGGCACGTGGGCTCAGCAGTTGCAGCTTACAGGCTTCAGTAGTTGCAGCACGTGGGCTCAGTAGTTGCGGCACGCAGGCTCAGCTGCTCCGCGGCATGTGGGATCCTCCCGGACCAGGGCTGGAACCCGCGTCCCCCACACTGGCAGGCGAGTTCTAGGCCACTGCGCCACCAGGGACACCCCATAAGACTTTTAATAATGGTTGAGTGGTCACCTCCAGGACAGGTAACCTACTGTTTCCCTATTATCATTTCTGTTATGAGGTTTCTACAATCATTTCTGTTATGAGGTTTAGGTCATGCTGTTTGACATTTTTTTTTTTTTTAAAAAAAAACAAACCTGGTGCAGGTATCACCAATATCTAAAAGAAAACGGTACATCTATCTGTCCCTCCTGATACCGAAACAGCTGTAAGGTATTTCTGTGCAAGTGGCATTATACACAGACAACTGGAAGAAAACGTGAGAGACAGCTGACAGTGGTTGTCTCTGAGAGGGCAGTGAGGGCCTGGTGCAGAACACTTACTTTTCCTTATAAATTCTTGAAGGTTTTTACCACATGCATTTCTTACTTCTCAATCACTGGACGGTCAAGCTTCGAACACAGGGGAGGAGGTGTCCCGCAGCCAAAGGCCCCCAGGAGGCAGGACGGGAGCAGGGCCTCGGGGGGGAAGCGAGGGGCCTGACAGGCAAGCGTGTGCCAGGCCTGCCCAGCAGCACTGCCCCAGAGCAGCAGCACGCGAGCCAAGCGCGCAGTCTGCAATCTCGAGTGTCCAGGCCGGAAACGCAGGAGGCAAGATTTCAGTTAGAATCCAAGGCACCATCATCTCAGCGGGTAAGCAACGCAGGAAGGCTGAGTGAGACAGCTGCGGTTCTTTTTGGTTCTGTCCTCAGAGTGGGACGCGTATCTCACACTCACGCCAGGGCTCCCTGCAGAGCGGGGCATCCTCCCCAGCAACGCTGTGACAGAGGAGGTGCTGACACAGCAGGGTCGAGGGATCGGGGCACAGAGTCACACAGGACGGCGAGGGGTGGCCCGAGAAGCGTGGGTGAAAACGGCGACGGTGGCAGGGTGGGTGGGCAGCAGGCACGCGAGGCCCACACCGCTCTCTCGCGCGTCCTTCGTCTCTTTTTACAGCGAAGATCCCCCAAACCCAAAGCAGGGAGGGAGGGGCTGGCAGTCAGGCTCGAGCGACTGGAGCCTGGGGAGGGGGCAGCAGTGCCGCAGAAGCAGCGGGCAGACCCAAAGCTCCGGACCCGACGCCGCAGGCCGGCGCCGGCCACCCTCACCTCTATGAAAGGTCTGGCAATTTTGGGTGCGATGGTTTCTGTGACAGAAGGTTCCTGAGAAAGGACGACAAACTCCTCGGCTTTCACTGGGAAGCCAGTGTCATCCATGGGTGGATAAACCTCAAACAGCTCCTGGATCGTCCGCTGAAACAAAAATGAGTACCACTGAGCTTGAGACCTCCGCGTGCGGAACACCGCCAGCGGCCACCGCCTCGACCGTGACACCCGCTCGGCTCCCGGCACCGTGTGGCAACCCCGCCCCCGGCCCCAGGCCTCCTCGTGGACGAAGGTACCTGCGTGAGGAACGCCATGGAGTAGTCGTTTCCCTGCGCAGCCACTTCTCGGATCAAATCTTTGGTTCCATTTTTCAACAACTTCTCTTCAATAGAATTGCCGCTCACGAGCCTACAAACCAAATACGCGACAGCTAAGTCCCCGGGAGCCCAGGACAGCACGAGTGCCACGGTGCCTGGACCACCCGGCAGAACGGCACCTGCGTGGCGTGGCTTGTGAGCCCCACTCTGCGCTGCTTCCTTCCTTCGTGTGGTGCCCAGAGGTGACCATGCCTGTCCCGCCTCCCACATGGCAGGAGGGCGGGCCCCGGAGGCCCGCAGGCCACCCACGCTGGCCACCCATGTACCCCGCCGGCCTCCGCCTGGAAAGGCCCCCGGGGGCCTCCGGACCCTCGAGCCCCGTCTCCTTCAGTGCTGACGGTGGCGGGCGGGCGCCCCCGCGTCACTGTGCACCTCTCTGCACTGCGCCCCCAAACGAACCCGTGTCCAGTGGCTGCAGCCCAAGGATGCGCGTCCCCTGGCTCCTGCTTTGTGCCCCCGGAAAGCTACAGTAACCATTCCCACGCCCATGATCAGCGCTTTCACTAAAAAACGATGTTAAACTTTACTAGCGCTTTGGGGAAACTTCACAATTTTATGAACCAGGTCTTCCTGTCTAAGAACAGAGCACATCCTCCCGCTGGGGACATCTCTCAGCTTATGCCCTTTCACGATTTTACACTCTACTTCCTACACATCCAGCACCTTTACTGCTAAGGTCATTATAGATTGTGGCTCCTGAGAATAAAACGTTTTCCCCATTTCTAGCTAGTAACTGCTACAGGGCCAATGACAAGGAAGGGATTACACAATGAAACATTATTCATTTATATAAACAATGTACCAAATTTATATTTATTAACACAGAAACACACCCATAATATACTGTTAAAAGAAAACGGGATTACGCAATAAGACTGCTGGCATGAGCCATCTAAAAAAATCAGGGAAATGTCTGGAAAGACACACACCAAAATGCTACTAACCGCAGTCTGGGCAGGATACTTATTTTCTCCATGTGCTTCCCTTCTTTTTTTTTTTCTTTTTCTTTTTCTTTTCAATGAACAAGTGATACGTTTATAATCAGGAAAAAATTAAAGTTATTTAAACACAGTGTATGGATGACAACGTCTTGATGGAAACGGCGAGGGTTATGCGTGTGGGCTGGGGTCCCCGTCCCAGGCTGGCCGCCAGGGACCGCACCCTTGGTGCCGATCCCGCCCAGAGGTGGCAGGAGCGCAGGGGAAGGGGCGCGGCGCGTGCCTGGCACACTCGGGCACCAGACGGGCAGCCAGCGGGGGCCGAGTGCTGCCGCGCTCTCCCAGTCAACACTCCCAGAGCTCAGAAACAATGGCAGAGCCTTCTCTGCTTTCCTCAACTGCATGTGGTTGGCCGCTTATAAGATTTAAATGCTTTCAATAGGGAATTTACAAATTGCTAACAGTTAAGTTATGACAATTTATATCTGAAAATACTTGAAACAACCTAGAACATGAAGCGCCCTCTTAAGGGTCAGGGACTCCAGGAGAAATACAAGTACACGTCGGAAGGACAGCAGTTATGTCTCAGCAGCACGACCCAGTCACCGCTGCAAACAAACTCAGTTACGTCCCAGGCAGATGGTGAGTATAAAGAAAGAACAGACAGGACGGCAGGAATGTGAGCCTGCCTGAAGGCAAGTAAACAGAACGTGGTGGAAGCTTCTGCAGTGCGCTGCAGCCCCGGCCCGGCCGCCGCCTCACCTGTATATGTGCACGTCCTTGCGCCGCCCGATCCGGTCGCACCACTCCTGGGCCTTGGCGTCCATCACCGGGTTGAGGTCGTGGTCGTAGAACACCACCGCGTCTGCCTCCACCAGGCTCACGCCCGTGGCGCGGCTGTGTGTGGAAAGGAGGGCACAGAAGACCCGCCGGTCCCGGTTGAAACTCCTCATCAGGTCCTGAGGTGAAATAAAACCCCGAGTTAGCATTCCTGCCAAACAACAGGAAACCTCTGACGTGTTCTGGTACTTATCAGTTAGAAATTATTCCATAACAAAACTGTTCGGTTTGCGTTTCCTTTGACGCGAGCTCCGTGTTCCAATTACACTGGACTTTAGCATTTTATTCTGGCTCTTCGGGCATGTGCGGCATCTCTCACTTACTGGTTGCCAACGCCTCTACCCTGTTTAAGTGTCGCCAGTCAGCAGGTACAGAAAGGAAAGTGTCCGACCCCACCCGACCTGTGCTGTCAGCTCCACGAGTGGGCCCCACAGGACGGCAGTCTCCCTGGGGAGGGATGCGTGCTCGTTCATGTACCCTCCGGCAATGCCAGGCGCTTTACAGCAAAAGCCCCTGGAGTAAGGCCGAGGGAGCAGCCGTCGGCCTCCCCACTCCCGCAGGGCCGCCAGCTGAAGTGGCCTCGTTCCCACTTCTCTCCTGCAATGACTTCAGTGCCCAAACAGGCCTTAGCAGGTGTGATCTGCCCTCTTCCTTCAAGAAATTCTCTATATAATTTGTTACATCACTCCGGACAGAACCTGTTACTAAGACTGGGGGGTACTCCTTCCAGGCCTTCTCAGCATGGGGAGGGCTGCCTGTGCTGGACGGCATGAAGTGGGTAATGCGATACACAGGCCAGCAGCTTGTCTGCACTCGGGAACGCTCTGCCTTGATACTAAAACCTGTCCTGAAACGCCGCTGAAGATGGCTTCCTAGTTCACGCCGCAGGACACTCGGGACAGGGCCGAGCCCTGCGGCGCGCAGACCACTGCTGACCCGTTCCCCTACTCCTGGACTGGGGCTTCGCCCCCGACTGGGGCTTATCACAGACATCTCCACCATCAACAACTGGGCATGTGCATCTTTGAGTGCCGCTGAAGGAGACAGCCCTAGATGCACAATTAGCAGGTCAGCTGCATACCCTTTTTCAGGCTCACAACCCACACTGTCAGCTCGCCTTCTAGAAAGTTGTGCTAATTTGCGCCCCACCAGCAGCACACGAGAAAGCTGCTCTCACTGTGCCTGATGGAATCAAGCTACCCTTAGCTAACCTGACAGGTAAAGAACGGGCATGTTATTTTAACCTGTAATTCTTTAACCGGAGATCAGTCTGGAGAACTTCCCTGTTTTCACGTGGCTGCCTCCCGAAGGACACCCATCTCCTCCTTGTAAGGACTGCAGGTCACCAATTTTGATTCTGAGACATCTAGCCGACGGCATTTCCCAAGTAACAGGACTTACGAAAAAAATATCAAAGGATGGAGCTAAAGTCCAAAGACATTAAGAAGTTCTTCCCCTTGTTTGGAAAGCAAGACAACACTGAGTTTGCACAGCTCTGAGAAACTAGGTTAGAAACTGGCGATCAAAGGTAACCCAACTGAGTCATAAACGATAACACAAGAAATGATTTCTTTCCTACCTGCCGTTGTTCACTGTTGGCGTTTTCGTCAATTCTTATATAGGTGAGATAATGGAAGTTCAAGAACATTTCTAAAATGTCTAACATGAGAACCATCTGCGATAAAATCAGCACTCGACGTCCTTCAGATTTCAACTTCTGAAGTAAGATAGCTAACGCTTCCAGCTTGCCTATGAAATGAGTAACATCAAGAGCATCTCATAATCCAAAGCAAGTGAATCCGACACAGTCAGCAGTACAGACGGGATGCCTTGTACCTGAGTCAAACTGGACCAGTCTCAGCTCGGGAAACCGCAGTGAGCGCAGAGCCGTCACCCGCTGCAGCTGCTGGGCGAAGGGCACCATGTGCTCCCGCAGGCAGTGTCTGAAGAGCCTCATCTTGTGGCTGTAGCGGGAGGGTGGCCTTGCCACCCACAAGCACGGGGGCGCGGCCACCACCGGCGGGATCACGCACACCACCCTGAGAAGCAGAAAGCACACGTGTCACAGGTGGCGCACCCGGGGCGTCTCCACCGAGCGGCCCCTCTGTCTCAGGCAGCGAAGGCTCGAGAAGGAAGAGGGCAGAACCACCTGGCAGTCGGGAGTCACCAGAGCAGCCAGAGTGCCTAGCTCCAGTCACCGGGCTGCTGGACCACACTATCCCAGCAACCACGGGGGCGCGTCCCGACCAGTCCCAGCCAGTGAGGGCTACCCAGATCAAAATGAACAGCGCGGGGCACCCCCCAGGGCAGAGGGATGGGTGCAGAGGCAGCCTGCCATCTTCCGACGGGAATTCTGGAATGCAGGCACTCTGTCTCCTGGACGGTCTGGGGGAGGATGTGAGCCCTGAAGCTGCTACAAGCCACTGTGCCACCAGGAAGGGAGCCAGACTTGGGAGGAGGGGCCCCGCAGAGAGCAGCACCATGACGACTCAGATGAGCCATTACAGCCAACCTGACACCCACCTCCCAACCTGCAGACACCACCTGCTCCAGAAAAGCCCTCGTTCTGGGACTCAGCACAAGCTGGGCTTGCATGATGACTTGCTACCAACTGCATGCAAACTACAAAACCACTTATGACTAAAGCTCTGATCAATGAAATCAAAGAAGCACTAAATAAATGGAGAGATATTCCATGTTCATGGACAGGAAGATCCAATCCTGTCAAGATGTCAGTTCTTCCCGACTTGATCTCGACATTCAATGCCATCCCAGCCAGCTATTCTGTAGATACCAACAGACTGAATCTAAAATTTATATGGAGAAGCAACTGCCCAGAAGAGCCAACACAACACTAAATAAGAAAAAGGTGGAGGACTGGTGCTACCTGACTTCAAGACTTACTAGAAAGTTACAGAATCAACAGCGTGATGCTGGCAAGAGAACAGACAAACAGAACAGAATGGAACAATGGAACAGAACAGAAAGCCCAGAAAGAGATTCTCATAAATACAGTCAACTGACCTTTGGCGAAGGAACAAAGGTAACACAAGGGAGCAAAGACAGTCTTTTCAACAAATAGTGCTAGAAGGCTTCCCTGGTGGCGCAGTGGTTAAGAATCCGCCTGCCAATGCAGGGGACACAGGTTCGAGCCCTGGTCTGGGAAGATCCCACATGCCGCAGAGCAACTAAGCCCGTGCGCCACAACTACTGAGCCTGCGCTCTAGAGCCTGTGAGCCACAACTACTGAGCCCGCGTGCCACAACTACTGAAGCCCACGTGCCTAGAGCCTGTGCTCCGCAACAAGAGAAGCCACTGCAATGAGAAGCCTGCGCACCGCAACGAGGAGTAGCCCCCACTCGCCGCAACCAGAGAAAGCCCACGCGCAGCAACGAAGACCCAATGCAGCCAAAAATTTAAAAAGTAAATAAAATAAACTTATGAAAGAATCAGAAATGTGAATATGGATAGACATTTGATGATATCACAAAACATCTGCTCTGTGAAAGACAGTCAGGAGAGTGAAAAGGCAATCCACAGACTAGAAGAAAATATTTGCCCAAAACGTAACTGCTAAAGAACTGTTATCCAAGGACTTCCCTGGTGGTGCAGTGGTTAAGAATCTGCCTGTCAATGCATGGGACGCGGGTTCAAGCCCTGGTCCGGGAAGATCCCACACGCCGCGGAGCAACTAAGCCTGTACACCACAACTACTGAGCCCGTGCTCTAGAGCCCACAAGCCACAACTACTGAGCCTGCGCTCTAGAGCCTGCGAGCCACAACTACTGAGCCTGCGCTCTAGAGTCCGCGAGCCACAACTACTGAGCCCGTGTGCCACAACTACCACAGCCCGCGCGCCTAGAGCCCGTGCTCCACAACAAGAGAAGCCACTGCAATGAGAAGCCCGCGCACCGCAACAAAGAGTAGCCCCCACTCGCCGCAACTAGAGAAAGCCCGTGTGCGCAACAAAGACCCAACGCAGCGAAAATAAATAAAT
Organism: Eschrichtius robustus; assembly: GCF_028021215.1. Taxonomy (NCBI): domain Eukaryota; kingdom Metazoa; phylum Chordata; class Mammalia; order Artiodactyla; family Eschrichtiidae; genus Eschrichtius; species Eschrichtius robustus. Next base: position 1,035,130 of record NC_090837.1, read on the forward strand.
AAGTAAATAAATATTTAAAAAAAAAAAAAAAAGAACTGTTATCCAAATTACACAAAGAACTCTTAAAATGCAACAATAAGAAAACAAACAACGTGTTTTAAAAATGGGCCGAAGACCTTAAGAGACATGTTAGCAGAGGTAGACAGACGACAGATAAGGACATGAAAAGGTGCCCAGCGTACGCATCATCAGGGAAATGCACATTAAAACAATGAGGTGCCACTACACATCTATTAACACAGCCAAAATCCAGACCACTGACAGCAGCAATTGCTGGTGGGGATGTGGAGCAACAGGAACTCCCATTCAGTGCTGGTGGGGATGCAAAATGGTGCAGCCACTTTCAAAGACAGTTCGGCCGTTTCTAACAAAACTAAACATTCTCCTACCGTATGATCTGGTAATCACGCTCCTTGGTATTCGCCCAAATGAATTAAAAACCATGTCCACACAAAAACCTACACGTGGATGTTTATAGCAGCTTTATTCATAATTGCCAAATCTTAGAAGCAACCACGTTGTCCTTCAGTAGGTGAACGTTTTTAAACAAACTGTGGTGCTTCCAGACAATGGAATATTATTCAAGGCTAAAAAGAAATGAGCTATCAAGCCATGAAGAGACAAGGAGAAACCTTAAGTGCACATTCCTACGTGAAAGAAGCCATCTGAAAAGGCTGCCTACTCTATGTCCCAACTATCTGACATTCTGGAAAAGCAAAACTAGGGAGACAGTGAAAAGATAAGTGGTTGCCCGGGTTCCGGGGCGGGGCTTGGGGGGGAGAGGGACGAATAGGCAGAGCACAGCGGGGTTTCGGGGCAGTGAAACTATTCTGCATGATCCTCTAACGGCGGGGGCGTGCCATTGTACACTTGTGCGAGCCCACAGAACACCCAAGGCCAAAAGCAAGCCCCCCCCCCGCGCACCGCGGACCCTGGGCGCTGACGATGAATCACCGGAGGCGCGTGGGCTGTAACGAGTGCGCTCCTCTGGCGCGGGGCGCTGACGGTGGGGGCAGCTGTGGGAAGGCGGGAACCCTGCGCGCCTTCCCCTCGATTTTGCTGTGGACCCGAGACTGCTCTAACAAACAGCCTTTGTCTTAAAAAGTCATCTGTAACGTCAGAGGAAAAGGAGGAAAGAAAGACAAGTCAGCATCCGAAGCAAGACGAGTGCATGGAGGGCGGCAACCTCCCGACACAGAGAACGCAGGAAAGAGCTGCGCGTGGAGGCGGCTCCCAGTTCCGTCATTTCCATTACTGCTGTTCCTGATCTGAGAGGCCTAAAGTGGACACACCCTGAAAGCCGAGCCAGGGCAAACAAAACAGAAGGGAGAGAAAATACCCTCAGGCTGAACCTAAAAATCAGGCCAAAGCAGTGAATGAAGCTGCAAGCAGGGCCTGACACTCTACATGGGGCAAAGAGATACCATGACCTGGGTCTGGCGGGGGAGGGGCTGATACGGCAGGTGGGCCCCAACAGCGTCTGGGCTTCTGTTTCGCTCTCTCTCTCTCTTTTCTTGGCCTTACTGAGCGGCATGCAAAACTTCCCGGACCATGGATCGAACCCACGTCCCCTGCAGCGGAAGCGCGGAATCTTAACCCCTGGACTCTTAAACACGTTTCTCATCATGCAATGGTAAATCATTCCTGTGGTTTCTTAATAAAATATTGTTATTGGGCTTCCCTGGTGGCGCGGTGGTTAAGAACCCACCTGCCAATGCAAGGGACACGGGTTCGAGCCCTGGTCCGGGAAGATCTCACATGCCGCGGAGCAACTAAGACCGTGCGCCGCAACTACTGAGACTGTGCTCTAGAGCCCGCAAGCCACAACTACTGAGCCCACGTGCCACAACTACTGAAGCCTGCACGCCTAGAGCCCATGGTCCACAACAAGAGAAGCCACCGCGCTGAGAAGCCTGCACACCAAAATAAATGAGAAGCCAAAAATAAATAAATAAATAAATTTTAAAATAATAATAATAATTTTTTTTTCTTTTTTTTTTTTTTGGCTGCGTTGGGTCTTCATTGCTGCACGCAGGCTTTCTCTAGTTGCAGCGAGCGGGGGCCACTCTTTGTTGCGGTGCACAGGCTTCTCATTGCGGCGGCTTCTCTTGTTGCAGAGCACAGGTTCTAGGCGCGCGCGGGCTTCAGTAGTTGTGGCACGCGGGCTCAGTAGTTGTGGCTCGCGGGCTCTAGAGCACAGGCTCAGTAGCTCTGTGGCATGTGGGATCTTCCCGGACCGGGGCCCGAACCCGTGTCCCCTGCATTGGCAGGTGGATTCTTAACCACTGCGCCGCCAGGGAAGTCCCTAAAATATTACTTTAAAAGAGCAAAATGGAGAAAGCGGTCTACAACACAATGGTCTGGCCCACAGCCCTGAATGAGCGCGGTGCTGTGCTCTGCACACAGGCCCAGGCAAGTGGGGTACAGAACTGACCCGCAGGAAGGGGCACACAGGCTCCCGGAGGGTGGAGAGGCCATCTGGTGCCAAAGCTGAAGACTCTGAAACAGATTTCGGACAGACTCCAAGGGACAACCCAGGGAGAAACTCAGAGGAATGAGATGAGCGTCCACAGAACAACAAAAGCTGCTTGGGTGCGACACAGCGACCGAGTAAAGAACGCTTACCGCACGCTACCTTACCTGTCCATGACGTCCTGGAGGGATTCCTGACGTTGAGTCAGCGACAAAATCAGGTCCCTGTGACTTGTCGAGGGTGGCGTGTACCGGCTCACGGGCCCAGCCCCCTTCCCATGACCTCCGTCAGGAGCCCCGAGCCAAGGCACCTGCCCTCTGCCGGGCAGGGAACAAACCCCCAACAGGTCTCTGCCGTAGACGGGGGTGCGAGAGCAGCGCCGTTCGTTGACAAGATAAATCTGGTCCAGCCGTTCTTTCAAAAGTCTGGTCTTTTCCTCCTTCATCAAAAACAGGGATGAAAATGGTTACTGAGAAACAGCACGGGCAGTTCCCAGCCTCACCGAGCCCCGTGCGTCCCTCACGCACGGTGACCGGCCGCAGAGCACGCGTAGACGTGCGGGGCCTGGCTCCACGGGAAACAGGGACAGAAAAGAGAGCAGAGCAAACGGGCGCCGTTTTCTTGGCCAACGTGTAAAGTATTTCTTGAGACACAGTGAGCGTTTCTAATGCCTGGAAGACCAGCAGAAGAATACAAAAAAATGTGAAAGGGGATTTTTGCAATTCTAAAGCCTGGTTTCATTTATTTTAGTAGGAAAAGCGTCTTTAAGATCAAAATTCTCTAATTTAGAGAGACATTGTGTTTTTAGCAGCAAATAAACGGATGCCGCCTCGCAGAAGCGGTTAAGTATCACAACCCTCCCGGGTGACAAGCAGCTCCTGAGAACGACTTCCGTGCATGCAGGGGTGGCGCTGGCACCGTGTGCTGGGGTCTGCTGCCCCGTACCTGGGTCGGCCCGGCGACGGGAGAGGCTGGCTTGGAGGCCACTCCAGGTTCTCCTGCGGCCAGGGGACTGACTGCCACTCGGCCGGGCACACCCACTACAAAGGCAAAAACGAAGGGTTGGCACACAAAGCTACCGGCACGCCCTCCGGAACATCGTCAGCTTTCACCAGCACGTTTCTGGAGTGGGTCAACCGTTCACAACCACCGGTGACGTGCTCCCGCTCTCCGGCCAGGGTCTGAGCTGAGCGCCGCGATCTGCCTCCTTCCTTTGGCAGCGTCCGGCGTGACCTCAGACCCGCGGTCACTTCCGTCACCACGCCAAGCAGCAGCCACGCGGGCCCAGCGCTCCGCTGCCCTTGGCATCTCGGCAGCGCTGACCTGCGTGCCCGGGACAGAGGGACGCCAGGGCCCCACGCGGCCTGCTCCCGTCAGCCACGCCACACTGCCCGTCTGACAGAAGCTCCTCCGCAAGGGCCTGCGGAAGAGGCGACTGAGGACCGAGAAGGGGCCACTTGCGGGGAGCGACAGGGAAGCGTCGAGGTGACTAGAACCCAGCGGCCGGACTGGTGTCAGGTCGGGAACCTGGGGCCCGCAGAGCAGGACTGAGCGCCCTCCAGGGAGGGTGCCGGCGGCTGGTTCCAGGAAGCAGGGAGAAAGCCTGAAGAATAGACCAACCGAGTAGAGCTGCGCAGCCTGGCTGGGAGGTAGAGCGGCTGCCAGGCGATGCTGCCAGCCTCACGGCTCCTCCAGCACCCATGCACTGACAGAGCCCGGTGGGGACGGGGTGCAGAGGCCCCGCCCCAGCGGCACCACAGACGACCCAGGGCCCGGGGCTGGGCAGTGACCAGGGATTCCAGTCGCGAGAGGTCCCTGCCGCTTGCATACATCAACCTGACCCAAGTGCCCGCGCCCGATGTTTGCAGTGTGGGTGTGTCTGGAGAGCAGGGGACCCTGGCGGGAAGCAGGCCGCGGGACAGGCAAGGAGGAGCACTGGCCGCAGACAGGTCCAGGTCCAAACCCTGCTCCGTTACCTGTCCAAGAACTTCTAGCACGTTCCCTAAATGTATCTGTGACATTAACAAGCAAAGTTTCTCATGATTCCAAGTTTCTTGTCAGAGAAAAACCAAATCAAACATCTAAAGACTGAGTGAGGGTGGGTATGTTCAACCAGTACCTTCGGGAACAAAAGAGAAAGAAAAGAAACCAAGCTGACACGGGCCATCTGTGGAAATCAGAGGCGGCCACAACTGGGACTACCGGTTCTGAGGCATCACAGAAATCATCCGCGCTCCCCACTTGCCTCACAAGCAAAGAAAGTCAGAAAGAAGTTCCAGGGACTTCCCTGGTGGTGCAGTGGTTAAGAATCCGCCTGCCAATGCAGGGGACACGGGTTCAAGCCCTGGCCCAGAAAGATCCCACATGCCGCGGAGCAACTGAGCCCACGTGCCTAGAGCCCATGCTCTGCAGAAAGAGGAGCCACTGCAACGAGAAGCCCGCACACCACAACAAAGATAAATAAATAAATTTATAGAAAGAAAGAAAGGAAAGAAAGGAAGAAAGAAAGAAAGGAAGGAAGAAAGGAAGAAAGAAAGGAAAGAAAGAAAGAAAGGAAAAGAAGAAAAAAGGAAAGAAAGAAAGAAAGAAAGGAAGAAAAAGTAAGAAAGAAAGGAAAGAAAGGAAGAAAGGAAGAAAGGAGGAAAGGAAGGAAAAAAGAAAGGAAAGAAAGGAAGGAAGAAAGGAAGAAAGAAAGAAAGGAAGGAAGGAAGGAAAGGAGAGGAAAGGAAAGGAAAGAAAGAAGTTTCAAAACCAAGTCTCCTTCCGGCTCACAGCACTCTACCTGGCGGGGTCATGGGCGCGGGGCTTGGGCCGCCGGCCGGGGGCTTGCTTCCCAGGGCGTTCAGGGCCCCCGCCTGAGACACTGTCTGCATCACCACGGGGCCTGGAGGTCGCAGGTAGGACTGACCGGGCGCGGACACAATCTGGAGGACGCTGCCTGCAATCACACGTGCACGGGGGTCAGTCACGAGCCGAGTGTGCCTTCAACCCCCAGGCTACACCCACTTCCTAAGGTACAGAAACAAGGCAATAAACCGAAAATCCAAAATCAAATTTCCTCCAATGAGGCAATGCCAAGTTCAGTTACTTGGAGAAAAATGAAACTATTTCATTCACAATGAAGGAAAACGCCGATGATCGAAGTCACTTGGCTTAATGTCAAGAAAAAGCTCCTCTACTCCTTGCGATGCCTGACTGATTTCGGGTAATGCCGCGAGTACCCACTCAGCATCTGTCACATCTGCTCGAGGCCTGAGCCAGTCACGGGTTGGAAGGTCCCAGCTCCCAGATCACATACTGGGTGCCTGCCAACCAGACAAGCTGGATGAAGAAATACCAAAACACTCGTTTTTTCTTAGCCCAAATGCTGTGGCTCTATAGCCACTGTTCCAGGAGCCTGCCATTTTCAACCTCTCTGTGATTACGTCTCCTGGCATCTTTTACTCTGGAATCGTCCTCTACAAAAACTGGAGTTCACCAGAAATTTTAAGAGATGACCTCGCTCCTTCGGTCAAAAAACCAGAGGAATATGGAATAAAACCAAACGAACCCGTTTCTTTGCTGCGGGTTTCCTGGGGGCCTCTGCTCTGCTGAGGTGCATGTCCCCAGCGTCCACAAAGAGCACCCCAGACCTGGCTGACACCTGCACCTTCCGCCCCGACGAGCGCCGTGAACAACGACGCGTCGGGGGAGGCCGCCTGGGGAGGTGGCCGGACCCCACCCCTGGGTCCTACCCTCCAGCCGAGCCACTGAGGGTTAACATGAGCTAAACCGCATCCCCTCGTTTCCTCCGAGAAGCACTTACTACACGAACGCAGGGTTCTCAGCCAAAGGCTTGGGAGGGCTTTGGTCTGCAAGTTTTAAAATCTGTACGTAAAAGAAAATAATTTCTCCTACATAAATTGCTAGACCTTTGGCATTTTTAGGACAATTTACCTCACAATGAAATTTGAAAGGAGCAAATATTTCTATTTTGATTTTTAAAACAGGGAACTTTATTCAAAGGGCAGATTTTATTTAAAAACGACTATCCTCTATTTAACGTGTGTCAAGGGCCAGGCCACCAGGTGATTTACCCGTTATCTCCCAAGTCCTCTGAACACCAACGAGGTGAGACTCATTAAGGTCATTTACAGGTGAAGCACCTGTGATTAAGGGGGCCAAAGTCACAGCTGCAGGGGGGAGCCGCCGGGATGCCCTGGTTAAAGCCTTCGTGGGTCACCACCCGTCGTCAGCGAACCCTACCTTGGAGCTGCAGGGGCTGGCCAGCTGTCAGCTGCCGCAGCTGGCTATGCGACAAGGTGAACTTGTTGCCCTGGAACTGAAGCGTCACGGGGCTCTCCGGCTGGGCGACTCGGCTCGGCGGGCCCGCGAGGGAAGCCAGCTGGGCTATTTTGACCACCTCCCCACCTGCAGAGACGCAGAGGAGACGAGAAAGAAAACTCTTGGGAAGAGTTTTCGATTGCTATACTGACGATCACTTGTCACAGAGAATGACCGTCTGTAGCAAACTGAAGTGTCACAAACATTTATTAGGTATTGCTTTCTAACACTTTCAGAAAATATTTTAATAGAAAAAGAAAAACAATTAAAATTAACACCAGATTCTAATGGTTAACTTCATCATAACTGGTAGAAATTTTAGAGTATCAGGTATTAATATAATTAACCAAGCCCTTAAGGAACATTTTGCTTTTCCTTCCAGGCGATAAAAAAGTGGCAAACATCAGAAGTAGCGGAAATGTATTGGTCACTTTGAAACTCTCATATCAACCTCTTAACTTCAGAATCCTTTCAGAATGTGAGAAAGTACATGTCCAATTTAGCTCACAGAGATAAACAAGATTTTATCACTATAGATACAAAATAGAGAACTAGCTTCAATTACACCCATATTCTTTTCAAAATGTGGGAATGTATTTAAGTACATAAATACATCACACTTTACGATACAGTGTTTCACACTAATTTGAGCTAGATCGTAGGATTCGGTCTGTAATTTTAACTGTGAAAAAATGCGAGATTTAACATTGCTTAAAGCATTTTTTTTTTTTTAAACAGAACTCAGATGGAGTCACACGCACCTAACTCAACGAGGCACCACCTTCAAGCTGTAACTGAATAATGGCTGTAAAGGCTTTTTTTTTTTTTTAAACCCAATGGTTGATATTCGAGTCTAAATGTTCCTCCCGTGAAAATTCAGGCCAGAATTAGTAGTAATGCTATAAAGAGGATAGTTAGGGAAAAGACGAGGAAAACATCCAAGGATATCTTGCCCACAGAAACCATAAACAAGGAAAGGAAAACGGAAGAAGAGACGCAGAGATCTGTGCACAGAACTACGACTCTCCCACGAGCCCTCCTCAGTCCAGAAGTGGAGGCGTGAAAGGCGGCCTGGCCCTGCGCCCCCCAAGCACGGCTCCTGGGTACACCCCCAGGACTCCTATCCCTGGCCAAAAAGAAAGAAAAACCGAAACGTATGCAAGGGCTCCCCTCCCCTGGGCAGTGAACCAGGATAAGCGCTTTGCGTTTGCTGGCACGGAAGACAGGCTCATCACAAGAGAAAACTAGCCTGAACCCGGTGTCTCCTCGCGACACTACTTCTCTCTCTCTCCTGTCTCTCCAGAAAGGCCTCAACACAACTTGTGCCAACAGATAAAGTGCTCCCGGTGGCATCTGAGAAATGGTGTAGCCCAGGACAGTTTCCATCAGGGTACTTCCAACAGCAGGATGGACAGAGGTAGTACCCTAATCGCGCTGGTCACAATAAAAAGTTCTATTTAAAAAATGTAAGAAGGTTGCGATGTTTCAGTGAATTATTACAAAATGTCTCACTTGAGCAATAGTCATTCCAGATTTAAATTTGGTAATAAGCAAGAGACTAAAAGGAAGTCGAACCCTAGTTCACAAGGCTTTCGTTTTATTGCCCTTTGCTCTCCGAGGGGCCCTGGAGGCTGACGGGACAAACCCGCAGCTCACTAAGGAGAAGTGCCATCCTTGGCCACCGAGGCAGAGCACGAGCACAGGAGAGAAGCAAAGCTGACGGATGGGGTCAGAAGGAAGGACAGAGAAAGGACAAGAGCCTGGACTCTGGCCCTGAGCGAGCCCTCCCTCTGTAAATTTAGGGCTGGAAAGGACAGCGTGGCGAAAGGCAGCACCGGACACGGGGTCGGGGAGACAAAGGGAGTGGACAGCGAGGCTCTTCACACGCCACTCGTGTGAATGCAACGTCCTTGTGCAAAGAGGTGGCAGACCCAGGAGAGGTGAAGCCACTTACTAGGCAGGCGCGCCTGGGCCTGCGAGGTGAGCACCAGCCCCTGAGGCAGCGCGCTCTGCCCGGCCGGGTGCGAGGGGGCCTGGGCCTGGGGCTGGGGCGGGCCCGGGGTGGAGGCCGGGGCAGTGGTTTGAGCCCGCAGTTTCACAGGATGGGCTGGGCTAGGTGCTGTGCTGAAGGTCGAGGCGGGCTGGTGTCTCGGAGCACCGGTGGAGGCCTGAGAGGTCTGAAACGGGGTTGCTGGCGCTGCAATCGATAAGGTTGGTTTGTGCAAAGCTGTTAGAGGTTCTTCAGAAAATGCAGTATTAAACTCGAATTTTAAAGAAATAAAACAAACATTACTTCACACCGCCTCTCAAAGGAGACGCCCTCTCTAAAAAAGGGGGTAGGTGGTCTATAGGATGAGAGAAATCTAATTTTTTATCCGTCGTTAACTATTGGTATTTTCACTTTGAGCCACCAGTCCGCGACACGGTGCACTTCTGGAGTAAACGGGAGCATCACAAGCCGGCCCCTGTGGGCGTGTCCGTGAGAACCACATCTTAACCACGCACGGAGGTCAGGCAGCGCTGGCGTCCCCAGCTGCACGAGGAGCTCTCGCAACAAGCAGCTCTGGCATTTATGAAGATCTCAGAAAAACACAGTGGACTTGACATTGAGGACCCCGTGGGTTCGGATTAGAAGATAATTTTTATTACCTTTTCTGCCATTTAACCCTATCCTTCTTCAAGTAACAATCAGGTTACATTGAAGCGGTGGCAGAGAACACAAAAGCAGACTTCCTCAGAAGTTTCATAAATGACTTCGACATGCGTTTCCCGACATAAAAGAGAACGTTTCTGCCGAGGTACATCTTCACCATCACATCAACAGTAACTCGACTAAGAAGGGGATATCTTGTACAGTTCAAAGACATAAAAGCTTAAAACTCACGTGAGAACTACACACGGTCTCCTGGGCAGAGCCAGAGTGGACGGTCCCACTCCTGCTCAGAGGAGTGTTCACACGTCCCCGTGTTGCCAGGGAAGCACGAGGAACTTCTTCCACAAAAACCCTCTGTGGTGCCGAGCATACCCCCACGAGAGGCATACCTTTTGCATCCGGATTTGCAGAGAACGTGGCGATGGGCGGCCGTCCTCGAACGTGGCCCTGCGGCGTGGCAGTGGCTGTGGGCGTGGCCGTCCGGGGCGGGTGTGTGCTGGGGAAAGCCACGGTGCGGCCCTCGGGCTTCTGGCCGTACTGCACGGGCTGAAACAACCTGGACGCCCGAGCGCGGGCAGGAAGACACGAGCACTGCTGAGACGCGGCAGGCACGGCCTCCTGGATGGGCCCTGGGGATACAGGGCCGCCCCGCGGGCAGTGGGGTTCCCACCCCGGGTGCAGTTTAAAGAGGGGCGGGGGGATTTCTAAATGCTGTGCTAAGAAGCAGCGCTCACCAGGGACCCTGAGGGAGGCGCTTAGTACCCAAAAATGGTACATCTACCCCAACGCTTGGGCGACGCAGGGGTGAACGTGATTAAGGCCCCATGAACGTGGACTAGAAAAACCGCGTCTAACGCGTGAAGTCCATTCTGCGACTCTTCTGAATACGAGTAAAGCGGGGTGAAAAGTCAACGTGCACGACTAGGTAAGAAGGCAGTGCGGGAAATGGAGAGAACGGCAGAAATGGTCAAGGCGCCCCACAGGCACCCGTGGGCGAAGCTGTGACGGGGGATCCGCGCCACGGCTGCTTCGCCCGATTTCACCTCAGCAGCGCGCTCCTCCCACTCCTTCAACCTGGAAAACCACGACGGCAGCACTTCTACACCGAAACCCCCGTGCACTGCGCAGCCGGCAGAAAGCCACTGAACGAGGCCGCGCCAGCCCCGAGAGGACTGCGGCTTCGTTGCCCGGGCCGTGTGTTTAACTGAGGGCTGCAGGCTCCTGTGAGCGTGGGCCAGGCAGCTGAGGCGAGGGTGGTCGGATCCCAGTCGCCAGGGAGGTCACACAGAGGAAAGGCAACAGGAACGGGCTGCCATCTGCAGAGCTGGCCCGTTTCTCTCTAGAACACCTGTTTGCTTTCTCTTTGTTTTTAGCTGGAGCACAGAGTTGTGCACAAACCCGGCTCCACGGGGGTAGCCTATCTTGAGTCACGTGTTTCGAGTTCGTCCATCTACACGCACTGCTCCTCCCAGTCTCGTGGCGCCTGCATCACGTCCCGGAAGGCCCTCGATGCTGCAGTCAGGGGTGGAGCCTCCGCCAGACCTCGGGGCCGCAACCCCGCCCCCCCGCACTGCCCCCCTGCCCTCCGGCTCCGACGGCTGCCACCACACCCGCACCAGGCGCCCCACCCCTGACCACCTCCCCACGCAGAGCCCTCCCAAAGCCCCACGCTTCTTCAAGATGATGAAAAGAGCCTCTCCTGCGCCCTGAGCACCCCTGCTGTTTATCCCAGGATCCAAGGACATCTGGGCAACTTCCAGGAGAAGCAGAGAGCCAAATTAGATGATGAGCCTTTCTTTCCACAGGCTGTAGCCCCAGTTCTCGTGTGGAGCTCCAAGCCGGTGGTCCCGGGTCTGCCCGAGAGGCTGCGGGGCCGGGGTCCCTTTCAGCGGGAGGAAGAGGGGATGCCACCCAGACCCCACGACACACGACCAGCCAGGACCCAGCCAGAGACGGCCGGTGAGCAGGAAGTGGCGCTCCACGCCCCACTACACACCTGCCAGGCTTCAGTCTGACGGCCGCTGGCCTGCCCGACGGAGGCGGCGCGGTGAGCAGGTCCTCGAAGAGCTTCCGTGTCACCTTCCTCTTACCCAGCAGTTCCGCCTCGTGGTGAGTCATTTTATTTTCTAAGCCGATAAGGTCAAATATAGAAAGGTCGGTTTCCTAAGGAGAAAAAGAAAACAACTTCGCTACAGGAGGCAGGAAAAAAACAACTGACTAGGAATCCAAGTCGATTCCAAACCGGGAAGGCCAGGCCCCTCGCAGCCGTCTTGCTGAGCGGCACCCGCCGGACCTCGGTGTGCTCAGTTACCCAACTTCAAGGTGGGAGTGATGGCACGTGGCCATCCTGAGTGGCAGTGGGAAAGGAGAGGGTGGCGCTTAAGAGACAGACTAGACTCAGCAGAGAGGGACGAGCCTGGAAAACGCTCGTCTAAACGGATGGAGATGCTCAGCCTCGTCAGGGAGGCTGACGGAGAGACCCTAGCGCGCTGGTGCAGGTGCAGCGGGCGTGTGGCACGTCGCTATGTCCGGAGCCCTGGAGACGTTCACTCCACCCGTGCTTCTCTTGGATGTTCTCACTCCCACCAGGATGGCGGGAATCAAAGAGGATGGACAGCAGGGGTGGGCAAGGATGTGGACACGTGAATGCCCCCACCCCCTCACACCCTGGTGGGGACGGGAAACCTGGCAGCCACCATGCAAGGCAGTTGATCAAAAGGTTAAACATGGACTCAACACGTGACCCTGCAACTCCTCGCCCGTCAGACATGTGCCCAAGAGGAGCCCCACAAGAAGGGAGCCCCATGCCCACAAAAAACTTGCACATGAATGTGCACTCGCAGGGGCCAAAAAGTGGAAACCACCCAAGTGCCCATCAGCTCGAGGATGGATGAACACACTGCGGTCCAGCCAGACAACGGAGGAAGGAGATTCTGACACAGGCTGCAACGTGGGTGAGCTCTGAAAATATTATGCTCAAGTGAAGTGAGCCATTGATATAGAATACCTGGACCTGGTGAATCCACAGAGACAGATGCAGGTAAGTGGCTGCCAGGGCTGGGAAGGGGAGGCGGAATGGGAATGACAGTGCGTGTGGATTTTCTCTTTGGGGTAATGAAATGTTCTAGCATTAGTGGTGATGGTTGCAGAACTCTGTGAATATACTCAAACCAACGAACTGTACGCCTCAGAACAGTGAGTTTTACGATAATGAACTAACTCAATAAAACTGTTTTTAAAATGAAAACACAACATAAAAACTACTATCCATGAAACATCTCCCCACCCCACCGGTATCTTGAGGTAGCCTGCTTCTGATGCATCTTTATCCCCCATGGCTCAACTTTTCTTTAACTCAACGAAAAACTCATCCCTACGTTATGAGTGGTAATCGTAAGAGTGGATGGATGTATATGTATAACTGAGTCACTTTGTTGTACACCTGAAAGTAATACTATAAGTCAACTACACTCCAATAAAAGAGTAGTAGGCGTAGCGGTAGGAATCACATCACGTAACTCACCACATACTGCTTACCAACCAGGCCCTTCCTCAGACCATCACGTACATTAACTGACCGACTCCTCACGACTTCCCGGTGTGGTGAGGAAACCGAGGCAGACGGACCAGCCAAGGCCGCACTCCTCACGGGGCAGAGCCGGGACATGAGCCCCTGCAGTCTGGCCCCAGGGTCCCTGTCCTGTCCACACCCCGACCCTGCACAAGCCTATCAAAGCCACAGAGCTGGTTCCTGTTTCTCCGCGTTTGTGAGACCTCGGTCCCTGGTCCTCTGGGGTGGAGACAGCCAAGGGGAACTCAGGCACCAGCCTGCCAGCGGCCGGCCGGCCTGGGCAAGCTCTCGGCCTCCCGCGTGGAATCCAGAGCAGGAATGACGGCCCCTGAGGGCTCGGCCCTGCCCCTCTGAGAGCCACGCGAGCTCGGCACGCTTGTGCTCAGAACCACCCAACCTAACCCAATCTCTTTTGTTTTAAAAATTTTGGTTTTGGAAAAACTTGCCAAAATTACCCCAAAATTCAAACACAGAAAGGTATACAACTCTACTTTTTTGGTCAAAAAATAACCGAGTTTCCCCACCTAGGGACGGTTACTAACATTTTAACAGAAAGGCCCCCGCAGGCCTCAGATGGCGCGCGCCTGTGAGGACACCCCCGCGGTCCCGCAGTTCCGAGCCCTGCTCTCCTCCACATGCTCTGCCGTTTCTCATGGGCCAACGGCCAGGCGAGGAAAACCCTCCCTGCTCCTTCACACTGTGGGCTCAGCCCTCGGGGCCCATTGCAAAGCGGCTTCTAGGTCGAGGGGAAGGCCCAGCATCAGGCGATCGCGAAACGCAGGACGCACGTTAGTGGAGACCGCTGTTCCGGAAGCACCCGGAACAGCCCTCAGGCAGAGCCCCCCGCACCCTCTCCGTACCTTCCAGAAGTCTCCGTCGAGCGCCTTCAGGATGAGCGAGGCCGAGCGGTAGTGCAGCGGCCCCGCCGAGTAGGAGGACTCCGGCAGCCGGGGCGCCACCAGCCCGGGGTGGTTGCAGATCCGCTGCAGCCGCAGGAGGAGGCGCAGCACGTCCACAAAGTGCCCGCTCTTCAGAGCTTCCTGCGTCCTGCGCGGGGAGAGACACCAGCACTGCCGCGGCTGCCAGCACGTGCCAGCCGGGCTCCTCGCCCCCACCGCCCTGGCTCCACAGACACGCCGTCGGCGCGCTCTGCCCAGACCTGGCTAGCACAGCAACGACGTCCGGACCCACCTCCGCGTGGCCAGGGTCCTCAGACTTGCTCACCGCCCCCGTGAGACAGGACGGGCGGCCAGAGAGCCAGCGCACGCGGCAGACGCGAGCAGCCCTCCTCGCCTCCCGCCAGCAGGGACGCCGCCATTCTCCACGGCAGCCACGACGAGCGCCGGCAGGCAGTGGCGGGGTGAGCACACCCGGCCTGGGGGAGAAGGCCCTCGAGGGGCAGGGGTAAGAGCGACTGGACGGGGTGGTCCAGTGAAGGAGGAGACCCACAGGCCTGACACCGCGCCAGCGCCACGGGGGCCACGGTGCGGGGGCTGCACGGAGGCCAGCTGAGACCTCCAGGCTGGGGGCCCCCAAGGGCGGCCGCAGAGCACAGCGCGCCCAGCGGGCGAGGCAGGAAGGAGCCGTGGAGCGGGGCGGGCAGGGACTCGGGAGCAGAGGGGGAGGAGAGGGGACGGGGGGACGGGGGGACGGCCCGGCTGGTGGAGCACCAGCGTCCTGAGACCAGGGAGCCACGCCTGGGGAAGCCAGTCCCGCACACATGGGATCTGTGGTGCCCGGGGGACAGGTCAAGCCGCCACAGGAGGACGCGGTCAGCCCGGGGGCCCGGGCAGCTCCCGCCAGGACGGAGCGCGTGGGCGCAGGGGCGGAGCGGAGCGGGGTGGGGTCGGGGACATGGACGGCGCACAGGCGGTGCCAGAGAGCAGAAGGGGAGAGGGAAGGGCGGCCGTTCAGAGGCCAGTGATATGTGTCTGGATGACACAGGAGAGAAAACGCGAGAAACCGAGAAAACTGCAAATGGAGGCTCCTGAGGGGCTGGGCTCAGCGCCCACCGGAAGGCCCGTAACAGAAACCAGGAGGAGGTGGTGCCACCACAGGCGGGTCCACACGGGCGGGTCTGCAGGGCTCTCCGGGAAGGCGGTAGAAACGTGTGACACGGCCGCCACGCAGACGGCAGGAAGGCGCTGACCGGGAGCGATGCCCAGAGCCCACCCGAGGACCCCGAGACCGTCGCGTCAACACGCACCGAGGCGTGCGGGGCACGCCCGGGAGCCGCCGTGGGGTCGGTGCAGGCCTGCTCACGGCCCCCCCTGACTTGACCAACAGGCCCGAGAGAAAGAGGTGCAGGGACCTGAAGACGGGGAAGCTCCCCGCCGCTCCATCGGGACCTTGCGGCACAGGACAACCTAGGCTCTGCTGGCCCAGTGGCTCCGGGATGCAGGGGCCTCTCCTACGGGCACACGGAGAGCATCCCACACTCGACGAGCGGGCCCGAGGTCGTCACTGCCAAGTGCAACCCAAGCGACGTCCCACGGCACGTCACCGAAAAGCGACAGGGCAAGCGTCCGGAGGACGCCGAGGCTCTGTCTGGGTGAAGGGATGCCCTGGCCGCACGAGCCCGCGCCTGCTGGCCCAGGACCCGCCCTCTGCGCACGCTGCAATTCTCTCTGGATCAGCACGGGCTGAGATAGCTGATCGCCAGCAGGCGCCAGCCATGCCGCAGGCTGTCTGCTCCCACAGTGTCCAGGAAGCAGGATCTGTCACTGCACGTGTTGTCAGGGGTGGGGCCTCCACAGCTCCTACGCCTGACTGAGATGGTCAACGGCCTGCCGCAGCACGACGCTGGTTGTCAAGGACTGGCTACTTGCACTCTGTCCTAACGCTGTCTAAAAAGAAGCCTGTAACACAAGCAGGCATTAACAGCAAAACCCTCTCCGGCACACTTGCTGTTGCGGACGCTATTCGGACAACTTTACGCACTTAAGCACACGACGCTCGCAGCCAGGCCCAGAGCATCTGCCCGCGTGCTACGTAAGGCTGTGCCAGGCGACCCAGCTTCCGGAGCAGGGCCACCGCCCCGCCACCTGCCTCCAGAGCCTCGGGGCCCCAGCCCGCACCTGTGCCCAGGCCTACACCTCGCCCTCCAGGTCCCGCCCACGAGGAGCGGGCAGGCGAGCCAGGTGAGCAGCCCGCCCGTCACTTGGCACAGAAACGTGGCAGCTTGCTGTGGAATGCTGAGCCCCCGCTCGGGCTGCCAAGGGTGAGTTCGTGGGGAAACTGGTGAGCTCTGCACAGAGGGGTGTAGTACTGAGGGCAAGTACATGTAAAATCTTCGAAACTTTAATCCCACGGACTTATTTTTGTTTTTTTTTATATAAACTCAGGAATACAGAGTACATGACAAAAAGAGCCGAACAGGTCACGGGAAGGATCACGGACAGGACGGGGCCCCACCCTTCTAGGGTCCATACGGAGGTGCCCGCGGCCATCTGGTGTGGCCCTGCAGCGCCACCTGCGCCGGACCACACGGCACGGGGGCCTCGGTCCCACGTCCGACCCGTGGCTGTGAACGCACGAGCCACCCAATCAGCATGGCCCCCTGCGTGAACCTCCAGTGCGGCACCGGGCGGCGTGCGACGCCGTGCTCCTGCTGGGCCGGCTCTGGGCACAGCCTCTGACAGGACCAGGGAGGGGCAGCCCGCCAGCCTGAGAGGAGCGGAGCCGCCAGGGCCGGGCGTGAGCATGGCCTCCAGCTGCAGAAGCCCACCCCCGAGGAGCCTTCTGGAAGGCCGGGGGGCTCGCTCTTCCCCAGGAAGGTGGCCAGGAGCGCGCAGCCCTGAACTCACCCCGGCTGCAGGATGACATCCTCGTACAAGGCCTTCTGTCGATTGGAGAGGCGGCACTTCAGGACGTGCTCGTATTTTTTCGTTAGCTGCTTCTCCACATCTCTCTTAGTTCTCCGCAAAATAAAGGGCTGTGTCACCTGAAAGAAGAAAGTCCTCCTTGTCTCCACTGCAGCCGTGGCCCGTCCGCGCTAGGTCGGGGGTGCTTCTCGGGCAGGGAGCGCGGCGGCGGGGCGGCCGGGCAGCACGGCGGGGCGGCAGGGCGTGGCGGGGCAGCGGGGCTGCGGGGCAGCGGGGCAGTGGGGCTTGGCGGGGCGGCGCGGCCGCGTACCCGGTGCAGCCGGATGACCACTTTGTGGTAGTAGTCCTGGCTCTCCTCGCTGGGGGCCTTCAGGGGGAAGTGCAGGTAGGGCCTGGAGAGGCCCGGGACGAGGAAGTGCACCATGGTCCACAGCTCCAGGAAGGTGTTGTGCAGGGGGGCGTCGATGAGCAGCAGACGCTGCTGGCTGCACACACAACGGGAGACGACACCTGAAACGTCAAGCTGCCCGCACAGCCTTTCTCTGCAGATACTCAAGGAGAGGGACGACGACCCTATGGAGCTAACACACACAGACGCTCACACACACACACACAGACGCTCACACACACACGCTCACACACACACACACGCTCACACACACACACACGCTCACACACACACACACACAAGCACGTCTTGAGGAACGGACTGAATTAAATGAGCGCCTTCAGTGAGGGGAGCCCTTGAAGCTGAAAGGCCATCCTGGGCGTCTTCAGTTTCCTACGGTTCCTCCAAAGAACCTTTACATCAACAATACCCAGCACATGGCATGCGGAGAGGGGTGGCCAGACCTCTGCAGGGTGAACACGGCCTCCCAGTGCCTCTCGGTCATGCCCTTCACGCGCTGCATCTCGTCGATGACCAGGCACTTCCAGCGCATCCGCGTGAAGGACGCGTAGCCCTTGAAGAACTGCTTGTAGGACGTGATGCAGACGTTGAAGCGGTTGGGCTCTGTCCACCCCTGCAGCACAGAAGCCAGGCCTCACTGTCTGCGCAGGAACAAGCGGCCTGGAGAGGACTTCTGCGCGCGCTCACTACCCACCTAACCTGCCCCACCGCCATCACCCCTCCTCTTCCTTGGTAACCTGCTCTCTCACCACACAGAAAACAGCTGTTTATGTTTTATGACCTTTTTCTTTAGGAGGCTAAGCACTTGTGTGGACAAATTAAGAAACTGCTTTGGAGGCATTAACAATCGCTTTTGGAAAACAGATCAGCACACAGTATCCAGAAGTGGGGCTCACTTTCATAGTGTATCATCTTAGTGATGGAACATGTATTCAGAAGATGATAGGAAATGTGAATATCTATGTTGCAGCTGACTACATTCTAAGCTATTAAAAAGCAAATTAATAACCAGAGAGTAAAAAAAAAAAAGAGAGAGAAAAAAGAAAAGACCCCTCAAAGTACTCACTTTTTAAGTGAGTATTACGCAACACAGTAGAGTCTAATCATAAGCCAAAATTTTCTCTCAGATGAAAAATTTTGTAACATACTTTTACTTAGAATCTAGTACTAGAAACTACTGGGCAGAAAATAGAAAAATGAGAGTCCAAATTTGTTTCAGACGCTCATCTGTTTGTCACAAATATTCCTAATAAACACATCCACGGGAATTATTTTACGGATTTGTAATTCAGAACTCAGGATGCATCACAATTTCTTATTTCTGCCTTGATAACCAACAGGTCTACAGTTTAAAAGGATGACGGCACCTCCGGAGAGCATCTGAGCTCTGGGGGAAGCTCCCTCACCTCCTGGGGGGTGAACACAAGCCCTGCAGGGAACGGCCGGTTTCCCGAGCGTAGTCTATGCTTCAAGGGGGCTCTGAGGCCAGACAACCAGAAGGTCTCGTATCTCACAAACGAGTGACTGACAATAATTACACTAACAAGCATGCGCTGACACTTTGAAATGTGTCTTCTATAGAAATTAAGATGTTTTCCGTTTAGTTCTATTTCAAGTTTAAACTAACATACCTGTCTCTTTGCCTTGAGTTCTCTATGGCTGCCAACATACAAGAGCGTTTTGAGCCCCGGACACCAGCGCTTCAGTTCAAGCTCCCACTTGAGTATGTTACAGCCCCTCACAACGACCAGATGAGGGCCCCAGTTGCCTACACAGGAGACATACAAGTGCCCTCTGTAACAAAACCCATCTGTCCAGGGCAGGTGCCCGGCCAGCAGGTGTGCGTGAGGCCAGGGCGCGACTAGAGCAGACGTCACTGGGACGCGGGGGTGTCCCCGCCCGCCCTACAGCACAGCCGCCACCATCAGGACGGGCCGCTCCCCTGCTCCCAGGGCCACGGCAGGACGCACTCAACGAAGAGAGGCTGAATGAGTGAGTAGCCAGTAAAATGAGAACGTATTCAAACACGACCCCTTAACGTAAGCAGGGGAAGGACTCTCATCTACAGCGAACAATGCTCAGAAAGGACGAACCCTCAGCCTCGAGCCCCGCGGCCAGCACGGCCCGCTGGCAGCCCCATGCTACAGGCGCTGGTCCCACACTCACGCTCATGACAGTCCCCAACCACTAGTCAGAACACACCCAAACCCATCCCAACCCAGCCCAAAACACACGGTTTCAACTGCAATCTTCGGAAAAGTAAGCGTTTCTTAAATTTCTGGGCAATACACACATAAATTTCAACTTCTGTGCTACAAATAAACATAAACCAAGTTAAAAGTCAGAAATGGCAGGCTTGGAAAAAATATCTGTAACACACACATCTACAGCCATTACGGCTCATAAGCAAAGTGTTACTATTGATCCTTAAAAAGAACCACCTAAAATGGGAGAAAATATTTGCAAACAATACAGTTGACAAGGGTTTAACATCCAAAATATACAAACAGTTCATAAAACTCAATATTGAAAAAACAAACACCTCAATCAAAAAAATGGGCAGAAGACCTAAATAGACATTGCTCCAAAAAAGACATACAGATGGCTAAGAGGCACATGAAAAGATGCTCAACATTGCTAATTATCAGAGAAATGCAGATCAAAACTACAGTGAGATATCACCTCATACCGGTCAGAATGGCCATCATCAAAAAGTCTACAAGCAGTAAACGCTGCAGAGGTTGTGGAGAAAAGGGAACCCTCCTACACTGTTGGTGGGAATGTAAGTTGGTGCAGCCGCTATGGAGAACAGCATGGAGGTTCCTTAAAAAACTAAAAATAGAGCTACCATATGATCCAGCAATCCCAATCCTGGGCATATACCCTGAGAAAACTACAATTCGAAAGGATACACGCACCCAATGGTCACAGCAGCATTATTCACCCATCAACAGAGGAATGGATAAAGAAAATGTGGTGTGTACACACACACACACACACACACACACGAATACTACTCAGCCATAAAAAAGAATGAAATAATGCCATTTGCAGCAACATGGGTGGACCCAGAGATTATCATACTGAGTGAAGTAAGTCAGAGAAAGACAGATATTATGTTAACACTTATATGTGGAACCTAAAAAATAATACAACTGAACCCATTTACAAAACAAAAAAGATTCACAGACACAGAGGGGAAAAAAAAAAACAACTTATGGTTACCAAAGGGAATTAGGAGTATGGGATTAACAGATACAAACTACTATACATAAAATCGATAAGCAGGGCTTCCCTGGTGGCACAGTGGTTGAGAGCTGCCTCCCAATGCAGGGGACGCGGGTTCGAGCCCTGGTCTGGGAGAAGCCCATGCGCCACGGCTGCTGGGTCTGTGCTCTAGAGTCCGCGAGCCACAACTACTGAAGCCTGCACGCCTGGAGCCCGTGCTCTGCAACAAGAGAGGCCACCGCAATGAGAGGCCTGCACACCGCGGCGAGGAGTGGCCCCCGCTAGTCGCAACTAGAGAAAAGCTCGCATGCAGCAACGAAGACCCAACACAGCCAAAAATAAATTAAAAAAAAAACAAAACAACCGACAAGCAGTAAGGATTTACTATAGCACAGGGAACTATATTCAGTATCTTGTAAAAAAAAAAAAAAAAATCGGGGGATTAACCAAGATGGCGGAGTAGAAGGACGTGCTCTCACTCCCTCTTGCGAGAGCACCAGAATCACAACTGGCTGCTGGACAATCATCGACAGGAAGACACTGGAACTCACCAAGGAGGATACCCCACGTCCAAGGACAGAGGAGAAGCCACAGTGAGACGGTAGGAGGGGCGCAATCAGAGTAAAATCAAATCCCATAACTGCTGGGTGGGTGACTCACAGACTGGCGAACACTTATACCACAGAAGTCCACCCACTGGAGTGAAGCTTCTGAGCCCCACGTCAGGTTTCCCAACCTGGGGGTCCGGCAACAGGAGGAGGAATTCCTAGAGAATCAGACTTTGAAGCCTAGTGGGAATTGATTGCAGGACTTTGACAGGACTCGGGGAAACAGAGACCCCACTCTTGCAGGGCACACACAAAGTAGTGTGCGCATCGGGACCCAGGGGAAGGAGCAGTGACCCTGGGGGAGACTGAACCAGACCTACCTGCTGGTGTTGGGGGGTCTCCTGCAGAGGCGGGAGGTGGCTCTGTTTCACCGTGGGGACAAGGACACTGGCAGTGGAGGTTCTGGGAAGTGCTCCTTGGCGTGAGCCCTCCCAGAGTCTGCCATTAACCCCATCAAAGAGCCCAGGTAGGCTCCAGTGTTGGGTTGCCTCAGGCAAAACAACCAACAGGGAGGGAACCCAGCCCCACCCATCAACAGTCAAGTGGATTAAAGTGTTACGGAGCTCTGTCCGCCACAGCAACAGTCAGCTCTACTCACCACCAGAGCCTCCCATCAAGCCTCTTAGATAGCCTCAACCACCAGAGGGCAGACAGCAGAAGCAAGAAAAACTACAATCCTGCAGCCTGTGGACCAAAAACCACATTCACAGAAAGATAGCAAGATGAAAAGGCAGAGGTCTAGGTACCAGATGAAGGAACAAGATAAAACCCCAGAAAAACAACTAAATGAAGTGGAGATAGGCAACCTTCCAGAAAAGGAATTCAGAATGATGATAGTGAAGATGATCCAGGACCTCGGAAAAAGAATGGAGGCAAAGATCGAGAAGATGCAAGAAATGTTTAACAAAGACCTAGAAGAATTAAAGAACAAACAAACAGAGATGACCAATACAATAACTGAAATGAAAACTACACTAGAAGGAATCAATAGCAGAATAACTGAGGCAGAAGAACGGATAAGTGACCTGGAAGACAGAATGGTGGAATTCACTGCTGCGGAACAGACTGAAGAAAAAAGAATGAAAAGAAATGAAGACAGCCTAAGAGACCTCTGGGACAACATGAAACGCAACAACATTCACATTATAGGGGTCCCAGAAGGAGAAGAGAGAGAGAAAGGACCAGAGAAAATATTGGAAGAGATTATAGTCGAAAACTTCCCTAACATGGGAAAGGAAATAGCCACCCAAGTCCAGGAAGCGCAGAGAAGTCCCATACAGGATAAACCCAAGGAGAAACACGCCGAGACACATAGTAATCAAAATGGCAAAAATTAAAGACAAAGAAAAATTATTGAAAGCAGCAAGGGAAAAACGACAAATAACATACAAGGGAACTCCCATAAGGTTAACAGCTGATTTCTCAGCAGAAACTCTACAAGCCAGAAGGGAGTGGCATGATATACTTAAAGTGATGAAACGGAAGAACCTACAACCAAGATTACTCTACCCGGCAAGGATCTCATTTAGATTTGATGGAGAAATCAAAAGCTTTACAGACAAGCAAAAGCTAAAAGAATTCAGCACCACCAAACCAGCTCTACAACAAATGCTAAAGGAACTTCTCTAAGTGGGAAACACAAGAGAAGAAAAGGACCTACAAAAACAAACCCAAAACAATTAAGAAAATGGTCATAGGAACATACATATCGATAATTACCTTAAACGTGAAGGGATTAAATGCTCCACCCAAAAGACACAGGCTTGCTGAATGGATACAAAAACAAGACCCATATATATGCTGTCTACAAGAGACCCACTTTAGACCTAGGGACACATACAGACTGAAAGTGAGGGGATGGAAAAAGATATTCCATGCAAATGGAAATCAAAAGAAAGCTGGAGTCGCTATACTCATATCAGATAAAATAGACTTTAAAGTAAAGAATGTTACAAGAGACAAAGAAGGACACTACATAATGATCAAGGGTTCAATCCAAGAAGAAGATGTAACAATTATAAATATATATGCACCCAACATAGGAGCACCTCAATACATAAGGCAACTGCTAACAGCCATAAAAGAGGAAATTGGCAGTAACACAATAATAGTGGGGGACTTTAACACCTCACTTACACCAATGGACAGATCATCCAAAATGAAAATAAATAAGGAAACAGAAGCTTTAAATGACACAATAGACCAGATAGATTTAATTGATATTTATAGGACATTCCATCCAAAAACAGCAGATTACACGTTCTTCTCAAGTGCGCACGGAACATTCTCCAGGATAGATCACATCTTCGGTCACAAATCAAGCCTCAGTAAATTTAAGAAAACTGAAATCATATCAAGCATCTTTTCTGACCACAACGCTATGAGATTAGAAATGAATTACAGGGAAAAAAACGTAAAAAAGACAAACACATGGAGGCTAAACAATACGTTACTAAATAACCAAGAGGTCACTGAAGAAATCAAAGAAGAAATCAAAAAATACCTAGAGACAAATGACAATGAAAACATGACAACCCAAAACCTATGGGATGCAGCAAAAGCAGTTCTAAGAGGGAAGTTTATAGCTATACAAGCCTACCTAAAGAAACAAGAAAAATCTCAAGTAAACAATCTAACCTTACACCTAAAGAAACTAGAGAAAGAAGAACACACAAAACCCAAAGTTAGCAGAAGGAAAGAAATCATAAAGATCAGAGCAGAAATAAATGAAATAGAAACAAAGAAAACAATAGCAAAGATCAATAAAACTAAAAGCTGGTTCTTTGAGAAGATAAACAAAATTGATAAGCCATTAGCCAGACTCAGCAAGAAAAAGAGGGAGAGGACTCAAATCAATAAAATCAGAAATGAAAAAGGAGAAGTTACAACAGACACTGCAGAAATACAAAGCATCCTAAGAGACTACTACAAGCAACTCTATGCCAATAAAATGGACAACCTGGAAGAAATGGACAAATTCTTAGAAAGGTATAACCTTCCAAGACTGAACCAGGAAGAAACAGAAAATATGAACAGGCCAATCACAAGCAATGAAATTGAAACTGTGATTAAAAATCTTCCAACAAACAGAAGTCCAGGACCAGAAGGCTTCACAGGTGAATTCTATCAAACATTTACAGAAGAGCTAACACCTATCCTTCTCAAACTCTTACAAAAAATTGCAGAGGAAGGAACACTCCCAAACTCATTCTATGAGGCCACCATCACCCTGATACCAAAACCAGACAAAGACACTACAAAGAAAGAAAATTACAGACCGATATCACTGATGAATATAGATGCAAAAATCCTCAACAAAATACTAGCAAACAGAATCCAACAACACATTAAAAGGATCATACACCACGATCAAGTGGGATTTATCCCAGGGATGCAAGGATTCTTCAATATACGCAAATCAATCAATGTGATACACCATATTAACAAATTGAAGAAGAAAAACCATATGGTCATCTCAATAGATGCAGAAAAAGCTTTTGACAAAATTCAACACCCATTTATGATAAAAACTCTCCAGAAAGTGGGCATAGAGGGAACCTACCTCAACATAATAAAGGCCATATATGACAAACCCACAGCAAACATCATTCTCAATGGTGAAAAACTGAAAGCATTTCCTCTAAGATCAGGAACGAGACAAGGATGTCCACTCGCACCACTATTATTCAACATAGTTCTGGAAGTCTTAGCCACGGCAATCAGAGAAGAAAAAGAAATAAAAGGAATACAAATTCGAAAAGAAGAAGTAAAACTGTCACTGTTTGCGGATGACATGATATTATACATAGAGAATCCTAAAACTGCCACCAGAAAACTGCTACAGCTAATTAATGAATATGGTAAAGTTGCAGGATACAAAATTAATGCACAGAAATCTCTTGCATTCCTATACACTAATGATGAAAAATATGAAAGAGAAATTATGGAAACACTCCCATTTACCATTGCAACAAAAAGAATAAAATACCTAGGAATAAACCTACCGAGGGAGACAAAAGACCTGTATGCAGAAAACTGTAAGACACTGATGAAAGAAATGAAAGATGATACCAACAGATGGAGAGATATACCATGTTCTTGGATTGGAAGAATCAACATTGTGAAAATGACTATACTACCCAAAGCAATCTACAGATTCAATGCGATCCCTATCAAATTACCAATGGCATTTTTTACGGAGCTAGAACAAATCATCTTAAAATTTGTATGGAGACACAAAAGACCCCGAATAGCCAAAGCAGTCTTGAGGGAAAAAAACGGAGCTGGAGGAATCAGACTCCCTGACTTCAGACTATACTACAAAGCTACAGTAATCAAGACAATATGGTACTGGCACAAAAACAGAAACATAGATCAATGGAACAAGATAGAAAGCCCAGAGATTAACCCACGCACCTATGGTCAACTAATCTATGACAAAGGAGGCAAAGATATACAATGGAGAAAAGACTGTCTCTTCAATAAGTGGTGCTGGGAAAACTGGACAGCTACATGTAAAAGAATGAAATTAGAATACTCCCTAACACCATACACAAAAATAAACTCAAAATGGATTCGAGACCTAAATGTAAGACCGGACACTATAAAACTCTTAGAGGAAAACATAGGAAGAACACTCTTTGACATAAATCACAGCAAGATCTTTTTTGATCCACCTCCTAGAGTAATGGAAATAAAAACAAAAATAAACAAATGGGACCTAATGAAACTTCAAAGCTTTTGCACAGCAAAGGAAACCATAAACAAGACGAAAAGACAACCCTCAGAATGGGAGAAAATATTTGCAAATGAATCAACAGACAAAGGATTAATCTCCAAAATATATAAACAGCGCATTCAGCTCAATATTAAAGAAACAAACACCCCAATCCAAAAATGGGCAGAAGACCTAAATAGACATTTCTCCAAAGAAGACATACAGACGGCCACGAAGCACATGAAAAGATGCTCAACATCACTAATTATTAGAGAAATGCAAATCAAAACTACAATGAGGTATCACCTCACACCAGTTAGAATGGGCATCATCAGAAAATCTACAAACAACAAATGCTGGAGAGGGTGTGGAGAAAAGGGAACCCTCTTGCACTGTTGGTGGGAATGTAAATTGATACAGCCACCATGGAGAACAGTATGGAGGTTCCTTAAACAACTAAAAATAGAATTACCATATGACCCAGCAATCCCACTACTGGGCATATACCCAGAGAAAACCGTAATTCAAAAAGACACATGCACCCGAATGTTCATTGCGGCACTATTTACAATAGCCAGGTCATGGAAGCAACCTAAATGCCCATCAACAGACGAATGGATAAAGAAGTTGTGGTACATATATACAATGGAATATTACTCAGCCATAAAAAGGAACGAAATTGAGTCATTTGTTGAGACGTGGATGGATCTAGAGACTGTCATACAGAGTGAAGTAAGTCAGAAAGAGAAAAACAAATATCGTATATTAACGCATGTATGTGGAACCTAGAAAAATGGTACAGATGAGCCAGTTTGCAGGGCAGAGGTTGAGACACAGATGTAGAGAACGGACATATGGACACCAAGGGGGGAAAACTGCGGTGGGGTGGGGATGGTGTTGTGCTGAATTGGGCGATTGGGATTGACATGTATACACTGATGTGTATAAGATTGATGCCTAATAAGAACCTGCAGTATAAAAAAACAAACAAACAAAACAACTAATACTAAACTTTCATTGGGTTATTTGTATGGAAATATGTTAATATAAATGTTTCAGACATTACATGAAATTTCTAAAAATCTTACATGTTCTGGTATAATGTTATAAGTCATAATCCTAGTTATTACCTTAAAATGTATATCTCAGAAATAACTAATTTTCTTGTCAACTGCATTGTTATGAACTTTCATCAAATTTTTAACTGTGGTCATTTTTAAGTCTTTTGTCATTTACAGACAGTTCTGTGTGTACTCTGATGCTTTTGCAAATATGTTCCTGTAAAAGGGTTTCATCTTTAAGAAATTCATGGAGAAGACTCTGACAAGTACAGGTTTCTGGTAACTGACTGTACTGCTGAACTGAATGAATAAGCATTTTCAGAACTCTAATGAAAAACTGATGAACTCATAAAAGTGCTAACAAAAGATCAAGATAAAAAAAAAATTAATTACATGGGACTGAGTGAACTGATGAGGATGAGTATAATTTTTGTGACTTTCTGTCTGAATTAAAAAAAAAAAAATCCAACAAGGACTCAGAGGCAAAGAATATACAAATCAATTTTCACTGCAAAGTAAAGGAGCTGTTACAGTGGAGGATTACTGGACTGAATGTCAATATTATGACATAGTATGAGTGTGTTTCATGTTTGGTAATTGCAATCATTGTTGCTTTTGTTGTGGTCATCCATGTACAATGCTTGGTGTCAGTCTATTTATCTCTGGTAAAAATAAAATACAGTGTGTGTGTGTGGAAAAAAAAAAAAAATCGACAAGCAGTAAGGATTTACTATAGCACAGGGAACTATATTCAATATCTTGTAATAACCTATAATGGGAAATAACCTGAAAAATATATATGTAACACTGAATCACTTTGCTGTACACCTGGAACTAACACAATAATATAAATCAACTATACTTCAATTAAAAAAAAAAACCACCTAAGAGGAAAATGAACAAGGGAGTGAACAGAAATTCTACAAAGGATGGGACTTCCCTGGCGGTCCAGTGGTCAGGACTCCGTGCCTCCACTGCGGAGGGCCTGGGTTCGATCCCTGGTCAGGGAACTAAGATCCCACAAGCTGCGCGGCGCAGCCAAAAAAAAAAAAAAGAAAAAGAAAAAAGAAATTTCACAAAGGGAAAAATACAAGCAGACGATAAACTCTTTGAAGGGCATGACCTCGTGAGTAGGGAAATGCAAATCAACCCCAGGTGCCTTTCCCTCTCCAGTGAAAAACAAGTTTGTTTTTTTCACTAGCATTTAGCACATTGTTCCATTTCTAGAGAGGAGGGGCACGTGTCTATATATGTGTTTGTGAGCATGTCTGTTGACACTTGGGTGAAGCACGGCAGGACACACACCAGACTGCCCCGAGGGGTCACCGCTGGGGATGGAAGCAGGAGGACAGCTACAGACTGCTGGTTGTTTTACTTTACAAAGGAAAAAGTGGCGAGTTTGTGAGGGATCTCAGCTGCGAGCTTCCCAGAACACCCCCACTCAGAGTCTCCTGGAGCGAGTCCCCTGCCCCTGGGGAACCGGTCAGCTCCAGTTCTACGGCTCCACAGTGAGGAGCCGCCCAAGGACACCGGGCCCCAGGGGGTGGGGGCAGACAGGGGAGCCAGGCGGGCCCCACTCGGCCCGTCCTGTGCGGAAGCGGAGCGGGCAGCACACGCCCGCCCGCCCTTCCTTCGGGCCCCCCGGACCTGCCAGGCACCCGCCTCTCCCCCAGGGCGGCAAGCTTCCCGACAGCTGGCCCTCTGAGTCTGTTCCCAGCACCAAGGAGGCCCAGTGACCCCTCCGACACCGGCACTAACACAGACCTCTAACCAGGAAGAGCCAGACCCTGCGCAGCCTGCAAGGCCCTCACCTGGCCGGCCGGCGGCCTTCCTGGCTCTGTGCCCTCTGGCCTCCGCACCAGCCTCAGCACTGTCCCGTGGACACACCGGCAACCCCTTCAGCCTCTGCACCCACCACCCCACCTTCCCAAGCCCCCCGATCCCGGTGGCCACGGCTTTCTCAGGCCTCTGCTCACAGGCTGTGCCGGGCACGCCGTACACAGTGGAAACGTGCTGCTCCCCACGTGCTGAATCCTTATTCGCTGCACCCGCTGTGAGCCTCCTCGGTGGGGGGGGGGCTTTGTTCTGCTCACAGCTGCACCCCCGGTGCCAACAACAGTGCCTGGAACCAGGTAGGTGCTAGGTAAGCACCTACGGAATGAATAACTGATCCATTCGTTTGTTCAACCGATGAAATAAAATCCCCTACTTTTGAAACTGTACACTGCTTCCAATTTCTTACTATTATAAATACAATAATGAACACTTTTTTCAACTAAACAATAAAATAGTAAGACAAGGTAGCTCTTCTATCTTGAGATAACTATATATATAAAAACTCATTTTAAAGTACTACATTGGACACTTCACAGTACTGGGTCAAAAACAAACATATTAGCACAAGGAAGTAAGGCCCCAAAGTTGATCCATCTGTACTAAAAGTAAGATCAAGTAAGCTTTCAAAACCAAGGGCAAAGAAGAGTTATTTACTAAAGACGCTAAGGTAACTGTGAAAGAATTTAGAGGGGCCGGGGAGGAAGAAACGGCCCCAGGGCTGAAGGAATCTCCATCCAGCCTACTCAGGGTCCCAACTCCCCCTTAACTCAAGGGGCCCCTCCCTGCTACTAAAGCTCTGACACGGAGATGAAGGCGATGGCCTGTGCTTCCTCAGGAGCTGGCTAAGTGCTGGAGCGTGAGGTTCCGTGCCCCCCCACCCCCCGCAGGTGCTACGGGACACTCCCCTTGCGAGAGGAAGCCTACAAGCCCGTCCCGTGTCAGAGACACGCACACAGGCTCGCCCACAGCCCCACGGCACAGGCGGGGAGCAGGCAGGCGCCAGGCCCACAGCCAAGCGGAGGGCACGGCCTGCTGCGGAGTGCGGGCACTCCGTCCCTCTGCTGCTGCACAGACGCCGAGCCCTCACGGGGCTCCAGGGGTGGCGGGATCCAGCAGAGAGACAGGAGGGCCCGCGCCACAGCACAGGGAGGACGCCGATGGGCCTCGGCAGGGCGACCAATCACGCCACGGGGGACGCGCACCCGCCGGCCCACGGGCAGCCCGAGGGGAGAGCCCGGCTGCGAGGACTCATGCCGACGTGAAGTGGCGCAGAGGCCCTGCCGCCTGGAGTCACAAGTCCCCAGTCACACAGCCTGCTGGGTCTTACATTACGTTAGACTTTGAAAAACGGTGAGTTACTCGACCTAGTGTTTGTCGTGAACGAGTGCTTTGTTTGTTCCAGTGATGAGTGCCTCTGAGCCCAGTTCTCTGAGTCTGGACCAGAGCACGGAACAAAGGAGCAGAGAATAAAGGCCTCTCCCCACCCTCACGCCAGATGCACCGCCTACGGTTCAGTTTCAGCAAATACGAACTGTTCAAAGAACAACAAGCTCTTACCTTCGTTACAGGCTAGGTGGGCAAAAAAAGCAATGATCTGCACTGTTTTGCCAAGCCCAGCCTCATCGGCCAACACGCCATTGAGGCTCTTCCGGTAGAGCCTGGCCAGCCACTCCAGGCCAATCTTCTGGTAATCTCTGAGGGCGCCGTACAGAAGCGCCGGCGCGCTCACCTTCACCTGCAGGGGCAGACGGGCCCAACAGGCACATCTCAGAACAGCCATTACAACTGCTGCCAGATCAGTCATATGATAAGCCTACTGGAAAGCCACAAAGGTGATTTACAGATAACAGAAAGAGAAAGATCCTTAATTGCTTTTCCTGACAACCTCTGCCGTTGGGATAAAGAGCTCATTTGGAAGGAGGAAGCTTTTCCCCTTAACAGAGACGCCATCCCTCACACAGGGCACAGCGGCTCACCGCGGTGCTGATCCGAGCACTGCCCTTGGGCAGGATGGCTTCGGCCACAGCGGTCACTTCCGCGATGTCCTTTGTGTGAGGCTTCCCGACAACCACTCTCTCTGTGGCTTTAAACTGGTCCATGATGAACAGCGAGTCGATGAGAACCACATCCTTCCGGCTCTCTCGGTCACCTGAGCAGTCTTCCATGTCTGTGATCAATGGAAAAACGGGATTTGCGAGGTTTGAGAGGCTGTGATAGTATTATGAGGCCACTTAACATGACAAAAAAAAGAGAGAGAAGAGAAAAAAGAAAAGGAGTCGCTAGAACCCAAACACTTCAAAGACAGAATTGAGCAGCAAACTTTTGTTTTTAATCCACTTTAGATAGTTAACAATGTATCCAGATAAACAGGTCCAAACTCTTACGGAGTTTGTAGGACCACTCTGGAAGACCCTTGGGTGAAATTGGAAAATGTCTGTGTAGCACCAGGAGCTAGTATCACCCAGAGATTTACGGCCATCTGAGGGTTTAGTGACTGCCCTCCACCACCAAGAAAGGAAGAATCAGAAGCATCATAGTTTGGGCAAGCAAGGGGGCCACCAACCCCTCCTCGAGTCCTGCTGCAGCGTGGGGTCCAGCAAGCCCTGGCCTCCCCGCAGAATCTTCTGGGCCCCTCCCCTGCTGCCCCCCGCAGGCAGCCATGTCTACGGACCAGAACAGGGGGGATGAAAACAAGAACACGTGGACTCTTCCGGGCGTAGTCTGTGTGCCTCCTTGGAACGCCCAATAAAAGTCAAGTAAAGTCCTTAAAGTGGGTGTGTTAAATTAAACAAACACAGCACAGCCTGGATAAACGATAAAACCTCGGCCCATAAAATTTGTATGAATCTGGAGAAGAGTATTTCTACATTGTTCACAACTTGATCAAGTACTCTGATAATTATGCCAAGTTAACCAATAAAAAAAAAAAAGCACAGAATTTAATGAAACTATTAATATAAACTTTCATGTTACATATATTTTCAACTTTTTATCAGACTGAAAGAAGTGAAGGTAATTCTTAAACTCTGTTTTAAGCACCCTTCCTCTGTGAAGTATTTTGGCTTTTGTTTTCAAAGCTGAATTCTTCAAAGATGTTAAAACAGACCTTCGTCTTCACTTGTCTCTTCACTGTCAGGTTTAGGGTGGGGCCACTGGAAATTCGGCAGAAAGGCACCTTCATACAACTTCATCAAATCAATTAAGGGCAATTCAGCTGGAAAGGATTGTAGGAAGAAAGATTATTTTACACCAATAGTGTCAGCTGGGAAGAAAACACCGTCAGGAGAAGGGCCCTTTCATACACAGTTGACCTTGAACAACTCGGGGGTTAGGGGTGCCGACCCTGCAGTGGAAAACCCGCGTGTAACTTAGTCTGCTCTCCGTGTACGAGGTTCCTCCACACCCGACCAACCGTGGACCGTGTACCACTGTAGTGTTTACTATCGGAAAAAATCCACGTGTAAGTAAGCGGACCTGCGCCGTTCACACCCGTGTTGTTCAGGGGTCAAATGTGTATTCCTTTTCCTGGCTTTAAAGTAATTCCTTGGGAAATGTATATATTTTCTAAAAGCACATTTATTTTTTTCCAAAAGCTAATAATGATTGCCCATTACTGATACAAGATATATGACATTTTCTTTATAAAGATGAGAATCTTTGAAATGAAGAAACTCAACTTTTATTCATACGGGAACAAATATTCCTGAAACAATCTTAATATATGCACAGTAAAATCTATAGATTACTAAACGAAAATATAAAAACACCACTGACAGAAATAATCGGTGGAGATGATACATATCAATACAAAACGTCAAGTAAAAGTCAAAAATAAAACAGAAACTGCTCAAAAAAGACGATAAAATATTGTTACAGACTTTTTTGTATGAGGAGCTCACCCTAACTGATCAAACAGCCCGCCACACTAAAGCCCAATGGGCGAGGGGCATGGAGCTGTTGCACACGCGAAATACGCTAAAGGGCTCATAGAGTATCTCTTTAACCGAGCATCTCCAGAAACCAGTGCACAACGTATCCCCCGTTGCATGGCAACCGCCTTAAAACCGTAATGCTGGACGAGTATGATGACTCAAACGGTCTCAGCACTGCGGGTGATGGTATAAGCAGGCTTAACTTTTCTGGGAACCAGTATGCAAAGCTGAAGAGCTTTAAATTTCATGCCCTCTGACGTCACTACTTCCCACTCCATGGGTCTGTCCAGGGGAGTAATCGGAAACTTGGACCCAGGTTTGTATTCAAACACAGTTCCACAGGGTGTTATATGTAACAAGGCAACGGACGCTGTGAGCTGTGTACCTGTGATACGTAAGCCTTTCTGCATGTACACCGTACGTCAATAAAATCTGTGGTCAAAATAACAAACGCCACAGAGAAGTACCCCAAAAGAACAGTACTGAGGGCTCTCTTCGTTTAAGACGTATAATCCAGTGACTTCATTTGCTCGTGATTTACGCCATTCGTCATAGGGGGCTGACAGGCAGGCAACTGATAAAGCGAAGTAAGACCAGTCGTGGAAGGGACGGAGGTGGCGGGTGTATGGGTGTTCGCAATAAGGTTCTTCAACTTTTCTGTTTGTCTGCGTGTTTCCGTAACAAAATGCAGGGAAATGTACATACACATCATACAATGGCTATCAAAGCAGGAAAAAAAACCCAGCAGAAACAACTGAAAAACTACCTCAATAATAAGATAATTCAGTAAGGTGCCTTGGAACAAACTTAACTCACAGGAATCAACAGCCTTCACACATATAAACCAGTTTGAAGATCTAATGGGAGAGAAGATTCTATTTAGACAGAAAGTATTTCTGTACTTCTTTAGATGGAAAGTATTTAAATACTTAGAATTAAGGTTTTAAAAAATTCACAACATCTACATAAAGAAAGTGCTGAAAGGTTCATGAGGGGCACGAGAGGAGACCCAACCAGGAAGAGGCACCCCGGTGAATGGACGAAGATGTGCCCCCGGCGACACGGTTCCCCGCGGTCACAGCCTGGTCAGTTCCCCCGAGTGGCCAGGGCTAACCAGGGTGATCGCCTGTTGTGGGGACACCAGCCACTGCACCACCCCGTCCTGAGGACGCTCGAAAGCCACCCGGAGAAGTCCCCGTGTAGGGGGACTGGGCTCGCCTGCCAACAACCACCCACCCGGCCAGCTAGGGGGCCAGCTGGGGTGGACCGGAGGCTGGGCCTGCTGACGGCCGCATCTCCATGAGACCCGAGCCAGAAGCACCCGGCCGGGCTGCTCCCAATTCCTGCCCTACAGGAAGGGGTAGAGTAGCTGAGGCTCCAAGTTAACACAGACTCTACCAAGTCAGGGATGCACACAAGAATCAGAAAGGCCTGCAACAAGAACGCAAGACAAGGTGTAGCTCAAAGGCTAAGAGAAGAGATAAAACAGAACACGGGATTTGAACCAAGCAGTCATGACCAACCACCACAAACTACTGCCTTTCCGGGTGAAAATGTCCCTCTCAAATCAAGAACAAGCCAAACGCCGGGAAACTCCCTGGCGGTCCAGTAGTCAGGACTCCATGCTTTCACTGCTGAGGGCCCGGGTGCAATCCCTGGTCGGGGAACTAAAGATCCTACAAGCTGTGTGGCGCATCCAAAAAAAAAGAACAAGCCAAAGGTGCCCACTATCAGCACCTCTATTTCTACACTTTATTGCAAGGAACGGTAATAGAAGGACCAGGATTATAAAGAAAAAACTGTTATTCTTCAGAGATGAAGAGGTTGTATACACACAAGTAACGCGAGAATTTAGCAGAGCTGCTGGATTTAAGATCAGTAAATAAAAATCAACTGCATTTCTACAGACCAGCAACAAATTAAAACGTAATCTTAAAAAAAATACCATTGATTACAACTTCAAAAAATATAATACACCTAGAAATAAATCTAATAAAAATATGCAACCATAAAATGTTAGTGGAAGCTATTTAAGGAGATCTAAGTAAACGGAGAGGCTACTTTGATCATAGGTTGGAAAAGCTCTTCATAGAGATGCAATTCTCACCAAACACCCACTAATTCAACCACATTCGAATCAAAATACCCAACCAGTTTTTCTCTGAAACTTGATAAACTGATTCTGAGTTGTATCTGAAATAGGCCCAAATTAGTCAAAACTCTCCTAAAAAAGAATAAGGCAGAAGGACTGACCTAGCTAGGCCTCAAGAATTATTATAAAGCTAGAGTAATCAAGGGAGTGTGGTACTGGTACAAACTGACCAGTAAAACAATGAAGGTCCCAGAAAGAGCCGCGCGTATCAGGAAAACGTGACTAACATGTGAGCTGGCACTGAGCACCACTGAGGAAGGATGCCCTTTTCAAATGGCACGGGGAGAGTCAGTTAACCATTTGGGGAAAAAAAAAGAAACTGCACTCTTATTTCACACTAGGGACAAAAGTGATTCTTGGTGCGTTACAAACATCGAGACGAGCGTAAAACAAAAATTTTTAGACCACACACAAAGACATCCTTTTGATCCTGAGGTTAAAAAAAATTTCCTTTAAACAACACGGACAAACTCAACTACACTAAAATTAAGAACACCTGTTCCTCAAAAGGCACCATAAAGAGAAGACCCACCCCAGACTGGAAAAAGGTCACTACGACACACGTCACCGACAAGGAAACGTGTCCAGAACACAGGAAGAACACCCAGAGTCAGTACAGAAAAGAAAACCCAAAACCAAGTGGGCGAGGACAGCGGTGAGAAGACACTGCGCCTCGGGGGTCACGCTCCCCCACCACAGGCAGACAACACCAGGGGCTCCTGGGACGCCGGGGCCTGGCCCACCACTCCAACCACGGCGGGGCACCGCCCCGTGTGCGCACGCCCCGCAAGCTGGCCCCCCTGCTCTGAGCACAGACGCTCGAGCACGTGTGCACAGGACACACGAGACTGCTGCAGGCAGCGCCGCCTGTGAGGACGAATGCAGGGAAACCACCGAACTGCCCACCAAGAGCACAACCGCTAAGCCGTGACACGTGCACACGCAGACCGCCGTCCAGCCGTGGGCACTGACTCTGTAGCAACACACCTCCACGGGGACGACACTTGGGAACAGAACTGAGAAAAGGCAGCGGGTGAGCCTCCAGAGTGATTCCATTTATAGCAAGTTCCAAGACCCAAACAAAGCGGGACGTTCAGGATTCACGCAGGGGGAGGGGGAAGCTGCGTGGAAGGAATGATAAACCCGAGATCCAGGCCGCAGTCGCCCCCTGGGGCGAGGGCAGAGGCAGAATGGCGCTCTCCCCGACACTGGGCAGCGTGGCTGCTTACACCGCACGCAACCTATTGCGGTTTTCATATCTCACGTGTGTGTCTTAATAAATGTTTAACAGGGCATTCTAGTAAGCGACTCGGAGCCTACCTTCTTTGGCTAAATTCAATAGCTCTGTTTGGTGATCCACAGCCCCCTCAATCGCTTCTTCCTCTTCAATCGTCTCCTCCTCATCTTCCACTGAAACGGTCACCGTCACATGTCAGCGAGAGAGGCTCCACGGCACCTTCCGTGCAATTACTCACGGAACGCTACAAGGCTCCAAAACTGTCATGCACAGCCGTTAGAGAAGTTAAAACTCAGTCCTAATTTCTCAGGTTAAATCTGGAAGTGATAGTTTATTAAGTAAGCAACAAACCAGGGACCACCCTTTATACTTTCTCTTCCATTTCACAGTGTGAAACAGAGGCTGGTTTTCACCACATGACAGACCTACTCGGGCCAAACCAGGGAGCGATGTGAACTCCCTGTCCACCTGCAGAGCCCTCTACGGAAAGACCCACAAGCACGTTGTTTGGTGTCACTACGAATTCGTCATCGCCCATTTCAGAGGCCCCAGCCCCTGCCCAGCTGAGGATTCCCCGAGCTCAGCTCCCGTCCGGCAGCTTCAGCCCAGCAACCCCACGGCCGGCTCCTGGTGGCTAAGAGTCCACCAGCACCCATGGCAGAGCCCCACCACCCTCGGGCCACCTCTCCATCTGAGCTGAGCCCTCACCACGGCAGGCCTTCTCTCTCGCAGACTCCTGCCCCCAACACGCACCGCCTCTCCTCCCGACCGACAAAAAGCACACGTGCACACACGCACGCACGCACGCACGCACACGGTCCGACACCTTCCCTCCTCCACAATCCAACTCCTCGTCTCTTCACTGCAAAGCCCCGCCCTCCACCAAGGCCCCCGGCCCCCAGGAGCATAAGCCGCTGAGCCACCGGACTCTTCGGTCCAGGCGGTACTCGACGCCCTGAGCACCGAGCGAGCTCTCCAGTGGCGCTTTCAGAGAGCCCTGCACACAGCCAAAGCGCCAGGGGGACAGACCTTCATCATCGGTTAAAGACGTGCTTGCTTTTCTTTTTCTTCCAGGTATCCCCGAATCCTGTGACACAGAACACAAATCGTTAAGCGTGAGATCTGAAAACACAGAATGAGAACCCAAAGCAGAACTGTCTACTCCACATGCACCGGGAGGACCTGGGAGGGCCCGTGCCAGGCGTGTCCACGGCAGACACCGGCAAGGCGGGGAGGAGGCTGCGGGGAAGCAAGACGAAATCCACGCCTGCTCTTCCCAAACCACCGAGGCGACACCCAGGTGAGCCTAAGGCTGGAAACAACCAGCTGTAGGCCCGAGGGGGACTGCTCCCCAGCGAGAGAGAGAACGCTATTCATGCCTACGACTTCCTGCAGACAGACATCCCTCGCACAGCGACGCGACAGCCCCGAACTCACCACAAAGTTTTCCCGTAACGCATCAAGCCCTGTAGGTCTCGACTCTTTACCTAAAGAGACAGGTAACGTGATTCGCTTTCACTAAGGCTGTGGAGCAGGTGACGCTCCTCACACGACCAAGGGCACCTCTGCCCGCCCCCCGAGGGGGGGAGGTGAGGAGAGGAGAGGACAGGACAGCAAGGCGGGCCCCACCTCCCCTCTGCGACGCAGGGCGGCACAGCCACACCGCCACGCCCGCTCTCGGCTTCAGCAAGAACCTAGAGTCTCCAAGCTGGCAAAGCTTCTCTTTCATGATCTGCATAATCTTAGAGCTCCGTGACTTTCAACAGGAACCACCTCCTTCACCTCAGTTTCCTCATCAATAAAAGAGAGGACTCCTCCCCGTCCCCTCCCCAGGTTTCCAGTGACGGGGTAGCTACTGCTGACACCGCGGGGGCAGCACGACGGCCAGACACGGGGACCACGGCGGGGCGGGGGGCAAAGCCAGGGGGAGTTCACCTCACTCTCCGGGGACACAGGGGACAGGCTCAGAACCTCAGCCCTGAGAGCCCCCCCGAGTTGGCCACCCTGGGGCTTACTGACTCATACTAGCGAGTCTCAGAAGAACTGAAATGCCAGGGCCAGGTTGCTGAGTAAACGGCCTCGCTGCGGAGGCTCCGCGGGAAGCCGCGATGCCACAAGGCGACGGTGAGCAGAGAATCGAGCAAACGCAACCCGCAAAAGGGGAAGGTTTTTTAAAAAGTAATCATACCTTTCCGGGAAACTTTCTGGAAATTTAAAGCCTTTTTCCTTTTTTCTTCTAATTCTACTTGTAGTTTTATTTCCACAACCTAAATGCAAAGAGTTAAATAAATAAGCATGTTACTAAGAATGTATATTATAAAAGTTGTATACAGGAAAACATTAAAACTCACACATGGAGACCAAAAGCACAGCTGTCCCAACCCCATTTCAGATCAGAGCTGACCCTTGAACAACGTGGATTTGAACTGTGCAGGTCCACTGGTGCTCAGTTTTTTCCAGTAGTAAATCCTACAGAGATGCGTGCTCTGCGGCTGGCTACACCCGCAGCCGCGGAACCACAGAGGCAGACGGCAGACGATGAGCCGCGTGCAGATTTTCAGCTGCACGCGGGGCTGGCAGCCCTAACCCCCCACGCTGCTCAGAGAGAAATGTTCAGTGTGGTACTCTTTCATTATTTTGTGTCAACTGCATCCTGCCCGAATTCTGTCAGACGGTAAGAAGAGAATTTTTATGAAAAGGAAGCAAGAGACAGAGCAGCCACTCTGGAACTAAGCAGCCTTTAGTGACCTGCGCCAATACTAAACAGAACGACCTGACGGGCCCCTCAGGAAGGCTCACAGACACCACAGAGAGCGCAGGCCACGGCTGACGGGGATTTCGATGCACAAAGAGAAACACAGAGGCAGAACCAGGTCTCCTGATGAGGGAACAGCCCAGAGGCGCCCAGGCGGTGCGGGCACCCAGGTGGTGCGGGCACCCGCCTTTCCGAACGATACCGCAGGCTCTACCTGTGGGATTTCCCCATCAAACAGGCAGGCAGGGCTCAGAAGGCAGCCTCACCAACCCCAACACAGTCTATGCTCCCAGGAGCCCATCAAAATTTCAGAATTTACCTGTTCAATATTTGACCAAAAATATTCTATTTCTCTAGCAGTTGACGCAGCTATTCGTCTCAATCGGTTCTGTTCTTCTCTCCTTCCCCTTTCCTCCCGAAGCTTCTTCTCTTCATGATGACGCACTACAGTTCTGACAAGCTAGTAAATAAAAGTCCAAGAATTTTATGTTGTGCTCTGTGTCATGCTATCAGAAAACATACATAACATTTCTTTAAAATCTTCTCAGCCCGTAACTACATATAATCCACAGAGAGACACACCCTCACCTGCTCTAAGGGCGCATGGGAGAAATGCTGATTCCAGTGAAAACCACCCCCAACGGTCTGCTTGACTTTCCTACAAGTGTTATTTTACCAAATACACATATTTTTCTCCAAAATGGAATATCATACTGTGCTACAATCTTCCTTTCCCCCTTTAATATATGAGTAACATCTTTCCATCAATCAACACAGATCAAAATCATTTTTAATGCGTATCATTTCCACTGTGTGAATGCAGCAAAATTTAACTCCTAGGTATGAAAAAAGTTGGGTTGGGATAATTCACATTTTTTAAGGCTTTTGCTTTAAACTGCCAAACCACTTTCCAGAATTTCTACTCTTTACATCCTCACCAGCAGTACCTCCAAAAGGTGCAGAGATGTAACTCAGAAATGGACACATCCTGAGCCCCGAGCGCAGCGGAGCTGCCAGCCCCTCAGTTCTGGGATGACCCCGAAGTGGCTTCCCACCACAGGACTCCCAGGGCCTTGTCCTGGTCAGTGCACACCCCTTGCACAAAGCCTCCTGCTCCCGGGGGTGGAGGGATGGCACGAGGAGAGGCAGCACGCAGCCACGGCTCCCGGCGCAGCGGCCTCGCAGCCCGGCTCCTCAGCGTCCATCCACACCCCTCGTCCCCTGGCCACTGCCCTGTCCAGCCCTGCGTCCACATGCTCAGGACCATCAACGTTCGTGAAAAAGGAAATGTTTAAGGAGCGATCTGGTTTTTTTCTTAAATACACATGAATCTGATTAAAGACCCTTTACACTCAGACCCTGCTGTTACCCCCTTGGTCTCGGCTTCTCTCTACCAAAACCACATGGGGAAAGCGAGGGGGAGAAGTCAGAGGAGGGAGGCGGACAGGCAAGGCACACAGGACCAACCCCCAGTCCTGAGAGTACAGGAAATGTGAAGGCAGCATCCAGGTCCCGAGGAATAAAGACACGCAGTGACGGAGGGAGAAGCAGCTGGGCCTGGAGCTACGTACACGTACGCAAGGACAGCGGCTCTGCGCTCTGGGACCCAAGAGCCCTAGGAATCGGTCACTTTCCACACGGCCAGCTTTAGCAGTAGCCTCTCCTAGAGGTCCTACCCCGGGCTGGGTGCCCACTTTGGGAGCAGAGAGAAGGAAATAAACTCTGAGCCAGAACTGGAGAGAAGCTGGACCGGAAGGCTGCGGGCAGCCAGAAGGCCGGGACGAGCGTCTGAGCTGCTGGCCAGCCGACTGGCCTCTTCCCCCTTCCTGCTTTCAGCCTGGATCTGGGGGGCCGCAGGCATCCTCACGCCAACTGCCAGGCAAAACTGGCCAGAAGAAGAAGCCAAATCCCAGGACAGAACTGCAGCGGGAGAGCCGTGTCTGCTCCCAGCAGCCCACGCTACAGCGCTGGGGACACAGCCCTCAGAAATGAAGCAGCACAGCAGTTACTTTCTAAATAGCAGCAAAACGTTCTCCAGCTACATCCTAAGTCAAGAAACCCTTTAGAGGGACTCCCCTGGTGGCCCAGTGCTTAAGAATCTGCCTTCCAATGCAGGGGACCCAGGTTCGATCCCTGGTCGGGGAACTAAGATCCCACACGCCGTGGGGAAGCTAAGCCCGCGCACCTCAACTAGAGAGCCCACGCGCCGCCAACTACAGAGCCTACGCGCTCTGGAGCCTGTGTGCCACAACTAGAGAGCCAACACAGCCAAATAAATAAATATTTAAAAAGAAAAAGAAACCGTTTAGAAAGTGGAGCTGGGAGACCTCCGTCCGCACACTTTAAGCCCCTGGCGCTGCGTGATGACCCCTGGGCACCACGGCGGCCTGTGTCTCAAACCCACCTTCTTGGCAGCAGCCACCTTCCACCGCCTCTCCTGGGCGAAGTCTGCGGCCATCCACTGCATCTCCTCCAGCAGGCAGTCCCAGTGCGATCTGGGCCGCGGCGCCTCCTGCAGCTTGGGCAGCCGCCTGAGGGACCACAGGCCTTCTTTCCTTAAATCTGCTATCCGCTGATGGATCTGGTTCTCCTGCAAGGAGCACGGGGGTGGAAGACGTCCAGCACAGTTTCAGCGCAAGCCACTGATGCACACCCCAGTCAGTGTGACTCTGCTACGTGCAAGTCTCAGCAACAAAGAAGAGTTGCTGAACAAGGCTCTACGAGAGGGCAGAGGCAAAGGCGTGCGACCCCCCAGGAGCCCCGTCCTGGAAACCCGGGACAGAGCTCCCAGATCAGTGCTCACGGCGGAGCCCTTACAAATAACTGCTCAGTCGCCCAGCAAACAGCAAGCGCTCACTAGGTGCAGGCCGTGAGCTGCACTGGCCCGGGCAGCCTCCCGAGGGCTCTGAGCTCTCAGCCTGCACCCCACGCCCCCCTCCCCCTGACTGCTGATACCAGCACAGAAGAGACCTTCTCCACACCAGTCTAGCTGCCCCTCCGGCAGGACAGGGCCAACTACGCAGTTTTAATCTTGGTTTCTCCGGATCACAAACCTTACTATCAGGTGTTCCGTCTTACACTACTGCCCCCTTAGAAAGTGAAAGCACACGCGTTCCACAGGCTGGAGGATACGGTACGCTCTCCTTGAGCACTTTCAAGAGCTTCTTTAGGTGCACTTACCAGCGCTATCTGTTCTGCCAGCTTGTCCTGAGAGCCGTCGTGGGGCGCGGCGGCATTCTGAGCAGGACTCTGTGGTTTCGGGGGCGCCGACACAGCTGCCCCCGGGGAGCGGGCGATGACCGGAGACAGCGACTTGGCTGCCGGGGAGGGTCTGTTCACTGGGGAGGCCCGTGCAGGCGAAGGCCCCGGGCCTGAGCCACCGGCGGGGGCACCGGTCGAGGCAGAGGAGGCGGAGGGCAGGGGCCGCGGGCAGGGCTGGGCGGGGTCCACGGGCGGTCTGGGCGGCGCCGCCGTCTGGCAGGGAAAACAGGGCTCAGCACCGTGCCCGGGACCCACAGGCCAGCTGGAGGCCCCTGCGCAACGCCCCCTCCCCTCCCCAGCAGCGCAGACCGACCAGCGGGCCCACCGCGGACCACAGGGCCACGCGCACTAACCGTGTCTACAGAAGAGAGGAAGCCCTGCTGGTCCACAAAGCCACATCAGAGCTCCCTGTAAACGGTGCCTTCACATATGGTCTTATGTCGGCTTTTTTTTTTTTTTGCTTTTTCCAGCTTTTTCAAGTAATTTTTTAGAATTTTTAATTGTAGAAACTTCTTAACTGAGAAGTACCAAATGCTCCCCATGTACCTGTTCTCTGAAGGGCAAAGACAAACTCCACGCGGCCCTCTGGCGGTGGGCAAGCTGTAAGGTTAGAAACCCTCCTCTGTGCCGTCCCGAGGGCCGAGCCTGTAGAACTGAGGAGCCCCTCCGCCCAGCCCTCCCCGGGCCGAAGGTGAGCTTAGATTCACACGGGAATTCCGGCCGGGAGGAAGTGGGGGGACAGAGAGCAGGGAAGGCAAGGCCCTGCCGCGCCAGGAGGCCTGAGGACAGAGCGACGCGCACACGGCGCGTTTATAACCCACGGTGCGGACGAGACAGCGCGGCCAAGGCCGGGCCCCTCACGGCGCGCAGCTTCTCCGCCCACCTCTAAGGAGATTTCCTCCACCTCAGCGGTGGTAAACTGTGGCCGGCCACACACTCTGGGAGAGTTCCACAGGCCACGGCCGCTCATCTGTGGGCCCTGGCGCTGCTCTCACCTTCAGCGGCGGAGCTGAGCGACTCAACAGGAACCGCACGGCCTGCAAGCCTGAAATACCCTTACGCTCCCTCTCTGTGGCCCTTTACAGAAGAAGTCTGCCGGCTCCGCCCAATCTGGAAGGAACAGAACTCCACAGCTTCTGTAAGGAGCTTCTCTAAAATCACATTCCACAGCTCACACCGTCGACAACAAGGGCGGGAAATAAACCCAAGAAAAACGTCAGTGCTGCGTGAGGTCAGTACCAGGCTCGATGACAGTGCTGGAAACAGAGCCTCACTTCCACGGAAACCGCAAGCCTGCGAAGGCCCAAGCAGCTCAGAGCCCTGGCGGGGGAAGGGGGTGCTCCTTCCCAAGGTGCACAAAAGGCTCCACAATCAGCCCAGGGGGCCAGTCACAGCCCCTCCAGCACTGGCTGACCAACCTCGCCAAGTTATCTGGCCTCTCTGGCCTCGGTCTTTTCATAGCTAACGGGCGTGATGAAGATTCTACCACAGAGGGGTGCCAGGTAGAGGAGAGCAAGTAACGGCCCGGCAGTGCCCATCACCACGCCTTGCACCTGGCAGGCGGTGAGGGAAAGGTAGCATCCTTACATGAGAGCAAACGTCTACAATCACCAGAAGAACCCGAACTCCAAGCCCAGCTAGGAACTCCCCTTGCTAACGAGGGAGAGGGGAGGGGAAGGGGAGGTTTTCCTAAGCGGCTGACCACACGCTGCTGAGACGAGCCTCTGAAGACACTGCCTCTGGCCCCTGTGGCGCCCCAGACCCATGCTCCACAAACGCTCCTCAGGGGCCCCACGTGGTCTACTGCACACGTTTCAAAACGACGTCTGGGTGAAGTTAATTCGTGGAGGAGGAGCGGCGTTATGAGCCCTGGAAACGTGTAGCAAGCCTGGAAAGCAGCCTCACTCACGCGCGTGGAGTAGAGCGTCCGGGGGAGGCACCGGGAGCAGAGACTGGCGGACGGTCCGGAGCTGCGGGGAGCCCCACCGCCCCCAGGCCTTCGCGCCTATGACCGCGTGTTACTCGGCACATCGGGTGGGACAAGGGCCACCGCGCCCCCTGCGTGGCTCCCTGTGCCGAGAGCAGCACACAGAATCGTGTCGTTTTCTGACACTTTAATAACAATAACTGCGACTGCACAGTAAATTTATGCTGCAGCTACTGAACTGACTGTTGCACGGTGGAGAGCGAAGCGCTGGGAGAGAGGGAGCTACCCAGCTGGGCACCGTCCTGTCCAGCACACAGCCTGTCTCTTCCTCCGCCTCTAACTCGGGGAACAGCAGGGGCCCGGAGTACCTGTGGCTGGGACGGGAGCGGAGGGGCCTGCATCTGCGCCTTCGCGGGCACCGGGACGTGGAGGGCCGCGGGGAGCTGGCCGGGCGGGGGCGCCGGGGCGGGGGC
Source organism: Eschrichtius robustus (assembly GCF_028021215.1). Taxonomy (NCBI): domain Eukaryota; kingdom Metazoa; phylum Chordata; class Mammalia; order Artiodactyla; family Eschrichtiidae; genus Eschrichtius; species Eschrichtius robustus. The sequence continues at coordinate 1,079,570 of NC_090837.1, forward strand.
GTTTGGCGGCTGCGTCTTCACCGGCACCGGGAGCGGGGTCTGCGGCTCTGCCGTCTGCGGCTGCGGGGGGAACTGCAGCGCCGGCGGCAGGGGCGCGGCGGGGAGGCTGGCGGGGGGCAGCCTGGCGGGCAGCTGCGGCGGCGGCGTGTGCAGGCTGGCGGCGTTCTGCACCGGGGGCCCCGTGGAGGGGTCGTACCGCTGCTGGCTCTGCTTCTGGCCGGCGAGCTGAGTGGCCTGCGGCGCGGGCGGCATTCCCCCTGCAACAGAGGGCAGACCCGCCGGCCCTGACTCCGGGGCTTGGACTCCACCTGCCAGCGCCGCCTCAGACCCTGCACTCGCAACACACACTCAAACGGGAGGTTTACCTGCTGGGAGATCTCTGTGTATTAGGTCTAACGTGATAAATGAGCACACAACAAAGGAAAGAAAGGCGCTCGGCCTTTGCGAGTTAGCACCAAGCAGAGCAGGCACGAAATAACCGCAGGGTCCCTGCCACAGCAGCAAGTCAGAAAAAACACAGGAGGGAAAACCGGAGAGAAGCTGAGGACAGTGGGACGTGCGGCTCTGCGGAAGTGCCAAGAGCTGGTCTCCGGTGGTTTCTTCATACTGTGCGAAGTGGGACTCAGAGGAACGTCCCAATGGCAGAAACCACCTCAGATATGCTACCTGGACTGCACACATTTTAGTCTGCTGCTGCTTCCTTAAGCCCTCTCTGCACTCCCTCTTTCTAAGCTAAGAGAGCTAGTTCTGGCGCTGGGTCTTACCTTGAACTGTCGGCATTAACTGCTGGAGAGGAACTCCTGTATTCACCCCTGGGTGCTGGAAAACTACCCCTTGGTGACCCACTTCGAGTCGAGGTCTCTTAGACTGCTCTAGAATAATTTTCAGAAAAGGTGCAGTTTGATGTAAAAATAAAACCACAGAAGTAGTAGAAAAAACATGTGTAAGTGTTTTTATCATCTTTGAACAGAGAGGCCTTTCTATGCATGAACCAAAATGCAGAAGCCATAAAAGATAAGGTTGATAAATATAATTTCTTTCCGTTAAAAATTTCTAAATATAAGGAAAAGCATCATAAAAAAGGCAAAGGACAAGCGTCAACCTAAGAGACAATTATCTGCAACATACATAACGGGCAACATTCATAAAGCTCTTACAAATTAATATGAAAAGGATCAACAACCAGACAGACAAAACGGGCGAAGAACACAAACAGCGGGCAGGGGGACACATTCACAAACGGTTACAAACATGAAGCGACAACTGAAACTGTATCAAAATGAAAGAAATCCATTACCAAGACAAAGATTTTATTTTTTACCCATTGTATCGACAAAGATTAAAAGATACCTAATAAAATGGCCAAAATTTGAGAGAACCAGAAATTGCTGATGGGAGCAAAAACTGACCCTACCCTTTGGGAGGGCAACTTAGCCTCACTAATACTTAACTATGCACACATTTTGATCTAGCAATTTCACTCTTGGAGCGCTGCTTTTAGATACATGGACAGACATGTATAGAAAAAAATGTGAAACGAAATGTTCAATCAGGTTTCGATTACAACAGAAAAAAGGAGATACTAACAAATGAACGCTAACACAGGTCTGATGAATCAAGAAGGGGGCACCCATGCAGTGAGTGTATCAGAAAGAACGCGGTCCAGGACTGGGAAAGATGGCCTAGTCAGTTAATATTAAAGACATAACAGTGCATATATATATAGGATCACGTTTGAACTTTCCCAGAATGGCACACCTGTAGCAATGCCTGTCTGTGAAACTGAACAAACGTAGCCAGCTCTGTGGCTAGGGAATGGGGAAGGAATACCAAACCAGGGACAGACTTAAACTACACCCTTCTAAACTGTTTGAATCTTTTACACAAAATGTGTATTAAGTTCCTAAGTTGGAGAAAAAATTCAGTTTGAAAAATGAATGACAATTTGAAAAGGCAGATGGCTTTACACTTAGTCATGTCATGAGGACTAAACAGCCTACAAATGCACACAGAAAATCAAACTGGAATATACCTATTCAACTGACAAATTTCTAACTTCAGTACACATAAACATGCACATAAATATTTTGTTTAGCTGACATAAATATTTTGTTTAGCTGATTACCACCGAAAGAAAAATTAACTTTCAAAGTAGAAACTAACCAAAACTAAGTTCCTTAGGGGCCATGCTTTAGAAACAGGTGGCCAGTACACTAGAATTCCCAAACTAAGACGCTAACTGGCTCCGGAGGGCCTTTCAGCCTGTGCTCCGTGACATACCTGCCGGAGGTCCCGCCTGCTGCCTCTTAAAGGGGTCCGTTTCGATCACACTGCCAGCCCCTGCCACCAGGGTCCCTGCAAGGGCTTGCTGCTGGGAAAAAAAAAAAAGGAAAAACTGAGATTTTCATAATTTAAATGCATTACAAGAATGAATATAAACTAAAACTATGATAATTATCCCAAACACTGACTTCCCTTCTTTTTAAGAAGAGAAATGTCATCTACCCAATGTATTATAATAAATATTTTAAAGTTCTAACTTACCTCTGGAGGATAAAAAAGGATTTGCATTCTGGTTTTAAATGGAATTTCAGATCAATGCAAATCTAGAGTCCTTCAGAAATGAGCTGGCTTTGCACACACAACGACAGCAGAAGCTAATGCAGGAAACATGAGTCTCATCGAGCACTACAACTTAGCCTCTGATCAGTCACACTGCCTGCCATCACTCAGCCCGCCAAAATCACAAAAGCTGAATGATAAGAAGACTGAAACTGTCTTCCTACTGGAAAATGGCACTAAAACTGCAATTAATAACTATCTAATTGACTTCAAAATGGTACTGCAGTTAGTACCCTACTTGATATATAGATGTGTGAAATACATACAGGTTATTTAAAATGTTTAAGTGAAAAGCTACTGGCAAAGACAGAAACTAGCTGACTCTGGGCGCCCTACACCTTTGACACCTCTGCACTACCCCTGAAGGGCTACTGAAGACTAAGAATGATGTTTAACAGTTGCTAATTTTTTAAATAATATTCAGTTATATCCACTCTACTTAGCGAGGCATTTTAAATGCAAAAGTTACAGATGTCTGAATGAAGAAACTGCCCATGAGAGTGGCTACTGACCCCAGCATCCCTACCAATGGACACTACACTGCCAGGACCAGCCATGCTGCAGGTTTTGCCTCACATGGGGAAAGGCCTCAGAGTAATGAAAAGGGAAAGTAAGCACCCCCTGTTTACATTTAACAAAGATGGGGGGAGGAAGGAAGAGAGGGAAGGAGGGAGAAGAGAAAAGAATGATTTAAAAAACAGACAATATGTGAACAGTGGTTGTCTCTGGGGACAAGATTACAATCAATTTATAATTTGTGTGTGTGTGCACTTTTCTAAATCTTCTAAATGTTTTGCAATGAACATGTATTACTTCTGTAATCAAAAAAAGGTGTTGTTTTTTTTTTAATAAAAGAAATTGATACAGGGTTCTGTGTCCAGTAATGGCCAAGTACTTCCTGTTGGACTAAACACATTCCAGATAAATATAAACTCTAAAAGAAATATAAAAAATGTGAAAAGGTGGGCAGATACAGCATGGGCCTCGATACTTGCAAGGAGGGACTGAAACTAGGAGACGTTTCTGGGTTTACGGCATTTGGCACAAGGGCAGGTCCCAGTCTCAGACCCAGAGAGGGAGGGCCTCACTGGCTTGAAGACCATTCGGACGGAGAGCAGGAGACCAGAGAGGAGACAGGTAAAGGAGAATTGCCACAGGAGGCAGCAGAGATGGGTCCCAAGCTCCCCTTTTTTCTGGCTGCCTCCTGACCACCCACATGCCAAGACGCCAAGCACAGGCCAGCGTAACCACACTGAGATCTCAGGAGGCAGAGTCTACAGTTTCAGTCCAATCACATTAACTAGATGTGAAAGCAAACCAGCAGAACTCCTCAGAAGGATATAACAGAACTCAGGGTCTCTGCAACCTATCATTCACGACACCCAAAACCCAATTCGAAATCAATCAACGTGATACACCATATTAACAAAATGAAGGATGAAAACCATATGATCATCTCAATAGATGCAGAAAAAGCTTTTGACAAAATTCAATACCCAATTCTGATAAAAACCCTCCAGAAAGTAGGCACAGAAGGAACTTACCTCAACATAATAAAGGCTATATATGACAAATCCACAGCCAACATCGTTCTCAATGGTGAAAAACTGAAACCATTTCCACTAAGCACAGGAACAAGACAAGGCTGTCCACTCTCACCACTATTATTCAACATGGTTTTGGAAGTTTTAGCCACAGCAATCAGAGAAGAAAAAGAAATAAAAGGAATCCAAATCAGAAAAGAAGTAAAACTGTCACTGTTTGCAGATGACATGACACTATACATAGAGAATCCTAAAGATGCTACCCGAAAACCACTAGACCTAATCAGTGAATTTGGTAAAGTAGCAGGATACAAAATTAATGTACAGAAATCTCTTGCATTCTTAATATACTAATGATGAAAAATCTGAAAGAGAAATTAAGGAAATACTCCCATTTACCACTGCAACAAAAAGAATAAAATACCTAGGAATAAACCTACCTAAGGAGACAAAAGACCTGTATGCAGAAAACTATAAGACACTGATGAAAGAAATTAAAGATGATACCAACAGATGGAGAGATATACCATGTTCTTGGATTGGAAGAATCAATATTGTGAAAATGACTGTACTACCCAAAGCAATCTACAGATTCAATACAATCCCTATCAAACTACCAATGGCATTTTTCACAGAACTAGAACAAAAAATTTCACAATTTGTATGGAAACACAAAAGACCCCGAAGAGCCAAAGCAATCTTGAGAAAGAAAAATAGAGCTGGAGGAATCAGGTTCCGACTTCAGACTATACTACAAAGCTACAGTAATCAAGACAGTATGGTACTGGCACAAAACCAGAAATATAGATCAATAGAACAGGATAGAAAGCCCAGAGACAAACCCACGCACATATGGTCACCTCATCTTTGATAAAGGAGGCAAGAATATACAGCAGAGAAAAGACAGAAGTGGTGCTGGGAAAACTGGACAGCTACATGTAAAAGAATGAAATTAGAACACTCCCTGACACCATACACGCAGAAAAACCTCAAAATGGATTAAAGACCCAAATGTAAGGTCAGACACTATAAAACTCTTAGAGGAAAACACAGGCAGAACACTCTATGACATAAATCACAGCAAGATGCTTTTTGACCCACCTCCTAGAGAAGTGGAAATAAAAACAAAAATAAACAAATGGGACCTAATGAAACTTAAAAGCTTTTGCACAGCAAAGGAAACCATAAAAAAGACGAAAAGACAACCCTCAGAATGGGAGAAAATATTTGCAAACAAAGCAACTGACAAAGGATTAATCTCCAAAATATACAAGCAGCTCATGCAGCTCAATATCAAAAAAACAAACCACCCAACCCAAAAGCGGGCAGAAGACCTAAACAGACATTTCTCCGAAGAAGAAGATATACAGATTGTCAACAATCACGTGAAAAGATGCTCAACATCACGAATCATTAGAGAAATGCAAATCAAAACTACAATGAGGGGGCTTCCCTGGTGGCGCAGTAGTTAAGAATCTGCCTGCCAATGCAGGGGACATGGGTTCGAGCCCTGGCCCGGGAAGATCCCACATGCTGCGGAGCAACTAAGGCCGTGCACCACAACTACTGAGCCTGCACTCAAGAGCCCGCAAGCCACAACTACTGAGCCCACGTGCCACAACTACTGAAGCCTGCACGCCTAGAGCCCGTGCTCCACTACTAGAGAAACCACCACGATGAGAAGCCCGCGCACGGCAACGAAGAGTAGCTCCTGCTCGCAGCAACTAGAGAAAGCCCGCACAAAGCAACGAAGACCCAATGCAGCCAAAAATAAAAACAAACAAATAAATAAATAAATTTATAAAACAGAAAAACAAAAAACTACAAGGTATCACCTCATACCGGTCAGAATGGCCATCATCAAAAACTCTACAAACAATAAATGCTGGAGAGGGTGTGGAGAAAATGGAACCCTCTTGCACTGTTGGTGGGAATGTAAATTGATACAGCCACTATGGAGAACAGTATGGAGGTTCCTTAAAAAACTAAAAATAGAACTACCATACGACCCAGCCAGCCCACTACTGGGCATATACCCTGAGAAAACCATAATTCAAAAAGAGTCATGTACACAATGTTCACTGCAGCTCTATTTACAACAGCCGGGACATGGAAGCAACCTAAGTGTCCATCGACAGATGAATGGATAAAGAAGATATATACAATGGAATATTACTCAGCCATAAAAAGAAACGAAATTGAACCATTTGTAGTGAGGTGAATGGACCCAGAGTCTGTCATACAGAGTGAAGTAAGTCAGAAAGAGAAAAACAAATACCGTATGCTAACACATATATATGGAATCTAAAAAAAAAACGGTTCTGAAGAACCTAGGGGCAGGACAGGAATAAAGACGCAGACATAGAAAATGGACTTGAGGACACGGGGAGGGGGAAGGGTAAGCTGGGACGAAGTGAGAGAGTGGCATGGACATATATACACAACCAAATGTAAAATAGATAACTAGTGGGAAGCAGCCGCATAGCACAGGGAGATCAGCTCGGTGCTTTGTGACCACCTAGAGGGGTGGGATAGGGAGGGTGGGAGGGAGATGCAAGAGGGAGGGGATATGGGGATACATGTATACGTAGAGCTGATTCACTCTGTTATACAGCAGAAACTAACACAACATTGTAAAGCAATTATACTCCAATAAAGATGTTAAAAATATATATATTAAAAAAAAAATTACTCCAAAACACAGAGACAAGAAAACACAGCCATACTCAAAACAATTAATGGACACCAACCCCCAGACAACTCACATTCTGGAATTAGCAGCAGGGATTTTACGGTAGGTTTAATAAGTATGCCCAAGGACAAAGAAGTATGTTGTAATGAAAGATGAGAGGAAATCTTGACAGAAAAAAAGAAACGATTAAAAAACAGAACCAATCTGAAAAAGAATATATATATCGCTTTGCTGTACACCAGAAACACTGTAAATCAACTATACTTCAGTAAAAAAATAAAAATTAAAAAAAAAAAAGAGAATCAAACAGAGACCCTAGAACAGAAAAAGTGTCTGAAATTTTAAAAATTCATTGGATAGGCTGAAGAGTAGAGTGGGGACGCAGAGGTCAGTGAATTGAAAACAGATTCTTGAGAGAAGAACAAGAGGAAGCCTGGACTTCAAGACTCAGCAGATGGCATAGTGCTGCTTAAGGATGGACGACAGATAAAAACAACTGAGCAGAGAGCCCAGAGGGAGACTCAAACTTACACAACCTCACCAGTTCCTAAAGACTCCAAAGCAACCCAAATGGAATGAAAAGTCTTTTCAACCAAATGATGCTAGAAGACTGGATATCCATGTGAAAAAACTGATAAATTGAACTTCATTAAAATAAAAAACTAAGGCGCTTCCCTGGTGGCACAGTGGTTAAGAATCCGCCTGCCAATGCAGGGGACACGGGTTCAAACCCTGTTCCAGGAAGATCCCACATGCTGAGAAGCAACTAAGCCCGTGAGCCGCAACTACTGAGCCTGTACTCTATAGAGCCCACGAGCCACAACTACTGAAGCCTGTGCGCCTAGAGCCTGTGCTCCGCAACAAGAGAAGCCACCACAATGAGAAGCCCGCGCTCCACAACGAAGAGCAGCCCCCGTGCGCGGCAACGAAGACCCAATGCAGCTAAAAATAAATAAATAAATAAAATTTAAAAAGAATAAAAAAATCAGTAGTTGGGGGATAAATCAGGAGCTTAAGCTTAAAATATACACACTACTATATAAAAATAGATAACCAACAAGGACCTACTGTGTAGCACAGGAAACTATACTCAATATCTTATAATAACCTATAATGGAAGAAAATGTAAAAAAAGAATATACATATATTTATATACATGTGTGTATAACTGAATCACTTTACTGTACACCTGAAACTAACACAGCATTGTAAATCAACTAAATTTCAATAAATTTTTTTTAAATGGCAAAAAAAAAAAAAATCAATAGTTGGGGTAGGGTTACAGAACTATAATTATTCATTCCCTTTAACACTATAATCACTGAAAAATAATCTCCACTTAGGATTTTTTAAGATCTAAATAACTGTAATAAAAACTATTTTAGGGAATTCCCTGGCAGTCCAGTGGTTAGGACTCAGCGCCTCCAGTGCCACGGGCCCGGGTTCAATCCCTGGTCGGGGAACTAAGATCCCACAAGCGCAGCCAAAAAAAAAAAAGAAAGAAAAAAGAAAAAAATACTACCTCAAAGTCTTTTGGAAGCAGACAGAAATTAATATACTGTATATGTAATACAAGGAATTCTGAATTTATTTCTAGAGTTTCATTGGTCAATATAAAAATTCTACAACTGGTTGTAAATAATAAAACTCATACTGAGATTTTTTTTTTTCCAAAGAAAACAAAGGGTATGTTTTTTCATTTCAATTCTTTCCTGACAGACTCTCCATCTTCTTGTCTCCTTAGACATCCACTAGTATTTGCGACAAAGATCTATAATTCAAAATGGAGATTCCTTGGTTTTCCTCTTTTAGGTCTCTTAAATATTTATAATATTAAATAATGTGATTTTTAAAAGCATAGTAAAATTAATCATAGAATTTTTTTAAAAAAATTTTTTCAAAATTTGAATAGGCTTTTCTCCAAAGATATACAAATGACCAACAAGCACATTAAGATGCCCAACGTCATTCATCGTAAGAGAAATGCAAAAGAAAACACAATGAGACACCACTTCACACTCACTAGGATGGCTAGAATTTTTTTTAAAAGGAAAGTAAGAGTTGGCAAGGATACAGAAATATTGGAACCTTTGTATATTGCTGATGGGATGTAAAACGGGGTAGCTACTAAGTATTTATAGTGGCATTATTCGCAATAGCCAAAAGCTGCAGACAGTCCAAATATTTATCAAGAGTGGATAAATAAAATGTAGCATACCCATACAGTGGATATACCCTCTACTATAAAAAGTTATGAAGTACTGAGGCATGCTACAATGTGGATGAACCTTGAAAACATCATGTTAAGTGAAAGAAACCAGACACAAAACATTGCACGATTCCACACCAGGTAAATCTATGGAGACAGAATGCCGACTGGTGGCTGCCAGTGGCTGGAGGAGCAGGTACTGGGGAGTGACTGCTTTTTGGGAATGGGGTTTTCTTTTAAGACAATAAAGATATTTTAGAAACTGATATCCATAATAGTGGTTGCTTAACACTGAATGTACTAAATGCCACTGAATATTAGGTGGTTAATATAAAAATGGTTATGTGAATTTCACTTATTTGTGCATAATCACAGAATTTAAACAGTAGGATGTGAGTGTCCACTGAACACTGTTCAGCTTTCCTGTTTGAAATTTTTCATAATAAAATGCTGAGAATTAGAAAAACTTACAAGTTTAAAAAGTAATGATAAAGCAATCACCCGTGTACTCATCCCGAGGCTTAAGAATAAACTGTTACGCACGCCCTGGAGACCCCACTCACTCTGAAGGCATCCCCCTCCCCACCTGAACCGTGTGTGAACATTCTCCCCTGGTGCCATCACCTACAGGCTTAGCTCCACGCTACGCTGTGTTTGGTTTTGCTTCCTAGTGAACTTTACCTGAAGGAATGCTGCAGCTGGGCTCTCCCATAACCCCTTCTGTTCCACAGGGCACTGCTGAGACCCGTCCACACCGACTCACTCATTTTCACTACTGATTACTATTAGCATTCCTCTGTATGAATGTGCACGACCCACTGATCTGTTCTACTGCTGACGGACGTTATGCTTCTTTCCAGTTTGGGGTTATTAGAAGAAACGATGCTGCTGGGAACATTATGAGATGTGTTTTCTGGCACACAAACACAAGAATACCTTTAGAGCATGCTGTTTGGATCAAAAGGGCCTACCCACACTCACCTTTTCCAGATCATGTGAAATGTTTCCATGCTACACTCCCGATCAACAGTGGGTAAGAATCTCATAGACCTAAATCAACAGATTCTGTCCAATTTAATTTCTGGCAATCTGGTGAGTATGACAGTAAATCAGAGGGTTTAATTTGTGTCACTGTGGAGACCATGCACCTAAGTTTACAGGCACTCCCTGCCCTCCACTGTCCCACGGTTCTCATGCAAATATTTATCAATGTGGTCTATAAACGCACTGATGTATTGCATTCCTCTAAGCACTAACAGGAAATCTGTCCCACTAACAAATTTTCTGACAATTTCCAATTCAAGAAATTTTATCTTCAGTTGTATCAAATTCATTACAAGAACACCTAAGTATTGGGTTCAAATTATTATTCCCCACCAAAAAGAACCCGGTTCCTTGGAGAAATGACTGATTCCTGGACTGAATCAAGGCATGTGCGAGATAAACTTTAAACATTTTGTGCCAGAATGTAAGGAAGTACTTAGAGAGTGACAGGGATGTGTCACAAGTATACTAGAGCCCGCTTGAAAGGGTCCCCATTGGTCAAATTACAGATAATTGGAACATCAAAATAAACAGTAATAGTAGAATAAATAGTAACAAACCGGGGCAGGGGGGCTGGGTAGCGGATGACTGGCAGGGCATGAGGAGACTTGATGGAAGTGGACACCCTGACACGTGTATGGGTTACACGGGCACTTGTCAAACTCAACAAATTCTAACATTTAAGATCTGTGCATTCCCTGCCTACAAATTATACCTTAATATGATATAATTCACCACTTTTACAGACCGAAAAAGAAAAATCAGATGATTATGTGAATAGATGCAGCAAATAGTATTTGACAAAATTCAACATCCATTCATGATAAATACTAGGAATAAAGGAATTTCCTTAACCTGATAAAGGACAGCTACAAAATCTACAGCTAACATCATACTCAATGGTGAAAGACTAAATGCTTTCCCCCTAAGACCCAGAAGGTAAGAATGTCTGTTCTTATCACTCCTATTCAGCATCACAGTGGAAGTCCATGCCAGTCCATGCCATTGCCAGTGCAAATACGGCAAGAAAAAGAAATAAAAGGCATACAGATAGGAAAAGAAAATATAAATCTTGCTTTCTTTGCAGACATGATTCTCTAGGTAGAAAATCCCATGGAATCTACAAAAAAGCTCCTAAAACTAATAAATGAGTTTAGCAAGGTTGCATAATCAACTGTATTCCTATAAACTTGCAATGAACAACTAGCAAAAAATTTTTAAATTTAAGTACCAACTATAGCACCACAGAAAAATTGGAATAGCTGGGTATAAGTCTAACAAAATATACATAGAATTTGCATGCTGAAAACTACAAAATACTGATGAAAGAAATCAAAGAAGACAAAAATAAATGGAGAATATACCATATTCCTGGCCTGGAAGACTCAACGTTGTCAAGATATTACTTCACCCCAAACAGGTCAATAGAGTCAATGTAATCCCAATCAAAATCCTAGCAGGATGTTCTATGGATATCGACAAGCTGATTCTAAAATGTATATGAAAAGTGAAAGGAACCAGAATGACCAAAACAATTTTGGAAAAGAACAAAGTTGAAGAACTCACACTAACTGATTTCAGGACTTACTACAAAGATACAGTAGTAAAGACAGTGTGGCATTAAGCAAAAAGATAGACACAGAGATCAAAGGAAGAGAAGAGAGCCTAGAAACAGACCCATACAGACAGGATCAACTGATTTCTGACAATGATGCGAAGTCAATTCAGCAGATACAAAACAGTCTTTTTAAGAAACAGTGCTCAACTAACTGGCTGTCAATATACGAAGAAATAAACTTCTACTGATGCTTGAATGTTATACAATATTTTACTCAAAATGGATCACAGACCTAAATGTAAAACATAAAACTATACAACTTCTAAAAAAAAAAAAATTAGAGGAAATTTTTGTGACCTTGGGTTGAGCAAAGAGTTCTTATATATCAAAAGCACAATCCATAAAAGAAAAAAAAAACGATAAAAGAGACCACGTCAAAGTTCAGAACTTCTGCTCTGTAAAAAACAATATAAAAGAAGAAAAAGATAGAGCACAGAATGACAGAAAAATATTTGCAAATCTGTATCTGACAAAAAGCTTATATCCAAATTATATAAAGAATTCTCAAATGCAACAATAAAGCAAAAGACTCAATGGAAAAAAAATGGTGAAGGAAATGAACAGATACTTCACCAAAGAAGATATACAAATGGGAAATGAACATATGAAAAGTTGTTCAACATCATTAGTCTTTAGAGATATACAAGTTAAAACCACTGCATACGTATTAGAATAACTACAGAAGAAAACCGACAAGAACAAGTAGTGGGGAGGATGCAGACAGAAGGAACTCTCAGTCACTGCTGGCGGGAATGTGAAACGGAACAGCCACTGCAGAAAGTTTGGCAGTTGCATATAAAACTGAATGTACGCTTAGTAACAACCCAGAAACCTGTCTCCTAGGTATGCCAACAACTGGAAACAACCCAACGTCCTTCAAAGGGTGAATGGCTAAACAAACTGGGGAACATTCATACAACGGAATACTGCTCAGCAAAAAAGGAAACAATTGGCAAATTCAACAACGTGGATGAATCTCAAATGCATTATGCTAACTGAAAGAAGCCAGACTGAAAAGGCAGCATGCATATACTATATTGTATAATTCCATTTATATTTTATTCTGGAAAAGGCAAAATCATAGACAGAGAACAAAGGTTAAGGCAGGGAGAAAATCTGATGACAAAGATGTGGCATGAGGAACATCTGGGGGGATGACAGAACTCCTCTGTTTCTTGGGTGGTGGTGGTTACACAACTCTGGGCATTTGACAAAACTCACAGAACTACAGACCAAAAAGAATAAACTTGACTGAATTAAATAAACAAATTTAAATAAACAAATAAATACCGCTAATGACATATGAAAACGCACTGATTAAAATAAGAATCCGTATGTGAATATACGTAATGGAAGAAAAAAGAAGGCTCATCATTACAGTAGAATGCCAGCTAACGAATGCAGAAGGAATAATGGAGTTAGAAAGTCCACTTTGCAATCTGTAACGTGACAGCTGACTCCAGCAAGATTCGTCAATAGATGACAGAATTAGTGGCCCATGTCAAACGACATTCTACAAAATAACTGACCTACACTTCTAAAAAATGTGAAGGCATGAAAGAGTGAGGAGTTTGTCCACATTAAAGAAGACCAGAGAGGCATGGCAACTAAACACAATGGGTGATCCCAGACTGGGAGAAAAACAACTATACAAAGGATGTCACCGGAACAAGAGACAAAATTTGCACATGAGCTGTGGCTTAATCATAGTAAAAGTTACTGTAAAATTTCCAGAATTGATTGTTATACCGTGGTTAGGTGAGGTAACACTCGTACCTGATACCATATGCTGAAGGACTTAGGGATGCAAGTGTGATATGATGTCTGCAATTTACTCTCAAATAGTTTGGGGGAAATGTGTATGTGTGTACATATAAAAGAGAGAGAGAATGAAAATAATGCAAATGGGGCAAGAAGTTAACAACCGGTGAATTTGGGTAGAGGATATAAGGGGTGTTCTTTGTACTGTTATTGCAACTTTTACATGCGTTTGAAATTATACCAAAATTAAAAATTAAAAAAAATTTAAAAACATATCACCACAAGATTCAACTGCTTTCAGAACCTAGCACAATCTACTCCAAAATGACTAGAATCTGACCTGTACTTTTAGGTTCTTGGCATTTATTAATGTAACACTGAGTGATTTAATTTTCAAAAAATTAAAAATAATCAGCTTGCATTCAATTAACATCCATTTAGAAGCCTAAGGTCCTGGTATTTTAGAAGTGTGTTTCATTTCAGTGTTTCTTCTAGCTACAGAAAATATCCAGTTATCTGTGTAATCTTTTTTTTTCTTCTGTTTGCACTGTTCTCAAAAATACAGATAGAAGACACAAGAAAGAACCAACATTTAAAACACAGCACACAAGGAATCCTGAGCATACATTCAACAGGACTGTAGGTATTAGATGACACGCATGCTGAAGCTACTACTGCGTTACAGGTCAATACACACAAAAAATAATGCATTAAGGTCTGTGTTGTCATCTACTCATGCAATTTAGTTGTATAATTTTATATGCAGGAAGACTTTTTTACTTTTTTAAAATAAGGAATGGGCTCTGGAAAAAAATGCTGAAGAGCAAATAGTAAATTGAAGGTTAAAATATCTGGATGAAGGAAAAGTTTCGGATGAGACTACATTTTAGAACCATCGAAAAGTACCTGAAATGGTTGCTGCTGGGATGAAAAAGCAGCAGAAACATTTGGAGGAAGCTGGGTTGCTATAGCAACAGGAGTACCAGTCTGCCCATCCTTTCCTGTCACAACCTTTACCTGAGAGGAAATATTTTGAGAAAAAAAGGCAACATAATTTTTAAGACTGCTCAAAATTTTGTTAGAATTTTATTGCTGATAGCTCACTGATGTCTGGTGTTTAAAAATGGAATGTTTTTGCATCAAATCCTGTAAAAGGACACAACTGATTTATGAAAGATTTATAATACCCTAACTCAACTGCAAATCTTGCAGAAACTCCAATTTAAGTCACAAGTGCAACGTCCTTAGATTCTGCAACTTCAAACTTTAAAAATGGGAATGGCGGACAGTCTTCAAGTAGCAAAGCCCTGACAACCTCATAGGCAGTTTACGCCCTGGCCTACTACATGCAGGTCACAATGGCAATGACAGATAAGGGGGATTGAGCCTACAGACAACATTGGTGTACAAACATAAAGAGAACTGAATTTCACTATTTCATGGCAACAGAGGTGAAATCCTCAAAAAAAAAAAATCATATAAACCTTTTAGAAAATAAAAATGGTTCATCCTGGAAAGGGTGTTAAAGAAAACACCAAATGGCAAAGCCACACATAATAAATATCAATGAGGAGATGAGCAAAGAGGCCAGCTTTTGTTCATCAAAGGCTGATTTCTTTGCAGAAGAACTGACAGAGATTTACATTATCTTAGCTATATCAAAAAACATAATAAGCTCCACCAACACAGTGTACAGTACACGACACAAAGGCACAAATACAGTGCACCACGGTGCACCTCACTGTCGCCCTGTCTCATCAGCTTCCTTTGTAGGATGCACCAATAAAGGGATCTTAGGAACCGCTAAGGTACTGAGAATCCCAATTGGGGAATTTATTAAGCACCCATTCCAGGCACCCAAAAAGTTCACTATCTAAAAAAGATTCTATCTTAAATACCATTCAGTAGCTATGTGCAACAGTGTGAGTTAAATACATGACCTCAAATCTAAGAGTACATCTAAAAATTGAAAAAATTCTCAGTTGCTTTGCCATAATAACCATATTTTAATCATGAAGATACCTTATAAATGTATCTAGTGATTTAAATTGTAACTGATACACTGTAACAAGCTAGCGATTCAAATCCCTTCTTTAAAAATGACATTCATGGTGTTGAGAATCCCAATGGGTGGACCTATGTAAGTAAAATGTGAAACCTGGGCAACCAGCAGGAAGGTGCCCACACCCCTGGCTTCTGCAGGCCCTTCGGGGCTGGCCTATCTCCACACACCCAGCAGAGCACAGGGGAAAGCTGGGTCAGGCCAGGTTAGTTCCCCAAGCCGGGGAAGCATCCCTGTTCTAAATGAACCGGCAATACTCACAGCACCGCTCTGCACCGTCCTCCCAACTAGAGCAGCTCTTTCCTTCCATGAAGGAAAAAGCAAATCCACCTTCCATTTTACTCCTGGATCAAATCCTTATGAAACTGCATCTTATCAACACCCCAGGCTCAGAGATTACTTTTAATTAACGGTTGCCTAGACGCAGACCCAAGTAGCACGGCCCGCTAATGATTAAACCGCTGCTTCTCACCTCATCATTGATAACCTCCGACTTCTCTTCCTCCTCCTCCTCCTCCTCTTCCTCCTCTTCCTCCAGGTCCAAATCATTCTGCCTGAGGTAAGCCTGTAACGGGGCATAGTGCTTCTTCTTGAAAGCTAAGAAGTCCATCATGTTCCCCTGCAGGTGCTGCAGGAAGAACAGCTCGATCAAGCACTCCCTGAAGGCCGCCTTCAGGGCCTCCATCTCCCTGCAGTGGTGGTCCAGGCACTGCTTCCTCATCTGAGCCAGCTCCGGGGAGGCCGGGGGGATCTCTTCCAGTTTCCTGGGAGCCTTTCTTATCCCCGCGCTCCCCGCAGATGGGACAGGAAGGCTGGAGAGGCCCGGGGGCGCTGCAGTCCTGGAAGGGCTGGTGGGGGGCGGTGGGGACGTCATCCCAAACGCCGAAGTCCCCCCGACCCCGACCCCGGGGAGCAGAGGCCTGGTCAGCGGAGGCCCCGGCAGCACCTGCTGCTGCTGGATCAGCTGCCCCTGGATGATGCTGCTGATCTGGGGCGGCAAGCTCGTCGTGGTGATGTGGCCGGGGCTGGACAGGGGCTGCAGGCCGGCCCCGCCTGCGGCCGCGGGGCTCTGAGGTCCCAGATGGTGGACGGTGCCCCCCGACTGCGCGTGGGGCTGCGAGAGTCTCCGTTCTCTGACCGTGATGGGCGCCCCCGTGTGCTGCAGCTGAACCTGGGCGCCCGGGGCCATCTGCGCCAGGCCCGAGCCCTCCTGGAACACGAAGTGGCCGCCACTGGACGGGCTCAGGCTGATCTGTCTCACCAGCACACTGGCATCCACGAAGCCCCCGGTGGGACTGCTGCTGCACAGGCCCAGGCCGGGGCCAGGGGCACCCGCCCGCACGCTCTGCAGGCCCGGTCCCGGCCCGGGGCTGGGCTGGGTGGGGCTCTGAGTCTGCACCTGCTGGGACAGCGGCGAGGTGACCTGGATGTACGATGGAGACCCGTGCTCAAACCGCCTCTGCTGCGCGCTGAACTGGAATCCCGGAGAAGTGGGGCTGGGCAGCGGCAGGGGGGCCAGCGTGATCTGGGGGTTCCCTCCCACCACCGGCCCCACATTCTGAAGGGCGATGTTCACGCTCTGCCCGGCCACGGGGCTGCGGTTCATCAGCTGCTGAACTTGGTAACCGGGGGACTGGGGCGCGGACGGGCTCGCCGCCGGCGCAAAGGGCGTGGCGGGGGACTGCGGGGGATTGGGACGGGCCTGCTGCTCTTCTCCTTCGCTGCCGGCGAAGGCCCTGGACCTCTGCAGCTGGTGCTGGACGTTCTGAGGGCCGCTGCCATGGTGCATGGTCGCCCTCCTTTTGTATCCAACTTAATGCTCTCCTGAAAAATCAAAGTTAAAATCAAGTTACTTAAAGGCAAACACAACCATCTGATCACTACTTATCCCGAGTACCACTTAGCAGCACTGGACAGATGCCCTGAAGGGACGTTCCCACCAGCACCTGATACAAGCCACTGTCTTACTGTCATCGAGCCCCGACGAGGGCACTGGAGACCATCTCCTTCAGCACAGAGGAGGGACGGGGCCTTCTGGCTCACTGCTGTGCCTGGGGCCAGGACGTGGCCCGGCAGGAGCAGGTGGGTGGTCCCTACCAGCTCCCGAGGACGCTAACTAGCAAACACTTGCTCAAGGCCAGCGGGGTCTGAAGCTGGTGCTGGCGCTCGCGACGGGCCTGTTTCTTCCGGGGAGGCTATTCCGCGGCCGGCGGCCCTACTCCGTGCCGCCACGTGCTGGGGCGGTCCGCCCGTCTCTCCCAGTGGAGGAACGGCGCCCAGGAGGCCGCCAGTGGCTCCCACACGTGCCACCATCACGTCATCAGAACAGAACCGCCCCTCACCAGCCGGCAGTTCTCATGAGCATCTGTGCGACGCCCCTGCAAACACCCCCGGGTTACTTGGGTGTGAACACACAGAGCCCCCATCCCGGGTCAGGCTCTGCGCGCCTGGGGGAGAGGCCCAGGCCTGGTGCCGGCCTCGCACCTCAGCCCTCTCGAGGAGCCCACCCGGGGGTGGCGGGGATCTCCGAAGAAAACCTCAGGAGACAAGGGAGCGGCCAGGGCGGGAGAGTCCCCGTCACGGGTCCGCCAACTCTCTGGGAGCTGGGACACGGCTTTAAAGGGGCTCATGGCCCCAAGAGAGCTGAGGGCCGCGGACTAGGAAAGGACGGGAGAGAGCGGAGGACGGAGCGGGAGGAGGCTACTTCCGAGGTGAGGCAGGGAGACTGCTCCCAAGTCACACCGGGCTACAGCCTCGATGTCCGCAAGGGGGCGAACCCCACGGGGAACAGGACGACAACCGCAGCCTGCCTGCTCCCCGCTGGCTGGGTCAGAAATACCCTCCCACCGTTTACAATTCTCAAGTCTTCACTGACACACCTAGCTGCCCATTTCTTGGTGTTCCTTCCACCCCTCCCCGCAAGACAAGCAGAGGCATCCTTTCCTCTTCAGGGCATCACTACTGTTTCACTGAGAAAACGGACAAGGGATGAAAAACATTATAAACCAAAAGTTACAAGACTGAAAAAGTGGAAATACACATTTGGATGAACACTCCCACAGTCCCAGGCCCCTGGCTGAAACACACATATATATGAAATCAAAAGCTACAGAACCCATGGGTGCACAAGTAAAGGCTGAGGAAACATAAAGATCAGTGCCTGCTTAGACTAGAAGGAGAAGGCACTCTGCCCTGATGACTGTCTCTGAAGATAGAGTCTAAAGACCACGGGCAAGCTGCAGTCAACACATCCGAACGGGAAATCAGGACCATAGCCTTAATGAGCCACCCAGGAGCCCTTTCCCACCCTCGCCCGCAGCAGAGAGCCCAGCACCATGGGTGGGAACCGTGAGCTGTGGGACACTCAAGGGCGCGGGACTCTGAGGCATGCTGATTGCTTTCAAGACGAGCTTCTGGGACTTCCCTCGTGGTCCAGTGGTTAAGACTCTGTGCTCCCAATGCAGGGGGCCTGGGTTCGATCTCTGGTCAGGGAACTGGATCCCGCATGCATGCCGCAACTAAGACCCGGCGCAGCCCAATCAATCAATCAATCAATAAATCAATTTTTTAAAAAGAGCTTTTGTTCCTGATCTTTTTAAACAAGCATTATGAGGAAGATTAGTGTAAAACAGACACAAAAATAGAATAATAAGAATAAACAAACACATTAGGACATATTTCGGATTATTTCCTTAAAATACATTCCCAGAATACCAAAGATGATCAATAAGAGAGAACAAAGGCCAGAAAGAAACTCTCTCACATATAATAATTTACAAAACCAGGGAGAAGGTAAGAATTACGGGGGGAAATACGTTGTGATGACTGACTGACCTGTTGAAAAAATGTGGAGGGAGACAGAGCAGATTTCAGAGGGCCCAGAGCTCAGAATGTGCGTAACAGGGTGGGCAACAACGGTGGGGAAGCAGGTCCCATTACCTTTGACCTACTAATCCAACCTCTGGGAATTGCTAAGGAAATTCACCTACGAATTTTTAAAATTATGCATAAAAATATTTATTACAGAATAATACAGTAAAAGTAAAAAGAAGCGTAACCAGAAATATCCAATGTTCAAGTTCTCGATGGAGACTATGTTATAAACATGGAAAAGTTTTTCAGATATATTATTAAGTGAAAAAGTAGCATACTAATTGTACAACTTAACCACTACTCTGTTAAAAATATAAATTAAAAAACTATCTACTGAGACACACACAAACATAAATACTGACCTTCACCTGGCGAAGGAATAAAACACCTGCAAGAGCCACACAACGCAGCCGCCTCAGCAACGTAAAGGCCGAGCTACAGACACACCCATACCACGAGGACGCCAAGGAGCACAGCCAGACGCAAGGACCACGGACTGCAGGCCACTGACGTGACAAGACATTCTGGAACAGGCAAGACCACAGGGACAGATTAGACAGACCCTGCCAGGCTGCAGGTGGGGGAGGAGCTGAGAAGGCAGGAGGGAACTTGGGGGTGTGGAACTGGTTGGACACTTGATTTGGGACGATGGTTACAAGAATGTGTTCGTTCAAATTCAAAGAACTGTAAACTGCTCCTCGACTTTCTAAAAAGTTTCCTGACTTCAGTGAGCTTACAGTCAGGTTGGAGAAACAAACCCTATCAACTATAATGTAAAGGAACCGCCTACCTAAAACAGCATCCCCCCGAACGTGGTACAGGTGCCCCGGTGGAAAGCAAAGCCACCATCAAGGGCAAAACAACTCCCGAACTGGCGGCGGCGGCGCTGCTAACCGTGAGGTCCACCAGCAGCTGCCTCGGGCTCTCGGGCTCATGGGCTCATGGTCTGGGGAGGACGCCGCCCAGGAGCAGGCCGAGACCGGCGGGCCGCGCCAGCGCACCGCCGCAACCCGCGAGGAGCGGGGACGAGCCCTCAGACCACTGCGAGCGGCGCCCACCGGGGCCACGCGGGGCTGGCGCCGTCTGTGCGGCTGCCGCTCGCTCAGGGCCATGCTGACGTCACACAGGGGCACATCTGGTGCCGGGAAGATGCCACCCTAAGAAACACCTACCTGGGCCCCATCCTTGGTGTAGGGCAGGGGTCCCCAGGTCAGAACTGGAAAGAGTGAGGGGGGAAGGGCTCGGGAGACTGGATCCCGACAGCAGCTGCTCCCAGCCCCCCAAGGCCTCCCTCCCCAGCTTCTCTTTCGGTGCTCCCAGAGTCCAGGCAGCTAGGGATTGGGAAGCCTCTTCTTCCCCTTCAACGAGCAGGGAGCTCAGGTCATGAGCCTTGCTCCCTTCCCAAACCCATCTCCCTCATCTCCCCAGACGGATCCGGCCCTCCGGCCAGGCTCCCGCTTTGGGTATTCTGCTACGTCAATAGCTCCCGGGCTGGATGGAGAGTGAGGAGAAGGGAACAAGGAGGAGGGTGGATCAGGGCTTGGACACACGAGCATGAACTCAGGGCAGAAGGAACAGACAGAACATGATGGGAGTGAAGGGAGGACAGAAGCCACAAATAGTGTCTGGGAATATTTTCAAGTGGAAACTCCAGAGAGCAATTTGGCAGTAGGTAATAAGAGTCTTACAGCACATTCATGTCTTCTGACCCAATAATTCGACTTCTAGATCAGCCTAAGAAAAAAATCAGAGCTGTGTTCAATATACAAGGATGTTCACTGAAATGTTATTTGTAGCAGAAAGGTGGCATGCCCAACGATAAATATCAATAAATTTTGAAACACCTATGCAAAACAGTATTAATACTGAATATGTGACAGAGCACACTTTGATGTTTCCCTGCTACCTTTCTGTGCTTCCCAAATTTGTCCTTAACTGGCTTGGGCCACAGTCATTAGCGCTCTTCACCGAACACTCCGATTCTCCCGCCAGTCACAACACTGGTGTGCTTTTCCCAGCCTTGGACGGGGTGGTCACGTGACACGCTCTGGCAAAGACAGGGGCATGCTGTTTGCCACACTGACTCGGTCCTGCTTGGCAGTTCACAGGAGCACAGAGATGAGGCCCCGAGGGAGCACGACAAACAAGCTAACTGCAGGGAACGCGTGGCGGGCACTCCGCCCTGTGCTGGACGGAGCAGCGCCTGGGGCGCACCTGCTAGCTGCAAGAGCCAGGCATACCTTGGCTGATCCAGCACATAAAGAAAACAACACATGAAAACAGACTCACAGATACAGAGACCAAACAGGTGGTTGCCAGAAGGGAGGGGATGAGAGGTGGGTGAAATGGGTGAAGGGAATTAGGTGGTACAAACCTCCAGTTATAGAAGTAAGTCATGCGATGTAAGATGCAGCATAAGGAATATGGTCAGTGACACTGTAATAAAACTTTGTACGGCGACAGATGGCTACTAGACTCATCATGGTGACTGCTTCATAATGTGCGCACACGTCAAATCATTAGTACACCTGGAACTAACACAATATTGTACACCAACTATATTTCAATTTAAAAAAAAAGAAAACACTTTGTCATAGAAAAGACTCCACACCCTCCATTCCAGCCCATCGCACAAACCCCCGCAGTTCTCTGCCTTGAGACACAAGACCCCGCTGACATATCTGTCCCTGCCTCCCTGCCGCCTCCAGCAATGGTCCACCCGGTGAGCCTCTCAGGGTTTCGTGGGGCCCACAGATCCGTGCCTCACCAAGAGCTGCAGACCAAAGAGAAAAAGGCCTCTCACAGACAGATGCTATTTTTAAAACTCTCTGACTGTTGTTGAGATTTTTAAAATAAGAAGTCTTTTTAAAGCATTACTAAAGTTCATAACAGCTTTCTGTAAGGCTAAAGAATTATTTTTTTATCATTTATTTATTTTTTTATTTATAGTTTGGCTGCTCTTTGCGGCATGTGGGATCTTAGTTCCCTGACCAGGGATCGAACCTGCACGCCCTGCAGTGAAAGCGCTGGAAGTGCGGAGTCTTAACGACTGGACAGCCAGGGAAGTCCCGAAGCTAGAGAATTAAAATCCAAACTTTCTTAGATCGATCCATTTAGAAAAATAAAAGTCAGATCTACCCCGAGCTCCGCCCACCCCTGCACCTCACACCATTCACAAGAATTACTCAAGGGGGGAAAAATCAAACCATAAAAATATTTTAAAACATATGAGAATATCTTTATAATCCTGCAGTGATGAAGAGTTTCCTAAACATGGCGTGAAACCTAGAAACAATATTTATTTTTAAAAAGCATTAACAACTGACAAACTTACTAAAGAAGAACAATACAATAAAAAAGTGAGATTGATAAATAATATTTGAAGCCTATATGACAAAAGGTTATCCATCCTTAAGAATTCCCACAGCTTCCCTGGTGGCGCAGTGGTTGAGAATCTGCCTGCCAATGCAGGGGACACGGGTTCGAGCCCTGGTCTGGGAAGATCCCACATGCCGCGGAGTGACTAGGCCCGTGAGCCACAACTACTGAGCCTGCGCGTCTGGAGCCTGTGCTCCGCAACGGGAGAGGCCGTGACAGTGAGAGGCCCGCGCACCGCGATGAAGAGTGGCCCCCACTTGCCGCAGCTGGAGAAAGCCCTCGCACAGAAACGAAGACCCAACACAGCCATAAATAAATAAATAAATAAAATTAAAAAAAAAAAAAAAATGTCATAAGAATTCCCACAAATCAAAAAGAGCCAAACAACCCAAGAAAAGAGGCTGTAAACCAGAAATTCTACAAGAAATTCAAATGACAGATAAACATCAAAAAATGCTTAACCTCATTAATAACAAAATATGAAATAAAGTGAGACAATTATTTGTTGTTTGACAGGTTAGTGAAGATCAAAAGACTGATAATACTCAGGTTTAGTAAGGGTACTAGGAAATGGTGAACCCGCCATACACAAATGAGGGAAGTAAAGCACAGCTATAGCTTTCTGGAGGGTAACGCGGCATTACCTATCACAATTTTAATGTACACTGATCAAGGAACTCCACTTCTAGGGATCTAGTCACACAAATATACAGTTGTCCAAAGATGTTCATTATAATATTATTTATCCTGTCAAATTTCAAACAGTGTAACTGCTCACCTATAGGGAACTTTTAACAAAATTTGGTATAACCACCCCTTAGAGGCAGTCACTAAAAGAATGAGGAAACGCTTGTATGTACTTAAATTATATAACTTGAGTAAAGCCAAACATATGTGTAGCATATATATGTATACACGTTTTTTAAATCTCGACATGACAATACATATATGGGCGTGTACATATTTCTAGCTCTCTCTGTACACATTAAAAGAAACGTCTTTGGCCAAGCACAGCAGCGTGTAGTGTAAGGGAGGGCTGTCTGACTTGGCTCACTGATGAACCACCAGCATCCAGAACAGTGCCTGGCATATGAGAGATACCTGGTAGGTGCTTGGTGAGTAAAGGAGCGAGCAGGGGAAAGGCAGAGGAGGGGAAAGTGCTAGAATATTAGCGTGCTGAAGACCAAGGCCGAGGAGACAGACAGAGCCAGGGCTCAGAGGGCCATTACACCACACTGGGTGGGGAGTCCGCAAGTCGCTCGGAAGGAGATGCTGGCAATCATGACCGCCCTGGCTCTATGCAGACCAAAGACACGGTTTTAGTCTGTATGATGTCATCTGCTGTTTGGATTCATTTTAATTGATATTTTTAAACCAGGAGATTTCACAAAAAAAAAAAAACGCAAGTTGTCAGCTTCATTCATTAAAAAAATCCAAGTACTGGCCACACTGGGCCACATCCCACCCGGCAACAAGAAGCGGGAGCTGAGCAGAAGCTCCAGGCCGCCAGGCTCACTGCACTCACCACCACAGTCAACGCACCTCCCCACACCAAAGTCAAGGGCCAGGCACCGTTCACCACCCAGGGAACACTGCTGTTAGAGTGGAGAAGCATTCTATACTGGACCATCAAGAGGGCCATTTCTGAAAGGGAGGAAGCCCCCACGTCCAATGCGCAGCGTCTGCATCAAAGAGCCCCTCACGGGCCGTGAAGATATGCAGAGGCAGAAACCAGAGAAAGCCTGGCCTGCCAGAAATAAGGCCAGCTCCACAACTTCCTAACACAATCACCAGCATCAACCAGAACCCAGGCTTGGCCTTCTTGACTAACATCAAAACCCACCAAAACACTATGACTATCTCTCTACAAGGTTGCTCACAAGTAACGAACCAAATGCCTGATTCAATTCACTAACACCTAGCCTATATTTATGAAATGGGATTTTCTATTGCAAAAATCAGTAAAACAAAGTAAAACTCCAAGGTAAGACTTGAAGCTCAATTTTTCAAGCACATTCACTTGTAAACCCATCACTCATGATGAAAGAAACATGAATTAAAACTAAGCTGAAATATCATTTCTCATCTATCAGCCTAACAAAATTCAAAAGCCAGACAACACAATCTGTTGGTGAGACTGTGGGAACCAGGCCCTCTCAACTCTGCTGTGGGATGTTAAGCTGTACAACCCTACAAAGGGACCTAGCACCATTTAACCAAAACCACACATGCTCAGGACTTCCCTCGTGGTCCACTGGTTAAGAATCCGCCTTCCGGGCTTCCCTGGTGGCGCAGTGGTTGAGAATCTGCCTGCCAATGCAGGGGACACGGGTTCGAGCCCTGGTCTGGGAAGATCCCACATGCCGCGGAGCGACTAGGCCCGTGAGCCACAATTGGTGAGCCTGCGCGTCTGGAGCCTGTGCTCCACAACAAGAGAGGCGGCAATAGTGAGAGGCCCGCACACCGCGATGAAGAGTGGCCCCCGCTTGCCACAACTAGAGAAAGCCCTCGCACAGAAACGAAGACCCAACACAGCCATAAATAAATAAATAAATAAATAAATAAAATTTAAAAAAAAAAGAATCCGCCTTCCAATGCAGGCGACGTGGGTTTGATTCCTGGTCGGGGAACTAAGATCCCACATGCCGCAGGGCAACTAAGCCCTCACGCCACAACTACTGAGCCCGCACGCCACAACTAGAGACGCCCACGCGCCACAACGAAGAGCCTGTACACTGGAACAAAGACCTAGCACAGCCAAAAAAAGAAGAAACTACACATGCTCTTAACTCTTCGACCCAGCAGTCCCACTACACATTCACCATGAATATCCACCTCCAAAATGAAAACACACAAGCACAATGTTTACTCACTACGGCATTATTTGTAAACGCAAAATACCGGAAATAAACTGCACATCCATAATATTTCAGAGACCGGTTGACTATATTACAGTACATTCACTTAATGGAGTACTACGTAGCTGTACAAAAGAATAAGAAAGATCTCCATGAGCTGGTATAACGCAATTTACAGAACGCATACTGCTAAATCAAATAAACAAAGTGTAAAAGACTATATATGGGGAAATAACTTTGTATGAGAAAGGGGAAAAGAAAAACAGACAGATGGACTAATTAATGGAAGGACAGAGACATACCTTTCCTGCATTCATTCATTCATTTATTTTTATTTTTATTTGGCTGTGTTGGGTCTTCATTGCTGCACGCAGGCTTTCTCTAGTTGTGGCGAGTGGGGGCTACTCTTCATTGCGGTGCACGGGTTTCTCACTGCAGTGGCTTCTCTTGTTGCAAAGCATGGGCTCTAAGCGTGCGGGCTTCAATATTTGCAGCACGCGGGCCCTAGAGCATGTGGGCTTCAGTAGTTGTGGCACATGGGCTCAGAAGTTGTGGCTCACAGGCTCTAGAGCACAGGCTCAGTAGTTGTGGTGCATGGGCTTAGGTGCTCCATGGCATGTGGGATCTTCCTGGACCAGGAATCGAACCCACATCCCCTGCACTGGCAGGTGGATTCTTAACCACTGTGCCACCAGGGAAGCCCTATCTGTTTATTTTTGTAAAAAAAGAATGCAGGGACACGGGTTCGAGTCCTGCTCCGGGAAGATCCCACATGCCGCAAAGCAACTAAGCCCGTGCACCACAACTACTGAGCCTGCGCTCTAGAGCCCGCGAGCCACAACTACTGAAGCCCGCACGCCCAGAGTCCATGCTCCACAACAAGAGAAGCCACCACAATGAGAAGCCTGCGCACTGCAATGAAGAGTAGCCCCCACTCGCTGCAACTAGAGAAAGCCCGCGTGCAGCAACGAAGACCCAACATAGCCAAAAATAAATAAATAAATAAATAAATAAAAAATAAATAAACAGATACATTCCAACAAACAGAAGTCCAGGACCAGACAGCGTCACTGATGAATTCTACCAAACATTCAAAAACGATTTAATGCCTATCCTTCTCAAACTCTTCCAAAAAAATGAAAAGGAGGCAACACTCCCAAATTCATTTTACAAGGCCAGCATTACCAATACCAAAACCAGATGAGGACACCACCAAAAAAGAAATTACACGTTAACATCCTTGAGGAACACAGATGCAAAAATCCTCAACGAAATATCAGCAAACTGAATTCAACAATACATTAAAAGGATAATACACCGTGATCAACTGGGACTTATTCCAGAGATGCAAGGATGGTTCAACATCAGCAAATCAATTAACATGTTACACTACATTAACAAAATGAAGGATAAAAATCATATGATCCTCTCAATAGATGTAGAAAAAGCATTTGACAAAATTCAACATCCATTTAGAATAAAAACTCTTAACAAAGTGGGTATAGAGGGAACATACCTCAACGTAATAAAGACCACATATGACAAGCCCACAGCTACATCATACTCGACAGTGAGAAGCTGAAAGCATTTCTTTTCATATCAGGACAAGACAAGGATGCCCCCTCTTGCCATTTTTATTCAACACACTTTTGGAAGCCCTAGCCAGAGCAATTAGACAGGGAAAAGGAATAAAAGGCATCCAAGATCAAAAAGAAGTAAAACTGTCACCATCTGCAGGTGACATGATATGATGTATAGAAAATCCTCAAGACTCCACCAAAAACCTGTTACAGTTAATAAATGAATTCAGTAAAGTTGCAGGATACAAAATCAATATGCAAAAATCTGTTAGATTTTCATATACTAAGAATTATTACAGAAGTTAAGAAAAAAACCCATTTACAATTGCATCAAAAAGAATAAAATACTTAGGAATTTTCTGGCCAAGGAGGTAAATGACCTGTACACTAAGAACTGTAAGACACTGATGAAAGAAACTGAAAACGACACAAGTAAATGCAAAGATATCCTGTGCTCTGAGATTAGAAGGATTAATATTGTTAAAATGTCCATGCTACCTAAAGCAATCTACAGATTCAATGCAATCCCTATCAAAATCCCAAAGGTATTTTTCACAGAAATAGAACAAACAATCTAAAAATTTATATGGAACCACAAAAGATCATGAAAAGCCAAAGTAATCTTGAGAGAGAAGAACAACGCTAGAGGCATCAAGCTCCCTGATTTCAAACTATATTACAGAGCTTTAGTAGTCACAACAGTATGGTATTGGCATAAAAACAAACCCACAGATCAATGGAACAGAACGGAGGGTCCAAAAATAAACCCACACATTTATGGTCAATTAACTGATGACAAAGGAGGTAAGAAAATACAATGGGAAAGAAACAGTCTCTTCAATAAATGGTGTTGGGAAAACTGAACAGCCACATGCAAAAAAATAAAACTGGACCACTATATTACACCATATACAAAAATTAATTCAAAATGGATTAATGACTTGAATGTATGACCAGAGACCATAAAACTCCTAGAAGAAAACACAGGTGGTTAAGCTTCTTGACATCTCTCTTGGAGACTTTTTTTTTTTTTTTTGATCTGACTCCAAAGGCAATGGCAACAAAAGCAAAAATAAACAAATGGGAGACATCAAACTTAAAAGCTCTGTGCAACAAAGAAAACCGTCAACAAAATAAAAAGGCAATCTTTTTATAGGAAGAACGGAAGACATTTGCAAATCATATATAAGGAGTTAACATCCAAAATATATAAAGAACTCATGCAGCTCAATAACAAAAAAACAAACAATCCAATTGAAAAATGGACAGAGGATCCGAATAGACATTTTTCCAAAGAAGAAACAGATGGCCAACAGATACATGAAAAGATGCTCAACATCACTAATCATCAGGCAAATGCAAATCAAAACCACAAGATATCACTTCACACCTGAAAGGCAAATCGAAACCATGAGGTATCACCTCACACCTCATACCTATTATCAAAAAGACCACAAATGACAAATGTTGGCAAAGATGCAGAGAAAAGGGGACCCTCATGCACTGTTGGTGGGAATGTAAACTGGTGCCGCCACTATGGAAAACAGTATGGAGGTTCCTCAAAAAAAATTAAAAATAGAACTACCATATGACAATTCTATTACCAGCAATTCCACTGTATCTGAAGAAAACAAAAACACTAATTTGAAAAGCTATATGTACCTCTATGTTCATATGCACCATTATTTACGATAGCCAAGATACAGAAGCAACCTAAGTGCCCATCAGTAAATGAATGGATAAAGAAAATGTGAGATATAAAAGAGACAGATATAGAGATATATACAATGGAAATTACTCAGCCATCAAAAATAATGAAATCCTGCCATTTGCAACAACATGGATGGAACTTGAGGGTATTATGTTAAGTGAAATAAGTCAGACGAAAAAAGATAAATACTGTATGATTTCATTTGTATGTGAAATCTAAACAAAACTCACAGATACAGAGAACAAATTGGTGGTTGCAGTGGAGGTGGGATGGTAGGCGAAGTGGGTTAAAGGGGATCAAAAGGTACAAACTTCCAGTTATAAAATAAATAAGTCCTGGGGAAGCAGAGCTTGGGAACTGTAGTCAGTAATATTGTGCTGCATATTCAAAAATTGCTGAGAGTAAATCTTTTTTTTCTTTAATTTTATTTATTTACTTTTGGCTGCATTGGGTCTTCGTTGCTGCGCGCGGGCTTTCTCTAGTTGCGGCGAGCGGGGGCTACTCTTCGTTGCGGTGTGCGGGCTTCTCATTGCGCTGGCTTCTCTTGTTGCGGAGCACAGGCTCTAGGCACGTGGGCTTCAGTAGTTGTGGCTCGCGGGCTCTAGAACGCAGGCTCAGTAGTTGTGGCGCACGGGCTCAGCTGCTCTGCGGCATGTGGGATCTTCCCGGACCAGGGCTCGAACCCGTGTCCCCTGCATTGGCAGGCGGTTTCTTAACCACTGTACCACCACGGAAGCCCCGAGAGAGTAAATCTTGAAAATTCTCATCACAAGAAAAAAAAATTGTAACTCTGTATGACGACAGATGGTAACTAGACTTATTGTGGTGACCATTTTGCAATGTACACAAATGTCAAATCATTACGATGGACACCTAAAACTAATATAATGTTGTATGTTAATTATATTCCAATAAAAATAAGCAGATACATACATATCTGTATATATATTTTTTTCTTAAAAATATATTTCCTAGTTATGTCCACTAAAGAGTCTGGAAGCAATAACACCCCATAAATACCTGCTTACTTTTGCAAAAAAGGAACTCAGGAAGAATAAGCCAGAAATGAAGGGGGTGGGTGCAAGCAGACTGGCAGGACAGCGAAGGAAGGGGCGCTTCTGAGTACACCATCTCATATCATTTTGACTTTTAGAATCATGTTAAAGTGTTACATGTTCAAAAAGCCAAATTAAATCAATAGGGATGAAGAACTCCCTAAAACTGAACGCAAACAGAAGCAAATCTAACTCTGGAAAGGACAACATAATCACCAACGGAACGGGGAAGGAAGGCACGGATCAACTCCATAATGCTGGATAAGAACAGGGAGTCAGTATCAACTCATGGTTTTTCCTTAAAACACATTTCCTGTCTCCTGAAATGGCCTAAAAACAATGCCATCCTGGCAGACGGGAGGAAAACTAGGGGCAGAGAGCTCTGCAGAACAAGCAGCAATGTACACAGCCTCGCCGGGGGGGGGGGCGGGGGGGGTGACGGAAGACAGAGAGAAAGGTTAGGAAACTTTAGGACAGTGGTTCTCAGCTGTTTCATCTCCATATTTGAAAAAAATAAACTCATGCCGTCGTTTAACACCATTTGTATTTCAAAGTCAAGTCAACAATGGGACTACAAACAAATCCAAGACTAAGTAAAGCTTCTCCTTTCAACCTGGGGCTCTCCTCAAACAGAGATCCTGCTGCACACACACTCACACTCTGGAAAACCAGCAGAGTTAAGGCTGGAGGCCTAGTGACAGGCACAGGCGGGTTAAGAAAGGCCAGGGTGACGGGCGCCACTCAGGGCACCGCGGGGGCCCTCTGCGGGGCTGAAACGCAGGCAGCGTCGGCCGGGGGAGTCTGAGGGGGAGTCTGAGGTCCGCGAGCTCCAGGCACCACCACCACATCTCAGTTTTGTGAGAAAGCGATTCAGGGGGAGCCCAGGCGGGGATGGAGACTGACCCCCGTCAGCAGAGCGGTGGCAGCTACACCACGAGGACCTTCACCCCCAGACACCCCACGTCTAGCCACATGAAACCTCCCTCTTTTCCTGAAAAAGCACTGCCATCCTCCAGAACGTCCCTCTGCGGAGAATGCTCTCTGCCCTCTACTCCCTGGTAACCTGTATTCAAGGGCTTTTTATAAGTTGTCTTTGTGCTGCCCTAAGTAACTTGATAGACACCCCAAAAATGGACCAACTACCTCTGCCAGAGGAAGTTAAAAAAAGGCTTAAATTAAACACATTAAAAACAATGCTTTCACTCATCTTGAATTGCTCCCCCAAATTTTTTAAAAGATGGATGGATACATGGATGTGTGATAAAGCAGGTCAGTAAAATGTTAATAATAGAAAACTAGGTGGTGGGTATCTAGGTGTTTACTGTAAAATTCTTTCAATCTTTGTGTATCTTTTAAATTTTTCATAGTAAAATGTTAGCATCTATTAAGATGGTAACACCAGATGTCACTTAACAAAAGTCCTACTGGCTAACAAAACATTCATTCTTCTCCTACCTCAGAGCAGGTTATGAAGGTTCCATAGTAGTTCCTAAAATACGTAAGTTCCAAAAGATATAAAATGGACTAAACTGAGTTTTAAAACTGTCTAGGGTGCATTACACCATGTGCTACTACAGAGGCCTGACCTCTCTGGGGCTGCAGTGGAAACGGAAGCCCAGACTTCATGTCCCCAACGTCCCTTCTGATTAAAATCATGGTGTTGGTGGTGGGTCCTTAACCTGATGGGCCAGCGCCCCCTGTACTACACCAGGTGGGATCTATCGCAGCTTGAGAGGAACATTCAAGACAAACTGAAGAAGTGCTTCCTTAAACACCAGCGAATAAAGCTACAAACGCCCAATTCATTATTCTGCTGCTATATCTCAACCTTTTTTTCCCCATTGTCCCCCTAAGAAGCCTATTTAGGCATTTCTCTCCCAATCGTCCCCCATGAAGTTGTAAACCATAGCTATACTGTATATGTGTGAAGTACTATGACCCTTTGGGATGCCACAAACCACTGTCATACTTAATTATTTCTCACCTTCCTCTCAAGAACCAATTCTGATCGCCTTGTGGGAGATATCACCCTCACAGAGAATGTAGCTTCTAATACATAAAAAGAAACCTATTTTTGCAAATTTTCTGTACATCTAAGGTTATTCCAAAGTGTTTATTTAAAAATTAAATAGAGGCTTCCCTGGTGGCACAGTGGTTAAGAATCTGCCTGCCAATGCAGGGGACACGGGTTCGAGCCCTGGTCTGGGAACGAAGATCCCACATGCCGTGTAGCAACTAAGCCCGTGCGCCACAACTACTAAGCCTATGTGCCACAACTACTGAAGCCTGCGCACCTAGAGCCCGGGCTCTGCAACAAGAGAAGCCGCAATGAGAAGCCCTCGCACCACATCCAAGAGTATTCCCCGCTCACCGCAACTAGAGAAAGCCTGCGTGCAGCAATGAAGACCCAACGCAGCCAAAAATAAGTAAAATACATTTATATAAAAAAAATTAGGGCTTCCCTGGTGGCGCAGTGGTTGAGAATCTGCCTGCTAATGCAGGGGACACGGGTTCGAGCCCTGGTCTGGGAAGATCCCACATGCCGCGGAGCAACTGGGCCCGTGAGCCACAACTACTGAGCCTGCGCGTCTGGAGCCTGTGCCCCGCAACGGGAGGGGCCGCGATAGTGAAAGGCCCACGCACCGCGATGAAGAGTGGCCCCCACTTGCCGCAACTAGAGAAAGCCCTTGCACAAAATGAAGACCCAACACAGCCAAAAATAAATTAAATAAATAAATAGCTATTAATTAAAAAAATAAAAAATTAAATAGACCAAATATCAAATAAAAATCTTAAAGTCACAATCTAGATTAAGAAAATAAGACTCAACTATATGCTGTTTACAAGAATACACTTTGAAAAGAAATGCATACAAGGGAATTCCCCGGTGGTCCAGAGGTTAGGATTCGGTGCTTTCACTGCTGAGGGTCTGGGTTCAATCCCTGGTCGGGAAACTTAACACCCTGCAAGCCACGTGGCATGGCCAAAAAAGAAACAAAAGAATTTTTTTTAATTTAAAAATAAAGAAAGAAATGTATACCAAATCAGTCAGTTTGGGGAAGTCAAGGACGAGGAGAAAGAGCCAAGAGGAACCTCATCACACTTGGGGCACTTCTGTCCTGTCCGACTCTAATGCAACGTGAATCGTTCATTCATTACTTGTACTAAAAGGCTGGCAAGAATCCAAATGTCCTTCAACAAGTGAATGGATAAACCGTGGTCCATCCACACCGTGGACTACTATACTACTCCACAAAAAGAAACATTCTCGGTACACGCAGCAACCTGGATGAATCTCAAATGCATTACGCTCAGTGGAAGAAGCCAGACTCAAAAGGCTCCACGCTGTGTGAGTTCCTTTAGCTGACATCCTGAAAAAAACAGAAAACACACACTCAGGGGTCAGAGGCTGCCAAGGGCTGGGGAAAGAGTTGACTACAGAGTGGCAGCACAAGGGAACTGCTGGGAGGGAAGGAATTGTTTTGTACCCCAACTGTCATGGAAATTACACATCTGTCAAAATTCTCTGAATTCTACTCCAAAAAGTGAATACTATTAAACGTACATTAAAAAAAAAAAAAAAAAGCTAAGTAAAACAGCAAAGTGAGGATATGCAAAGACCTTCCCTTCCACTCAGAACATAAATGATTTTTAAAATTTATTTCTACAATAAAATAGTGCGCCTAAACAGGATAGAAATTTGCTGGTTAAAATAAAGCAAAACACACAGAAGGGGCGGGGCTGAGATAACAGGCCCGAAGGACGCTCTACCCGGAAGAAAAGTCTAAGGGCCAGGGTCTTGATTCCTAAAGGCAGCGGGTACTTAGTCCCTCTACAGGGGGCCGAGGAGCAGAAACAGGCTCCAGGGCAAGACGTGAGGCCGCAGCCACAGTCAGCTGCTTGCCCTGCAGGCGCTCACTGCCGCCACACTGGGAGTGCGGGACCCTGGGGGTGCGGGTCGCTGTGCAGAGAGAATGCCAAAGAGAGAATTCAAGGCATAAGACAGACGGCCCCTGTGAATGGTCCACGCGAAGGACACCACGCTGCCTGTGCAGGACGTCCAACTTCACCCAGGGCCCCCTGAATGCAAGATCCAGCAGCTGAACCCTTCCTTCAATGGCCTCCGGAGCTCCCATCTCCAACTGCAGGAGTCAAATTCAATTCTCTTTATTTCTACCTACGAAATCCAAACCTCACCTCGTGCGTAAGTCTCTACTAGAAAAGCCAATTTCCTTCCTCTAACTCACAGCATGCGAAGTCTATTCCTCAGCAACCCCTATAATTTTTAATTACCCCTGTGTGCCTAGGTCCCTACCAAATCCATCTGCTTTAGAAAAGAATGTGTCCATTAACTTATTTACTCAACAAATGTTTATTAAGCACGTACGCCATCAGACACGATTTGAAGCACTGTGTGTACGAGAGCGAACAAAGCATAGTTCCTGCCCCATGGGGGGCAGTAAGGCAATGAACAAAGCAGAAAGTGCCAAACCATCAGTGCAGTGGCAAAGCTCAGGGTAAGGGATGGAGCATGTGGGCGAGTGGGCAAGGTGCTGGGTTATCCAGCAGCCTCTCTGAGGAGGGAACTTCTGAAAAGAGAACTCAGTGAGAGGCGGCAAAGCTCAGGGTAAGGGATGGAGCATGTGGGCGAGTGGGCAAGGTGCTGGGTTATCCAGCAGCCTCTCTGAGGAGGGAACTTCTGAAAAGAGAACTCAGTGAGAGGCAGACCCGTGGCATGTGGGGACCTGATGTTTCAGGCAGAGCCGATGCGTGTCCAGGCCTGAGCTGGGTGTGGCTGGAGCCAGGTGACAAGGAGTGGGGTCAGGACATGAAGTCACAGGGGCAGCAGGGACCTGGGCACAAGGGGCCTCATAAACTGCCTTAAGGACTTTGGCTTTTTTTCTGAGGGAGATGAGAAAGCATGGAGGGCTCTGAACAAAGCAGTGCATCACCTGAATCTGTGCTGAGAGTCAACTGCACAGCAGCTCAGCTCAGGTGAGCAGAGAACAGGGAGGAGGTCACTGGAATAACCCAGGCGAGATGACCCGGGGGGCTTAAATGACAGCTGTAGCCAAGAAGGCAGTGAGAAGCAGTCAGGTTTGAGATCAATTTTTAAAGTGCCGACCGATCAAATTTGGAACGTGGAAGGAACGCAGAGACCACACAAGGAGCTCTGTCCTGAGCAACAGGAAGAATGGAGCTGCCTCTGACTGAGACGCAGCAGTGTATAAGCAGGTTTCACACATGTAAAAGTGGCTGTTTGGAAGATCCTGCCAGGAGATACACATTCAGGGCGTGTTGACAAGTGACCTAGTCATGACACGGGATGAGATCACCCAGTGTACAGACCAGAGAGGAGGTGGGAGGACCACCTCGAGGCATGATACTTTGTATAAGTTAGGGAGATGAGAAGGAACCAGCAAGGAGGCGGAGGAGAGCGACCATCAAGGTAAAAGGACAATCAACAGAGTTGTGTCCCAGTGCCACCAGGGGACAGCGATTCAAGGAAGCCATGGGAGGTCCAGTCAAAGGCTGCCAACAGGGGGACTTGGCAATATGGTGTCACCTAACCCCAAGAGGGGCTGTTTCAGAGGCGAGGTGGGACCAAAAGCTTAGTTGAACCAACGTTCAAGAGAAATGAGAAGAGGAGGAAGTGGTGATAGCGAGCTCGCGATTCTTCCTAATTCTGGTATAAAAGGAAGCTAAGCTCTAGAAAAAGTAACGGTAGCCGGAGGGGTTGTACGTTGATGAGAATACTCTGAAGAGAAGATAAACTGAAGGCAAAACAAGAATATTAAAGCCATGGCCTGGGACAGGCAAGAAAGAGTGGATCCAACACAAGAAATTAAGTAGATAATGGTTCACTGATACTACCCCACTAACAGCAACTACTGTAGAGGATTTCATGGCACCTGCTCGTGCTAACTACATGTTTTTAAAAGCACACAGAATTACACTGTACAATCCCCATTATTAAAAAAAAAAATTACATGAATAGAACAAGGGGCCACAAACAAACTGCTAAGTGTGCTTATCTTTGGGTGGTAGAATGATTTAGAGTTTTAAGATGTATTTTTACATTTTTTTCCAACCATTCAGAGAGCATATTTATATTTCATTGGTTCCACTAAAAAAAATTACAAAAACCATTTTATTGCACATATCAGGTAAAAAAAAAAAAATCACCAGAAAATACAAGTAAGCGAAGAGAATAAAACTCATCTATAACGCCCGGGATAAGCACTACAGCCCGCCGCTATGTTATTCTTCTCCGACTGAGGAGGTGGCGTCTGAGCAGAGATGCGGGCGGCAGATCTCTGCGGGAAGCTGTTCCGGGCGGAGGGCGCGGGCCACGCGAAGACCCCGGGGGCGACAAGCCTTAGCCAGCTGAGGGCTGCAAGTGGGCGAGGGAGGGGGGCTGGAGGCGGCCGCACGCCGCGGCGCCGCAGGGCTCCCTGGCCGACGCGTCTGACAAGTCACCCTCCCTCGGCACCTTTGCCCACACCTGCGCGGGACACCTCGCGCGAAGGAGCGAAGCCGCGCCATCCCCATGCTGCGGAGAGGGTCGGGCATCGAACCCGGACCACCACACCAAAAGAAAGCAACAGACCTGACTTGAATCCCGCGCACGAAAAACAATGCGAGGCGCCCCGCGGCCCCACGGCCCACTCACCGGGAGGAACGGGCCGGCCCGCAGCGGGCCCGCAGCGCCCCCGGCCGCCGCCGACCCCCCTCACGACCGACCGGTCCCGGCGCCGAGCCCGTCCCGTCCCACAGCCAGCGCCGCGCGGGGCCTCCTTCCCCGCGCCCCGGGCCCCCGCCGGGGGGCTCCAGGGGGAACCGAGGCCGGGGCGCAGGCCATAAGACCCCCGGCCCGTCGTCCCCGCCGCGCCCACACCTACCCTGGGTCTGGGCCGCGCTCCTCCACGTCGGCCTGGGGCTGGGGACCGGGCCCAGTCGGCGCCGCTCCGCTCGACACATCCGGGGCCCGGCCGGAGGAAGCCGCGGCGCGCCTGCTACGGCGAGCCGGAAGGGACGCGCGCCCCGCGCTCGCAGCTGCGCGTTGGCGACCGGCGTGACGTCGGCGGAGCGGGAGGCGTGGAGACGGCGGCGAGAGCTAGACCAGCACGGCGAGGGCGCGGGCCGATGGGCCGGCGGCGGAGCGGGCGCCGGGTTTGTGGAGAGCGGAGGTTGCCCTGGGGGCGCTGCGAGGACGAGGGCGCGGGTGTGCGCTCACTCCTCCCGCCGCAGCGCCTATTGCGCGCCGGCTGCTGGCCTCCGGAGGAGGTCCCGGAAGCCCGCGGGGCCGCCCATCCCGGGGGGGCGGGGTCGGCTGCCGGCGCTGTGGGCGGGGCGAGGGGCGGGCAGGCGGGCTGGCCGAGCAGGATGAAGGGTCAGCCGGAGGGCTGAGTGAGGAGGCGGCGCAGAAAGGGGGCGGGAGCCGAGGAAGTCATCCTTCAGGACCAGACAAACCGTGCGGGGAGACGGGGTGTCCACTGGTAACTGTTACCCAGCTCACCTTCGGCTGCTCGCTGCTCAAAGCCAATAAACGGGAAGCAAGAGTCAGGAGAAAGGAAAGGTGCTTTAATCAGAAAAGCCGGCAGTCTGGGGAGGAGGTGGACTCGCGTCCAGAGATCAACTCCGAGGATTCTGCTCAGCCATGACAGTTTCTAAAGGGAAAAAGCGGGGAGAATCTCAGGCAGTCATCGAGGCAGCAGGGTGGGTTCTGCGTCCTTCTCCATTGCATGCAGACTGGCTGACTCTTCAGATGTTATCTTGCCTCAGTGATCTGCCTGCAGGATTGCTAAGGGGGCTGCTGGGGGCAGAGAGCTGGTCATTCTTTAACTGCTTAACTCTTCATTCTGACTTCTTTTAATCTAGGGAAAGAATCAACAGCTTAGGCAAGGCATGTGTGCATTCAGGAGAGCATTAGTCAGGAATTAGGTTAAATTGCCTAGTGATCTCATTCCTATAATTAGGTTCTTTTAAGGTTAGAGGGGAACAAAAATGGGCAAACAAGAAAGGGGCAAACGAGCTGCTTTCATAAAGAATGGAGTTGGACCACAGCCTCACACTATATGCAAAAGTGAACTCAAAATGGATCAAAGGCCTAAATGTAAGTGCTAAAATTACAAAACTCTCAGAAGGAAACACAGATGCAAATCTTCAGGATCTTGGATTAGGCAGTGGTTTCTTATGACACCAAAAACAGAAGTAACAAAATAAAAAATAGGTTGGACATCATCAAAATTAAAAACTTGTGTTTCAGATGACACCATTAAGAAAAAACAACCCAGAGAATGAGAGAAAATAGCTGCAAATCATATACCTGATAAGGGACTTGTATCCAGAATAAAGAACTTGCAACTGAAGAGTTAAAAGGCAACTAATTTTAAAACGGGCAAAGGGATGGATTAACAACAAGGTCCTACTGTATAGCACAGGGAACTATGTTCAGTATCCTGTGACAAACCATCATGGAAAAGAATATGAAAATATATATATATGTATATGTGTATAACTGAGTCACTTTGCTGTACAGAAGAAATTAACACAACATTGTAAATCAACTATACTTAAGTTAAAAAAATTTTTTTAAACGGGCAAAGGACTTCCATAGATGCCTCAAAAGAGGATGTACAAATAGGCCCATGAAAAGATATTCAACGTCATTAGGGATCGGGGATATACAAACCAAAACCACTAGGATGGCTTGAATCAAAAAGTCAGGTAGGGGCTTCCCTGGTGGTGCAGTGGTTGAGAATCTGCCTGCCAATGCAGGGGACACGGGTTCGAGCCCTGGTCTGGGAAGATCCCACATGCCGCGGAGCAACTAGGCCCGTGAGCCACAACTACTGAGCCTGCACGTCTGGAGCCTGTGCCCCACAACAAGAGAGGCAGCGACAGTGAAAGGCCCGCGCACCGCAATGAAGAGTGGCCCACGCTTGCCGCAACTAGAGAAAGCCCTCGCACAGAAACAAAGACCCAACACAGCCAAAAATAAATAAATAAATAAATAAATAAAATTAAAAAAAAAAAAAGGTAGGGCTTCCCTGGTGACGCAGTGGTTAAGAATCCACCTGCCAATGCAGGGGACACGGGTTCGAGCCCTGGTCCGGGAAGATCCCACATGCCGCAGAGCAACTGAGCCCGTGCACCACAACTACTGAGCCTGCGCTCTAGAGCCCGTGAGCCACAACTACTGAAGCCCGCGTGCTGCAACTACTGAAGCCCACGTGCCTAGAGCCCATGCTCCGCACCAAGAGAAGCCACTGCAATGAGAAGCCCGCTCAGTGCAATGAAGGGTAGCCCCAGCTCGCCACAACTAGAGAAAGCCCACGTGCAGCAATGCAGACCCAAGGCAGCCAAAAATAAATTAATTAATTAATTAAATTAAATATTAAAAAGACATTGTTAAAAAAAAAAAAAAGGTAACTGCACCTTTATCTTGGATAGCCCTGAATGAGCCCGTGTGAGCCCCGAATGTAATTGCAAGTGGGACGTAGAGGGAGATTTGACTCCAGAAGAAGTAGGAGAGGAGATGAGAGAAGCAAGAGGCTGGACAGGTACGACTGCTGGCTGTGGGCTGTGATGCAAGGAATGTGGGTGGAAGCTGAAAGGGACAAGGAGATGAATTCTCCCCTGGAGCCTCCTGCCAGCACCATGATTTTAGCCACATGAGACCCATTTTGGACTTCTGGCCTGCATGACTCTAAGATAATAAATCTGCGTTGTTTCAAGCCAAAAAAAAAAAAAAAAAGGTAACAACAAGTGCACAAGCCTATGGCGAAATTGGAAACCTCATACACTGCTGGTGGGAATTTAAAGTGATGCAGCCTCTTGAAAAAAATGGTTTGGCAGTTCCACAAGAGTTGTTAGGAGTTAACATATGACCCAGGAATTCCACTCCTAAGTATATACCCAAGAGAATTAAAAACACACAGCCACATGGAAGTGTGTATGAAAATATTCTTAGCAGCATTACTCATAATTCCCAAGAAATGGAAACAACCCAAATATCCATCAACTGATGAATAAACAAAATGTGGCATATCCATATAATGGAATATTATTCAGCCAAAAAAAGGAGGATGAAATATTGACACAGGCTACAACATAGATGAACCTTGAAAAAAACATTACACTAAGTGAAAGAAGCCAGACACAGAAGGCCACGTATCACATGATTCCATTTATATCAAATGTACAGAATAGGCACATCCATAGAGATGGAAAGTAGATTGCTGGTTTCCAGGGGCTGGAGGGAGGGCACTGGAGTGACAGCAGCTGGATGCCGGGTTTCCTTTCAAGGTTGATGAAAAAGGTGAAATTATGTAGTGCTGATGGTTGCACAACTTTGTGAATTTACTAAACACCACTGGATTGTGCACTTTGAAAGGATGAGTTTTGTGGTACGTGAATTATATCTCAATCAGAAATCCATCTTAAAAAAAGAAATGCAGGCTAAAGTGATCAACTCCTCAGCAAAATGCAGATGCAAATATCCTCTCTGATATTAAACACACAGAAAATTCTAAAGAGAAAAAAAAACGACTATAAAAGGGAGACAGGAGAGGGACGTGAAAGGGGATAAAATTAGTTGGATGAAAGAGGGGAGTGATTTCATGTTTCTAAGTACTGGTAGGGAGGCCCTTTCAATCTTCACTCCACCCTCCTACTTAGCAAAGTTGGAAAGTTAAAAACTACACCTGCCAGATTCCTTGGAGGTCAGAGCCCCAGCCAAGACTTGGGCCCCTCCCGCTTGCTGCATCTGTGCATGACTGGGGGTGGCGGGGAGGTGCCCTCCTTCCTGCTGCTCCTGGCTGCACTTGCTGCAAATATGAGTTGACAAATTTGAGTCTCTCCTGTAAGGGAGGTCCGGTGGTGGGTGGCTTCTTGACCTGAATCCCTGACCCTGGACGCAGCTCTGGGCCTGCCATAACACATCTCCAAGTGTGGGGCTACTGGGGGTCCTGGGTCCTCCCATCCCTCTCGGCTGCAGAGGCAGTGTCAGCAACTGGAGGTGCCTTGGGGGGTCAGTTCTGTTTTGTTTTGGGAGTCATTCCAGGAGACCCAGTCCAAACCAGGTTATTAGGCCCCTCCAACAATGCACAAGCCCCAGATTTCCTGTAGAAAATGTCTGCCCAACTAAATCTGCAGAGTGGTTTCCGTTTCCAGAAGCAGACTGTAACATTTTTCCTCTTAGACCCTCTCAAACTGCAGTTTCAATACACACAGATCAAAACTGCTTAAATGTAAGCTTTAAAAACTGTGAACCGCTATATTGTATACCTGCAACTTATAGAATATTGTAAACCAACTATACTTCAATTAAAAAAAAAAAACGCTTATATGATTTTCCCACTGTTTTCTTGGATGGTTGATTCCTGTGCACATCTTACGTGCTGGCCAATGTGGGAATCTGCGGGGTGGCCGGGGAAGGCTGGCATGATGGGCCGCCAAGCTCCTCCCTCAGCCAGGAGGACTGGGGCAGGGAAAGGAGGTGCCAGCTCAGGCTCTGCTTGCCCTCCTGCATCGGAGGGGATACAGTGCTTTTCTGTTTTTGTTTTGTTTTTAAATTTATTTTATTTATTTATTTTTGGCTGCGTTGGGTCTTCGTTTGAGCGGGGGCTACTCTTCATTGAGGTGTGCGGGCTTCTCATTATGGTGGCTTCTCTTGTTGCGCAGCACGGGCTCTAGAGCACAGGCTCAGTAGTTGTGGCGCATGGGCTTAGTTGCTCCGCGGCATGTGGGATCCTCCCAGACCAGGGCTCGAACCCGTGTCCCCTGCATTGGCAGGCGGATTCTTAACCGCTGCGCCACCAGGGGAGCCCTGCTTTTCTGTTTAAATCAGCCAGACTCAGTCTCGGTTGCTGACAACTGAGACCCTGACTATGCAGGCCCCTGACTCTTTCCTGAGTGTGCTTCCCCACTCAGGCAAGGGGGCACGAGACCCAAAAGAAGGCCGGCCCCAAGATCAGGTTTGCTCCCTGGTGTTGTGGAGAGTGGGGGAACAGGCATTGTCTTATGATACTGGCAGGGATCCAAGGAAACACTTCTACGGCGGACAGGGGCTGTCAGAATTAGGTAGCCATTAGAAACCCGCCAGACCACCGAGTCTGCATCTAGGGGTGCTCACACGTGGACAAGGATGTATAGGATGGTCGCTGTGTGCAAAATCAAAGGCTGGACACACGTCTACCAGCAGGCTGAGTAGTACGGACTGCGTACACCGTGGGCCACCGGCAAGAACGACACAGACTTTTGTGATGGCAAAGACCACCACCGTCTGTGTGAAGACAAGGGTCAAACATGCTCATATATGCACAGAGATCTCTGGAAGTCGCAAGAAAAAAGTAAGAGTAGGGGCCTATGGAGAGATACTGGGAATTAGGGAGGGAGGGCAACTTCCGTTTTCTTGTACTCTGGTTGTTTTTCCAAGCACATATTTTATTTTATCTTATTTATTTTTTTGGCCGTGCCATGCAGCATGCAGGATCTTAATTGCCTGACCAGGGATCGAACCCATGCCCCCTGCAGTGGAAGTGTGGAGTCCTAACCACTGGACCACCAGGGAATTCCCTCCAAGTACATATATTATTTTAAAATATCACATACCCATGGATCCTCCAAGGTGATTTAAATGAGTCACCCAGGGACTTCCCTGGCGGTCCAGTGGTAAAGAATCTGCCTTCCAATGCAGGGGACGTGGGTTCGATCCCTGGTCGGGGAACTAAGATCCCACAGACTGCGGG
Source organism: Eschrichtius robustus (assembly GCF_028021215.1). Lineage (NCBI taxonomy): Eukaryota > Metazoa > Chordata > Mammalia > Artiodactyla > Eschrichtiidae > Eschrichtius > Eschrichtius robustus. Next base: position 1,122,332 of record NC_090837.1, read on the forward strand.
ATCCCTCGCACAACAACTACTGAGCTCACGCGCCTCAACTAGAGAGAGAAAACCCACGCCCCACAACTAGAGAGAAGCCAGCGCGCTGCAAGGAAAGATCCCACATGCCTCAACGAAGATCTCATGTGCCGCAACTAAGACCTGATGCAGCCAAAAAAATAAACAAAATAAATAATTTTTTTTTTTTTTAAAAGGAGTTTGTTCTTTGCTAAAAAACAAAACAAGAGTCACTCACTAATTGCCTGGAGTCACACTTGGGAATTGTCTACAATTTGACCCTGAAACCAAGACCATGTAACCTTTCATGGGGAGAACCCCACAATCCCAGCAGTTCTTAGGTTACTTTCTGCCCTGGGAAGTGACTTAAAAAGCCCTATCACAGGTAAAATTAACACGCTTAAAGCCAAGCCCAAATATGTCTCCTTCAAGCCCATCTTGTTCCTAATCACGCCACCTGTTAATGGCCCAGCTAGCTCATCAATTCCTGAAACCCAAAGCCCAAGTCAGCCTCGAACCCTCCCTCCCATCCCAGCCCCAGGCCACCCGGCAGCGGCAACCACTCGCTACGGTTTCTCGGACCCAAAGGCACACCTCACTTGCTCTCTCCCCCACGTCACTGCCAGTCTTCCTGATTCTACTCGCCCCACCCGCTCTGTTCTCCGAAAGGGAGTGCTCCCTCGAGATTTGCCCAGCCACGTTGTACACACGTGTGCAACCCAACACACGGCATTTGCACATACATCACACGTGCACACGTACCCATGCAGACACATCACCTACGATCACATCACATAAATACACGTGCACAAACTGCTCACACACCAAACGTGCGTCCACATGGGCACACACATACCACACAGCATATGCACGCGTGCGTCCCACGTGCACACACACCACGCGTCTCCTGCAGCAGACTTGCCGACTGCCTGCCCCCCGCCTGACCCCTCTTCCTTGGTAACAGAGTGTCGCCTTCTCCGCAGGGCGCCACTTAATAAAAGCATTTCCCTGCCCCCCTTGCAGCTGGACGTGACCACGTGACACACCTCTGGCCAGCGAGGGGATGAAGTCACTGGCGGGACGTCCCGGAGGGCTCGCTACGGGACACAGTCAACGACGTGCCCCTTCCTTCTGCCCTCCCTCCCGCCCGGAACGCGGACGGCGCCAGGGATGCACGGACCAGGATGGGAGCTGCGTGCTGCAGGGGGCCGGGTGGACACCCAGGAGCCCGTGTCCTCCAGCGCCGGGGGCTGCTACCCCTGGCCCAATGGCCCCCCTGTTCTGTCCTGGTCTGCGCCGCTGCCGGGCCGCCGAGCCCCACCCTGACAGCCAGTCCTGCCAGGAGCCGCCCGCCGTCCCGCCCGCTCCGGCCTCCGCCCAGGCACGCGCCCCGCCAGGTCACCCGTTCCCGCCCGCTCTGCTGCTGACACAGGGCCCGGCGCTCCTTGCACCTCGCTCGGTGGAAGACCCGTGGAGAAGACCGAGCAAAGGTAAAAGAAGTGACTGAGCAAGGTTTGTACTTATTTAATAAGAAAATCGCTTCTTTAAAAAAATAGTGTCTTTACGTGCTGAGTTGTGTGTAGTGAACGCGTGCGCTGAAAACAGATTCGCAGCAGGTTCTCCCCGTGACGGAAACTCAGAAAGATGCAGGTCTCAGGACCCTGAGGTGAGGAGGCCGGGCGTGGGCTGTCCCGTCCGGGCGAGGCACGCGGCCAGCAGCAGCTGGCAGGTCCCGGCGTGCGTGTCGTGGGCCAACTCAGTCACTGCCCCCGTCCCCGTCACTGCCTTCCAGGGCGCGGGGGACCTGCAGAGCAGAGCAGACAGGAAACGGCTGTTGGGGAGCGCTCTGCCCGGCGAGGGCCCTGCCCTGCCCTGCACGGGGGCTGCCCAGGGCGAGGCTCAGCCTCACCCCGTCTTTCTCTTCACTGATTCAAGAACCTGTCTTGAACGGGCAAAGCCAAGGGCTGGGGACCAGAGGGGGCCTTCATCGGGCCCCTTCACATCCCCAGAGGCTTCAGTGACCTTGGGGACATAAAACTGAGCTACTGCAAAGCTGGTCAAGTACAAGCCCCTCGGCGCTATGTGAAGACGGCAGATGGCCCGAGGCCTCTCTGTCTGTGGGAATCCAGCAGAGGGCAAGCCTGGCCCCCAGGCCCCATCTGCACACGTGCTCCATTTGGCCTCACAGTGCTGGGAAAATTAATAACCACCAACATTTAAAGGGTGGACTATTTCACATACAAGTCTGGAACCCCAGTTTCTCCTGAGAAAAGGTAAGCTCCGCCAACACTCGGGCCCACCCTCCACTGGCTGGCGCTGAGCTGCAGGGGCCCTGCCGGTGGAACAAGAGCTCTGCCGTTTTCCCACAGTCTCCACCAAGTCCCATCTCCTCCCCGACGCTGCTTGGAATTCACCACCCGACCTGCAACCCCTGCCTTTCTTACACCTGGCCCACCTTGCTTGCTCCCCTCACCTGTATGCACATGGGTTTACAAGCCCGGCTGGGGAGGAAGGACAGTGTTTTTCTAGATACCTAGATAATGGGAAGAAATCTCCCAGAGCTCCAGGTGGGAATCTCACCCTTTGACAGCCTGCTGGGACACCATGAGAGAACATGGGCTTTGGGGACCCCCCTCGCCCCAGGGTAAAGAATTGAGAACTAAAGTAAAATGTTAACTTTTAGCTCCAGCACCTCCAGTCGTGGATGCTCTCCTTCTAACGTAAGGTTGGCAGTTAACTCACAGATGAATCACACTTTGAGCCAGGTCCCTGGTCGGTATCGGACAGCAGGGCTCTGGGAGAGCGGGGCCGAAAGCACAGCCTGCACCAGCCTGCGTCCCCTCCCAGACGGAGGAAGGCACCGCGGGCCTGCACAGGAACGCCGCCCAGAGGGCGAGGAGAACGACGCTTGGCCGCTCAGCGTCCCTGGCGCCTGTCAAGTGACCCCACGTTCTGGAGCCAGGTACGTGCCAACTGACCAGCAGCATCAGCCAGAGGAGGACGTCCTCCTGGCACCTCCATCTCACACACGGGAAGACGGCCACCGAGCATGCCCCTCACCCAGCGTCACTAGGTGCAGAGCAGGAGAGCTGGCCACCAGGTTCTAGGCCCTGGCCCTGCTCCTCCCACTGCTGTGACCCCGGGGCAGCGACAGGCCTCTTGGTGCCTCAGCTTGCTCATCTATACAATGGGTACAGTGACAGGGGGCAGAGTGGCTCTAAGCTTAGCCACGGACAATGACAGGTGTGGACAAGTGCTTGGCTGAGCTCCTGGAAGGGCCAGCGTCAGCCCCCGTGGCTCCCCTGACCTCCGGCCCCCGTGGCCCCAGCCCCACCTTGGTGCCCGGGCCGGCGGCCGCGTGGGCAGTGGCGCTGAAGTCGTGCACGGGCAGGGTGCTCAGCCACTGGGCCATGGACCTCTCGTGGCGCTCGGTGCTGATGATCGTGGGGTAGATGTGCTGCTCCTTGAAGGCCGCGACCTCAGCCTCCTCCCGCGCCCAGTCCAGCGGCTCGTGCAGCCCGTCGTGGCCGAAGCGCTGGTTGTACTTCTCGAAGTGCACCCGCTCCAGGACCAGGCCGAGCCCCGGCGCCTTGGGCACGTCCACCTTGGCCTCCCCCCAGCAGCGCTCCAGCACGCTCTCGGGCGCGTAGCCCTTGACGATGGCCACCACCAGCCCCACCATCTTCCTGATCTGGTGCGTCATGAAGCTCTGGCCCTTGACCTTGATCACCGCGAACTCCATGCCTTCGCGCACGAAGGGCTCCTCGCAGAACATGTCAAGGATGTAGCGCCGGGCGCTGGGCTCGCGGGGCCCCTTCTGCGAGGTGAAGTTGTGGAAGTTGTGGGTGCCCCTGTAGCAGGCCAGGAGCCGGTTCACACGCCCCAGCGTCTCCGCCTGCAGCCGGTACGTCTCGTCCTGCGCGTCATGGTCCTTGTGGGCGAAGGCGAACGTGGGCAGCATGTAGAAGTAGGTCCTGGCGTCACACTTGTTCTTGGAGTTGAAGCCGCCCGTGACCCTCTTCAGTCCTGGGGGCAGAGGAGGCGATGAGGACAGACGGACGACACCCTGAGCAGGTCTGAGCGCCGGCACCTCACCTGCCGAACCCGGACGAGCCCGAGGGGGCCCCGGCTACGTGCGCTAAACCCTCAGCTAAACCCTGTCAAACAAACCCCGGGGTCGGCCAAGGTGCGGGACATCCTGCTCTCGCCTCACAGATCCCGGGGGACCCACACGGACTAAAGCACCAGCCGGTGACCCCGACCCAGAAGCCTTGGATCAGAAGCCACCCTGCAGGTGAGGCCAGGGCCAGCAGCGTGTTCAAGCAGCAAAAGAAACTGGAAACAAAAAGTCCAGCAACAGGGAAACGATCAACGGCTCTTAGACATTAGCAGAATGAACCAAAAGCAGCCCCGCAGAGCAGGCGCCCGTCCCCAGGACCGGGGGCCGCACCGCTGAGCACTCACTGTGCCTGGCCAGGGCTCCCAACAGACTTCTTAACCGTTAAGTGAAAAAAGAAAAGCAAAACGAAGAACTACATGCAGGTGGATTCTCTTTGTGAGAGAAATACAAACATACGGATTACGTCTGTATTTGTATAGAAAATTTCTGAAAGAATCACAACAACTGTTGGGGGGGTGCTCTCTGGGAACTGGGGACCAAGAAGCGCCTTGTAGCCCTGGGTGCTCCGTGCTGCGCCGCTGTCCTCACGCTAAAGTCAAGACCGGGTCGCGAGGACTCAGCCTGTCAAGGAGGCTGATTTAAAGGCCAACTTTGGCTTCGTGTTACAAGGACTGATTCGGACACCGCCCCGGGGCTGCCAGTTCAAGGCTGCATCTGCGCCGCCCTTCCCGTCTTCTGTCTCTGCTGTCGTGTTTGATTTGGGGTAATCTTATTTTTGTGTTTTGTCTTGCTTTAAGAATTCAATTTCATCGACACAGAGCATCACAGGTATGCTTTGTGCACCTAATTTCCGTCGTGCGGAACGTAACTGCCAAGAAAAGGCTGAAAGGGGCCGGCAGCCGACCACATGGCTGGGCCGTTAAAGAGGGAAACACAGCCTTGCTGTGTCATGTTACGTAAGCGGTGCTAACGGCTGGGAATGGTGTAGGGTTTGGTATTATTGTAGCAAAAGCGGGGAACAACCTGCGGGATACATGAGAACATTCCCGTGGAATGAATGTTGAGAGGCATCACATGGGACTTTCAGAGGACTGGCTCCCGGAGAAGGTCTTCAGGAGGGAATTATCCTCACCAGGCAGAGAAAGACCACAGGACAATAAAAATAAAACCGTGTCATGCCAATAATAAATGCAGAGCCTTCCCTGGCGGTGCAGCGGTTAGGACTCCGTGCTGCCACTGCAGGGGGCGCGGGTTCCATCCCTGGTCGGGGAACGAGATCCCGCATGCTGTGCAGTGCAGCAAATAAATAAATAAATAAAAATTTTAAAAATAAATTCAATAGTGGGCAAAGTAACCAAAAACAAGGGTTGTGACTTTGTGTTGAGAACCCTATTTATACCTATACCAAATGCCCATGGCAGTTTCTTTTTGTAACAGCCCCAAACTGGAAACACCCGCAGTGTTCCCCACCGGGTAACTGGATAAACAACTGGAAACCACGCAGCGATGGAAAGGAACAAACCGGATACACCCAACAACGTGCAGGAATCTTTAACCAGGCTCAGTGAAAGAAGCCATTCCATACGATCCTATTTACATAAAACTCTAGAAATACGAAGCCATCTGCAGTGAAAGAGAGCAGATCGGTGGTCGCCTGGTGAGGAATGGGGTGGGAGGGACGTGGGGAGGGTTACAATCTTCTAGGGGTGACACAGAGGGTGACTCTCTCAAGTGGGCTGGTTTCACAGGTATGCACACATATCTCAACTTTTTAATCGTATAACGAACTACGCAGTTTACCGTACACTGGTTATACTTCAACTTTAAAAAGCATTTAAAAGTGTTTTTAATTCTCTGGTTAAAGAAAAAGTAACACTGTAGCATGCAGGCGATAACACAGGCAGACCCGAAACACACGCCGCAACAGCAGGACAGGCGCAAGTGCGTGGTGCAGGTGTCAGGTGCGTGCAAGGTGGCCTGGCTTCACGTGAGGGCAGCTGTGCTAACTGGCCCATGGGTGCTCTGACCCCGGGGCTGGCAAACAGCGGCCAAAACCATGGCCGTTCCTGCACAGCTTCTGAGCTAAGGCTGAAAGGGTGGTTAAAAAAAGAAACAAAGGAGAAGAATATGCAACAGAGACAGTAATCTATGTGGCCACAAAGCCTCAGATAGTTTACTACCTGGCCCTCTACAGAAAAACTTTGCCAGCCCTTGCTTTAAGGGCTGGCAAAGCAATCACTAAAAAAAAAACATAGCGAGTCATCACATTAGCTAACCAAGGTGATAATGAAATGCAATGATAAGAAACATCAATTAATCCAAAAGGAGGGAGAAAAAGAAGAGGGAAACAAATAGCAGATGGGACAGAGAGAAACAGAAGGCAAGAAGAGCTACCCCCTGCCACCCCAGTACCACATTAATTATCAGTGGCACATATATGCCACTTAAAAGGCAGAGAGGGTCGGACTGGAAATCCCATTATCAGGCCTGTTACAAAAGGGAGTCATAGCCCCTGTTTTAATTTTATCAAATCTGGACTTTCACATCCAAGCATTTGGTTAAAACAAGGCACAAGTAGCACCAAGATGCTGCACCGAGGGCCTTTCCAAGTCTGTCTGTCTGGCTGTGTCCCTGTCTGAAGGAGGCGGGAATACTGAACCCTTTCTCACAGCTGACTCACAACCACTCCTACCAACTGCTAAGCAACCACGCTGTTATCTCCGCTCCGCGACAGAGAAATTCGGTGAAAGAAGAAATTTCGTGTCCCTGTGAGACCGACCACCACCCAGCATGCAGCCCAGCGCTGCAAGGCTTACCCAGTATCCGAATGTGAGACGGAAGGTGGCTGTTAATCTTTTCTAAGAGGTCGTCAATCAGCCACACCTTCAGGGACACAACCTGGCCGGCCGCAGACACACCCTGCAAAGGAAGCAGACATGGGAGGGCCAGCTGGGCCTTGCACTTGGAGCACGACACTCTGCAAGCTGGTCTCTTCAGCAGAAGGACCACACGCACGCTACACCTTTCCGTGGAGGAATTCTGCTTTTAGAAGTGCATCTGAAGGGAATAATCAGATACAAGAACAGTGCTCTATATACCAAGGGAGTGAGTGCCACATAACTTATAAAAAATTACAAGTGAACTTCAGAGCCCAACAAAACATGGGAACAAATACATGAAATCCTGCAGATAGGAGATAAAGTCCCACCTTGGATGTGACTCTCAAGGACTCAGGAAAAAAGAAAATGCAACTTAGATGACAGAACTCTGGAGCTGAGCAAGGAAGAGGTCACCATCCAAGTCACAATAGCAGGTATCCTGTGGGGATGGGGTGCTAGTGACACAGGTAAAACTGATCAAGCTCTGCACTCAAGAAGAGTACAGTTTACCATTTGTATATTATACCTTTTTTCTAAAAGCGAGTTTTCATAAAAGGCAATATGGCAGTAAGGTCTGGGGGAGGGGAGCGGTGTGATTCAGAAGGTGGACGAGGAGGGCTCCTGGGATGCGGGCAGAGACCCACATGTTGACCTGAGTGGAGATTATCCAGGCGTTCACCGTAGAATCACCCATTTCACTTTACACTGACGCTGTATGCACCTTTCTGTTTACTACAGTCATACTTTCTAAAAAGGTTTTTTTAAATGTAAGCAAAGAAGATAGAGTACCGTGTAACACGTGTAACACTCCGGCCGAAAAATTTCTTTAGTCTGAATCTAGTCATGGGAACAATCAGACAAATACAGATGGAGGACATTCGTCAAAATAACTGGCCTGAACTATCCAAAAACATCACGTCAGGAAGGACAGAAAGGAGGCGAGGAGACCATTTTAAAGGAAACTCAAGGGCCTCCCCGGTGGCACAGTGGTTAAGAATCCGCCTGCCAATGCAGGGGACGTGGGTTGGAGCCCTGGTCCGGGAAGATCCCACATGCCGCGGAGCAACTAAGCCCGTGCACCACAACTACTGACCCTGTGCTCTAGAGCCCATGAGCCACCACTACTGAGCCCGTGTGCCACAACTACTGAAGCCCGGGTGCGCCTAGAGCCCATGCTCCGCAACAAGAGAAGCCACCGCAATGAGAAGCCCGCGCACCGCAACAAAGAGTAGCCCCCGCTCGCCGCAACTAAAGAAAGCCCACGTGCAGCAATGAAGACCCAACACAACCAAAAAAATAAAGAAATAAAAGAAATAATAAAAGAAATAGAAAAAAAAATTTTTTAATTAAAAAAAGGAGGAAAGTCAACAGACATGACAACTGAATGGAACCATCAACCCTGGGTTAGACACAGGATCAATAAGAAACGGTGTATCAGTGTTAAATTTCCCAAGGGCGACAGCTACGCCGAGGCGTTGCCAGAGGACCCCACTGCTCATGCGACATATTTTGGGGTGAAGGGTGATGACGTCTGCAACTTCCTCTCAAATGGTTCCATTCAAAGGCACAAAAAGGAAAACAAATATGGCAAAAGTTTAACACTGCCGAGTCTAGGGGAAGACTAAGGGTGTTCATGCATTGTTCCTGAGACTTCTGGAGGTCTGAAGTTTTTCCAAATAAAAAGTTGGAGAGATTTTTGTAAAAGAGAAGAAAGACAAAAAATAAACTGGTGAGATGGAACACAGGCCGAATCCACTGTTCCCCAGGCAGACACCCTCCAACACGGGGGCATCTGGCCACGAGTGGCTACTGAGGGCATAAAACGGCTTTTCTGAAATGAGGTCTCAAAAGTCTCAGTACACGAAAAAGGGACAGAAATAACATCTCATTGCTAATCTTTTTATATTGATTACATGTTTTTTTGTTTTTTTTTTTATTTTTGGCTGCATTGGGTCTTTGTTGCTGTGCACGGGCTTTGTCTAGTTGCAGCGAGCGGGGGCTACTCTATGTTGCGGTGCGCGGGCTTCTCATTGCGGTGGCTTCTCCTGTTGCAGAACATGGGCTCTCTAGGCACATGGGGTTCAGTAGTTGTGGCACACGGGCCTAGCTGCTCCGCGTCATGCGGGATCCTCCCGGACCAGGGCTTGAACCCGTGTCCCCTATACTGGCAGGCGGATTCCTAACCACTGTGCCCCCAGGGAAGCCCTGATTACACGTTGAAATGAGAATTTTCTGGATATGCTAGTGGAGAGGTGGGCGATAACTAAAGGGTCCAGGGAAGTTTTAGGGATGATGAAAAGGTTCTAAGCTTGACTGTGGTGATGGCTGCACAACTGTGAGAAAAGACTAGAATCAATGAATGTACCCTTTACATGGGCAAAATGTGTGGGAGTGAATTACAGCTCCTTGAAACTTTTTTTTTTAATCTGAAACAAAAACTAACAAAATATTGTCATTTGTTCGTCCATGGGGATGTTAGTATCAAAGGTTTTCTAGATTTCCCAAAATGTAAGAAGGAAAACATATTCGAATAAAACCATCTCTAATAACAGTGAAAACTGAAATAAATGCTAGCCCTATATTTGGAAATGCTGTCTTCATTAGCTCAGGCAAATGTTTACTTTTCTTCTGCCTTGAAAACAACCAGAGAGCTGTAAGTGGGAAAGTTAAAAAGAAAACGAACACCACGAAGAGCCCCGGTACTCTCTACCTGGACCAACTAACATGTGACTGGATCACCCACGAGACTGCCAGGCGCCTGTTTTTGTTCTCAGCTGTCTGTGCGTGGCTCTGGTTCCGGGGTTCTGGCCTGGGCCTGTGGATCCCAGGGGACGCTGTACCTTTGAAACTCGACGTTATTCAGATACCCGGGACCCTGACCTGCAAAAAGCTACGTGTACCACAGACTCCCAGTGACCTTAGGTGGCCAGAGAGATGATTTCAGGGCCCGGGTCTGAGAGAGCAGGCTCAAAGGTGCACGGGCACTTTGGGTTTTTTATCTCCTGGGGGAGAGCTTTACGTTCTCCGTGGCTGGTTGTCCCACCTGCCTCGGCGACACCCTCCCTTCCTTTGTGGGGAGACCGTGCTCGCACCAGCCCCACGCCTGGGAATGTGCCAGGGTGGGACCAGCCAGCGACTGGCCTGGGGCGGTGGGAGAGCCAACCAGACAGCAGGACTCAGTCTCATGAGCATGAATGGACAGTGCTAGGTCACGGCCACCCGAGACTCCTGAGTGTGCAACTCCCGCGGGGCTCCAAAGACTTGGCGCTCACACGCGCGTGACGGAAACTATTTCCGTTCATCGCTTTTTATGTTGATTACACGTTGAAAGGCGACTACCTTGGATACACTAAGTTAAATGAAATTGATAACAAAACCCAGCGTCACCTGTTTCCTTTTCCCTTTTGGCTGTGGCTCCTAGGAAGTTTAACATCACACGCGTGGCGGGCCTCTGTGGCCACGCGGTCCTACTTGTATCGCGAGCCTGAGATGGATGGATCTAAGGCAGCTGCTGTGGCCACCGTGCCACCCACAGGAGCGACGGAGGAGAAAGCACAGACGGAGAGGACGCCAGACCTTGTGGCCCCGAGCACCTAGGTCCAGCCACACCTGGGCCGGAAATGCCCCAGCTTCTTGGCCACACGAGGCAACAACTTTCTTTCCACTTACACTAGTCTGAGCTATGCATCTGTCATTTGTAACCAAGAGAATCTTGAGAGATAAAGATGCTAAGATGGAAAGTGGGACGAGGACAAACACAAACCACCGACCGGCGGCTTCGGTCCTGCTCGCACCTGCAGGGGACGTGGGGACAGAACCTACCTTGTCCGTCCGGGCGCAGCGCTGGAAGGACATCTTCCGCATGTCCTCCCCGTGATTCTCAGGAATACAACCCGACCGGACCAGGGCGGACACCAGGTCATCTTCGATGGTCTTGAATTTCGAGGACCCAACATTCCTCTGAGGAAAAGAGAAGAAAACTTGTTTTTCACTCAATCACTACCCACAGTAGGGGCCCTGGGCCATGGCTGATCCAGGTAGGGGCATGTGCGTTGTGTCCACACCCGGCAGGTGGGGACCGCACCTGTGGGCATGGAGAGACCCTGCAGCTCGTCCCCCGACCCATGGGAAGCAGGAAAGCCACCTGTGGGTACCCGCAGTCCTAGACACTTCCCACCCTGGGCAGCTGACAGTGGGCATCACCTGAGACATCATTTCCCCCTACCTGGTCAGATGTGAGACCAGCACCCTCCTGCTGCAGACCCATCTGTCTGTTGCACCCGGCCAAAGAGGGACTCCCCTCCCTCAGCACCCCCAGGGGTCTCCCTCCCTCAGCACCCCCAGGGGTCTCCCTCCCTCACCACAGCAGGGAGCAGGCCCTCCTCCATCACTACAGGGAGGCAGGCCCCCCCAGCTGGAGGAGGAAGCACCCCAGGGTGCCGCCGGCACCTAGTGGGTGGGGATGCAGTGTAATCACAGTCCTGGGCCTGCAGGACCCTGTGATGTCAGTGAGATCACCACCCTGACGCTGTCAAAGAAAATCTTTGCCAAGCAAGGGACACAGGGCGACAAGCACTTCGCCAAGACGCACCACAGTGGGCAGGTTCTTCCCAAAGTCTACCTTACAGTCCCCACTGCAGCTTAAGTCCAATCCCTTTACTCAGCAAGAAGCTATAAATGCTCCTCCAGCGATCGGAATGGATATTAAGAAACGGGGATAACAACCCTTCCCCACATCCCGCTGTGTCCTTCTGTCACCCTGTGAGCTACCGTCACTCTGTACCCCCCCATCCATTCCCCTGATGGGGAAGCTGAGGCAAACAGAAGATGATGAGACACAGGCAAAATTCTCAAGACAGCGCGTAAGGCAACAACACACGTAATCAGTCACCCTCAAACAAAAAAGCATTTAAACGTCCGCAAAGAGCAGCGGAGGTGGTTTATTTGTTCCACTAAGTGAGACCGAAGCACTGTTTCCACCATTGTCACAATCTACCCGTGGTCATCAAAGGTCATCAAACTGGTTTCACGGGTGCAACCCTATACTTAATAAAAAATACTAAAATAGGATACGAAGTATCTCATTACAACTATTATTTACAGTAAAGGTGACCACAGCACCTGGTAAGGTTGGGCACTGTTTTCTTAAACTTCCGCTTCAGTTAGATACTCTACACAGCAGTGAATTCCTCCCTGCGAGTCAAGCTTAAAGAAGTTTAAAGAACAAGGCACCAAAGTGTAAGAGCCACAATGCTGACCACAAGGAACAAGAAGAAAATCTACGTGCATCTGCTGGGGTACCGGGGCTCTTGTGCCTTTCGGGAAAGGGTCACAGGGCTGGGCTGGGCAGGGAGTTCTCACGTGCCTGCGTACCCACAACTGTCACCTTCACGTGTCTAACAAAGAGTAACAGCTGCCTCTTCTGAGCACCCCTGGCGCTGCCCCAGTTCTAGCGTGCAGTCTCGGTCAGCCTAATGACTCTTCATGCCCTACAAAGTCAGCACCGTCATCATAAAGATGAGGAAACGATGGACTGAGAGCTCTAGTCACTTGCTGCCTCTGGTCATCGGCAGGCCTGGGCCTTTAACCACCTCGGGAGACTCATGAACACCTCCCCCCTGCAAGCATCCAAGCAATGCATGGATGAAACAGGACTCAAAGCTGCTTCAATCTGAATCTAAATCTTGCTTGACGGGACCCACACGATACAGGAGGTGAAGAATGAGACCCCTCTTTCTGCCACTTCCCAAGATGGCTCACTGGGGAACCGTCACTCTGAGGTCCCTGGCCCAAGCACGCGGGCCTTGAGAGAAGTCAGAGCTGCCCAGCCCCCGCGGGCGCCCTCACCTGCATGCCGTGGTAGCCCTTCCCGGAATAGGCCACGAGCAGCACCACCTTCCGCTTGGGCAGCTTCCTGTGCTGCTCCCCGTCCTCGCTGCTCTTGAGCTTCTTCGCCTGCTGCTCTGTTTCCTCCCAGATCCTGGCCGTGCCCTGCCAGCCACGCCGGCCCTTCCTGTCCTGCTCCTGCTGGGTCCCCACGGGCACGGGGGCCTCCCCATTCCCTGCCATGGGGGGCAAACTGAAAAGACACGGTGGCGAGGGGGGGTGGGGTGTGAGCAAAACACAGAAGGAAGCGGCCCAGTGAAAGACTGACGGTGGCAGCATGGTCCAGTAAACACCCTGGGCTGACCACCGAGTCCAAATCCCAGCTGGGCGCTAACTGTAGATCTTGCCCAACCACCAACTTGGCCTCGATTTCACTGTCCAAGAAATGGAGCAGTGACAGCACTTTATGCGATTAGGGCTGGTGCTCGCCAGGCATGCAGTCGGGCTCAGTGGGGGTCAGCGTGCTACCCTGGGGTCACGGACAAGTGCACTGTCATTACCAGAGGAGGCGCGGTCCCAGGCGCGGGGTCCACGGTCCGCAGGCTCTCCTCAGGGCCCAGGCCGCCGCCCGCAGGCTGGGGAGCCCCATGAAGGCCCGGGAGGGGCGGGGGGGGGGGCACGCGCCCGACCCCTGACCTCCCCCGGTACGCACCCACCCGGGCCCTCTAGACCCCTAACCTCCCCGGGGCCCCTACACACCAGCCCGCCCCTCCTTAACTCCGACCACGGCCACGCTCCAGCCCCACCCCTTGTGAACTCTAACCTTCCCGGGACCCTCTCACGCTCCAGCCCCGCCCGCGGATAACCTAAGACGTCCCTGACCCCCAGGCTGACCTCTGACCTCCCCAGTCCCTCCTGCTCCCCCCTCGTCCTCTCGCCCCGCCCAGCCGGCTCTCTCTCGGGAATCAGGGAGACCCCGGCCACCCAAGCCGGGACTAGTGGGGCGCGCCCCGACCCGGCCCCACTCACGGAGCCGCGGACTGAGCCCGAGCCGGACCACGTGGGCGAAGGCGGAAGCGGAGCGCGCGGCCGGACGGCGGCCGGACGTGGACAAAAGTCCTTCTGGGCGAGGCGGGCCGAGGCGGCTTGGGGCGGAGCTTGGTGTCAGGGGCGGGACTGAGCGGGGCTTCGGGGCGGGGAGGGCGGGGCCTGGCGCCGGGAGCCCGGTTCCCCGCTGCCAACTCGGGGATGGTTTGGGGCCGATGCGGATGCGCGCTCTTAGGGCGAACAAGTCGTGCTAACAACTACGCTTCCAGGCTCTGTTCCGTGTTACACGTGTTAGCTCATTCAGTCCTGTCGCCTGCCTTAGGGAGCAAGCACCATAAGAGCAAGCACGCTACTGAAGAGGAACCCGAGGGACAGAGAGGCTGAGCCCATGGCCGGAAGCCACAGAGCACCAGCCCCGGCATCTGGAATGACAGCCTGTCTTTCAACGGTGTGCAGACCAGCGCCTTCCCACAAACCTCTCATAAGAAAACACTTGCCATGTGCCAGTGCCAGGTGCTGCTCTAGTGGCTTGATGCCTGTTAGCTTATTCAATCCTCATGAAGCCTTGAGGAAGGTTCTCTTGTCCCCATTTTACAGATGAGGAAGCTGAGGCACGGAGAGAGGCCCAAATGCCAGGGAGAGACTGCGTCATGCTGGAGCTGCCTGTGTGAGAGCTCCAGGGAGTGAGGACCTCCTGGAAGCTGGTAGAAGACAGATGGGAAACTCGTCCACACATGGGGTTTGGGAGGCGGCACAGATGTCACCACAGCTGGCGGGAGCGAGCGACAGACAGCCCGCAGAAGGCGGAAGGAAGTGCGGCTGGCGGCACGGGACTCAGACCTCCCTGAGACGGCCACTCGGTCAGTATCTATTTTCCGAGCACCTACTAGGTTCCCAGCGCCTGCAGAGGCTGGGAATAGACTAGGAGCAGAACCCGTGCCCTCGGGAAGCTTCCATTCTAGGGGGCACAGACAATGACAGACCAACAGCAAGAGAGTGTGTGATCAAGTATTAAATGCTGTGTGAAAACGACTCAGAAGTACTGACGCATGCTACGGCTGGGGGTGAACCTTGAAAACACATTCAGTGGAGACGCCAGGCGCAGAAGGCCACGTCGTGCGTGTGATTCCACGTACAACTGACCCTTGAGCAACGCAGGGTTGAATGCGCGGCTCCACCTATACAGAATTTGTTTCACAAAGTGCAGGACTACTCAGTCTGCCAGTGGCTGAATCCACGGATGCGTAACCACGGACACGGAGAGCCAGCTGTCAAGTTATATGTGGATCTTTGACTGCGTGGGGGGGGGGGGTCTGTGCCCCTAACCACCACGTTGCTCACAGGTCACCTGTATATGAAATGTCCAGAACAAGCGAATCCACAAGAAAGAAGCTGGATCAGTGGCTGCTGACAAGAATTCTCTCCTGGACCAAATTCTACGCAGCCTCCTAGTTGGAAAAGTCAGGCTTAGTTGGAAAAGAGCTCAGGCAGGCGGGAGGGCACAGCTCACCGGTGCTAAACAACCCCCCAGCACAGCCCACCCCTCTGGGGAAGGGAAGAAAGAGCTGCCCCAGGGTTCCAGGCATGAGGAAAGGTCAAGGTCATGTGTGGTCTGGGGAACTCAGGTGGCTGAGCAGCCTTAGGAAGCATCGGGGCACCTTCACACAGAGCACCCACCTTCACCCAGAGAACCCCGTCGCACAGCACCTACCATCACAGGGCACCCCTTACCATAGAGACTCCTTTGTCGGGGGACACTCCTTCCCCGCCCTCGGCCTCTGCAGCCCTGGAGGCCTGCGCCCGCTCTGGCACATGGAGGTGGACATGGGGCCCAGGCTGAGCCATCCGTGTGAGCGCACGACCTGGGCAACTGTGACGGCTGGAACTAGAGCCGCCGAGGAAGGCAGTTGAGACTGGATGATGGGACTTCGGGTTGTGCCCCGGGAAGCAGTCCATCTCCCCCTGCCCATGTGAACCAGGAAGCTCCCGGTGCTGGAACAGAAACCCAGGCGCCGGGTGAGGGCAGTCTCAGGGGCAGGCCCAAGACCCCAGGCTGTGCCGCGGGCCAGCAGGTGGGGAGGATGGAAGCTTGGGGCCGTGCTCCGAGGTCCTGCGTCAGGTGAGAGAATGAAAGGAAAAGACCACCGAGGGGCCTCCCTGCAAACTGGCCATGGTGGCACCGAGCCGGACCCAGCAGCCCCGATCCCACATCCCTGATCTACGGAGAACAAACTGAGGTCTGTGAGGCTGGGACAGGTGCCCAGGGGGCAGTTGGAAGTGGGGCAGGCACCTGAGCCGGACCTCCTGGCCGAAGGCCCCCTGTGAGCATGCCAGGAGCGTGCAGGGCAATGGGAGCTCCGCAGGAAGGGGGGAGCCGGTCCCTCCCGTGTGCCCGCTGCACCCCCGGCCCAGCCAGCCCTCCTGGGCCCTCCTTACTGTCAGGCTCCTACACAGGGATGTTTACAGCAGCTTTACCCATAAATACCAAGACTGGGAAGCAAGAGGATATCCTTCAGTAGGTGAATGGATAAATAAACTCAGTACCCCCAGACAGGGGAGTATCATTCAGCATTGAAAAGAAGTGAGCCATCAAGCCATGGAAAGACCCGGAGGAAGTCAATCTGAAAAGGCTATACACTGTGTGATTCCAGCATTCTGGAAGAGGCGAAACTATGGAGACAGTTAAAGGGACGGGGGTTGAAGTCAGGGGAATGAACACAGAGCACAGAGGATATTCAGGGCAGTGAAACTACTCTGCATGACACTGAAATGGTACAGGTCATCATAGGTGTGTCCAAACCCACAGCACGAGCACCAAGAGCGAATCACAATGTAAACATGGACTCTGGGTGATGCTGATGTGTCAGGTTTATCCGTTTATCAGCGTAGGTTTATCAGTTGTAACAGATGAATCCCACCCACGCAAGCTGTTAACAGGAGAAGTAAAGTGGGTGGCAGGGGGCGAGGGAGTATTTGGGAACTCTCTGTACTTTCTGCACAATTTTTCTGTAAACCTAAAACCGCTGTAAGAAATGAAGTCTATTAACTTGACAACAAAATGCCACGGTTGTCTTAATCCTCTTTTGGCATTTCTTTGTGTAACATACTGGGAGCCCCACAGAGCGGAAGGGGCTGCATCTCCGCCAGGCACGGCCCTTCCTGTCTGCAGAGCCGGGAGCACGCACTCGCACTCCAGGAAGCCAGACTGGAGCAGCCCTGCTGGGACCTGGCCTTTTGAGGCCCCACCTTCCACTTCCTCTATCACTACCCCTCCGCGAACTTTCGTTTCACATTGCGGTTAGCCTTTTTGGTAACTTAATGAGATACTTTTAACCTATTAAAACAGTATGTAGGGCTTCCCTGGTGGTGCAGTGGTTGAGAATCCGCCTGCCAACGCAGGGGACACGGGTCCGAGCCCTGGTCTGGGAAGATCCCACATGCCGCGGAGCAACTAAGCCCGTGCGCCACAACTACTGAGCCTGCACTCTAGAGCCCGCGTGCCACAACTACCGACCCTGCGTGCCTAGATCCCGTGCTCCACAAGAGAAGCCACCGCAATGAGAAGCCCGCGCACTGCAATGAAGAGTAGCCCCCGCTTGCTGCAACTAGAGAGAGCCCACGTGCAGCAGTGAAGACCCGATGCAGCCAAAAAAATTAAATAAATAAATTTATGAAAAAATAAATAGACTTAAAAACAGATAAATAAAAAACAACACGTAGTCTAAAAAATGCAAACCTTACCACTCAACAACAAAAAGAGAAACCATCCGATTCAAAAACGGGCAAAGGACTTGAATGGATATTTCTCCAAAAATGATCTAGAAATTGCTGACAAACACATGAAAAGATACCTGAGGTCACTAACCATCGGGGGCGGGCACATGAAAACCAGAGCCTCTCACACCCACCCAGAGGTGGAGCGGGGGACCCTCCTGCGCCGTGGGTGGGAATGGAAGTGACGCGGCTGCTGTCAAGGTCTGGCACCCGGTGAACCCCTGGAGGACTGAGCTCCCAGTCTTGCCCCGAACCTGACCTCCAAACTCCAGCTGCTGCTGCTGCAGCACATGGCGGGGCGGGGCGTGTAGTCCGAGAAAGGTGACGGGAGAAGGGCAGGCCGTGACAAACCATCGGTAACAGCAGCCCAACAACTCCAGAGGTTTATTTCCTTAAATTGATGTTACACAACTTAATGCAAGGGGTTGGGGGCGGGGGGCGGGGGGCGGGTGACACAAACGTCTTGTAAGGTAGACCAAGGGTGGAAAGCTGTGCTGTGGAGGACAGGCTGGGCGGGGCGGCACTCACCCCGCACCCCGGAGGCCGCCCGCGGACAGAGCCCAAGGGGCCCCTACCGCAGCGCCGGCCCCCCAGAGGCCCTGGTTCCAGCCAACCGTAAAGCAATAAATACGGACAATTTCTGCGCAGGAGGAGAAGCTCAAGTCACCGGTGAGGAGACAGAAACGAGTCCCAGGGCTGCTCTTCTTCTTCTAGGTCCAAGCACAGAGGCAAGATTTCAAGTATCGCAAGAGAGAAACACGTGGGGTCTTCGCCTGGGCCTGTGGTGAAACCTCAGCGCCGGGGGTGCTGCACTGGGGCGGCTCCCTCTGCATCCTTGAGGACACATTCGAGAGGGGCTAGGCAGAGCTGGGCAGACCAGAAAAGGGACCCCCCCCCCCCGAGCCTGGAAGGTGGCCTCCCCGCCGACCCCCCATGGCAGCCAGGACCTGGTGAGGGGACAGAGGGCTTGACATCAAAACCTACTGTGAGAACTGGACGGGGAGGTTTACGCACAAAAACGGTCCTCAGCTGCCCGCTGTCTTCAGGCAGGGAGCAAAGGCAGGGGTAGGGCCGCCCTACAGGCGGGAGGGCAGGCGGGAGGGCAGACGGCCACGCGCAGCCCGCACGCGCCCAGCACCACCGGCCCCCCGGGTCTCAGCATCGCTGCTGAGGCTGCCCCAATCCTGCCCCCGTCCTTTCAGAACAAAACGTCAACTCGTATGAGTTTTCTTTTTAAAAAAAAAAAAGAAAAAAGAAAAAGAGCTGCAGAAGATAAGACACATCTTAGGAGTAAGTGTGAAAGACGGCAACAACGTCTGTGCTGGGTTTTGGAAGCTCGGTGCTTCGTACTGTCCGTCCCTAAAAGAACATTTAAATAAGACGGCTGTGTCGCCCCGAGAGCAACCCGGGCGGCAGGCACAACACACGCGCTCGCGGAGCTGTCTGCACACGGATATGTGATTACGGGTGTGTACGCACGCCTGGTGGTGCAACAGCCGGGACCGAGCGGCAGCCCCGGGTCCAGTCCGCCTGCATAAAGTGCTGGGTGATTCACAAAGCTGGGTGGTGCTCTCGGGGAAGGGAGAGGAGGGAGCCAGGAGGACACACCTTTTCCTGGGTGGATCCGCCGGGCAGGCCTGGCGGCTTTGGCTTGAGTGGGCATCACGGTCTCAGGGCCTCTGCTTGCCCTCAGCGAGACAGCCCTGGGGTCTGGGCGGGGTCGGGGGATGCCCACATGTCCCCACCTGCCACCGAGGCAGCCGGGAGAGAAGTTCTGATTGCCGGCTGGGCAGGGAGCTCTGCACGTCAGCCAGGCCAGGGGACTGGCCTACGTTGAGGTTCTGTGCGGGGCCCTCCAGCGCCTTGAAGTCCACGGCCGCGGAGCCCAGGAGACAGAGACGCGGCTTGAGGCCTGGCTCCGGACGCTGGGTGGGGAGCCACGGTCCTTCCCCCAGCACCAGCGAGCGGTGTCATGGCCGTGGGCTTGTCCCTTCGAGCCCGGCCGGCACGCTGCTCCCCACCCCATGGATGGGCAGCGAAGGTCCAAGCCCCGTGGGCGCCGTGGGCCGGGCCTCCAGGAGGTCAGGCACAGATGCCGGTCAGCAGGGCCGAGAGTCTCCGCTCGATGCACAGCTTGCCTGGAGGGAGGGGGGGGGGGCGGGCACCACGGTGAGCGGGCTCGGCTGCCCCCTCCCGCCCCCGCACCCGGGGGCCCAGCGGGCACTGACACTTGGCGATGTTCTCCACGTCCGCCTGGTCCGAGAGGATCTGCTGCAGCCCCTCCATGAGCAGCAGGGCCTTGTGGTAGCGCTGGACGCAGTCCTCCCGGCGGTGGAACATCTCGTCCAGGGCGGCCGACTGCACCTGCCGGGTGAGGGCGGAGGCTGGGCCCAGCTGCCCCCCACAGACACGGGGGACCCAGGGCTGACGGCCGCACGAGCCACGGTGCCGCACGCTGTGGGCGCCCCCGGGTCACGTGCAGTCTCGACAGAGGCTTGCTCGCCGCCGGCAGCCGGGGTTACAGGGCAGGCGACCGGCCACCCGCACCGGGCAGAGCACTCCCTCGGTCCTGGTCACGTTAGTGATGGTCACCCCTGGGGGAGGGGGAGCTCGGGGACAAGGAGGCCGACTGTTCCCGAACGTCTGTTCGGGCTGCGTTTTTACTGCCCGAGAGAATTTTCTCAAAAACAGGCATTGCCTCAGAAGCAGCGCTTTTTGGGCACAAGGACCCCAAAGCAACAGACGCAGAGCACTGAGCAGGGCCCCTCCGGGCCCCTCCTGCCTTCACGCCGCAGTTCCCAGCTGGGCTGCCCGTGTTGGTTTCCTCTAGAGAAGAAGGAACCAACTCACCTGCTAAGAGGCTTAGAGAACCAGGTTCCCCCTTTTCCAGGTAAGGAACCTGAGTTTCAGGGAGGGACGGACACGCCTGGGCCGTGGAGCCTCACAGCGAGGCGGAAGCCCAGGTGAGCTCCGGGCTCCCCGCCGGGGCTGGAGGGGCCCGGGTGACACTTGCTGGCTGAGGGGACGGCGTAGTGTCATCTCCCACCCCGGGAGCGGTGCCCCCTGAAACCCGGCGGAGCTGTGGCCGTCAACGCCCCCCGCCCACGCCTCAGCCCGCTCGCCCCGCCCAGCCCCACGCGGGGCCCCGCCCTGCGGCATACCGTCTGCACCGCGTGGCTGAAGATGAGCTTCTCGGCGCTGACGCTCTGGACGCGGTCCAGCAGCCGCTGCTTGTCCAGGAAGAAGCGCTGCAGCCGCAGGCTCAGGCCTTGGCAGGACACCACGCTCGTCTTGTACAGCTCGTTCAGCTTCCGCACCACTGCGGGAGGCGCCCCGGCAGCTCAGGCCGGCCCCCGGGAAGGGGACCCACGCGACCAGCGGGCAAAAGCCCCTCGCTCCGTCCCCGGGGCGCTGCCCGACCCCAACTCCTAGGTGCTCTGCTCCAGCAACTCACGCCGCGCCTTCCCACCCCCCAGACACGTGGGGGCCCTGCCGCAGGGCCTTTGCACCTGCCCGCGCCCCCCACTATCCCTCCCCGGGCTGGGCCTGCACCAGGTAACCTCCTCAGGAAGGTCTCCCTCGTCACCTCTTCCTCGCTGACCTTCTCCCAGAGATAGTCATCCCTCCCTCCCCGACTCCCCTGCCGTGAGTTCAGGGTCTCATGACCCAAACGCTGCTGCTGCCGCCGCTGCCGGCCGAGGCTGCCCTCACCCTGCTTCACAGTGGATGACAGGCAGAGCTTGCCGGCCCGGATCTGGTCGATGGCGGTCTGCAGGCCCGAGGAGAGGAGCTCGGCCGCCTTCAGGTAGAGCACCAGCTGCTCCGCGAAGCTGCAGGGCAGCAAGGGCGCGTCAGGGGCGGGGCCCGCACCCCCGCTGCCTCCCCGCGGGGCCCCGCTGGGCACACCCACCCCCACTCGCGGCTCAGCAGGCTGATCTGGTCGGCCACCACGCTCTCCTGCAGCTGGAACTCGGGCCCCCCGGCCGCCTCGCTGGCGCTGCCCTTCAGGGCCGCGATCTCCAGGACGTGCTGGACAAAGACGAGCGTGAAGCGCAGGCTGTGCAGGATCTCCGTGTGCTCTTGCTGGGGAGACGGGCCGACTGAGGGGCACACCTCGGCATCCCGCGACCAGCCCTGCCCGGACGCCACGCTGGGCCTGGCGCCTGCCCCCGCCCAGCCCTCACCTCCATGAGGGTCTCCTCGGGGAGGTCGGGGGCCTCGAAGGTCACGGCCCCCTCCAGGTTGGCGGCCACGGGGTCGGCAAAGCTGCAGCAGTGGCCGGGGGCGGGTACCTCGAGGGGGGCCTCGCCGTAGGCCCCGGGCGCCAGGTGACGGGCGGAGGAGGAGCCCGCTGAGCTGAGGGGGCTGGAGGAGCCCACTGTGGGGAGAGGGCCGGCCGCCCCTCCCCATCAGTGCTGCGCCGCTGTGACACGGAGCCCGGTCCCCGCCCGCTCCACTCCTCTCCCTCTGCGAGCAGGCGCCACAGCGGAGGCCTCAGCCCTGCCGGGCCCCCGCCCACTGTAGGGGCACCCCGGAGCCCAGAGGCCGGGGCTGCAGGGGCCTCTCTGTGGGAGCTGTGCCCCGGAGACGGCCCTGAGCCCGGACCCCGAGCCTCCAAGGAGGACCCTCCCAGGGCCTCGGCGTGAGGGTGGCGCCCGGCTCAACTCCTGACTACAGCAAGGGCCCCTCCCGCTTCCTGACGGACGGCGCGGGCCGCTGACCCGCTGCAGCCGCGAGGCCAGTGACGGTCCTCACCTGAGAACACGGTGGCACGGGGGCCCTGGGGCGGCGTGGTCCCGCTGGGGGGCGAGCCCACCGTGAACACCACGGGGGAAGGGCTGCTGGCGCCCCCAGCGCGGGCTCCCGGGTGCAGGTTCCCTCCGAAGCCAGCAGACGGCGCTGGGAGAGCAAGAGGAGGGGCTCAGGGTCTTCCCGCCGCGGGGGCCCCCACTTCCCAGAGCGCTCCCCGGCGGCCCCCCCGCGCACCGGTCTCCATGGGCTTTTCCTGCAGGCTGTCCACGCTGCCTGAGTCAGGGGCCTGCGTCCCAAAGGCAGCCTTAAGGAGCAGATCCGTGAGGCGGCCGGCGCTGAGGGACCTGCAGGGTGAAGGGTGGTGAACACGTGCCCTGCGCCACCCAGGGGATCCAGAGACACAGGCACCCGGCCACCCGCTGCCCAGGGCCGGCCCCCCGTCCCCCCCAGGCAGGGTCTGGGGGCCTCGCAGCCTGGTCAGCGTGCCCAGCCTTGCCCGACTGTGCTGGCCACTCGGTCCTCCCACCCACCCCGGGCAGTCACTGTCACCCGTTGAACAGACGCACAAACTGAGGCTCAGAAGGGGTTGAAGAGGGAGTGAGGTGCCCGCAGACAGCAGGCAGGGCTGGGTCTCTCCTCCCGCAGGCCACGTCGGGGGAGTCCCCACCCACTCACCTGCCAAAGGGGCCCTTGGCGTCCTCGGTGGGCCGCAGGCCGGGGCCCAGCTGCTGCCCCTGGAAGGGCCCCGCCTCGGAGAGGTCGGGCAGCGTCCGGTTCCGAGGCGGCGTCATCACCACGCCCTGCCGGGCCAGGAGAGTCAGCAAGTTCTGGGAGCTGGGGGTCTTGGTGAAGTCGAACGCGGGCACAGCCTAGGAGGAGCAGGTGAAGTGCTGAGAAAGACCCGCCACGGTGACATTAACATCCCAACGGGGTCAGCAGCGCCGGCCTGAGTCTGCAGGGCCCCACGCCGCAAAACCCCAAACTTCCACGACCCAGGTCTTCACAGCAAAGGTGTGAAGGCAGACTCCACCCTGTCCTGGAGAACAGCGATACACGCAGACGCACGCGTCCGACCCAGGGCACGCACGTGTGTACCTATGCCCTCACAGAGACACCACGAGGTAGCTGTAGGTTCTGGCCCCATTTCACAGGCAGGCAGGAAGACTGAGGCAAGGGATGAACTAAGTAATGTGCCCATGGTGGCAGCCTGGGTTCTCTGGGGCTCTGGATGCTGGGCCAGGGTCAAGGGCCAGAGAGCAGATGTTTTGGCTTTGGGAGCCAGTCTTCGTCACGGGGACGTGGCCACCCCACACACGTGAACGGGGAGACACGGATCCAGCCACCAGCCAGTGCAAGAGGTCTCAGCACAGAGGGCAGGCGCAACTGTGCTGGAGCACACCAGCCCTGCCTCTGGCTTCCGGGGCCCCTCAGGTCCTGTGGGAATCTCACCAGGCAGAAAGCCCGGCGGCCCGAGCACATACAGAACCACTCCCCACCCACGCCCCTGGAGGCCCACGGCCCCATTACCTTGGTGGGGGAGCCCAGAATAGGGGGCAGGGGGTTCCGCTGCAGGAAGTCGGGCAGCTTGGGCGAGCCGCGCAGGGGCCGGCAGGACTGCAGCCCGTGGGAGGGCTGCGGGGGGCTGGCTTGCGGGTGGCCGAACGCCACCCCCAGCGGGTCCGTGGGGGGCTTGGGCAGCTTGGGACGGACCACACGCAGGTCGGACAGGTTCGGGGCACTGTGCAGGCGGCAGCCCAGCCCGGCGCTGTGGGGAGAGTGCTCAGGTGCCGAGGAGCCTAGGGCGGGACAGGACGGGCCCAATCACAGCCGTCCAAGGACTGCCTGGCCCCGCCCACAAGACCAACCAGGACAGTGTACGGAGACCCCCACGCCTGCTCAGGATTCCCTTTACCCTCGTGGCCACCTGTGCCACACTGCACCTACGCTCCACTGCGCACCTGAGGAAACAGGCACAGAGGAGCTGAGACACCTGTGCGAGATCACACAGCATGGCGGGGTCGGGGTGGGATTTGAGCCCCACAGTGGGCCTCCGTAAGCTGAAGGCTTAAGATTGTTAAAATAGTCTCATGGAGTTTCCTGCCTTCTTTTAACGCGTGAGAAATGACGGTTGTGAACCAAGAAAATGGCCACTATCCCAAGCAGCGACAGGCCAGCCCAGGGAGGTCAGCCCAGCTCCTCCGCCCCTCCCCAGCTCCACCTGCACACCCACTGGGCCGGTGCTGCACCTACCTGGACGAGGGGACCTGCCACCCCGCATCTCGGCTGCTTGCGGGGAGGGCGCCCCACTCCAGCCCGGCAGCTCGGGGATGGTTCCGACTTGGGGGCAAGAGGGGTTGCCAAGGTCAATGTGGGACAGAGAATGAGTCCGTCCCCCGCCCCCCGCGTGGAGACGCCCAGTCCCAGCTCCAAGGCTGGGTCCACCAGCGGCGTGCAGGCTCACCCTGGGGAGACGGCGTGTAGGGTCGGCCCCCACCCAGGGAGAGCTTCCTGGGCAGGGCGGCTCCGTGCTCGGCGTGAGACGGGGGTGACAGGCTGGCCCGTGCAAAGCCCAGCGGGCTGGTGCTGCCTGACCTGCGGATGGCAGAGGACCTGCGGACGCAAGCAGGCACAGGGTGTGAGGCCCCCAGCCACGCCCAGCCAGGGCCACCAGCATGCCACGTGTCTGTCCCCCTCCATTCAAACAACGGGCCTCACCAGCAGCACAACCCGGTGGGAGCCGCCAGACCCCGCCAGGGCAGCCCCCGACCCACAGGGGCTTCTGTGAATTACAAAAAAAGGAGCCCTCTCCTCTTCCGAAACTTACAAAAATCGACTTTGTTTTTGTGGACACGAGACATTTCGCTGACATCTACCAGAAAGCAGTCACGGCACAGCTTGAGTGCCAGTACGTCCACAGAGCGGTGGCGCTGACAGTCACGCAGCGCAGTCTGCACACCCGTGCATGTGATGGCCCTGCACCGTCCCAGTGGGCTGCACGGGGTTCTCGTTACAGCCCTCCGGGACGCGCCTGGCCAGTGGGGGGCCCCGCGCACTCACCGTGCCGTCCGGTACTGGGTGGGTGACTGAAGGTTTTGCTCGATGCGCTGGTAGTTCTGCACCTGAGTGGGGACCGGGATGGGGACCGAGGCCCCGCACCTGCTGCTGGAGAACGCGCCGGCCCGGCTGCGTGGGGAGAGAGGCCGGGGTCACCACAGACGGGGCGCTGGGCTGAACCCCAGGCCCTCACACGCGGGGGCAGAGGCCACTCCAGGCCGCCTGCTTCCTGGTCTCTGCGCGCGGCCAGCACTGCCTCCCTGGCACCCCACGCCCCCCACTCTCTGCACCCAGGTGGCTTCTGGTTGGGACCAGCCAGTAGAGGGGGGGGACAGAGGACAGCGAGGCTGGGCCAGCTCCTGCTGGCACTGGGACTCACTGCCCACTTCGCCCCACAAGCTCGGGGAGGGGGGGAGTGACGACACTGGTCTCTGGTGGTTCCGGTAACCACCCCTGGGCCCCAAGCCCACCCTGCGTCCCTTCCACCACAATCCCTTCCTTCCGCTGGACCACCCACGGGGGCCTGGCGCCCTGCCGGGCCTGAATGAAGGCAGGGCCTCTGGACGTGACCGCTTCCTGCAGGGCTTCCTGCAGGATCCGACTGGGGCTGGGGCGCTGTGATGCTGACTGCACCCGGGGCCCCGCTTACCCTGAGGGGCTGAGGGAGCTGCTGCAGGGCGGGGAAGGAGACGGGGTCCGGCCGCGGCTCTCCAGGCCAGCAGAGGCCGCCAGCGAGCTCCTGGCGGGGACAGGGCGACGAAAGGGCCTCACATTCAGGCCAAACGAGCACAGACTCTGGCCCCTCCTCGGGACTCCGTCCTGCACTGGGCACAGCAGACTTGGCCCTTCCCAAACTGTCTTGACCAGGCAGGTCAGGCGACAGCCTGGGAGCAGGCGTCGCCCTCCCCGCAGAACCGGCGGGGCTCACGCTGGGGGCTTACCCGCTGCACATCAGGCTGTCCGGTGGCGGCTTGGCACCGACCGCCTCGGCCACCAGGTCACCTGTGGATGGGAGACGGGTGAGGCTGGGCCCAGGCACCTCTTCCTGGGGTGGGCCCGGGCCACGGTTGAGGCACTCTCCCGTCCCTGCTTCTGTCGCTCGTGCTGACAACCCCCTTTGCCTGTCTGGACCTCATGGCGCTCGAAGGAGACCCTGGTACCCTCCGCACACACCAGCCTTCAGCGAGCCCCAGGCTGGGTGTCCACACCTCCCAATCTGGGCCTCACCCCTCCTCCAGGACTGCTGGGTTCCCCACCTTCCCACTGCCCTCCTTGTGCTGCCGGCGGCTGGGTACGGGGCCTCTCCTCCCCTGCGGAGCCAAGCCGACAGGCTCAGGGTGGCCCGTTGGACACCAGGGCCCGCTCCCACCCAGCCCCGTCCCGGGAGTCTCAGGGCAGCCAAGGCCATGAGAGAAGTGCCAGCATCCGGGGTCGCGAGGGGAACTGAGGACCCGAGAACAGAGCTCTGCGGGGTTGGTGTGGTGGGGGGGGGGGGGCTGCAGCTCAGCAAACACAGCGAGGGCAGCAGCTCCCCCCTCGGAGCAGGCGCCCTGGGCGCTCCGCGGCGGGCAGGACTCAGCTCTCTTTGGCCAGGCTGATCTGGGGTAGAAGCTTCCAGAAGCCCCTTCTTAGGGGTTCCGTCTGGCACGTCTGCAGTGATCCCCCTGCCCACCCCTGCCTGGTGGCCCCCGGACCTGGAAACTGGGCCGGGACCATGACGAAGTCATCAGTGTCACAGGACGAGTCCTTGCTGCTGCCGCCCGAGTCCCGGGAGCCCTGCAGGAAGCCGGCAGCCTCGGCCGGGGAGGTCAGGGTCTTCTGCATCTCCCCCAGGGACTGGGGGTCAGAGGGGAGGCCGCTGAGACCCGGCCCCAGGGCCTGGGTGAAGGGGGCCGTGGGGACGAGGCAGAGGCTCTGCACGTTCTCCTCCCCCAGGCCACTCCTTCTCCGGTGACCTCCCCACAGGAGCGGTCACCCCACGAAGCCCCCTGCTGCCCAGCACGAGGAAGCGCTTGGCCCCCAGAGGCTCCAGCGACCCCGTGTCAGGCGACACCCGCCACCCCCCGCCCCCGTGGCCCTGCACTGCGTTCAGGAGGTGAGGCGTCTGGAAGGTCTGCCTTCGGGCGTGAGAGAGCCGTGCTCTCAGCCACCAGCCTGGCCCTGGCCCTGGCCCCCACCTGGCAGGACGGACAGACGGACGGACGGACAGACGGCCCAAAGGAGGTTCACGCCCCAGTGCCCCCGCCCCCGAGCACAACCTCGGCAGACCTCACCCCAGCCCTGTCCGGGGACGCGGGCTGCGGGGCAGGGGGGCTCCCAGGACACAGGGTCCCCGCCCGGGGCCACCCGCGCGCCCGTGCACACGCAGGCGCGGAGCTGACATGGTGCTGAAGAGACCGACGGGACACAGGGACCCTGAAACAGGCCTCCACCCGCTTCTAACTCCGCCACATTCACAAGCAGAACGTGTCTGAGTCTGGTGTGATGAGACCAGACGACACAGCAGAATAAAGGCGCGAGCTGGGGTGGGGTTCCTGCGGACGCCTGCACGCCCCGAAGCCGAGGCGAGAGGAGCCCGCAGCCCGCCGCCCTGCGCGCGACTCACCGGTGGGGAGGCCAGGTGTGAGGTGGAGCTGCTGCTGGAGCTGCTGCCGGACCCCGAGCTTGGGTACGAGGGCACGGGCACGGGCGGGGCTGGCAGAGGGCGCGGGTCAGCACCCGTCAGCATGGGATGCTCCCCATCCGGGCCCGCGCGCTCCCACCCTGCCCACGTCAACCCCACGCCGAGCACAGCTGCCGGCTCGGGACGCCCCCAGCCCCAGAGGAACCCGGGGACCGGGAGGGGACCTGTGCGAGGGGCCCGCCCTCACCTCTCCAATCCCACCGCACCAAGTCAGCTGAGCTCGAGCCCACCCCCTGGCCTCGGGGGCCCCTGGGGACTACAGGCTGGAGGGGGGCTGAGGAGCTGGTAGCCCCCAACCTTCCGGGGTGGGGCTGGCAGCCCACAGGGAGAAGGCGGGGCGCGGGAGTGCCGAGACCCTCAGGGGACTCACACTTCTTCACAGTGGCACTGGCGTCGAGGAAGGGGTGATGGAAAAACTCATCTGCAGGAGGAGGGATGGGCCCGGGCTCAGGAGGGTCCGACGCCAGGGCTCCCAGGGTCGAGGCCAGGCCCCACTGTCCCCTGGGGCCCGAGCTCCAGCTGGCTCTGGGCCCCATCTCCGCTGCCTCACGCCAGGAACGGAGGGAGGCAGAGCCCCAGCTGGCGGCTCTTGAACGCATCTGGCGCCCCCCAGTGCGGCCCAGGCCCGGATCCACCCGCCCGGCCCACGGTTTTCCCAGCAGTGCTGCCCATTGCAAAACCGGGGATTTTACCGTCTCCGCTGCTGGGAAAGGAGCTGCGGGCCCCGGGAAACCCACTCACTGCCGCCACAGGGCCCCTGGGAGCGGGCTGTGCAGGACATGGGGGGCAGGGGCGCAAGCCAGAGGGCCCTGACCCCCCAGGCCTGTCGGGCGGTGCTCACCGAAGTCCATGCGGTCTCTGTGGTTGCGCTGAAGCAGAGCCAGGAGCAGCTGTCTCAGCGGGGCCGAGGTCTCCCGGGGGATGCTGGGGGCACAGGGCACGACGTTGACAGGGCAGCCTGCCCGGGGGTGGGGGGGCGGGGTGTCTGTGTCTGGCGGGAGGGGCACTCACGGGGGGACCAGCGTCTTGTTCTTCTCATAGAAGAGGCGGAGGTCCTGGGGGCTGCTGGCCTGGAAGTGGGGGACAGGGGGCCAGGTGTGAGCGTCCCCGCTGCTCTCGGCCACGAGCCGCTCAGAGCCTCTGTCTCCCGAGAGGCCCCTGGTCCAGCGCTGCCAGCCCGTCTGTCCAAACACTGAGCGCCCTCGCGTGCTTCCAAGGTAGGGGGCCCCCCTCCCCCCAGCCAGGCTGTGGAACCACGGGGACCACACGGGGGGCCAGGGGGGCCCAGAGCAAGGATGCTGGCTGGTCCCCCTTCCCACCTGCTGCGGGTGCATCCTGGGTATCTGGTGTGACCGGTCGTGTGCTTCTTGAAATTAAAAAGTGGCCCGTACACCCCACCCCAGCCAAGGGCCCCAGAACAAGCCGGCCCCCCCAGTGGGCCCCACCCACACGCCTGTTCATGTGTCACACGCTCAGCACTGCTGTGTGCCAGGCACTGTTCAAGGCACGGGGGGGTACAGCCAAGAGCAAGACAGCCCCTGCCTTCCCAAGGCCAACACGCCAGCGGGGGACAGCCCTCGCTAGTCACTTGCTCACGTGCAGGAAACGGCAGGCAGGGAGGTGCGGGGAGCAGGGATGGGGGCAGCCTAGGTCACCAGGCAGGCAGAGGGCGCTTTGGGGCAAGCTGGCGACAGTGGAGAGCTGCCGGGTCGGTCCACGAGGCCACTACAGGACGCGAGGGCCTGCGGCATGGGCTCAGAGCCCTGGACCCTTTGGGGTCCAGCACACAGCAGGCCACTGCCTTCCAAATGCAGGGTGTACCCCAGAGCTTGGGGCCCTGGTACCAATTTGCTGGGTCACGCCAGCCCTGCAACGGGCAGGAGGGAGGCCACGAAACTTGGTTCAGACGTACACGTGGACACACACAGGTGCGCCCCAGAGCCAGTGGAGACTCCGGCCTTGGCCCTGAGCAGGACAAGGCCCTGAAGTGACTGCACGGCGGGGGGGGAGCTGGGCGGCCACGTCACGCCAGCGAGGGGAGGCTGCGGGACGGTGACGGCCGAGGACCGCTGGGCTGCGGAGCTGAGCGCGCCCACACCCTCTGCCCGGGGCGCCCTCACCTGGAAGGGCGCCTTCCCCGTCAGGCACTGGTACACGATGGTGCCAATGCTCCACAGGTCCGCCTTCCCGTCGTAGTGCTGGGACATGATGACCTCCGGCGCCTGTGGGGGAACAGTGCGGTCGGCGCTACGGCGAGAACGGGCGCTGAGCGTGCGCCGAGCGAAGTCTGGCTCCAGCCAATCAGAACAGACGCCAGCCAATCGGAACAGACGCCAGCCAATCGGAACAGACGCCAGCCGACTGCCACAGACGTGGCGGGAAACGGTACAGGCACGCCGGCTGCCACCCGAAGTGAGGCCACGGGATGGGGCTCCGCTCGGGACACGGGAGGGAACCCCACCGCGCACGCCCCTTCCAACAGGACGGGGCAGCAGGGGCTGGGGTGGCCCACCTACCATGTACATGGGGGAGCCGCAGAGCGTGGCCGCCATCATGTTGCTCTGCAGGTACCGGGCAAAGCCGAAGTCGGCTGCAGGCGAGGAGAGGCGTGAGAGGGGCGGCCGCGGCCCCCGGGCCCCCGCCGGCCTCCCCGGGCCCCGGCCGCCGCCTCACCGATCTTGATTCGGATGTTGCTGGGGGTGGCACGGCGCCCGCCAGGGTTGGACAGCAGGAGGTTCTGGGGTTTCAGGTCCCGGTGTATGATTCCCTTGCTGTGCAGGAGCCGCATGGCGCCCGCGATCTGCTGCAGGAAGAGCCGGATGGTGTCCTCGCTCAGCGTCCGCATGGCTGAGGGGAGACGGGCTCAGTGGGGCGCAGCTCACCCGGGCGCCCCGAACGGCTCCCGGGCCCCTCCCTGCGGTCTCCAGGCCCATCGGCCACGCCGTCTGACTCTGAGCTGCCCCGGTGTCCCCTCCCGACCTGCGAGCCCCGCGCTGCTGCCCAGCACACCCCGCCCCTCCTCAGGTGAGGACCGCTTCCCAGCAGCTCCCTCTACCTCCTGCTCACAACACACACCACGGCCAGCGGCTGTGCGATGAGCCCCAGGCCCGGCCTCAACGGTGGTCCCCCACCTGCGCCAGGGCCCTGCGGAGGCCCGCCCCCTGTGGAGAGCCGGCCCCCGCTGGGGCCCAGGACAGGCCTGGCTCCCGCAGAGCTGCCGACCAGCGACCGGGACCCTGCCGGGCACCACACCCACAGCGGGCCGCACGGGGCCCCGCTCAAGAGTGACCCTTGCAGACCAAGTCTGCCCTGTGAGGCCATCCCTCGTGGTTCTGACACAGCATGTGTCCCCAACGGGGCTCCACTCCCGCTTCCATCTTTCCCAGCAGGCGCCAGGGGGATGGGAGGATCCGCCATCACCATCAGGCCCAGGAAGGCTCGTTCACGCCAGGCCACCTCTCAGAATGGGTCAGGGTGAGCCTCGGCGGGCAGCCCATCCCGCCGCAGGTGTCCACTCACCGTGCAGGTAGTCGGCCAGATCGCCGCCGTTACAGTACTGCAAGAGACCGGCCACACGCCTTGGTCAGCGGCCAGGGCACACCCTCCAGCCCTGCCCAGGTCTCCCACCACCCCACCCCTGGACGCCTGCTCCCCGGGCACTTGGTGCCCTGTCTCCAGCCTGGGGCAGACGTCCCCCGCAATCCGTGCTTGAGGAGGTCAATGGGGGTGCTCACCGCCCCTCCAGCAACTGCTGTGGCCGCTGGGCCTGCTGGTAAGGTGGCCCTAAGCCCACGGACATGAAAACAACTTCTAACCCCAAGGTGACAAGGGGCCTGAGAGCCGAGAGGGCCCAGCCTCCCTGTCCTCACAGCTGGCCTCCAGGACTCACCTCCATGACCAGGTAGACGGAATTGGCCATTTCCTGCAGGACACAGAAGAGGCGGTGAGAGGTGGAGGGGAGCACGCCCTGTCCCCGAGTCTGGCAGCCGTCTGGGAGGCCTGGCTTGGCCCCAGTGTGACCTGGGCACCCGGCACCTGCAGCTGCCCTCAACACACCACCTGGGCTCAGGCAGGAGAGGCCAGTGAGCGTGGACACTGGCTGGCCTGGCAGCCCTGGGGCCTGTCACGCCGGGGCTTAGCCAGCTGCTCAGTGGCCCGGAGATGAGAATGTCTGAGAGCCAAGTGGGCTGAGTGACAGGAGAAGCAGCCAATCAGACCACTCCATTTGTCAAGTCTGGGGAAGGGGCTGAGGACCCAGGAGAGGTGTCAGGGGTGGAACAAGGACCCCACCTCCCAGGGAGAGCCCTCAGCAACCCAGGTCTCCATCAAGGTCAGGGTCAGCCCTGGCCCTGAGGTTTTGACAGGGCTCAGCTTGCTCTTCTATGAGTGGTGAGTCCTGGCCAAGGAGAAGCACTTAGTGGGGGACCCAGGCCCCCAAGAAGGGACACAGGGAGGGTGTGAGGGCCTTGACTCTCAGGCCACGGAAACTGCTCCTGGATCCGGAATCAAAGATGCCACCAGCATTACAGGTTGGCGCCGCCAGCCCACTGCCGGCCAGCTTCCGGCTCAGCCCGTGGCCACCCATGGCCTCGGGGTGCCACCAGCGTCCTCAGCTCGGTCCACGCCAGCAAGACCCAGGAGCCCGCTGCTCAGGCCAGCACAGAGACACCCCCGCACCCATGGCCCCGGCGTCTGTCCAGGAGGGACCCCTGAGATCCCCAGGTCACGGATGAGCAAACTGCGGCCGGCAAAGCCAAGTCAACCGGGCAGGCGGGGTCCTAACCACTCTGCCCTCCTGCAGACAGTGCCCTCCCCTCTTCCCCAGGCGGGGTCTTCCCTAACTGAGGGGCCCTGCCAGCCAGGAGCAAGTCCCCAAGCCCCTTCAGCACCAGTACGTTGCTGGGCCTTGGGGACCAGGAACAGCCCCTGCCCGCCGCCCAGAATGCACCGAGTCCCCATTCCCCACCAGCACGCTGCTCACGGGCAGCTCCAGCTTCTAACCCCCACGGGGCAAGGGGGCAAGTGCGTGAGCTGGCCCCGAAGCTCTCAAGGCATGGGGGGAGCCCCGAGGGAAGCCTGGGTGGGAGGAGGGAGGTAGCTGCAGGAGGGACATTTCTCAGTGGCCTTTGGGGGAGGGCACTCAAGGCCCAGACAGACTTGATCCCCAGCAGCGGGCCACCGCCTTCCACCCCTGCTCAGGTGCCAGGGATGCCCCCGCCACCCCGACCGGGCAGGACAGAGGACCCCTGATCAATCACCCTACCCCCAGGAGGTTGGGCCTGGGCTCAGACCCACACCAGTAGAACACAAAGCCACTGGGTGACACCCCAGGTGTAAATGTCAGCCCCCTGAAACAAGAGAAGACCCCCCATGGGGCTGCCCTGGTGGCGCAGTGGTTGAGAATCCGCCTTCCAATGCAGGGAACACGGGTTCAAGCCCTGGTCCGGGAAGATCCCACATGCCACAGAGCAACTGAGCCTGTGCGCCACAACTACTGAGCCTGCGCTCTAGAGCCCGCAAGCCACAACTGCTGAGCCCACGTGCCACAGCTACTGAAGCCCGCACGCCTAGAGCCCGTGCTCTGCGACAAGAGAAGCCACCGCAGTGAGAAGCCCACGTGCAGCAATGAAGACCCAATGCAGCCAAAAATAAGTAAATAAAATAGATACATTTATATTTGAAACAAAAGAGAAGCCCCCATGCCTCCAGAGCTCCCCCAACAAGGGGCTGTGGGTCCAGGATGGGGACGCCCCGGGGAGCAGGGCTGAGAGGTGGACGCTGAAAGCTCCGGGGCTGGAGGGGCCGCGTGCCCCACCCTGCTTCCCCAGGCCCTCACTCAGCCGCGTGTCTGGCAGGGATGCAGAAGCCTTCCCAAGCGCCCAGCCGGGCTCCTCTGGGAGGGGGTGGGCTCTGTCCACCGAAGCAGGGAGGCCCAGCACGCAGGCCCTGCCCTCCCGGGCCAGCTGCGGGGAGAGATAATGCAGGGAGAAAGTCCCTGGTCACGCCGCGCCCGCGACTGCGACCGACTGGCGGGGTGGGCCCAGGCCAGCGGGGACAGAGGGGGACCAGGAAGAGGGAGATCCCAACGGAGGGAGGCTCTGAGAGCCGGGCGCAGAGTCGGAGGCTCTCGGGCAGAGGGGCCAGAGATGAGGACCCAGGACTAACCCAGGAGGTAGAAGCAGCCACTCCCCGTGACACCGAGGCCACCTGTTCCCTCACCTGCCGTCACCCTGACCACGGCCACCGCTGGGGACGTGCTGAGCAGGCTCCCGACTTCCCCCGCCAGGGAGCAGCCCTGTCCTGAGTGGCCCAGAGGTGCCACACCGCCAGAGGGCAGGGCAGGGCTCAGGCCCAGGCACTTCCAGCTCTAGCCTGCCCTCCCGACAGGCCCCCTGCTCTGCAGGAAAGCCTCCGATCACCCACCGAGCCAGGACGGGCAGGGGCCGGATGACAAGGACAGGAGACAGATGCAGCATCCATGCCCCCCGAGGGTCCCCGGGGAGTCACCCAGGGCTGGCAGAACCGTGGCTGGATGGGGACGAGGGGCCTGCCAGCTGGGAGGTGAGTGCCGCGCACCCTGGACCCCACGACCTCCTGCCCCAGAAAGGAGGCGCCTGTGCATCAGTGACAGCATACAGCCCTTCGTGCCCAGGAACCCATGGGACCCCCGCACAGGACCCCCACACCCACTCCAGCTGGGGGCGCTTCCAAACACCAGGCCAGACGCCCTCCCTCCCGAGGGGCCACACCACGGGGCCCGCCGCCCGCTGGCTCGGGGCTCCTAGCCCTCCCCGCTCCCTGACACCCCAGCCCCCCGAGACCTCCCTGAAGCCTTCCTGGCGCCCCCCAGGCCTCGGCGAGCCCTCAGTGAGCAAAGACCAGGGGCTCTGGGGCCAGGCGGGGCTGCAGGGGTCCAGGCTCCTCTCCTCCCCCGACCTCTGTCCCTTCACCCCGTGGGTCACCCAGCAGAGACCGAGGGTGTTGCCCGCAGGCCCTACTGTGCACGGAGCCCAGAAGGTCAGGGCCTGAGGGGGAGAGCACGGCAGGGCTGGGCCGGGGAAGTCGTGCCCACCTCTCCTCACCAGGTGGGATTCGGGCCCGCGGAGGCCCGGCCTCGGGGTCCCCCACTGCCCTGGCTTCAGAAGGCCCCTTCCCCGCCCGCGGCATCAGCTTGTTAGCCGCTAGCCCCATGGGCTGGCACGAGCCTCGGCCACGCCTGCAGCGCCCCCGGTGCGGCGGTCTCCAGGACGGCTGCGTGCCCAGGCCCCCCTGAAGAAGCCGGCTCTCCAGGCTCCCCGGCGAGGGGGGGGAGGTCAGCGCGGCCTCGGTGGCACAGCTGGTCTGCCCCTGGCAGCCTGCTGCCCACCCAAGACCCGGAAAGGTCCCGCCTCGGCCTTCCTCCTCGTGAGCTAAATTTGGTCTCCACGAGCTCCCCCAGGCGCGGGGACCAAGTGGACGGCAGACAGCACGCCGCCTCCTTAGGGGTCGGTCCAGACGCGGTCTAGACACTCGCAAGGACCAGGACTGCTTCCTGGGGCTGCGGCGACCGCCGAGCCAGAGGGCTCCCCTCCTGGGGGAGGCGGATGAGGGGGCTTCTGGCCGCGCTCTTGTCCCCAGGAGTCTGTCACGTTACTAATGCAAAACCACCAACATGGCCGAGGCGCCGGCCCGCCGGGCCCCCGGCCTACAGGGAGCACACCGGGGTCACCCCCATCCCGCCACTCACCCCCGGCGCAACCTGAGGACCAGGCAGGTCCCATCGACGTCCCAGCCGACTTAAGGGGAGGAAACGGGCACAGAGAGGTCCTGTGATTCTGCCTGTCATACAGCTGGCGAAGGAGGGGCAGGGCCAGGCACCAGAGTCCTGGCCACTCCACCGTGCGTGCGGCCCCCAAGGAAAGGGGTGGTGAACCCTGACCTGCACACCTCGAGAGGACAGGCGAAGCCCTGAAGGCGGGATGAAGCGGCGCCCTCTCCGTCTCTCAGTGGCGCGCCCACAGGCCCTGGGGACCGGGCTGGCCCGGGTGTCGGGGCCAGGTGTCCCAAGCAGCCTGGCACGGGCGCCCAGGCACGCAGGAGGCCGCCCTGCCTCCACAGGGTGCTAAGGTGCTTTGCTTAAGAGGATCCCAGCTCCCGGGCTCGGCCGAGCCCACTCTGTCTGGTGATCCTGGGCTGGGCCTGGTGGGCAGGTGGGTGGGCGGGCACTGACCTAGTTAACTCCTTGGAGTGGGCCGTCTTGGCTCCAGAAGGTGGCAAAAGCCACAGCCAGGGCCGGAGCACAGCCGCCCATGGGAGCCGCGGCACTCCCCGCCCCCAGGCTCTCCTGGACAGCGCCCAGACGGGAAGGGATGCCCAGCCCCACCCTGAGGAGGAAGCCCACCCTTCCTCAGGGAGCCTCCTTCAGCTTCCATTGTGTGCCTGTGGCTCCCGGGGGGCGGGGAGCCGGGGGGAGGCCAGCTACCCTCTCCAGCCCCCTTCTTCCCACACACCGGGCCTGCCCCTGACTCGGGAGAAACAGAGGACACTTCCAGAATGGAAAACACAGAATCGACACGTCCCTGCCCGGGACCCACCAACTCCACCAAGCCCGCCTGGGTCACGGTGCCCACCACCGAGAGCCAGGGTTCTGGAAAAAGCAAGGCCAAGGGTTGGCACTGTCCTGAATGACCCCATAGCGAGGCAGACCTCTCCCCTTGACTGAGGTGTCCACCCACCCAAAGTCACTAGGGGTGGCTCTGTCAGCCAGGCCGGGAAGTGAGTCACCCAGCTGTGGGAACCAGCTGGACGGCGTGCTGGTCTCAGGAAGGCCCTCGTCCCAGGGCGCACGCTGGGCAGGGCTGTCCCCTGACCCCTGTGATGGCCACTCTCCCCAGAAAGAGCACACCCAACCACGGCCCAGCAGGCGAGGGCAAGACCCAGAGCCAGCCGTCTGCCCCTCAAGGAAAGGAAAGGCCAGGGGCTCCCGCTGCCTGCCCACATGTCTGCGGGCCACAGAGCAGAGCACCACCCCAGAGGCCCCCCACACACACAGCCACAGCGGCCTGACAACAGTCACTATTCCGTATGGCCACGAAACAAAACCTCCTCAACAGACAAGAAGCAACCTGAGGAGGAATATTTGCAACCTATCACGGAAGGGCTTTCCTTAATATATAAAGAGTTCCCACCAACCAATATTTATATAGCACTTACTAACAAGTACAGATCTAAACACTTAACATACATAGACTCAAGCTGTCATCACAACCACCCTACGACATAGATGTACTGTTATCATCTCCCATTTTCTGGGTAACACTGAGGCACCAGGAGGCTGAGTAACCTGCCCAAGGTCACACAGGTAAGTAAATGGGCGAGTTGGGCTCAGAAAGGCAGTAGGGCGCAGGGCCCATGCCGTTAACCACAGTGCCGTCCAACCTCGGTAATCACAAGACCCACAGGAGCACATCCCTGGGTAGGAGGCATTCCTGGTGTTCACATGCACACAGAGAGAGGCTGAGCCTCCCCCAAAGGTGAAAAACAGAACCATAAGAGATGTCATTTTCCACCTCTCAGGCAGGCCAAGATGAAAGTCTGACAACCGAGCTCCTGGCAAGGATGTGGGGAGACAGGCCCTCCTGCCAGCAGCGCTGCTGTGTCCACGGTCCATCCTCTATGGACCACAATCTGGCAACTGTTCCAAACTAAAATACGCATCCTCTTACTTCTAGGAATCCACCCGGCAGACACACAGTCATGGCAAAGGTGAATCCAGGAGAGTCACCACCACACTGCTGACATGTCAGAATCCCAGAATAACCCCACGTCCCTCCAGTGGGGGACTGGTGAGGTCAACTGTGGAATATAGGGCCACGGAACACCACACAGCTGCAAATAACACCACGGTCACAGTCGTAGCAATGTCAGCACACACAGTGCTTACGAGGACCACTTTCAACCAAACAACTCCAGACTCTGTTTTACAGAGAAAGACATGGACGCACAGACAGATTAAGACACTTGTTCCAGGACACACAGCTCGTTTAAGTGGCAGAGCCAGGACCGGAACTAGGTCACCTAGCTGCAGAGTCTGCACTCGGAACCTTGCAGAAAGAATGGGGGATAATTTCCTTGGGAGGAGAGGGGTGTCACTTCTCACATATGGATGGAGTCCATGTGGAGTGACACAGACCTTCTCAAAGACACACACTTAAGTGAAAAATGCCACAGTAGAGCTGTGGATGGTGTGGCAGCAAAGAGGTACGTGAGGATGTGCCACTGTCCCCAGAGAGACCCTCTGGGGGAGATGGGGCTCACTGGGACAGGGATGGTAGCGTCACCTTCTTCCACGTCCCTTTTGTACTGTTTCTTCATTTTTTTTTTTAAGCTACATCATTAACTGTTTTTAAAAGCCATGATTTCCTGGGTCCCATGTGTGTCTTAGACAAGTGTCTAAGGACTCGGGGAGCCACCCCACACCCCGAAGGCTGAGAGCACAGAGCCCCGCGTGGGGGGCCTGGAAGGGAGGGGCTGGCTGGCCTCTGAGCACTTCCTCTGCACAAGGGAAGCCACAGCACTGCCAGCCCTGGAGGAAGTGGCACTGCCCACAACCAGGTGTGTGGCCCAGCCAGGATGGGAAGGAGGCGAGCAGAGGCGAGGGCAGGGGACAGGGAAGGGTGGGAGAGGAGGAGGGGGAAGGGGGCTGCCCTCGCGGCCCCAGAACACAGCTTCCAGGCACTCCCTGTCGCTGTCACATTGGACCTGGGCCCTCCCCAAGTCACCTCATGTCATGCCACAGCCCCCAAAGCCACAGCCCAGCTCTGAAGGGGGAGGGAGAGGACAGGGAAGGAGGGAGGAGGCCACCAAAACACAGACAGCCTGGCCGGGAACTTCCCCTCAGCCAGGGGCTGGTCCCGTGGCCTCAGTAAACAGGTTTCAAAACCATTAGTCAGCACTTTGGCCCTCAGATCTGCTGCCTCAGGTTCCTGGTCCCCAAACTGGGTCTCCAGGGTCCCAGGCCTGGGCCGAGGCTGGGCCTCCCCCACCGCCAGGCCTGGGGGCCCGGGGTCACTGGGGGAAACAGGCCGCGGTCTTCTGGGCCAGCTAGGCCTGAGATGGCCTCATCAGCCGGGCACCCGCCTCCCTCCTGCCCGGGTGGCTGGCCCCAACTGCCAGCAAGAAGGAATCTCCCTCAGCCCCGCCCCTCCCCCAGTCTGACACAGGGAGACAGTGGCCAATGCCGGGCCGCTGGGGTAATGTCAACAAACAATCCGCTGGCCCAGACAGGTGGTCCAGGCTGGCAGGGCTGCCCTGAGCCTGCGCTGGGGACAGGACTCACCGTCGCGGCCACTGGGCCAGACACCCCCGAGGGCCACGCTGTAGCCAGACCTCCCTCCGTGGAGCAGCGCTGCGGCCCGTGGCACTCAGGTGGCCGGGGAACGTGGGAGCTCTCCCAACATGCCCAGAGGAAACCCAGGCCCAAGAACTGGGCTGAGGGTGGGGTCTCCAAGGTCCCAGCAGGCCTCCGACGCCCATCCACACAGGGGGTGCCCAGCTCCTTCCCCCAGTACGAGATGCTAGCCTGGAACAGTCCGCTCCTGGCCAGGGTCTCCAGCACTTGGCTGGACTGGGACTTAAGTCACCGAGGCCTGAGGCTGTACTGGGGACAGTGGGGGTGGGGGGGAGGGGAGCACACCCCCTCCCCACCAAGACGGCGGCCCGCAGCCTTACCTGGAAGTCATACAAAGCCACGATGTTTTCATGTTTCAATTCCTAGGACAGAAACCCAAGTTTCCCGTGAGTGAAGCGGACTCACCCATCACCCTCTCCCCTCCTGCTTCTGAGGCCAGCTCACCTTGAGGATCTTGATTTCCTTCCCCAGGAGAGTCTGGGACTTGGAGAGGTTCTTCTTGTTAATGCACTTGACAGCGACCTCCAGGTCGTGTTTCTGAAAACCAAGCGCGGGTGTCCCTCAGGGGCGGGGAA
This sequence comes from Eschrichtius robustus, assembly GCF_028021215.1. Taxonomy (NCBI): domain Eukaryota; kingdom Metazoa; phylum Chordata; class Mammalia; order Artiodactyla; family Eschrichtiidae; genus Eschrichtius; species Eschrichtius robustus. Next base: position 1,162,428 of record NC_090837.1, read on the forward strand.
CCCGGGAACCCCTTGAAGGCCTTGCCCAAGCCAGGTAAGCACCCAGCAGGTCCCTGGAGATGAGGGGGTCAGGAGTGCACGTAAGGGGGACGTGGGGTCCTGGGGCTGTGGGGTGAGACGAGGGGCGCCCGGCTGTGTTCATGTGGGGTCTCCAGCAGGATGAGGGGGCCTCTGGGGTGTGGAGGTGGGGATGGGGGTGGCCGGCGGTGGGGATGAGGGGGGGGGTCCCTGGAGCGGGGGATGGGGAGAGGGACCCCGGGGCGGGGGGGCCGCCCTCGCCGGCGCTCTGTCCGGGCCGGCCGGCCCCTCACCTCGCGGTGGCGCCCCTTGAAGACCACGGCGAAGGCGCCATGCCCAATCAGGTCCTTGCGCGAGAACTCGAACTTGCCCACGGTCTCCAGGCCGCCGCGGCCGGACTCCATGGCGCGGGCCGGGCCAGGCAGGCCGGGGCTCAGGCGACGGCACGGGCCGGGGGTGGTGGGCAGGGGGCGCGCCCCATCGGGCAGCCCGGGCTGCGGACGCGATCCGACTCCGACCCAGTCTTGACCTAGGCTCCGACCCTAGCTCAGGATCCGGCTCGGGCTCCGGCCGGGAGACAAAAGAGCCGCGGCCGCCGGGCCCGGGAGCCTGAGACGCCGGCGCAAGCGCACAGAGTGCCGGGCGGGGCGGAGCCTGGGGGCTAGCCTGGCTGGGGCGGGGCGGGGCCTGCCGGGCGGCCGCGCTCAGTGGGTGGTGGCGCTGGCGGCGGGGCGGGGCCTGTTGGGGCGGGACCAGACGGTTGGGGCGGGGTCAGTAGCAGGCCCGCCTCCTTGGGCACGACAGGGGAGCTGCAAGCCTGGGCATGGGCCAAGGGTCGCCCTCCAACCAGTTCTCCTGCTGCAGCCTTACACTACGTCCCTTGTCTGCGCATCTGGGGGGCGCACATGTGCCATAGCCGCCGTTAATACCTGGGACGTGGCCTGTGTACCCCAGGGCTGGAGGTTGGATAGAATAAATTCTTAGAAAGGGAACGACTGCGTTGCAGGTTATGCATTTAAAATTGCGCTCGATAGTTACAAACTGTCCCCCAAACTGCACCAAACCTAAGAAATAGCCCACAAGTCCTAAGGTTAGGTAAATCCTGGTGCATCCTTTCTATGGAATAATACACAGCAGATTCTTAGAGGCAGAGGTGCTCAGATAAAAAGTGCTCCAAGTGACTTCCCTGGTGGCGCGGTGGTTGAGAATCCGCCTGCCAATGCAGGGGGAACGGGTTCAAGCCCTGGTCCGGGAAGATCCCATATGCGTCAGAGCAACTAAGCCCGTGCACCACAACTACTGAGCCTGTGCTCTAGAGCCCGCGAGCCACAACGACTGAAGCCCAAGCGCCTAGAGCCCATGCTCCGCAACAGGAGAAGCCACCGCAATGAGAAGCCCGCTCACCACAATGTAAGAGTAGCCCCCGCTCGCCGCAACTAGAGAAAGCCCCCGCGCAGCAACGAAGATCCAGTGCAGCCAAAAATAAATAAATTAATTAATTAAAAAATAAAGTCACTGGAGAGAGATGTGTGTATACCATACCTACATATGTATATAGCTTTATGTATGTATATACATATATAGGGTACCTAGTACTATACTATGTATGCATATATAGTACATTGGGCAATTATAACAGCTAACCCATTGCTTACCATGTGCCAGGCAGTAGTCATTCCATATATTAACTCATTTATTCCTCACAATGATCCCATGAAGTACTTGCTATGATATCCCTATTTTACAGATAAGAAAATTGAGGCCCAGAGAAGTTAGGTAAAAAAGTCACACAGCCAGCAAGAGAAAGAGCCCGGATTCTCACAGGAGAAACTGTTAACAGTGGTTGCTTTGGGAAGAGTCGTCCTTTTCACTTTACACCTTGAGTGTGAATTGCTCCTATAGCCTTCCATTATTGCTTTTGCAAATGCAGAATTCTAAACAATCCTCCCTGCCACCCCCAGTCTTCAGTCATAGCCCTGGATGGTTGCACCAGCCTGTGGGAACACACTTCTGAGGGGTAGGCGCCCAGGCACTCCGTACCCCGGACTGAGGCCAGAGGCCATCAGAGCTGGAAGGGACAATGGGTCTCCTGGCCCACCATCTTTGTTTTCCAAGGACGAGGTCTTGCAGTGCCACGTGGTCAGCCGTAGCCTGCCCTCACCTCCTCATCCATCCCCTCACTTCATCCAATGACTGTGTTTTCAACACCCAGAGTTGCCACAGAAGAAAAACACAGAATCCCCTCCTTCAAGACCTTCCTGTTCAGTGGTTGGAGTCGGGGGACAAGACGGGCAATGATTGCACAGACAGTTGTAAAGTTTCAACCCAGGAAAGTGCAGAGAACGGGCAGGGCAGACGGTGGGAGCCAAGATTGCTAGACGGAGCCTAGTTCCCCTGGAGACATGCCTCCAGGAGCCCAGCGCACCCTGGGAAGGAGATATTCGCCCTAAACTTGGGAAGTGACAGGGCAGAAGTTAGGAAGGAGGCAGATGAGATGGGACGTGCGTTTGGAAAAGGTTTCTGGGCCCTCGACGGTGGAAGAGAAGGGAGGCAAGGTATGCTCGATTCCGCTGGCCTTGGGCCCAGCTCAGTTGCTCAGGCTGCCACCCTCCTCTGTGTGACACGCCCACCATGGTCTGTGCCAAGTCCATCCTCGTGACTCAGATTCCATATCTGCGAATTTGCCTATTCGCTAAGTGTTTCATGTAACCCCCAAATCAGTACTCACATGCTTCTGTGGGCAAAATGTTTGTTGCCCCAGGCCCTCTTTCCCAGCTGAGGGTGAGGGAGGCCACTGCCTTGCATCAGCAGCTCTTGTACTGCAAACAAGGGTCCTGTGGGCTATTTAGGGCCACATCTGTCGCGGTCCAAACGCAGGCTGGAAAAGAATTTCCAGACACAAGGCAGAACGTAAAGAAGGTAGAATTTATTGGAGGGAAGGGTCGCTGCCAGAACAGCGGGCCGACTTCCTAGCAGTCTGGGAGAGTCGAGCCTGAACATGTGCTATTGATCAGTTTTTATAGCCAGGAAACAAAGGAATGGTCCGAGGTGAAAACTTCGTTTACTGATTGGTCGAGGCACATATACCTTCCTTCTGTAGGGTGGCAGTGGGACAGGGCAGATGCCTTTCCTTATTTGGGACAGGTCCCTGTTGCTCAGGTGGGTGTCGCCCAGGTGGGCTCAGGAATTTTGTAACCATCGCAACAGGGTGGGGAGGGCGAGTAAGGGTCTGGTAGGGGCTGTGACGCTGACACCTTTTCAAGCAGGGTCGTCCTTTGTCCTTGAAGCACCACAACATTCTTCTTCGGATCTTTGTGCTTTTTGTTGGTGATTTCGCTGTTCAAAAAAGTAAACAATGTTAATGAATCAACAGCATATATTAAATAGGATGTCTTTTACACAGAAACACACAGAAACACACAGTGATGTATTGAACAGTTGACAAAAATGTCGTGACCAGAGGGTGGCAGGAACCGAAATGTATTTTTCCCGGGGCAGGTTCAGAATCCACTAATCCTGTGCTGGTGGCAACGTTATAGAGCATGAGTACTTTGGACTGAAAAGAATGCACAACCTAAAAGCTCAGAGTTATGCTTTATTCGATGGACAAAACTAAGGACTTGAGCCTGGGACACAGCATCTCAGAAACTCTGAGAGACTGTCCCAAATGGGCAAGGGGCAGGGAGCCAGGATCTATAGGAGTTTTTGAAGCAAAGACCAGGTAGTCGGAACATTGAAAGATTACTGTTAAATAAGGAAAACCAGACATCACAAGTTAAGGAATTTAGCGCTTTGCTATGTATGGGAAGATGCAAAGTCTGGTCTCATTGAAATCATTCCTCTGATATGCACCTCAGCTATCCGGGGCCAGTATCCTCTGCTTCTCATCTTGAGTCTTCTCAGAGTGCACCGCTGGGGCAGCTGTAACGTGATGGCTTGATGGCTGCAACATCCTTTGGTTACTGATATGGCAGGAAACATTCTTCGTTCACAGTACCATGAACAGTGAGAATCAACTGTCCTTGCTATGTGCAGGCAACTCTCTTTACAGGAAGTAACTCTTATGCCCACATCAACCCTGGGAGGTAGATTCCTAAGGTTACTCCCATTTAATGGGGGAAGAAACTGATGGCCAGAGAATTGACTTGCCCAAGGTCATACAACTAAGAAGTGACACCTCTCTACTGCAAGCACTTGCTCCTCATCCTCCTAGGTCTCCAAACCTCCCGAGGCAAGGACAAAATCCTGTTCATCTCTGACCTCTGGTGCTCAGCCCAGTGCCCAGCAATCAGTAAAGAATCCTGTGGAAAGGATGTCGAGTGAAGAAAACCACCCTTGACTTGCTTACTCAACAAGCCAAAAAACACCACCTTCCATGGAGGTGCCACCTGCCCACCCAGACAGGCCTCCAGCCCTGCTGCCCCCTTCTATGAAAGGAATGGTGAACGGGTGTCGTTTCAAAGGGACTGGTGGCAGCTACCCAGAGTCTTAAGCTTAAGGGTTCTTAAGAGTTCTGAGAGTTCTGTGATGGATTAGTAATGTCTGTCACAGGTGCTGGGAGTTGGGGGTGGTTTGTGTGCCTTAAAACAGACAAGAGGGCTGCATTCCTGTGTCATTGTGACTTCACCAGTGTAATTTTCAAGAAGTTAAAAACTAACTCTCAGGGACTTCCCTGGCAGTCCAGTGGTTAAGACTCTGTGCTTCCAATCTAGGGGGCGTGGGTTTGATCTCTGGTCAGGGAACTAAGATCCCACATGCCGCATGGTGTGGCCAAAAAATTTAAAAAACCAAAAAACAAACTCTCATATGAATATGGAGCAAAAAGTGGGCTAGAGGTTTAGCTAACTCAGTAAGGAGGGAACGAGCCAGACAGTAAAGATGGTTCCTGGGTAGAATTTGAGGAATTGTTTATTTATAGGGATTTGAAAAGAAGAATGTTAGAGTAAGATTGGTCAGTCAGATTCAAAACTGGTCACTGTTTCCCAGGGCAAAACATTAACCTTTGATTATCTTTTCTATCTCAGAGAAATCATCTGTCTTCTGTTTGACAAAAACCTACAAGTTAACATGGAGATAATGTCACAGACTCAGAGCTTTGAATCAATTGTCAACAGAAAGGTAAACACGGTCGCAGAACCCCTGCATCAAGGATCAGCAAACTTATGGTCTAAGGGGGCAAATCCAGCCCTCCTCTTGGTTTTTTCCTTTTTTGTTGTTTTTCGTTTGTTTGTTTTTTTGGCCGTGTCCTGCGTCACGTGGGATCTTAGTTCCCCAAGCAGCAATTGAACCTGTGCCCCCTGCAGTGGAAGTGCAGAGTCTTAACCACTAAACCACCAGGGAAGTCCCAGTTTTTTCTTTCTTTTTATTTTTTTAATATTTGTAAAATACACATAACTTAAAAATTGCCATCTTAACCATTTTTAAGTGTACACCTCAGGGTGTACAATACATTCATATTGTTGTGCAACTGTCACCACCATCATCTCCAGGAATTTTTCATTTTCCCAAACTGAAACTCTGCCCCCATTAAACACTAATGCCATCCCCTGCAAAAACACCCTACTCCCTCTTCCCTCCACCCCAGCACCCACCCTCCCACTTTCTGTCTCTATGGATCTGACAGCTCTAGGTACCTCCTAAAAGTGGAATCCTACAGTATTTGTCCTTTAATGTCTGCCTTATTTCCCTTAGCATAATGTCCAAAAGTTTCATTCGTGTTGTAGCATGTGTCAGAATTTCCTTACTTTTTAAGGCTGAATAATATTCCATTGTACGTATACGCCACATTTCGTTTATCCATTCATCCATTGAAGGACACTTGGGTTGCCTCCACATTTTAGCTATTGTGGATGACGCGGCTATGAACGTGAGTGTACAAGTATCTCTTCCAGATCCTGTTTTCAATTCTTTTGGATATATATCCTGAAGTGGAATTGCTAGTAATTCTATTTTTAATATTTTGAGGAACCACCATACTGTTTTCCACAGTAGCTGCACATTTTACATTCCCATCAGCAATCACAATTTCTCCACATCTTCACCAACACTTGTTATTTTCTGCTTTTTAAAAATAGCTATCCTAGTGGTTGTGGTTTCTCACTGTGGTTTTGATTTGCATTTCCTTAATAATTAGTGATGTTGAGCATCTTATTTGCTTATTGGCCATTTGTTTATCTTCTTTGGAGAAATGTCTACTCAAGTTCTTTGACCAGTTTCTAATTGGATTGTTTGAGTTGCAGTCCTTTATATATTCTAGAGATTAACTGCCTACTTTGGTAAATAAAGTTTATTGAAACCCAGCCATGCCCACTTGCTTATTTAGTGTCTCTGGCTGCTTTCAAGCTGCACCTGGAAAGCTAAGTAGCTGCAAAGGTGACCGTGCGACCTGCAAAGCCATATTTGCCATGTGGCCCTTTACAGAATGAGTTTGGTGACCCTGGCCTTGAATTATTAAGTAGTCCTTCAATGATGCTCCAACTGGACCACGAAAGAGCACGCTGAAGTCATTACTTACAAGTTCTGGATCATTCTTCCAAACAGCGGTAGTGGATACCAGCAAAACCTAGGCGTTCCAGTCTCTATCACCCCAGTCCACGATGCCCAGAGGTGAATCCACTCCTCAAATGCCACTGAAACACCACTGGTGTGTGTGTTGGGAGGACACTCCTCCTCCAGCCCTGACCCCTCCCCTACCATGGGCTGGACGGCAGAGTGGATGAGTGCCTGGGTGGGTCCCCTCTAGGCACAGCGGGGAAGCCTGCGTAGCCACCTGGCTTCTCTGTGCCTAGGTTATCTCACCTGGGATAATAAAGAGGATTAACTAGAACAATGGAGACAGCCAGCTTCCTCAAGAGGAGCTCCCTAGAACACCACCACCCAAGCTAATTCCAGCCATCAGGAAGCACTGCTGAAGGGAGAGCTGGTGATCTCATCCCGAAAAGGTCTTTGTCCTCCCCTAGGGGACTTTAGGCAAAGCTTCTCAGGGCCTGGGCTCAACTCAAGGACTTCAGACTTTGGGGCAGGATGGGAATTTGCTTCCTGGCTCCCAGAAGGTTGGGATGGTGACAGCCAGGATTCTAAGGGGGCTCCGGGCTGATTTCAGCCTCGGGTAACCTCAGGGCGCCACCCACCTTGGCCTTGCAGCCAGCCCCTTCCAGCCTCAAGCCCAGAAGGAAGGTCTGTACCTGCGTCCCCCAGGCAGGGATGGCTGAACATAAACTTACAACCCAGCAATCCCACTCCTAGGTGTTTACTCAGGGTGCCTGATGAGAAATGTTCATTACAGCTTTATTCAGAGTAGCCCAGAGCTGGAAACAAATGTCCATCAACAGGAGAAAGCAGAAACAAATGGGGATATCCACACTCTGGAGTGGAGAGAATAAGCATCTTGTCCACGCAGCAGCGCGGGCGAACCTTGACGCCCTGTATGTAAAGCGAGAGAAGCCAGACCCAGAAGACCTCTGTTGTAGGGATTCATCCTGTGTGGGATTCATCCATCAGAAACGGATCACTTGTTGCCTGGTTGCCTGGGCTGGGGGGATTGATTGGGAAAGGACAGGCAGGGCTTTGGAGGTGACAAGTATTCTATGGTGATTGGGGTGGTGGTGGATACATGGCTTTATACAGTTGTCAAAACACTTGAAATGCGAGTATTTAATTGTGTGTGAATTATACCTCAGTAAAGTTAATTTTATTTTTTATTTTTTAATTTTTTAATAAATTTATTTATTTTTGGCTGCATTGGGTTCTTGTTGCTGCACGCGGGCTTTCTCTAGTTGCGGCGAGCAGGGGCTACTCTTTGTTGCGGTGCGCGGGCTTCTCATTGCGGTGGCTTCTCTTGTTGCGGAGCGTGGGCTCTAGGCTTGCGAGTTCAGTAGTTGTGGCACGTGGGCTCAGAAGTTGTGGCTTGCAGGCTCTAGAGCACAGGCTCAGTAGTTGTGGCGCACGGGCTTAGTTGCTCCGCAGCATGTGGGATCTTCCCAGACCAGGGCTCGAACCTGTGTCCCCTGCATTGGCAGGCGAGTTCTTAACCACTGCACCACGAGGGAAGTCCCAAAGTTAATTTTAAAAAGAAACACTGGGAATTCCCTGGCGGTCCAGTCGTTAGGACTCCGCGCTTCCACTGTAGGGGGTACAAGGTTGATCCTTGGTCAGGGAACTAAGATCCCTCAAGCCGCGTGGCGTGGCCAAAATAAAATAAAATAAAAAGAAGCACTGACACAGTCTACAGCGTGGATGAGCCTGGGAAACATCCTGCGAGTGAAAGAAGCCAGATACAAAAGGCCACATCTTGTACAAAGGCATTTACGTGAAACATCCAGACAGGCAAATCCATAGAGACAGAAAGAGGATTGGCGGCTGGCAGGGGCTATGGGGAGGGGGAGGGGCAGGGACTGCTGAGGGGTAGGGGGCTTCCCACCGTGCCCGCGGCATGGGGGGCTGTGCTGGGGGCTGGTGGCTCTGGTCCTAGGAGACACATCGGGTGCCAATATCCTCCTCGAAGGCCTGGAGGGAGAAGGAGTGAGTGAGTGCTGGGTCCGGGGACCGAGATTTAGCCCGCATTTTCCCAGCCCCAGAGGGCTACAGCCCTTGAAGTCCGCAGCTCCTGAGTGAGAACCCAGCTGGCTCAGAGCCTGCGGCCGGCCGGACTGGTTCTTGCAGAAGTCAAAGCAGAGTGCCCCAAGGCCTTTGCCTCCTGCCAGGTGGGTGACTCAGCCGGACACCTACAATTGCCACCCCGCTGATGGACGACAGAGAGCTAGGAGCCCTGCGGGACATCTGAAAGGCACGCAGAAGCCCCTGCCAGGCCTGGAGCAAGGATCAGGACTCGGCGCTTCCTCTCAGCGCCTGGGCCCCAGCTCCAGAATCCTGTGGTGTCCTGCTCTCCCTCTCGTCCGCGTTTCAAGGGGCAGCCAGGGGTGTCTCCCTGTGATGCGCCTGGCTCCCCGCCTCCCTGCCTCAGCCGGCTGTCCTCCCCCCCCCCCAGTTCCAGCCCTGGCCGCGCCCCGGTCTAACCCACTGTCTGGGGCCTCCTGGTCGGCACGCTGCCCGGAGCATGGCTGTCTTCTTCCCTCTTCACCTCCCTCATCCAGCCCCACTCGACCCACCCCAGCTGCAGGGCCTTTGCACAGACCGGCTCTCGGTCCAAACGCTGGCTTCAGCCAGTGTCTCCTCCAGAGGCTTTCCCTGACTGCCGTTCCATCTAAAGAAGCTGGTCCCCTCTGGCACACTAACAAAGGGGACTGTGGGCCAAGGAGCACAGTCAAGGGTCTGGGAAGGGGGATGGGAGACACACTTACATCCTTATTTCGCTCATCTCCAACAGAAATTTACCGTTCACCCCCTCCAAAGTGCTTAAGATTAAAGAAATTAAGAACTCCTCAGCCCCACATCATTTCCTTCCTCACTTATCCTTATGGGAACTCTCCTTGTTGATTTCTTATTGTCTAGCTCCCTCCACCAATGTGGAAGCTCCAAAACAGGGAGCTTGAATTTGTTATTAGCCTAAAAGGGACTTAGGCAACCTTCAATTCGTTATTGTTTTTTATTTATTTATTTATTTGGTTGCGCTGGGTCTTAGTTGTGGCTCGAGGGCTCCTTAGTAGTGGCCTGCGAACTCTTAGTTGTGGCATGTGGGATCTAGTTCCCCGACCAGGGATGGAACCCCAGCCCCCTGCATTGGGAGCGCAGTCTTAACCACTGCACCACCAGGGAAGTCCCCAGTTTGCTACTGTTGAATGAATGAATGAATGAGCAAATGAACAGGGCACAGGGGCTGGGCGTGTCCAGGCACCCACCTTCCATCCTGGAGACCCTCCTCTTCCCTCTGCTGTGGGAGCCTTTTCCTGTTCCTGCTGAGCCCCCTCCAGGCCTGTGCCCTGGACACACAGACACTCACACTCACACACACACACACACACACACACACACTCACAGAGGACAACCTATGATGTTTACAGCAGTAGTCTTTTTTTTTTTTAATCTTTTGAATGTTTGAGTTTTATTTTACTTATATTTTTTATACAGCAGATTCTTATTAGTTATCCATTTTATACGTATTAGTGTATATATGTCAATCCCCATCTCCCAATTCATCACACCCCCCCACCCCCTGTCCCTTTTCCCCCTTGGTGTCCATACGTTTGTTCTCTACATCTGTGTCTGCATTTCTGCCCTGCAAACCGGTTCATCTGCACCAATTTTCTAGGTTCCACATATATGCATTAATATACGATATTTGTTTTTCTCTTTCTGACTTAACTTCACTCTGTATGACAGTCTCTAGATCCAGCCACGTCTCTACAAATGACCCAATTTCGTTCGTTTTTTGACAGCAGTAGTCTTTATGAAAGGAAAAATACTGAACCCTCCCCTCCCCAAACCTCTGTTATAAACTATTTCTGCAATGGAATATTACCCCGTAGTGGAAAAAAAAGAACAGATGCCAACTTCCTGCAACAACAAAGATGCTTTTTACCGACATAATATGCAGTGGGAAAAAATGAGTCCCAGCAGATGACCTATAACATGACACCCTTTCAACAAAGCTGAAAACGATTAAAACGCAACGCGACATTGTGATGCGTGTGTGGTGAATATCTGGGTGATTGTCCATTTGTGTTAAAACTGCCATCCAACAAAGGTGAGGTGACAGCACAAAACTCAGTGGTCCCTGGGAGGGATGAGAAAGTGTGGGGCACAGAGGCGGGTGGAGGTTATCATTGATACTCTAGTTCTTGGGTGGGTTGGTGAACTCACGCATTTTTATGTTTTAAATAAGTCCAGGCTGATGGTGACAGCACACCACGAACTAAGATTCATCCGAGCAGTACACCTGGGGTTTGTTTAGAATGTTTTTGAAAAGGACAATTCATATAACCATGTGGAGACATATTTTTATTTTCTCATCTCCCAGCTGCCTCAAATGAGGGAAAGTCTAAGGTCCCATATCACAAGTGGTCCATTTATATGAAACATCTGGAAGAGGTGAACCCACAGAGACCGGTTGCCAGGGCCTGGAGGAGGAGGGGAGAGGGAGGGGCTGCTAACGGGGATGGGCTTTATTTCAGGGTGATGCAATGTTTTGGAACTAGACAGAGGTCGCACAGTATTGTCGACGTGCTAAACGCCCCTGAATTGTTCAATTTAAGGTGGGTAATTTTGTGTTGTGTGAAAAAAACATCTCGAGGGGCTCTGGCTTGGGGACAGGCACCCCGAGGGCTCTGTGGATGGACGGGTAACACAGCGCGCCGTCCAGGCCCTGCTCTTAGGGCGCCACGGAAACCCACCCACGTCCTCCTCGCCCCCAGCCCCAGGTGGGCACCATTCCCTTCCCCATTCTACACATGAGGAAGGAGAGACCTGGCTGGCCCAGAGCCACACCCTGGCAGGTCCTGGAGCCCGGCTGTGGACCAGCACCCACGCAGGTCAGCCTGCCTTGCGGGCAGTGCACAGCGGTGGCGCCTTCGACGTCCACCCACCCCAGGCTGCTCTTCCAATCTCTGCACCCGGAGGCAAGCGGGTCAGGCAGTACTCCATTTATCTTTTTTTTTTTTAAACGTCTTTATTGCATTTGTCTTAATTTTTAAAAAATGTTATGTTATAATTCACATAGCATAACATTCAGGATGTTAAAGTGTACACTCCAGCGGTTTTTTAGCATGTTGAGTTGTGCGACCATCACCACTATCTCATCTCAGAACATTTTCAGCACCCCAGGGAGAAACCCCACACCCACCGACAGGCTCCCTCTCCCCCAGCCCCGGCTGACCACTAGTCTTTCTGTCTCTCTGGATTTGCCCGTTCTGAACATTTTGTATGAATGGAATCATACGACGTGTGGCCTTTTGTGTCTGACTTATTTCTATTTCTTTTTTTTCTTCTTTTATTTATTTATTTATTTATTTATTTATTTTTTGGTTTGTTTGTGTCTGGCTTCTTTCACTCGGCATGTTGTTTTCAATATTCATCTACGCCGTAACATGTATTGGTGCTTCATTCCTTTTTCTTGCTGAATGATACTCCATTGCTCGGATAGACCACATTTTAAAATTTTTATTTATTTATTAAAAAATATTTATTTATTTATTTTTGGCTGCGTTGGGTCTTTGTTGCTGCGCGCGGGCTTTCTCTAGTTGCGGCGAGTGGGGGCTACTCTTCGTTGCGGTGCGCGGGCTTCTCATTGCGGTGGCTTCTCTTGTTGCAGAGCATGGGCTCTAGGTGTGCTGGCTTCAGTAGTTGTGGCTCGCGGGCTCTAGAGCGCAGGCTCAGTAGTTGTGGCGCATGGGCTTAGTTGCTGCGTGGCATGTGGGATCTTCCTGGACCAGGGCTTGAAACCATGTCCCATGCATTGGCAGGCGGATTCTTAACCACTGCACCACCAGGGAAGTCCCTAGACCACATTTTTTTAATCTATCAGTTAGTGGATTTTTTTTTAACCTACGTTTGGCTATTACAAAAAAAGGCTGTCATGAACCTTCACTCCGTTTTCCAGGTGAGGGAACCCCAACCCTGTGGGGAGAGGGAACCTGGTCCGGGCAGGGTCAAAGCACCTGTGTGGACAGGAGCTAGTGGCAAAGTGAGCCAGGCAGAAGGACCCGCCAGCGCAAGGGCCTTGGGGCCCGTCGGGGGGGAGGAGAAGGCCCAGAGGCATCCTGAGGGCAGTTGCAGCTCTCTCCCCACCCCCCAGGCTTCCCACCAGCTCCAGGCCCTGCCCTCTGAGGTTAGGGTGGCCTGGCCTGTGAGGGGACTTCAGGGGGCAGGGCATTCTGCTCACTGAGGGTCTTTGAGCAGAGCCGTCCTGCTGGGGGCACGGCATGGGGCACGCGAGAGGCAGGGACCTCTGTGTGGGCAGCCCCAGCCCGGGGGCGTCTTGGCTGTTTCCCTGCTAATCTCGGGACAGGGTTGGCAGACGAGCAAGTCCAGGTCACACTTACTGGAGGCTTCCCCGTAAGTAAAAGGATGCCAGCTCCATCCTTTGCGCTGCTCAAGCCAGAACCCTGCAGGCATCCTCGACCCGCCCTTTGCAGCACATCTGGAAGCCCCGTTGGCTCGACTGGAAACAGACCTAGAATCCTGCCATTTCCCGCCACCTGGAGTAGTTTCCTAGGGCTGTTGTAACAAACGACCACACACAGCTCTGGAGGCCAGAAGTCCAAAATCGAGGTGCGGGCAGGGCCATCTAGGGGAGGAGCCGCCTGCCTCTGCCAGCTCCGGGGCTCCGGTGCCCTTGTCTGTGGCCGCATCCCTCCATGTCTGCTTCCTGCGTCATGCGGCCTCTGCCCCGTGTCTGTGCATCCTCTCCTCCAGTGACAATACCAGTTGCGGGATTTAGAACCCCCCCTAGCTGAACATGACCTCAACTTAAGTGCATCCAAAAACCTTATCTCTAAATAAAGTCACATTCTTTTTTTTTTAATTTGTTTTTTTAATTTATTTATTTTTGGCTGCACGCGGGCGCTCTGCAGCCGCGGCGAGCGGGGGCGGGTGCGGGGGGGCGGCAGGGGGGCGGGGCCAATCCCCTCTGGGCGCGCATGCCCCCCACCGTGGCGCCCCTCCCACCAAGGAGCTCGGGCTCCGGGCGCACAGGCCCCAGCAGTTGCGGCAGGCGGCTCAGCAGCTGCGGCCCACGGGCTCCAGAGTGCAGGCCCGGCAGCCCTGGCACACGGGCCCAGCTGCTCCGCTGCACGCGGGATCCTCCGGGACCAGGGATCGAACCCGCGCCCCTTGCACCGGCAGGTGGACCCTCAACCACTGTGCCACCAGGGAAGTCCAAGGTCACATTCTGAGGTGCCCGGTGGACATGAATTGTGGGGACACCATGCAGCCCAGTACAGCACCTAATCCAGGTGGGAGGTGCTGGCCTCTGCCACCAGAATCTCCCTCCTGGGCCGCATCCCCAGCCTCTAGCCGGCGTCCACCACAGTCTCTTCTCACCTGTGCAGGCCCACAGCTCTGGAAAATCCAAGTCAGAGCCTGCAGCTCCTCTCCAAGGACGCCCAGGTCACTGCGAGCAGGAGCCCAGGTCCTCACGCTCCAGGCTGGACACCCTTGCCTCCCCCTCCTGGCCTCCGTGCTCTCCCTGAACACACAGGGCATTCATTGCCCCTGCCCCAGGGCCTTTGCACTTGCTGTTCGCTCTGCTGGGAGGGACCCGTGTCCCCCAGGCCACGCCCCCACCCCGGGTCCTGACCTCCCTGTTTAGAGTTATGACCCTTCCCGCACACGCACGCCCCTTCCCTGTTTTTGTTCCCTCTAGGAAACCCAACACCATCTAACAGACATTGTTTAATGGCATTTATTGTCTGTCTCCCAGTGGAACGGGAACTCCGTGACGGAAGGATTTTCCAGAACCTCAGGCGGTACCTGGCCCTCAGGAAGCCCTCAGTCGAAGTTGTTGTGTGAGTGGTCCCAGCCTAACCTCCCAGACCTCCCTGGTGAAGTGACCATTATCAGTCAATATCCTGGCGGGAGACAGAATTCCACTCCGCAGGGTCTCACTGGACGTTAATGAAGGGAGTCACAGGGCTGTGGGGACCTGGGACTTCGCCAGGCCTGCAGGGGCTCCTGGAGCTGGGTGGGGGTCCGGGTGGGAGGTGGTCATAGAACTCACAGCTGTGGAGGAGCGGGGACTAAGGGCCTCTGCTGGGCCAAACCCAGGAAAAGCCAGAGGCCCCTGGGCGATGCAGCCTCCAGGGCCCAGAGCCCGGTCTGGGTGTGGGGCACCGAGAGTGTGCAGGACACGCCTCTCGGGGGGGAAATGGAGGCCCGGGGATCCCGGTCCCAGCCCTCATCACCAGCTGCACAGCCCGCCGGGGACTTGGGGCGTCTCCAGGCTAGGAAGCAAGTGTCCGGAGGCAGATTCCAGCCTTCGGAGGCAGACGGGCAAAACGCTTCTGCCCTGTGTCATGGGGCAGGAAGAGCAGCCGCGGCCACCACGCCCATCACCATCCTTCCGCCGAGGCCTCTGCCATCCAAGCCCGAGTCCATGCCAACTCTCCCTGCCTTTCCAGTAACCAGGTGTGAGGCCTTGGGCAACTTACTTTTATCTTTTTTAAACTAGTTTTCCCATCTGTAAAATGGGGCCACAATGCTACTAGGATATTTCCAGCTTCCCAGCTTCTGGGCGCCCAGTGGGAAGAAATTTCCTGCCCTTCTTGTGGTTAGAGCCGTGCGGTCAGTTCTGACGGATGAGTTGTCAGTAGAAGCTTCCGGAATGGAGCTCCTAATGGCCCCTCCTGAGCCCCCCTGGTATGGCAATGTCCGACGGTCCCACATTCATTCTGGAGCCCCTAGCCAACACTGGGATGGAGCACCACATAGCAGGAGCAAGAAATAAACCTGCATGGTTTCGAGTGGCGGAGCTTTTCGGAGCAGTTTGTTACTGCTGCAGAGCCTAGCGGGTCCTGACTGACAGTCCGGAACTCACTGGGCTGTCGTGGGGACCGGGTGGGCTGACCACATAAAATGCTCAGTGCAGTGCCCAGCACGTAGCACATGCCCAGCAGATGATTCACAGATACGGGCGGTCATCCAACTGGAAAGTCTGTGCCAGCCTTTGTCCACTGGCTCGCTCACTCCCCATGACCCGCTTCCCCGGCTCCTCTGACTGCACTTCTAGCCCTTCCTCCTGCTCGCCCACCCACTCCGGCCTCCACGCTCCACCTCAGACATGCTGAGCCTGCGCCTCGCCCCTGCTGGGCACACCCTCCCCCTAGAACTTTGCGTGGCTGGCTCTTGGGTCAGCCCAGATGGCCCCTCCTCCGAGAGCGTCCCTGACCACTTAAAGCAAAGCCACGCCCCCTCACTCCATCTCCATCACTTCACCCTGGTCTGCCTTGTCTAAAGTACCTGTCTGGGACAAATATCATATGATATCACTTATACGTGGAATCTAAAAAATGATACAAATGAACTTATTTACAAAACAGAAACAGACTCACAGACTTCAAAAAAAAAAAATCTTGTGGTTACCAAAGGGGAAAAGTGGGGGGGGAGGGGTAAATTAGGAGTTTGGGATTAACATGTATACACTACTATACATAAAATAGATAACCAACAAGGACCTACTGTATAGCACAGGGAACTATACTCAGTATTCTGTAGTAACCATATAAGTTACGCCTGAAGCTAACACAACATTGTAAATCAACTCTACTCCAATATAAAATAAAAATTAAACAAAAAAAATAAAGTACCTGTCTTGGGACAATCAATCCCAGTTGCTCATCAAGGTAAGGGCATGGGGAAAATAGGGGTCTGTTGTAGATTAAAAGAGATTTACAAATGCAACCGTGGTTCTGCACCAGGATTGATTGAACAAATCCACTGTAAAGATATTTGTGGGGACAAGGGGGCAACTTTGAATATGGTCACGTAGGAAATGACATTAGGGCATTATTGTTAATTTTGGGAAGTGTGACAGTGCTGTCTCTGTCATGCAGGAAAATGACCTTTTTCTTTTTAACTGATGTATAATTGACATATTAAAATGTCTGTATTCTCATACAAGGTACTTAGGAGTAATATGTCATTATGTTACTTTATTTTTAAAAATTTTGGGGGGGTATATGTGTAAATATTTTATTTTACTTTCCAAATTGTGAAAGCAAGGACCAAGTCTCATGCAACTGGATTTCTTTCTTTCTTTCTTTTTTAAAATTTTATTTTATTGGAGTCTAGTTGATTTACAATGTTGTGTTAGTGTCAGGTGTACAGCAAAGTGATTCAGTTATACATGTACACATATTCATTCTTTTTTAGATTCTTTTCTCATATAGGTCACCACAGAATATTGAGTAGAGTTCCCTGTGCTATACAGTAGGTCCTTGTTGGTTATCTGTCTTATATATAGTAGTGTGTGTGTGGTCATCCCAGGTTTCTGATTTATCCCTCCCCCACCATGTTTCCCCTTTGGTAACCATAAGTTTGTTTTTCATATCTGTAAGTCCGTTTCTGTTTTTTAAATAAGTTCATTTTTTCCTTTTCTCTTTTTTTTAAAATGAGATTCCACATATGGGTAATATCACTTGATATTTGTCTTTCTCTGTCTGACTTATTTCACTTAGTATGATAATCTCTAGGCCCATCCATGTTGCTGCAAATGGCATTATTTCATTTTTTTTATGGCTGAGTAATATTCCATTGTATATATGTAGCACATCTTCTTTATCCATTCATCTGTCGATGGACATTTAGGTTGCTTCCATGTCTTGGCTATTGTAAATAGTGCTGCTATGAACATAGGGGTGCATGTATCCTTTCGGATTATGGTTTTCTCAACTGGATTTCTTTCACAGCACCTAATACACAGTATCTTGCTCTTACCACATACTCAGGAAATATTTATTGAACAAACGTCAAAACTTACCTCCTTGGAAATCACTGCACTTGGAACTTTTTTGCATTAAGACAATGACGGCTCCTGATAAACCAAATTATGTTTTCCAAGAAATGTAATACTCTAACACCTTAATTGATCCAGAAAAAGCAAGTCTACTTTCTTGTAAAATGCAGTAGAAATGAAACAAGGAGGTCTATTTTACTTTAAAATTACTTCAGCAAGACCAAAAATAAGTGAAGCAATATGGCAAAATGCTAACAATAATTAAATTTAGGTGCTGTGTATGTGACTGCTCATTGAACTATTTTCTTTTCTAAGCTTGAATTTTTTCAAGACAAATGGAAAGAAATACTGCATAAGAGATATAAAAAAGTATTTATTGTTATTGGACATCCCTATATGTTTACTTTGAAAATCTTCTTTATTACCATTCAATACATACAAACTAGTATCTGTAGCACACATGGAAGGCATAACCAGAGCATGAACAACCTTGAAAACGGTGCCAAAGAGGGGCGACATGTCTGGTAATTTCCATTTCTGTCCATGTTCATCCTGTCCGCTCGACCCCTCAGTCAGAGGTTGCCAGCGCCTGAGTTTCGTGTTTATTATTCCTTTGCTTTAACTTTTTTTTTTTTTAATTTTTATTTATTTATTTATTTATTTATTTATTTATTTATTTATTTATTTATTTATTTATCTTTGGCTGTGTTGGGTCTTCGTTTCTGCGCGAGGGCTTTCTCCAGTTGTGGCAAGCGGGGGCCACTCCTCATCGCGGTGCGCGGGCCTCTCACTATCGCGGCCTCTCTTGTTGCGGAGCACAGGCTCCAGACGCGCAGGCTCAGCAGTTGTGGCTCACGGGCCCAGTTGCTCTGCGGCATGAGGGATCTTCCCAGACCAGGGCTCAAACCCGTGTCCCCTGCATTAGCAGGCAGATTCTCAACCACTGTGCCACCAGGGAAGCCCTGCTTTAACTTTTAATTGAGGTGTAACTTACACGCAGTTAGTGCACTAATCTTAAGGATATGGATTCATTTTACAAATGTCTGCACTTGTGTAACCACCACTCAACTCAAGGTGCAGCGCTTTCCCAGGCCCCAGAAAGCTCTCGGGTACTCTTCTTCACTCCTGACAATAGAACCACTACCCTGGCCTCTTTCTCCATAGATTGGTGTTGCCTGTTCTTGAACATTATAAAAATGGATCATACAGGGACTTCCCTGGCGGTCCAGTGGTTGAGACCCTGAGCTTCCACTGCAGGGGGTGCAGGTTCAATCCCTGGTCGGGGAATTAAGATCCTGTGTGCCACATGGTGTGGCCGGAAAAAAAAAAAAAGGATCATACAGAGCTCAGTCTCTGTGTCTGGCTTCATTCAGGAAGAGGTATGTCCATAAGATTCACCTATGAGATCACATCCTTCCCTTGCTTTTGCAAAACAATCTTAGCATATATATATATAATATGTGTATGTACGTATTTGTATATGTATATTCATATACGTAGACATTGTGTTTTGCTTGTTTTTAAGCTTTATAAAACTGACATCTTAGTGTACAAAAAACACAACACAATAGCATAAGAAA
This sequence comes from Eschrichtius robustus, assembly GCF_028021215.1. Lineage (NCBI taxonomy): Eukaryota > Metazoa > Chordata > Mammalia > Artiodactyla > Eschrichtiidae > Eschrichtius > Eschrichtius robustus. Next base: position 1,181,370 of record NC_090837.1, read on the forward strand.
GCTGTTGGTGAAGGTAAATATATAGACAAATACAGAATATCACTGTAATGGTGGTGGTAAATCACTTTTAATTCTAGTTTAAAAGTTACAAGACAAAAGTTATTAAACAATAACTATAACTAATAAACGTGTTAAAAAGTACACAGTATGAATAGATATAAATTGTGACAACAATACCATAAAGTGTGTGTGTGTGGTGGGAATGTAAATTAGTGCAGCCACTACTGAAAACGTTATGGTGGTTCCTTAAAAAACTAAAAATAGAACTACTGTATGATCCAGCAATTCCACTCCCAGATGTATACCCAAAGAAAACGTAAACATAAATTTGAAAAGATACATGCACCCCAATGTTCATAGCAGCATTACCTACAATAGCCAAGATATGGAAGCCACCTAAATGCTTATCTAAAATAAGTGGATAAAGAAGATGTAGTATACACATATAAAATGCAGTATTACTCAGCCATAAAAAAGAATGAAATTTTGCTATTTGCAACACATGGATAGACCTGGAGGGTATTATACTTAGTGAAATAGAGAAAGACAAATACTGTATGTTATCATTTATCTGTGGAATCTAAAAGATAAAACCAACCAATGAATATAACAAAACAGAAACACAGATATAGAGAACAGACTAATGGTTCCCAGTGAGGAGAGGGAAGTAGGGAGGGACAAGGTAGGGATAGGGGATTAAGAAGTACAAACTACTACAAATGAAATAAAGACACTACATGGATACGTTGTACAGCACAGGGAATATAGTCAATATTTTATAACTTTAAATAGAGTATAATCTATAAAAATATTGAATCACTATGTTGTACACCTGAAACTAATATAATATTGTAAATCAACTATACTTCAATTAAAAAGAAATACGTGGGGCTTCCCTGGTGGCGCAGTGGTTGAGAATCTGCCTGCCAATGCAGGGGACACAGGTTCGAGCCCTGGTCTGGGAAGATCCCACATGCCGCGGAGCAACTAGGCCCGTGAGCCACAATTACTGAGCCTGCGCGTCTGGAGCCTGTGCTCGGCAACAAGAGAGGCCGCGATAGTGAGAGGCCCGTGCACCGCGATGAAGAGTGGCCCCCACATGCTGCAACTAGAGAAAGCCCTCGCACAGAAACAAAGACCCAACACAGCCATAAATAAATAAATAAATAAATAAATAAATAAATAAATAAATAAGCCAGGCCTTTAGCTCTAAAAAAAAAAAAAAAAGAAAAGAAAGAAATATGTGTAGGGGGGAGGTAACCATAGGGCTTTTGTATGCTGAACATAAGTTGTTATCAGCTTAAAACTGGCTTTTATAACTATGATATTTTATGTAAGTCCCAAAGTAACCACACACAAAAAATTAACCTATAGAGTTATACAAAAGAGAAAGAGAAAGGAATCAAAGCATATCAATATTTTAAAAATCAACAAACCCAATAAAGGAAAAGAGGCTACAAGATGAACTGAAAGCCATGAACAAAATGGCAAGAGCAAATCCTTCCCTATTAGTAATTATGTAAATGGATAAATGGAAATCCATAGATGCAAATGGATTAAACTTCCTAATTGAAAGTCATTGAATGGCTGAGTGGATAAAAAACCCAGACCCAACTGTGTGCTGCCTGCTATGTGCTGCTCTCTTTAGATTTAAGGACACAGGCAGGCTGAAAGTAAAGGAATGGAAAAATATTCCAAGGGTCAACCACATACCCTGTCGCTTCAGTTGCTTCAGGGCTGTCGGGATTTGGCCTCCCGTTGTCTCTGAGCTGTTTTACAACTCATTGTAAATTGCACGTAACTGACAAACATGGGAATTCTTTCTTATCCACAGAGGTTCCGTTATCTTCCCTCCACCCCAGGGGGAAAAAATACAGATTTTCCTCCATTTACATATGCATTTCGATACTCCTTATCTATAAAGGTGTCTTTTTCTTTTCTTTCTTTCCGTTTTGGCCGCACCTTTGGGCCTGTGGGATCTTAGTTCCCCGACCAGGGGCGGATGGAACCCGTGCCCCCCTGCAGTGGAAGCTCGAGGTGTCTTAACCACTGGACCTCCAGGGAAGTCCCTCTTTATTTTCTTTTGAAGTTTCTAACAACTGCCTGGGTCCCTCCTTGAGCAAAATCTTTAACACCTCTTCTTTTTTATAGCTCTGAATCATGATTTTTCCTTTTTTGATCACCTTTAACAACAGCATTTGTAGTCCTTTGCACCTTGCCCTTCTCACTAAACATTGTGTCACTGAGATCCGTTCTGCGTTGTTCAGCAGCAGCTCATTCTCCTCACGGCCGCCTAACACTGCCCTGTAAGATCTGTCCCAGAACCATGATCCGCGCTGATGATGGGCATGTAGGTTGTTTCCGGATCTTTGCTGTTAGGAACAGGCTGCTACAAACACTCTCATTCATGTCTCCTGCTGTCCCCTGCCAGAGTTTCTCTGGGGGACATACCTAGGGGTGGAATTGCAGAGTAACAAAGTATGCAAAGCTTCCACTTTACAAAATCATGCCCATTTATGCTCCAAAGGGGTTGCAGAGGGTTACACACCCACCAGAGTCCCCTGACTCATGGGTCCTCCCTCCTAACACCAGCCCGTGACAGCACTCACTACTGGACAGTGTCCAGTTCAAAGAGCATCTCTTTGCTGCCTCAAATTGCAGCTCTTCCAGCCTCATTTGTGAAGTGACTGCTCATATCCCAGCAGGTCAGGCCAGGGTGGAGGAGGGGCTGCCCCTGGGGCTCAAGTTCTCACCATCCCCTGTGCCTGGAACAGAACGTGGAACGGAGTAGGTGCTCCACAAATAGTTCTGCGGTGAATGAACACGGGGGTGAGTGCCTACTGAATGCATATGCGTGCAGGCAACGTTTCCCGAGACCTCAGGCACCTCTGCTCTGCGCTGCCCAGGTAGGAGAGCAAAGCTGGGGGGCCTGGGCCACCAGGCATCTCTAGCTTGGGGTAGGGGTGGAAGGATGGAGCTCCTGTCCTTCCCAAGTCAGTCCTACCCCCTCGCCATCCTTCTGCTTGCCCAGGGCGAGAGCCCACAAGCTGTTCAATGGCCCCTTCGTGTGTGCTTTGGGTTAGGAGTTGGAAATCACATCTCCTGTTTAGCTGTTTGGGGGTCTCTCGGAAGTGACTGACCCCTGACGCTGTGCTGAGTGGCGCCTGTAGGGGACCTTGCTGGGGGCTCTTTGACAGTGCACTTCTCAGATGGGCTAGTGTTATTCTGAAGAATGGCTTCTGGGGGAGGTGGTCCTGGGTTGTCCCTGCCCAGGGACACCAACCAACCAGTTGACTGAAAAAAAAACACACAACCTGAAAGTTGAGAATTATGTTTTATTCGGGGATCTTACTGAGGACTATAGCCCGGGATGGCAGCCTCTCAGATCGCTCTGAGGGATTGTTCCAAACAGGTCAGGGAGGAGCGAAGATGTAGAGGAGTTTTTTGCTGGAAAAACACACACAGGTAGCAAAGCATCAGCAGATTACTGCTAATCACAAAAATATCAAATTAATGATTTTAGTGCCTTTCTTTGTATGGGAAGATACAAGAGTCTGGGCTGATTGAAATCATTCCTTTGATATGCCTCTTTTTTTTTTTTTTCCTTCTCGAGCTCTCCCTCTCTCTCTTTTTTTTTTTTTTTTGGATCTGCATCTTAACTGTCTAGGGCCAGTATCTTGTTTTTCTGCATCCTGAATTCCCCTCAGGGTGCACCATAGTGCAACTGCAGCAGCTGTTGGCTTTATGGCCGCAACATCCTTGTTTACTGAAAAGGCAGGTGACATTCTTTGTCCACAAACTGATGGGGGTGAGAAGTTTTAGGACCGCATGAAATCAAACAGGCATCTGTACCAAATACCTAAACCACATTCTCCAGACCCTCTCAGAAGGGCACTCTCTTATCTCCTGCTAGTTCCCTTGTTGATAAATGATAAACTTTGGTACAGGCTCCAAATCAATTTGCCTAATACGTGGCTTTTGTAGGGTAATTACCTCAGGGTCCCCGCAGGTATCCGCCTGGCTCTGTGCTCCTGGGGACTCTCCCACTCCTCACCCCATAGCCGCCATAGCTGGTGACCCCAAGGAAACAGTCCAGCCCAGCCACACTGCAGAGTCCACACCTGGGCATCCCTGGACTCACCTGGAACAGGTGGTACTCAGCCTCCAGGACCTACCTGATGGGCTTTTGCAGGAACCCCTTTCCCCTCCCCAGACCAAGACAGGCCCCCGGGTCTCAAATCCAGATGCCCTCAGGGACACGGCAAAGCCTCTGCAGGAGATGGAGGGTGCAGGACATTGCACACGCCCTGGGCAAAGCCGTCACATGCATTTATGCTTTTGAACAGCAGACTGTCTGGTAAGCTGGTGGATTGGAACTCCTCAGCTCCAGCCTAGAGGTCAGACCCAGTCAGCACCCCTTCCCCGGGCACAGCTTCTGGGTCGCGGTTGTGTTGCAGGAAGGGGGACCCTTCCAGGGCCCGAGAGTGGGCTCTTGTCGAACACTCGGAAATGAATTGGCCGAGGAGACACACGTGCTGACGAAGCAAGAGACTTGATTGGGAAGGGGCGCCCAGGCGGAGAGCAGCAGGGTAAGGGACCCCAGGAGAACGGCTCTGCCACGTGGCTCGCAGTCTCGGGTTTTGTGGTGATGGGGTTAGTTTCTGGGTTGTCTCTGGCCAATCTTTCTGACTCAGGGTCCTTCCTGGTGGCGCGCGCATTGCTCAGCCTGGATGGATTCCAGCGAGAAGGATTCTGGGAGGTTGGTAGGACATACGGACTGGCGTTTCCCCTCTCCTTTGGGCCTTTCCCGAATTCTTCTAGTTGGTGGTGGCTTGTTAGTTCCACGTTCCTTACCAGGACCTCCTGTTGTAAGATAGCTCATGCAAGTGGTTACTATTGGGTCTGGCCAGGGCAGGGGGTTTCGGTCAGTGGTTCCCCTAACAGTTGGGCGGAGGGGCGCGGGAAAGGATGAGGGCTTTACTCTTCCAGACCTGACCCAGGCTGGGTGAGACAGCATCTCACGCATCTGCACCCCTGCTGTGCTCTCAGAAGCCCACTAGGGTTCCCCGTAAAGCCTGTGTTAGACTTCTGTGTCTACACCCTGGAGGACTAAAACCGGGGCTCAGCAAACACACACACCCACATTCATAGCAGCATTATTCACGGTTGCCAACCCAGATGTCTGTCCACGGGTGAATGAATAAACCAATGTGGGCCAGCCGTGCAAGAGAACGTGATTCAGCCGTGAAAAGGCATGAAGCTCTGATTCACGCTGCAACACGAATGAACCTTGAAAACATGTCACATTAAAGAAGCCAGACACAGAATGACGACTATTGTATGATTTCCTCCCAGATGAGGTTCCCGGAATAAGCACATGCACAGAGACTTAAAGTAGATTCGTGTTGGCTGAGGGCTGGTGAGGGGCTGGGGGTGACCGCTCGGGGGCACGGAGATTCCCTCTGGCGGATAAGAATGTTCGGGAGCTGGGTGGAGGGCAGGGTGGGCACCGGCAGTGTACTCAGTGTCACTAATGATAAATTTTGTGTCATGTGTATTTTAGCATACAGTGTTGAAAAAGGTATGAGCTGAAATAAAGAATGGATAAGTGAAAAAGAACATCAAACCTACATTGTCAGAAACAATACAACAGTTTCAGTGGGAGGTGAAATAACCTGAGGTGTGAGCTGCGGTGTGGCCAACGCCCCCGCAGTTGGGCATCTCATCCTACGGGGAGGGGCCTGGGCTCAGAAGGAAACAGACCCTTGAATTTCCCCCCAGCTCCGCCCCCAATGCCCAGCTGCCTGTTTCCACCTGGAGGGCCACCTGGCCTTGGGACACCATGGGTCTGAGCGTTGCCTTCCTCAGGGACGGTCAGAGGTGCATGAAACTGAATGTAAGATGTGCCTCTGCCGGCCACCCTCTGTCCCCTCCCGGCCACCTGCCGCCCCCTGCCTCCCAAATGCCCACGCCCAGAGCTGCCCCCCTCTCCTCCTCTTCATCCTGCCACCAATAACCAATAGCATGGTAAGTGCAGCTGGACGTGCCTGGGCTCTGGGTTCAAATCCACTTATTGGAGCCGGGTGACCTGGGTCAGCTACCCTGATCTTTGGCCTCTTTCTGTTTCCCCCGCCTCTCAAGTTGGCTCCAGCCTGAGGCCTTTGGCTGTTCCCTCTGCCTGGAACACTGCCCCCATGCCCTCCCATCATGGAGGTCTCACTCACATGTCGCCTACTCCAAGAGGCCCTCCGGGACCACCTGGTCTAAAGTGCCCCATGCCCACCTTGATCCCGGTTGCTGTGATATCACCACTTACAACCCTCCTTTTATTGATGGCGGCACTGACTTCTCTCTTCTGCCTCTGGAATGAGAGCTCATGACGTCTGCTGGCATCTTGGAGTCCCTGAGACCCCAGGAAAGGGGCCAGGTGTCCAGGGGCTACGGTGCCCATGGTGCAGCCTGGGACCTTCTTGGGGTCCCCGAGCCCAGGCACTGTTAACGCCACTCCTGGTTCGCAGAGCTCTTCCCCCGCTTCCCCTCCGTGGAGTTTGTGACACCCTGTGCTCTCGGGCTTAGTAATACTTCTGTGTTCAGTCGAATCTAAACGCCACTGATAGTAAGACCCCCATTCATTTATGAGCTGCTAGAAAGAACACAATGTTGTGGGTTGTACCTTTGGTTTTTTTTTTTTGGCTGTGCCGCGCGGCATGTGGGCTCTTAGTTCCCTGGCCAGGGATCGAACCCGTGCCCCTGCAGTGGAAGCGTGGAGTCTTAACCACAGCACTGCCAGGGAAGTCCCTGTGTTGTACTTTGACCCTCCATCAGTTTTAACACACATCCTGATTTCACGTGATAAACTGTTCATCGAGGACTCAGTGAAATTCGGTCGTAACACGAGCAGGCTGTGGCACTGCACCTGTGCCCCGGCCGGTTCCTCTCCTCCGGGTGTGGTTGTCCGTTTAACCCGGCCCACCGGGCAGGTGCGCTTATCCCCAATTCACAGACGAAGCAGCTGAGTAACTAGTCAGAGTCACAGCGTCAAGAAGAAGAAGAGCAGGCGTGAACGGGGGCCTGGCCGGGGCACCCACGCTCCCGACAGGCGCTCCCGACAGGCACGCACCTGGCTCCTCAACCCCCGGGCCGCTTGGCAGGCGGGAAAGGAAGCCTCGAGGCCGCCAGTGACTTGCTTGGCACCGCAAGGCAATAACCCCAAGTGCTTCTAGATGGAGCCTGGGAGGAGGGGGCAGCTGGAGGCTGTGCTGGGGGCCGGGGCCCCCGGAAGGGCAGAGTCCAGGCTGGCAGGCCAGCGAGGCCACACGAGTCCAGGCAGAGGATTGCATCAGGGTCCACGCTGCTGTGGCCCGGGGCTACCTGGGGCCTCGCTGGGGTGATGCAACCCTGGCCGGTGGCCACCTCCCTGGGCGGTGACCGTGATGAGGGCGGGCCCTGGGAGCTCCGCGTTCCATGACCCTCTGACAGCTCTCAGCCCTGGCTGCTCCGCGCAGACCCCTGGGGGCTCCGTCCTTTCCGGAACTCCCGCCCCCGGCTCACGGCATGCGGTCAGCACCCGTTTTCCTTGCTATTTACTCACTTTCCCCACAACCTGCACCCACCTGGACTCCCGCCCCTGGAGAGCATCCGTCTTAACATTTACCCGTCGGTTCCTGGGCGCGATTGTGAAACGGGTCTGACAGTAAATGCCACAGGGCAGTCTGTCTCGGGGGCCCGCCCGTGTCCTCTGTGGGCTTGGTCAGCACTTTGCGTCCTGTGCCCCCGTGTCTCTGTGACAAGGACCCTGCCGGGCAGGGAGTGGCCGCACTGTTTAGGAATCCCTTGTTCGTGTCTCACGTGTTATCACTAAGCGAAGGGCCAGGAGGCCTTTGAGGCTGCTGAGCTGCGTCTGTCTGAGTCTGCTCCGTCTCACGCGGCTTCTCGTGTCTTCGCCTGGTGCTGATTCGAGGTCCTCGTGTTGCTCTCCACGGTCAGCCAGGCGGCCTCTGCTGCCCCATCCCTGGGCCTCCCGATAGCTGACCGCAAGAGGCTTACCTCTTGCCTCTGAAACCAACACTGGACGGAGAGAGATTCAAACACCACGGACCCCGGGAGGGAGTCATGATTGAGGGGGGCTCCGGGAGTGGAGCGTGTTTCAGTCCCAGGGAGTCTACCCCCGAGTCAGGCGCTGCACTCCTGGTCTGGCCTAGAACGAGGGGCCAGTCGTCCAGGTCCATCCAGGACAGTCCTGGTTTTCATCCGAATTGAGCGGCCGCCCTCCCAAAGGCCGCTTCCTGGGCCAGCAGGAAGAGGGGACTCCTGAGATGGCACAGGGGGAAGAAGGCCTGGTCCAGCCGCCAGCATGGGGCCTGGGTCCACCCGCGGCATTTCTGTCATTCGTTTGTTCACTCAACAAACATTTAGTAAGCCAGAACCACGGCATTGAACAAAATAGGCCAAATCTTTATACTCTAGTGGAGAGGAAAGACAGCCGACAAAATACAAGCTGAGTATATAAACTGACTGTAGAGTGGCTCAGATGGTAGTGGGTGCCATGGAGAAGATAAAGGAGGGAAGGGGTGTGGATGCGTTTATGGGGAAGGAGGGCTGTTTGCAATTCCAGGGAGGTGGTCAGAGAGGCACTACTGCAAAGGTGACACTGGAGGCGCCTGCGTGTGCAAAGGCCCTGAGGCAGGAGCTGTGGTCTGGGAGGGGCTGGGTCAGAGTGGCTGGACCGAGGTCGGGGAGGGGAGATGGAGGACAGGGACGAGGGGCCAGACCTAGGCCATGGTAAGGACTGGGTTTGTACCCTCACCCTCACTCCCTAGGCCAGGGGATCCACGGGAGGGTTTGGAGACCAGAAGGATCTGGTCTGATGAAGCTTTTCATGGGTCCTGTGGTCGCCGTGTGGAGAACAGACGGGAGAGTGGCCAGTGCGGATGCCAAGGGCAGTGAAGAGGCAGAGCGGATGGTGGCTTGCCTGGGGGTCAGAGGAGCTGATGAGCCAGGCGGGAGGAGAGAGCAGGGTGATGAGGTTCCCGCCTGAGCCACGGGGTGGCCTGCTGTCCGTCTGCGGAGGAGCAGGTCTGGGGTGCTCAGGCCCCTGGTTCTCCCATGCAAAGGGGAGCAGTGTGGCCAGCTGAGTTTTCCAAGAGGGGCAAAAGTCCTTGGATCTCACATGGTTTCTCAGACTGTGGACTGACACTTGTCGCCCACTGAGAGGTGGGGTCTGTCCCCTTCCCTTGGGGCCAGCGGGCCTGAGACCAGCAGAAGTGACCTGTGGCTTCCGCTCAGCCCCCTGGGACTCCTGCCTTTGGCACTGGCCGCCGCCGGGTAAGGAAGCCCAGGCCAGGCGGGGGCTCCGGAGACAGCCAGCATCACCGCCACGCGGCCCTGGTCACCACCTGGCTGCAAGTCCACGACGGCCCCAGGTGAGAACCCAGAAATGGGAGAGGGCTTGCTGTAGCCTTGAGCTTCCCCGGTGCCTGCGGAGGCGGGGGAGCAGGCAGCTGAGCTGGGGTCCATCTGCTTTGGTTTCCTCTCGTTTCTCTGGACGCACCGGGGTCCTGTCACCCTTTGTCCACTCAGAGAGGGCAGGGGCTGCAGAGCCAGCGGGGCCCAATGCCCAGCTGTGGTGGGAGGCCCATGGGCACACAGTCGCGAGGGACTCCTGGGAGCCGGGAGGACACCGGCCCAGCGCTGGCCTGGCCCCAGAGCCCTGGAGGAAAACCCGCTCCCCGTCCTTGGGATTCCAACGAGGGGCACCCGCGCTGCTGTCCCATAATCACACGCGCTCCCCACCCAGGGAGGGCCACGCAGCTTGTGAGCAGGACCCCCGGAGCAGGGCCATCAGGGGTTCACTCCCAGCTCCCCCACCCACTAAGCGCCCGAGCTTCAGCAAGTCACTGCTCCTCTCCGAGCCTCAGTTTCCGCATCTGGAAAATGCAACTAAGCACATTCCCTCCCTTGTGTCTGTGAAGCGCAGAACAGTACCAGTAACTGTATCATCATGATTACTCTTCAGGGTGAGTCACCCAGAGCCTCCTAACCTCCCATAATTTGCTCCTAGGAAAGGTGGCAGGAGGGGATGAGGTGTGGCTGGAATCCGGGTCTGGCCTTGGTCCCATCCGAGGGGCAGCTGCGGTGCTGGGGGCCCCTCTCCCTGTGTGTTAAGGGCTGAATGTTTGTGTCCCCCCAAAGGTCGTATGTTGAAGCTCTAACCCCCAACGTGATGGTACTTGGAAATGAGACCTTGGGAGGTGATAAGCTGAGATGAGGTCATGAGGGTGGGGCCCTCACGATGGGCTTAGTGTCCCTATAAGAAGAAGAGACCAGACTTGCTCTCTCTGCCATGTGAACACACGGCCAGAAGGTGCCATCTGCAAGCCCGGAAGCAGGCTCTCACCAGGAACCCAATCTGCCATCACCGTGGTCTTGGACGTCCAGCCTCCAAGACTGTGAGAAATAAATAACTGCTGTTTAAGCCTGCACTGTGGCTTTTGTTATGACAGCCTGAGCCAAGACCAGAGCCTCAGTTTCCCCACCTGTAAAATGGGAGCTAGAGCAGAGACCTTCTGGTCCCAGGGGTCCCCTGTGTAGACGCGTTTTGTATACTTGACACCCATGCACACAGGCATATGAGTGTTTGCCTGCAAGGCCCAGTCACGCCGAGCTCAGCCAGCACCTGGGCCTCCACGGCGGACCTCGCCTGGGGTCTGGGCTCTCACTGGTGTGGTGTGAGCCCTCTGATCTCCTCCTGAGGGATCTCGCTGGGTCTGTCACCATGGCTGCAGGCCCCCTGGGGGATCCACAGCTCCTCCAAGTAGAGCCAGCACAGCTTGGGGTGAAAATAGAGACTTTTGACTGAAAACCCAAAATTTTACATGAAAGCTCCAGGTGTTTAAATAGTGACTCACCTAAGATTGAAAATTTTATGTGAGCATAATATCATTCTGTGACATTACTACCAGAGATGCAGAACCAGAATTGAACCATAGGGACACTTGAGGCCGCTGGCATTGAGGGACAGTCTACAGGACAGCCAGCCTGTGACCTTCACGAGGGCCAAGGTCATGGAGGTCAAGAGAAAACCAAGGCTCAGGGAGCATAAAACCTCAGGACAGCTGAGTGTGATGCTGGGTTGGGTCCTGTCAATAAAAGATGTTGCTGGGACAAACTCAGAAACCAAGTGGGGTCTGATGTGTCCTATTATTTCTTGATTTTACAGAGACTTGAGAGAAAGTCCTAGTTTGCAGGAAATACACAGAAAAGTGTTCGGGGTCGTCAGTGTGCTCCCAAATAATTTAGGTAAGAAAAAAAAAAAAAAAGTCTTGTACTCTACCTGCATCTTCTCTGTACGTATGAGACTATTTCAAAATGTAAAAGCACGTGTATTTATAAAAAGATGGGCTCAAGCCAAGTATTTCCATGGATTTGTTCAGTGCCCAGACCCCTGGTTTGCAGCCCCTGGTGGGAGCAGCTGTTGTTGCTACTACTTTTACTGCTAATTTGTCCTTTAGGACTGAACACAGAGATGCACCACTTCTGTGTCTACCGTTTACTTCATGTGAGACAGAATTAGTGGGAACGTTTTATAAAATGGTCTTTGGCTTTAACACAAGAGTAAGACCACCACCCACCATGAGAGAGCCTGGGTTCTTGTAGACCCGGTCCACTGCCAGCTCTGACCCACGGGCTGTGTGCCCAGGGGACCTGGGGCCCCTATCATGAGGGCCTAGGACTGCCCCCCCCCGCCCCCCCGCAGGCTGCTGGGGGATGAAGTGGGACCACGGGGGGGCGTCCTTGATGAGCAGAGGTAGCCTGTTCCCCCAGGAGGGACCTTTAGTCCATCTGGTGTGGTCGGATGGGCGGAGACCCTTCCTGGGTCCAGGGACCAGATGGCGGACAGATGGATGTGAGATGTGGCCTGGCCTGGCTCAGTGAGCATGGGGCCTGGCCTGGAGACTGCCTGCCTGGCCATGGCATCCACTCATCCCGGGATGGGCCCTGAGCCTGCCTCTGCTACCTGGGCATCAGGTAGGGGTGGAGGTGTGCAGCTGCAGGAGCCTGAGCTCTCTTCTGAAAATGCGAACGTTTCTGCCTCACCCTGGGGGGTGGGGGTGATAACTTCCCACGATGCAGGGAATGAGTCCCAATGCCTTCGAGCAGCCTACAATCCCCCACGTGGGCTGGCCTTGCTCGTCCCGCTCTCCTCCTGGAAAATCTCGAGGATGCAGGGTCTTCTGCTGGAGCAGGCCCATTGCACCCCAGGACGTGTGCACCTGCCCTCCCCCCCGTCCCCCCACCCCGGCCGGCCTCTTCCCTCTGATCGCTGCACAACCAACTCCTTCCCCTCCCTTTGTTTCTGCTCATTCCCCTGCTCAGGGCGGCCTTCCTGCAGCCCCCTGGAAAGCAGCTGTTCACAAACTTCCCCGTGTATCACACTTACAGGATGGGGGGTGGGTAACACATGGCCAGCCCCACCCCCAGCCTTCTGATCAGCAGGTAGGGCCAGGCCCGAGAATCTGCATTTCTACCGGCTCTGGGTGAGGCCGATACTGCTGGCTGGGCTCCCCGCCCGGAGAAACCCCTGCTCTGAAGCAGCCCCTGCAGGGTCTCTTCGCACCCCCTCATGGCCTGATGCTCACCTCACCTACTCTCCCCTTCCTAACCGACACCATTTTTGCTGCAGGTGTTCACCTCCCCCAGCCCCAGGGAGGGGTGGTGATTCCTTTAGACCAGAGGTTCTCAACCCAGGTGACCCTACCTTTGGGGTTATCTAAGGCCGCGACAGGGATGGGCAAGGACCGTCCCACCCCCATGTCCACGCACCCCCAGGAGAAGCACTGATCAACCACTCCCTGCCAGTGAGAGCGGGCAGGCAGCCAGGGCTTCTGGGAAAGGTCGCCCTCCCGGGTGAAGAGGGTACAGCTCCCATGCTTTGCCCCTCCGGGTGGGAGAGCAGTGGCTGCCATCCTGGCCTTGGAGCCCGGGGCAGAAGGAGCAATGGGATGGAGCCACCTCCCTGCACTTCCTGTTGGGAGGCCCTCCAGGGCATTCGGGGTGGCAGACAGCGTCCCAGGTGCCTCACCCAAGACCTTGTCTTGTTCTGCACGTTCCACACTGAGAGCAGTACCTGCACGTGCAGGTAGGCACTCCGTCCATCAGGGAGGGTTGGGTGAACGTGCCAGAACCCCAGGTCCTGAGACCTGACTCAGCCCGACCCCTGCCTGCGGGCAGGAGGCTCGTTTCCCTGAGCTGGGCCTCAGCTTGTCCATCTGTGAAATGGGTGTAATGACCCAGGGGTCATGGAGTTGCCAAGGAGGCGCTGGGCAGGAAGGTGTTGGTGACCACTGCACAGGCCTTCCTGGAGGCCCCCTACCCCAGAGTGCAGGTGGTCTGGGGCCAGGGCTGCAGAGCCCCTCGAGGCCCCGGAGGACGCCCACGCTCGGACCGCCTGGGCGCGTCAGGGAGCCGAGCCTGAGCCGTTACAAAGCAGGAAGAGATCGTGTTTGTCTGAAACGCGTCACAAGGGAAGCCCACCACGGCCCCAGCTTGGGGGCTCGCCCGTGGAGGCGGCTGCCCTGGTCAAGGCAGCCGGCAGGCCCACTGGGACCAGGAGAGGAAGCCCCACGGGCGGGCGGAAGCACCAGGGGCGGCTTTGCGGCAGGTGATGGGGAGGGGGTGCCCGCGGGCCTCCGGGCTGCTCTTGCCAGGGCCTGCGGACCTGATGTAACGCCCCCAGCCCTGCCTACCCCTGGCTCCTCGGTCAGTCTCCGTGAGATTCAGTCACTCGCTCACTGAAAGGACGGCTCCCGGCCCCGATCCGGCCGGGACGTGACGCAATCTCCCCAGCTGGCAGAGGGCAGGCAGGCCAGGCGGGCGCTCCCCCTGCATCCGCGCCCGGGGAGCAGCGCCCTCTGCTGGCCTCTGCCGAGTAGGGGAGGCTGCACCCGGTGGCCTCGGCCCGGGGGCTGGTGGCACCGTCCCCATCTGCAAGGCGGGGTCCGCTCTGCAGGGACGCTTGGCTCAGGCGCTGGAGGGGCGGGCATCAGTCCTTGCACTTTGTGGCTCTGGGACGTGGCCCCTTCTGTCCTGTCGCAGGCCAGCGCCGAATGTCATAGCGCCAGGGCCCGGGCCGCTGTCCACAGGAAGCTCAGCAGCGCGGCCAGCAGTGGGTCCGCGGCCCGCGGTGCTGGGGCAGCGATGGAGGTGCAGGAGCAGACCTCGTAGGCGTCCTCTGAGCGGCTGTGGTCGCGCTGCCCCGGCCGGGCGTGGGCCCCGGCCTCTCCGTCTGCGCCCTTGGGGTCAGCGGGCGGGTCTCTGCAGACTAGCCAGTCCCGGGCCGTGGACTGCGGGCACCCGGGCGCCACCTCCAGCTCGCCGTCCAGCACCTTCCAGTACTCCGTGCCGCGGAAGAAGTAGGCGGCACCTGGGGGAGAAGAGGGCAGGCACCTGAGCTCCGGCCGCTGCAGCACGCGGGATTCGGTCTAGACGGCAGGAGGACGGGATGCAGAGAGCTGCGGGGCCAGTAGGGAGGACGGGCGTAGAATGTCTCAGGTGAGAGCCAGAGTCTTGGTCTCAGCCTCCGGGGAGCCCATCTATGGGCACTCAGAGCATTACAGGCCTGGGAAAGCTCAAGGAGCCGCCTGGAGGCAGGGGGATGGATGAGATGACCTCTGCTTTTTCCCTACTATTTATTTACTGTGGGCCTACTATGTGCCAGGCTGTTCTAGGTACTGGGGACATGGCTGTGCAAATAGAACAAACGAAACTTCCCGTACGGGTGGAGCTGCCCCTGTGGGAGGGTGGTGTACTTCGCACTGCAGCCAGGGGGCGCTGCAATGACGCTTGGGCGGAGGCCTGAACCCGGTGGGGAAAGTGTTGGGTGGGGGACGCATGGCAGGTGCAAAGGCCCTGGGGTGTGTGTGTGTGTGTGTGTGTGTGTGTGTGTGAGAGAGAGAGAGAGAGAGAGAGAGCGAGAGCAGGAGGCGAGGCTGCTATGGCTGGAGGGGTGACGGGGGCGAGGAAGGGATGAGGGGATAGGTGAACAAGCGCCAGAGGGGACGACCCAGGGGCCCCTCCGGGGGCGGGTGGTGTCTGCGGCACGGGGGGCGGGGCAGACGCACGCATGTGCCCCTGGGTCCCCGCTCCCCAGGTGTGGAGGCTGAGGCAGCCCCGGACTCGCCCTTCCCCCGGCGCCCGGCTCACCATCGGACCAGCGCATGGCAGCGTCGAGCGTGCTGGGGCCGCCCCTCCATGGGGGGCTCTGGGCGGGGTGGCCAGGGTCCATGCGCCGTGTGTGCTCATCGTAGCGCCAGTACAGCTGGTCCTTAAAGAAATAAGTCTTGTCATTGTGGGCCCAGGAGAAGGCAGCATCGACGCCGCCCGGCGGGAGGCCGAAGTCCGAGATGGGCCGCGGGTATCCTTCCTCTACGTTATTGTCCTTAAACACCCAGTATCTGTCTCCTGGGGGCGAGAGAAAGAGCCGTGGGCCCGGGTTCGCCCAGCGCGCCGGGCGGGGGCCCCAGCCCTTGCCCCTCCCGCAGACGGACACCCCGATGCGCAGTGCCCACGGTGTAACTCCCAGGAGGGTTCACTGAGCGCCTGCGGTGCTCCCGGCAGGGGTCCCACACGTGCCAGCAGCCTGGGGACGCGGGCCCAGATGAGGCGGCCACATCACAGACAGGGGGCAAGACCCCCCACCCCCACCCCGAGAAGCCACTTTGGTCAGCGGGGCCTTGTCCACTTCTGCCGTGAGGCGGGCTGGGCAGGAAGGGCACTGGGCCAAGGCCCACCGGACCTGCCTGTGTGCTGCCTTGTCAGCTTACACAGAAGCAGAGGTTGAGAAATCACCAAGAACTTCAAATCTGCATGTAAAGCTTTTGGAAGATGGTGTGATTAAGATCCTTGTTGGGTATATCCTTGACTGTGCGCTCTGGAAACTTCCTTAGCTGCTCTGCCGCAGGGGGTGGGAATTAAAATTGGGTGTGTGTTGTCGGGTCCCCCACTCCCACCCGGGTTTAGCAACAAATCAACCCTGTTATTTAGAAAACAAATGAGGGCATTCCCTGGTGGTCCAGTGGTTAGGACTGTGCTTTCACCCTGCAAGCTGCAAGGTGTGGCCAAACAAAACAAAACAAAACAAAACAACAAGTGAAAACAGAAACAAATGAAACAAATGAAAAAGATACAAATGAAAAAGAAGCAAAACATTAAAAAAATCTTTGGCTGGACAAAGGACTGGAACAGACATTTCTCCAAGGAAGATATTCAAATGGTCAGTAAGCACATGAGAAGATGCTCAACGTCACTAGTCATCAGGGAAAGGCATGTCAAAACCATAATGAGACACCATCGCACGCCCACTAGGATGGGCACGATCAAACCCACCCCCAGAAAACAGCAAGCGTAGGTGAGGATGCGAGGAATTGGGCACCGCTGGTGGGAATGTAAAATGGGAGCAGCTGCTGTGGAAAAAAGTTTGGCAGTTCCTCAAAAAATTAAACATAGAAATAGTGCAGGATCCAGTAACCGCACCCCTAGGTATATACACAAAGGAATTGAAAGCAAGTTCTCAAAGAGCTATCTGTACACCCATGTCTACAGCAGCATTATTCACAATAGCTAAGAGGTGGAAGCAACCCAAGTATCCATCGACAGATGATAAAATGTGGTCCATCCACACAATGGAACACTACTCAGCCTTAAAAAAGGAAGGGAATTCTGACACCTGCTACAACGTGGATGAACCTTGAGGACATTATGCTCAGTGAAATAAGCCAGTCACAAAAAGACAAATCCTGTGTGGTTCCACGATATGAGGTCCCTAGAGCAGACAAATCCATGGAGACAGAAAGCAGGATGGTGGGTGCCGGGGGTTGGAGGAGGGGGAGGGGGAGTTAGTGTTTCATGGGGACAGAATTTCAACTTTACAAGATGAAAAAGCTTTAGAGATGGACGGTGGTGATGGTTGCACACAGTGTGAAAGTACTTAATGCCCCTGAACTGTACACTTAAAAATGGTTAAGAAGGTAACTTTTACATTGTGTGTGTGTGTTTTTTTTTTTTAACCACAATTAACAATAATTTCTAAAAAATCATCTGTCAGAGACTGGCAACAACGGAAGGAAACGATGGCACAGCTGCAGACAGGGCCCCGCGCAATCACAACGAGAAGGGCTGTGAGGCTTTCCTGAGTGGGCACACATGTGGGGTGATGTTGACAGGGCAGCCCGACCTGCTCCAGCTGACGCTGCCAGGCAAGTGCACAGGCCCCAAGTGCCCACACTGTCTCATATTTCAAGTCTGGAGCTGTGGTTTCTCATGGGGATCTCCCGATTTTTAAATGTTAAGAAATAATCCAAGTTACTTAGAAGATGCCAGACAGGTCCCCCCACCATGACTGTGGCCGGCCCTTGACATCCAGCCTGGGAGACGGTGATTCCACTGTCAGGGGGCGCGCCAGGGTGAGTGTGGAGGGGTCGAGCCCAGGCACCACACAAGGGAGGCCAGGCTGGACAGCCTGGGTCAGGGCAGCTGTGTGGCTTCACTCTGGGGACCTACAGACCCTGCACCCCCAAAACACAGCTGCACGTACATACAGCAGTGCGTGAGGCTGAGGAAGGCTCACAGCCCCCGAAGCACCCACAGAATTGGCCGGGCTCAGTCTCCTGCTGCAGGCGGGGCACCTTGCCTTTTCCCCGAAGAGACAGCATGCTCCCCAAGAGCAGGAACCACCTCCCCAGCCCAGCCCGGGAGCAGGGCTGTTGAGGGTGAAGTGACACCCCTCCTCCAGTGGACCTGTCACCCTGGACTGAGATGGGAGAGCAGTTTCCCCCTGCTCTTAGACTAAATCCAGCTCCTTCCCACGGCCCCTCGGGCGTCGACCTGTACTTCCCACCCCCGCCTCCTCACCCTTCACTCTGATCCAGCCTCATCACCCTCTTCCAGGTTCTTTCAATCAGCAAGATTGTTCCTGCCTCAGGGCCTTTGCACTGGCAGCTCCCTCTGCCTGGTATGCCGTTCCCTCGGGTCTATCTGAAATTAACTCCCGCATTACTTGCAGGTGCTTATTGTGTGTCCCCCGCCCCAGAATGAGGGCAGGGATTTTCGTGTCTTGCCCACTGTGTGCCTGCGGGGCCTACCACAGTGCAGAGCACATAGCAGGTGCTCAATAAATACAAATCGGCTGAGTGCACAGATGAATGTGATACTCTCTGCTCTGAACTCCAGACCCACAGAGCAGAGCACAGGACCGGCCTCCCTGCTCTGAGCTCCGGGCCCACAGAGCAAAGCACAGGACCGGCCTCCCTGCTCTGAGCTCCGGGCCCACAGAGCAAAGCACAGGACCGGCCTCCCGCGTGGACGCGAGCTTCGGGGGTCCTGGGGAGCGCGGGCTGCGGCCCCGGTCAGCGATGCCCGGACCCACAGAGCAGAGCACAGGACCGGCCTCCCTGCTCTGAGCTCCGGGCCCACAGAGCAAAGCACAGGACCGGCCTCCCGCGTGGACGCGAGCTTTGGGGGTCCTGGGGAGCGCAGGCTGCGGCCCCGGTCAGCGATGCCCGGACCCACAGAGCAAAGCACAGGACCGGCCTCCCGCGTGGACGCGAGCTTTGGGGGTCCTGGGGAGCGCGGGCTG